>NC_079158.1:49089763-50353263 GCF_947563725.1 Argiope bruennichi
GTCTCGACAAGACAAGTACTTGCTATTGTACAATTTCTGCTCATGAGTAGTCTTACTGGATGGATTCAAGCAAGCTAAATGTAAACCCTACTTAAGTTTCTATTATTATAACAATATGTCTTCTATGATTCACAACTCTCAGTACGTTTTGCCATTTATCTGCATTGAAATTAATAATTAGAGTTTTCCAGATACCAAAAATGATTCCAACAAATATCTGCAATGTATGTGAATTGATTGTTGAATGTGATCGCAAGGGTCGAAGTTCTTATACCTGATGTTTCACGAAAGCTTGGAGAGTGTATGCTTCATCATCTGGAAGCCTTCTTCATCATCGATCTCAAAGCTTTCTTCATCATCTGGCAGTGGTTAATAATTACAATATCCTTGTTGTTTCATTAACGTTTTAAATAGAACTTAACTGATTTTGACTTTCTAAATTTAACACTTTATTACTTCACTTTTCTAAACATAACATTTTATATGGAAAACCATGTTAGCTTTAAAATAAAAAACTATTAATTTGATATAAATGTTTCGATATGTTTAATCTACTTATATCTTATCTTTATTTAAATGCCTTCTATCTTTATTATTACTTAAATCACAAGAAATTGCATTATAAGATCACATAATATTTTTTGAAACATTACGATACCCGTTCTGTCAATACAGGTTTAATGAAAATTTAGATTATCCTAATACTATAGTGAAATTACAAAAATTTATACAATGGAAAAAACATATTAATATCTGATTAGCACTTACACTTCTGATTTACATATGATAGTTGGCAACAGGTCTTCTTATTCCTGAAAAATGCTAGAAACGTACAAATAACGAATCTTATTAATGGTGATATATCCATTTGAAATTCATTACTTGTGTGTAAGAGACAGAATAATTTCATTAATATTAATCAGAAAGGTTATTAGATTTCTGGGATCTAATTCATCATGTTAGATTAAATAATGATGAGATTTATGCAAATAATAAGTTTCTTCAAAGAATAAGCCGGAATACGATGAAAGTAAAATATTAAATTAATTGCTTAATGATGTTACCACAATCCTGATAAAATGGAAATGATTCGAATACATTTTTTACATGTGAAGGTAATATTGAGTGAATACTGATTTGTCGACTTCTTATCTTTTGATATTAGTTCAATATTAAATAAGTAAGGGAACATTCTTTCAATAAAAGTGCATAGGTTTGTTAATTCCATTTTAATTAAAAACCTATTGTGGCTTTATTAATTTCTGCACAGATGAAAAAGGATAATTCTAGTGTTCGAATATGAATCTCATATATTTTATTTATCATCTTTAGGATTTTTTTAACATTTTCATAGATTCTCCAATCTACGAATTTTCGATAATACGATAAATCAGTTCAAAACGATTTGAACAATAAAAAGCTTACTAGAGCCACCAAATTAAATATACAGACATTACTTGAATAGTAATCATTCTCGAAAGTGGGATACTTTATTTAAATTTAGTTTAATTTAAATATTTAGTTGAAGAATTTCAAAACATATTATTATGCAAAGAAACAGTTTTAAAATTCAATGAATAAAATTGTCGAAAATTAAATTTTATGCAGAACATGGATTTAACAGAAAAATGCATTTTCCCTTAAAATAGTTTGTTCTGTTATTTATTTTTCTTTATTAATTATATTTGTACAATTTTTTCTCTTGCTATGATAATTTTTTAAAGAATTTGTAAGCTTATTTTATAGAAAATATTCCAGGTATTATATTTATCTTCATGCATGCTGCGACGGTATTAAATAATTTTTTCACTATTGTGCGATTAAGCGTAAAATTTAAAAACAGGATCAAGACATGTGAGTCAATAGCAAAGCATTACTGCGCTCCAATGCTCCAGATTATTGGCATCATATCTCTTACTTTTTACTTTTGTACGTTTAAATGAAATCGCTCAGACGTGTAAATTTAAATTTTACGCAGTTGATCGAATCAGAATTTCCTCATGTAACTTCGTAAAATTAATTATATCTGAAATTTTATTTAATTTGAAATAAAAAAGTAATTAATATTTTTATACCGAAAACTAATTATGTAGATTTTTCCAGAAAAAGAAAAAAAAAAAAACTAATTACATGCTTTAATAATTTTCTCATTGGGGTATTCAGGGAAATTTTTATGATGATATTTGAAAATTTAACGATTTTAAACTATAAAAGGTAAAACGAAAAGAATATACTGACAATTAAAATTCATAATTCATGGTAGGAAAGCTAATCTAAACATTTTTATTAATGTCTGATGTCTTGATTTTTTCATGTTATTCAATACTACACAAGGATTTACACTACTTAAGCGATTTCGTTTTAAATATTGTTTAATAATACAAAATATAGATTACGTACTGGCATTTAAAAATAAATCTTAATCGGATCTATCAAATATTTTTAAGTCAAGTCTATCAATGTTGAAATGCCCCAAATGAAGCTACGGCAGGCACAAGAGACACACTGTAAAATTCCCTTCCTTTTTCGTTAAGTATGATTGATTGAATACCCGTAGTGAGTGCATTGTTCGTTTAAAACGTTCGCCTAGATGTGCGTAGGAGCAGAGAGGGTTTCAAAAGATATTTGAGTATACATTTTCGTAATAGCTACCATATAAGCAGGGTATTCTTTCCCATAATTTTTCCTTGAGATTAAGATCTTTTCTTGGATTATTGAGAAAGTAGTAGTAGGAATATTAGTAAATAGTAGGAAAGTAGTAGTAGAAGGAAAGTAGTAATAGTAGGAAAGTAGTAAATAGTAGGAAAGTATTAAATAGTAGGAAAGTATTAAATAGTAGGAAAGTAGTAGTAGGAATGTTTCTTATTTTTGAAATAGAAACTGATAGTATTCTGAGGTACCTAAACTCAATTAATCTTAGAAATGAGAGGATTAAGTCAAGGATGTCAAACACATAATTCAGTAAACATAACAATATGTAACATTATTTTTTATAAAAAATTTTTAACTTATTATATTAAATTCTTATTCCTTATCTTTCCTTCAAATTAGTTTGTGAAATTATCTTCAGATATATAAGTACTCAAGCTGCGAGCAAAATTTTTCATTAATATAAAGATATATATGAGTTTCCTCTTAAGACCCTAAATTAAGACTTTCATATCAGTTTTGTAATTAAATATCAAGAGCAAATATTACTTCATGTAGTTTATAAGACCGAAGAGAAAATATATAAAATTAAAGGAGAAAACATTAATTTTGCCTTTCTTGCTCTTTTTCCTTTCTGATGTATAATTTCAAATTCTATGAAAATCTTTTTTTTTTTCGGTTCAATAGAATTTAAACGCCATTTATTTGGCCATTGCAGGCAATTGAGCTAAATACTGTTACGAATCTGTAATGCTGCTTGCCAGCATAAACGGTTCCATCATCAGAAAGACCGTTTTACAGTAATCGGTATTGGACGGAGTCCGGGTATCGCGTCAGAGGTCCTAGAGCTAGGCGACAAACTTGGCGACCCTTTGGCAATTTGGCGACTTTGGCGCCAAAATTGATTATACCCGAAACATCGAGAATTTTTCCGACCCGTCCATTAGAACCGAGATAAGCTTTGAAAGTTCCTGATTGGTTGAGAGGCTTCTGGCCCCACCTCCTGAGACCTATAAAAGGAGGCAGTCTGCAGCTGCCAAGAGTAGTCGTAACCGACGGTGAAGAACGAGTCTTCCAGAGATTAGCAGAGCAGCGACAGAGTCAAGCTAGTGCTGAACGAAGCTGTGCGCTACTATCTGCAGTAGAGTCTCTTTGTGTGCATGTCTCGGCTAAAAATAATTGTCTTCCCTATGATGTATATAGTTGTCGTCTTTGTGCTGTCCTGTGTGCCTTCGTGTAAATAAACGTCGTTGTTTTTTTTCTGCTGCCGCCTGCTGATTGAGCGTTCTCAACACCATATAACTTCCACTATCCAAACGAACCCGGAAATTTCGTAACAATACATTTGGACTAACGTCACATTCATGTAATTTAATCATTTGGAGTAACTATCCACATTTTTTCATAATTGAATGATCCCTAGTTAAGAATGAAAAATATCATTAATAATTTTCGAGCATTTTTCTGAAATATGATAATTATTCTAATCAGTTTATCATGATTCGACAGTAAATATAGGCTTAAAATCACATTTCAGAATTAAGCTTCAGGTTGTGTTGCCATCGAAATATATTGACATTTTTTAACTAAACTTAAATTTTTAGCCCACTTTCAACACTTCTAGGGTTGTAAAAATTAGTTTAAAAAATAATTTAAAATTTTTAGTTTCAAGATATGAATTTCAATTCCCATTCAATTCCTCCAATTGATAAAATAGGAAGCTTAAACACGCTCCCATAGAATTGTAGCTAGACATAAAACTATTTGAAACTCGAAAGCAGATTCCTTATATCGAAAATAAAAGATAAACTTTTAATATAATGCAAATTCTACTGTTCAGCGTTTTAGAGGATCATGCTGAATGAAAAATATAATCAATTATGAGAAATTATTTCTTTAACATATAAAAAGAAGATAAAAATGAGTGATTTATAACCTAGGATTACATATAATTTGTTTATCAGCGTCATAAAAATATTTCCTTTAATAATCGGTCAAAAATTATAAATGCAATACAAGAAATTTTATTTCTTTTGAGATTTCCATTTTAGTAGATTCATCTGAGAGTTACATTTGAAATGGAAATTAAAATTTCCATTTTAATAAAACAAGGAATTTAAGATAAATAATGATTTAAATTATTTATTGTACTTTAAATCTCAAGAATTCATTACTTTTATTATAAGAATCAAATCAAAATTATACTGCAATATCATAAAATTGAAGTTTTTCTCTTAGAACTGACATATATAAAATTGCAAAATAAACCAGAATTTTAATTTACAATGAATCTTTAGGACGCAATAAGTATTTTATATTTACGTCAGTAAAATTATATTTGAGTTAGAAAATTCAAGATAAAAATAATATACTCATAAATATGACACAATAATGCAGATGGTATTCTGAGCAGAAATCTAGTAATTTACTGCAATATAATATTTTAAATTTTAGTTTAGGAATTTAAATGAAATAGCTTTCAAAATATTATTATATGAGAAATATTATAATATATAATTATTTATAGAAGTTCTCCAAAGTAATTTCTAATATGACTTCAAAGAAAATTATATTTGATATTAACTTCAAACAGTAATTTCTGCAGATATATTTGAATAAGAGATGCATGAAAGATGACAAGAAATGTTTCCATGTGTCATAAGATATTTATCCCCAAGAAAGTTATATTTATATGTTTCAAAGATATTTGTAAAGAAATTTCATTTGCCATGAAGTATTTTTATATATTTTTAAGTAAATACTCCAACTGTTTCATTCAAAGATAAGATTGCATGAAGTGTCTAATGATTTTTCATAAAATCTAATTTGTTTGATTAATACAGCTTTCTTTTATAAATAATTTTAAGTTTCAAAAAAATTGTTTCAAAAGAGAAAAAGTACATCATCATGAAATAACCTTGTACTTTTTTTAATCTCTGGGAAACATAAAGGAATTAAAGATGCGAAGCAGTTTATATAATCTATAAAGTAAAAAGTTTTAAGACATTTTCAAAAATTCACTATCTACACGTTGATATTTAAAATTTCGTTAAATTGTAAGTTTCCTGTTTCATTAAATAATTTTAAAAGTGCATTAATTTTTTTTAAATCATTTATTTAAAGCATTATATAAACTTACAGTTGTCTAGGGGGTTTAAAACATGATATAAATAAAGAATTTGATTTAGATGAAGTTTCTGAACTTTATTCTAAGATTAAGCACTTGAAAAAAAATTATTCAAAATTAAAAACTGAATGAACAACGAATAATAAAATGAGCAACATAAAATTTAAGATTAAGAATAAAACGTTTATCAACGTCAGTAAAATGCATTCTCTAATAATCTTCATTCGGAATTCTATCGAGCATTTTTAATGCAGTAAATATATCGTAATTTTAAATAAAGCATTAGTTCAGCTATAAAATTTAATTTTGCTTTTTAGGATTGCAAAGAAAATGCGTCACATAAAGGTTTAAATTATTTATTATTTCCCCTGAAATTCGTATCAGTTCTTTCATAAAAACCAAATCCAAGTATATTTTATAACATCATAAAATTCCAGTATTTCTTTAGGCGCTAAAACAAATAAAATTAAAATTAAAAGCATTTGAAGTTAGAATAAATCCTTACGTCGAATAAATATTTTACGTTCAGATGATTAAAATTATATTTCAATTGTAAATCCATGTTAATAATAATTTATTCAGTCAGTTAATAATGATTTATTCAGTAATTTATTTTGAAACAGAAATGAAAATAAGTTCCTGTAAAACAAATTTAGTAATTTAATAAAATATGGAATGCTTCATTTTTAGTTTTAAAAGAATTTGGTAAATCATATATGCTAAAATAAATATATATTTAGAAAATGATCCTTTGATATTTAATTTCATGTTAACATCAAAATATAGCTTTCTGAAATACGTTTAGTTTTGTAATATATGAATATTATATAAATTTTTACATATTTCTTGTATACATTTATCTATTATTTAAAGACAAATGTTAGATATTTCTTCGGTAATAATATATATATATATATATATATATATATATATATATATATATATATATATATATATATATATATATATATTAATGGTGTATTTATCAATCCTATTTTCTTCATCAAATTTATAGATAACAGATGATGCATTTAAATATCTCCATCCATAGCGCCAACTCGCACTATCTAACGAAATGGAAACAACAACAGCAGAAGAAGAAAGAACGACAATATTAAGTGACACTATCAGAAAACCTTTGATCAGTACTGTTTATTCATCCATTTGGACAGCGATAAGAGTCCTTCGTTCCGTGGGTAGGACTTTACTTGCTTTAGCCCCCTTTGTTTACATCGTCTTTAGTGCAATGAATGGAACAGAGATTGTTGATCTTAGCAAGGGGACTGCACATTTCTCTAGAAAGCGTCAATCTTGCCATCTCAGTTGCTGATTGGTGGCACTTTATTTTGCTTCCTCTTGAGGCCTTATCATGAGGTTGTTATTAACGGCGGAAGTGACAAATAGGCAACAGGGAGAAAGAAGTTATCCTCAACAGGCGTTATCTCATCGTGGTTCACAAAAAAGTGTGAATCCTGATTTGGATTTCGAGAAAAGGGGTATTTTTATATCTAGAAGGAATAGAGATAAACTGAAGAAATGTGCTAAATTTTGATAATTAAAATTTGTTAAGGATTGTATTTAAATTTTATTGAATCAAGAGTTATTCCATGTTCCAAGCAACTTAATTTATATTTCATAGCAATACAATCAAGATAATTTATATTAAGCACACTAATAATTTTAACCTATTAAAAATTTTGGAAATTTTCGATTGTTTTTATTTATAACATGCAAATATTAATGCAGATAGTATGATTTTTTTTTGTTTATACTGTTAATTTGGAACAAAAAAATAATAATTGAAATTATTTTCATTTGTTAGATATGGTAATAAAGCAGAAAAAAATATGCAGTACAACTTCTTGAAGGAAAGGAATTTTATTTTTGTTAGCAAACAAAAATTGCAGAAATAGAGTTCATTCAATAAGGAAGAATTTTATTATTATTTCTATGTTATCAAAACAAGGAGAATTGAACTTTCTAAACAAAAACAGAAGTCCATAAAGTTGCCTCGAAAGAGCTCAAGATAAAATTACTCAATTAGGTTATTTTTTGTTATTGATAAATAAAAAAAGATAACCTAATACCTTATACGTATCAATAAAACAGAATTCAGCCAACTGGTACATATATAATCAAATATATGCACTGTCAAACCTGTTTTTTTTTTGTTTTTGTTTTTTTTGTTTGTGTATGTGATTTTATTTTTGTGCGGTATTTTTTATGCGATTTTATTTTTGTGCGATCTGTTTTATGAGGTATATGAATTCCAATGATGTTTCCATGATAACATTGTTGTAATGTTTTCTCACAGTGTACATATGTACATTGATACAATGTGTATATTATATAATGAATGTAAATATCATGCCAACTAATTTTAATATTCCAAAGTAAAATAAATCATTTCTTCCAAAAATAAATTTACTATAACATTTTCAAATAAAAAAAGTGATTTTGAATCAGTTCATCAAAAGAACATCAACTTTTTGGATTACGATATTAAGTTGTTGTTTAGTATTAAAAAATGTGCATTTTAAAAATTTCTTCAAGTTTAAAATGAAAAAGTAATTAAAAAAATATTTTCACATGTAACCTAACTATTTATTTTATTTGGAAAACCCTTTCTAATTATTTAATAAATATTCTACAGATTTTCTAAGTAAGACTTTATTTATGCGGCCCCCCTTCATCACATATATTTTTTGAATATATTGATATAAACTATTTGATATAGCTATTTATGAAGTTTTGGATTAATTTCTGCCCGATTAATTTTATGTGACTCCTATCTACAACACAAAACCGGTTTGACCGGCACATTGCTTAGAAAGAAAATTTTTATAGCATTTTAGACTAGAAATATTTAATTATAAACACAATTAAATAAAAGAAAATCATTTATTTACATAATGCATTTGTTTCCTAATCCTCCAACTAAATCCTTTGAGTTGGATTTAGGAATAAATGAAGGATATAATGAAAGAAACACCAGCTTGATGATACAGAATCCAAACAATTATTTTTCAAAAATTAATTCCTATTGAGAATTAGTTATTTAATTTGTATACTAGCATTTTAACTTCCATCCATTATACAATTCAACGCACCCAAATATTTATGGGTAATGTTATTTAATTAGAATTGATAAGAAGAATCAATTGTCTGGAAGTCTTAATCGTTCCGATGAATAATAGCTGTAGATATCACATGGGATTTTCACTATCATTAACTTCATTAAAAAGCCATGAATTAAGATCATATAATTTATGAACATGCAGTAAATTTTTGGAAAATAGAATTAAACTTTAATTTAAAATTATTTTTAGAGAAAAGAATCTGTCAATATTCATTCTCAGTGGTATATAAAACCCAAGAGATTGAAAAAGGTATATATATATATATATATATAACCAATCTTAAGTAAGAAAAAGTTTGAAAACGAAACTAAAATGAAAACGAAACAAAAACAGTTTCGAAATCGCAACTAAAATTTATAACCTATTTAAACTAAAACCAAAAAAAAGAACTTCATAGTATTTAGAGAGCGCAATTGCAGCTACTTCTACAAAAATGCCTACATCTACAAAAATAGAACTTTCCTTGCATATTGGATCACTCAATAGATGGCGCTGAGAGCCTACATCTGTTTACATAATTTACCGCTAGTTTTTTAAAAACAGGGAATCACAATCAATAGTTTAAAGTTTTCTTGACTGTTGATGGTATGTACTGGCCTTTTCGTTTTAAATTTTTAATTTTAGTGTTTTTTTTTGTTTTTATTTTTATTTTTGTTATTGTATTTTTACTTTGTTGTGGTTAATTTCTTCTTATTTGTCGTTTTATATTTCCTTTCTGTTAAAATGGTATATCTCTTGAGCATAATTTCAGGGGATTTTCGGATCACGAGGAATCATTATTAGACAATGTCTGTATTTCCTCACAGAAAAAATCCCTTTCTTTGAATCCCTGCCTGGGGGTGACCCTTGAAAAAGTCTTCAGGCCGGATTCTTTTTTTATATTTTTTATAATTTTTTTGGTTTAATTTTTTTGAATTTTGTTTTTCCTATTAACTTGATTCTAATACTTTTGTATATATATATATATATATATATATATATATATATATATAATTTTTTTAATCTAATCAAGTGTTATCAAAAGACTTGAATTGGATAAATTCAAAATTTTACAATTGATTTCTATCTTCCCGAATTCACTGTTTTTAATAGTATAAGAAAAAGTTGTGATTAAATAAATTATTTTAAAACTTTTATTCAACGTCAGACGCGAAGAAATAAAAATGCAATTTATTTTCGAAAAAATCGAACAGTTGTATTATTAACTATTCTCAATTACTAAAATCTCTTATTTTTTAAATAAATTTCTAAAAGATAATAAATAAAAATAACGAAATATTATCCTCATAAAAAATGGAAAGTGGCTAAAATTCATATGACTCGGTTTGATTCATTCTGAATAACGGTGCCTAAAAACAAGTAAAAACTGATGAGATTTATAAAGAATTTAACCATTTACTAATTATTAAAATAATTATTTTAATTGTTTGTGTTAATGTTCTGTTTAAATGGATTGGGAGTCTGAGGTCAAATAAATTATTAAAAAACAATAATAAACATAATAAAATAATAAACATAAACAATGTTTAAAGTTACTCTATTGATATATTAAGAAATAAAATGTAATCTCCTTTATTAATAGCATAAAGTTATATTAGGTATCTTTTAAAAAAAGGAACTCATAGAAATTATTCATTAGGAAACCGAAATTTCAATCATATTTATAATATGTATTTATTTTTTCAGATTTCTCGAAATTTTATTTCCTATGATCATTTATTTTGGTTAAATTTATTCATTGTTTTGTTTTGTAAAAGATTAAAGAACTCATCAAATTTAAACATTGCACTTCGGTTTGAATATGTGATATTCTACAAGCGTTGGCAAATGACGGTAGAGAAAATGCAGATGTTTTCCTTTTAATAGCTTTTATCCATTATCTTACTGTTTTATTATAAACTACTTACGCAGAAGAGTCCATTTTTTTTATACATGGAAGAATGGTATTTGCTTTTTTGTACCTTTATTCATTATTTCGCAATTTCCGAAACTTCCGATTTTATGATATTTCATTAGCCTAAATTGAGAATGTATGCAATATCTTGTAGATCTATAAACTATTTACCAAAATTTTGATCTATTTAAAATGATTTTTTTATGATTCAACATTTATTTTTATGACATTTAGAGATTCGTATTCAAATGACATTAAATTTAATGTTTGAGAAGTAATTTAAATCCCCAAGATCATTAAAATTCTTGATATTTATTGAAGTAAGATATAATAAATAAGAATCATGAAATTTATAAAAGTCAGTTCTAATGACCAAATATATCTCCTTGCGATTTTTTTTTTAAATTTTGCAGAGAGGAATATTTTTTTCCATTGCAAATATATTGCTTTAAACTGTCACCAAATTTAATATGTTGAATCGCACTTATATAGGTATACTTTTAAGGAATGGAATTTTAGGAGCGATAACTCATTCATAAATAATCATTTCATGGAATTTTAAACATGTATATATAGTCATCTTGAATACCCTTTCATTTCATGCCCTCCAGTTTCTTGAATGCACTTTACAGTCATGCCCTTCATCTCATATATATTCTAATGAATATATCGATATAGAAAAATTATGAGCAGCAGGGTAATTTAAATAGGGATGTATTCTATATGTAAGGCTATAGAATAGGAAGGATGCTTTTCTTGGAATTTTTTTTTTTTTGACATTTTAAGCACTTGTTAATTCAATTACAAATTTTCTAAAAGCTATAATGTGCAACGTTTAAATCCAAGCACTGCATGCCTTTAAGAATCTAACCAATTATGAAAATGAAAGACATATATTTCCCTCTCTTCCACATGGAGATTCATGCAATGATACCATGAATTAATTAAATCATGAAAAAAAGCAGTTTATATAATTAGATATTAAAACTTAATATTTCTCTATTATTAGTTTCCTTTTTTTCACAATTGCTTATAATATATACACTGTATTTTGTTTAATTGATTTTTTCACTGTTGTCAACAGACAGTGCTTAATATAAATACTGAATTAATTTATAATTAAGTTTTGAATATACTCAAATATTACATTGCATTGAAACTGTAGATGTTTACAAAATTTCAAAATTATATCAAATAAGTAAGTGCTTAAAAATTTATTACAAAATGCCCTCTTTATAATTAAAAAAATAAAGATATTAATTAACCTTTATATATTGAAGAAAAATCATTTGCAAACTTTTTTGCATTCTTTTGAACTTTCTCTTTTCAATTAAGAAATTTCAAAAGAGTACAACAACATTTTTAATTAGTGTTTCAGCAAAATAAAAAGATTAATTTATAAACAAAATATGTGCTTATAATATCTGAATGAAATAGCTCTTGTATTTATAAGGATTTTATTTATTACAAATTTAAAAACAATAATTAATTAACCAATTACTTTCAGAAAACTGAATAAATGGAATTCAGAACTGAATGATAGATAATTAAAAGATGGTAATTCATTTTAATTAAATGATAGATAATTCAAAGAAAATATTTTTATGTACAAATATCCATGCGTTCTTTTCTAACCAAGATATTTCCTTCTGTTTGTTAAGGATGGAAGATATTCCCACATACTTAAAGAAACAAAAAAATGCCGGCCATTTTTATTTTCAGAGAAAGAAAATTTTCTTCGCGAAAACTTTTAATGAATGTGCTCAAAAGTTTGTATTTTGTCTTACGTTGTTCAACTAAAAAAAGAAAAAAAAATCAGTAAAGTTTTGCTTCAAAAAGCAGAATAAAAAATTTAACTCTATAAAGATTTCGATGAATCTTTTCGTAACTCTTCGGTAAAAGAAATGTTTTACTTTTCTTCCAGACATGATACTTTTTACCTTCAATTTTATTTTTTCAAGTTTCCCTCTCTCATTTCTTATCTTAAGATTGAAAAAGTTCTGAAATTTACAAATCTTCTACGAAAAGAGAGATTTATGCTTTATGGGCTGCCAAAAATATTCATCGAATGCGAACTATTTTATGATCCAATATAGAAAGTTCAATTTTTCTTCATATTTCTTTTCTTTTTTTCTTTACCTGGCTCTTCGTGGTTTGCTAGTCAAACAGGGAGATTCGTAAAATTTTTGATTTTCAAGACTACTCTGCAAGTTTTAGCAAAATCAATTTCAATGATATTCATGTAAATATTTCTATTTTGATAACAAGTTATTCTATATTCATAAAAACTTTAAAAAATTATATATTTTTTAAGTGAATATATCGAATGAAGTAAGGCTGCCAAACTAATATTCATTACAAAATAATTAATCCGTTGCAAATCCATTTCCAATCCAGTATTTGACAAAACTTGTGTGCCTTCTATTATCATTCAATCGCAATTAAAGGAAAGATAAGGAATTTTGCATCGATATTCAGATGTCTCAGAAACTCACCGTAGTTTCCTCGAAATGGCATTTGAGACCTTTTAGTATTGATTTTAATATATATGAATTCTACGGTAGTTGGAAGAAATTTCAATTGCATCTTTTAACCCTTCTTTAAAACTTTCATACTCCGATATAAATATTTGCCTTTCTTGCTTTAAAACTAAACGCATTTAACCCAGTACATCCAGACAACACCATGGAGAACCTGCAATAGTTTCTATAGTAGTAACGATTTTGAACACCGAATCAACGCTTAAGTTGAAAGTCTGACTTATCTCCTAAGTAGTTCTTCTTCCAGCAGATCATTCTTCAAGATTAAATTGTCAATATCTGTGTTTCTAATTTCTATTTCAAGATCCTTTCTACTAGTTAGAACAACCACATTAGTTTATTGATAACATTCATATCTCACTACCAGTCATTGAATAATTCTTCTTAAGACGAAATACTCTGAATAGAGCCCACGATCTTCTAGTGATAGTTAATGTTGCTTAACTGAGCGATGTGAACAAATGTAAACTTTCCTTTTATAAAAAGTACACATTTTGCAATTTAACCTTTTTCATGCTCGTTCCCAAGGCTGTTGAATACACTGAACCGCTAAGCAGTTTGAAATTCACCTATCTCCGGCAATCTCTGTTCTCTTTCAAATCAAATTGTAAATTTCACTTCTTTAATGTACTTCTTTAACGTACGTAATCCTTAACTAACAGATAGTATACAAAAATAATATCTGATATTAATAAGATTTCGCCTGTAGAAAAATTCAGGTGTAGTTTTTGGGGAGACACTATTAAGATTTAATCTAATTCATAGTAGTGAGGGTTTATTTTTGTCGTACAGCTGAAGTAGAGGTTATAAGTTTTTAATACTTAAATTAATTAAATTAAATCTTAAACTAATTAAAGAAATTATTTTGAAATTATTGAGCAACTTCTATTATAAACATCAATTAATTTTAAAATAAATATATTTGCCAATACATTTGAATTGGAATGACGAGCTGTATTCTACACATTTTTGAGCAAACTGAGAATGATCAGCTGCAAAAATTAAACACAGTATTCTAGATAATAAAACTTTAAATGAGTATTTTGAAAATGGGTATCAATAAGCAAATCTATTTGGTATAGTGGCTTTGCAAATGATCCTACAGCGCTAAAGGATTCAATTCTATTTCGAAAAGTATTTTGGCATTTAATGGGGCATTTTTGTTACAATTGCATAATGAGTATTACATTATTACAAACAAAAGACATATAATAGATAGATTTTTTTACAAACTGAGGATATGCATTAATATATCGAAACGCAAAATATTTTACTATCATTTATCTGGTAGTCAGAACAGTATTATTAAAAGCGTAAAATAGAAAATTAATAAGAAAATTATATAAGGCCATTATAAATATCATCAGAAAAAAATCAAATTTTTATTACATCAAAATTAAAACACCTTATAAATGCCATTACAATTCAGATTTGTTTGAAATCTGACATAGTTTTACGATTCTTATTTTAACCATTATAACCAAAATAATATTTTTAAGGAAAAATATTATTGATTTATTACATAGTGATAAAAACATTTTGTATTTATTCATTCAATACTGAATGAACATTAGCTTTGGTTATTAATTTTATCAGAAAAAAAATTTTAATGCTGTATCTTGATTTTGATTTATAAACCCTATTTAGTTAAATCTGGAAATTGCCATTGCGAGTCCTTGTACAAATCTTATCAATGAATATAATCAAATATCTGGTAGTCAGAAAAATATTTTAAAAGTGTGAACTTAATAAAAAAATTATATAAGGACATTAGGAGCATCATCAAAAAACACGAAATTCTATCATATGAAACATAAAATACTTTATAAATGCCATTACAAATCAGATTTTTTTTGTAGTCTGTTCCTTATGGTTTTACGACTCTTGCCTTAATATTTAGATTTTCTATTATATAATAATAAGACCATTTTTTAAAAGCAATATTTTATTTCATTAATTGAATTATGGAATAAACATAAATTTAGGTTATTAATTTTAATAGAAAAATTGTAATGCATTGTTTCTTTATTTCGATATATAAAACCTATATTGGCTAAATTAGCAACAGCGTAGATTGCCATCATGAGTCTTAGTACAAAGCCTTACCAAAATATTATAATGAAAAATGCGAGATTTTTAATAATCAATCAGAATTATTTTTTAAAGTAATATAAATTCAGAAGCTAATTTATATCCTCAGAAATATCAGTACAAAAATTAAGGTGTAAATAGGAAAAATAAAACGTCAAGGAATCAAAATATAACAAAACATACAGTGGCTTGTTACTTGTTGTTAAAAGGTTTAGTCAAATTTATCTAGACGATGAATGTACTTATAAAAATTAACAAGTCAGAAGTGAACGAGTCAATTAAACTCGGTTTTAATCAGACATAATTATCAAAAACTACATTAAAAAGATAGCTTTCTGGTGTTGTAAGCGGAAATTTCTACCTAAATAAACAAGCAAAGCTAACAAGAAATAAAGAACTCAAGTAATTCTCCCTCTACGTGGCCATAAACGTTATTCCACCCAGCTATTTTTCTGGGGAAAAAAAAGGAAAAAGAAGAAAAGGATAACAGAGAAGAAGAAGAAGAGGCAGGAAAACAAAGTTACAGAAAAAAAATTGTTCATTTAACTCCGTCAAACTGATTAGATGCTTAAGATTCGACGCGGAACAGAGTAAAGTTGCGTTATTATTTTCTTCATGGCCTATTTAATCGGACGAGGCAGCGATTAAATGCAGCATTCAACAAGACTATCGACCTCAAGCACAAGTTTTCTCATTTTCCAACAACCTGCGGTACTAAACTGGTAAAAGATTAAGGATTTTGGTCCTCGACCTAATTACTGGAGCTTTCGAACAACGATGAAATTGCATTCCTAAATTATTCATAAGGTCCGGTAATTGTTGTGTGTCATAAGACATACCCAGATTCCGGAAGTTATTATTTAAATTATTTTCCCTATAAACATTTATGTGATGGGATAATTAAATCAGTAAATGTAATGCTTAATTGGATGGGATGTTTGGAAATTTTTTGGTGAATTTTTAAAATAGTATCTTCCTTTGTAAAATTTTTATTGAAATAGAAATGGCATGTTTAAACAAATTATATCTAAAAGAAGTTAAGAAAAACGTGTTCTGTATTGGTATTAGATCAATCTCCAATGCTTTTGTTTTTGAAAAAAAAAATGAAGGAAAGTGGAGTCCTGTCGTCACAGGTATAGCATATTATTACACACATTGGAAAAAATTTTCAAAATCTGATACATAAAAATGAATTTTTGTTTGTTCGTATTTTATGTGCTGCCGTGCTGTTCAACTGATGGTAATAAAAGTTTACCAACTTAATGCTTTGGACATAGAAAGTGCATGTTTTTCACATGATAATTTGTATGTTGGATGCTCACGAGTTGGGCAGTCAAGGAATTTGTTTTTGCTGAAGACGGAAAAACAAAACAAACAAAAAAATAAATAAATATTATCTAACCTAAAGGATACTTGAATATTAAAGTCAAAAGTGTAAAATAAATATCATTTATATTTCTCCTTTATATATAATTCAATTTCATTAAATGTATTCATTGTCGACGAGAAAATAAATATTATTCCTATCATTTTTTATTAAACAAGATAGTTATTTCAAATTACAAACGATATTACCAAAGTTATTTCTTCTGCGGCAGCAACGTGCCGGGTACCAGCTAGTATTTAACCCTTTATCTACTGACGGCACTTATAAGTGCCAATCACTTTACAACTTTATAGCACAACAACCGTTACTTAAATTCTAAAATACGTTTTAGAAACAGTCTTTTAACTCTACTTTTCCACTATAGATGGCAGTAATTGTTCTAGGCTGATGAATTTTGGGAGGATGAAAGCTATTTTCGAACTGACATTGTGTTCTTTTGCTGCCATTTTGTACGGATTGCCGCTCTTATCTTTTCTTTGCTATAAATATATAATATCAAACCAAAGATAAGTGTTGTATTTTTTTATTCATTCTGTATTGTTTTAAAATATTATTTGCTCAATCATTATAAGATAACATATCATGTAATGTGATTAATGGTCGAATTATTCGATGGTACTTTGTAGTACCGCCAGGACACGTAGTGTCAGAAAAAAAACTTGTTTTCGTTTTGTCCATGTGATTATCTATAGTATTTCTGTTTGTTATAATGTAATTATGAAAGTGTAGTGTAGCAATATGTCTTAGTATTTTTATAGATTTCAATTATAGATTTTTTTAAATTATTTTTTTTTTTTACTAACACTACCAAGAAAACAAAAAAGAGAAGAAAAGAAAATTTGTCTGTTTCTTATGATGTTCATTTAGAAAATAGAGGATACCATTGGCCAACATTCCTGTCGAATCGAGGACGTTGTGAATTCTGTGCACTAAAAATATTCAATCAAAACCACATTCAAAATGCTCAACTTGTAATATATTTTTGAGCGTAAATGAAAAAAAAATAAATCGTTTTTATAATTATCATCAAATGTGAATTTCTACCTTTATTGTGTATAAAATAAAATTATGTCAATTTGATAATTTCTTTGTTTTCTTATGAGTTCTTTTTGGTTTTTTAGCATTTTTAAGAGGTTAAATTTCATTAAAAATGTCATCCGTAATTTTTTTCTATTATGAGGAAATTTATACATAGTGTACTGACGGTACTTTTAAGTACCACTTTAATTAATTAGTTCTATCAAATTAAATTTCGCACCGGGGAGATTTTTTTCTTGCAAATTCTTAAATTATCAATATGGCAGCTAAAAATATATATATATATATTTACGAAGAAATTTTCAGTAGTTCATAATGCAGTAGATAAAGGGTTAATAAAAAAAATCGAAATGTAATGCTTTACTTTGAATGAGTGGTATGCTATTTAAATAATCTTCATGTTTCTCTGAATACGCTTGTTATATATTTAAAAATACATGCATATACTGTAATATTGATGAAAAATTAGTGAATGCTGCAATTAATTATCAGTTTTCTATGAAATTAGATATCAAATAATTTTTTTTTCTTTCACACATTTTTGTTCGGTCCCCTAAATACTTTCACGTCTGAATTTTCACTCCAAAATACGAGTTCAAACATTTTCTTTACATAGTCGTTATTCAGGGGAATTTCGTCTAACCTTTCTGAAGAAATCCGAAACATGTGAAAATCCGAAAACGCCTGGGCACTTTTGATCGTATAGAGTATGAAAATTGCTCTCTTTGCAAACCTATTTGTTTTAAGGTAACAAGATGCCAAATAAAATATTAAAATTGTATCGGAGAGTTCCCAAGTTTCAGAGATTTCAGAATATTCCGAAATTTATTGAGTTCGTAGTTTCAAGAATATAACGAATTCAAAGATCACTTTGCGTAGAAATGTATAGAATTATTACTTTGTTCTTATTTGTTCCTTTTAATCAATTCTTACGTTGTTTTAATTTTTTTTCCTTCATTTGCTTGCTAAGTGACTTCCATTGCATTTTTTTACAGCTATTAATGAGAATCCAAATCACAACACATTTTTTTTGTGTTTCAATCTGATGGCAATTTAATCTCTGTCGCAATTTTAGATAATATTAAAATAGGACAGAATTTATTTACTTTAAATTGAATAATTTAAACATGCACAGATGTTGAACTTAGACGAAAGAAGCTTCTAAAGACGATTAATTTTGTAAAAGAAGATATTAAGTACTTTTACGATCGTAGTTCTGGTATAAAAAATATATACCATTCATTTTTTCTTATAAACTTACTTGAATGGCACAGCTTTAAATAGTAATCTAATTAAATATTTTAAATAAGGGGATTATATTAAATGCATATTTTTAATATTGATCATGTTTCTTTGACTTTTTTATAATACTGAAGATAAAATAAAATTATCTTACCAATCTTCTTTGTATAAATTTTCCAACAAAGTTTATACAAATATCGTAAGTAATCTTAAGCATTTTTGGAACTAATTTTTTTAAAAGCAGTTTTAAATTTCATTATTTTTTAATTTAACGAAGAATTCGTAGTATAATTACATTATCTAAAATTTTATTCAAAATTTAATTAGAAGCAAATTTAAAATAATTTCTTCCAAATTGGTAACAATAGAACTAAGCAATTAGTTTTTCGCTCACATTCCGATCTATGAAAAGTATGAATTTATAAACTACTTTCATAATCATGTCAGAAATTTTTATAATCATCTATATTGTTTTTTATCAATAACAACACAATATTTCAATATTTTTCAGAACTTTTTTATCAGCTAATAGATTGAATTTACTTAGATGTTTTATTTATATCAGTGGCGCCATCTGGAGGTAAATTTTGTGATTAACATTAATATGATGTCCCTGATATTCACAAAAGCAAAATAGGAAATATGTTAAAATTTAAATTGTTATAATCAAATAAATAAAATTATAAACATGTTTTTATTAATGAATTGAATAGTAGAATTTACCTTTCTAATTCAAAGTTTCAAAATTTTTTATATAGTTTTCCTTATTGAATGTCCATCGAAAAAATAAATCTATTTTTAAATTACAACATAAATATTGTCTGAGTTTGTTATTATTATTATTATTATTTGCGAAACGCTTTTCCTGTTTAACTGTGTACTCAAAATACTACTTTTTAATATGTTTATCTTTTTAATTTATTTGAATTATTTTTATCAATTACAGTAATATGTTTATCAATTACAGTAATATGATCTGGAATCAAACAGTGAATTGTTAAATGTCTATGTCTTCATTGTATGCATTTTTTTTAAAAAGTAGATTATAACAGGTAATTCATCAACTAGTATACCACATTTAACTTGTACTTACAACTTATATATCACACTTGTATATCAGCATTATCACTACTTTCTGATATGTTTCATTTTTTAATTTATTTGAATTCTTTTTATCAATTACAGTAATATGATCTGGAATCAAATAGTGAATCGCCAAATGTATATATAGTATTATTCGTCTCATGCAATTTTTTGCAAATAGAATTATAACAGGTGGTGAAAATTAGCCAGCAATATTTCAAATTGCATATCACATTTAAAATTTTAATTTTTATCATGCACATTTTACTTGAGAAATCTTGATTAGCAAGCTCAGATTTACAAAGGGGTTTTTCTCTTTCTTTGTACATTCATGTCTTAAGATGTTCTTTCATATTGAAGTAAAAGGAAATAAATAATTTTTGTGATTTTAACCAAATATAATGATTAAATTCATTATCTAAAATATTGTAGATCAAAATATCGCCTTTTTTCCACTTTGAAGATTTTGTCCCGAAATGATTAAATGATCAATCACTATTTTCATTTTCGCATTATATGTGAATTCCTTGAAATATGTAATTTTGTTTAGTTTAGTTAATGTCCAATTTCAGCAAACACAAAGGCTATTTTGAGATGGATTTCGTGGCTTTGAGGTCACTATCGGATAGTGAGAAAGAGCCCTATGCATCCGTCTTTGTGTCAGAGTTCCGCATCGCACAGGTGACAGGATGGCGCCAACAGAACTGGCTACGCCAAGTCTGCATACATGGATGATTTTTTATAAAACAGGGAATCGAACCTGGAGTGCACTAAGCCTAGATCTTATCACTAGGCTTCGAAATGTTAATAGTGCAGATTGTAAATTAATTTTATCAAAAGAAGTTAATAACGCCATAATAATAAATGACTTATATAATTACATCCAGTAATAACAGGACAGTCAATATTAGAGAAAAATGTCATTAATATCAACATCCTCGATTTAATATTTGCCAACCTGAATTTTTATTGTGAGCATATACATCCAGAACAGTAGACAATTATGGTGCCGTAATATATCACGAATTTCCTCTATTAACTATCACTCTACAGCAATTAAGATGTTGTCTAGAAATTCTTCAGCTGAAAATAAATAAACCTGCGTCTAGTGCATTATTCAAAACGCGGCTCTTAATTAGGCTTGCTGCAGCAATATCAGAAGAATAAATTGCTCGCTCTGGAACTAATTATAGGAAGATTGCAGAGTTTAATACTATTAAATTTGGAATTCACGTATTCTAAATTTGAGACAAAACTTTCGTCGTGAACTTGAAGTGCCATTGTGTTTTCCAAGAATTTCCAGAGAGGAATTGTTTGTTATTATATGTATGCCATATGATGCTCAAACATTCTTACGATTATCATTCTTTTAAATTTTACTCGAGTTTGCATTATTATTATTACAGGACACCCACCCACACCCACCCACCCACACACACACACACCACACACACACACACACACACACACACACACACACACACACACACACACACACACACATATATATATATATATACTTCTACGAAGGTGGACTGGAATGAATTACCGAATATATACATTGCCATACGATTTAAAGTATTGATTAGACTTATAATTATTTCATTGATTGTTACACATGCAGGAAAAATTGATATCAAAGTGTGAAGGAGGACATTTAAAGTATAATAAGTACCTGTAATGACTTATTTTTGTATTCTTGGTGCGCTTATTTTAAAAAATAGATTATTATTTTTTTTTCATTCACGTAAGGACTAAAAACATGAATGCTATATTCTTGTTTTCAAAAAATAGGTTTGGATATATGGGAAAACTTATTTTATATACCTTAGAAATAATTCTAGAGAACATTCTTTAATTATTTTATTTGCAAACATCACATCAACATGTCGAACTATCGGAAAAGGTCTGTTAAATTATATTAATTAGGGCAGTTATTGCTGTTAATATATTCAGGCATTTATAGCTTTCTCTTCCCCTTCTTTTGATACTATGATTTTTTTTTTCTATGCAGTTTCCATTACATTAACGTTCTACATACTTTTGTATCTACGCTCCATCTCTTTAATATCTTGGGAGAATCTTCTTTAACTATTCCTTCAATAACAGCACTGGAATTTTCGGGAAAGTAGAACAAATGCAACTTTTTGAAATGTCCTTTCAGATATTGAGCAACCCGTCTTCCATTTTCATTAACATGTTTTCCACGTACGTGTAAAATTGAATTTTTTGAAGTTATCAAAGTATTTTCTTGATGATTTTTCTGAAAGCTTTCCAGGCTTCTTTCAACTCATTTCACCTTTACTTTCAGATACTTTGTTTTTAAAATATTTTCGAAAATCAAGAAAATATTCGAATATAAAATCAAATATCCAAATATATTTTACTTTTGCTTATGATAATCATGGGGACTTGCTGATAAGGTATTTAAACACCTCTCCATCTTTTTAATTGAGACTTAACAAATTATCTTGCCAAGCCAATCTTTAAGATAAGGAAAGTGGGTTTTTAATAGGACTAATAAAAATTTCCTTCAGAGTACAGATTTTCGTTTCATAATATTTCTAATCTTGAATGTTCATATTGATCTAAGAGGCAGGATACATTAAGTATCCTTGATTGGTATGGCAAGCTCAAGTATTATCCAAGAAGAGAGGGCATAGGGTGTATATTGTTCATTGTCCAAGAAGCAAGGGCATATGGTGTATCTTACTCATTGTCAAAGAAGTAAGGGCTTATTGATAATTCTGCTTATTGTTCAAGAAGCAAAGGCATATGGGTATCTTGTTTATTGTCCAAAACATTTTTTAGATCACTGCATATCGTCCATACACTTTTAAATTTGAATTTGGAATAAAAATTATTTTAATAGGATTAATCAAAGTTTTCTTTAGCGTACAAATTTTCGTTTCGTAATTTTTCTAATCTTGAATATAATGTTAATATTCATCCAAAAGGTAGAATGCATTAGGTTATGCTGGCAGATATGCTCAAGTAGGACTTGGGGTAGGCTGCTTATTATCCAAAAAGCAAGGGTATATGGTATATCTTGCTCTTTTCCAAGAAATAAAGGCATATGGCGCTTCCTGCTTATTGTCCAAGAAACAAGTGCATATGGCGCATCCTGCTTATTGTCCAAGAAACAAGTGCATATGGCCCATCCTGCTTATTGTCCAAGAAACAAGGGCATATGGTGCTATTCGCTTATCCTCCAAGAAACGTTTTTAGATCACTGCATATTGTCTCTCCACTTTTGCATATCAATTTTGAGGAAAGGGGATTTTACTAGAATTAATGAAAATTTACTTTAGCGTACAAATTTTCGTTGCATATTTTTTTAAATCTTGAATATTTGTATTCATCTAAAAACCATGAAACATTAACTATTTTTGCTAAGTATGGTATGCTCACGTATGACTCGGTGTATCCTGCTTATTGTCCAAGAATCAAGAGCATATGGTGTATCTTACTCAATGTCCAAGAAACAAGGATGTATGATTTATCCTTTTTATTGTCCAAGAAACATTTTTAGATACTGCATATCGTCCGTATACTTTTACATTTAAATTTGGTTAAAATCAAGACTAAACTGTTGCTCATTGCAGCATTATTTCAAATACTGAGAAAGCCCAAAAGACACTGACATACTTTCTGCCATTATGCAGAATCACTGCTTTGAGTCTCCCTTTTTGACGTGCCAAGAGTCATACCCACAACCTGATTATATAATGTATTTTATATTCCTTCAATCCAGGGATACTGCAAAAGTAACCCATCTTAAAAAAAGTGTTAAATGTAAACGGCTTCTTTCAGACCCATGAGAAAGAAATATCTGGTACCAATAAATCTTTTTCCTTTAGTCTAGACATGCAACATCCGTTTTGAAATAGAATCTATCCAAACAAAATCTTTCTTTACATATTTTACTTGAAAAATGTTTTTTTTTATTTTGTTTTTAAATTTACAAGCAGAATTTATAAAATTCTCTAGTTTCCTCACTTAACTTATGACTAGGGATTGCAATACCGGTATACCGGGATACCGAATACCGGTATTTCGAGCCATTTGTACAATTTCGTAATACCGGTATTCACACGTTTAAATACCGGTTTTTCGGTATTTACTAGAAATTTTTAAAATTGTCTCCACTATATGTTCGGGTATCGCGAAACATAGCAAAATAGTATACGTTTTTGTTTTTATGTCTCCCTAACGGGCGAAATTAATTAGCTAATTAATGGCTTAATTAATTGCTTAAATCTAAATTAGTGAAACATTGATTATCCCTGAAAGAAAATATTGTAACCATAACGACTGATGGAGCAACAATTATGAAAAAAGTTTAGGAGTAATAGATGTATTATATCAAAAAAATAAAGAACAAAAGAATCGAAATACTGTGGATATAGAAATTTCGGATTCCAACTTTGAAAAGAGTAAGAGTGAGAGTGATATTGACAATGAAGATAATGACAATGTAATTGTTGAAGAATTTTTTTTTAAGAAGACTTATAAAGTTCGAAAAATTTTTAAGATATTTAAACGTTCCCCTATAAAAAGGGTATATTACTAAAATATATACTAACTGAAAATAAAACAGAATATATGTTAATATTAGATTCTAAAACACGTTGGAACAGTTTACTTTTATGATGGAACGAATTTTGAAACTGAGAAATCCAATCCAACTATCCAATAATCGACTTAAACCTGTAAATTAATTTTTCAGATACTGTGATTATATACTGTTATAATTTATAAGTTATAAATTATTTTTTGTGACATTTACACTCTATAACAAAACTGGCAAATAAAACAAAGAAACACCTGTGTTTTCTTTCTTTTTCTAAAATTTCTAATACCGGTATTAAAACCGGTATCACGGTATTAAGATTTAAAAAATACCGAATACCGGTATTGAAATTTTGGTCCGGTATTGCAATAACTAAATATGACATTAAATATCCATACCCACCCTATATGGATTGCGGCACAATGCATTGTTGGCTTCGAAATTCGAAATTTAAGTTTGTTCAAAAAGTATGTGGTAGAATTGTTTGACAATTTTTCTTGAATCTAAAATTTTTAAATTCAAGCATTTTAAATTTAAGGCATTTAGACATTGTTTAGACACCAATAACTATTATAATTAGTTATTGGTGTCTAAACAAAGTTTGGTTGCAGGCATCTGTTATCATAGATGCAAATTGAAATACAATGGTCACTAAAATTAATTAAATATTTCAATTCTTTTTAACTGGAGAAACTTTTTAATTGCCATTTGTATAAAACATTTGCAATGGCATTAAAATATTTTTTTAATGAAACTAAATAATATTTAGGTGCAAAACTATGAGGATATAATGTAATTTGATGTTCAAACAAGAGGTGAATAAATTGACAGAGAAATGAAATTTTGAAGAAAAATAAATTAACTTCCCCAATGCATAAATTACGTATTAAATAAGTTACGTAATTGCAGGGCTACATACAAAGAATTTCTTATCTGCATGACATTCTGCCTTATATTAAAAACCATTCAGAAAATAAAATTTCTAATTTAAGAATTGAAAACTTAAGGACTATTTATATATTCTTATATTGTATTTAAAACATAGTCCATTTGAATATATAAAGACAGTTTTTATTTTCAAATTCTAAATATTACTCATACTTTCTTTTCAATAAGTATACGTTTAAAAAAATATTTAATTTAAAAAAATCCAATGAATAACAGTTAGGAAAGAATCGATAGCACTAGTTGAAATTAGGAAGTTGGAAAAAAATAGATACAACTTTTTAGGTGTATAAAAAAAATGAATGTTATAGAAAAAAAAATCCAATTGAATTGAATTGAAGAAGTCTATTTTATTTCAATTAGTATGTTTGTTCGATGTAACTATCAAGAATTTGTCTATCGTCCCTTTCTTGAAGAATTATCCCATTTCCTAATTCTTTTGTAATTTTGTGCATTTTAAAATAGAAAATAAAGAAAATTAGCATGGTTAAATTTCAAAAGATAATAAATTTTTAACGGGAACAGTTTTTATGAGAAGATATGTTAAACTATCACATGCCAATTAAGTTATTTTAATAGGAAATTTAATAATTTTTTATATAATTATTATTTTATTTATTTAATATTTAATAAGAATTTAATGTTTTAATAGCGAATGTAAATGGATTTGTAAACATGCATCTTTTAGTTACAATTATTCGAAATATAGAAAGCTGAAAATCATAACAATTAAAAATATACCTGAATGTATTCATGATTCTTCTCTTATTGTACTTTCATAAGCCTTAGAAAACTCTTTTTAAATATACAGTCTAATACCTATTCAACGAATTCATCAGGATAGAAAAATTTTATTTCATTGAATCGAAAGTTATCTTAAATATCGGGGTTCAAAACAAAAAGGAATCAGAACTCTTGCACTTACCGTATAAAATATTCCTAATAAGTCAAAATACCAAAATATACATAAATAGAAATTGTACACTTTTCCTTCAGTAGCTAAAAATACAAGAAATGATTATGCACTTGTTAATTTTAAAAGTATGTATATGTATGTAAAAGTATGAAAAGTTTGTATATGTATGTAAAAGTATGAACAGTATGTATATGTATGTAAAAGTATGTATTTGTATGTAAAAGTATGAAAAGTATGTATTGAATAATGTTTGACAATTTCCTTGACTCCGGACTCGAAAAAATTATTTTCTGACTTTATGGGGAGAAGATCAATTTGCATTATTTATATTCTGCTGCAATGGATACGTTTTTATAGCTTCCAAACCAAGTAAAGCATTAAGAAAAGTGGGATTTTTAATGGGAATTTCATTATGTCATTATATATTTCTTCATCAAAATCACTATTCTTTGGTTGTTCCGATAAATAAATAATTGTTTTAATTTAATCTGGCCACAATCCTTCACCACATCTGACATAATTGTTACAGTTTATCAGAACTGTGACTTTTTCTCATATGACTTTTGGAGGGTCAAATGGAAAAATAATTTATTTATCGTTTTCCATTTGCAGCCCTGAAAATTCCGTTTTTTAAAAACCTTTTTTGAATTGAATTTTTAGAAATTTCCACCGTAGATTGTTTCACAAAATAAAAAGAATCCAGAACATTGCATTTATTTTTCATATTTTCAAAGATTTCTTTCTCATAAGCAAATCTCTGGAATTAAATTTTACAGAACGATCGGTTCTCGGTTCTACTGCCCAGTAATTACATTAATTAATTGTACAATTTATAGGAAAAGCACGACTTTTAAGTTGTTTATTAAATTGAAAATTGGAGGATGTGCGGGATAATGGTCAACAAAAAAAAAATAATTTTTCTCATTCGTTTCCTTATAGATGTATTCCTTGTAGAGATTTTATTTCTATCTTTATTTCTTCTTATTTAAAAATATCAAAAATTCTGTAAATAGGGAATAAAAGGTTTTTTTTCCTTGTAACGTATTTTTTAGATGTTAAAGAGTTCGAATATTTTGATGATTACTTTACTTTCTGTATGTTTCTCACACGAGAATGTAAAAATTGAAGGAATTTACACTTAATATTTTCTACTTTGAAAGTAATTAATTCCTTGTTTAAGACTTCACACACTTTATATCCAACATGAAATTTATGAATAATCTTTAAAACAAGAAAATAATGTTTATAAGTCATTTCCTTTGAAAAACTTTATTCCTTTGCTTTTTTCTCCAACCAAAAATGAATTTTAAAATTATATTTCTTTAGCTAGTAGCATTAAATTACTTCAATGTAAAATAGAAACTCCTAAATTAGCTACCAGTATTTTCTTCTAAAAATAGCAATGCCAGATCAAATTTTACATTCTTACAAAGCATGCAATATAATATTTATACCCAAGTTGGAATAAATATATCTTTCTAAAAATTGGAAAGGTCTCATATATCTAAACATTCGCCTTTTTCTGCCTTTTAGAATTTCACTTCTCCAAAATTGTTACCCTGCATAAGAGAAAATGAAGAAAAAAGGGCAAAAAAACTCTTCTATAAAATTTATATGAACCTTTCACTGTAAATTTTAGAGTAACTTTTCAACATTCACACGAATTTCTTTTTTAGAAGTGGATGAGAAAGTGGTGCAAAAGCGGATCAATCCTTTGAATTCTTACAGATTCAGAATGACACATTCATATACGTTCGCTTCGCCTGGCTGCTTCCAAACCACATAACAATATTTTATGGCATTCATTCTCCATTTTGTTTTTGCATGCTTTCGCATATTCAAATATCCATTTGACAGAATTCTTCATGGATCACGGATATATGAGAGCAGGAAAGAAAGAAAAATGTATGCTGCTTGCACCTTTGAATATTTTTTTTCTCTAGAATATGTCATTTACTGTTTCTTTTGAAGGATAGAACATGCAATTTTGAATTTGAAAGGAATATAAAACGGCATCTACCTAGATTTTGGCCGGAAGGGCTGACAATAGGTTTACATCAAAGTATGTGATTTTTGCTGTCTTGTATAGGTAGAATATGCAAAGAGAAAGTATTTCAATCGTCAAAAAACTTGATCCGAGGATTTTGGTAAATCTACAAGTTTCAAAATTCTTGAACCCAAAAAACATAATTTTTAAATTGTTTGTCTTCCTATCCGTATGTAAAATAACGCATTCCCTTAGATAGGTGAAATTCAGTGCTAAGAATCGACTCCAAATTTGCAGATTTTTCTAATTTAGTTACCAATGACAATCAGTAGTTTGCCCGGAATATTTAATTCCAGTTAAATCATTTAGATATAACTCTATGAACTAAGATATCGTCAAATTTCCAGACATTATAGTTTTTTTTTTTGTTTATATAAGTTATGCTCATTGTGTAAATGAACCTTTCTATTGGAGACCAGTCCAATGACATCATATTGCTATTTTAAAATCTAAATATCAAATTCCTCTATTTTCAAAATTTTATAGTCGCATTTTTATCCGTGATGCAAAATGCCTATTTTTTTTAAATCTCTGATCAGAATTATCTTTACTTAGCTTTCACTAATGAAAGAATATCCCACGCTTAAATATTTGATGAAACAGTTAAAACGATTTGATAGTTGTACACATTTTTGTATTTGTTTAAATAAATTTTTCAGCCCAATTTCCAATAATAGATTACACCGCTGCTCTGAAATGGTTTACATGAAAGTATGTGATTTTTATTTTCTAGTATAGGTAGAATATGCAAAGAGAAAGTATTTAAATCGTCAAGATGTTGTGGATTTCAGAGCAGTAGTGTAATCTATTGTTGGAAATTAGGCTGATATTTACAAAAATATTTACAAAATTCAAAGAATTCTGCAACCATTAAATAAGTATCATTAAGAAAACATTTTTTTCCCCATTGACTCTATATAAAATATAATTATGTTCAATAATATTTTCACATGCTATAGCGAGAAAAATGTCATAACTTTACTTTATATTAGCTAATTTTGTTCAAAACAATTGCTCCTAGGTACACATTTCCATTCTCAAAGTATATCTGCACCAATTGTAGCAGCTATAAGTCAAAAGGAGTGAGTGACCTGTTGAACGCCAACACACACATTCATTTTTATTATTAGTTGGAAATTTGATAGAAATCCAAACAGAGAGGAGGTATGTCTTCTGTGACAGACTTCCCCTTTTGATAAATGTGACAAGATAACGATAAACTGAAAATGATAATTGCAAAACGCAGAACGCTATATGCTGTTAGATGATATACAGAATTTAACACTAAAACTGTATATAGATATAAAATCCTAGAACAAATGTATCAAAAGTGAGAAAATTAATTTCTGTATAAGCTCGAGTTTTGAACACGATATTTCAAAATCCCAAAGACTTAGGAAAATAAGATTTGGAATGAAGAAAAACAGTCTGATTTTTAGACAAATCTCATGAATTAATATAATGGAAAGGAATGGGTACAAAATCTATGCTCCTTTTTCTTCGTAATATTACAGAGCACAGAATCCATCGTACTGTGTTACTCCACGCAGAACTAAAGTTTGGGGTGGTAAATGAATGGTGAATTTCACTCATTCAAAGATGTAAAGATGTTCCGTATAATTCCCTACGCTACCCCAACCTCGAATTATGTTCAGGAGAATTAAATTAAGTTAGATGGAGAGTATAAAAATTGTTTTATGACAAGTTCTAGATAGAGTTGTGAAAAAGACAATTCCGTATAAGAAGTAAGAAATTAAAGAACAGGATACTCCAACTGGTTAATGCTATTTCTATATGACAAGCGATTTACAGAATCATATAAATTATCACAGGATTGCACACTATTTGAAAGTATAATATTTGAGACTATTCAGTTTTTTTATAAAAGTGTTACTTAAAGCTACTACAAATGAAATCGGCATGAAAATAAATAAGTGTTAATCTTTGATGAAAATTAATAAACACTAACAAAATGAAGTAACAATTTTTTTAAGCACAAAATCAGTAACATTCATGAAAAAAAAAGGGCTAATAGAACAAATTGCAGCTATAAATTATCTGAAGAGGAAAATTCAAACCATTCTTTGGTAAATGAGTATGGGAATAGAATAAGGATTTTAGGAATTAAAAATTCAATTTGATTTATAGAACTATAATTAATATGAGAGGAAAAATATTCAAATCATTATTCTGTAAATGAGTATTGGAAGGGTATAAGGATTTTATGAACTTAAAAGTGAAATTAAATTGTATACACAGAAAAAAATTGAACAAAAAAAACTTTAGAAGAACATATTTTAAATATACTCAATTTCCTTTAAAAAAATTTATTAGCTTCTGTTTAGAAAAATATTATGAATAGTTAGTTATATATACTATCCTTTGATAGTCTGAATGTATTTTTAATTGTATTCAAATTATAAGGTGATTATTTTATAAATGTGCGCATGACTAAGAGATATAGATAAATGTTTACTATATTTATCTCTGTATCCCTTAAAAATATTTCATACTTTTGTCACTCATATTTTTCTTCGGAATTTCAATATAATAAACATTAACTTAATAAAGAAAAAAAAATATTTTAAATAAATATTTTTTTCTCAAAATTTCAGAATGTATTCGTAATCCAGAGGGAACCAGAAAATAATATAAACACATATTCAGAACTAAGAATAAAAATAATTTCTTTTGTTGGAATATATTTTATTGAAATGATAGAGATACAAATATGGCAAAAAATACTTTTAAGGCAATAAAACGTTTTACAAGGACTGGAAACCTTTTCTATTTGCAACTTACTTTAACAGATGGAAGAACATTACAACAAAATTTTTCTTTAAAAGAGCATTTTTTTACGATCCATTAATTTAGTCAAAGGAAAGAAAAATTTATTCGAACAATCTTTTTCGACTTCGTGAAAATAATCTCAAATGTTAAGTTAAATTGTTTCAAAAATAAAACGAGTAAAAGAAGCTTATTTCTAAAAAGGAATAAAAATTTAGTCTTAAAAGTCCTTTCAACAACAACCATTCGAAAGTGCCTTATTTAGCATATGCATTTGTATTTTAAGATGAAATATCCGACATAATGTTAAGAGATAGCATTCCTGTCACTTTTTAAAGTAATAACAAAAGCATAGAAGGAGTCTAGAAGTAAAGAGCATCGATGAGATGCTAACAAAACTGTCAATATCTCTGACTGCGAAAGGAAAAGGGCTTTTCTTACTTTTTAAAAAAATTAACTTTTACGACTTTGTTGTCCTGCTTGGAACAATGAATATGGTAAATGGTAACATCAAGATCATTGTTAAAAATTTTTTGATTTCAAATAGTGAGAAAAATATTTCAATAGTAAGGGAAAATATTCCTTTAGCTTTTTGTCAATTAGGAGGAATTGCCGTATATTTTTTGTTTTATACAAATTGTCTGTATTTGTAGTATGTTGATGAATTTTAATGAGGATAGATCCTTATTAATAGTTTGCTATCCAAAATAATAGAATAAAGACTTGATAAGGTGCTTTATATTTGAAATTAATTCGTTTTCAAATATTTCTCAGTTAAATATTTCGCAATTATCTCCTCACACAAGTATTTATGCACCATCTGATAATTAAAACAATTATATTTAGAATTTTAACAATTTCATTTTTGTACATTGTTTTTAATATCAATAATATTTTTTTCCAAAATTAAATTGGCATATGTTCTGCAGCAATGATGTAGACGGTAGAATTCTAACTAATATCATTGGTCCATCAAACGATTAAATCGTATGCCTTTAACGATGTTAAAACGGAACAAAAAAAATTACATTCCGTGAACATGTATTTTTTTCATCTTCTGCTTTTATTCGTAGATTTTTTTTTATTTTTTTTTTTACAATTTAAACACGATAGAAATTCTAGATTTATTCTAATAAATTTATATGTCAACCACTTGAAATAATATAATAATAAGATGAAATGTTAAATAACTGAATGCATTCTATAATCAACTAGGGAATGTTTTCCATAATAATTGAATGCTTTCCATATTATCAACTAGGGAAATGAAGAAAATCATTGAAAAAATGGCTTTTCCTGTATAAAAAATACTGCCTCTCAAAGTAAAAAATAAAACCTTCTCCTGTTGAATAGATTTCCGGAAGCAATTTATTTTTGTAGATATATCTGCTTTCAAACTAAAGATCTTCTCCTATACAAGAAATGTTTTTAAAAGTCTATTAAATTTATGGATGCATCTAGCAATGCAATTTCTATTTAATTTTATTTGATGCATAATAACACTGCTATGTCCATCTCTTGGTATTATAATTCAAGTTAAAGCATAAAAGTCAAAATCCACCCACTAGAGCTTCAAGTCTGAAATGAGGCTTATCAACTGAAATGCCATCCTTTTATTATCGTGCCATTACAAAAAATTAATAGGCCCTTCTCAAAATAATGCTTACTTCAGCGTTTAAACGGGAATTTAATCTATCTCAGTTTAGAGTTAAAATATACGTTGCAAATTGAAGTGAGATACAAATTCTTCACACTTTCACCTCTAAATACAGTGTACTGTAGAATATATAGTACTGAAATTAAAAGAGTGGCATTGTTATCAACATACTCATTATTTGTTTATTGATATGCTGAATATATGAATTATGATTTATAATGAATTTTTGGGTAATACCTGACTCTAAATTTTCAATAAAATTTTATTATTCTAGGTAAACTGAGCCGAATTTACAGCTTTCATCTATATTATATTAACAAAGTTCACACACATTTTATGACATACCGAGCAAAAAAAGGCAAAATTCTTTTGCTTTTTAGCTTTTATTTTGTTTTTTAATTTAGCTTGTTTTTTATTATCATGTGAGAACATGACGTTGTTTTGGTAAGGGGGTTTTGAAACTCGAAATCGCGTAGGCAATGAATAAAGCATAAATGGCAATTTTCATCATCATCTTTTCATCGCATATATTTTTTTACCTGCTTTTACCAGTATTGTATTATTATTATATATGCTTCTTTGAAAGCAGATGCGTTTTTAAAAGTTTGATCTGCTTTTAACAGTATTGCTTTATTATTACGTATGCTTCTTAGACAGCAGCAGCGTTTTTAAAAGGATGACGTAGAACTATAACACCATAGCTGTTATTTCATCATGTTATTTAAAAATTATATATATATATATATATATATATATATATATATATATATATATATATATATATATATATATATATATATATATATATATATATATATATATATAAGAGAGAGAGAGACCGATAAAGAAGTCTCGCGTTGTGTCAAAACAATTTAAACTGGTAAATGACTTAAAATTAATTAAGACAAATAGTGCCTTAAAAATAATAATGTTCTCACATGATAACTTGAAATTTCCGATCGTAGATTAATTTAAATTTTTTAGTTGTTTTTAATCATTATTTTATTTGATTTTGTAGATAAATTGAACATAATTTGCATCTTCAGTCTAAATAAAATCCATGCTGATCACACAGTTTTTGAACCACACTAAGAAAAAAAAAATGCTTTTTGTAGTTTCCTGCTTTAGTATATTTCTTCGCGAAGTAAAAGTATAAACTTCGACCGAGACACATTTTTTTCAATTGGAAACAAAAGTTGTCATAAAAAAAGAATAGGAAGAATGGTATAGATATGGAAATTCAATAAAAAGTAAAACTAGTGTTCAGTATTGTAGCTCGAAGTATGTTTAGCTTTTTTTCGAGAAATAAAGCTGGTTTTTCAGTCATATCTATAGCTATATAAATTACTAATGCGTAACATAATTGTATTGCATTGTTTTGTACTGCATATTTCGCAATTATCTCCTCACACAAGTATTTATGCACGCTCTGATAATTAAAACAATTATATTTAGAATTTTAACAATTTCATTTTTGTACATTGTTTTTAATATCAATAATATTTTTTTTTTCAAAATTAAATTGGCATATGTTCTGCAGCAATGATGTTGACGGTAGAATTCTTACTAATATCATTGGTCCATCAAACGATTAAATCGTATGCCTTTAACGATGTTAAAACGGAACAAAAAAAAATTACATTCCGTGAACATGTATTTTTTTTTCAACTTCTGCTTTTATTCGTAGATTTTTTTTTTTTTTTTTTTTTTTTTTTTTTACAATTTAAACACGATAGAAATTCTAGATTTATTCTAATAAATTTATATGTCAACCACTTGAAATAATATAATAATAAGATGAAATGTTAAATAACTGAATGCATTCTATAATCAACTAGGGAATGTTTTCCATAATAATTGAATGCCTTCCATATTATCAACTAGGGAAATGAAGAAAATCATTGAAAAAATGGCTTTTCCTGTATAAAAAAATACTGCCTCTCAAAATAAAAAATAAAACCTTCTCCTGTTGAATAGATTTCCGGAAGTAATTTATTTTTGTAGATATATCTGCTTTCAAACTAAAGATCTTCTCCTATACAAGAAATATTTTTAAAAGTCTATTAAATTTATGGATGCATCTAGCAATGCAATTTCTATTTAATTTTATTTGATGCATAATAACACTGCTATGCCCATCTCTCGTGGTATTAAAATTCAAGTTAAAGCATAAAAGTCAAAATCCACCCACTAGAGCTTCAAGTCTGAAATGAGGCTTATCAACTGAAATGCCATCCTTTTGTTATCGTGCCATTACGAAAAATTAATAGGCCCTTCTCAAAATAATGCTTACTTCAGCGTTTAAACGGGACTTTAATCTATCTCAGTTTAGAGTTAAAATATACGTTGCAAATTGAGTGAGATACAAATTTTTCACACTTTCACCTCTAAATACAGTGTACTGTAGAATATATAGTACTGAAATTAAAAGAGTGGCATTGTTATCAACATACTCATTATTTGTTTATTGATATGCTGAATATATGAATTATGATTTATAATGAATTTTTGGGTAATACCTGACTCTAAATTTTCAATAAAATTTTATTATTCTAGGTAAACTGAGCCGAATTTACAGCTTCCATCTATATTATATTAACAAAGTTTACACACATTTTGTGTCATACCGAGCAAAAAAAGGCAAAATTCTTTTGCTTTTTAGCTTTTATTTTGTTTTTTAATTTAGCTTGTTTTTTATTATCATGTGAGAACATGATGTTGTTTTGGTAAGGGGGTTTTGAAGCTCGAAATCGCGTAGGCAATGAATAAAGCATAAAGGGCAATTTTCATCATCATCTTTTCATCGCATATATTTTTTTACCTGCTTTTACCAGTATTGTATTATTATTATATATGCTTCTTTGAAAGCAGATGCGTTTTTAAAAGGTTGATCTACTTTTACCAGTATTGCTTTATTATTACGTATGCTTCTTAGACAGCAGAAGCGTTTTTAAAAGGATGACGTAGAACTATGACATCATAGCTGTTATTTCATCATGTTATTTAAAAATTATATATATATATATATATATATATATATATATATATATATATATATATATATATATATATATATATATATATATATATATATATATATATATATAAAGAGAGAGAGACCGATAAAGAAGTCTCGCGATTGTGTCAAAACAATTTAAACTGGTAAATGACTTAAAATTAATTAAGACAAATAATGCCTTAAAAATAATAATGTTCTCACATGATAACTTGAAATTTCCGATCGTAGATTAATTTAAATTTTTTAGTTGTTTTTAATCATTATTTTATTTGATTTTGTAGATAAATTGAACATAATTTGCATCTTCAGTCTATATAAAATCCATGCTGATCACACAGTTTTTGAACCACACTACAAAAAAAAATGCTTTTTGTAGTTTCCTGCTTTAGTATATTTCGTCGCGAAGTGAAAGTATAAACTTCGACTGAGACACTATTTTTTTTCAATTGGAAACAAAAGTTGTCATAAAAAAAGAATAGGAGGAATGGTATAGATATGGAAATTCAATAAAAAGTAAAACTAGTGTTCAGTATTGTTGCTCGAAGTATGTTTAGCTTTTTTTCGAGAAATAAAGCTGGTTTTTCAGTCATATCTATAGCTATATAAATTACTAATGCATAACAGAATTGTATTGCATTGTGTATACAGAATTTAATTTCCTAAGATTCTAAATTGTTGTGTGAAACCATTTTCAAAAATGATTCTTTTCAAGCCCATGTCTAAACAAATTTTGAACTTGAAAAATTTTCTTTGTTGAAAGATAGATTTTAAACAAAAGAAATCTAAAAGATAAGCAATGCCTTAAATTTAGAGAACTTATGGGGGAACAACTGAGCACTTCATAAGAATTTAAAAAGTTATTCGAACACTGTGGTTTTATAGCAGGCACATAATCATAATTTCTCATAAGTTTATAATCAAGTTACTATTTTTGTTGCTATTTTTGAGTAATTTTTCAAATGAAAATAAAACCAAATTTCAGAATTTCAATTAAACTTTTTAAATATTGGAATTAAATTTCAGAATATAAATAAGGTTATCATTTAATTCTCTAAAAATGTTAAATAATTATCAGAATAGTTTCTTGAGGCAACATTTTCATTAATGTGCCCTTATTTAAATTATTTCAAATGAATTATTTTACTCTTTATGATTTCTTTTAGTTATATAAATGAAAAAGAAAAAAAAATGTAAATTATGGAAACAAAAAAAATCTATCTACCTTTTTTTTTTTGTATAAGTAAATAAAGAAATGCAGTTCAAAAAGATATGAACTACTTTAAATAAATGAAAATATATATTCACTAAGAAATTCTAATATTTCATTTCATTTATTTTGTTCCATCAAAATTAAAAATCTATCTTATTTTCGTATTAAAAGACATTAGGAAAGGAACTTCCTGAGAACTATCAATGTTCCGATTTCTCTCATTTTCATATCATATGTAAGTTTATGATCTCTAAATATGAACCAATGGTTCCATGAAATCCAATCCACCCTTCCTCATTTTTGAGAAAACTCTAAAGCAATTAAATAAATGTGTTTCTTCCATGTGAAAAGGAATCCCACTAGAATTCCTCCATCCTAACCACTCGAGTGATTTTACCAATTTTTATTTTAAAAGCTCATGCAGTTCAGATTCGTCATGAATGATGGATTGCCTTCTTGAATTTTAATTATCGAGATATTACGTAAAATTAACTTTTGCTGACGCTGCAGCTCAATTATTATATAAATTTCGTCAGTTCAAACAAATAATTAAACAATCAGAATTATTTATATTTATCTTGCAAGAATAGCTTGAAACTGTATTTTATTTTCATTTTATGTGGTAAGACGTATTCATCAAAGTTCGGCCACCATATTAATAAAAATAATTTCGTATTATCACATTTGTTTATTATTAAATCGATTTTATTAATATGGTAAATCAGTGACTGGTCAGAATTTAATATTTAAAAATTAAAAGGCAATCCATGCACAGAAATAATTAGATGGTGAGCATTATATCAATACTTGAAATATATAATACGTATAATTACATTTATTTATTTAGAGAATTAATAGCCAAATGAAGAATGATTTAATAATAATCAATTCGAATGGCTTAATAATCATGAAATTCAATTAAAAGTTAAATTTATTTTAAATTATTAATTAATATTCTTTAATTTTGTCCAGACTTTCATTCGTTTTCTAAATACGACATTTATTTTTAAGCATTCGAAAAATTATATACCTGAAAGAATTATTTTTAAAACCATATTTCTCAAAAGCCATAATATTGAGTCTAGAGATGAAATTTCCAAAATTCAAAGCAAAATGCATATTAAATTAAAGTAATTGATAATTGTGTTTAATCAAAGATTTAATTATGATGTATACTATTCTAGCAGCATATTACATAACATAATATTTTATCTTTTCACTAATAAGCCGTATGGGATATGGAAATCTAAATGATTAGATTTAAATTTTTATCTACTTATTACATGCTGTAAATGTGTTCTCTCCAAAATGAGTCTCGATGAATATAAGCAGTTACTAAGGTATGCGCAAAATAAATTAAAAGAGAAAAGCTATTTCTAAATTTTTAATAATTGCTTATAATATTTACATTATTGTACTTATTGTTGAGGATATCATATATTATTTTTATATGTAATGTAATAAATCATTAGAACATGCAGAGTAATTCAAAATTTTGTAAAAGGTAAAAATTGTAAATGTGGTATAAAGTTTAAATGGGAAACAAAATTACAAAGAAATGCCGGATTTGAAATGTCACACTCGAATGAGCTAGGTAATAGATTTGTATTAAGGAAATGTTTATACATTACACTTGAAGAAGGCGTCCACACGTATACACAACTAGAAGTATTTGCTATTTTGCAATATTTACATATTTGTGTGCTATTTCATTTAATTATATCTTAGACCTTCTGCTAAATTGAACTACTGGTTACTTCCATTTATCGCGATTTTATTCTTTATATTTTACGCAAGTTTGGAAAATTGCAATAAGAAATATATTAGCGAATATCGCCTTCTACGTTTTGTGAATGGCGTTTCCATCCATAGATTCTTGTATGATTTTGATTTGTTTTCCAAGTATTCATTTAATTTGTGTAAGACCTTTAATTTGAATGAATCTGTGCAATTCTTAAATCATTTAACTTTTATAATTAGAGCGAAAAGGATTTCTGTCAAAATTTAATTTGGTTAGCTATGCCAGGCTCATATATTTAATTTAGAATATTTATTAAACGATTTTTCTGCTTCTACCTTAACAGATAATATCCAAAACCTTTTAGAAATCAGATGAATGGAAAATGCGTGATGAATTATCTCACTCTTCTCAGATAATTCATATCTAAAAATCGATATCAGTGATTATCCTCGTTTAATAGTACAGCGTCAATTCAGACCAAAACTTCTTTGTATAGTTTACTATGAATTTATATAGTTTACTTTGTCTATGTAATCCATAAATAGACAATATGCAATTTAGTGAAATATCTGATTAGTTTACAAGATATGTTTGTTTTATACAAGAATAAACTAGCAAAACAATTTCCATTAAACATTTAATAGTTAGCCTGCTACTAATTCAAATTACAATGTTTTTATGAAACAATTGTTGTAGTCATTATTTCTCCATTATTTTCACTTACGAGCAAGGTACGAAAAGTGTCTAATCCAAGTACTTACGTTAATGGAAAAATCTGTTAGCCCTAAATGATAACAAACTCTACTTTCCGTGATCGAGGGAAACAAAATTAGCTAAGCAGATTTTCATTAACAAAGTTGCTAATGAAATAAAGCTTTAACGTGAACATCCAGAATCGACTTAAACCAATTTACCTTCTAACGTTTTATGCAATAAACCATCGATAATTCCTTCGAACTGTCTACAAAGAATCGGGACAAAGGTAAAAAAAAAAGAAAGAAATCGAAAAAATATGTCGTCAGTTTTGGAAGGAAGAACTGAAAAAAGAATCGATAATTTAAATGCGTATCGAATTTTTATTTTATTTTATTTTTTTCTTTCAAAGTTCTCTTGTTGCTGCTAAAATATGAAAGTAAAAAAAAAAAAATCTTTTTTTTATCCTGATCGCGCTTTGACGCACCTAAACGTCGATCAATGGTGGGAAAGATAAGAAAAATAATCTGACTATCAGAACTTTTTTCCCATTGTATTTTTAATATGGATATTAGCTTGTGACGCGCTTCTTAATTCGAATTTAAATACGGGAACCAAAATGTAACTCCTTTGGGGCGATTTCGGGTAAATAACATATGTTTGCCAAAATGGAGAAAAATCAATTTTGGAATTCACGTTAATATTTCCCATTTCTCTCTCAGGGGATCAAATCATTTTATAACGGTTTTAGTCAAAGTGAATTATAGAAACAAGTCTAAAGCAGAAACGAATTCAAGATCTGACAACCACCGGCCTCATAAATATTAATTTAATACTGATTTTTGGAATCCAGTTCTCCTGGGAAGTAAGCTATTTACTTAAAAAATACGTACTTTGGTGAATTTCAGATAAATTAATTAATGGTAATTTTTAATAGAAAATCCTTATGTAAATCGAGCCAAACTTAAACAAAAGGTATCGTGTTGAAATATTCGTTGTATTTCAACATTTAAACATAATTACGGCTTTAATAAAGCTTCTTAAAGAAATATATTTGTGAAATTCATATAAAGAAGCTTATTAAATTTTGCACAATTATTGATTGTCAATTATTGAAACTGTAATTTTCGTAAAATCTAATGTAATAAATTTCAGCATTATTATAAAAAATGAAAATTAATTAAAAATAATGTTTTTAAGTAAAAAATGTTAAATTTTCAGGGCGTAAAATTTGTTTATTTTTTTCTTTCAACAAAATGTATCTGTCAATTATTAAATTGGTAATATTTTAATATATTTTGGCATCCATATTTTTACTGTTGAACCAAATTTACAAAAATATATGATAAGCAAAATAACTCTTAATATATCAAACTCTTCATATCGTATAATTTTGGAAGAACAGCGCAAATGAATGTTTCAATAAATCTGCAGTTCCTGAAATAAAATAAAAAATTGTCTTTATTTCAGTAAATCTTTTTTTTCTTGATATTCTTTACTTGTTCTAATATTATGAGAGTGCCGTCTATAGGTAAAAAGAACAGAGGGCCAAAATTTTGCAAATGGGAATCATCAAAGGTTTGTAACTTATTTTTCACATGTGGAATTTAAAAAAAATGAAAAAAAAATCATATTATTCGTCCTATTGACCTGACCTGAAAATATAAAGATTGGGCATAAAGAGATCTTCACTTTTCGTTCAAGAACTAGAAAATATATTTATTAACCTATCTGAAAGAGTTTACTCATATAATTTATACTTTTGACCTGAAAAGATTTTCCTTTATGTCTCTTAAAAACCAAGCATTTTTTCCGAATTTTTCAAAATGTTTTTCTTTTTAAATTATATATTTTGTTTTCATTAATGTTTTCCCAGCTTTTTTTTTTTGAAAAATTCATCTAGTAGATAAGAACATACTGTCAAATGTTATTTTAAAAAACTTGACATAAAATAAAATAAAAACTAAACCAGCTAAAGAACTGGCATCATTGAAGATATATATTTTTTGCATTTTAAAATGATGTATGTAATATGTTTTATGTAGTATGTTTGGATGTCTGCCAAAGAAATGTGAGTATTTCGTTTAGCATTTAATTAGGTTAAAATTTCAATATATATATATATATATATATATATATATATATATATATTAATTACTGTAATTTTGTTTCTCAGCGTGAATAGTGTCATCATAAAAAAGTCCGTTTTAGAATCATCCGTATTGGATGCTTCCGATGCCGTGCCAATGATCCCAGGGCTTGGCGACAAAATTGGCGACCATTTGGTGACGAATTTGGCGACAAAATGGATAATGCTCGAAACTTTCAGAATTTGGTCGATCCGTCCATTAGGAACCGAGATACGCCTGATTGGTTAAGAAGATTCTAACCCCGCCTCCTGGAACTATAAAAGACCATCACTCTCAAGCAGTGGGTGTCGTGTGTGTCTTCGAAGTGTCATTAAGAGTCGCCGACATGTAACGAGTCTTCGAGAGGATAGCGAAGAAACAACGGAGTGCCAACGTTGTGTGGGGCGAGTATTGAACTGCTTGTATACTGTGGAGGCAGCGTCGTATATTATGTGTAGCCAGTTGTGAGAAGTAGCGAGTCGGCAGCTAAAGCGAGAGAAGACAGCGAGAAGTTCAGCCGTTGAAGAGACGGTTGAGCGAAGCTCTCAAGAACACCTCTACTGCTGGATTATGTCTAGCCACTTCGTATGCTGTGGACGATTACTACTTGTGGGCTATTTTTGTCTATAGTGTGCTACTGTGTGCTGTTCTGTTTTCATTTCTGCTGTAAATATTTGTCGTCTGTGTACTCGTCTTCTTCGTATTAGTGTTGTGACGAATGTGATGTACGTGAGGATATAACCTGGGACCTTGTGGGTAGCAGTCCAGTAATATGACCATGATACAAAAGCAATTTCTCGGGTAGCATAGTTGTTAACTGGCTTATAAGCTTTCACCACAGACTCTCCCTCCAGTGAGTCGGAGGTGAGACGAACGATATGGCTGTTGAGTGGTGATGTATCAGCCATTGAATCTAATGCCTATACTCATTTGAGTAGCGCCAATCACTATGGCGAGTGTGTGTGGGTGAGTGGTTGCTGCGTCAAGTGAATCTGATGACTTTGGGTTGCTGTGGAAAGTGAGTATGACGACTTTGGGTGCGGGTAAATGGCGCCACAACAGCTGTATGAAGGTTCATCGTCCGAGGTCACCGATGTGGCGAATTGCGATTCGCGTGGATAGTACCTGAGACCTTGTGATTAGCAGTCCAGTAAGATGACCTTGATATAAAAGCAATTGCCCGGGGAGCGTAGTTGTTAACTGGCTTATAAGCTTTCATCACAGTGTCTTCCTGTAATTAAATGTCATTGTTGTTTTCTACTGTGGTCCCTGCTGATTGCGTTATCATATCACTACCACTATCAATAGAACCCGACGGCAGAAGAAGAAATCCGCAACTCTCTCTCTCCCTCCCCCCCTCTCTCTCTCTCTCTCTCTCTCTCTCTCTATATATATATATATATATATATATATATATATACATATATATCCAATGGCTGTAGGGAACTGACAATGACGACATCTAATCTGACATTCCCTGTTCAAACTTTCCACACCACGCTAGAAGAACGACATATGACTAGTAAACAAAAGTCACAAATTTATCCGAACCCTATATTCACAACAATTGCAGTTCTTAAATACCTGAGAACTCAAAGGTGAAATACAAGAATCAATGCATAACTGACTACATTCACTAAAGAATAATATGTAGGCAATTTCCGTGTCGTTAAAGGGAGTAGTTTATAAAACTTATGAGTTCACTTTTGTCAAAAATATATAGCAACGCATGTAAAAACATCTGAACTCATAAAGAACCAAAGGCGACATTATGATCAAGAGGCACTGAAAACAACACTTGGGAAATGATGAATATACAGGCAATTTCCGTCTGAGAAAGAGAGAAGTTTATAACTTTATCTTTAAATAAACAAATACCCTTTATCTTGACAAGAAAATCTAGATGAAATATAACATGGAGGAAAAGGATATGCTATATGTTTGCAAGCAATAGTGGCTGTACCAATATAAACCTTTCTTACTGAAAAACTAAGAGTAATATCTTCTGTGCCCCGAAATACTCAGAGGATCCAATGATAAATATCAGACATCAGAAATGTTTCTGTGATATATGACTGAAAATCTTATACGATGATAAGGACAATGTGCCTTGACAAAACAAATATTTGTCGTATAAGCGCTACATATGTATATAAAACAAATAATCTTAAATATATATAGATTTTTGTGGCTAATGAACAATTGGTTAGACAGCATAGCCTTCAGCTATATGATCTGCACTGCAGTGTAAGTAAATAATATAAGAAATCGATGGATCATATCAGAAGCTACATTAGAAGCAATATTTACCGGGAATATAGAGTTATTAGATAAATTTGGGGAGAGTTAGAGCGTTTATATTTATGTTTCATATTACGTTTCTATGAAAGTTGTTTAGGCTCAAAATATTCAATAGTGAGTACACATTTCGACGATAGGGTTACATACTGGCTGTCAGATTTTCACACCACACCTGAATGAAAAAATTTTGTTCATGTTTGGGGATGCATTATGCATTAAATCTAAGCACCCGGGCAATTTTAGCTGGAATCAGAACTGGAAGAAAATTGGGATCCTCTAGTATCGAAAAATTTCACCCATTAGAATATATGACGTCAATTTAGGTGCGAGGTTGTATCAGGAAGAGGTATTAGATTGATGCCTGAGTAGGCATTTCGTCCGCAAGATTTCCATGCTCATCAGAGACGTGAGAAATTCTTACTTATGTTTACAGAATGAGCACCAAATTCAAATATTAAGCTAAGCTGTATTGAAATATAACCTTGAACGTGGTGTTTTTATAAATGTTCAAGAAAAATATAAAGCATATTACATTAATAAATATATAATTTTACTTCTTATATAAATATTTTGAATTATTACATTGTTTCGTTAATTGATTTGTTTCAAAATTTTATTCATATGTTTTGGAAGACATAAAATCACAAGCCGAATATGATATAGCTCGCTAAATTTTTAAATATGTTGTTCATAGTACAAGGTTGGATAGGCATTATTTTCTTACTTGTAATTTAACATTCACAGACATACTTAAAAAAATCTTTAAAAAAAGCGATTTTCTTTGCTGAAACTTTACTGAAAAGCGCTGAAATTTTTTGAAAAAGGATCTGTAAAATTGAAACTCGTTAACTAAGTATAGGGAAAGTATTGAAATCACTAATGAAGTCGATCTCAAGATTCATGCATCTTCATGTTTCAAATCTGCCTGAAATAAAGAAAAAAAATGATTTTTGGCATTTTGTTTCTTTGTGTATAAAGTGACTCAAAAATGCTATCAGACTGTGTTTATGGACTTGCGACAAAATTTGTAAACTTCCATCTTATTTTGAATGAATTTCACTCACAAGAAGTTTTTTTATTGTCTTGTTCGATTACGAGGACACTTGATAAATCCAAAGCGCAAAGAATTAGGGAGATAACATTTGGTATTCAGGTTTACATCCAAAATATAGATATTTAGGCAATTTTGAATTATATGTGTCAAAGGGTTAACCGCTTTTCGGTCTTTTTGTGTACTGCCGACCAACCGCCTCCACTGAACGAACCATAATCGACAGGATTTGTAGTGGCCTACTGCAACCGGCTTTCCCTCTGTATTTCCGCTTTCATAAAAACATAATAACTCATAAATCGAAATATTTAAATTAATGAAATCCAATATGTTATCTCGTGACTACAACTTTCAGTGTGTTGACTTCTTTCGGTTGGTTAAGTTCGTACAAAATACAAATTTTTGCACTCGATTTAATAAAAATGTAAGATTTATGCCAAAAATTTATATTTCATAATTAGGTTTCTCTAATGTCGCGGGGGAGAAGCGATAAGATATTAATTAGAGATTATGTGAAAACCACTTACACTGAATTTTATATTTACAACCATTTTTTGTTTTCTTCAAAAATTAATGTAAATATACTTTTATTTTACTAATATATACTAAAATAATTAAAGTAAATATACTTATACTTTAGTATAATTAAGAAGTTAACGGAATTAATTTATCGTCATCAGAAAAAAAAAACTACAGATAAATGGTTTTATGATTTAACAAATAAGTTTTATGATTTAACAAATGTTTTACTTTGTCTTTTAAAACGTTTATTGTATTAAATTCAATAGTTAATTGTACAAAATGCTAATATTAGAGAAGGAAAAAATCACAGTTTTTAATATTTTACACGATTAAATAAAACATTACCTCAAAGATTAAAATCACAAATTTTTTTAATAAATGTAATTTGTAGAAATTCTTCAGAACAAATGCTATGATAATTGATATAAATTAAACAAAGCAACAAAACCACCAGGAGTGATCTCTCCTAAACATTCTCTTATACTTTGTAATAAACACGTCAAGCTTGTGAACGCCTTGCATGGAATTGTCTTAAAATAGTTACAAAATATTAACGTTTAGCGTGAATTTAGTATTTTTACTGAAACTATCGTACCATGCTTTGGAATTTTTTCTTGACTTGCGTTAATGGTGTCTAAAAATCGAATTTGTGTTTTAGACACGTTTTTCTCAACTGATTAAAACCAAAACTGCTGCTCTTGTAGTCACTGATGTTCTCAACTGATTAAAACTGCTCTTGTAGTCACATAATCCTGTCACTGAGTTTTTGAATTATAGCGTTTACATGTTTCTGAAATTAAAGACAGGACAGACAGTCAACCCGCAATTGGCTTTGACTCAAAATTTTACAATGTCTACACTGTAGGTGTTAAATCTGTGTACCAAATTTTATACATCCAGCTCTCTTCGTCTTGTAACTATCTAGTTAACACTTAATTGAACACTCGGACAGACAGATTTCCTCTGAACAGATTTTATTCAAAGTCTGACAGAAATCTGAAAATTTGGTATAAAGTCTGTATTCCAAATTTCGACTGTCTAGCTCAAAGCATTTTTACTTTATCTTTATTAAAGATAAACATTTTCTAAAAATGTATTTTTTGAACTGAGGAAGGTCTAAAACGTGGAGATTCGTCAAAATTTCGAGTTCGGTTTTTTTTGACGATTAACATACTTTTTCTATAGTTCATATAAGAAAAAGTAAAACTTAAATTATTAAGCTTTTACATTTTAGCAGACCATCCCTTTGCGTTTAAATTAATTTTTCTTTTCTGTAGTCGCATAAATGGTTATTATCTTAACATATTAACTGAAACATTGTAATTAATCAAATTAAATACTACAAAGAAAACATCAGAATTAATTCATTCCTGAACTCGGTTGATTTCAACTAAAAGAATCAAATATATAGTTTAAGAAAGGCTCTTTTATTTATTCTGAGTAAACAGTCAAATTGAAGAGCAATTGGATGAAATACTAAACCCCTCATCGATATTAATTAAAGTTATCTGAAAAGCAATTAACATAACAAACTCAACAATTGTGAGTCATCGATAAATCACTGCACATTCTTCAGAAACTTCAAAGTTTTCTTAATTAAGCAAAAGCTTCATTTTATTCAGAAAATAAACTTCTAGACTGAGCCGAAGATTAACATGAAACGTAATCCTGATTAAATTACTGCCTACTCGCTTTTGCTCATAATTAGTTTTGAAAATTAATTACAATCGCATTCGGGACCAAGAATTGTTTCTGTTGTTTCAGTTAATGCTTGTCATGTAATATGAATTGATGTGATTTTTAGCGGTCAGTTTCTCCTAATTGTTAAAGAAGTATAATTATGTTGATAGAATCAATTTTTGGTGTGGAGAAAATGATTGGAGGTTTGTAGAAAAAAATAAGGGATTTAAAAATTTTGAATCTCAAAATGCCCCGAGGAAAGAGGGAGTAAATTTATTAACTATCGGACTTTCTTCAAGAACAATTTAATGAAAAATTTGAAAAAATTATTTTCCTGCTTCCATTCGAATTGAATTTGCTCATAAATGCCAATATTCAAAAATTTCAATTACAGATGTTAATTGCAATGGAATTGGAATAAATATAAGTTTACGCCATGATATTTATAAAAATATTTTAATATGCAAAGTGTGTTTTAAAATTGATTTTCATGAATTATTTTATGTTTGAATTACTTTGAATTCAATTTAATGAGGTAGATTTTGAGCTGAATTTGTTGAGGAATGACTTTATGTTAATACTTTATATTTTATGTTAATATTTTATACTTTATGCTTATACTCTATATTTTATGTGAATACTTTATACTTTATGTTTACATAATTACTTTATGCTAATATTTATTTGTTATATTTACAAAATTACTTTATGCTAGTACTTCATACTTTATGTTTACTTTAAAGAAATGGATCATAAACTATTTGTCTTCGAAGGTTCAATTATTTTTATGACAATTTTTTCATTCTTTATCATATTTTTACTCGTCCCATTCATCATTACGTTTCATATTGGCAAAGATTGACTTTTATAATAAATTTTGCATATTTTAGAATTTGTATGGATTTTAAAATTTAGTAAATTCAACTAATCCTAAAGATAATTACATATCTTAATATTTTCAACGTTTAATTAACAGCTAAAAGATTGAATTAATTATGATTTCATGTTATTGATACAACTGATAGTGAATATGAGAAGAAATAAATTTCATTTGATAATTTTTTAAAACGGTGAATAATAAATTAATTGCAATGTATAATAGAAATCGTTTTAATATAAACACTGCATTTTATCTATACTTATATAAAGCTCAATGTGTGTGTGTGTGTTGGTTCTCTACATGAGAGACCGTTTGACCTACAACTACCAAATTTAGAATATACCTTGGAAGTTGGGAATGTGCACATGGGTCCCTTTTTTTGAATTTTTAATTAGAATTTTAATTTTTAATTAAAAACTAACTTTTCAGTCAAAAAAATCGTTTCATTTTTCCCACCGCCAAATGAGTAGGGCTTCACTTTTTTTCCCACTCTAATGTGGCTAGGCTTAAGATTTTTCGGCCAATTATTTGAAACGATTCTGTTTATTTTCTTAATGTTTGATTCATTTAAATTTAAATATTGTTAAATAATCGATCTTGAGATTCATTCTGAAGTACTTTTGAATTAAAATAAAACAGAATAAAGGAAAATAAAAATTTTTAATCCACATAGCGTTACCCCAACTGGCGTAGAAAAATTCACGCATTTGCGTTACCGTAATTGGCGTTGAAAATCCATGCATGCGCATTGTGTTCTGATTGTTGACAAAATGTATTTATGTTAGTTATATATTTTTTGTATATGGTTATGGTTTTAAGTACATCGTTTATTAAGTAGTTTTTTTAAACCTTTTCAACAGATTATTTTAAATTATTCGTTTTATTTTCTTAGTGTTTGATACATTTAAAATTAAACATTGTTAATTAATCGAATTGCTCATGATGAATCTGAGAAAATTTTGTTGACAAATTCTTGAGATATTACATAAATTAAGAAAGATATTCTTTAGCGCCCATAAAGTTTAAAAGCTCAGTAAATCTGTTTTCAATAATCATATTACAAAAAAAATGCTTTGTTTCAGCAAAAATTATAATTATATTAATTACAGATTAATCCTTTCCACTTTAATTTAAAGCATAAATTCTACGGGAGCAAACAGAAAATTATAGAGATACATATTACGTTATGACTGAAGGCCTTTATAATATTATGAGTGAATTATATGACAATCAAAATTTGAAGTTTAAAAATATTTTGATGAAGAAACTATTAAAGTAGGAATTGCATTAAATATTTAATTATTAAAATTTTAACGAGCATTAAGATTGGAGAACCGTCTGGTCAGCAAAGGCGGCCAATTATAAAAATAAAAATGTGATTTCAAGAGCATTCTGTTTAATTATTATTTCTAATGCATTTCTTATGGCAATGTAATTGAAAATAATTATTTTTTGGCAATATTTTCATGGAGGTCTAAAGTAGAAGAGTAAATGACTAACAGAATTGCAGGATTATATGCATTTGGTTCAAATATCCCATATCACATTGCGCAATTAGCCGTTGACATAGCTAAAAAAATAGAAGAATCGCTGGTAAGAGCCTTCGAGACTAACGGGTTTTGAATTACACATCCCAAATTAAAGAAGTAACTTTATTATTCCTAGCACTTTCTTTCTTTCTTTCTTTTTTTTTTTTTTTTTTCGTTTCATCCTTCAACTAGCAATATATATGCAAAATCATTGAATGAAAATCATGCAAATAGCAGGAATTATATCCTTTATTTTCATTTAATTGTGCTGATTTTATAAAAGAAAAATTAGCATTAAATTGTACAGGGTGATTATAATTAAACTTCCCCTATAAACAGCATCCTACAACGCAAACGGGTGACAGAATTTCAGCGATATTTGATATATAAACTACACAGGAGATGCGCTCTCAAAATTTTGAAAAAAAAAATGTTTTTTTCCAAAATGTGCACCAGTGGACGCTTTTTCCAGAAAAACATTAAATTTAACACAATAAACGTCCCAAATTGGAATACAGAAACAATATTAACAAGAACAACCAGAACAAGAATTGTGAGTAACAAAATGTAAAACTGGGAAAAGCTGTCAATTCTTAGAAAAAAAATGTCGAGATTTGAATGCTTGCTAAGAAGAAAAAGCTTTATGCAATCAATGCCATGTTTTATATAGATGTTTCTGGCTGTAATGATGACGAAATCCTGTTCCGACACTAAATGACTTGAAGAATTCAGTAACACTCCATGTGAGAAGCATCACTACTAGGGATTGCAATACCGATATACCGGGATACCGAATGCCGGTATTTTGAGCCATTTGTACAATTTTGTAATACCGGTATTCATAAGTTTAAATACTGGTTTTTCGGTATTTACTAAAAAATTTTTAAATTGTCTCCACTATATGTTCAGGGATCGCGAACATAGCAAAATAGTATACGTTTTTGTTTTTATGTGTCCATAATGGCCGAAAATTATTAGCTAATTAATGGCTTAATTAATTGCTTAAATCTAAATTAGCGAAACATGGATTATCCCTGAAAGAAAATATTGTATCCATAACGACTGATGGAGAAACAATTATGAAAAAAGTTGGAAAGTTGATTGGTGAAAATCAGCAGTTATGCTATGCACATGGGATTCAATTAGGACTAATAGATGTATTATACCAAACAAATAAGGAACAGAAGAATCCAAATACTGTGGATATAGAAACTCTGGATTCCAACTTTGAAGAGAAAAAGAGTGAGAGTGATATTGAAAATGAAGATAATGACAATGTAACTGTTGAAGAAGATATTGCTAATGAGAATGAAATATTATCCTATCAAGAATTGCTTCCTATAATTTATAAAGTTCGAAAAATTGTTAAGATATTTAAACGTTCCCCAATAAAAAGGATATATTACTAAAATATGTACTAACTGAAAATAAAACAGAATATATGTTAATATTAGATTCTAAAACACGTTGGAACAGTTTACTCCTAATGATGGAACGATTTTTGAAACTGAGAAATCCAATCCAAAAAGCAATAATCGACTTAAACCTGAAAATTAATTTATCAGGTAGTGAATTCGACTTAATATCCAGAATTATATCAGCTCTACTTCCAATAAAACTGACTATTGAGGCATTATGTCGGAGAGATTCTAATTTATTAACAGCTAATGCAACAATAAATTTCATGTTGCAGTCACTGAAAGAACAGCACACATCACTCTCTGAAGAATTATATATTACATTGAAAAACCGCGCAGAAGAAAGGCAAACGGAAATAGAATATGTCTTATGGTATTTACATAATTATAATAATTTTAAAAATGAAAATGAAAAAGAAGAAAAGAAAATAACCAATTCAAATCTGATTTAGTTTAGAGTTAATTTTCTTAAAATTTTTTACCCACAAACCTATCCACATTCAGAAGAATTCGGTTCAATTATGGAAGATTATGATGACACTAATGTCGATAGTGAAACAAAAATTAGAATTAGCGATAAATAAAAAAAAAATTTCAACGGACCAAAATACAATACAGAAATCAGCTATATCCAAAACAACCAACTAGTGTAAATGCCGAAAGAGCGTTTTCGACAGCTGGTCATTTTTACACAAAATTACTTTTCAGGCTTAATTATAATACAATTGATGAATTATGCTTTTTAAGATCACATTTCAAAAATTTATAATAGTACCACAGACTGAATAGTGATATTTACACTTTTTTGTGATTTGAATAAATAAGATGTTCCTTTACTTTTTTGTGATTATATACTGTTATAATTTATAATTTACAAATTATTTTTTGTGATGATTACACTCTCTAGCAAAACTGGTAAATAAAACAAAGAAACACCTGCGTTTTCTTTCTTTTTCTAAAATTCCTAATACCAGTATTAAAACCTGTATCCCGGTATTAAGATTTAAAAAATACAGAATACCGGTATTGAAATTTTGGTCCGGTATTGCAATCCCTAATCACAACTGATCAGTTACGATCTGCTGTTGAACAGACTGTCCATCCACTTGAAATTCTGCAGGTGAATGAGGGTGGTCACATGGAGCACCTTTCCTTACATCCTCCTGGACATTATTAACAACTGCTCCTCTTGTGCAATTGCTTCCTAATCTGTTCTTGTTTCTGCAAACTCAACTGTTTTTTTTTCTCTCAAACTGTTATTTTTTGTCTTACTTTTACTTAATATGGTTCGAAGACAGTTCAGAAAATAGTTAGTAAATGGTAATGTCGTTTCTGTATTCCGTTTTGGTCGTTTATTGTGTTAAAATTAATGTTTTTCCAGAAAAGACGTCCTCTGTTGGAAATTTTAGAACTATTTTTTTTTTCAAAATTCATTGAGCACATCTCACATATAGTCTATACACCAAATTTTATTGCAATATGTTAACCGTTTGCGTGGTATTATGCTGTTTATAAGGGAAGTTTAATTATAACCGCCCTGTACTTCATAATGCTAAAAAGATAAATTTATAATATGTCATAACTATTTTAGTAACTATGGTGTTGCCATTATTTTCATGCATCTAATTACATTAAGGAATGGGAATGTTTTTTGTGTCTAGTGGCGAATAAAAATTATTCAAACTAAGTAATATGAATAAAGTCCCATAAGTTTGATTTCCAGAAATGCATAGGTTGTACGCCGGCTGAAAAAGACGTCCACTGGTGATTCATATATGAAACGCCCTTAGCGATAGGGTCAAGCCGAGCTTGTGCAGTAGTTTCCGCATGTAAATGCCACTGAACACCTGAGGGCAGAAGCCTGACTTCCAACTCATATTAAGTGATACTCACATACTCGATTGCATAACCCCTTTTGCACTTTCACACGCCTTACGATTAGAACACGGGGTAAAGATAGCCACGCCTGAGCTAAGACTCAAACTCGGAACTCTCAGTTTATGAAGAGGACGCTTTACGACTATGCCAGGACGCCGGCTCTGCTGTTTCGTTTTTATTATATGTGACTTTGTAACCTGGGGAATTAAGAATCAGAGCCCATTACCAGTAATTAACAAAATACTATGATAAACAATCTTCCTTAAAGAGCATTAATTTAATCTTTACTTAATCTTTAAATTAAAATAAATTAAACAGCCCTAATTTGTTAATTTACGTAATATTAAATATTTCATTAAAATATTTCTTATCTAATGGTTGTCTAAAAGACTGAATTTAGGAATAGTTCTTTACACTCGAAAAGTACTTGGAATTATTTTCGAAATTATTTTACATAGTATCACCATGATAAATATATACTGTTTCAAAATGTTTTTTATCATTGATGTTTATGAGATTATCATAAAAATATATCTGACATTAGACTAACCAAATATTTACTTCAGGCATTATTCGTTGTTTTTCGTATGTTTAATTTACTAAATCTATGGACAAGAAAAAACTAATTCCGTTATGTCTTACTGCAAATAAAACTAAAGTTTAGTAAAATTTTTACATATATTTTCATAATAATTATATATATATATATATATATATATATATATTATGAAAATATATATAATTATTATATATTAATATATAAATATTATGAAAATATATGAAAAATATTACTAAACTTTAGTTTATATATATAAATATATATATATAAATTCGGCATATAGTTTTAGTACGAACATTATTTTTATTATAGTTTCACCTAAGGTAATAATAATTATTCATTTGATAATTTAAACAAATACTTTCGATAAAAAATGCAAGAAATTTAAAGAAATCGTCATTCTAGCTTGATTACAGGAATTCTTTTATGTAAAACTCGCAATTAACCAGCATTTTTTTTGTTGAAAAGAAAATTTACAATCAAACAATTTCCATTTATATCATTTCCATTATCACTAAGATGTAATTTCGGATAAATTCTCTGGTTTCAAATAAAACACGAGAAAGAAAGATATTTACATAAATATAATTCAAGAATATATTTTAAAATATATTAATTTTCCTATTTGCATTTCAAGCATCATTTATTTCAGTGTCAGTAAACATTTCTAAAAGTTTTAATTAACCATTTCAGGTGTGAACTTTAACATATTTTCTCCTATTATGCGAAGTGAAAGGGAATAATAAATTATTGCTTCATCGCTTCTTTTAAGATGCATAGATAACAATGGGATTCTTTTGTTTCATGTTTAATCAAAATTCGCTTTTGTTGTAAGTCCTGTGTTTTTAATTAATAAAGTAGCAGGGCCAAGATAGATGATTCTTAAATGAATGAAGGGAAATTTAATTACTATGCATTTCCTGGTCAGAACATGCTCGTATAACTTTTTATAAAGGCTAAAAACTAAATATTGTATTATGTTCTGGAGAATTTTATTTTAAATAGAATGAAAATAAAAGGAATAATAGAGACACGTATGTATTGTTATATATATATATATATATATATATATATATATATATATATATATATATATATATATATATATATATATATATATATATATATATATATATATATATATATATATATATATATGTAATCTGTAGAGTTAATAAGATATTATGGCTAAATAAAGAATAGGATAATGACAAATGATTTTTTTTTTCAAATAACCACGAAATTTTGCAATTTTTAGACAGAATTTTGCATTTGTTTATTCATTCTCTAGTTCATAAGCTGGATAAAAATGATCTCACATTTAGGGTATGATTTAAATAAGCAGAAAGTTAAAGGTTTACATTCAATAAATATACTTTTCATTAGATGCAACACTAGAGATTATTTATAATCACCGATGATTTTTCTAAATATGTTTAGTGGTGTTTTTTAATAATCGCCATTGACTACATGTATAATTATTTGATTAAACATGTTTAGTGGTGTTTTTGAATAATCACCGTCAATTGACTACATGCATTATTATTTCATCGAACATGTTTAGTGGTGTTTTTGAATAATCACCGTTAATTGATCACATGCATATTTGATTGAACATGTTTAGTGGTGTTTTTGAATAATCACGTTTAATTGACTACATGCATTATTATTTGATTGAACATATTTAGTGGTGTTTTTGAATAATCACCGTTAATTGACTGCATGTATTATTATTTGATTGAAAATGTTTAGTGGTGTTTTTGAATAATCACCGTTAATTGACTATATGCATCATTATTTGATTAAACATGTTTACTGTAACTTATAAATAAATAAATAAATGCATATATAGTCACGATTATTTTATGTGCTATCCAATGTGAATTAGATATTGAAATAACAATTAATTGTTTGAATGGGTATTATTGATTCCGGAAAAAAAAGTCATTAAAAATAATAACTTTTGTACTTTCTGTTCGTTAAAAATCATGGTATGTAAAATTATTTATTCATATTCAATGTGTTATTGTGTATGTAGTTATATGTATATTCGTATGGATATACTTACATTGTTCGTTATATTTTCTTAATATTTCGCTAAAAAGTTACAAAATTATAGTTTTCTTGTCTATATGTTGCATTACTTAATTGTTTTGCTATTTGTATCTGTTGTAACGATTTTTTTTGTCTTTTACTTTAGATAGTTTACTTTTATCAGAGAACAATTTTTGTGGAACATTCCAGTCTGGACGAAATATTTTGTGAGGATTTCTTCTTTATTCTTACACTTATTGATTTAAAATAAAATATATGTTTCTAAAGTATTAAACAACGTTTTCTTTTTTTAGATAATAACCTTGAATCAGCGCATACGCTCCAATAAATGTCCTATCCTCTTCCATCGTCAAGAAATTGTTTATTTTGTATAAAACCTCGAATATTGCGTGGAACTAAAGAGTAATTGTTCAGAAATATAGATCTCTGGCTTGGATGCAGAATTTTTATAGACGCAATCGAGCAAAAATACATTTTGGCGTATTTTTTTCAACCTATTGAAACCAAATTTTGACACTGTGTTACATTTGTAGATACAAGAATAATACATCACATTTCAGTGTATTTTAATTTTTGTTTTTATGTTTGTTTATTTAAAAGATGCGAAAATACGGATTGAATAATACTCAACCGTTTGACAAATTTAATTCAAAATTTGATAACTACCTATATTTTAAATGATAAACCTGTATGTCAAATTTCATTTGCTTAGCTCTTTTATAGATATCTAGATTACTTGTACTTGAACAACTACATGGAACGACTTTCTGCGACTAGATTTCGTTCAAGATTTGATAGTCATCTGCATATTTGTTCATAATTCTATTTACTGAAGCCATTCAGCCATTTAGCTCAAAACGTTTTTGAATTATCGTATTCACAGACTTATAGAGAAATATAATGCTATAAATATATATTTTGGGTTCAAGGGGATTAGAAACGTCGAGCTTCATCAAAATCGAATATTTCGACAATTACAATATTTCCGCTACACTTTGTGCACGAGAAAGTAAAAATGCTAAAAAATAAAAATTATTGCTATTGTGCATTGATTTTATATTGACAAGTTGTAAATATTTATTTCTTTTATAATCTTCTGGTCATGAAAATGTATAAAAGAAGTATATGAGTAAAATAAATCGAGGAACGTTAATATTTAATTCATCATTACGGGTACTAACAAAAAATGAATTTTCTCTTAAGGTGTATGTACACATGTAAAACTACAAAATCGTTCAAAATATCGAATATTTTTTTATTGCTTAATAATGTTCTCTGATCCTTTAGCTTTCAAACGATACCAAGATGTTGTCAATATTCGAAATATTTCTTGATTTATAATTCTTTTTCTCGATGTGCTTTCATTAAAAACTCTAGTTACGGATTTTTTAAAATTTATTTTATGAAGCAAGATATTTTCCCACTATGTTGTTTCATTCAAACAATCATAACTCAGCAAAAAATAACCAAATACAATTATTTATGTATCAAAATAATCTGCATGAAATAACGGATGTTTTGTATCTCAATCAAAGTTATATTTATAGAAATAATTTTTTAAGAGCTATTTAAATGTTAAAATTACCGAAAAAATCTCGCTTTTTCTATTCATCGTTGATGAAAAAATTGTTTAAAAAAACTATATATTTTTATAACTTGATTGAGGCAGGCAACATGAAGACTAATATTAGGCATCATTTCCATCTAGAATTGTGTGTCTGTACAAATTAGAATTTAAGATATCATGTTTCAAAAAATAGGCTAATTAGCTCATTAAATATTATTTAATTAACTAATAATTAGTGTAATATGTTTTTTTTTCACTGATATGAGTTTAAATATATATTAATGACCTACTGTAAAAAAACTGGATCCTTAAAGTTAAAATTTAAAAAAAAAAAACTTCTAGTATGTACGTACACCTTAATACAAAATTCTCATTCGAGGACTATTTTTGCAAAACATTTCAGTGAAAAAAAATAGTTAATAAATATTCAACAATTTTGTTATTGGTTGAATCTTCAATTACGAAGTAAAATTTCATTATGATTGCTGCAAATAAAACTACCCGCACATAAGTACTTTTTGGTAATGAAACTTTAACGTAAAGCTTTTACATGAAACTCATTTTATAAGGCATTATAATTATATTAAAGGAAGAAAATCATACAAAAATAATTTTGCATTACGAAAATGTATTGTTATAAGAAATATAAAGTACAGTATTTCACATGCATTTATATCTTGCAAATCGTATTTTCAAAAAATTTATTTTAAATATAAATCCATTCTACTAAATATTTATAAATAAAAACTTACTTTGTTACATAAAGAAATATAACATATATTTTGCGTTTTATTTATGAGTTAACCAAATTTTTACAGTATACTCATAGCAAATTTTAAATGTCGCTTTTTATTATAATATATTTTAGTCATATGCAATCAGTTCTTTTAATTATTTTTATAGGAATGTTTATAATATATATAAATTTTATACAAAGAAGCTATATAAAGAGTTACTTTAGATGTTTTATTTTTCGAAAAAATACGATAATACGGTTACTTTTATTATCCTCTTCTAATAAGAAACAGTAGAGAAATAAAAAAAAAATATGTTCAAATCCAGTTTATTTTCTTAAGGTTTTATAGATATCACATGGAAAAGGAAAGGCTCCTGTCTTACCCACCTGTTCAGAATTTAAAATATGGAAAATTGAATAAAGATTTCTCCGTATTCCTCAGAGAATTTAAAAGTTCGTTATATTTCTGTATAGAATTTAAGTGAATTTTTCATCTAAATGCAGTATTTGGATGACTTTTAAAAACGGAAAGTATCATGGAGTGAATATTTCTAGTTAGTTTTCAGATCTTGAACAAAATGATTTTGGTTTCATTAATCGAGGGTGAAGTACGAATATTGAATATTTTTAGAAATAAAAAACGTGTAATGCCAATCATAGCATAAATGGTTTGAGTATTTCTTAAGGTAAGCAATTTTCTAGTGAAATTTGTTTGTCTTAATGTGCTATGAAATTGAACTGCATGGCGTGTTCAAATATATATTTATTTGCGTTAAATCATGGTAAGCGTATTTAGAATTTATAATGTATTTAAAGCTTATGTTAAGAATTATCAATGCCATATTACATAGTGTTTCTTTCTCTGAATGATTTCCTGTTAGCAATAAGTATTTTTGACAAGATTTAAGAAGCAGAAATGTTAATGGTTTAAAAACAAAACAAATAGGATTACTTTTTTAAAGAAAAACTAAATTAAATAAAGAAATATCAACATTTCTGTTTCTCTGAATTTTTTGTGTAAAAATTGTTCGCAAAATCTTTACTTCTAATTGATCTTTGAATTATATTAACATTGAAAGAAGGATAAATATTTAAATAAACGTCATTGTTTTCTCCAGTATTTCGAAAAAAAAATATCTTTTTGACTATAATAGACTTATAAAGCAGTTACATTGAGTAAACAAAATTTATATTTCTATATAATTTCTGCATTATTTTATGAAGAAAATAACAAATGCGAACCTAGGGAACATTATAATCTGCAAACTCCTCTTGTATATTTTCAATCATATTTATTGTATGTAATAATAAATAAGAGCAAACATACAAAATGAAGTAAATTTAATACTCAAACATAATGGGGAAATAAATCCAAGGGATATATGACGTTTCCTTAACGATATAAAAAATCATCTATAAATGTACAAAATAAAAAAAATGATTATTTTGATTTTATATTATATATATATATATATATATTAATTTCAAGACATTTATAGAAGTAGACATTTTGATTTATTACACCTTTTATCGAAATTTACTGTAATGCAGTTTTCTGTATTTCTTTCATATGATTTAGAAGATCATTATATATTACTTGCATATATCGTATTTCAAATATACGATATATTATTTCAACTGAATCAGATATCTTCTAAAACAAATATAGAACTTAACATTCTAAGGTACATTCTAATACGTAATTATAGGCATTAACGATTTATGTGTTAAAAAAAAACATGGTAAAGAACATTTCTGCATAAATTATTCGTGAATAAATCTCTTTCTTTTTTTGTGAAGTACTAGATATCGAATTTTTTAAAAATAAACTGGATTTAATAATTCGCAACGATAATAATTTTGACACATTAAAAAAAACACATTTTATATAGAATGCCATAAATTCTTAACATCTTCTAGCGGGAAATTCTTATATTTTCTAATAAAAGAACTAAAGATAAAATTCAGTACTTAAATAAATGACAAATATACTTTATGCATACATCTGCATCTTGTAAAAAAAGAACTGCTTATTTAAAAAAATTTATAAATATGCGAACTATAAAAAAAATAATTATACTCCTATTATATGTATATATTTTTATCTTCTTGCCCATGCTAAAATATCAATAAACTAATAAATTCTTCTTATCTCAAGTAATTTTTAAAATATTTTTTAACAAAAAATAAACCCATTATGATGTTACTCCCTTGTAATCATATTTCTGAATTTTTTTCTCAAAGCAGACCTTAGTATATTTATAGTATATAAAGAGAAAGTACAACAGTCAACAAAATGTCTGAACCGCTTTTCAAAACACCCTAACCAAAGAAATACAATATGCCGAACAGTATGTCTACATTTGAACGTAAGAATTCAAAAACGATTTCTGCTAGACGGATGAAATTTGATAAAGGATTTCAACTCCAAGTTATGTAGATTTATAAAATTTATTTTTAACAAAAGCTATTCGTCTGTCTGCCTAAGAAAGTTCGTGCGCCCAGGTGTTTGGATATAAGTTTAAGCAATATATATACAAAACAAAAAAATCCAAACTGATGAAACATAGTTCATAAATGTAACATATAAACAGTAGATAAGTATAAAATATGGAACCAATTCTTGATGTAATTGTATTTTCACTGACTCAATAACTCAAAATTGGAATGACTTGAATATATAAAATTTGTTAAATCTTTTGCATTAGTGAATTTTTTTAACTAGTCTAAAAATTGCATTCGAAAAGTATATTTGATTTTCTAGTACTTTTTTATTAAACTCATCCCAGTGATTAACCGTCAAAATATCGCGATAATTCCCTTTCTAATTAACTATTCTTTGATTATTTGTCACCAATTGCGTACGGTAGATGAGGCATAAGTACAGTTATTAAAAAGTAAAGTGAGAAGTTGTGAGGAAACCATTCCCACTGGTTTTTATTGTTCTTATAGAAGATATACAATGGAGATAAAGTGTATCAATTAATAGTATTTTTCATTGAGTCAATTAAAATCTTTAAATCTTAAAATCTTTAAAAAATAATTGCCAAAATAAAATTAAATAATATTGCCAATTTTATTTTTAATGCGACTATTTCTGATGTATAAATAAATAAATAAATTATTACACTATTTTTATAATGACTATTTATTTTGCTCTCAATATAAATGGATGACATACTTTTATTCATAATATAATAACTTATTAATGAAAAAAAAAGTTAAAAATTCTTACAATAAACACTGGTTTTTACTTTGTAACCACTAGAGATTTATTATTCGATGTATAAGTTACTTATCCATCACAACTAAGATGTAAACTTTTTTTTGTTACTTATTATTTAACATATATTTATTTATTTATTTTATTTAAAATATTTTTTTTAATTAAAAGTCTTTAAATTTAATTTGAATTCAATTTATTTTTCTTTAAATGTATTCTAAGTTATTTATAAAGAATTCTTTATTAATAATTTTTGTTTTTACAATAATCATCCATAAGTATGTTGCTTCTTATTTATATTATTCACATCAAATAAAGAGCGAATTTAAATATGAAACAGCATTCATAATTTAATTTCTAATAATATTTGAAAAACATATTTCAGAGTCTTTCAGAAACTATTGATTCTTAGAGTTTACTTATTTATTCTAAACATTATATAAAGTATGTGTTTTAATTCAAGCCTTGCCATCATTGCTTATAATAAATATTTAATAAAGCATAAATTATATCGTGCAATACCTTCATATATAACAATATTTTTCTTAGTAATATTCGTTCCTTTCACTAGACTCATTAACTAATTGAAATATTCTTTGATTAAGTCATTATTTTCCTAAGATTCTGATGAAGTATATGGTTTGAAAGCAATTATTTTTAATAATATTTATTATATAAATGGTATGCAAATTTTTATATTCAACACTACATGCAATACTTTATGATTCATGAACTACATGAAACTCTCTCACATTATTTTTGTGCAATTTAAATTTTACATTAATCTTTAACAAAGATGAAACACGCATAGTAAAATATTATAAATGCTAAAACTGAAAATAAAGATATTAAAGCAGAACAATCTCAGTTGGCAAGAAAAACACGAAACCTTCCAAAATTGAGTACTTAAATAGACAATTGAATAATAAATATTTGAAGCAATTATTTTCTAAAATCCTTTTCGTAACAAAACGATTTCTTCAATATTGTATTCAATAAAGTAAAACTACAAATGGTTAATGGACATCATAAATTTCCTTATGGAATTAATTTTTATATTATAGTATTATGGGGTCAATATTTATTAAATTAATAATGTATTAATCAGCTTGAATCTTCGTAAGATTATTTCCACGAGAATTAAGCAATTATCTAAATACATTATCCATATTATAGATCTGGAAGAATGGTATGGTAATTTTTCCTTAATAATTGAAGCTTAAAAATAATAAATAATGAGATTATAATAATAATAAATGATAAATGATGAGAAATAATAAATAATTAAATATCTTTTAAATCATCCAATTTTTTATAAATTAGATAATTGCATGTGGTTATTTATAAACTTGTGTATGAATAAGTGCTCTAAATACTATGGAAATATTAAAAAAATATATATATCTACAAGGTGGTCATAATTAAACTTCTCCTATAAGCAGCATCCTACAACGAAAACGGATGAACGGAGTACAATGAAATTTGGTGCATAGACTATACACAAGGTGCGCTCACGGAATTCAAAAAAAAAAAAAAAAAAAAAAATATCCAAAATGCCTATTAGAGGGCACACCTTTTCCGGAAAAACGTTAAATTTAATTCAATAAATGACCAAAACGGAATCCAGAAACAATATTAACAATCCAGAAAATGAATTATAAAAAAATATCAGTTCTAGGGAAAAATATCGAGATTCGCATGCATACGCAGAAGAGGAAGCTTTATGCACAAGTTAGGGTAAGAAACGTTTGCCAACGTTAAGAAACGTTGTTGTCATGTTTTATGTCGATATTTCTGCCTGTAATGATGACGGTATCTCGTTGCGACGTTGAATGATTTAAAGAACTCTATAACGCTTCATGTGCGAAGCATCACATTTGATCAGTTACGATCTGCTGCTAATCAAATTGTCCATCGACTTGAAATTTTGCAGATGAATGAGGGTGGTCGCATGGTACACCTTTTCCTACATCGTCTTGGACAGGATTGACAACTGCCTTTCTTGTGCAGTTTCGTCCTAATCTGTTCTTGTTCCAGCAAACTGAAATGATTTTTTCCCCTTTGAAATAGAGTACTGTTATTTTTCCTTTATTTTTACTTAAGGTAGTTCGATGACAAGGTGATCAGAAACTAGTCAATCAATTTTAATATTGTCTCTGTATTCCGTTTTAGTCGTTTATTGTGTTAACTTTAATGTTTTTCCGGAAAAGGCGCCCTCTGGTGGACATTTTGGAACTTTTTTTCTTCGAAATTCCATGAGCGCATCTCGTGTACAGTCTATATACCAAATTTCGTTGCAATGCGTTTACCCGTTTGAATTATAAAATGATGTTTATATGTGAAGTTTAATTTTAACTACCCTGTATATATCAAATTTATTTTCTCGTATAACGAATAATTTTTTTGAGTGTTGTAAAATGTTTCTATTATTCTTGGTACATGGCATTATTTTTTAGAAGTAGTAAAAGTAGTAATTTTACTGCTGGTAAAAAAAAAGCAATAAAAACATCTAATGAATAATTTTCTGGAGAGTTATAAGGCATTTTTATAATTCTTGATTCTTGGTATTATTTTTTTTTACCATCAATTAATGAAATTATTTTAAAATTCGACATACGATCTTAGACTTAAACTCGCTTTAAGCTTTCATTACAGCATCAATTTATAACACGATGCTGAAAAAAATTCGCATTTGCGCTCATCCTGACACATAGGTTCTCGAGTTTACAAGGAACAGACGCTCATCCAGTAATTAAACTTTCACCATTCACCTGTCAGAGAGAGACATTAATTTCTCTCAGTCGTCGTTACCAAAAAGATTATCTGTCTTACTTTTAATTAAAGCCGAATGCCTCGGAGACAGGGGATTCTCCAAACACCATCAAGACGAGGGAGATTTAATCGAGTTCCCTGATGGGGTAAAGATAATATTCAAAGGTACTATAGCTTAACCACCACGATTTTTAAGAAAAGAAAGGCTACAAGTTTGTCTGATATGTTTGTGGAGGGGCTTTTTGAAAGAATCAGATACGGGGATGTTTTTAAATGAAAACTTTTGGTTTAGGATTTCGAAGGAATTTGAGAGAATCCTTGCTTCATTATGCAAGATTAAATCGTAATGTAATATTTTTGGTTAATACTAAGGCCTTCTATCGATTTATAATGATACCTGATATATAAACTCATTCAGGGATCTATGAACTCATTCAGGGATCTATGATTAAACTTTTGAATTATTCAAAGAAATTGAAGATATTATAAGCTGGTTTCACTGCTTCTGATAAAACTGAAATCAATATTCAATTATTGTACGTGTTTTTTTGTGATTATTATATGTTTAGTTATATAGATTCAAATTCCTTTAATGAACATAGAAGATATCTTTTTGGGAATGATGAAGGTTTAAATCAAGACCTACTAATTAGATGATGAGGGAGATATCCGACAACTTTCAAAACTCACATCAATTTGAAGATATTTGACAAACAGACATGAAATTCATGCACACATACCATTAAACCTATATACATGACGAGTATTCTACGACGAAATTTTTATTTGGGCAGATGATGCAGCAATCTATACAAGAATTTTTACTTATAAATCTTATGACATCTAAATTTCAGGTCTTTTTTTGTATGCAGATTCCAACAAACGTTTTTAATACTAAGCTTCTCATTGCAGAAATGATTAGAAACATTCTAAACTGGACTTATATTTAGTAACTCTTTTTATAATTATTTGGTGAATATAAATACACAAATTGAAAGTCTTTAATGAGTTTTGATTATTATGAATTAAACTACATCAAATTCAAAATCAGAATTTTTCAATAGATTTTGCGATAGTCTTTAATATAAAATTATTCATTCTCTTGAATCAACGGTTTTTATGAAATATAGAATTTTTAATGCTCTTAATTGTTTTATGACCCAGTGCAAGAGTTAAATCCAGGAATTTCGCTTGTCTTATTTAACAAGTAAAAGCAAAAATATATTATCATTTAAAATAAAAAGCAGTATTATTATAGCCTGTCCAATGAAATGTTTAATAAATAGTTTAGAACATAGTTTTTAATTTGTAAAATAAAAGAATGAGAAGAAATATTTGCTATATTTATATTCAATGTAATCGTTTCGATATAAATTCATTTCGAAAATTCCATCAAACTATCAGATATTAAAATTTTCATATACTCGTAACTTTCGTGATATAATACATATCTTTATTCTTTCTGGAATTATTTATTTATGAACTTTTTTTTTATGAACAACAGAAATATTAAACATAATCCTTTTTCTTCAGCATTTAACAATAGTAAACAGTCACGTCATTAGTATTTCATAAAACAATGAAAACGGTTTGAACTTCAGGATATCAACTTGATATTAAAAACTAAACAAATGAATATTTTAAAAAATACGGAAATTCTGGAAATATTTACTTGAATATTAAATTGTATCATAAAAATATTTTTAAATTATTGAAATAGTCGAAAATTCATTTTTGTGCAAAAATATTGTTGTAAAAAATCGAAAGAAACTGACAAAATTAAGATTAATATTTATAAATTAAGTTTCTAACTAAAAATTCAAGACATTTCTATGAGATGCAAATTTCCACATTGAAAATTGGAATGTTGAAGTTATATGTCGGTCATTAAACACATGTTTATCTTTATTGTTACTAGTGACTAGACATGTTTGTCTACTATTTTTATTGTCAGAATTAATGCTGCTTAAAATTTAAATTAAACTATACGTAAAATACTCTTAAAAACTTACCAGTAAAATATTTATAAACTTCAGATCGTGATAGACATGAAAAACATACCACTTCAAAAGCCTTACACAGTATGCATTTTTATGTCTATATATTTATGTATTTTAATATAGGAGAGGAAGGAGCAAATGAGAAAGAAAAATAGGTTAATTTCAAAACGTTTTCACCATTATTTGATTATGTGGATAAACTTCAATTGTAAAGGCAAAAAAAAAAAAAAAAAATCAAAACTCTTATTAAAATTATGCCCTGACCTAAAACTTACTGAATGCAAAATAAAAGAAGCCCAATCATCAAATCTTGATTATTAAAAACAGCTAGATCTCCCTGTTTTTTTACTTCCTTTTACCTGGATTTTACTTCAACAAACATATACATTTTTTGTAAAATATTTCTAATTTTTTTAATTAAATTATTAATAGAATAAATATATGGCACTTAACACTAAAATAAATAAAAGTGTAATTTTTTTTTGAAATTTAATTTAATCTAAAAATAAGTTTTCTGTGAAATTTTTAGATTGTTAGCCCAGAAAGCTTCATAATTTTGCTTTATTTTTAATAAATACATAACTTTGATCAAAATTATCATTGTAATTAAAAAAAAGCAACATATGAAGCAGCATTTGTAGCTCTAGGTCAATCGGTCTAGCCTGAAGATAGTCAACACACACATTCATCTTTATTATTAGTAAATGTAGAGATAACCAAACGATATTATTAAAAATAATTTTTAATATAATTGATGCTCAATTAAAAAATGTTTTATATAGTATCAAATCAATGCTATTAATTTTATTCTGAGATTAAAGTTTTACTATAATAATATTTCTTATTTATCATGTACTATTCAAATTTTTATCAATAAGTTATGACTAGACCAAATTTTTATTATAGAGACAACAGGTACAAGTCATAGAGATGGATTTAAAGTAAAACCTAGTTGTATAAATGTCGAGTTGCGCTGCTCTAATGGATAATTCAATTGCATTTTGATTCAATGCAGATGTTCTCGAGATTGATAATCGAAACCAAATGCTTATCCTCCTAGACACCAGTGATAGAATTTGAAGTGAATCAGGGTACCTGACTAAGCTTCCCTAACTCATGTTATTAATGGACCTGAGAGATGCTGGCTTCACTGAGAATGAAGGTAGAGGTTTGTTTGCATAAATCCTGACATTTAGGATTAAGGTAGAAACTAGGAGATTTTAAAGTGAATTATAATATTGAATGCATTAGGACTTATTTTAGCATATCGCTATTATTAAGGAATACTTGATTTTTGCTGTTTATTTTATAAAACTACTATTCCTATTTCACGTAGAGTGGTAGTAAAGAAATTTTACACTGATTTATATTTATTAAAACTATTTTGAAGTATTCCTACATAGATTATCCTCATGACTGTGAAGAGCGATTATTGAGATTTATATGCACTAATATCTCTGCTTTATATCTTACTTATAAGTAATTTCGATTGTGAATAACATGATTGTAACACAACGTTGTATATATATAGTATATATATATATATATATATATATACAACTTCGTAATTCTGTAACAGTTGTGTAATAAATAATTATTTTTCTATTATATGTAATAGTTAAAAGAAATATATTTGTTTCATAGATTATTACCCTCATTTAGATTTTTTACAAATATTTATTCTCAGAGGAAAATCATGTTATTCGCAATCGAAATTTTTATAAGTATATATGCTTATTTCTTCTTTTATTGGCATAAAAGAGGAATATTTAACAAATAAAGTATATTTAAAAGAAAGTTTTCTGACAGCTAAAGAAAAGATACTTTAGCTGGTACCATGAGTTCGATTAAAAATCTCGATATTTTTGTGATGAAGTTAGAAATATCTAATATCTCGAAATTTAGCCATCTAAAAAATATCAAAGAAATATGAATTATATCCAAAATATAATGCATAATTTTGATTTTGTCTTGGTCTAGCCCACGGCTTTTCCCTACCGTAAAAGATGTAAAAGCTTGAAAGTTCTCGCGGAGAGAGTGATTTTGATTTGTATAATTTCATTGAAACTATAGCGGGTAGTTATTTATAAATTAGTAGTTTTCATTTAAATTTGATTTGTCAACGATTATCAAAACCTGAAATAATCTGGCAGCAATTCCACTTTTTAAAGTTTCCAAAAGGAAAATAGAAATCACAGGGTTTCCAACTGAAAAATGGTATCTGCGACAGAAGCATGAATGTTGCAGCCATAATAATTCTATCATTCAGGAATGTAAGAGAATGTTCAAAGTGGGAATCACAGTTCACGTAGAGCCGGATGTCCAGAACATTTTAGAGCATTAAAAGTAAATTCAACTAATGGTAAAGGTGATTGCATTTAGAATAGAAAATAAAACATTAGTACATCAGCATAAGATGGAAATATTCCCAACATTTATCGTAGAATTATGTTCATTTACGGCCATCACTGTTTAGGACGAATAGCCATAAGCAAATGCTTTACGTATATAGCAGAAATCAATAATAGATGCGTCCATAGCCGGTCAAGCAAACCCATGATTGGCGCAGAAACCATTGCATCATTCGATGAAGTGATTAGAGATTACAGAATGTTTAAGACTTGTGAAATCTGTATATCAATGAGTTGTATAAATATAGAATTTCACTGTATTACATTCCACAATACAGTGTTGAGTGAATGCAATAGTAACAAAATACATTATTCCTGACCTGAAAAGCAATTGAATAGGCAGACAATTTAACAAAGAACCAGCATTTCTGAAGGGTAATGATACTCACAACGAATCGTGATGCTATCACTACACATATAAATCAATGAAAATGAGTATAAAGTAAAAAAAATAATATATCATTTTCTTCAAGGATTGCTTTTGGAAGTGTGGAATCAAAATGGAAACAATTTTAATAGTTCAAGCTGTTGTTTTACTTTGATGAAAGTCTTCAAATCTTAAGTAAATTTAAAAGTCTGCAAAATCTTAAAAAATTAAAATCTGCAAAAATTTAAATCAATTTTAGGCATAAAATTTACTAATACGCTAAAATAAAATTTTTAATGGCTTCTATTTTAATTTTTTATTAACTTAATCATTCTGTTGGATCGACTTAAATCGTATTGTTTTTTGCTCTCAAACTTGTTGTGGAAGACGAAAAATTATAATCTTGATGAACGAAAAAAGCTGTTTCACAATTCAATCGAAGCTTAATTTCCTTGAATTATATCCATATTACTCAAACGGGGCAAATAATTAGCCCTCATACAAACATTTCATTTTCTAAAAAATTTGTTGTAAAAATTTATCGGTATAATTTACCTCTATATACATTAGTTCTATTTATAACCTCTATGCCCATTAGTTTTATTAATAATTATAATTTACCTCTAAGCACATAATTTTTATTAATAATTAATTAAATTTAAATTACTTTAAGCGCAATGTAACTCTTAATTTTTAAATTAATTTGTTATCAATTAAAAATAATAATTACTTATTTAACTACGCAATGATAGTAATGTTTGTGCATTCAAATAATTATTTCATTCTGTGACTTTACACAGCAGTTCTGTAATTAATATTTTCCTATAAATACATAAAAGGAAATTCAGATATTTACAATGCCGAATGAATTCAATTTGCATTTCATGAATGCATAAATAGCTTGCTCAACTACTACAATGCGAATAAGATCAATAATTAAATGCCTCATTGTTTCAGCTGAGTTATTTCATTCATCTGAAAGCAGCCGTATTTGAATATTGAAACGAATTTATCCAACTAATTCATCTATCTAGAATAGGTACTTGTGACAACGTTTAACAATAAATTAGTGTTCAGGTCTTGTCATGTATTCCGTATTGAAAGTTCGATCAAAATTTTAAGTGTTGTTACTCAACAGTTACAATTATTCATTACTCGTCAATCAATCTATTTGAAAGTTTTAAAGAGCAAAGCAAACAGCAAAAATTGTGTTGCAAAATTCTGTTCAGTAGAAAGAACGTATAGTATTCTAGGAAAATTCTCATCTAACGATATAAGCATAATTTTCAGAATTTCATTACGAGGATTTCTGAATTTATCTTATCACAATAAAAGAGAAGCGGTATACTTTTTTTTCTAAATGAAGAAGAAGAAATATGACATGATAATTAACTTTCAGACGATAATTAATATTTTCTCTAAGTACATAAAGTGAAATTCAGAAAGTTTGAACTTTGTTCGAACATATTTTTTAAAATGAAAATTACATTATTATTCTAAAATTAGGCATTTAAAGAGATAAATTATATTGAGTTAATTCTTAGAAATTAATAGTCAAAAACTTCCTTATAAACATAAGATATTGGATTCTATCTTCTCCCTATCGTGAATGCTGTAAATTAATGTAAAAATGCGATAATATTGTTAGGCATTTTATGCTAATTTAATTAATGATTAGCTATTCCAATTTTTCATCCTTTAGGTAGTTGTTCTGTGCCTTTGGCATTCCCAACATTTTTCCAGATACAAACAAATGCTCTTATAAAATTATTTCTAAATTAAAAAAAAAATATTGCAATAAATTTATAAAATGTGATGAGAAGAAATGATCCCATTTGGTTAGATGAAAGTAATGCAAATATTTTTTTTTCTACTTCGCTGAATCGTCTAATAATCGATCGTCAGTAAATGCGAGTGGACATGAACAATTGTCAAGTAAGCACATTAATATCGTTGACAACTTTATTAAATTTTAAGAATTAAAAGTAACTTTAACGATTCTTTATTAATTTGATAAATGTTGATATTTCTACAATTGATCATGTTTAACAGTTACTGATATTAAAACGCATCAACGGTATTAAACAAAGGGGAAATTTTGTTTTCCTTTTGTTTACTTCAATATGCAGTATGCTTTTGATTGCCATGCTGTCAATCTGTTTATACTATTGTTTATACAACCATTAACTTATTCGTACTAAAACGCTTTTATCATTGTTTTATAAACAAAAGGACACGGGTAACTTTGGCTTAAAAGATATTACTGTTAAATCCAGAAGAATTTTCATGCATATCTACGTCTCTGAAGTAATATACATTTTCTGGTGACTAGAATTCAATCACTTATTTTATTGAATGCTAGTAAGATATAAACAGGAATACAAAAATGTGTCTCAATATAAGCAGTTAACATAAATGTTGTTACTGTGTGAAGACTGAAAGAGTAATAAACAAGTATTAAAATTTCGTTTGATGACCTACTTATTAAGTTCTAATAAATAAAAATAGGAGAATTTAAAGTGTAAATGCTAATAAGAAATGATGAAAGAATATGACAACAATATCAGAACATTTATTTCCAAAATAATCATTTATTATTTATTTTTTCGCTATTTTACATATATATATATATATATATATATATATATATATATATATATATATATATATATATATATATATATATATATATATATATATATATATATATATATATATATATATATATATATATATATATATATAAAAGTTGAATACTTGACACATCAGAAGAATTCCTCCAATAACTCTAACTTTATTTCTTGTTGAATAAGATTATTAAAATTTACTTCAATGTTGAAAACCAATATATATAGAGAGAGAGAGGAGAAAGAGAAAAAGTACTTAATATAAATACTGAAGATATATATTTAAAATGTCATAAATATGGGGTTATTAGTTGATATGTTATGCAATTGTTATGAGTCTTAAAAACGTGACATAAACAATATAACACTAACAACTCAGAGATAAAGTATTCTACGTCAATATAATAAAGAATTTAGAAAAATTGTTTTAGGGATAGTATTGATAAAATGCATGAGGAATTTCATATTCCGATCTGAGAATAAACAATTTGCTCGCAGTTCACAGAGAAAAGCCAAATTTAAAGTATAACATTAAATGCATCGTAACAATGTATCCAAGAAACCCTTTTGAAATTCAAATAATTTTCTTGCTAAAAGGATTTTACGAATAAAAGTTATACATTGCTTCCACTAAAATTTGTTTGTGCTTTCTGATAAAATATTTGGTTTAAAATGAAACGAAAGGACGTAAATTATGAATTATTTTCATAATAATTTACTAAGAAAATAATGTAAAATGCTCTTTCTTCGTTCTTTGCTTTTCACACACCATTTATTTTAGCTCCAATTAACATTCAAAGAGCTTTAATTAATTTTCCAAGTATGAACTCTTACTTATTTGCTCATATTAAGCAGAATAAAAGGAGAATAATAATGCATTTTCCCATCGCTTCCTTAAAGTTAGGGGAGCAACAATGTGACTTTTGTTTTACATTTTATCAAAAACATTTTTGTTACTAGTTCCATGTTATTATTCTACAGTCCATTATAACTAACAATAGACTGCGTAAATGGTTGCAAAGAAGAGTAATATTATTTATTTCACAGGAAGTGTATGGTTAAATAATTTATACACTATTTCAAAAAATAAGATCTTTTCAGGCTTCTTTGTAACATATATGTTTTAATTTCTATTAAAATCTCAAATAGATATAAATTTGATTTTTAATTCGATTTCCTAGAGCGTCTAATGAGGAAACCACAGTTTCATAAACACCAACTGGCAACATTCATAGACGTTTACCTTATGCTAAATTTTATTGATCATTTTGTAATTATTTTATCTATTAAAAAAACTTTAGTATATAAGCAACCTAAAAATAAATATTATTACTTCAGAGTTTTATTGGGATATTATAGGATATTACATGAATAAATATGCTGAGAATACAAAAAGAATCCTAAATGTTTTAAATCTTGGTTTTCTAGATTGCCAGTTTTGGAAATCAAAATTTATTACTTCAATAAAATTTGTTACAAAACAAATATATAAAGGATATAGTATTAAATTTGATATTATATATTTACTAATATGATATTATATTAAGAGCCTACTTTATAATATCAAATATAAATTTGATAATATACTAGAACTTAAATTTCTCCAAACGGAACAGAACATTAAAATAAAGAAGAAAGTAAAAGAAAAATATAAAGAAAATTTATTAAATTTCGTGTGAGGTATCAATGTATTTTTTCTATTGCTAATGCAATTGTTTCAAAGTCTGAATACATGCATACTTACCGATATTTTTCTTATTTATTACTCGTAAATATCTATATTTTTAAAACGAAAGTATGTAACTTTAATGTATTTGTAACGAAATCTTGTAGACGTGTTAAAATCAATTCAATAACTGTAAAAATAGTAATATCGGAGTTGGAAATAAGATTGCAGCCATATACTGTCAACAATTTTCCAATGATATTTGAAACAAGGAACGGAATCAATACGCCCTCATCTTATTTTAGAGATTTTTTTTATTGTACTTATAATTTCAAGAGTTTTTATTTGTCGTTCTATCCGCTTGCTTTGCTGTGGCATTTGGGAAGAAACGAATCAGTCTCCACTCCAAACCACTTACTCCACTTCCAAGATTTTGAAAATATCAATGCCTCAGATGGACTCGAATATAAATTAACTCGTTTTCTTTAGAATAAAATCATAAATTAAATTTTTGAGACTTAACTGGAGCAATTTAAAGTTTACTTTCGATTAACTCTATTCACTTACATCGTCGCTATTTTGAATCATATTTTATCTCCTTAAGCGTTTCTACAATGAACAGTCACACTTTTTGTTTTTCCTATATCATTTCCATATTTTCTTTTCGAGAATTACTTATACTCGCTTCTAATTAATTTCAATTCTTTCCTAAGCGTTTAAAAATAATCCATACCTTTCTAAAGTTTATATTTTTAACTATGCAGCTGTCTAATTATTATCTATTAACATTTTATTTTTAATTTTGTAAATAAGATACATAAATATTTTTGATCTTTAGCTAAGTAAGTATTACTAAAATGGATTTAAACATATAATTATGAAGATACAATTAATATAATGTCAAATTTCAGATGGAATATGTTTATATAAGGCATATGTTTAGAAGTAGTCATTATATTAAAATATAATATTTATTATAATACTCCTTTGATGTATTTCATTAGCAGCTAATTTAAAGTTTACAGATCCTGGAACTTTCTGATATTTCAAGTTTAATAAGATTCAACATTTTTGATATTAAATATAGTAGCCAAAGTAATTAAATTTCATTTACTTAGTAGCAAAGATTTGATAAATAAAGATATCATAAGATTTGATAAGTTGCTTATTAAATAAGAAAATGTTTATGGTTGAAATAGATCTTAGTTTTTCACAGACACGTCAATATTATTTTTATAATTAATTCCCTTAGCTGACGATAACCTATTGATAAGGTATAAATTGGCAATAATTAAATAAATTTTTACAAAATTCAAGAATGTCTTAAGTTTGAAATAAAAAAAATATTTAAGAAATACAGAATTTGCAAAATCTACGCATAGTAATTAAATTAATTCCATGAATTTTTAATTTTAGGTAAATGGCAATTTAGTTTTTTTGAAATAATAGTTTATGAAATATTGTGTGAAAACAGCAAAATTTCTATTATTTTTGTATTAGTTAAACTTTATTTTAAAAATTGCATCAAAGTGCAAATTCTCAGCCTTCAAAGTATATATGACCTACATTTTGGTGCATATAGAATAATAATATGACCTGTCAACACACAGATACACGGTAATACATACCAAGATATGCATATGTCAAGGAACCTATACATGATCCTTTATTATTAGCAGAGATTAATTTTTTAAAGAGTGATTATACTTTAGTCTAAAATGAAATTTTTAAAAACTATTTCTTTAAACGAAATTTTAAAAAGGATGTTTTAATGCTATGTTTATTTACTAAAATCAAATCAAATATTTATTTTTAAAATATAAAATTGTGATTTTACCAGCAAACCAAATTTTAAAGGCTTTGCATTAAAATATTATGAATTATACAAAAATTAATAGGATTTTACACCTAAAATAATTTAATGTTTTAGAAATATAATTATAGAAGATTAAAATTCAAAATTTAAATTATTCCTAAATATCATAAAATAACTAATTTCTAAATTGACATTGAAAATGGGATTTATCAAAAAAGTAGTTTTAAAAGAATACAATTTTCGAACTTTGCATCTTATTGATTTCTGCAAATTTCTAAAATTGCTTGATGTCGAATGTTTTAGCTACATTGTAAGTATTCACAAAATTGTTTGGCTGAAAAATTTCGCATGTTAATATTGTTAAACTTGATATTTGATAACTAATATCGAAAGAGATTTTATTCTAAACAATAAAAATTATGTTATATTTGTCCAGTTATGTAGAAATCAATAAAAATATATAATCATTTCATAATATATATACTTAAATGAACTAAATACGTTTTTATTAAAAGTCTTAATTAAATTTGAAAGCAAGAATATTGAGATGATTTAATATGCGAAACATTAAAAGAATTCATTTAATGTTAATAATGGTCTGAAAATATTACTTTTCAAGTTCTCTTAACTGTGATAAAATTTCTTTCTAAAAAAATAAGAACTATTGAATAAAACAAAAACTGTATTTCCATTAAATTGTAGTTAATTTTATACCCTATTTCTTTATACACCCAATTCATTTTTTTTCTCGCATTGCCGAAGAATACTTTTAAATATTTCTTCACTTCTGTTTAAAATGTTTTTATACATTTTCTAAGTTCTATTAATTAAGGACTTTATTACTTTACTTATTTTTAATGTGCGTTATACATTTCATACCGTGTGATGTACCTGCTTTTTTTTAACATGTTCAGATAAAAGTAAGAAAATCGGAAAAAAATTAAACTATTGTAAATATTGCTTAAGGCGTATTTACATCGAAAAACACGATAAAACATTTTTGGCAAATTCTTCTTTTTATTCAAAATGTAAAATATAAAAAGTAAAATGATTTTATTTTAATAAAAGTGATTTAAGAGCCCATTACTTTCTTAGGCAGAATTAAAAAGATTATTCCTGTTAAGTACCATACTTACATATCTTTTTGGAATTTAAAGCAGCATAAGGTAAATATTACAATTTTTTTCCGATTTTCTGTTTAATTTGGGATAGGAATATTTAAAAATTATGCATTATGGTACAAAAACTTTATACACGTTTAAGGTTGCGTAAAATAATCACAAAAAATGCAACTTCGTGAAAGAATGTTATTTAATTTAAAATTACAAAATAAGAATGTTTTTCATGGAGCGTTATCTATTTACTTTATTCGATCTTTTTGATTTTATCCTTTTATAAAATTATGGCGCAAGCTGTAAATAAATTGAGCAATCTTCAAAAAAATATTTTCGGAACCACTTTGCTGTTAAAAATTTTAAATTTTTATTCATTACCTGAAGACAGGTTTATAACAGAAATAGTTACTTAACAGAATAATGATGAAAACACTTACAAAAATAAAAGTTCAGGGTTATAATTATAATCTTTTGGAATAACATTAAAAAAAATCATTCGAATTTTTACAAAATATAAATTAAATAAAAAATATTTATAAATCAAAAAATATTATTGTTAAAAGCACATGAAATGCTTCATTAATTCAAATATTTTAGCCATCGGCTTTGTTAGGATGCCTAAGCTATTCTTCAATATTATGCTTGATTTCTGAGAATTGAAACATTTTTACATTTAACACATTTAATCATTAAACCTTTTTATATGGTATCTACAATTATTTTAAATTCCTTCTCCAGTTGGTGATAAGAGTGGCAAATACAAGCATAAAGAAAATTAAATTTTTTGATAAAATAATTTATATTTCTCTAATTATGATTTCAAACCGTTAAAATGTATTAAATAGGATATTTATCGCTATCAAACTTAGCATAGAAAAAAATAAAATTATTGTTTAAATAATATTCAGATTCTACGTGAAAGTACTGATGTAACTGTATATTTCCATATAGAAGTTAGTACATGGTTATTTGGAAGCTCATGGAAGGAGTTTTGATAAAAAAGTGGTAACGGAAAAGGAACTTACAGATGATATATACTCTTTTAATGATTTATATACTTTAAAAACTTTTTTATACTTTTAGTAGCATCTAATGCAAAATTTCCAGTGCCTTATATTATTGGATTTTTTGAGATATATCGTCTTATTTACCACAACATCATCTGCTTAAATTTGCTCCTGGAGCAGGGTGAGATTACAGAATACCTGGAGTACGCCTAAATACCACTGAAAGTGTTTAAATATAAGGTTCACCTTAATAAAAATACGACTTTAATGCAAAGAAATCTAATTCTTTATTTCAAAAAAATACATAATAGTAAGCATTAATTATTTTAAAGACTTTATCCTTTGCAGAATTTTCTCATAATTTATGCAAACATAGATTTAGAACAATCTATGGCAATACATTCCTCCTGAGCATATTTCTCACCTTCAGTGAATTGAACCTACTGTTTCCCAGATCATTGAAGTTCGTATTGTTTTAATTTATTTATTATTTTTTTATATAAGAAGAGTTTGTTTTTTTACATTTAGATTTTTATCTAAATTGATCTTTTGGGTTATTATAATTTTTTCTTGCGAAATTTATTAATTGCGATTTAGCATAAAGGACCAATGAAATTTTTTTTCTTATTGATTTCATGTTCTCTACTCTCAAAGCATTTTTACAGTCTTTTCTATACGAATTGCATCGAAAACGAAGATAACTCTATACGAAAAGAATTTTTCTAACAATTGTTAATGTTTATCATAAGATTTGTTTTTTAAAAGACCTTGAATCTGCCAAGCCTTGAGAAGAGCTCATATGTCACTTTTTTTCGAAAAGTTATTGCTGGGGAAATGAATGAAACAAGTCAAAAAATTATCATTGAAGATGATCAAAAAGTTTGAGGAATTGGATTAGATTTAGTAAGAGCTAATTTACCAGGTATAAAAAAAATCATGAAACTTGCAATTTGAATTAATTTTTTATATAAGGCACAAATCAATTAAATAAAGAAAATGGCTTTCAATATCATCGAGGTTTTGATAATTTTCCCTTTATCATTCCGAACTTTTTTAAACTGTACAGAAATATAATCTTGATTAAAAACTAACTTTAACAGGGTAATTAAATATCATGATGGTAGGGGTAGTTTTACACAGTGTTTTAATTTTTTGTCTTTTTTTATTAGAACGCAATCTATAAACTTTATTTATGCGAGAAATAATCAATTAAATAGCTTAAAATAACCATCAAAGAATAGTTTAAGATGATAATCTGTAATAAGTAATAATGTCCTAATAATACGAGATCAATCGCTAATATGTTAAACGTACTAATAATACGAGATCTATTGCTAATATGTTAGAATAAAAAGTTTCTAATCCGCTAAAAAAGAAATGAAAAAAAATCTCCATTTCATGGTCTGTTGGTACTGGCGCGAGTACTAATGGAGACTGAAACCTTTCTCCAATGACAGTATGTGACGTTCTCTGATCAGTAATATGTGAAATAAAATATGTAATTTTACATCTAGATCAAACTACATTTGGATTTCCTACTAAATATTCAAAAAATACATCAAGAATATTCTTTTGCATAAAAATAATTTTTTAAAAATTAAATAAAGCTTTCAAGTGAATTAAAAATGTCAACATTGCATCAATTCGCTTTGAATGATAAGTATTGGATTTTGATTAACATGAAACAATGCATTTTTTTATATAAATATATAATATTTTGAAATTGGGATGCTTATTTTACTTTTAATTTGATAACTTTTCAACTTACAATATCATAATAACTGAACAATGCAGAAATAATTTCTTGATATCTTCCAAAGTAAATGCTTCTTTAAAATAAGAATAAACTGCCGTAAACCAAGAATGTAGAAAGTAACTCCCATTAATTTTTACTTTTTCATCTTGTGGCACCAACAGTAAAAAGGAACTAAAAACACATCATTGACTTTGCAAATATTTAAAAATTGTGTAACGGTAATTGGCTTTTCATGTTCCAATTTTCTTTCAGGTATTTTGTTTCTATAAATCTCTCGTAAGTTCAGTACCACTCAAAAAAGAATTCATTAATTCTCATTTTTCTTCGAAAAACCGTGAAGTAAACGTGAGTCTTTAGTAAATATTTACTTTTTATTTTTAAAAATAATTATATAGCTTACGGAAGTACTTCCGAAATTTATGGCTTGTGAAATAAGTTTGTATTATTTGAATTTAAGACAGAACAATGCATCGTTAAATTCCTGCTGTTGATTTAAAAAAAGAAAATAAATTGTTGTTTTTTTTAAATACTGAATAATTCTATTTTGTTATCGTTATAATTTCCCTACGATTCAAAAAATGAGAATTCAAATGATGAAATTGTTGTTCTTCTAAGTCTAACTGATATCGTTTTCTAGTTATAACTGGTTTATAGATATATATGTGCTAAAACATATTTTGCATTATTTACATTTAACTGAATTGACTGAGTAATTACTTAAATCTTATGATTTCCTTAAGAATTAAGTCAAGTCTTTTAAGAATATAGTACTATCACTTAAAAAATATGGAAGCTAAGAATTTTATAAATGTTTAAAACATCCCAAAATAGTGTCCCAAAATAGTGAATTTTCATTCATGAAAATATTTTTTTCATCAGGTTCGAGTATTAAATAAGTTGTTCATTAAATGCATTTCTATTTGCATTTTCATACTTTAATTTATAGTTCAGACAAGTAAGCATTTTATATTAATCGGATATAGCTTTGAAAGAATGAGTTGTCAAAATATTTTTGAAGAAGATCTTTTTATTTAATACCCCAAATAGCTTTCAATACGTTGCGCATTTATTATCGTTATTCAAATAAAGTTAAAATTTTAAATCATTCTCTGTCCCACAAACCTTTGACTCAAATATCCTATAAGAAAAGGGATTATATTGCATTGAGTGACTAATTTTGCAGTGAATTCGAAACGAATTTGATTAAATATTTCTGTTTTGCATTATTCACGATCATTATGAAATCTGTTATATTATTAATACGACTTGTATATATATCTTAATCATAAGATTTCGTATTTTTTTTCTCTTTAGCATAAACTTAGCTTACACTAAAGAAGTAATAAGAGAATTAAAACAGTTAATAGAAGTTCAAAAGTAATGAGATGATTTGTACTTTCAAAACAAAACTGATCTTTCAGTTTTAGTCATAGAAATTAGGAGACGTTACCTTATTTGTAAGAACCTATACGTTCAGATTTAAAAAGTTGAAATTCAAGGATTAAAATTTAAAAAAAAAATGGAATTTCCATGATATTCTATGATAAAAAAGACAATTCTTTTTAACCTTTTTCTCAAAACGTGTTTTTTTTTTTTCTTATTTCGATAAACACAGAGAAATTGTATTTTAATTTGCCTTTTATTGTAGTGTATAATGTCATATTCCTTTATTTATATATATATGAAATGCTTACCAATAATTTTCACTATATTTTGCATCTGTTAACCGAATTTTTTTTTTATTTATTTCTGTCCAATAATATTTTGAAGAGGCTATTTATAATTTAAAAATGCACTTTAATTTTTTTTTTTTTTTTTTTTTTTTTTAGATTTTGAAGTTTGATGTGGTACGTGTTTCAAAATTTACAGTTGGTATTTTAAAATCTAAATGAAAAATTTTATTTATATATAAATTGAATTTATAATCTCGCATAATTTTCTTATCTATTTTATTTATAACTATATTTCCTCGGTTTCAGTATCATAATTGTGGTATGATAATGGAAATTATTACATGACAATACATATTTCATTTCTTATTAGAACAATACAACGTTAAATCCCAAACATTTTTATTTCGTTTTTTTAATGAAAACTGCTCCTTTTATAGTATTAAATTTTATTGTGGATATATTAATTACTTGCAAAAATATAATTTTTGTTTACACCAAGATTTCGAAAAAAATCGTAATCAAGCATATCCAGTTCTGTAAAACAGGTAATAGTTGTGCTGAAAAAATGGAGCGTGAAATTTTCAAGGAACGTCAAATTACTTAGTTGGTATATAGGAAAAAATTACCATTAAGTTTCAACTTTTATTTCATCCCTAAAAATAAAAATATTTTGTTGCATGAGATTATAATGTGATTAATATTATATTGAATATTAACTAAAAAGTCACAAAATTTGAATCTCACCATTATTATCTAATTAATGTTTGGTATCTTTAAGTATTAATGCTTTGTTTTTTGTTTTTTAAAGTATTATCATTATTCAAAATAAATTGCAATATTCGCTCTTGAAAGATCCTATATGGAATTTAAAATATAAAAAGAATTTATTTTATATTGCAATTCATGAAAAATTATATAGCTAAGAAAATTGAAAGAATTGTATAGCAAAGAAAATTTAATGTGTGTAAGGGAAATTATATGCATATAGTGTTAATTCAGTATTTCCGTGATATTTAAGACAGTTCTTGATCATTTATACAAGCCTAATAACAACTAATCATCGTGACTAATTCCAATACTTGTAGTATATTATTTAAAATTTATGGCATATAATTTAAGTGGTCCTTAATACCATAGAAACAATAAATTTAATAGTGAATAGAGAAACAGTGAATGAGTAGAGAAATGAAATTAAATAAATTTTCCAATTCGTAATTTCATTCGATTTAAGCTAAAATTCATGTCAGTTTTTTGAGACAACTTTTTCCTTTCGTTATAAAGCCCAGAATGGAAAATCTCAAAAAAGTCTAGTCTGAAGAAGACACTTAAGTCTAAGCTTCCAGACAATACAAAAACAAGACATAAAAATAAATAAATTTGTATGATTTCACTTACGTTACTTATAAGATTTAACTTAAGTTATTTATAAGATTTAACATATATTTGGCATGTTCCATGAGAATCTATTTTAAAGCATAATAAAAAAAAATTAAATGAGAATTTGAAATCTAATTATGTGAAAATTACTGCTTATTTCTCACTAATCAATCATCGACAATCTCTTTAATAACAAATATCCTAAAACCACTTTAAATTAAATGATGAGTTCTATAATGAGGTAAATTTTTATGATCAAATCTTTATCAAACTTGCCTGTAATTGATTTCATTTTTTTCCGATTGATTGATCAATTGAAACTTATTGTATAAATAACAACTTCATTTAAAAGCATATTACCAAATTCGTAGGCATTCTCAATAATATAATCATACCCATTAAATTATTTTTTAAGACTTGTATGTAATTCGTTTTTTTAATATGTAATAATACCATTCCATGCTTTCATTTTTTTCAAGGAGCAATTAAATAATTAATCTCATTAACTAAGCAAAATTAATAATTTTAAAATAATTTTCGAAGAAATCATAGTTTTTAAAATGCATTTGCCTCTGCTTGATATACCGCATTGCTGCATCATCCTACATAAATATAGTAGCAAAATGGAGAAGAAGTATTTGGATGCATAATATTAATTAGCTAAAATGCCATAAAAAATTTTGTGTAATATTTCTAATTAATATATATTATTAAAATTAATAAAATATATATAGGGGATTCTAGTAAATTCTCCTTCATGCATATTTAGGATCACTTATTTTCAATGATATTTCTATATTTTATGGAAAAAAATATTATTGCAGTTCGACATATTGCCGCATTGAAGAAAGTCTGTCAAATCTTCATGGCCGAATGGTTATGGCGCTGGTACCATGATCAAGAGACCTGGGTTCGAATCCCGCTCGAGACAATGCGATTAATAGTATATGTAAATACTTAATTCTTTGATTTTATGTTTTCCTTTATTTCATGTTCCAGAAGATTCTGGACATTTCTTTAGTTTACCAGACAAGTGTTCTGGACTTTTCTTACTGTCTCCAGAAGAGTATTCTGGAACTTTCTCTGCTTGTATAAAAGCAGAAGATTTGTCAGTTACTGTGTTCTCAGTTCTGAGTTCAGCTAATAAATTGGTTTAGCTCTACCCCTTGTGTGTGTGTCATTGAGTTCTATATCATAGTATCTACGTGACAATATAAAAAAAAAACAAAGAAAAGAGAAATAAACTACAGTATCGACTAATGGAAACGAAATTTCTCTCGATGGGCTTATATATATATATACATAAATGTACCATTAACACAGACATTTATCTTTATTATTAGTAGAAATAAATATGCAAATTAAGAATGGCAATACCTAAGAAAAGGGTTCATTCTTCTGAGTTACACTGGACTCATAAAACAGTTCTGATCCGTTTAATTGTTGTTAAAAAAATGGAGTACATAAAATATTTTTCCATCAGAAGTAGTTAATTATATGAATTTATATCAAGTAATAATAACAAAATCTACATATTTAATTTCTTATGCTAATGAATAACTTCATAAAGCATTTGCGATTATTAATTCAGCTGAGGTACATGTTTGCGAAAATATAAACAGTCAACTGGACTAAACAGCGAAGCGTAATCAATAATATGGCGTAGAATGCTTTATTGTTTCAGATGAATTGTTTGATGCATAATGCAGAATGTGATTGATTATTTAGATATGCATGTTTATCCAGCTGATGATCTGAAACAGGCACTTGTGTCAAAGTTTAACAGCAATTAGAATTTGGCGTGGAATGAATCTATTCATAGATTTTGCATAAAAGACGGATTCAAAATCAAACATCAGCATTTGCTTGGGATTTATTCATTATCTTGTCTCATTCGTTATTAATCCGTCAATCAATTCGTTTGTTTGAAATTGCAGCATCAATAAGTGCTCCAGATTTTGCCCATTATTATAAACATAGTAATTTCTACACAAGGCTGATCTATATTTGTAAAAGCAAGGCTTTAAATATTGATAAAAATACCATTTGTGAAATATTATATTTTAAATATCATAATGGACTTCAAACATTCTTAAGATAGATATAAGGGCATTATTTCATTGATTCAAAAATAATTTTAATGAATTATGCGAAATTTTTATAACTTGTAACCAAAAAGATAAAAGTTTGTAAATTACATAAAAACTTAAATACTCTTGAAATATATTATGCTTCAGCTTTTCTGTTCCTTAGATCCTGAAGTGGTCAGCTAATAAAAGAAACGACTTAAAGATAAAAAAAATTATACATGCACAAAAATAACATTTTATAATAATACTAATTTTGGTACTTATATTTGCAATAAATACTCTTTAATAATGTTTTCTCAATAAAGCCTTTTCATTTTTGTGCATATTTAGTATTTTTTTAAATAATGGTTTAAACATTTTTAAAGATGAAACTCGAATCAAAATAAAGTTAATTCCTTCATAACTTTACCAAAAATTACCATTTTTATTGAAAATTTAATGTCCATCATATATATATATATATAAAAATTACTCTTAGAAGACTTTAAATCTAACTTAATGGTTAATACTCAGAAAAAAAAATATTTTACAAACTTCTTTATAATTATATATATCCGCTTTTGGCGACTTTTCTGAAGTAAAATATTCATTTTTCCTGTATGCGTTTGTATTAGCATGGAATGCATATTATTTACATTTTCCCTTTTCTTATCTCAGGAGAATGACAAATATGAATTTAATGGGAAATGAACATCTCTGAATGTTATTCTATGACACAGAATGCACAATATATAAATTTTCACATTTGTTTTCTAATGTAACTGATAAATATGAATTAAATAGAAAACGAACTTTAACATTCTTGAATTCTAGCATATTTGATTTTCATAATTATTAACTGAAGTCGATTTCACTTTCTATATATACAATTCAATTTATTCATATTATTTGAATTAATTGAAAGTAACATTCATACAGCAAACAAAACTTTACGACAAGAATTAAAGAGATAAAATACGTTATTGAAAACGCATTCATATATTCCAGATAATTATGAAAGTTTTGTTCCAAGAGGAGAGGATATACATCCAAAATATACAGAATAACCATTTATCATTAATTTCTACGTTGCTTCTTTTATTATTAAGAATGACGTCCTCTTTTTTCATGTATATTGAACACATCCATCATTTAAAAAATAAGATGCATTTCTGTCGATAAAGCAATAGATTTGTATTTATCTCACCTTAGATTCCCTACAGAGATGCTGTTTTGACATAGATATTCACAGAGGATATATAATCCCCATATATCTTATTTTTTCACTCCATTACTTAGAACGAAAAAACTTATCTTCTTTTAATCTTCTCAATGCGAATTGCAAGGAAGTAGTATGAAAAACCAGAGGAAAAAATATTATATTAAGTTTTTTGCGGAATTTAATTTATTATGCAATAACTATTCTTGTTATTACATAATTTTGATAATTGTTATTTCTGATCAAAACACAATTTTAGAATATTTTGTGACACTTACAATTTCAAAGTTAGAAAGTAAATATTGTTACAAATCTGTAATTTTGCTATCCGGCACGAATAGTGTCATCCCGGAAAAACCGTTAAAACCTTTGTAAGATCTGTACTGTGCGTGCTGAGCTTGGCTACCATTTGGCGACTTGGCGATGAATTTGGCAAGTTTGGCGACTAAATGGATAATACCGGAAAGTTCGAGAAGTTTCACGATCCATCCAGTAATAACCGAGATACACCGAGGTACGCCCTGATTGGTCTGAAGATTCTAGCTCCGCCTCCCGGAACTATAAAAGACGAACACTCTGAAGCTGGGAAGAAGCTGTGTGGATAGTCAGAAGTGATGTGTGAGAGTAATCGGAGTCACCGACATGTAGAGAAACTAGAGGATGAGACAGCAAGCAAGCTGCTGAACTATAGCGATTAAATGTGTTGCGATTGATTAGCGGTATTTGTTGTAAAAGAAAAATTTTGTAACAATATATATTTTTTAAGAGTCAGCAGGTTTTTATAAATTAGAATAGTTGATTACTGTTTATAGCTAATATACAACTTTGAATAAAATATAAAGCTTACTATTTCAAAGAGATTGATCAAAATTATTTTTACAGCTTTATTATTTCCCTCCGAAAAAGGGGGTGTTTTCCTCAGATTTGGAAATCAGAAGCACCCGGATCGGTATGTCGTACTTCTCAGTTAGGTACATTCAGGATGGATGGGCGAGATTCCTCCACTTCCAGAGTGGGGTATATATGCTGATTAATTGCTATTATAATTATAGTTCTGACCTCCTTCTGCTGAGACGAAGATAATTCAGGTTTTTGCGTATTAATAGTGAGTAAGGCTTTGCTACTTCCCAATCTAGAACGAATATGTATATAAAATGATTCTGCATTATTAATCATTTTACTCAGTTGGTGGATATAGCAATGATGTGGGTTTGAATTGCTTCCACGCGGATGTCGAATCGCATATCCTGAGTCATGGATTAGGCTGCAATCTTGACGGCAATCCCTCAAATTATCCGCCGAGCCACGGTGACCTTGTGGTAAGGTCTCGGCTCGGAGCCGGAGGGTTTCAGGTTCGAGACCCTATTCCACCGAAGAACCGTCGTGTAAGGGGGTCTGTTGCACGTTAAATCCGTCATGACCAAACGTCCTCCCGTTGGTGTGGTGTGGAGAGGGGGTGCCAGCTCAGGTGTCGTCCTCGTCATCTGACCGTGGTTCAAAATTACTAGGTCCGTCCCAAAATAGCCCTTGTGTTGCTTTAAACAGGACCTTAATATAACTAAACTAAACTCAAATTATCCCGAATGCTTAAATAGGGCTTCGGTTATTTCCTAGTCTTTAAAAGTTATTCTGACTAATAAACTGTATTTCTTTTCCCATATAAATTCTAAGCTTTTTCATAGTATCCAGCTATACATGTTTTCGAATAATACTGTAACTTAAACATTTAAAAATATTAAAAAGACTCAACTTTTATTTTAAAAAAGTTTCTGGTAGTATATTTATTTTTTTATTAAATTATACAAAGGTATTGGAACACAATCAAGAATTACACAAATGACTTCTCTTCCTATCTAATATTTAAAGGAATGAAAATTATTATCTTACAATTTTTTTTTCTTTCAATTTCTTTTCATGCTTCGAGTTTAATTTGCTTACATAATGGTCAATGCAGTTTTCCAAGAATTGCATTTATGAATTCCAAACATTTTTCTAGTGAAACTAAATAGTTTTTTTCCCAAATAGATTTAGTAGATGAGTTCAGTTTCTATTTATAATGATTCTAAATGTTTTCTAAACTCTTCATTTGTGTAAGTCAATTTTAATATGTTTAAGGAATTGCAAATATTGAGGAAAATTGAAGCAAATTCATCTAAACGACGATATAGATCAGAATTAGTATCTATGCTTTATATACTATGACTTTAGATACCTTTAAACCACAGAAATATCAGATATGGTATTCGTTTTAAAGAATATTTAATTCTTTATGCACGATGTTGAATAAAAAATATAATAAAATAATTGTACGAATTTAAAAAGAAAATGAAACTACGAAAATGGCGGAAACATTTTATTATAACATTAAGGGAACTTAATATTAAATATTTCTATATTTTATGAATATTTTAGATAAATATCAAGAAACTGCACGGTTTGAAGTTAGTGACGATCAAAAACAAAGCATGTATATATTTGCAGAACATTTTTTTTCTAGAAATATAATCCGATAAAATGCTTACAAATAAATAAGACATGCATGGATTTTGTGACATGATATGACTATGTGTACTAAGGTATACTAAATAATTTCTAAAAAATGATGATTTTGCAATGAAAACCATCTTAAAATCTTGACATTAACTCTATTCATTATTAAAATTCATCAGAAATCAAATAAGAATGTATCAGCTCAACTAAATAACTTCCAAAAACGTTCAAAAATATAACCCAAGTTTTAGTTTAGAACGAAAATGTGAACAAATAGAAAATGATCTACGATGGCTGCTTCCAAAATATGGTCAATGAAACATATCTAACATTCCCACGCATTTATCAATATCAAACCTAAATATTACCATGACCAAATAAGTTTGAAACATTAATATCAGCTACAGATGGTTCACAATTAGCAGTAACTTTGCATGAAAAGGCTTGGATGGTCCAACCATTGATTCCTTTATATGTTGAATAATATATCATGCAGGAAATTGGCAACTAAAGCGATTCGCTGCGAGAGCCTGATCTACTTCTCTTCAGAGATAAGCATTCGGTTATAATCGGGAATCGATATTAAGCGAAGATTATCGAGGAAGTCTTTGAAATAAATGTGTTTGATTTCCATTCCAGCGATTAGATAGCGCAGAAAGTCAATCATCCCAAACGTTCCTTGAGAAAGCTGCCTTAGCTGAAATATAGAGCATCGGCACTCGTCAGGCATAAAGTAGGCAGATTTAGATTCAAAGATAAAAGGCTGACAAAGACAGTGGCTTAGTCCTAGATGGGACTATTGTAGCTTAAAACAGATGATATTTCAGAAGGATTATACATAAGTTAATATTGTCACAAATAATAAAATTAAGTTAGAAAAATTCTTTATGTTTTGGTTTACCAATATGTGAATTTTTTTCATTGATGCATTTGAAATTCAGTACCGGAAACTATTGTTTGTAAGGTATAAAATACTGCATAAAGAAAATTATAAGCCTTTCTATCTATTCCTTCGTCTGATAACATGATTTCAGATTTACGAATAAGTCTCAAAATATTTAAATATTAATAATATATTATTGACTTTGTACTCTTTGATGATTAGACTGTAACTTTTATCCAAGTTATATTTATTTATATAGTTTATTTTATTGATTAATTTATGAGTATTAACTCTAAAAGCTTCTGATGCTAGAACGTTTAATTAGTTTTCTGTAATCATTTATAGCACATTCTTATTCTTATTCTAATTTCTCTTTTTGTATATTTAATTTCTTTCTATCTTTGATTTCAACACATAACGCAGAATTTCTTATTTTACAGTGTTACAGATTATTAAACACTCCATCTTTTCAATCATAATAATGTTTATTCGTTCAATAATTTTGTGCTCCGGACATTTCTCATTTTATTTTTTACCATTACATCAGTTTTATATCAAATCATATTTTGTCATTTGTAGGTCTCATTGAAAGTGATTGTAATGCATTTTCTTATTCTGAAAAAATATATTCTACACCTACAACAAATTGGATAAGAATCACATGAGTTCTAGAAAAGCAGGTTAAGAATGTCAAATTCTCACTATAAGCAGCTTCCGGATACCTATACTATCTAGCACAATCTAGTTTCTTCCTAACATAAACAAAGAGAGGAAGTAAATATTCTTTGTCCTAATCAGACTGAAGGTAAATGCTCAAAAATATCCTTATAAACTAATTTTAACTATAATCCTTGAAAAATATTAATATATAAAAAGTCTTAAAACCATCCGTTATAAATTTTTCATGTTTTATTTTATGCTGCAATTATCGAGTTATTTGTTTTCAATAAGATTACAATGATATGAGTTTATTTTCTATTATACAATTGTATGCATTAATGTAATGAAATATTTTGCATTGAAATAATAAAAAAAATATCTAATATCCATTGCCCTTCTTCAGTATTCGTTATATCTCATCAAGGCTTTGATATTTTACAAATCAATAATTAGTTTATTCACATTCATGAAAATTCTAGATCGTATAGAACTCATAATTCATAACTTAGAAGGGCAATAAGGATCTTGAAGAAATCGATAACTCTTCTGGCTCTAAATTATATTATTCTCTTTTCTCTAAAAATATTATTTAAAAATTAGATAAAGTCTTGAGTTTCAAATAGGATATGTGAAAAATCATACTAATTGTTTACGTAATTATCGTATTCGAAAATAGTTTTAATTAAGTTTTTTTCTTCTTATTTATTCTTTTCAAGCATCACTTATTTCTGATCCAATTAGTTTTCAAAAAGTTTTAATTAATTTTCCTAGTATGAACTTTAATTTTCCGTTAAGTAAAGAGAATTATAATTTATTGTTTCATCACTTCCTTTACGGTTCGTTGAAAACAATAGGACTATTGTTTCACACTTAATCAAAACTCATTTTTGCTGTTCGCTTTATGTTCTTAGTCAGAAGTAGCTGAGATTGGGTACTTGTGAATGGATGCTTTGAAGTTTATCATTATTTATTTACTGTCTAAAAGTTATTTGTGAAATTATTTTAAAAAAGTAAAATCTTAAAACTATAATATAAATAATGACAATTAAGATGGAAAATTAATGAAAATATGAAGCTATTTTAAATTTGATCTCCTATATCATCTTGTTTTTGTGAAAACCGTGTATGTAAACTGGTTTTGTTGGTGTCATTTTACCTATACCACGCTAATTACTACTTTTACTATTCATTTGACACCTTTAATTATTTAGTGTTTTATATTTCCTTGAGAAAAAATATCTATGAAGCTCATATTGCGGTATATATCCTATCCTGTATTATTTTAAGTGGCTTAAATCTTCCTTATTTATCGTCATAATGCACTTACTTAATTGCTAGTCTGTTATTTCTCCGAAAATTTAATCTTTGAAGTAAAAGTGGAATACATACAAATTCACCTAGATCTACATGTAGTTAGTTGAGTTTAAATGAGCTCATAAAAACATTAGGCGAGTTACAAGTTTCTAGAACACTAGATATTTAGATATATATATATTTTGATTTCGTTATCTTAAAGTTCACTTATTTTATGATTTCAGAAAAATATATGGATATAAAAATTCATAATATAAAAATAATATAATATAAACATATTGAAATACTATAAAACAATTCTTTGAATTTTTGGAACAAATATCCAGAAAAAACAATTAAAATATTTAGAAGTATTTAAAAATATTTGACTGGTTTGTACAAATTAATTCAGTGTGAATTATATTCTTTAGCAAATTGTTAAAATGGTTTGATGTTATCTCTATGAAGAAGTCAAACATACTTTTGCTTACATATTCTAGAGCTTGATATTTGTAAAGCAATTATTCATTATCAAAAAATCTGATAACATGATACATCACTCTGAATTAAATCAAGACATATCAAAATAACTGTTTTCAATAATTTAGCAAATCAGTGCGAAGCATGCAAAATTAATATCACATCAATAAAGATTGTATTCATCTTGGCAAAAGTAGCAATGATTAAATTTAATGCATGCAATATCTTGATACTTCGTAGCATGTAATATTATCTTTTAATACATTTGATACAGATAAATGATGTGTTAGAAGAGTAAAATTTAAAATTATACAAACCATGATTAAGGATATATTCTAATATAAGATTTAATTTATATATTAATTTCTTTCTAACATATTTAGTACTTTACTTGCTTATTTGTTTTTTTTAAAAACAGAGCTAATTTATTTGTGCTGAAAACCTTTCTTACAATAGTCAACATAATTCTAAATGCATCTTATGAAGGATAGAATCATCAATGCAGAAATATATATGAATGCATTTGTTTTTATTGAAACAATTACTTCTTTTTACTAAAATAATTTCATTTAGAGATAATTCATCTTCAATGTGCACTTTTTTTATAATAAATTTTTTTTGAAAGCATCATTTTTTTTCGAAATTTACATTATACCTTAAATTCCTTATGCTAAAAAATTCGAGACAGAATTATTTGATTTTAAACTATTTTACCTGAAAAAGAAATCTTCTGGAAGCCATCTATTAGACCCTACCTACCTACCTATATATATATATAAGTAATCAATCTAAAGTAAAATATAGTTTGAAAAAGAATATATATATACATTACAACTCTAAATATATGAAAATATAAATGTCAAAAGAATGCTGTTTAAGGTCCCATTTACGTAGATAAAATATGCAGTCGCTTTTTTTGCTTAAAACCTTTATCGTTAATAATAATCTTTATAAAATTAAGCATGAAGTTGAATTTTAACTTTATTTTAAGAAATGTATATTTTTTTCTCTAATATCTTTATAAAAGATTTCTTTTAGTTATAATTTTCATTTCTTAGCTCAATTTTATGAATACAAAAAGATAAGCCATTCATATAAAATGATAAAGAGAAAACATTTTTAATTATTACTCATTGATAATTTGATACATTTGGCAAGAAGTATTTAATATCAACTAAGGAGATGCAAGGCCAATAAGTCTTAAAATATCTCTTTATGAAAAATTATTGTTAAATATAAGTTAGTTTTAAAATAATTATCTACTTTATTACCGAGTAAAATATTTTTAATTTTCAATTCTTAAAAAACTTTATTCTTCCAGATTTGCATTATTTCGACAGATTTTATTATCAGTTAATTTTCTCATCTCTGTTCTTATAACATGTTAGCACAGAATGCAAAGCTTCATTTTTGAAAAAAAATTTCAAATTGATTTTTTTTTCCAATTATGCGAAAAAAAAAAACCTTTAAGGGAATCTAAAATTTTTAACAGTTAGCTGACTTTAAAAATATGCAATTTCATAATATTAATCCACTGTTACTATAAGGCTTATTTAAAACTCTGAATATTATTTTTCACAGCACCAAGATATTTTCGATATAAAATAACTAAATTTGCTTTGAAAAAATTCATTATTTCTTGTTTCTCTTTTAAGGAAACAATTTATAAATATCTCAGTTTTTCTTCAGTGCATTGTTTAGCTTATATTTGTGTAATGCTAATTTACAGAAAATTAAAATAAGAAAATTTTTTTTTTATATTATGCATTTATTTTGTAAATTATTTTCTTGTGTTTTCAATAACTATAGGTTTTGGTACAAGGAAGTAACATGACAAGGAATTCCTTTATGATAAGGAATAAAAATACATATTTAAAAAAATGAGGGGAAATTTGTGAATTTATCTTGGTATAATATTATATAGTTTAAGTAAAGGCTAATATATTAAAAAAGAAATTCTTACAAAATTTAAAGACTCAAAATAAGTACGAAGCTCTTTTTAGAATGGAAATAAAACGCGGAAAAGGCTGACCATAAAGAAAAGTTAAGAAATTTAATATATTTTCAACCCTCTCTTTTTTAAATACCAACAAAAATAGCAAAAAGTGTTATGATTTTTTTCTTTGTTTAAGTTAATATTTAAAAATTACTTAACGGTAATTGAATTTTCATGTTCCAAGTCCTTGTCATCCATATTTTGTTCCTATAAATCCTTCACAAATTGAGTATCATTAAAAATAACCTTTTTAATTTTTTTGTTTTGTTTTTGTAGAAGAACTAAGATAGGATTCAGTGTGGATCAATAAAAATATACACTTTTCACTCTTGTAAGAAGAATTGTTTCTGAAATTAAGGTTTTAAGAAAAAATGTTACGTTAGATATATCTATGCATAATTTCTTATAGTTCTTAAATTTCCTTTATTTTTTTTTTTCAAATAGAATGCTTGATAAGTTTATCAAAACTTATTTATGCTTAGAGAATATTTATAAAATAAAATACCCAACAATGCAATATTGTAAAGATGAAATTTATAATAATACTTGTCATTCCTCATAGACATCAATACGAATAAATCAATCGTCACGTTCGAAAATATTTTTTTCTTATTATTGACTTTTAATATTGTTTAATATGTTCGAGTAATATTCTAAAAGAAAAATTCGAAAAAGAATTGTTAGGTATCGTAAAGTATCTATGCACTGTACAATGATACTGTTTCTAACGTCATCTAGTAGTTGTTCTAACTCGGAAAAATGTTCAAGATAAGGCATAAAATAAATTACAAAGTTATATAATACTATTGAGATAGTGGAGAAAGGTACTGTGCGCCCATTAATTCTAAGAATAAAACTTTCAAAATACACAATATATTTTCTCTACTTTTTTTAAATGTATCAGTAGAGTGCACATGAAAAAGAGTTCAAAACAACTAGTTATCAAGGATATATTTATTTACGTTGTCCAAACAATTATCTGTCATCAACAATACAGATGTGGACAATTATTTGAATCTGTCTACTCACATATTTTATAATATTAGTTAGTGCGCCTGAACAAGCTATAATACATCGTCAAAATTTCTACAACGGTGTGAGAATGATCGTATGTACTTGCTGATTGAATTATCTTTACAAGGAAATGTAGAAAACAGTCATGTTTTTTCTGACAAACGTTATTTTTTTTTATCAAAATATGATGCCGCAATTTCGGAAAATACGCAGACACAAGTTTGCCTATTCTTAGAATGGCGAAAACGGCACAACGGCACACAATAGGCAAACAAGATGTCTTTTTTATCGAAAATATTCTACAAATTTGTAATTGACATTTTCCTCCTATCTTATAGCTTTTTTGACAAAAAAAAAAACGCTTAGTTCGGAGTTTTTGCTACCATCGGAGTCTAAAGACTACTACTACTTTCGGAGTCTAAAAGACCATTGCTACCATCCTGATTGTAGTTGGCCACCTCAAACTTGCTAATTCAATTATATTCGAGAAAGAAAATTTCAAAATCAAATAAGAAAATTAGCGTTCTTCAACTTTTCCATTTTTTTTCTTCTTATAAATGCAATAGAAAAAAAACCTGACTAACATTTCCCTATCTGAAAAAGTTCATACTAGAGGATTTACATATATTTCATATATCCATTATTTTTTTCATTTGCCGATTTTTTAATGAATGTCTATTTTGAAGAATGTCGATTTCAGTGATGTATTTCAAACGAAAGATTAACTTTACCCTGAACTAAAGCGCTGATATAACGAATTTTAGGCTCATTACAAAATTGTTGAAAAGTAGACGCTTTTGATAAATTTGATTTATTGTAGCTAGAGTAGTACTTTCGATACTCAATATTAAATATTTTGGTTACGATTCGATTTTGTATTTCCCCAAGGTTTCGCCATTTAAAATTCAAGTATCGTCATAAAAAGAGTCATCTAACCAGATACTCCCCTTAAAAAAATAAAAAAAATAAAGGGTCTTTCTTAAAGTTTTTAGACTAGGATTTTCCCCCTAACAGTGGCTTATTTATTTTATCTGCCATCATATGTAAATGATAAGTTTTTCATATGTAAATGATAAGTTTTTCATATGTAAATGATAAGTTTTTCATATGTAAATGATAAGTTTCTTTATCTGCCATCATATGTAAATGATAAGTTTCTTTATCTGCCATCATATGTAAATGAGGTAGGATATGATTGCTGCATTTTTTATGAGCCACATAGATTTTTTATCAGTTTCCATCAGAAGATGAAATCAAAATCATCTTATATTGATTATTTGTATTTCTCAGTCAAGGTGTACAGCCTCACTCGACTAACTTCGCTAAATACTTTACCGTTTCCTAAGGATTACTATTGCATAAACAGATTAGAAAATTAATGTTATTTAACAAATTTAAATAATATTAATTTGTACTGAATATTTTATTCAAATTTGTCTTTGAGCTCTGAAAAATTCGCATTCAGATTCCACATAAACAATTTAGAAATGGGACCATTTAAAGCGTCTTGTCCATCCAATATCAATTTATATCAAGTGTGAAAAGCTGCATTCAATCCTTTGCAGCTTTTCACACTTGATGTTACCTGCAAAAGTAATTATACATATCCTCCTCTATAACTAAATTTAAATATTTCAAATGTTAAATAGAAATATTAATTTCTCGAAATTGTCGTTTCCAAAAGGATTACTGATTTTAGATTTAACTAAGGCAAACATTTTGGATCGCAAGAATTCTCTAAAGACGTAGAAGAAACGAGATAATAAAGTCTCTACAGACTGAAGCTTAATTACAGCCTTCCATGGCTATATTAAAAATCTAATATTTTGGAGATGTCTGAAAAAGATATTGAGAGATTCTTTTCTTGCCTTTTGAAAAAATAATAAAAGTTCATTTGATCAGTTAGTTTTGTACATTAAATTTAAGAACAAAGTTCTTCTTAGAAAGAATTAATAGATTAAAATGCAGTTACCTAAGTACATATTGAAATTTGCTGGGCTTATTAGCTGGCTAACATTAACTTTGTTCAACTTTAGTTTATTTTTTACGTTTTTTACCTCTTGTTTTTGAATAATATGGGATATAATTCCTCATTTGAGGTTTTCTAATATTCAGAAAAATCGTTCCATTTAATAAAAAAATAAAATAAAATATGAAAACTTAAGAAATGGTTTAATGTGAAATATTTTAGAATCTTATTTATAAAAAAATAAGTGTTTAATTTATTTTCAATTGGTCATAATAATTTTTACTAGAATACTTTCATGCAAATTGTTTTCAATAACAACTATTTTTCATAGTTGATATAGATACTGGAAGGATATTTCCACCTTAAACATAGATGTACTTAATTTTAAAAACAAATCATGAATGTCTACGTGATATTTGTTTTTAAGTGACCTTTATTATCCGAGATTAAATTCAAAATAATGATAAAATATCCTTTGCAATATCTTGTTCATTTCATGGTATAAATTTTCTTTAATTTGACTCATTAACAAGGAAGACAGCAAATTTAAAATATAATTTGTTATGGAAAAATATCTCTTACAACATCTCAGTTTTCTCATAACAATTTTTTTTTGTGAATTTAACTCATTTAAAAATGAAATGATTCATTTTGATATGTAATTTTCTTGCTTTTAACTACAAAAATTTTCTAACCTTTTTCAAAATATATTTCAGATTTGCAGAACGAATTTAGAAAACACTTTATAAGTCAATTAAGTTTTTATTGTCTTATCAAATGACGCTTTATTAAGTGTTGCATGCAGTGGGGAGAGAACAGAAACATGCAAGAAATATCATTAAATAATAATAATCAACATAATTAATAAAGTTGGGAATTACTGAACATATTTTCAATTCATAAGCTTAGATCATTTAAGTAATATTTTTAACTTCCCAAATAACTCTGAAAATCATCTAATTTGTCAAAAAAAACACTGCATCCATGAATTGTGTTAGTTTTTTTTTCATTTGAAACCATCAATAGCTTAAATTATATAATCTCATAGCTCAAAATTTTTAACAATTAGTATCAAAATGAGAACCGCGCTCTTACACGATCACATTCTGTGTATTTCATTAAGTTAGTTGAATGTGTTGATGTATTTGATAATATATATATATATATATATATATATATATATATATATATATATATATATATATATATATATATATATATATATATATATATATATATGATATTTTAACTCTAATTTGAATTTAATTAATTTTCAAGATTTTATCTTAATTTAGCCCATTGTAACTTCATTCTAAAATATTCTGTATTTGACGAAAAAATGATAATTAGAAATATTCATTTTAAAATAAGTAAATTGATTTAATAAAGATTGGAAAGAAAATGAAAGTCATTAAATATTTAGTTAATCTTAGATGGATATTAAGGTACTGATTATAAGAAGTCTTAAAAGAAAAACATCTTAATGAATTAAAAATATTCTTAGCAAATAAGAATTACGTTTACAAATGTAGCAAGATTTCTTAGAATTTTCAACTTTAAAAAAATATGTTGGACTTTTGCTAAAACCGATCCTTCTACGGTAATAGATCGTAGCTAAAATCAGGAAGAAAAAGAGTAAAAAGAATGGAACATGTTAACAAAGGGAATATATATTGGTGTGAAAAACTTAAGGTACTTTTTGTTGCCATAACTCCACGAGGAATGATCAGAGAGACATGAAATTCAGAAATAAGAGACAGCATTTTGTACTTAAATGATGATGAAAGCATAGTTGCGCAAAAATGAATACAATGCATATAGTGTGGAATCAAGCAAAATTGCTTTATTGAATTCATAGTATCGTAACACATGATTGTCTTTCCAAGAGGAAGAGCAACAAGCAGATGTTTCTTAGTATGGGATATGTCCTCCCCTTACTGCAATGGTTGTTTCACATCGTCTCTCCGTACTCAGCACCAGATGGTCCAACAGTTCTTGAGGTAAGAGTACCCATTCCTCAATCAGAACTTCTTTCAGTTGCTGGGTGTTCCCCGGAGGATGTAATTGTGCGTCTCCCCAAAGCATCCCACACATGTTCTATGGGAATTAAATAAGGAGATAATGCTGCCAATTCATTCTAGTGATATCTTCACTTTCCAGTAATTCTGAACATCAGCAGTCCGGTGTAAGCATGCATTGCCATGCATAAAAAAGAAGTATGGTCCAATAACAAATCGAAACAGACGCACATGGGGAAGTATAACTTCCTTACAATAGCGATTTCCGGTTATAGAACCTCTGCCGAAAACGTGGAGTTCAGTCCAACCGTTCAGCATAATGCCTCCCCGACGACAATTCCAGGACCACCGTAGCGGCCTCTTTTCGTGATGTTACTTGGAGGAAACTGCGTCTGGACCTCTCTCTAAGTCAACTGGCGTTGAGAATCATTTGTGGCACTGAAACGAATCACATCCGTAAAGAGGACACGACTCCATTAACGAGATGTCTAGTTTTTATGCTCCTTACATCACTCTAAACGGCCCCACTGATGTACAATTTTCAAAAGGATACAAGCGTTCAGGATGGTGGACGAATAGGTCACCTTTGTGTAGGCGTCTGGCCAAAGTAAACCGCGATACTTTTCGCCCTATGGCTATACACAGTTGCTGAGCAGTGGCACTTGCTGACTGGTATCGGGCTCCTTTCGCCTGAAAGACGATATATCGGTCATCCACTGCAGTTGTTTTTTTTAGGGAGGCCAGTACCAACCTTTCTAACAATTGTACCTATGGTTTGTAAGGCGTTCCAAGCGCGAAACGATACTTTTGTTGATTACGAACTTTTCAGCTGCACTGATTAAAATAAGCCCCTAATTCAGATTCCCAGTCATTCTTCCACGCGTGAAGTCGTCCAGGTAATTTCTTTTAGCCATATTTCACAAAAGAACTCACTTACACTTGCAGTGAATGTCTTAAATTGCTTCTCCGTTATTCCCTTCCTTGTAATCTTGATCTGTGCGCGCCGGCTGCACGCGTTTTGCGTACACTTACGTCTCCAATGACGTTTTGTTCCTGACAATTGCATGTGCATCACCTATCTACTTAATTGAGTGTTCATCGTACTGATCTCAATAACCCCTTTTCTGCAATTTCATAACTACATGCTTAAAATTTACCTTGTTGCTTAAGTTTTGCACACCAGTGTATATAATAAATATCATGTTAAAAACTGATAGTTTTGTATCATTTATATTCCTATTCCCTGACATTTTTACTTTGAACACTACAATGCATCATCTTTGTAAGCTTATCAGATTTAGAAGTCATTGTGATTTCTGACATACGGGAACACTTATCGCTTTTACGAGAAAAGGGAAAGAACTTCCGCTAAAAGAGAAACGAGAAGAAAGATGGATATGTTTACATTTTGCTTAGAAACACAAGAGATTCCTACTATCAGTGAAATCAACTGGTGTATCAATTATGAATGATAATTAAATTTGAACTAGCCATATAAATAATAAGTACACTAGTTTTGAACAAGAGTAAAATAGAACGATTCAAAATAAACCAGAGGAAAAGGATCTCAAAGAAAACATGTCTAACAGGTTAAATGTAAGAGCATAAAAAATGATCTCCTGCAATATGTTTATCTTATTTACTGCGTATCATCTTTCTGCGAAGGTAAAATCACCGAAAAGTGATAGCCTAGCTCTCCTGAAACGAACAATACTTACTAACAACTTTTCATACCAGTTTTTATCAATCTTATATTTATACAGAAAATAAACGTAATTTTCCTCGTATAAAAGTATATTACGTCATTTATAAAAGCAAATAATAGGTTTGAATGCATAGATGTATTTTCTATGACAAATAATATAATTTCATGATAAATCAAAGCAGATGCAGCCGGGATTGATAATCGAAGTTAAATGCTTATCATCACAGACACCAAAGGTATAACCTGAACACAACTGGGGCTGATACCTCGGTAAGCTTTCCTAACGCATGGTGTTAACGGTTCTACTGGATACTGATTTCAAGGAGAATAGACATAAAGGTTTAGTCAGATAAATCTTAACATCTAGGATTAGGCACGGAACAAGAGAGTGTACTGAATCGAATATAATACTCTATCTTTGACATTAAAAAGGTATATTTGTGAGAAAAGTATCTTTGGTATTTAAAATATTTTTATTTTATGATGTTTGTCACAACATTATGTAATTATTTAATTTATGTACTTGAACTTGTTATCTTTTGTTAAAGAGGACAATGATTTGCTTAGAATTTTTAAAACTAGAATTACTTGAAATTTTTAAGTGTATTTCCAGGATGTTTGCCTAAGGCATTTATTTCCTTCGAGCATTTTTGAATAAACTATTTTGTAGTAAATGTTGTTAATACACTAGATAGAGTTACTCGTTAATTATTATTAGCTTATGAATCAGGAAGTTTTCCTAACAAGTTCAAATAGAACAATATTCTTCTAATATATGTTTCAATTTCAAATTTAATAGAATAGAACACCTCTTTATTATTCAGATGCAATTTTCTTATACGTATGCAACAAAAACATTTCTTTTCTAAAATAACTTGTATAAATATGGTTGAAGTTTAGTTTACATTCTCAAAATAATATTAATTCAAATTCTATATTTTTTGTTTCGTTTCTTTATATTCAAAATAGTACTAGTTACATTGTTTTAATGTTTTAATAACAATATGACAATTATAATAATTATTTATCAATTTACAAAATACAACTATTTGATCATAATTAAAAAGCCATTTAAAATAACTTTTCTTATACGAGTTTTTCCCATATGTCCTCCAAGGCCATTGGACCAATTTAAACCTAATGGTGAATAATTAATACTTCAGATAAGAGAAAAAACAATGTCGAATTCTCAACCCATTAAAATTAACTATTTCCATTACAAATTTTTACATTGTACAAAATGTTTTTAATGCAAATTGTAGTTCATTTGTATCAGCTTAATTTTAAAAAATTGGCTTTTAAATAGCAACGTTCCTGTGAAATTTCTTTATTGTTTTATAAATTTTCAATCAAATATATAAAAATATAAAACATAAAAAAAGTATAAATTTCATCATTATCGTTCATAAGTTTTATTAGTTTCATTTTTCAATTCCTCTAGATGGTATAGCATGTCTTAAAGTTCTATTTCCTTGAAATGCCAGACATATTACTCCATTTTTATTAATTTTTAAGCCATTTTATTGATCTTTTATTATTTTTAATGTCAAATTAAAAGAAAAAGAATGTGGAGCATGTAGTGTATTGACCCACATATCCACGCGAATATTTTAGAAAGAATAGTGATTACATTAGTGGAAGCTAAAGATCAAATCCATGCTAATGATATTGAAATTATGAAATTTCTATGGATTCCGAACGGATTGAGATTATAAATAGCGACTTGTAAGTGTGATGAGAGAAATAGCAAAAACATTTTAAATGTATGAATTAAAATTATTAATTTCTATTGAAAAGTAAGTTTTCTGTGAAATTGCTTCGTGATTCCCACTGTTTGAAATAACGTAAACACCATTTTCTGCAATTTTCAATTGCTTCAGTTTGAATTTATATTTTTCTATTTATTATAATGTATGTGTATATAAGAATATGTGTATATTTCCGCAAAATCATTTTTCGTCATGCTGTTAGAGAAGAAAGGAAGAGCTTTACTGATAAAGTTGCTTTATCAGAACAACAGTAATTTATCAGATGCACTATGAGAATATCGGCGCTAAAAGACTTACGGAAAGGGCCTATGTCCAGGCAGGCTCTGAAAAAGATGATTATTAAATTTGAAGAGACTGGAGAGTTGGGAGTGGTACAACGAAGAGGACGGAAACGGATTTCAAATGAAACTGCGGAAGAAGTCGCTCTTGCCGTGGTCGAAAGAGCCTCCGATTCGCAATATTCTTCATCAAGTGCTCGAGCGGTGGCACGTGATTTGTCCCTCCCTTTGTCTACAGTATGAAATGTTCTTCAATCCATTGTAAAGTAGTACCCATACAAGATCCATCATGTGGAAGCGCTGGATCCTGCATACCCGGAGAAACGAAATCAATTTGCTTGAATTTTTTTAGCCAGAATAGCCGTTGACAATTCATGGCCTTGGAACATTTTGTGGTCGGAAGAGGCTCATTTTACCCTAGACGGAGCAGTTAATACTCAGAACTGTCGCATATGGGTACTTTACTGTAAGTCCTAATGATGTGCATGAACAGTCTCTACATCCTGATTACATTACTGCATGGTGTAGTTCTGATTTCATTCTTGGTCCTTTTTTTTTTTTTTTTTTTTGAGGAGAACACTCCTCATCGCCCTCAAAGGTGTTCCGTTACGGGTGCCCGTTACCGCGACCTTCTTCAGCAGCAAGTCATTCCTGCGTTACAAGAACGAGAATGTTTAGGGACTACTGTCTTCATGCATGATGGTGCACCACCTCACATTGCTCGATCAGCGACGGCATTGCTTTGTGCCCACTTTGAAGATCAACGGGTAATTTCAAGAAGTTTTCCAACTGCCTGGCCTCCACGTTCTCCGAACTTGAATCCCTGTGATTTCTGGTTATGGGGATTCCTGAAAGATCGTGTCTATGGAGGAAGCATACGGACTCTGCATGAATTAAAAGCAAGCATAACACATCATGTTGCTGCAATTGATCGAGCTTCGTGCCACTGTTGAACACGCCATAACATGCTTTGAACATGTGCTTGAAGTAAATAGAATGCACAATGAAGGTATATTGTAATTAAATAACGTTTCTAAGTTCCAAATTGAGTTTTTGGTTTTTCATGCACCAACTTCTTACCTGGCGGATGAAATTTGAACTATTTTTTTTTTATTGTAGATTTCTGTTCCATGATCCATACAACCTAAGTATCAAGTTTCTTGGACATCTTTCCACTAGAGCGGACACTACGTAGGTCTAAACAGGGTAACATTAATTATAACCACCCTGTATATATAGTTATAATTTTATATAAAATTATTAAAAAAATTATTATATAGTTATATACTTTGGTTCACACACTTTTGTTTAATCACGTTTATTCAACATAAATATATTCATAAAGCAAGAAATACATCTATAGTGTAATATGTTTTGCTCCATTTCATGTAGAGCATGTAATTCTGGAATTCTCCTAATGATGACAATGACTATAGATTTAATTGATTATTTTAATACGTGACTTTAGATGGCATTTCAAATTAATGACAGCTAATCATCAGAATTATAGATTGTTGGCTGATCTAAACATCAACAACAAATTGCATTTATTTATTAATCAGAATATTGTTTTATATATTCTGAAAATATTTCATAATTAATTATTTAAAGGTACGCTTGCATGCCGAAGTATTTATATGTAATACGTACTTAAATACTATTAGAACCAAAAGTCGTGCAAGTATTTTTCATAAAATTGTGTGCAGAAATCTTTAATGAGAACTGCAGCATTCGTATAACAATTTCACTATATTCTGTTTTTCATTGAACGATAAATTATCATGTTTATAATCTAAGCAGGAATTATTATGGTTCTATATTTATTCATTAATAGTTGAATTATAATTCTGAGCAAATATAATATCATGAATGCAACGTTATTAATAATCATTTGTAAATTTCCATTGTAATAAGCATTGATTTACGAAATAATAACCATATTATTAGGTACAATCTATGTTTATGTCTATTAATAATAAGAGATTGGTTGTGTGTCCTTTGCACACAACTGTACTTTGCATTTTGCAAGGTAATATCATTCGAACAAGAGGTACCAAATACTGGAGGGAGCACATATACAAACTGTACTGATTTTTTAAAAAATAATTACACATTGTATCATTTTGTGGTTTTGACACAATAACTATCAAAACCATTAATGCACGAAACTGGTTTTCATGTAACTTTGAATGTTTTTAATTTTACCAATTTAAATGTCGAACAATTTTATTCTGGGATTTTTCATTGTTTCAACTTATATTTATTTAATAGATTTTGATTTCAATTTTATTTGAAACAATGATTTTAATCTATTGCTGAAATTTAAAGAATAAAATTTTTATTACTTTATTTGCGTGATTTGAATGAGGAATCTGAAAAAAAATTAAATTACCTCAAAAGCAAACTTGCACTGCAAAATGGATCCCTCATTTATCTTGTTTTTAAATGGCAGTATGATGTTATAGGATTCGATTCCATTAAGAAAGGCCCTGAAAGAAATAATCAGACAACCTTAAGGTTTTTAAAATAACACAACTCAAATAAGTGTGTCGCAATTTGACGATTAAAAGAACTTATTTAAGAAACTATAAAGTTTAAATTATACATAAATGATTTAACTGAAAATAAACAGAGCCAATATCCCCAGAAAAGCAATTGGCAACCAAAGGGAGCAAATAAGGATATAAATATAATATTTCTAATATCGATAATAACATTTTTGATTAGAATGGAAAATAAAAGTAAGAGTGAATTTGAATAAATCTAGAGAGGAAACGAAGAAGTGTCGCGCTAGTATTAAGGTGTAGTAAAGTCATATTACTGACTCTCCGACTCGTCTCGAAGGCACGTGGTTAAAAAACTGAATGACCGGACTGCCACTACAACAATACTGGCGATAACTGTTGTTGAGTTCTAAGAGCTATCACCGGCCACGGTACAACCCTTCCCTAAGGAAGTACGTCCCGTCATCGATGAGAGGAGCCAGACCCCCACCTTTTCGTGCATCTCATTCTCATTTCGAGGTATTCCGTGAGGGGAAAAGTATAGTGTAATTCGTAGCGTAATTTAACTAAAGATGTATTTTGTATGTGACACAATTTAATTGAATCTCATACCAGAATTAGTCACAATGCCACAAGTGTGGGTTGACAGTGCTTTTTAAAATGGAAATGCTCTATTAATCAACCACTTCTGATTCCAAATCTTATGATAAGTCACAGAAACTCTTGAGTGTTGTTTCAAAACCAGACTTTAATATTACTCGAATAATAACATTATCGTGTTTGCAAAAAATTGACTGTCATTGACATAGAAACAGCTTTATCAGGTGAAGCATGCCCAACCAACAGGGGGAAAAACCCACAAAGAGAAAATAAATTTTGATTATTCTACACCTACGTTTAATTTTTAATCAGATATCTGACTACAGAAGTCGAACTCTGTCACCCAAGGAAATCGTATTCGGGCAAGTATCCGGATACTCTGACGTAGTCATATCCAGCTTAAATTTCCTGACATCTGATATCAGTTGATGGGATCACGAGTACAGAATTTTCAAATCCCAAAAAATTCATTCTGGTTCATGTTAAATCAGTCCGGACCAAACGTCCTCCCTCCGGTAGAGTGTGGACAGGGGGGAGGGTGCCAGCTCAGGTGTCGTCCTCGTCATCTGAACGCGGTTCAAAATTACTTTGTCCGTCGCAAAATAACCCTAGCATTCATTTTAAAAGGGACGTTAATATAACAACAAAACTAAGAAATTCATTCTATCACTCTTTCCGTGCAGCAATTTTATATTTCATTTCATTTTAGAAGACATAATGAATGCGGCTTTGAAAGAGCAATTTATAAAATGCGATGCATTAAAGTGAAATAATGCGGATGCACATTTTGGTTCGAAGAATTATGAAACATTTTTACTTCCTATTTTCGAAAAATTTTTACTTCCTATTTTCGAAAAATTTATTATGCATTTTATACTTAGATATAAGGCATTTTATACTTAGATATAAGATAAACCTAAATTAATGCTATCATAATTTTAAGAGGTAAGGAATAGAGCAATTAGCATTTAAGTTACTATGAAGCTTTATGTATCCTTAAACATAATTTTTATAATTTATGCAAGAGAGTAATAAGCGAAATATATTATTTTTGTTTACTGATAAATTCATAAATAGTTATGAGATGAAGATATTTTAGAAAAGGAATGAATATTTTATTAGAAAAAAATTTAGAGCAATGTGTATTAAAAATGGTAAATATTTTTTTTCCAAAAGCATTGCCGATTTTCAATATTGCTGAGCTCGAATGAAGATAAGAAATTTTTCAAAACATTAATGCATAATGTAAAATTTTAATGCTGTTCCTTATTTTATTTATTAATGCTAAATAAATCTTTTGAATATCACTTAGTTGATATTCAATGAGTTTCAAAGGAAATAATTAAAGAGAAGGAAATAATGAATAAGAGAACTAATCTGAACTGAGATATATTGCATAAAAATTTAAGTAAAATCACAGAAAATATTATATATCCCCAATATTATAATCTCAAGATGCAATATGTCTATTAAACTATTCATTTTATTACAGTAGACATTTTTAGTATTACCAAGATACATCTGCCTCTTTGGTATTATTCAAATTTTGTAATAAATACTTCAGTTGCTTTCAGCTTCTAATCAACATCTTTTCATATATTTTCAAGGCTTCATGTTGTTTAATATTCTCATTAATAAAAGAGAATAATGTTGTACATTATTCTCATTAATAATATATGAATATAAATATTAATATGTATAATGTGACGCTTGAGTATGCTCTTCGTATTCAAAGACTTTCAGATAAAGGAATTTGGTGATATATAATTGTGTTAAGGCTTCCAAATATTCAAGACAACTAATAATTTTTCCTGTCTAGATAATTATAGAACATATTTCGTTTAATAGATTAAAGTTCAGTTTTGAAATTTATTATTATAAATTTAATTATACGCCATAACTCTAGGTATCTGTCAAAGGAAAATAATTTCTTATCTTCATATGTAAATTACGCTTATCTGAGCAACTTATTACACGAGACAAAGATATAATTTGAATTGAGTTATTATTCAATAAAAATAAAACCTGTAATACCAATACAATAATGCATATTCAGATTTCTATAAATTCTAAAGCAAAATTATAACACCCCAAACCATAGGCAATTAAATAACAAGCTACAATAACAAAATTTTGTGGTATTTGATATTTTTAAACAAAAAAAGACATATTTAATGCGCATGTCTTTCATGCCAATGTTCAGAAAGTCATTCATTTGCAAGAAGACATGCATAAATTAATTCCAAACTAAAGTAATTTTTTTTAATTGAGAAAATCTCAGTAAAATTTTAATTTAACATAATACTAATTTTATTTTCCAAACACTTTTCATGATTTTCAATATGCATTTAGAATATTTGAGAAAACTATATGCAAAAGTTACTAAATGTTAGTTCATTCAATTGCCTTATGCTCTATATACTACATATATTCTTATAATAATTTCAATGTCACTTTGAAATATTTTTAATTATTCTTTGTGATACATATCAGTACATCAAATATTGAAAAAATGTACAACAAAAGAAGAATTTTATTATGAATATTGTGTAAGTTGAATACATATGCCCTCTTTTCATCATTGCAATAAGGTACACATCATAATACTGAAGATTGATTGTAACCATTGTGTTTCACATGTTTGGTGAAAATACGTAAGCGACAACTAATATTTTCTCACAGAAATATGAAACGAAATATAAATGGTGTTTACATGTTTCTTCGAAAAGTTTCCTTCAGAGAAGAAAATATGAAAGAAAAGAATAAAAAAGTTCGTATATATTGGTTTGTAATATTATTGTCCACTCAAAGATTTTTTTTTTGAATTTTTCTTTCGACTTTTAATTGGAAGTTATTCGAAATATTAGTGTTATTCCACAATAACTTTAAAATATATGATTTAGTAAAAAATATCTTAATATCAGTTTAAAAAGTCGAGCTTTTCAGAGATTCCTTAATTCAATTCAAAAGTTACCTCACAGATAAATAAATTCATATAGGCATTTCAATTAAATGACAATGAAAAATTTAGGTGAAATAGAAAGAAACCATTTCAGATAAGGCGATCTGCATTATTATTTTTACAATTTAAAATTTAAACTTTCACTTAATTTATTTACAACGTTTTCTTAGATAACACTTAAATATTCCTTATGAAATTTATTACAGCGTTTGAATTTCGTCCTTAATATGTGAATCAATGGTTGCTTAAATTATATTATTAAACTCCTTGTACAGAATATTATGCAAGACTCATTAAGTGATAGAATAGATTTCTAAAATAGAAATCTCTAAATGGAAAATTACTGAAATAAGGTATTATTTTCTTCAGAGCTTTTATCTCTATTTAATCAAAATAATTATCTACTAATTCCATCTGCTTTATAAAAAATACGAATTAAATAAAAAAAAAATTCTGAATCAAAAACAAGAAGCTAATATTGTTTCTATGATAGCTTTATGTTAAATAAATACCAGAATGTACCAACTAACAAAATTTCTTATGAAGTACATTGTCTAAAACATGATGCAACATTCTATTGTTCATCTGATTCATGATAAAATATTCCTATATTAAGATAAAATAGTTCTTTTCTGAATCTCAAACAAGAAGCTAATATTCTTTCCAAGATAGCTTAAGAATTAAACAATTAAGAGAGTTCGTCAGCAAACCAATTTCTTATTAAACATATTATATAAATCTTAATGTAAACATATTATTGTTCATCTGATTCAGGAAAATTACAGATTAAATATTTTTTTCTGAACCAAAAACAAAGAACTAATAATCTTCCTATGATAGCTTATGAGACAAATAACTACCATAATGCGTCAACTAACCGAATTCTTATCAAACAAATTTCCTGAAAAGTGACGTAAACATACTTTTACTAATCCAATTCCTAAAAGTTACAAATTATTTTTTTCTGAACTACAAACAAGAATCTAACATACTTATAATAGCTAAAGAATCAAATAATTACCAGAATCAATCAACGAACCGAATTCCTTGTCAAATTCATTCTCTAAATCTTGAAGTAAACATATTATTTTTCATCTGATTCAGGAAAATTACAGATTAAATATATTTTTCCGAACCAAAAACAAAGAAATAATAGTCTTCCTATAATAGCGTAAGAATCAAATAATTACCAGAATGCGTCAACTAACCGAATTTCTTTTCAAATAAATTTTCTAAACCTTGACGTAAACGTACTAATGTTCATCTGATTCATGAAAATTACAAACTGAATATTTTTTTTCTGAACCACAAACAAGATATTAATTTTCCTTCCTTAAGATTTAAATAATTACTAAAATACTTCAACTAACCGAATTTAATTTCTTAACAAATACATTCTCGAAACCTTGACGTAAACACACTATTGTTAAATCTCTGTGGCAGCTTGTAAAATACATCATCAAATTTCGTTTACTTCATCTGTATGTTTAATAGAATCTTCCTTCCTCCTATATCGCCAAATTATCATTTGTTAATTATGGATACATTGAATTTCAGTTAACACATAAGCTTTTAACCAACTTTTAGGCTCAATAGATTAAAATACACGTTAACAAAATACAGTATCCTTATCTGTTGTGCACTCTTTGTAAGATGAGAAAAGGATTCATTTTACTGTGGATAGGAATTTGCATTTCCTTTGAATGAGATTCTGAATATTTGCGTTTTCAGCAGCGGTTAGACAGAGTAAATATGTTATATTTATCGGAGCAGAAAACGGGGCAATAACTTTCTATGGGGCAGTAAGCGAAACTGTTGAGCGGCAAATCAAAACTTTTTGGAGAAATAGAGATCATGTATTCAGTCACTAGAGAAATGCGATCGAGAAGCAGATTTCCGGTGTATTTCGTATATATCTATTTGAAAAGAGGGATAAGATTGTAAGATAGTTTGAGAATATTATTGGAAACTTAATAGAAAAAATAAAATAAAGAAAATAAAAAAAGAAGAAGAATTTAATTCAGATTGTCTGTTTTTTAAAAGTATCAAATTTGAATATAATGTCACAAGAATAATGAAATAATATATATTAGTACCATTAGCAAATACTAATTATTTTTTACTTTTGTCATTATTATTTTCTGTAATTTTTCTCAGTTGATATTAATAACATGAATTAAATGTGGAAAATATGGCAGTTTAATTAGCATGAAAAAATAGTGATTATTTTGGAATAACATCTGTGGTTTTTAAGACAACGAGACATACATAAAAGAGAGTTTTCAATTTTGGAAGTTAGATTTCACAATACATTTTTAAATTAATTTAAAATAATAATTTATGTTTTCCTCGCATTATATATCAGAAATATTCAAATAATTATTTTAAATGTTTTCTAAATATCTCTATGAAAGGTTTCATTACTAATTATAATCTATCAGAAATATTAAGAAAAAATGATTTAATTTTTTTTTTCAAATTTATTTTATTAATTGTTTATTTTATGAAAAGAACTTTGATACAGAGATTTATGATATTCTAATCACAGAATAAAATGTGAATTAAAAATTAATTTTAAAATTCCCACAAATTAATTTTAAAATTCTCAATTTATTTTACAATGTTGTGTTTATAAATACTTTGCTGTGAAGGCATTATAAGTATAGTTATCTTGTGTTCTAAGATCAAATTTGCTTTGTATCTAACTGAAAATAAAGACAAAATTAAATATCCAAAATTAAGTGAAAAATGATTATTTGATAACTTCAAAGAAACATTCGATTTTCCTTGTCTAGTTCCGCATAACAATATAAACTCAATTTTGAAATTATCTTCAAATGTCTTTCAGTTTTAGAAACTTAAAGTTTTAATGAACTGAAGAATAAAATTTAAATGGAATTAAATTGCTATGAATTTGAGATACATAAATCTGACGGACCGTCGTGACAGCAATAATGGCGTTAACTATGATTGATTTCTAAGGGTCGCCATCGACCACGGATCAACCCTTCCCGTGGGAAGCACAACCCATCATCGATAGGAGGTTGCCAGCACCACCTTTTCTGTACCTATCAGGGTGGTGAGAACCAACCACTATACCGAGAGCTTCTCATCTTTATATCTCAGATGTCTCTGGTGGGTGATGTCCGAAATTTATTTATAATTTTAAAAAATGATACATAATTTTATTTTTTAATGCATTTCATCAAGTACTGAATTTAATTTTGTCAAACAGTGAATAATTCTTAAAGTAACAAGCAGTGAATAATTCTTAAAGTAACAAAGACGTGAAAAATTCTTAAAGTAACAAACAGTGAATAATTCTTAAAGTAACAAACAGTGAATAATTCTTAAAGCAACATTAAACATTTATATATTTGGATCAAAAGATAAAGCTCTTGGAATGACGAGCTTCAATTTAATCTTTCATATCGAAAGGAACAAACGTATTACATTCTTTATTGAATGTTCATAACAGTATTTCAATCCTATTGCAAAAGCATTTGAAATGAATGTATCCTAAGCTTTTCCGGATTACGCTTGGAGCAAAGCTCAAATTGTACGTTAGTGAGAAATGTTTTTTTGCTAGGAACAAAAATAAAAAAGAGTGAAAATGAAAAATTTGGATGAAAATATTTTTAGATACTGGTGCTTGTTAAACTGGATTTATATTTGAACAATACATTTGATTTTGGTACAAAGCAAGAACTTCTTGTATCTGTCTAGAAATTTTATTCGTCATTTATTGAGTATTATAAGCCTTTTGTTATAATTTTTGGTATACACAATCCCTTTCTCAGAAATCTCAAAAAGTATTAGTGAACTGATTTTTACTTCCCATTTTGGTGATTTGCTAATCAAGTTTTCCTTCTTTATTATTTTATCTTTAGTAGAAAAATTTTCAAACCCTTATTTATTTGAAATAAAAAAATTACGTTATGAATGTTTGTGCAAAAATTAAATAGAGTTATTTATTTGAAATTCTTAGATAAATATAATTTTTAATTCACATGTTAATATTAGGTTAATGCATTCAAAATTATTATATTTGGTAAGATTTAATTTATCGTATAAAATCTTTATTTTTGAAAAAAATAAGTGCACAATTTTGAGATGCAAAGAAGATGTTTAATAGAAAAATTGAATTTAAAATACTAAAAAAATGAGACTTAAGGATCTAAGAGACTGATGGACAAAAAATAAACACATTTCTACTTTTTATAGAAACATATCGAATATTATAAATTTAATCAAAATAGCCTCATGGAAATGGTTCTACATATAACCTTCAAATCAAACAATGCAATATTAAGTTTAAGCATTTATAGGTTTTAGTGAGCTATTAGTTTGCATTTTCTTATCCTAACAAGATGCCATTACAGTATTTGTTTTCGTTATTATTTCCAATTATTTGGAGGCTCATAAAGTTGGATGAAAGATAGAAATTTCCTCTCAATTTTTTTGAACTATGTACAATTCAACACCCTCTTTTATTAACTTTGTACAATTCAACAAAATTTGGCACACTTATTCCAATTCACTATAACTGATTAACTGCACTTGTAATGACTCCTCCCACAACGGGATGAAAATTGGGCATTTTTTTAAACATTTATCCCACCAATCATATAACATTTTCAGAAATCCTACGTCAAGCTAAAAGACATATGTTTTTGTGTATAAATGTATAAAATTTTGTATAAGTAAATCAATCTTACAAAATAAGGAAAAGCAGCTGCTGCTACGCAAAATTATAGACAATAAAAATATATATAGTTATTGGACTTACGCCGAATGAAAATTTGTAACCGAAATATAGACGAAGAATGCACAAAACATCACTTCCAGTAAAAAGTAGCATACAAGGGGCTAATCGGTAAAAAACAATTTAGGTAGCTAAAAGCACTCTTCTAGAACTTGAAGAAGATCAGCAGTACTCTAATATATATATATATATATATATATATATATGCTGAAATCACGATTTCTAATGAGTCCATCTCTCGAGGTTTTATTCTTTTGCAACAGAACAGAGTATGTTCTAAAACAAATGATGAAATTTTAGTGCTAATAAATATACGATTGAATAAATATAAGATTCTTGAATATTCTGGATCCTTCATTTTTGTCGTCAATCATCGCTAAAACCATAGTCATTGATTCGCATCCTTTAGCATTTATTAGAGACCTGTAAAAATATCGTAATAGCTTTCTTACCAGGAAAATAACTTCACAGGGAATCAATATTACGCATTCCTAATAAGACTTAGTCGACTGACAATCAAGACTGTAATAAGTTGATTCGCCTGATTGATGACTACTGAAATGTTCAATTCATTATTTCATGTAGCTTACTTTTAATAATTTCTCAGCATTGTGTATTTAGGTTTCATATTTCGCTCTGTATATATATAATACGTACTGTTTTAAAGCCTTTTATTCAATATATCTTATTTTATTTGTTCTATTCATTGTGCTAAAAATATTTCTAATTATCTATGATCTCATCTAAAATTAAAAATTTAATTTGAAACTAAAATGATTAAACTTCAACTAAAATAATAATTTTTTTATATATAAACCTATTTTAAGATGTCCAGACTTTGAAATTGTTTCACCATTTATTTCTTTTGGGTTTAAACCTTTAATGTAATATTACAAAATAGAAAAAAAAAGGCATTCAAAGCGTACATTGAACTAAAGTCTGCATATGAAAAAAGGTTCATTTTTTCATACTTTTATCATCGACAAAGGAAAAATTTCCAGTTTGAAATATTTATAGCAACTTTGAAAAAGATTTGAGTATTTTTTGGGAACAGTGAAATACTGTTATAAAGATGCTTTGAAGCATTAATTTTAAATTTGTAATTAACTTTAATATATCTACAATTTTTAAATATTTAAAAAATGGTATTTAAAATATAATTGGAAATATTGTTTTTTTAATATTAAAAAAATTTAAAATAAACATTTCTGGAAAAAAATAATTCAAATGGTCGCGTGTTTAAAAATTAATTAAAAGTCTAATTAAGATTTAAAAAAAACTGCCCTAAAGTTGCAGTGTCTCACTCGAAATTGCATGTGTGCGAAATTAAGTAGATCTAGGCGGAACGGTCTATCATGTCGAACACGTCATAACCTTACACGAAATGCATGGGTGCATGCACGCGTATAACCAATACATTTTCTTTCATTATTTCTAGAGATTAAAGACCAAAGTTGAATTTTTGTCATTTTACAACGTAACGTAAGTAATTTCAACAAAGGCTGACAATGACAATTTTTTATCTTATACTGAAGTCTTAGCGTGACTCAAACACATTATCATCTTAATATTCAATGTAAAATAGTTGCGAAGAACAATTTAAACATAACTCAAATTACATAATATAAGTAAAAATGACAGAATATCTTATTTCATATTGAAATTTTAATTGAGTTTTCATTTATAAAAAAAATAATTAGAACAAAAAAATATATTAAAAATGTTATAAACTACTTCCGTTTTCTAAATTAAAAATCATGTGAGAACTCCGTTAAAGGACATGAAACAGAATTTAGTTGCATTATAAAAAGGAATAGAAGAGAAAACGATGTTTCCTGTCAATAATATTTAATTCGTGGAAGATTTTTATTCCAACTAATTAATTGCCATTCATAATTTTTTCTGGAATAATTAATTTTTTCCGTACTTGAAAAAAAGTTAAACAAAAGAATAAAATTCATAAGAACAGGACAAAAAATTGTTTCAGTATAAAAGAAAGTTTAATAGAACTATCCTAAGTAATGATTCTATGATATTATTTAATCTTATCCATCAAACTACGGTAGCATGCCCCTTAACTTTAGCAAATGATTCATTTGCGTGATTCGTGACAAATGTGATATAGAGAGATAAATCAAGCCATCGTCAAACTTGCGTGATTTTAAAAGGAAAAAAGTTATGTTCATTTCATGATAAATCGAAGTAGAACAATTCGGAAAGAATTTTGAGAGAAATGAGTATATGATAAATGAAAATTCCACAAGAAATCTAAGAATTTATATTAACGGATGGAATGTCCGATACTACCTTTGATAGGAATTCTAAATTTCTTCAGATTATTTATTACGGTAGATAATTTACGATGTTCATCAAACTAATGTCTATAAATATTTGGATCATAAAGAATGAAAACATAGACACCAACAATTTAAGATGAATGTGTATTTGTGTATTTTAGAATGATTTTAATAATTAATAGAATCGTATGAATAATGAATTAATGTGTATACATTAAAGATAATTGAAGTAAATAAATTTAAGATCTATAGAATATATAGTATAATTGCAACAAATTGTGATACTTTTTAGTAACATATATCCCTTCACGGTTAAATTTCTCTAATTTAGGGTGATTAATTAGATTACATTCAATTTATAGAATATTAATAAAACATAAACGCATGTGAATATCAAATAGCAAATATAACAAATATGGCACTGAATATCTTTAGATAGACTAGAATGTTTGGTATTAGGTATGGATAGTTAGTTTTAATTTATATCTTTAAAGAAAAAGAATGAAATGAATACTCTGATGGAAGAAAACATTATTTGAAAGCTTGAAATTTGGAAAGGGAATTGGTAACATGAGTAAAATTATTAATTAGTATGACTTTAAATACTGATTTATTTTGTTTCACACAAATATTTTTAATTACAATTCGACAGTAATGTGACATGTTTTGCAAATACTTTGTTTCCTGTTAGAATAATAATTGAAAAATTGATTTCACTTTCAATTAATTTTGAATGATTCGAAGTAAAAAAAAATAATAGTAATTTTATTTTTAATTGCTAATATTTTTCCTTCAAAGTGCCTTCAGAAATAGCTTTAAAAACCTTGCATTCATTCGATGATTTAAGCTATTGTACTATACCATCAATAAAAAAAAATCAATCATAACTATGTTTGTAATTAAAACAATCCTTGAAAACCTTAATATATTACTGTATAGTTGCTTTTTGGGGTTCGTACATATTGCTTATTAGAGTGTATAGCTGCGTTAAAAAGTAAATTTCGAGAAAAATATCAATATTTTAATTCAATATTTTTAAATTCTGAACAGTTTTTTTGTAAAGTTTTATGAGTTGTATTTATACATTAATTCTTTTTAAAGTTACATTCGCTTTTATAATTGCATAATCGACATTTTAGTGTTAATTTTCATCTGTAAATGTAAAATTCTCAAATTGTAAATATTGGTAGAATCTTCAAACGAAAAGATAATAATAGAAACTAAAATGCATATTTCTTTTTTTTTGTTAAAACTTAATATAACAATTTTTTTGTTCATTTAAAAATATTTTACAGTTATTTAAACGATTCATAACTCAACAAATTGAAAATTTTTGCCACTTATCACTGGAGTTCCAATTAAAGACAAAATAGAAATATCTATATAATTTCTTTGTTCAAGGACAAAATACATATTTTTTTCAGTTATCGCCTAAATTATCTCTAGAAATGAAAAAAAGAAATCAATGGTATTAGAAATAATATTTGTACATATTGAACTTAAGTAACATGTTATCTATCATTTTCCGACGAAAGCTGTTGATAACTTGTTGACTAGGAGTTTTAAAATATTCGAGTAAACAGTAAGGTTTGATTTTTATATGCCTTTAAATTTAACTACAATATTCCTACTTCAATTTCTAGTCTAACTAATCATAAACATTATTAAAAAGCGAATATATTTTATAAATACAATTTGTCAAAGCAATGCAATTTCTTTTTTATCTTATTTTCTGCATCTGTTACTCCTTACAACGAACACTGAAACTTTGCTTAAAACTTTTTAATATTTCAGATATTTTATAGAATGCTTACGTTTATGAGCAACACTTGCCTCATTTATTTGTCTATATAATGAGAGATTCTGTGTATTTGAAACAAAGAAATATAAAATGAATTAAATAATGAATTAAATTAGTAAAAGGCTAAAAAGTGAATTGATATCCTTAATTTCATCAATCTTTTAACCAGGGCTTGTGAGTCCTGGTTGAAATACTCTTATCAAATGCATTAAAGCTTGGTGAAAGCATGGAAAGGTGGCATGCTGCAGAATATTGCATATTGCTAGAATCTTTTTAAAACTCTTTTACCCTACATCACCAATTAATAATAATAATTTATTGATATTACAGAAGAGGATATAGTTATTGCAAAACAATGCTCATCAAGAGGATCTGAAATAATTGAAATTATATGAATTTACCATAAAAAATCGCCCAATTATAATAAAACTGTAGGACAGGGAAGGAAAACATCCAAAAAGAAGAGTAAAAAGGTATCTAAAAGAGTTGTTTTTTTTCCATCATGCAAAAACAAAATTTGAACAGAACAAAACTTTATGCTTAATGTTTTAACCACACTTCAACGATAAATAAAAGAGAGCATATTGAAAAGGCATTATATTATTCTCCGATAAATCGAAACTTTTAGATGAATCGATACAAGTAAAGAAATATAGAGTATTCAATATAATTCTAGAAAAATCTGATGAAGTGCAGAACAGAATAACAATCAAGAAACGGATTGCAAACAAGATAAGATCCATACAGAATCCAAACAATACATATTATATTTTTCAATAGTTAAGGATATTTATTATTCAAAAATATTATTTTGAATATCTGGGAACACCACCTGCTGTTGGCTTGTTCTAAATTTTTCCAATCTGAAAAATAATTATTAAAATTTATTCCATCTTTATATGCTCATACAATTTCATGTATAAGCTATGTTTTTCTTAATTAGTAATTTCGAATTTAACTATTCTTATAGGAGGCCGGGATGACAAGAGTGAAATGCTCTCTTCCCTATTTGTTCAACAAAAAGAATTCATTTTCGAATTTCTGTCTCATCGACAGGAGTTTTTACAATAGCAAAAGTATGAGAATCTTAAATTGAATCCAAAATACGCCGGAAATATTAAAAATATAGGAATTATTGACAGAGAAAGACGTAGAGAAAATTCAATATCTAATACTATGAAAATATTTTTCATTTAAGTAAAAACCAAAAACTTCATTTGTTTTATTTCTTTGCTTTTATTTCTTGCCTACTTCAAGATAAATTAAATAACATGAAAAATAATCAAGAACATAGATAAAAAGTTAAATATACTTCACCTACAAAAATAAAATTATCTCGATAAAAATTATAATTCTAAATTTGCAATGAATTTTAATGTTCAAAATCGGATTACTATATACAGCAAGTAATCATATCAAAATATGAGTTTTGTTCTCAAACTCAAAGGAGTTCCTGTTATAAACTTCAATTTCATACTTTTACAAAAGTATTTGCTAAATTCGTGAAAATTCTCATAATAAGTCTTTGAGCTTAAGATGAGGATTCTGTTGTCGGATTCAAGTTAGTTTCATATAATATAGTTAATAAGTATGCCAAACATATATTTTAAATTTTCCTTTGCCAAAAGCTTATGTTTTCTCGCGATTTCGAAAATAGGAGACAGGATATATTTTCACACTCTCTTTTGATGTATTTTCTTGCGCATATTATTGAACAAAGGTACTAGTTAGCTTATCTTTGTGAAGTACAACAAACTTAAATTTGTGTTTCCTTGTTGTTATTCATTGTTGAAAAGAATGCTTTCAGTGAATTTATTTTGAGATTAAAAATATTAATTTATTAATTTTCTCCTGAAGTGAAAGAATGCACACTGATATTCTACCAGTTTTATATATAGTAATGTTTCTAGAAGGAAAAGTTGCATTAAACTGATTCTATTTTAGAAAACGAAAAAAAAAAATCGAATTTTATGTTTCTATAATAAAGTTTTTCTAGCATCTGAAACTTGTTTGATTGATCATAAATAAATATTTATTGCAAAATATAATTAATTGTGCTAAAATTCAGCAAATTAAATTTAGCGATTTTTAAATTTTAGTCTACATTTTTGATCAGCTGAATATTTTAAGAAATCAAATATCGGATAAAAATATTGAAACACTTGTTATACCTCAAATAACAATTTATTACGTAAGTCACAGTACTTTCTAATATCACACATTTCGGATAAAGCTACTTCACATTATTACTCATAATTTGTAAAGTGCTGAACACAGATTTCAGTGCAATATAGGGCATTTATATCTATACGAATACCAAGGACAGATGTACGTTTTGTTGCATGCATTCTAAAGGACGGATAAATAGACCAAATGTACCAATTCTTGCATTAAAATTTATTGGAAAGTGGAAATGTTCCCCTTCGTTAGGAAATTTTAGAACTATATAGTATTACTAATATAACTAAACTGGTTCATTAACTTTTCACTAAATACTTACAATTGTTAGAATTTTAATTGACTAAATAATAAGCAAAAGTTTGGTTTTTATACATAATCTCCTAAAATATTACAGCATAAATATGAGGTTTATACCAGGATTAAATTCAAAAAATAGTCTTTTCCAATTACACCAATTTAAACGTTGAGCGGTTTGTTAATTTTTTTTAAAAATAATGCTTAAGATTATTTGGCAAAATTATATATCTTTGTTAGATATAGAGTTAAACATTTTACATTTTTCTAACAAATATTTCATCCTGAATTGTTCTTATTTTTTTGACGATGAGAGTATTAAGTTACTGCTAATTCTCTTAGAATGATTTTTAAGACATATATGATTTTAATTCACTTTTTGATGTTTGTTATACTTAGATTAAAGATCAACTTCACAATTAAAATGATATAGCATTTTTAATTATGTCCTTTATAAAACAATAATGCAACAGCATAATATAAACAGCAACATTTTTAATGTAATTGAATGTAAAAAATTTTTATATTTCTTATCACTTGAATTTTTTTTTTCTTATTCTTGTACAATATGTTTTCATTTTTATTGAATTAAAGAAATTTTATTGAATAATCCTCTAATTTATATAAAGAACCTGAGCGAATTACATAAATTATTTAATAAAAAAATCAATCAACTATTCATCAAACAGGCTGATGGCCTAAAATCTCTAGTTTTTAATAAAGAATATATTGTTTGGAAAATTCTTCGAAACGAATACATCCGAACACAGAAATGTTAATAGAAAAGTTTTGTATTTTTTGAAAAAATACCAACATATCACCTTTCCCTCTGAATATATGAAATTTATACAATGTTATATAACAGAGAATTGCTACAATCCGACCATCGCCTAAATTGATCCGGCATTGCAATTTCAACTCTCTAAAATATCAGTCATTAAATAGACGACTTATGTTATAAAAATGCAAATTTGACTTAAAGGAACAATTTTTAGGGAAAGCGATAGGTGCTTCAAGTCAAGGAAAGCTTGTTTTCATTTTAATGTTATGAATTAAATATTTCAATAAAATACTAATAACTCTCACGCTTTTTCAGCGTTGGGTAGGAAAATATTATTACTTCTCGAGGGAGTATATTTACTTCGTTACAATTTACGATAATAATTTTACTGAGATATTTTAAGAATAATAATAGGGAAATTTTTAGGTTTCTTTTTGTCCGAATGGCGTTCAGATAGAAGTACAAGCAGTTGCCATAAATTGCTCAAATCAATGCCCTCGCTTCAAATTAGAGGGGTAATAAGAAGAGCAATTGTATTCACTAGCAGTTATCTTATAAATTGGAAGTGAAAAATTCTAAAAATAAATAAATAAATAAAAGGACTCTCAAAGCATCAAACGATACCCCGAAAAGACCAAAATTAAACTGTGGTTTATTTGTATTTCTTATACATTGTATTTTGGTACGAACTTCAGACTCAAAGTATTGCTTTTGTTTGGTAAAAATCATAATCTAAATATGTTAATAGACATTTAGCAGATGATTCCTTTTCAGACATTTTATAACTCCTACTATTTTTATTTTGTTCAAATTTTATTAAAATGTAAAAGCAAACGATTTTTTCGTTGATAAACATATTTTGTTAGTATTATTTCGTTTAATTTTTGTATAATAGCTGATGATCAATTGTAAACCTTCTGGAATTCGGCAATGTTTGTAAGATACGCTGTTATGTTGAAAGAATAAACAAGCCGGTGGAATTCTAAATTGCTTGGAGTATTATTTTAGTTTTGAGAATTTAAGATGCACTGCAAGCTATAGTTTGAAGCTTAAGAAAAGGGTAGTTTTCTAGAAAGCATGCAAAAGCTTTATTAAAAAATCATTCTTAAAAAAATTCATACCCCAGTTTAGGAGCTATCAATTAAAAAATCTGATTTCCCCAATAAAAACAGGTAATTTTCAGATTTTAGACAATTTTTCAGGATATTTTTATTATTAAAGTGTGTTGCAATTATATTATTTAAAAAATAAATTGTTTATAAAATTCTACTTCATTGTTTATAAAAATCATTTTCAATTGTTGTATATCAAAAATGTTCAGATTATACGAATTCAGCATATTTTTTTTCTTAATCTTTAACTACTATTTCTTATTTCTTATTCACTAAATTAATATATTAAATTCAATATTTTTTTTCTTATTCTTTAACTAAAATATTAAATTCAACAATTTTTTCTTATTCTTTAATTAATATATTAAACCCTGTAAATTTATGTTTCGGCTTCCCTTCAAAATTCCTTACACATAATTATTAACTTTTCCCCATGAAGTATGAAGGCCTCATGCATGCTTCATTCATTGTTTATTTCAAGGACCTTTATGTTAAGGTTCAGAATACAGTGCGGAGGATGAAGAACAGCTTACCATTTTGTACGTCAAACTCATCATGTGACTAAGTGGGATGAATTGACCTTTACGCACTCCAAAATGGACTGCGCGTTACTTGAAAAGATTCATAGGGTACTAACCATATCAGCAATTTTCATCGCCAGTATTTCAATTTATTAACCTGAAGGGAGCGTCTACATAATTTAATGCATGAAGCGTATAGAATGTTATCATTTTCCGTGTAATTTAATAATATAAAATGGAAATGCATGTTTCCATGTATATGAGGTCCCATTTACATAAGGCAATTTAAGATAATTAAAACACTTATGGTATAGATTAATAAAAAAGAATAAAGCAAAAATTAAGTTTAATTATTAATTATTTTCAGAAGAATTATAATCCTTGATTTCTATGAGGATTTTTATTGATGAATTAATTATAATCTAAATCATTCAGTATTTTTTAACATGAATAATGAATTTTATAACATTTACGGTTCTTCTGTTCATTTTTAAAGATTTGGGGTGCACGAAGATATCGGAGCATTTTAAAGTCATTTCAATCATTAAATAATCAAATATTAGGTTCCATGTAATCGAATTTTTGTATATATGTTACCGTTAAAGTATGAAATCCGTTATTTTATAGAATACCTAGTTATTCCATGAAATAACTGATCGTGTCCGTTAAAGTGTAAAACTCTCTTGTATTTCATGGTTTAACTAGTTATTTCATAGAATAACGATCTGCAGCCCGTTAAAGTGTAAAATAATCTATATCATATATCTCGCACGACAAATACATTTACCTTCCACCCCTACTGCATTTATATTTTTGTTTGTTTGTTTTAGAAACAAAAAATGTTTTTGTTTTAGAAATAATGTTCTTTGTAATTCCAAGTGTCATTTTAGTAATCCTTGTTGTAACAAATGATTTTATGGTACGTTTCCATAAATGCCATTTATACGCTGCATAAATTAGATAAATTGCTTCTTTTTCATTAGTTAAATTTCATTTTAGATAAATTGTTTATTTTACACTTTAACTGTCTCTCATTAGTTAATTTATAGAATACCTAGTTATTTCATAGAATAACTAGTTCTATGAAATTATTTGATTATTGGATAATATGTCAAATTAATAACATATTACACACTTTAACGGACACAATCAGTTATTTCATGGAATAACTAGGTATTCTATGAAATAACTGCATTATATACTTTAACTGTAACATATATATTAATTGTCGGGCAATTTGTAATGATAATTTGCTACGCTATTGTTTCAATTCTCTAAAGGATTTGTCTGGAATTTAATTCTATTATTTTGTTTACCTATATAATATTCCCCCCGGGGGGCACCTTGAAATGAGGATGAGAAGCTTTCGGCATGGTGGTAGGATCTCGCCACCCTGGAGGGTACACACATATGGGTGTACATATGGGTCACACATATGGGAGTCAGATCACACATATGGGTGATCTGACTCCTCCCATCGATGAAGGGACGTACTTCCTTCGGGGAGAGTTGTACCGTGGCCGGTGATGTCCCTTAGGATTCAACTACATTTCCAGTGTTGCTGTTGCGGCGGTCCGGTCATTCAGCCTTATGGTTTAAATCCGTGTGCCTTCGTGGCAGTTCGGAAAGTCAGTTGGTCGACTTACCTGTCTAATATTTTTTTCTATAAAAACGAGAGTTTGGTCACATAGTAAATCTTCCGAATACTATCACCATTCTTCTATATCAGAATTTTGATCATTAATTACTTCATCCTAATCTAAATAGTCTAATTCTTCTTTTATAAAACCTTTATTCAATGAAACTTGTTTTAATGATATTGAAAAATTTTCCTTTCTGGACCATACATGAAAGGAGAAGAACAGTTAGAATGACTTGAGCATTCCATGATTCTTATTAAAAAAAAAATAAGTAAATTAAAAATACACAGAAGAAAATTTCTTTGAAGTAGTGTTGACTGAATGATGTACTACAATACAAATATTTATGCATGATATACTTAGTTTATTGAATAAATTTGTATTTCTAATACAAATGTTTTCATCTAAATCTGTAATTAATCCCTTTAAACTTAGAAATAAGAATACGTATACCTGCAATTTTTATGCATATAAATGCGAAACTTTTTGTGTGAATAGATGAATATAAAAGAAACATTTTACAATTCAAAACTTTTACTTTACGAGAAAGGGATAAAAATATAACGCTTTTTTTCATTTTTAGTATCAACCCCAATAGGAAACAAAATGTGCACAATTGCCCACCTTGTTTAATGGTACTTGAAAATGGAAGTATATGTCTTGGTGAAATACTTTGATAAGTAAAAGTTTTTTTTTCACTTCTTTAGCAAACTATATATAGTAGTACTCTTATTTGCCCTCCGCGATCAATTGGTTGTTTATAATTATACAAACAAAGTATTTTTAAACATCAAATTGAAGGAGGACTTAATTTACTTAAGACGTGTTCATTTTTTTTTCTATTATATGCATAAATATTTCTAATGAGGTAAAATCTCACTATCATTTAAAGCTATTAGAAATTTAGATGCCTTGTTGTCAGCGAAATTGCATGTTACCTGTTTCTTACTAATCTGTAATGCTGCTTCCCAGCATAGTTGATTCCACCATCGGAAAGAATGTTTTACAGTCATCTGTATTGGACAGAGTCCGTGTGTCGCGTCGGAGGTCCCGGAGCTTGACGACAAACTTGGCGACTATTTGGCGTCTTGGCGATGAATTTGGCGACTTTGGTGACAAAATAGATTATACCCGAAACATCGAGAATTTTCCCTTTCCGTCCAGTAGGAACCGAGATACGCCTCGAACGTTCCTGATGCTGAACTAAGCTGTGTGCTACTGTCTGCAATAGAGTTTGTTGTATGTTCTGTTTATGCTGTTTTGTATGCTGCTGTGTATGCTGTTGTATGCTGCACGTCTCGGATGAAGATATTTGTCTTCTGTGCTGTATATAGTTGTCGTTTTTGTGCTGTGCTGTGTGTCTTCGTGTAAATAAACGTCGTTGTTTTATTTTCTACTGCCGCCTGGTGATTGAGCGCTCTTCACACCATATAACCCCCACTATCCAAGCGAACCTCGGAAATTTCGTAACATCTTGAAATAATCTAAATTTTGATTCCTTATAAAATTTCGTTACTTAATTATTGTAATCTTTCTGCCTTAGCTTTCAATAATAAAATTTAATCACTCGATTAAATGTTTAATGAAGCAAATAAAAGTTTGAATTTCAATGCAGCAACAAAATAAATTATAGAAAATCATTTGGAAATATTTTTTTAAAAAAAATATTGCATTATTCATAAATACATTGTACGACTAAATTAAAATTATCAAAAAGGCATTTTTAAAAATACAAAAAAATAAATAAATAAAATGATGTTATAAATAATTTTTTACAATAATATTTTTTGAGATTTCTAGTGGGAATAGTCCAAAATCTCTCTTACTGTTTAATCAATTAAAATTATCATTAACCTTTCAAGAATGACTTCAAGTTGCGCAATACCATTTTCTAAAGCATATCTGTACGGAATCTGGTTATGATGTCTTTAAGAGCAACAAGTCACTTAAAAATGAGCACCAAATCAAACTCTTATATCTGTATTTTTAAGAGCACCAAAATATGCACATACACAAAATTGATTCTATACTATTATATAGAGAAGAGATAGAGGCGCACATCGATGTTTCACAATCATTCATTAACAGACGTAGTAAGTCGGGGTTTTAATTATATCATTGATAAAAGTTTCTGAAATTTGAAATTCCCTGCTGAAATTATATAATTTAATAGTATTGTGCTCCCGTTTGTATTCACTCTGTATGAATAATTGAAACTAAATGCTTATCCACCAATGCTAGACATACGTCTGAAGTGAATCACGGTGCTTCAATAAGCTGTCCGACTCTATGTTGCTAATGGCGACACGAAATTCAGGTTTCAAGGAGAATAAGATTTAGAGAATTGTTTGCATAAATCCCAACATTCAGGATTAGCTCAGCGACAAGAGATATCTGAATGAATTGTGATTTCCAGTCCATTTGGATTACGCAAACATATCATTATCATTAGAATGTATTTGGCTTTCATGGAGCCATTTAAAAAAATTGCAAAGTGATGTCTTTCTAACTTAGAACTTTAAGACTTTTATAAATAATGTAGGTATAAAATATCCAAATGTAAATAATGTAAGTATAATATATCCTTTAATAAATAATGTTATAAATAATGTAGGTATAAAAATAAAATAATTTTATTTTTTTCTCTTTAAAAAAATGTTGTTGATTATTTTCTGAACTAAAAGCACACTGTTAAACTGCGAACTACTTATTCTTAACAATTTTATTTTGTATAAATCTTGTTTAATATTTTAGATAAATTCCTGAACTATTCATGAGAAACACATGTGAAAGTTGTTTGAAATCTTCTATATCAAATGGAAAATTTCTTAGAAAATAATCTTTTATTTCAAAGAACTCTGGTATTAATTCAAAACTTATAAAATAATGATAATTAATGATAAAAATAAATTAACAGAACTTTATCAAAATGACACTGTCCACATGTTTAATAAATAATATCAGCATGATAGGTTATCTAATTTATTAGTTTTTTAACACGCATAAAAAAGTCATTTAATAAAAAACAGCTTCGACGCTATTGTTATTTAATTAAAATATAGAATTTTTTTATTATTTCAAATATTTTCTATTTATTATAATGTCAAATGTCATCAAGACATTTTATCAATAAATTTTGAGTTAAGCATAATTTAATTAAATAAAGTTATTATTAGGAATTTCGGATATAATTTCTGAAAAAAAAAATAATTATTGTCTGTCTTACCAAGTGCACTGAAATAGAAAATACAATGTTGCATAACACTTAAATCTAAAGCACACCAAAAAATGAGGGATAGATAAATGAACTACAAATTTCTATTTTACAGACATGAAGGAAATAAAAATGAAAAAAAAAATAAACGATAATATATTTCTATTGATGTTTATAAACAATTTTAAAATCACTGATATCTTTATTCTTATTTTTATAAGATTTTTGAGTACTACAATTTATTTAAAATTTTACAAATAAAAAAAACCCCTCTATCGGCATATCTAAACAATCTATTTAACAGTTTAATTACAGAGTTTGTCATTAAAAATGTATTGCACCATAAAGCAATTTCTTCCTTGTTCTGCAAAATTAATTATTATTTACTCTAAAAAAGTTTATTAACACGTTTTGAAAATTCAACGATTTTTTGAAATGTAATTATGCCAATATCCGTGTTTTTCAAAAGGCGGTTATTATAGTTTTTCATTTCCATCACATTCTAAAAGGTTTTGATTATGAAGAGATAGCGAAATTCCGCAAATAATTCACAAAATCTCATCCAAACCTTCATTCGACTCTCTGGCATTTTCTTATCTAAACCATATTTCACTGCTATTGAATTTACGCATGAAGTATTATGGAATACTATATCTGATAGATGCTGAAAGTTAATTTATTCTATTGCTCTGCCATCTTTTTACCTTCTTCTTCTTGCGTACAGCCGACCACCCCGCCACCACTGAACGTAGCAGTATCGACAGGATTTGTTGTGGCCGACTGCTATCTTGAGTATTGTCCATCCTTGCATTGACCGATTTGTCAAACTGACATTCTCCTCGAGGTAATTGGCCACAAAGTGGTCAATTATTGTCCTTCTTCCTTATCTACAAACTCTCAAATAGTTGGTAAAAAACTGACAATTTTTGACATCATGTCCTTCAGAGTTTTAAGATTACTTGGTACCATCAGTACTGTACTTAAGTCATTATTTATAATTTTCAGATTTTGCCATCTTTTTACCTATGTTGCCTTGTTGTAATTCAAAATTCAATCACAAATTCTTTTGATGTTTGTACAGATAAAGTATGTATCATTATTTTAACCATAGGCAAAAAAATAAAATAAGTAATCGTAGAATATGAAAACCTTCTTATTTGAATAAAAAAATACTTTATACATCACTCTAATAAACTGCACTAGGCAATAGGCAGAAATTTATTGTTGAGCGTTTTTTTTTCTTATTATTATTCGATGGAATACAAGGAGGTAGGTAATATTTTCTCAGAAAAACATAAAACGAAATAAAAATAATAAAAATGGTGTTTACATGTTTCTCTGAACTGACTCCGTCTGAGGAGGAAATAAGAGAAAAAGCTTACACATATTGGATTGTAATATGGCTGGAGCTTTATAGGTTAGGTACATGTAATAAATACATACTCGTGATGTAATTTATCCCCTTCAAAATTGTTTAACCTCATTGTGTCCTAACACTGGATTTGATCCTAAAAACTGAGTACTTAAAATTTATAATTTTATTACTTAGCTATAGTTCTTTTACAATTTATGCAATCTATTTGGAAGGAAAGAAATCAGACTTTTCTTATTCATATCTTTCTTTAAATAAAAGAAAATTTTCAAACTTAATCTGAGGTTCAATTTTATAAATGCCATTGTTATGCATATACTTATCTAGTTGCGGTATACATACGTATATTATTCCTATTAAGCATATTTCTTAAACAAAATTATTTAAGAGACTTCCGATTATATAAAATCTCTGTACATAAAAGTTTTTTTTTTGTGTGTGTTTGTTTGTCGTTACTGCATTCAATTAGCAAACATATCTATTTTAAAAATACGGGGTACTGATAATCAAAATCACGTTATAAAATATTTCCAATTTTAAAAGTAATTATAACATGATAAATAATACCTCGAATGTTGATTAATATGAGTTTTAAAGTTAGTTATAATTCATTTTTTTAAATTGAATTATTTCATTTAATATCTAATTGGATTGTCTTTGTATTTCGAATTTTAAAAGAAATTAGATGAAAATCGCTAGGTTCATTTAAGGTTTTTTAAAATAAATATTTCTTATATAATGTCTTTAAATAACGATGTCCATCAATAAAATTCAAATGAAGGAATCAAACATAATCTTTGAGGAAACTTCATTAATTATATGTAATTCTTTCTGCTTGATTAAATTATACTAAAGAAAGAATTATTGTTCTGTCGCTGTAAACCATCGATTCATATAAAGCCTTTGGAATCATCACTGCAGTAACTAACTAACTCTTACTAAATCATTATTAATTTTTTAAAGTTCTTGTTTTGGCATTTAGTACATAGTTCCAAATCATTGTTTCCGGATATTTAAATAATCATGTAGTAAGCATTAAAATTTTGGACTGTAAAACTTGACAGTAGATTATATAATTTTATATATAGCTCGAACTAAATTTTTAGCTAAATTAATTATTATTAAAATTTACTAATAGTTACAAAAATGTGTAAATAATTTTTTTTAAAGCAATATATATTAAATACAAAGAGATTAATTCTCTTATTCTTACTGTAGCTAAAATAACCACAATGTGTTATGAAAAAAAGACAATTAATTTTAAATAAAAAATAAATCGTTATAATTTTAAATAAATATTTTGATCTCTCAGTAACTTCCAGAAGAAAGCGTAAAAAAATCCTTCTAAAATGCAAATGATTACTTTTTCAGCCTCCTCATAGCAAAACAATCAACATGCAAAAATTAAATCTTTGATGTGGATTGGATATAACTCAAAATACTTCAAAAAACTATTACATTTAAATTTTTGCATTGTTTATTTTTATATAAGAAGATCCATGCCATTATTTTTAATCTTTATGGAGTAAACATTATTTCTTCCTAGTCCGTTTTTAAAGTACTGTAGACAGTAAAGACTATTTATCTCACCTTAGGTTCTCTAGGGATATTTGACATCCACGAAGTTATTTATATCGTCCAACTAATCTCTATGAATCTTGATTTGTTACTTGATTACGTAGAGACAAGTTTAGAACAGGGAGGCTTAGTTTCCGTTTAGTTTTCCCTCTATACATTTGGAAGAAGAGAAACATAGAATCCGAAAAACGTTTCACAAGTTACTTTTCAAACTCTTAATTTCAAGTTAGCATCTGAGGATTTTTTAAATCTGGAACTATTCATGCCGTCTATTTCATCAGAGCAGATTTCATGCGTGAATTTCAAATAAAATATTTTAAATACAACGAATTACATTTTAACAGAAAGTCTTAAAATATTATATCCTTACCATATATATGGTATATGGTTATATTCTTACGATACATATGGTTATCTTATTTGCTTTACCTTACATATAAACTAAATCTCTAATGCATAATTTATTAATTTTTTTAAAGAAAATCCATTAATGCATTTGGCAAGTCTTGTTGCTTTCAAATTAAAAAGGAAAATTAAATTTATTTTGCTATTCTTAATATTTTTCTATGCTGCAAAACCTCTTTAAAAAATTGCATATTTCCCATCAATTAACACCACTTTAATACTTCCCACTATGATATTCATGATTTTTGAGTCAGTTTCAGAATTTAAGCATTCCATTAAAAAATGCTCCCAAACACATATATTATATTTACTTATATAATAATAACTTTTTTCAGATTGGAATGCCTACTCTTGTATATTTATAGTGTTTTAACACTGAAAACAAGCATTTTCAATGGAAATATGACCTGTGATTTTTTAAAGCGCTATATTTGCAACCTATTACACTGCATTCTTATAATCGTAAAAGCTGAAAATTTAACATTGTTTTTTTGAATGAATATTTAATATTTATTTTGTTATTTCTTGGTTGCAAAATTTCTTAAATCATTGCACAATTTGCATCATACAATACCATTTTAAGACTGCACAAAATGATGCGCGTTAAACCATAATATTGGAATGCGTTTAAGAATGTAGGATTACGCAAAACATTTAACAGTTTTCATTTGACTGAACGCTTAATATTTATTAATTTTTCTTCTATTGCTATAATATATATGTCTATAAAATAGTTTTATTTATTCATTGATATTAAATTGAAGTCTTTCTTATTAATCTTAAGCTATAAATATTTCCATATCGTCACTGGAGACTAATTCATTGATTTTTACTGATTATCATCGGAGTTAAATGTTTCTCATAGAACTAAAAAAAAACTGAAAAGCTCACAAACAATTTTTAACTGCAAATAACTAATTATATTCAAAAACATTCTTCTACAGTAGATTTTATTTTAATACTAAGCACGGAGTTGACAACGTCTTTTCCTCACTTAATCTTTTTAAAAAAAATATCATTTACATGGATTAGCTCTTTATGTGCGTCATGCGAATATTTTTTAAATAATAGTTTTAAAAATAATTTCGTCAATTATAAGATGTATTTCAAAAATAATTCCGCCGCGATATCAGTAAAATTTTAAGCTAAAAGTCAATGCCTTTTTTTTTTAAATTTATTACTGTTGTTTTTTACTAACTCTTCAAAAATGATTAAGCTCATTTTTTTTTCATACCTTGCCTTTATTTGTAGCTACAAATAAAAATAAATAAAGAAGTATTTTTTTCTAGTAAATAATGTTTGCATTCCGGGGTCTTTTTTTATGAATATATAAATAATTTATTGACTGAAATTAAACCATTTATCGTATATGCTATAAATATAACTATTTGAAGGCATTAATTTGAATAGTTGCTTTAGTGAATGCTATATTTCAATATGTTGAACAATCAAAAATAATATATATTCAGAATCTTCATTTGATATTTTGATAAAAAGTATTTTTTCAATGTGGTTAATATTCAAGTTAAGGAAATTTTTAACATACACTTCCACAAATCCTATGCATTCATAATGTTAATAAATATAAACATTGAAGTTTTGTTTATGTACAACATTAAAATATGAAAACATCTTTTTAAGAAATAGGTAAGAATTTGATTTTGAATTAGCTTGTATTTTTTCATCACTTCATTTCTTTTCATTTTCCTCTAATTATCATATTTTTATGAAAAGAAGTTTTAGTAAATTAATAATAAAGTTATTTTTAAAAGTTTAGTTAAGGTTTATACAGTTAATTTTTAAAATCCACATTTGATATTGAAATGAATAGCACTTTATAATTTATTTTCATTTTTAATTTAGCTTTAAAATTTATTGTAAAAATATTTCATATTCTTATCAGTATTTTTTCAACCACTTGGCACCATAAATATAAAACAAAATGTAAATAAATTAAATGATTAAATGATCTAAAAATTAAATTCTGAATATATAAAAATAATATTAAAAATTTTAGTATATATAGAATCAAGAGAAAAATCATGAACATAATTCTAACTTTACAAACATGAATAAACTTAAATACATATATTTAAGTTATTTAAATCGCTATAAAAAGTAGCATAAAATAATTTAATTCGTTGTATAAACAAGGTTCATCAAGAATATAACGATATCTAAAATGCAATATCTACGGGTTTATGTTTTTTTTTGGTTAAAGTGAATCTGCTGCAAAATGAATAACCCAAACTTTAGACTGACTAACATTAGATTAGATAGATAGAGTGTAATCGATACCAATATTAGCTATAGATGATTACCAATAGATGATTTTCAATTAATAACGACTGCATTAATTTTAGGGGCTTCAACTATCAATTTCTTTATTTGGTAAATGGTGAGCAACAACTAAAGTTACTTACGGCGAGAGCTCCGATTGTTTCGTTATTGAAGTAAGCATTATGAAATAATCGAAAGCCACTATTCAGCGAAGATTGCTGAGGAATTCTTTGAAATAAATCTCTATTATTTGCATTCTTTTCATTAAGTAGAGCGTAATTATAATATAGATTTGCTGCAGTCCCCATTATGAGGTTGATTTATTTAAAAATAAACATAAAGATTCAGACACGATTCTAATTAATAATGTAATTAGTAATTTTATTCTGAAAGAGGTATCGCTTTAAAGCGAATAGATTATCTCTATTACTAATAAAGATGAGTGCTATAACTTTACTGTCATATAAAATTAGAAGAGCAATTTTTGAAGCAAATGTATTTTAAAAGGCAAAATAAATTCACTCTAGAATGATTTATTTGAAATTTTAATTACTTAAGAATTAAATCATTAATTCTTAAACTTCAATAACAGAAGAAAATAAAGCTATTAAAGAAATGATGAAACATTGAAGTTCATTTGGGTTTCATAACTACAATGAAATTGATTAGAAATATTATACTGTTAAAAATAATTATAAAATACAAATAAGTTACTTCAAAAAATATTTCTAAAACTTTCCAAAATGCAGAAAAAATTTAAATGTCTTGTATTATGAAAGAGGTGACATCACTTTTTTTTTAAATGTTAGCACAGGAATTTGTATTTTTAGCACAATGATAAAAATTACTTCTGTGCTGTAATATTTCAAAATTTATTTAAAATAAACGCTAAAATATTACAAAATACTTATAAATAAAAATGCTAATTGGAATCTCAAACAAATTGCACAAATCTCTGTCGATCCTCCCAAAATACTTTTCAACATCATAAAAGACTGCTTACCTATTAATAATTTTTAAAGAATTGTAGCGGTTTGTCATAAGCGAGGATAGAACCTTTGACCTTCTGGTTCGCAGCCGAGTAACATAACCACAATGCAAAAGCAATTGCCCGTGAAGGGTAGCTTCTAACTGGCTCATAAGCTTTCACCACAGACTCTCCCTCCAGTGAGTTGGAGGTGAGACGAACGATATGGCTGTTGAGTGGTGATGTATTTATTAGCTGTTGAGTCTAATATGCCTGCAGCCATTTGAGTAGCGCCAAGCCTTATGGCGAGAGTGAGTGGGTGAGTCGTTGCTGTTGCTGCGTCAAGTGAGTCTGACGACTTTGGTTTTTTGTGGGTAGATGGTGCCAAAACAGCTGTACGAAGGCTGACGGATTACATCCAATACACCAATGTAGTGGTTTGGTATGAACGAGGATGGAACCTGGGACCTTGTGTTTCGCAGCCAAATAACATGACAATAAAAAAGCAATTTCTCGTGTAGCGTAGCTGTTAACTGGCTTATAAGCTTTCACCACAGAAAGCATAAACATGATAAATCATCATAAGTGGTAACTTAGTGGTAATAAGAAGTAGAGAACGTGAAGGCATAGGATTTGAACAACGAATTCAGATTTCAATAAACCGTTAGAAGCAATTAGTCAAGATTTGAACAATTTGTTATTAACAGGAAATCTCAAAAGAATTTTCGATAAGAAATATATATATATATATATATATATATATATATATATATATATATATATATATATATATATATATATATATATATATATATATATACATATATATATATTGTATTTAAATTTATCTCTTTTTTCGTAGTTTGACATTTTACAACCGATTTTCTAAAATAAAAACTTTGAAGCATATTAGTTTCTGGCGCAATGCTGAAAAAGGTCAAAAGCATAATATTTGAGGGAAGAATAATTTTTGATTAATACAATATTTATTACTTATTTTATACAATCACAAAATTTTTCAGAAAATCTTTATACTTTTCAGTATTTATGAGTAGAGTTTTAAAAATATATATATTCAATTATTTTGGTGAATTCTTATTATTTTGGTGAATTATTTTTTACAATCAAACCATTGAAATAGTTAATGCTTTTGAAACATTAATGTGTTTTTAAACGTTACTTGAACAATAAATCTATATAAAAATTCAAACCACTTATAAATATTTAAAAAAATATAGATTAGATTTTGCTGGTAAATAAATAAGTTTTGAATTTTACTGCTCGTAAAAGTTGGTAGCATGATAAATAAATACATTCTCGTTAATGATTATAAACTGATAACTAAATCAAATAGCATAAAGTGTTACTTTGAATTTTACGGTTTTAAGTGCAATTTTGAATTATAACTATGATCCAAATAGATATGATAATAAAATAATTTCGCTACATCGAAAAATTCGCAAAATTCTTGTAGATGTCATTCGGAAAATATCAATCTTCCAGATTATAATTTTCAATTCAACATTCAGAAGAATATCCTTCGAAGAAAAACAAACATTCATTACAAAACGCCTTTGCCCTCCCGCTGATGTGGTATGGAAATTTGGAGAGGGGGTGCCAACTCAGGCGTCGTTCTTGTCATCTGTCCATGGTTCAAAATTACGAGGTCCCTCTCAAACTAGCCCTTGTGTTGCTTTAAAAAACGGGATGTTAATCTAACTAAACTAAACTACAAAACTCCTTTCCCGCCATTTTTTTCTAAATCACTTTTGTTTCTTTTTGAAAAACATATCACCATTATATTTTTATAATAAATTTATGAAATTCAACTTTATTAAACCATTTTAAATATCCTTTATAAGAACTAAATTTTCTAGAGAATATTTTTTGTAAAGAATATCTTTCGACATCATTTTTCCAGTAAATGTTTACTCCAAACTTATTAACTGCTTTTATATTAAAATGTCTGTTTATTTTGTATATGTAATGAATTGAGTTCCTTAACTCATTCGATTTATTTTTATTTGAAGTGCAAAAACAGAACTTTCAAACTGATTTTCTATACCTACCCAATAGTTAAATAGATATTAAAACGCTTGTCACCATAAAATATTCATACAATTATATTACTCAAATCTTAACTTAAATATTCTGCAAATCAAACTCTTTTGATGGCTTATTAAACACGATTCATCAAATTTCATTTAACTTATCTGCACGTTTAATGAAACCACCCATCCTTCTCTTTAGGTGTATTAAAATTTCTTTACTTGCAGAAGGATTGAATTCCATTTAGTCATCTACACATGAGCCTTTCATCAGGTTCACCCAACTAGAAGTCCGTATCAGGAAGATACAGTGTCCTTATCTGATGTACATGCTTGGTGGAACGCGAAAAGGGACACATCTTACTGTTGAAAGGAATTTGCATTTCACTTGAATGAGTGCCTGAATAGCTGTAGTTTCCAGCAGCGGTTAGACCGAGTGAATATGCTATATTTATCGAAGCAGAAAACGAGGTGATATTCTCCTATTGGACAGTAAGTAGAACTGTCGAGCGATAAAACCAATACTTTTCGGTGAAATAGAGATTGCGCTTCGGTCGCCGGATGAATGGGGTAGGAAAGTTGAGATTTTATGTTAAGTGTTTTAAATAATAACATTTTTTTTTTCAAAATTCAATTAAAATTTTGAGGAGCCTCATGGATATTGTTGAAATTTTGATTAATCATTAGAGTTTCAGACATGGTAAAAAATATCATTTAGTGAAAATTTTAACTTCTAACCGTCAATTCCATGAAAAAGTACTAAATAATTCATATTAAACATATCGGAAGTCATTTTTTTATTTTGGAATAAATGAATATTATATCAAGTAATTTAAATTTATTAAAATATTGAAACCTTATGATTTTGAAACGTGCGTGTTTAATAAATTGCTAACTTGTTCACTATCATTTTCATCGGCCTTTTTAAAATGGGTTCAAAACTGCATTTTATTTCAGGGTAAAAATAATAATAATAAAAAAATGAAAACCTTTTTACTGTAAATATACATGAATGTTAAATTTTTCTCCTTCAATACGCAAAAACTTTTAGAGTTACTGTAATTATTCAAATTACTGTGATAAGCATATAATTGTGTTTTCTGAGAAGATTAATGCTATTTCCAGATTTAACATGAAATAATACTGAAAGTAAGAATTTTTTGCAACAATAAAATCATATCACACCATTTAAAGAATAACGGAAAATTAATATTTTTAGAAGTTAAATAAACAACTATAAATGTAAGATCGAGCAAATAAATGTTAAAATTTAGCATTCTTTTTCTTTCAAATTTCATCCTTTTTTTATATTTCTATGAACATCAGAGAGAAAAAAAGAGAATCAGGGATAAATATTCTAAAAGATAATTATTAGTACTTAATCCTACTATGGAAATCTTTAATTATATCAATTATAAATATCATATTCTGTAGAACAGAACAATTATTAGGAGTTGATCCTGCTACTTAAATCTTTAATTATATTTATTAAAAATATCCCATTCGATGGACTGAAAAATAAAATTGCAATTTTCTTGTGAATTTTATTATGAACTTTCGTGCAATTTCTAGGGAAAATGTCTAGAAATATCTTTAAATCTTTTTGGGAAGGTATTTAACATTGCCAAAATCCAAGAAATATAATTTTGAGAAAAAGATGCATTCAGAGATTAAGGGATGGAGTTGTAAAATATGTTTTATTTGTTTACTCCAAATCTTTGTCAATAACTTAACAATTGAAAATGACGCTTATAGTATAGATAACATTTTCTTTCTTATCTACTTCGTATTAAAAGCGAAATAATTGTGATAACTGTTTTCTAACAAGTTTATCTCTAAAATTCAAACCCATGATATGCAAAAAAATTCCTATCACCCCCTCCCCCAACTCTACACCAGGGCTTGAAGCTTATACAATCGGCCAAGATTATAATTTTATATTGTCTGGGAGCAAGTGATGTAATTTTTACACCTTGGTAATACAGAATTACAATCAGAATACAATCTGATAGCACAAGTTCTTCAAAAATGAATGAAAATTAAGCTGTTTTATACTTTTGTCCCTGTTGGTGTTTTATATAGACAAGTATATATGCATGTTAACAGAATTTATTCTATCCAATGTACCTAAGAAGCTCTATTCTAAAATTTTGTACCAAACCAAATGACCTCTATGGCTCTTGATAATGGTGATTACGTTTAAACTGAAACTCTGGACTATACGGATTTTACTTAAGCTAGACTACTGATTATGTATTGTTATTATACCAGATGACTCTTGGGTTTTGAACTATAATAACTGCCATGTGACTCTTCTTTAATTTTATTTGATAGATCACAAGTCTTTATTTAAATTGTTAGTTTTGACAATACCTTGTTACTAAATCAAATAAGCTCTGGAGTTTCCCATAGTAATCACAGCATTGAAAAGAGGAATTTGACTCTGGTCAATGATATTTCTATTTAAATTGTGACTCTCAGGTAAAAAAAAAATGCTTAAAATAGAGTTTTAGACCCTCTGATTTTTGATACATTCACGTTTAACATTGGTGTTTATCTGTGCAAATTGCAATATGGATATCACAGGAATGAAATTAGAAGTCAAATATTTTTTTAAAAAATATGTCATAACAGATGCCAATTTAGAATGTTCTTTATTTTTACTCATTCTGAATTATCTCCTCAAAGTATATGAGAAAAATATTGGAAACCATATTAATTGAAATAAATTTCAAAAAAAAAATGGAAAGTTTTATTATTTCAAAAGGAATAAAAGTAGAGAAAGATAATAGAAAATATGGTCGGCAAAAGCACGGAATAACTTTTCTTTCTTTTTTATTTTCAAACAAATAATCACGAAAGAACTCGATTAATGTAATTGAATACATTTTTTATATAGCAGTTACAATATTCAAATCCAAAATTATATGACTTTCGTCCAAACTTCAAAAACATTTTATTCTAAATGATTGATAACATTTTAGAATATTTTTTACATCAATAAATTTTCTTCATACTTTTAAACAAATTCTGAAATAGCTGCACTGGGAACAGACTTAGAAAAAGACAAGTATAAAAATATAACAAATATAAGTAATGATTCGATTATATTCTTTAATCTTAGCCAATAACTTACAATTCCATGTACTGTATGACTAGTAAATGATTAAATTGCGTGATGCGTGACAAATGGGAAACAAAGTAATAAATCCCGACAACGTCAAATTTTCTTGATTTTAAGAAGAAAAAAAAACAGTCTCATTTTATGATAAATAGAAATGGAATATTTCTAGAAAATTTTGATGTAAATGATTATTAGTTCAATGAAAATAACTCAAGAAATCTAAGAATTTACAAAAGTTGTTCCTGGTCTTTATTTTTATATTTACTCATATAGTGGTGGAAAAAAAAGATGAAGCCATCTGTTTACAAAATTTTAAAATAAAATGTGTTAAATGTCTTAGGGAATTTAATATCTAGCAGAAAGAATGTATTTCATATTTTAAAATATTGTGTTTAACAAAAGTTTGAGGCAAAATTATGGATTGTCATCATTTTTCTACATTTTTCTCAATTTATATTTACTCTGAATCAGTTATAAGATAATATAATTAGATTTATCAAACGATTTTATTTTAATATAATTCAATTATAAAAGCAAATGGTCTTATTAAAGAAATTTAAACTGCGTATAATACTTTTATTAAAAAAGAAACGATTTTGATTATTTTCACAATATGTTTTGATAGTAAAATGTGTATTTGAATTTTAATAAAATTTTTATTTTTTTCTTCTTCTTTGTGATATTGTGTTATTTTATTTCTCTTATTTTTATAACACATACTTATTCATTAACGTTATTTCTATTTTTGACGCCCACTTTCTTAAAACGATAACTTTTTAAACTAAGTATTATGTTATTTTAACTAAATATAATGTTTCATTGAAAACTTTATAAAGTTTCATTGAAAATTTATTTAAACTTTTATTGTCGTCGAGAGAAATTTATGAATAGTGGATATATAAAATAGAATAATGATTAAAAAAAAGAACTTTTGTGTTTGAGTGTGTGAAATTCTTATTCATAAAAATAAAGAAAAAAATACGCTTACGCAATTTCGTTAAAAATTATCTTTATCTTCCTACTTAAAATACTGAAGCTGGTTCTTTGATAGAAAAACATGTTTGTAAATTCGTGGCAGAATTCCAATCCAAAGAAAACAATATTTTAAACTTTATGTAACCTCGTTTTTCTTGGTCATTTGAATCATTATTTTTCACTTTACAAATACAGAATGCGATACAAGAGACAAATAACTGGAAGAAATGTTATTTATTTTTTTTATCAAATCAAGATAGATGGTCCGTTGTTTTTATTGATGTTTTGAGCGTTATGTCAGAAATAAAATATCTTAAAAAAGACTTGTTTCCGTTTTCTTTTTTACAATGATAATATTTTACTCTTTCAAGGAAATTGTAGAGCAGCGTAATTTTTTCGGTCAGTCATATCGGATAAAAAGAGTTGAAGGATTTAGAAAACAATATCTACAAAAATAGGGACAATTTATGTTTAAAAAATCGCAACATTTTCCTTATATGCTGAAAATGTTCGATACCCAATCTTTGATCGAATATTTTAAAATTAGGTTGTAGTATTTAGACTACACAAATTATAATGGAAAACTGCTGTGGAATTATCTACAAATATTATTGCTTGTTCCCAAAATGACAACTTATTATTCAATAATTTAGGCAATAATGAATTTATGTTTTAGAATATTGACCATATCTTCCTAGTTAACTCTTTAGAAAACAAAATATATATAAACTTCGAATTCTAATAGATCTGATTTCAAACCTTGCAAATGAGGTCACGAGCCGTAGGGTTTCAGGTTCGAGACCCGTTTCCACCGAAGAACCGTCATGTAAGGGGGTATGTTGCACGTTAAATCCGTCAGACCAAACGTCCTCCAGCTGGTGTGGTGCTTTGTGGAGAGAGGGGTGCCAGCTCAGGTGTCTTCCTCGTCATCTGACCGTGGTTCTAAAGTACGAGGTCCGTTCCAAAATAGCCCTAGTGTTGCTTTACAACGGGAAGTTAATATAAATAAACTAAGCCAATGAGGTCATGCATTCTAAGCGGAGTTACACATTAATACTCATAAATAAATCAAACAAAACATAAATACTGGTTTTTCTCAAATACAAAAAGGTTATTAAAATTATTTTGTAACTTGCAAGAAAGTCTGCTGACAATTTGGCTTAGGAGTATTCCAATAATAAGTGAATAGCAGTTAAGATGATCTCTACTAATAATAATGCAGGATGCATGACTTTGTATGTGTTTCTGCCTACATTGATACTCTTCAGTTCATACCATTTCACACTGAATGAACAAAATGTCACACATACAAATTAAAAAGTATGAAGATGCACCTTAGAGCTATTTTTTCGGAATTTTATTTAATTTAAAATTGATAGAGCTCCTAAATTTTGGATGCTGTATTTTGTAGAATAAAGTGTCATTATTTGTTATTGTGCTTGCTGGAAATTCACCATGCAGTAGATGCATGGAATTTTGAATATTTTCTATAACAAAGCCAATATTTTCAATAATTTCAATATAAGGAAATTTATTATTAAATTTGTAATTATTATTTTATGTTATATTTATTCTCAATTTTTTAAAAATAAAAATGCCATGAAGAATTTGGTTGACTACGATAAATATTTCGTAAATTTTTACTACTTCATCAAATACATAGTTAATTAATTCATCAAATATTAATATTTATTAGATAATTTGATTTATAAATATCACTTAATTAATCTTTAACAATATTGCAAAATAATTAATTTTTATCTCTTCTTACAATTAAAAAATTTCCTTTATTAAAAAATAATTGAAATTTATAATAATGATTCTTATTCCGTATAGTACTTCATTTATACATTTAATCACTTCTTAACTATAACAGGAATTTGATTGATTGTTTATATTTATAGAAGTTGAAGTGGTACCACTAAAATTATCTTTCATACTCTGTAATAAATACATGCATTTATTAATTACGGTTGGCAAACAATATTTACGAAAACTCCTATATGTATTAGCAAATGTACTAGAAAATTGAATGTGTAATTTCGACATCTTTATCCCAACCGATTAAAGCAAAATTTGCTGAAGAACTACCGAATGAATCTTATTCACATAATTATATGCAAAATTCCATACACTTTCATATAGTTTAAGTGTGAGATGTGTAAATGTGCCCTCCTGTAAGAAGGCGTTGTGCAAGCGAATGAGTGATGCGTGAATAGCAAAGTCGTACTCTTGGCTCTAGTTGGCACTACTATAAAAACAAGAGACGCTCCCCCACCGGCTTAAATCGCTGTCTTCGTAACAGAGGGCTTGCCCATGGCAAGTGCCATAAGAAACAACAACGAAACAACATTTGTTTTAAGTAACATGTTTAGTGAAAGTATGGACCGATAGATTGCCCAAACACTTGATGAATTCATTTTCAAATGTAATATGGAATCTACACTTAGGTATAAAATAGATTATATATTAGATTAAATAAGTATACCAAATTTCATTCATCTAGTTCTCTTCACTTTGAAGTTATTGTTAAATTGAGACAACTGGAAAGACATACTTCTTCGACTTTGACTTCAGTTTAGAAATTTGGATTACAGACTATACACCAATTTTCATCTATCTAGCTGAAAAGCATTTTTGAAGTATCATTTTCACAGAGAGACGGGTAGACGGACAAACTGACAAACATAATTTCAAAAACAAGCTTTTCGGTCATTCATGGAGGTACTGAAATTAGAAGCTCTTCAAGATCACGAGTTCGAATTTTTTGACAATTAAAATATTTTCTTTTTGTATATTTCGTAAACAAGAAAGTAAGGAACAAGGCGAGATAGATTGTTGCGTTTAATTTTAGTAATCTATATTACTTAAAATTATACATTTTCTAATTTAGATAATTAGAAATACACATTTCAAATCTATTCTTATGAATTTAAAATGATGTAACTAAATTTATTCTCATGAAAGGAAAGATAAACTCATTAACTAAAGTGTAGCTAAAACCACTGCCATTAAGAAAGTCCGAGACATTAAATAATACCGCTTGTCCATTTTAATGCACAAAGGAGAGGTATTATAGAATAATATAATATCTAATGTACTTATAAGAATCATTTCAATCATTTTTAGCAGTCACTTGTAAGGAAAAGAAGTGAAAAGTAATATTACTGGCATTTATAATTGCTTCAGTATTAGTTTTACATCCATTAATTAATAATCATGAAATAGTTGAATTTATTACGTACTTACGGTTAAATTAAGCACGGAAGTAAAATGTTACTACAAGACATAAAATTGCACAGATAATTTTATTACCAAGCTATTTATTATGAATCATGAATTAATAAAATAATTTAACTCAATATTTAAAGATGATTCACGATTTTTAAGCTTTATATACCGATGTTGTTAATCGCTTATTAGTTTTTCTAAGTTAAAAAAAGGAAAATCTGAAAATAATGCGAAATATAACTAAGCAACGCAATTCAATTGTTTATCATTTTTACTTCAAAATTATGATATTTTATATTTAAACATACATCAATACATCATGCTTGATAAGAAATAATATGTTTTAATGACTACATATTTTTTTTAGAAATTATTATTTAAAATTCAATCAATAGCAATTGATATAAGAATTCTGAATAAAACATATGTATTATAAAAAAAATACATTTGTATCGTATTGTGAATAAGTGGAAATGCTTGTACAAAGCAAAATTGCATAAATTAATTGCTTTCAATAAATCAAACATCTATCTCTTCAGTTTTAATCAAGTATATCCACTTGTAAGATTTTAATGCACTATTTAAGCTATTTATATATATATATATATATATATATGAATCAAATATACAGTTTTTGTTTTCTCTTCAATTATACAAAAGGAAGATTTGGAGCTCTAGAAAATATATGAAATAATAATTGCTTTTTTAAAACGTTTATGAATTAATCCAAATCATTAAGCTGTTACTTAAAGTTACAGAAGAAAAAATAACATAATAAAACTTAAGGTATATGTACACACTTGAAACTTCGAAAATCGTTCAAAATATCGAATATTTTTTTATTGCTTAATAATGTTCTTCGATTCTTTAGCTTTCAAACGATACCAAGATGTTGTCAATATTCGAAATATTTCTAGAGTTATAATTATTTTTCTTGAGGGGCTTTCATTAAAAACTCTAGTTACGGTTTTTTTTAAAAACTCATTTTAAGAAGAATGGTATTTTTCCACTATGTTGCTTCATTCAAACAATCATAACTCAACAAGAAATTTACCAAATTCAGTTATTTATATATCAAGATAATCTGTATGAAATAGCGGATGTTTTGTGCCTCAATCAAAGTTATATTTATAGTAATAAATTTTTAATAGATATTTAAAAGTTAAAATGACAGAAAAAATCTCGCTTTTTCTATTCATTGTTGATGAAAAAATTGTTAAAAAAAACTATATATTTTTATAACTTGATTGAGGCAGGCAACATGAAGACTAATATTAGGCATCATTTCCAACTAGAATTGTGTGTCTGTATAAATTAGAATTTAAGATATCATGTTTCAAAAAATATGCTGATTAGCTCATTAAATTTTATTTAATTAATTAACAATTAGTGTAATATGGTTTTTTTCTCACTTGAAATGAGTTTAAACATATATTAATGACATATTATGAAAAAACTGGATTTTTAAAGTTAAAATTTAAAAAAAAAATCTTCTAGTGTGTACGTACACCTTAAATATCCATCAAGCATCCAAAATTCTTCACATTAACTTCTACTGGTTGAATGATTGCGATCTATAACAAGCAATCTGAGATAAGAAACAGAAGGCGACATTTTACCCGAAACCTCTTCCCTTATGCCCATGTTGAAAAAGCTCTGACCCCATATCCTCCGGGTATCCGCATTTCATCAGTTAGCACCAAGCCCCATTAAGGTAACTGTCAGCACTTCTGGCGGATTCTTACTGACCGGGCCCTTATGGCTCCCTGGGGTTAAATGACAATAAATAACAGGATCTTAAGCCGGTAACAATGTTTGCCACGATTGCTTCCTACCTGATTTGTTTTCAGGGTTTAAGGATAAAGAGTTTTAGTTCTTTTCATTTTATGCTAGATTAGAAATAACAAATCTGGGAATGTTTTATTATGGATTAGAGTCGGGATTACCAAAAACAGTCACATAATTTCCACGAAAGTTTTGGCATCATGGTTTTTTGTTTTTCTTCAAATTCCAACTCTATCTGGAGTAAAAAGAAAAAAAAAATCTGTAAATTTCTGATTTAATTTTAAATCGATTTGTTGTTATATTAAATATTTATATTGAGATCACAAGAAAGACATAAAGTAGCACATGCAGCTGGGTAGTTATATTGCATATATGATAATAGATTATTATTGCAATTTGCAAATAAACTGTGTAAATCAAGTTCACAAAAAATCAATCATAAGGAGCTTTCTGAGTAAAACAATATATTTTTTTTTATTTCATTTGATTCTTTCCAATTTTAATTTCCTAATAGAAAATTAAATTCTTATAATTGATCAACTTAACAGCATTACTCATGTAAATATTTAACATATAAGAAGAAAGTTGGAAACTAAATGGATTTTTTCATATTTTTTCTTGTGCTTTCATTTCGATGTCTCCATCCCAAATTTGTTTACGCAGCTCTAATACACAAATGATGCTTATCCAACATTTGTTTATGTTAAAGTAAACGTTGAAGAATAATTCTTTGATGTTCTTAACAAAAAATAAAGGAAAAATAAACAAAACGGAATATGTTATAAAGTAAGATTGTTACAGTTCGTCACGTATTGAAAAAAAAAATGTTATAAACCTTTTTATATTTCCTAAATTTTATTTCTTCTTCCTGGGAAAACTGAGTCGTTTTCTTTACAGCGTTTCCAAAGGGACACTTTCTTTTATTTCGTATTGAAATTTATTTTTTACCAAGATTTCGGATCAACAAGAAAAAAAATAACCAGAAAGTTAGAAAAAAACTGCAACCCTACTTAAAGAAATGCCGCTTTCAGAACGTGCGTTGTATTTCTTAGGAAAAAGAATTTAATCGGCAACCTTCAACAAACAAGATTTTAGTTTATTGTCGACACTTCTTTTGAAATGTAAAAATTCTCTACAAACAAAAATGAAGATACTTTAAAACATAGAATAAAAAGAGAGTTTTCTAAAGTGTAAAAAAGAAATTTGTTACAAAAAGACCGAAAATTGACTGAACACTGCCGTTTTTGTCGGACGCTTTCATGCTTTTCAAATTTTTCTAGAGCAACAATAGGGGCATTTAAAAAATTAAATATTTTTTTAACGCACATTAAAAATATACTATACTATTAATTACTTTTATTAACATTCAAAAGAGAATTAAAAAAAATTCAGAAAAACGATGTAATCAACTTCCTTGTTTTTGCATTTTAAAAAATGATGACACGCTTTGCTGCCGTGACTGATGCAATTTTTATTATATTAATTTGTTAAAACTTTTTTTTGACAGATTGATTATATATTTAATATATCATTACTAAACTGCAAGCAATCAATCTTTAGTTTATAATTTTTAAAAGAAATCTGTTAAAAATATGAAACATTATTAACAAAATAATTATTAAGAAAGAATTACAAACTATTGTATTCTTACAATTAAAAAAAAGTACATTAATTTTTTGTAATTGTAAAATGGAGCTGTTATTCCTCAGAATATATTAGCGAATTAATTTTTCGTAAAGAATAACATAAAATTCTTAAACAGTTATAGAAAAATCGATTTAATTATGTAGGAGGAGGATGACAAGCATATTATTAATGATGAAATAATACTTAAAATTAATGAAAATAATGCATTCAAAACTAATTATGGGGATTCACACTTAAATTGTGTAAGATTATTAATTTTGTTATCTCTATATTGGGAATTTTTGAATCGTTAAATAACATAAAATCGACTTTTCAAATAAATTTATGCATGGAAAAACGAAATTAAGATGCTTAAACAATGAGAAATAATTAAAGAATTCCCTTGAAAAAAGAATATAAATAAACATGCAAACGCGTAGATAAATATAGATATAGATAGATAGAATTTGAGTAGAGCTTTGAAATTTTAGAAATTTTTCGAACTAATTAAAATTTGATCGAAATTTTAAAATGCATTTATCATAACATGTGAGACTATTACTAAAAAATACAACTAAAACAAAACAATACAATTTTCTATAATTTTTTAATTATAAAAATATTGTCTTTCGAATGATGCTAAGTAAATGATTCCGCTAAAAAAAAAAAAACTAAAACAACTAAAACAAAACAATACAATTTTCTATATTTTTTTATTACAAAAAAATTGTCTTTCTAATGATGCTAAGTAAATGATTCCACTAAAACTAAAACTAAAACAACTAAAACAAAACAATACAATTTTCTATATTTTTTTAATTACAAAAAAATTGTCTTTCTAATGATGCTAAGTAAATGATTCCGCTAAAACTAAAACAAAACAAAAAAAAAAAAAACTAAAACCAAAACAACTAAAACAAAGCAATACAATTTTCTATATTTTTTTTAATTACAAAAATATTGTCTTTCTAATGATGCTAAGTAAATGATTGCACTAAAACTAAAACAAAATCAATTAAAACTAAAACAACTAAAACAAAACAATACAATTTTCTATATTTTTTTAATTACAAAAAAAAATGTCTTTCTAATGATGCTAAATAAATTATTCCTCTTAAACTAAAACAAAAACAAAACAATACAATTTTCTGTATTTTTTTAATTACAAAAAAATTGTCTTTCTAATGATGCTAAGTAAATGATTCCGTTAAAACTAAAACAAAAACAACTAAAACTAAAACAAAACAATATAATTTTTTAATTAAAAAAAATTGTCTTTCTAATGAGGCTAAATGATTCCGCTATTTTTTTCTGAAATATAACAAACGTTAAATATATTTCAACGTAATTTTCAATGAATGTTTTTATTATTTCATTAAATATTTAATTTGGCTTCTTATTTGTCTGCCTTTGTACAGAGTCAATCATTTTTCGTTCCTTTCTGTATATATATATTAATAATCTTTTTCTCTGTATTATTTAGACTTTACTTCTGTGTGCTCGCCGATATATATTTGCATATATACTTTTATGCTTTTTCTATTTGTATTTTGAATATTTTATTTTTATTTGATTTCCAATTGTATTATATCCTTTATTGGATGTTTCCGTAAATATGTGAGCAATTTTGTTTTGTATTTATGTATTTTTTTTTGTTTTCCCCCTTTAACTTTGCACTTTTGAGTGCGTCCTTCATATTTGAAATTTCTTCCGCTATGAATTGCGTATTGACTTACCTTTCTAAGCCTTGTGGTATAATTGTTGGCACATATGGAGTTTAAATATTGAGAATTAACAAAATAATTATTGTGTGATTTTTCTTCCATTGTTGAAAGCTGAAGAAGAAACAGACTGCTTATTATGAAGATAACAGAAAATTAATATATATATTATTAATTAATAGTTTTAATGAAACGTATATGAAATTTTTATTAAATTAATTATTAATAATTTTAATTAACGTTTTTAATGAAACTATTATGCCATAGGATTTGTTAAAATAGGAATGCTCATTTAATAAGCAATACTTCCCTCAAACAATTAAAATAGCATAGATTTAATTTGATCGCAATTTATTATTTAAAAAAATTTGTTGAGTAAATCATAGAGTATAAACTCTGCACAAAACATGTAAATGCAAATGAAACGTAACCAAACAGTTGGATACTAAAGATCACTAATATTTATCATTGTGCGTAAACTTGAATGTCTAGAAAGATCTTATAATCAGCTATAAATCTCAAAATACATTGAAACAGTTACCAATGAGACTGGCCTACCAACTGTTATAAAGCTTTTGAATTAATTATTCAGTGCTCGAATTTCTGCAGTTCTCACTTCTTACATTTTAAACGGGAAATGTTTAGTAAATTGAAAATTCTTTATAAAATTGATTAAATTCTTGAAAAAAATCTAATCGAAAATGATTTGTCCAAACATTAGTCTTATGAATTTAAGAAAACATTTTGATATAATTTTTCTCTTATTAAGGAAAAACGATAAATTTTCAAGTTTTTTTTGTTAAGTTTTTAAATTTTGACATTGTTTGACTCGACTTAGACTTTCACGAGGATGGGATGAAAAGTTTCCGACCTGCCATAGATATGGCATTACTTTGTTTTCTTTTTTTTATCTTTCTTTTAATCTTATCTTTTTAAGCGTATCTTTTTTAATACTTCTTAAGATTTGCATTTGGTTGTTTTTATACTGCGCTGTTTTAAAATATTCTTCGTTTGTTTTCAGCCCAGTATCAAGAAAACTGAAGTGCGAGTTGTGATAAAATATGATTTTTATAAAAGTATTATCTCCAACGGACATTAAAACTGAGATAGACACCACACTGTGGGAATCTGCTCCTTCATTACAACTGTTAAAACATGGGTTGCAGACATTAAATATAGTCGTACGAGAACTCTGGATACTAAGCGTTCTGGAAGACAAAATTCAGCCACTACAGATAAAATCGTTTGAAAAGTTCACAAAAATACTATGAATGATCGACGTTTGAAATTGACAGAAATTGCTGAGTGTGTTGGTGTGTATAAGTAATGAGCACATCATATTTTATTCGATATTTTCGGTATGAGAAATTTGTCGTCAAGATGGATGCCACGTTTGCTAACTTTGGATCAAAAACTGCAGAGCATTATTATATCGGAAGAATGTTTGGAGTTGTACAATTCAAAGCAAACTGATTTTTTGCAACGTTCCGTCACTGTGGATGAGATATGGAACCATCATTATACTCCAGAGACCAGCAATCAAAACACAGGACAGCGATGGACGAATCAGCACCAAAAAAAGCAAAAAATGCGCCATCTGATGGAAACGTTATGATAACAATTTTTTGGTATGCTAAGGAAATTTTATTGTTAGATAATTTAAAAAAAAAGGCAGGACCATCAATGCCGAATATTATGCTAATCTGTTTACAAATTGCATTCCAATATAAAAAAAGACCAGGTTTGGACAAGAAGAGAGTTATGGTTATACCGGGACAATATTCTCGTCCACAGGGTGATGGCAAAACTTTATGAACTGAAGTATGAAATTCTTCTTCATGCAATCCTATTCTCCAAATATGGCTCCGTCGGACTACAGCCTTTTCCCCAATTTGACAAAAAATTCTGGCTGGAAGGAAACCATGTTCACACACCGAAGTCATCTCATCGACGAAAGCCTACTTTGAGGGTTTAGACGAAAGCACTTACAAAGAGGGGATACAAGCATTGTCACACCACTGGAGCAAGTGTATATCTTTGGAAAGGGACTACGTTAAAATAAAGCAATCATTAAATAGATTTATTTTATTTTTCTTTGTTAAGTCAGAAATTTCTTACACATTCTCGGATGATTGTCCAAGTTTCAGATCTCTTGAGTCAGAACCCCCCCCCCCCCCGATTCCCAAAAAATGGCATTTGTCTGTCTGTGAACTCGATATCTCATAAACGCTTTATGTATCAACTTGCGACTAAATTTGTAAATATTTATCATATTTTAAGAGAATTCTCTCCATAGAAAATCTGCCTATCTGGTTGATCGATTTCAGTTGCACTCGGTGCCTCTAAAATGCAAAGAGCTAAATAGATAAAATTTAACACATATTAGCGAGATATATTCGGGAAAAATGTTAGATTCGTGCCAGAGATCCACATTTCATAACTATTGATTTCTAATGACTTCAAGGCAATTTCGGTTTCTTCCAAGGTTTACTAATTTTTGTATGGGGGGGGGGATGGTTTAGTTTAGTTATATTAACGTCCCGTTTTAAAGCAACACTAGAGCTGTTTTGGGACTGACCTTTTAACTTTGAACTGCAGTCAGATAACGAGGATGACGCTTGAGCTGGTACCCCCTCATCAAACGTCCACACCACACCAGCGGGAGAACGTTCGACCCCGACGGAGACCCCGACACCAGATACACCCCAACGGATTTAGTTTGCACGTCGTTTCTTCGATGGAATCAGATCTCGAACCTGAAACACTCCTTCTTCAAAGCTGGGACCTTAACTCCAGGCTACCACGGGGCGGGGAGGGGGGGAGGCGACTGTAATAGAAGAAGATCATTAGTGAAAGTTCTGGGGAGATTATTCTTTCTGGTTAATTTTTCATTCAACTTTATAAACTATGTTAGTTTTTATTACATATTGTAGCAAACATCATCTCTATGACAAATATCATTATTAAAGAATACAGAAATCTGTATTAATAGATATATATTTTGATAATATAATGTACAAACATGATTATTTAAATACAAAACTTGTAACAAAATATTTAAAAAAATCACATATGTTTTCGATAAAGAAAATATATGTTTTTAAATTTTCAAAGTTAAATAGGTTTCAGAAAAAAAAAAAAGAAAAAAGCGTGAAAACGATTTCTGTGGAATTAGAACTAAGAATTATGTTTATTTAGCAGCGCCAATTTTAAATTTCCAAATAATGTAACAGGTTTGAGTGACTAATCCAGCTGCAGATGTTCGCAGTCAGAAGTTACTTTGCATTAAGAGACTCGGACGCTTCGCCATCGATTCCTTTATATTCTGAATAATATATCATGCTGGAAATCGGCAACAGAAGCATTTCATAGCGAGAGTTTGAACTATTTCTCTGCAGAGATAAGCATTCGGTTATAATCGGAAATCGATATTAAACGAAGATTATCGTGGAAGTCTTTGAAATAAATGTGTTTGATTTTCATTCCGGTGATTATATAGCGTAGGGAGTTAATCATGGCCAATGTTCCTTGAGAAAGCTGCCAGAGCTGAAATATAGATCAGATGTAGTAACTAAAAAAACTAAATATTATTAACTAAAATTTAGATATAGTAACTAAAAAAAGAAGCTGATATATTTCAATGATTGAAATTACAGTACTTAAAACAAATCATTCATAATATAGCAGTTTTAATATAATATTACTTTTAATATACAAAAATATTAAAGACGTATTTATATTATTTCATATGGTATCTTCCTAAACTTAAATTATTTGCATAATTTACAGTTGCAGAAATTCATCAACTACAATGAAAAGAGATCCCTAAGTCTTCTTTTTTCAAGATATTTTCTTTCATTTGTTCTACACAAACTCATTGTAGTCTTTAGAAATATTTTCAGAAATCTATAAATGATATATTTTATTGCGTGTGATATTAATGAATGCTATTATTATTATGAAATTAGTGATTCTATCTGAATCTTTCTGTTTTTGAATTAATGGATTTTATGAATAAGAATTGGAGAACAGAATCTACTAATCATAATTTTTTTCCTACTTTTTTCAGTAATTTGATAATTATAGAGGAAGTGACAAAATATTTTAATTGAAATAAATTTTAAATATCGTACATTCTTATTTGAAACACACTTTAAATCACCCTCATATAAATTTTATTAATAATTGATATTCAAATTGTCACTAATGTAAGTTTTCTGTTAATGAGATTGGAAAGATAAAATTTCTTTTTTACATCAGTGAAAGGTTCAATTTGAAAAATTATTCAGTAACATAAAGCAATTTAAATATTTAAATTCATTGTTGTTGAGAAAACACTCCATGTAAAAATTTTGTGAACAAAACATCTTAGAAAATGATTCTCATTTTTGCATGTGGGGATCTTAAACCCAAAAGTCATAATTTTAATACTTTCGAATATTATAAAATATTGTATATTATATAACATAACTCATAAATTAATGAGATCCACCAACTATAACATTTTGTATATTTTTGTTTTTTAATGTTATATAAATAATGAAGCTTATTATGTAACGCACGAATTTTAATGCTGAACGAATTTTAACGCTGAATGGCTCGATTTTCTACCTTTTCTTTTTCGCAAATATGCTGAGATTTACCAAGAAATTTATTGGTTAAATTGAAGTTTGACGGTAAATAAGAAATGCTTCTAATTTTCAGATTAAGAAATCTAAATCTCTTATGAAAAAATTACAAATTCTGTAAAGACTATACTTATTGTATATCAATTATTTTAATTCATAAATAATAAACTAATATTAAGTTTCAATGCATAGTTAATTTTAATTTTAAATAATGAAATATATAAATAATATATTAAAAAATAATCAAATAATAAATAATGAATCCCAGAATATAATCTTAAAACAGTCTATCATCATTAGTATTTTATTACAAGATAAATTATTGCTTTATTCTCAAAAACTCAAGATATGACTGTAATTATGTTTTATGAACAACAATTTTGTACTACATATATAGAGCAGTTTGTAACACATATTTGGAATCGATGGAATTGAAAATGAAATTAATTGGATTAAAACTGAAATTGAAATCAATTGAATTGGAATTTCAAATCGATTTAATTTCATTTTGCTAGGAAACGGAAATGAATAATATAATTTCACAATTCACAAAGCTGGTGATTTGAGATTTAAAAAATGATTCCTATCAAATTCTGTATTAGAAATTAGATCATTAAGCATTATTAAAATAAAATAAATTATTTTATTACTTATTCAATAAATGAAAATGTTTATTCAATACACATAATAAGTTTAAAAGCTTCAAATATAAGCAATTTACTGCTTTTGATGTTTTTTCTGGATTGATAACTTGTTTGTATCTATATAGCTTCTAAAAATTATTTTAAGAAATGTTATCATATTTTTCAATGTTTAGAAATTTGTATATAGAAATAATATTGAAAAATACAACATTTTTCTTCATAAGAATTTTTCAAATAAAGCAAGACAAATTAAAACGAAAAAAGTTCCCTGGAATGATCATAATTCTGCGAAATATATATCAATACTACCATTAATCTTCTATAAGATACATAACTACAATTTTAAAAATAGTAATAAAAATAAAATCTTTTTTTGGTAAAATATGCTAATAAATTTTTTAGATAGTGTTTCCATGCTCATATATGTATTCAAAGATACTGCATTCAGTTCAAAAAGCATTTTATTAAAAGAAAATGCCATGAAGAAAAAATAATAATTCAATTTTATTCCCAGATAGAGTAAAATATGAATCTCCATCCACAAATACCCTCTTTAACAGTGTCCCTCAATAACATAAATCTTTAATTTTAGGAATTTGCATTCCGAACATTCTTTTCGAAATGTAAATTTTATATTTCTTAAGAAAGTATTCTAGCAGAAATTTTTCAGGCAACACTTTTTTCTTATTTCGGTTGCTGAACAGAAGTTTATTAAAAATCACTTCTGTTATTTTATGAACTAAATTTACAAGAAAGGGACAATGTCTTTTTTTATCCTCCTAAGAAAAGTCAATTAACATGGTAAAGGCCTTTAATTATTAATTCTCTTTAATTATTTAAAGTAAATATGTATCGCTGACGTTCCTAAAAAGCATAGGCTTAATTTGATTTTCAATGTAATTGATTATAAATGTCTAGATATTTTAATAAATGATGACTAGATTTGGCGACTTAATTCACGCAAAAAAGTAGTTATTAAAGCCATTCAATTCAATCTTATATTTTTAGAATATTAGCTTCCTCTGCAGAATGTTTTTAAATTTAACATTACAATAAGAATGATGTTTTGCACTATTATTAAACTTACATCATTTGTTTAGTTGCTCTGCAAACTTACTTTTCGAACCGTTAATCAAAAACTTGATCCTTAATTTGAAACCTAAGAGATTAAAGCTTCAATTATTCTGGTATATCTGTTGATAATCTTAAACGTGCTGAGAAAAAAAGTGAAGAATAAAATGTAAAAAATAAAACCTTTAGAATTAATATTTTAATCATGTTACACAAAATACCTCTTAATTTGTTAATCTTGGCAGAAAATTTATTAATAATTTCTCTGGTTTTATCAAATATAAATGTAACTTCAATAAGAAAACATTTTTCCATCTAAAAGAGTGAGCTATATGTTTATGTTACAGTTATATTACAGGAAAGAGGCTGTAGTGTTTAAAAAAAAATTAAAAATTAAAAAAAAATAAGGATGGTTACCTTCCAACGATAAACTGAACTATAAGTACAGCAAAGTTAAAAAAACGTTTCGTTTGAAGCTAGCTTTAAACAGTAAATTAATTAGAATTGTCGAATGAGATGAATCATTTACATCTTGATCACCAATAATGGAAGTTTTAGATTAGTTGTATTATCGTGTCCTTTGAAGGCAGTACTATGAATATTTTAGGTTGAACATGATAATTTTAAACCATGGTCAGATGACGAGGAAGACAGCTGAGTTCATGCCTTCATCTCCAAGAAACCGCACCACACCAGCGGAGGGACATTTTCGGCCTCGAGGATTTTAACGCAACCCCACTTACAGGACGGTTCTTTGGTGAAATCAGGTCTTTAGCCTGAAACTCAACAGCCCCGAAGAAGATACCTAACCACCAGGCCACCGCGGACGTCAATAATGAAATAATATCAATATTAATTATTTCTAGTAGTTATTAGAACAACTTTAATTTTATTACAACAATAAAGTCTATTGTTATATGGTAAGTACAGCCTGAGTAAAAACTTTAAGGCCAGTAAAAAATTTTGAGAAAATTCAAAATGAAATAAAAGGGATTCAAATAATATTAATTATTAAAGTTCATTGATAAGAAATAAAGGCCATAAACATAATTTGTAAATACATAATTATGAGAAACATGTAGTTATTTAAAAAGTTAGTATTTCTGCCTGAGTAAAAACTTTAAGGCCACCAGTCATTTTTTAAAAATAAATATAATATAATCGTGTAATTACCATTGTAACTACTAGCTTCTGACAACGCTGCAATTTTCATATTTGTCATACGTTTCTTCGAAGTATTGGTGATCTTTGTGAAGATGGCGAAGGGTAAGAAGTTAACTGATCGTGAAAGAGGACAGATTGAAGCTTTGTCTTCAACAGGAATGAGTAGTCGTGCTATTGCGATAAAGATAGGAAGATCAAAGACTGTAGTCAATAATTTTTTTAAGTAGAAAGACAATTATGGTAAAAAGAATACTGGGGGAAGACCTAAAGCTTTGTCCTCGCGTGATGAAAGAAGAGTTTGCCAACTTGCATCTACTGGAAAGTACTCAACCAGGAAACTGATTCCGAAGAAAGATTTAAAAGTTTGTCAAAAAACGATTTATAACACAATTAGAAGGTCTGGAAGGTTCACTTATTCAGCAAAATTGACTAAGCCTCAGTTACTGCAGAGACACAAAATAGAGCGTTTGAACTTTGGCCAGAAAGTCATGATCTGGGACAACCAATGGACAGAAATTATTTTTTCTGACGAAAAAAAATGGAATTTGGATGGACCAGATGGTGGAATTTCTACTGACATGATATAAGAAATGAAAAAGAAATATTCCCCAAGCGCCAATTAGGTGGAGGGTCTGTCATGACTTGGGGCTGTTTTGCTTACAATGGTGTAGGGTCAATTGCAATCGTTTCAGGTAGAATGAATTCACAAGGATACCAAAATGTCCTTACAAATCATCTTTTGCCAAATTCTGAATGTCTTGCTGGAGAAAACTGGAAATATCAGCAAGACAATGCATCAATCCATTCGAGTAACAGCACAAAAAATTGGTTCCAAGTCAACAATGTTGAAACTGTGAAATGGCCAGCTAGATCACCTGACCTCAACCCAATCGAGAACCTTTGGAGTGACTTAGCAAGATGAGTTTATGCAAATGGGAGACATTTTACATCAACAACAGAGCTGAAATCTACGATCAAAGATGAATGGTATAAAACCGACACCACCCTTTGTCAAAAACTCGTTTCATGCATGAAAACAAGAATATTTGAAGTAATTCGAAGAAATGGCTCCTACACAACCTTCTAAGAATTTGTAATTTTTTTCATATCTGTTATTTTTTATGTTGGCCTTAAAGTTTTTACTCAGGCTCAAATATTCATCTGTGTGTTCTGTAATATTTTCTAATAATAAAATATTTGCAAATTAATTTTTCTACTTTTTTTACTTTTATTTAAGCTTAATAATTATCAATCAAATGATATTTAAATTCCTCAGTTTATATGTTTCCATTTTCTCAAAAATTTTTACTGGCCTTAAAGTTTTTACTCAGGCTGTAAAAGATATCATTCAAAATATTTTTTTTTTTTTCAATTTTGAGATGATTTTAAAAAGTTCATATAGCTATAATATTTTAGGAAAAAATTATAATTCTACAATTAAATTGTTAGGAAAAAAAATAGAATTTTACAGAATTTTAATAAACCGAATTTCTTATTGAAAAAAATACTCAAGTATACAAATTCCCACTTTCCGAGACACATCTGTGACAAATTTGATAGTTCTAACTGTCTATTCTACAGTATTCAAAACACACACGCTTTTTCTTTATAATAATTACTAGAAATAAAAACTAGGAAACCAATTTAATTTTTACCTTATCTATTTGATTAAAGAAATAATTTGTCTCCTTTGTATTTGTCCTAATATTTGTCTATAGACATAATAGTATTTCTTTGCTTACAGCTGCAGGGAATTCCATTGAGACACCTACACATAAATCTTTCACCGGGTTTAGCAGAGTAGAAGATGAAGATTCAGTACTATTATTTGATTCACATGCTTGGCGAAACGTGCGATGGACATATCTTATTGTGGAAAGGAATTTGCATCGCAATGAGAGCTTGAACAGCTACAGTTTTCAACCGTGTCTAGACGGTGTGAATACGCTGTATTAATCGAAGCAGGAGATGAAGTGACATTTATATATGTCAGCTCGCATATTTGTTAGACGATAGACCTAACATTTAAAAAAAAAAAGATTATATTTGCATTATTAGGAAGCTGATTTACGCTATATGCATTGATATGAAATTAAGAGTAATTATTTGCCTGTAAAAATATTTGAAAAATGTGAATGAAAATTTGATGAAAAAATCTATGTATTTTAACGGATTGATGAAAAACGTACGTCATAAATCTTTGTTTTAGGCCTTAGCTACAAAACCTATCTTAGAAATATACAGATATACATTTTGATATGAAATTATAATTTTATACGAATAGGAATTTTCCGTCGCCATATGGTTATCAATTTATTGTTCCTGAACTGATAAATCATTGATTCAATCCAGCATTTAAATAAAATAATCAAGTATCATAAATTTCTGCTTTCGAAATACATGCCATCGAAAATAAGCGTATTGAAATAACATATATTCCACATTTCTATCAACATAAGATGAAATAGCTTATTGTAGTGTGTTTAAAAAAAAAAGAATTCGTTTTTAAATTATACTTTGAATTTTTTGAAAAATAATTTAAAGTATATCAATATTAACATTAAGGAAATTTTCCTTTATTAAATCATACATTTTTTCAGATGCATTTGGAAGTATCTTTCATGCAGGTAACATGATGGAATTAGATAAAATGAACTACTTACTAAAGCTTTCATACAGGCCTAGAAATTGGAAACTTACCCTAATCAATTTTGATGACTCTAATATCACTTCGAGAAAATTCATTTTATTTTTTGCCTAGTTTAACCTTCTCATTCCTTATATCATTCGAGTTCATCCATTTCTGAATATCGAAGAGCACGAGTTTCGCATTTAAAAATAAGAAACATTTCGTTTCCTCTCAAAAATCTCAATGATAGTCCGTTTCTTAATTGGCTGCCATACAAAAAACGATTTGAATATGTCTACAAAGTATTTAACTAATATCTAATAAGCAAATGCATCACGGATATCGTTTCAGAGGTTCTCAGAAAGTCTCTCTCTCTCTCTCTCTCTCTTTATATATATATATATATATATATATATATATATATATATATATATATATATATATATATATATATATATATATATATATATATATATATATATATATATATATATATATATATATATATATATATATATATATAGATAGATAGATAGATAGATAGATAGATAGATAGATACAGAGAGAGAGAGAGATTAATTTAAGAAAAAAAAATATACAATCATTATAGACATAAAAATTACATTAATTTTTGGGAGAAACAAATATTAAAGATCATGGTTTTAATAATCACATGATGAATAATTAATACCGATGGCTGGGATAACCTGCTTGGTAAGACATTCGCGTCCCTTGGGTTTCGAGTTCAAACCTCGCCGGCAGAAGACTCTCCGTGTGTGTGGTGGCTTGCGCACGCATAAATCTGTCGTGGGTACAAAGACGAGAGTAATGCCACTGGGGTTACTTGATCAAGGTTGATCGTTCTCTTATGCAGGTCTAAATTACGATCTATGGATAAGTGTTTGAAAAGTATGAAGTCCACCCCGTAAAAAGTGCTGTGCAGTGTGTGTAGCTATGTCGTACTGTTGTCTCTAGATGGCGCTTCTGAAAAAACAAGAGAAGCACCCTTGGCTTAAAATCACTGACTTCTATAATTAGTGGGGTTGTCTATGACAAGTGCCATTAGAAACAACAACAATATAATTAGTATCAATATCATGTTTGTTTTATTTAACTTCTAAAATAGAAAATCTTTTAAGTTAATGCACGATGTAATAAAAGTATATTTGCTAATATAATATGCAAAATTTTTTATTTAACTATCAGTATTGTAGTAATTCTGTAAAAAATAACATTTTTCTCTAAGGCAGTTTTACTAACACTTCTTCAATTAATTAAGCTCTCTTGTTAAAAAGAATGGCCCAATTCCAAACGAGTGAAAACAATGTTTCAAATTTTTTGAGACTTCTTTTTCTTAGTCATAAGATCTATTCATCATTTTTTTTTTTGCACTCATGAAGATTAGGCCATAAGGGGCACATATGAAAAATTATGTTAATTTTTTATCAACTCAAAATTTATCAATCCAGTTTTTTGCCTTTTATATAAAAATTTCTTAAGAAACTGATCTGAGCTTTATATATACAGTTGAAGTATTTTGTTGCCATGGAGTATTATTGTATAAGGAAAATAATTTCAAATTTAAATAAGGCAGAATTTTATCTCATAAACATATTGTGCTATCACAGTATTATTTAACATTTTATACGAAGATTAAATAATATATATATAATTCTACTTTTTATCAAATTATCGTATTTTATTATAGAAAAATTTCATTCTGTAATTGTCAATATTATCTGCTTCATTTTTGTATACAACTTTAAAAAAAAAATCTCAAAATTTTTTAAATAGAATGATAAATATTAGTAACCAATTGATAATCTTAATTTAAAATGTAATTCACTATCTACATAAAAAAGTTAATTACTGTCAGGTTGGTTGCTGAATTTGTATTTGCCGTCTTTGTAGACCAATTAGTTTGCCTGTGTTAAGGGTTGTTATAATTTGGAAATTAAACATTTTAAGTCATTTGATGACTTCTTCAGCAAAATATTTTTAACTCAAATTTTAATAGATACAAAATAGCTATTATTTATTTAGAAGCGTTGCTGAGTATTGTTCTTTAAGCTCATTTCTCCAAATTTCTCTCATTATTTCCTAAAATTCAAATTTCATTTCCTAATGGAAATTATGAAGCTTCATTCTAATGCATTTTTTGCTGAAATTAATATATAAAATATGAATAAATGCAAAATGTAGAATTATTCAGCTGGAAGATGTGTATGCATTAAAAAAATAAACTGATTGAGCATTTATTTTATTTTATTTTATTTTTTTGCGTTTCTTATCTTATGCAAGATTAAGGAGAATCATTCAATATATTTTTTTTACTCTTCAAAAATATATAAATGCACTAACTCATCAGAAATATATAAAGCTTTTGATTCATCAGAAATATATAAAGCATTGACATCATCAGAAATCAAGTACAGATATATAAAAGCATTGTTAAAACTATAAGAACGATAATACATTTTTATGCATGAAAATGTATTAAACAAAAGAACAGCAACCTTTACAAATGATCCTATTTAAGAAATATTCACTTTGCCTTTTTGTAGTTTTGTTCAAAATATAACAAAATATCAAGAACAACAATTTTTCTTTCAGATTAGAAAAGTAATCAATCATCATCGGCAGCAGCAAAAGAGGAAATATTCAAGAGAAGATAGCTGCAACAATAGTGAAAACTATTTCAGTTTCATGATAACAAATATATAAATTTGTGTAGAATCAGTTGTAATTTTGCTTAAAATTTAATTTAATAAGGGAAATGATTGTACTTGATTTTATGTGTCTCACTGTGTATATTGGCGCTATACAAAATAGATTATTAGATCAGTAACAACGATAATGTTCTGATATTAACATTGGAATAATAAATATGTAACCTAAAGCGATTTTTTAATGTTGGACAAAATTTTAAGTAATTTAAAATTTTTGGCATTCTTTACCATAATATTTGTAAATATTACTGCACAAAAATTATTTTTGTATAGATTGAAGTTTTAAAAAAATACCTTTTCTATTATTACGAGTTAATAGTTTTGGAAATTTTTAAAGAATTTTAACAATTTTTAAAAATATCTTTTGCTTGAATTTTAAGAAAAGAACTTCATTGTTGACCTGAGATTAAAAAAAAAAATTATTGTTTTCCCAAATATTTTCAGAAACAGCTTACTTTTCTAATCTGAAAGAAAAATTGTTCAATTATCAAATATTTCACAAATATTTCCCTAGTTCCCAATGAAGAATTATTTTATTTAATATATGTGTAATTCATACGGCACATAATAAAGTTCAGTTACAGTAGCTCCAAAGTCGAAAGATAGATTAAGCGGAAAATTGTGTTGTTATTAGTACTACTTTGTTATGGGGTTAGTTGTTTTCCTTAGAGACTATTGTCCTTTATAGCTGTTGTCCTCTAGAAAGGTTTATGCTTTTATTATAAAAACAAAATTTCTGATAAATTATTAAAACAACAGAGCTTAAATATCTGGCGATTTGATATGTAAAAATATTTTATTGGCGGAATCGCGGTTGTAAAGTTATAGCTTAAAAGTTTATTCAAAATAAATGCATCCAGTATCCCCATGGAATTAGCTGATTGCCAAACGCAAATAACTAAAAATAAATAAATAAAAGTAATAAGGCAATTTAATGTTTATTATCGAAAAAATTTTATCAGAATTTTAGCATGAGCTAAGATAAAATATTTCTTAATTTATTCATTATTCATTTTTAAAATTCTTATTTATTTATCTGAATTTTAACATGCTGCAAAATTCATTTTTGTGCATTAAAACTTTTATTATTAAAGATTTTGTTTTTTCTAATTTAAATTTCCAAAATAATCTCTTTAGGGAGTGTTTCCGAACTAAATTTGTTCCAAATTCGGATGCTCTAGTCCTAAATTGGCGTTGATATACGCACATATTCTCTTTATTATTAGTATATACATACATATTATTCTTTATATACACATAATCTCATATTCCTTTATACACACACTCTTCTTTTATACACACACTCCTCCTTTATACACACACTCCTCCTTTATACAGACATGTTCTCCTTTATTATTTATAAAAATGAAGATAAAACATTTCCCATTTCCACATTCTCCTCAAAATAAAATTAGCACATTATTTACACCTCTTGAAATAATTCATTTAATAATGTAGTAGTAAATAAGTAGAAAAATTAATTTAAGCAGTAGAAATAATTAATTCATTTAATAATGTAGTAGAAATAATTCATTTAAAAATGTTCCAACCGAATGAAAGCTTGTACTCAGACACTTTGAAGGGCTTCATCTATATTTGTCGTCAAGAAATGAAGCTGGATTTTCATTAACTAAATGGTGTTTTGTGAAATATTAACCTTAAGAAAGACCGAAACATTAAATAATATAACTTTATCATTTTAATATGCCTAGGAGATCGATTACAGAACATTTTAATGTTTTATGTGCAGTAAAATTCATTTCCACTTCACACAGTTGGCTGTAATAGTGAAAAATAATTTTACTTGTATTATAGGATTTGTTTTATTTTTGCATCTTTTAATAGTTAATATTCCTAAAAATAAGCATTGCCATACAGAGGCATTTCTGATTTCACTGGGAGTCATAACATGTCCTTTTTTTATGCGTTTTATCAAGATAAATACAAATAGTTAATGCTATTCATTGCTACATTCATACAGATTTTATGAAAACTATCTTGTTGAATAAGGTTATCTAGATAACGTTTAAAATTTTAAAAAAATTAAAAGAATACAAATATTATCTAAATTATTATTACTCTTACAATTTAAAATAGACATAGCCATGGTCAAAATAGTGTTCATCCCACTGAGAGGATTAGTAGGAATATTTACTGCATCATTTGGAGAATAAAATAATATATGTAAAAAAAAATTTTAACTTTGAAATGTGAATATTAAGACCGGGTAGCTAAAATAAAAGTGAGTTATTGAGGGGATATAGCAAATCTCAGCAATATAAGACATATAAAATATGGTGGAATATTATGAAAATTATTAAAATTCTACCCAAAATAATTAAAAAGATGAACTTGGATTTCTAGAATAACAAAGATTAAATCATGAAAAATACAGCTATATCCAAGAAACAAAATCTAAACAAATTTGATTATTGCATGTTTGCAGTAACTTTATAATTTTTATAACATTCATTTAAATTCCCAATATATGCAGTTATGGGAAATTCTTATAATTAAATATCTGTACGAATTATTTAATATTTCACAAGAATATAAATTAAAATTTTACAACACTTCGCACAATTAATTTAAAAAAAAAATTATTTCTGACAAAACAAAAAGGATTGCAACTTTGAAAGTCATTTTTAAATTTAAGAACTATTGTTGAGTTTATTTTTTCACTTGTTTTTTCATCACGCAAACTAAGTAAATCAAAAATGTCATTGGAAAAATTTATTTTGATAATAGAATTTTGAAAATAGACTTTTTGAACTGCCTTGCCTGATAGATGCCTTTTGATTATCATAGGATGGAAGGTATCACTATTAAGTTAATTCATCATCGCGGTCATATTTATTACATGGGGATTAGGTCAAAATGGATGATCATTTATTTTAGAAATAAAACGCAACAAGTCTCAATTTTCATCGAATTAGTTTCTTACAAATCAACCAACGTAAATATCCACATTTTCCTGTTTCTGAGTCAAAAAAAAGTAATCAGAAAAAGCTTCTACCACAGAAGAATAGAATTGCAATTTTAGCTTGGGAACTTATTAATCACTAAGTTAGATTTTATGGATTGATTATATATTTGCTAAAGGAAATAACAAAAGTTGAAGGAAAGTGTTTCGAAATCATTTCAAAAATTTCATAAAATTTCAGATTAGTTAACCATATCATTGAGTTGTATTTGTAAGAAGTTTATATATATTATGATAATCAATCCATTTCTTGAGAAAACAGCAATGAAAAAGACAAATCGTTTGAAATATTTTGACCGATTGCATCAGCACGTGAATTTATTTAGGATGTGATAATTGGTAAAAAAAATATCTTTCCCATGCAAACAAAATGGTAAACTAAAATATTCTGAAGGATTTTTGCACAAAAAATATTAGAATTTTTTTAAAAAAATTCAGGTGTTTTGCTATTGGATTCTGATGTCCTCTTTGGAGCACTTTTTGCGAGTTGCAGTTAAATACTAAAAATAATTGAATTTTAATTAATGGAAGGGGCACATTTCTTGCTAATTATATTATATTATATATTTATTTTTTATAGAGAATATAAATATTCTTTCTTTCTAAATTATATAACTGATTAAAAGTCAATAAAGTTTTCAAAAATTGGGGTAATATTGAAATTTCTGATGGAATTTCAAGATTTGATCAACAGACTAAAAAATTTCTCGAGCATAAAAACAGAAGATTACACGCAATAATCGTTTCATTATAACACAAAATCTATTCAAATTCACCTAGCGCAACAGAAATCAAATTTATAATAAAGTATTAAGCATAGTAGCTTATAGTAATTTTTTTCTTGAAATTACTATTTGCCGTATAGATATATATTGTTTACTTGATATTGAATTTGAAAATATTGGGGATTTACAAATTCTTTTAAAATTTTATCAAATAATCAAATTTAGCCATTAGGCGATGACAGTCCTAGATTTTTATTCAACAAAATTCACATCTTCAAAAAACATCGCTCAGCTTTGTTGTCTATGAAAGCCAATTATCAATAAAAGTTTCCAATTTAAGTATATAATTAAGTGTGGTAGGTATATACAAAAAGTAAAATTCTTTCCTAATTTTAATTTACTAAAATAAAAGCAACTATTTCCTTTTTCAAAGACTTCGCGTTCGGTATGACTTAAAAAGGTTAGAATGCATAAATTACTTCTAACAAGGAAAGTATTTTAAAGAATGACATTAACAACGACATGTTTTCATAAAAAACTGCATAAATTAAATTTCCGACACGTTACATTTTGACAAAATAATGGTTACAACCTTGGAGAAAACTAAGTGCTTAATCAATAAATATCAATTAAGTTCTAAAAATGATAAAAATGCATAATTGTTATTTTCGAATATATTTTTAAAATTACTTATTCTTTGTCTAGTAACCCATAAGTTTTACTTTTTATCGAGAGTCTTATAAAGAAATTATCTCTTCTTAAAATAATGGTTTACAGCTATTAGATTACATTTTTACTAAAGATCTTTTCGTTGGGGAGTTCAAGAAGTTTAAAAAGGTTCTTTCACTGTTATTGGAGTTGTATTTTTACAGAAACAGCTTTGAGAAGACTGAATAATTTAGTTGCTTCGTTTTTAAAATGAATTATGAGATTTTGATGCTACTTTGTGATTTTATATGATTAGACAATAATCAAAATGCTATACTAAAGGAAACTTTAAATCAAAGTTTTTAAACAACTATAAAGTTTTTTTTAATTAAATAAAAACATTTATTTTTTCTAGCAAACAGAGTTACCATCAAGCCATATTTTTTGGTTTAATGAAAATCATTATGAATACGTGATTGATTTAGGTGATAAAGCTTCACTTTATATAAATCATTTCTCCATATGCGATAAACTAACAAATAATGAAAGCATAATCAGCATATAGGACGAATCGAATTGCAGAATATATACAAATCTAATGATATATATATGTTTTAATTATTTTAGATATGTTGCTGTTGTTTCTTATGGCACTTGCCACGGACAAGCCCGCTATTCAAAGACAGCCGATTTAAACCAAAGGGGGAGCGCCTCTTTATCGTAGAGCCAACTTGGGCCAAGAGTATGACTCGACTACTTACGCATCACTCGTTCGCTTGCACAAACCCTTTCTACAGGAGGGCACATTCACACATTTCACAGATAGAACAGAAAGAACAACCATGCCCAAATCGGGATTCGAACCCGGAACGCCCAGATCAAGGAGAAGATGCGCTACCCCTGTGCCAGGACACCGGCTGTTTTAGATATATATGTAATTAATTAAGTTAATTTTTATTTTGTTTACTTTTGTCAACATATAACAATACCCCAAGATAATTTTTTCTGTCAAGGAGTTCACTCGTTTTAAATAAGCGATTTTATAAGAATTCAAAATGCTTTTTAAAACCAGAAGTGCAATTATATTTTTATATTGTCATGTTAAAATGAAAAATGATGATAAATGTCGTTAACTTTTAGATTTAAGCAATCTAGTTTAAAATTTCATATTCACTAACAGAATAATGCATCGAAATTGGAAGAAAATATCATTTTATTCCCAGTAACATTAAAATGCTAGCTTTCATAAGCAGGAACATTATTTTACATTAGTAATTTTTATACAAAAATAAATTTCAAAGAATTTTAAAGAAGATTTTGAAGATTAAGGTAGTACTATTACATGGAAAGTACATAGATGTACCTTAGGGTATGCAACTTCATTCGTACAACTACGATAATATTACAAAGCAACAGCGAAACCTTTAAAAAGTCACTTAAAATTGTTTTTTCTTTTCTATAAAGTATTATTGAAAGAAATACCATGATCCTTATTACTATTGTTTATTATTATTATTATTATTTTACTTAGGTAACTTTTGCAAGTGCATTGCATTACCACTAAATTAAGTCTAAGAGATTTTATTGAAATTAAATAAAACTGACAATTTACTTATATTTAAATAAGTTAATACAGAACAATTCAAAATACTTTCCGAAACAACTAGAGTAATTATATTTTTTCATTATTATTACGCTCAAATGAAAACTAGTAACGAACCTCATTAATTTGGAATGTAGTTGAATAGTAATAATATGGCAATATAGTAGTATAATAATATAGTTAATAGTAATATAGTTAAAAGATTCAATTTCACTAATGGAATAGTGCATTAAAATAACGAGAAAATCCTATTTCATTCCTATAAAAATTAAAACGTAATCTTTTAGACATTGGAAATAAATATTTTTCATTATTTTTATTGCTTTATTAGAATTTTTCAAAGTGTTCCGTGTTGTTTATAAATATTAAGTCAGCGATATTCCTTGAAGATTGCATACAAATCATTTTAAAGTAAGTAATTTGGATTTGAATTCAAAATATCATGAGACTGTTATTAGAAAAAGAACTATGAAAGTTCTATTATAGATCTTAAGATGAAATTTTTAAATTAATTATCGAAAACAGAGAAACATTTCTTAAACCCTCTTGTATTCAAAATCGGTTTTTCTTTTCAGTAAATATTTTTACTACTTTCATTTTACTATGTCATTAAAATAAATAGAGTGATCAATGTAAAATGAAGTGTCAAATGAAAAGTGTGATTTCTTTCTCTATTATTATTACAATTCGAAAGAAAGAAATCTCGACTTTAGATTTTATTTCAAGAAAATAACGCAGTCCGTCTTATCAATATAAGGAACATATCCTCAATTTTATTGAATGTAGTACTCCTTATATAATTACAAAGTAAATCATTCCTTCATACTTTTAAATAAAAGTATACTCTACAAAGAGCCTTTCCTTGGGAATTACCATTCAAATAAAATCTCTCATATATTCCAAAAGAAAATTGTATCGAATCCATCTTCCTGCCTATCTTTCATACATCGCCCGATCAACTTCGATTTCTCTTCGAGTTTTGCTTACATCGCTCAACTCCCTCTAGGATAGCAGATTAGAAAAGAGGTTGGTATGACTCCATGTTTCATGGTCAGGAATTTGAGACATAAATGCGATAAATTCACCTACCGCATTTATCAGTTGCGATGGAGTAATATCTCAATCTAGACATGACATTACTCATTGCTCGTGGTTTGATATCTATGCGTGTGATGTTCAAAAATATCTGATTGCCACACCTACAGCCCCAAAAGCCAGAAGCAATGCTCGTTTGTCTTTATAATATTCTAGAGGCTAAAATGATAAGAGGAATTGTTGCGCAAATGTCAGTTTTAAAGTGTATAAGTTTTTAGATAAGGGAGTTACATGCATGCTATTGCTTTTTGATGCAAATAACAAATGTCACTTTAATTTCTCGATTTCCATAAGCACATTTAACCGGTTTACTGGGGAATTAATTTAAAATCAACTCATTTCGCATTAAAATATTTCGTCATACCTGGTTAACAGGTTAATAAGAAAATAATTGCATGCATGAAATGTTAATGAATTGTTGGGAAAAATTACCCTTTATTTTATTAAATATGTTCTATAGAACATTAAATACTCAAAGATATAATTCAATAAAAATAGATCAGTTAAAATTTAAAAAATAACAAACGTTTAATTACCTATATTAATGAGAAAAGGAGATGCTGATTTATATTAAAAAAGAATGAAAGAGAATCTTCTTAATATTCTAATAATTCAAATTATTCTAATAATTTTAATATTTTATAAAATTTCTAAATATTATAAATATTTTTAAAATTTCTAAATATTATAAATATTTTTAAAATTTCTAAATATTATAAAATATTTGTAATTTCATTAATAGAATGCAGAAAGTATGCAAGATATGTATTTTCTGAGATTGATATAGTGTATTTCAGAATCTCCATAGCAATTTTAACTTTAATCTGAGAAAATAATCATTTTATTAAGAAAGAAAACATTTTATAATTAAGATTTTTCTTTCGATGAAAAATTTATTAAACTTCCTATACAAAAATGTATTATTAGAAATAAATGAATTTCTCAAAAGAGAGCATATCAAATAAAAGTTCGAGTGGGAGAATTTTGACTGCAGAAATGTCACATTAATTTAACCATCCCAAAATGATTAAAGAACACCATATAGATTATTGTTTTGTTTATTTATGATAATAATAATAAAAACAGTAATTAGCATTTGTTAAAATAATAAAGAATTATTTTTTTGGATTGAAAGTTAGGAGGCTTAATATATTATAAAAATATTGTATTTTAATAAGAAAATAAATTTTGCTACAATGTCTTTCTGATGCTAAAACAAATTATATTTTTTTAGATCCAGTTATAGAAGTTATATCTTTAGTTTATTATAATTAAACATTGCTCTGTATTGTTGTTGTGTGACTGTTTTAAGCCAAGTTTTTTTCACAGTAGCTTCTGAGGGTGAATACCCCTGAGCACCCATGCACAGAAGTTTGATTTCTATCTCAGATGTAGATGACATACAAAGACACTTACGTATCACAACAATTTTTACGGGGCGTACTTCATTCATACATTTCATTCACAGATGGTATGAATCGTATTCACTGAAACAGAGAACGATCACCTCTGAATCAGTACTCCCAGTGGTATTACTATCGTCATGGAGAACTTTGTACCCACGAAAGATTTATACGTGCGCCAGCCACCACACATACGGAGAGTCTTCGACCGGCGGGGTTTGAACTTACAAGCTGAGGGAGCCGAGTCCAACGCTCTACTGAGCATGCTATCCCGGCCAACAATATTACTCTATATACAATGCATATTATGTTACTTAAAAATATAGTCTAGTTTTGCAGAAAATAAAATTTTTTAAAGATTTCCCTACGAATTTTTTTTTAAAGATTTGCCTACGAAAAATTTTAAAAAAATAATTTGTTTATTATGATTGTATTCTTGTAAGAAATGATCATAGAATCCAGCAGATAAAAAAGCATATATTTCTTTACTGATTATAAATGAAAAAAAAAATATTATCATTGGAGTGTGGACTTATTCAATTATGTAAATAAGTTAAAAGAACGAAAATAAGAAGAACAAAAATACAATTGAAGTAAATATCATCTAAATAATAAACAATCCCATAAATAAAATCAGGATAATGTTTTATAATTCACGTTCAACAACAACTACAAGTGTAATATTAATAAATGTTGCTGTTGAAGTTTTGCATGTTTTTATTTTTTTTCATAAAATATATGTGATGAATATCTTATCAAAATACTTCTTTCTGAATTAATCCATAAAAGAATAAGATGTATATATTCTACATAAAATAACTATCGAAATCTTAAAGTCATGAAATATTTGCAATTTTATAATGCTTCTAATAATCTTAGACTTATGACTTAATTTCATTGTATTGGAGATATTCACATAATATAAAATGTATAAAATTGAAAAAGAAAAAAAAAAGAATATATGTTATAAATTTTTCAATCTTACTTATATATATCGCACACTTCTAAATTAAGTTCGTTTAATTAAATTCAGATGTTTGTTTCCGAATCAATCAGTTTCACGGAACAATACCCATAGCAATATAAAATATGGAACACTCCATCTTGGAATTTAATTAAAAATTTATTGTGGATAATTCATCACAAATTTAAGAATACGTGCCACCGACTCAAGCGCTAAAACATTTGCCATTGACATGCATTATTTAACATGTTCAGATTTAATTAAAATAATATTTACTTTTGATTTTTTCGAATGAACAGCTATTCATTATTTATAATTTTCTTCAATTTATGCATTATTTTTGTTGAGAAACATTTAAAGCAGGAGTTTATAATTAATGTACCTATTGTAATATTTGATAAAGAAATACGTTATTTTATGACACCAGAAAAATTAAAATGTCTTCTTTAAGAAGAATTTAATGCGTTAATAGCTAGATAGATAGTGAAAACCAATGATTTGTTATTTCTAATAACCTCTTTCATTTGGTATTGTTTTTAATTTTTGACCTAAATATTAATAACATTTGAAATAACCTTTTTAATTTCTTCTATTTTTTCACAACTAAAGATACATTATGTAGTTTATTTAATTTAATTTTTAACTCAATAGATGGCGCTGAGATGCTTCAATTATTTCTTATGATGACGAAGCGCAATGGCGAAGCATGGTACACGTATGCGGCTTTAAACGCGGGAAAATTAAATTCAGTTTAACGTAATGCATCTGCATGGATATGTTTAGTTTCTTCACAAAGTTTTCTGGAGTTTACTTTCAACTGGTATGTGCTTTGCTTTCATATTTTAATGATTTTATGATGAAATGGTCTTTTTGTAGTTTGTTTTTATTCAATTTCGCTGCGGTCTTGCTTAGTTTTAGAAATTTTGAAATAATATTTTGCTTGCTATTGTGTAATTTATTGTCGTTAAATTTGTAATATTAATTCTTATCTCCAAAACCTCAATTTCTTGGGATTTTTGGTCACGAGAAGTCAATATTTTGGACGAAAGTCACACCCCTGACTGAAAAAAATCTCTGGTTTGAATCCCTGCCTGATGGTAACCTTTGAAAAAGTCTTCAGGCCGGATTAATCATTTCTTTCTTTTTGGTACTTTTTTGGCATTTAAACTTAATATTTATTTCTAATTTGGTTAAGTTGCTTTGTGTTTTAGTAGCTCTCTAAATGCAATGTATCTTTTATTAGTGTGGTTTAGGAAATATTTATTTTTAATTGAATTTCATAATCATTGCTTTTTGATTGACAGTTTCTTAAATATTTGGAATATAATTGAATATGTTCCACTTAACGTAATATTCAGTAAGAACTCTACGATATTACTTCCGAAAACTTAACAATATCCACATGAAATTACGGAGTGATTCTGAAAATAAAATAAATAAATACGTATTAAAAAACGCCTCTTTAAGTTACTTGAATATTTAAAAAACTAGCAACTATCGATAATTATTTTAGGTGCTAAAGGAAAAGAAGAAAAATAAATATTAGCTAAAAAGGTATTTTAAAATGCCGCAATTAATTATGCGAATTTCTTTATGTTGATAGTAAAATTTATTTATTCGCTTTTATCGTTTTAGGTTTCTATTTTTATCAAGTGTACTTATTTTGTCTTATATTTTAAGATCATTGATTTATTCATTTATATTTTAAGATCATTTATTGTCAGCCATTTATGAACATTAATTTAGATGAAGTTTTCTATATAAATAAATATTTATCTCTTATTTTTATTCTCTTAATTTTTAAAACTATAACAAATATGCAAAAGAAGTACTAATTTTCAGAATATATGAGTTCTTGTAAATTTTTATGGCAATGCTTTTAAAAATACATAAGAATTACATATCTGAGAAGAATGTACTAAAGTAATTTAGTAAAGATATAAACATTTGTTGAAAAATATTTGTCTTCATTTGGATAATATCAAAAGAAGATATAAAAATATAAAACAAGCTAAAATTATCAGCAGTAATCGGACCAACTAAAAATTCCGATGACATATTTATTCATTACAAAATTTGTCGCTTATCTCTATGGAATAAGTACTACATACCTTCCGATGCACTAATATTTTAATATTAGGTATTAATTGCAATAAAATGTACAAACTTTTAATTGAAATTCAAGAATACGACAAAAGTAATTGTAATTAAAATATTCCCTAAAATGTATTCCATTTACATGCAAATCCTTAAACAAAAGAAAAGAAATTATACATTAAATTCAAAAATTAGTGGCGTATAAACAAGTGCATATATTTTAATATATATCTGGTTCTCATATTGCAGCGCATGAATAAGTGTCAGCGATGTAATCTTTTTGGCATGATTTCATCTAAATTATTTTTATTGTTATGGGCTCGTATAAATTATTCTTATTCATATGATTCCTATGAATTTTTAAAAAGAAATTTTAAAACTTTGATATCTAAATTTATTTTATTGGCATTGGTAAAATCAAGATGAAACACGAGGGGATCTGTAAAATAAATTTAGCTGAAATGGGTAAATATATATATATTTATATCCGGACCAATAAATTTAGTACATTTACTAAGAACGTAAAATAAAGGAGCACAAAACATAATAAATTTTCTTGCTTATCTTAAAATTATATTTTTTAATGAAAGAATTCAGAGTTATACACATATTGACATGATACTTTATGCTACTATGATGTAAAATTAAAAATGTAAATGCTTCAAAGCTATGTTTAATTGAATTTTATTCAATATATCATCAATAATTTTTAGAATCTAGTTGTATAGAAATGCATCATTGTTGCTCATTTAATTTATATGATAATTTTTCAAGTTGTTAATGATACTGTGCTTTTTACAAGAGTTTGTTTTATAATAAAACTTCTTTATATCTAAATTTTAAAAAAAATCAAACTTTATTTAAATAAACTTGACCTTTGTGGTGACTCGAAAACTTGATCTTTGTAGTTTTATTTTGTTAACACTTTTGTTACAAAGTGTTAACCAAATAAAAACAACAATTCAGCCAAAAGACCTCGGATCCTTAATTTGAAAGTGTTATCTAAAATGTTTAAAAACAAAAACTAGGCAGCATCTAATAATCGCATGATCACATTATTAAAATATATTACTCAGTTTCTTTTTTTTTTTTTGTTAAATCAAATATTTTTTATATGCTTTTGAAGATTCTTTTAATTGCGTATTCTTTTAACTTAAATATTTCAACTAAGCTTTGTGTTTACAAATATTTTAGCATAGGTTCCTATGAAGTATTTATAAAGTGATAAATTTAAATATTGCTTATAGTCATCAATAAAAGAATATTAAATTTGAGATATTTACAAAAGCGAAATGCTATTATATACATAATGCACTGAATTTATATTTAGGAGAGTAAAGAGTAACCCAATTATTTGTAAGAAAAAACAGTATGAGTTTCGTATGTCGAAATATAATGGAATGACAGTAAATTTATATATTACTTTCTTCAAAGAGTAGGAAACCTTGTTTTTGGCTTTTAACTCATACTATGACCAGGTTATTTTAATGTTATATATATTGATTGCAATGTTGCAAAGATTTTTTTTTCAAATTGAGAACATTTTGATATGATGTAATTTTTCTTATCTGCATGTAAATTCACATAACAATAATTAAATAGTAACGAGAATTATAATATGTAATATTAACCCCGAATACACATTTATCTCATTTGAACTCAAAGTTCTTTATAAAGTGACATCATTTTTTTAAAAAAATCAGTATGCTATAAAAAAGAAAGTAAGCTTTTAAATATTTTTTTCAAAGCAGATAAATGTTATGCATTGAAATATAATTTTATTCTTTAATCGTATTTATTATTATTTAACTATTTAAAATGAATCAATATATTCTTTTATTTTTTCTAATAAAATAATTTTTGGAATTAGCAGAACTGAAAGCAGAATTTTTGATCTTGAAGATCGATGGGGAGATAGGTTTTTTTTTTTTTATACTGCAAGTTTTATAATTATCAAAATTTGAAATCTATAAATATTTTACTAATGAAACAATTAACATTTTATCAACCATTAATCTCTTCGAAAAAAAATGATCACGAAATGTTATAATAAATGAAAAACATTTCGATGTGATTTTATTAACATTTCATTTTAATGTATCAATTTTAAAATAATCGAAATGTTATGTTATAGGAATTGTTAGACTCTATGACACCTTTCTTTGACTTATCGAAATGTATATCAGACACAACCTCTTTTAAATAGAAATCATAGCTCTGCAAATATATATTGGATACTCCTGGCTACCTTTTGATTTACATGCTTAATTTTCCTGTGCAAGACTGCTACCAGTCATTAATTGGCAGCATGATTATCAGATTGTTGTCTGAACTATTAATAAAGGATATTAATAATAAACTATTAATAAAGGAAGTATCGATAAAAGATATTTGTGAGTAGGGATATGACATATTCCTCTTTCATATTTGGCAGGCTACAATTATGAATACTCCAGCCTATTGATAGGGATAATTGAACATATGGGTTTTATACCTCAATGAATGAATGAATGTATGTATGAAGAAGAAATGTATGAATGTATGTCGGCTCTTTATGTTTTGTATGATAGATTAAAATAATCTTTCCTTGCGTCTAATGAAAATGCAAAATGCAATTGACTTTGCTTCTATAGACTATAAGTGCCAGTTTTTGTCCCCGTATTATATTGCCTAAACATTTTCTCTTTCATCAAAACTTAAAATTTATTTGTAATTTATAATAAACATTGATATTCCCACTTTTATAACCACTACAGAATATGAGGCTTTCGTATTTGGCATTCACATTGGATTCTAGAAAAATGAAATGTTACACATACTAACTTACTTTTAAAAATGTAGCTCTGAAGCGGATATAAATAACTTAATCCAATAATTGAACATATATATAAATAAAAAAAAAGTTTGTTATAAATGAATGGATTAATTGGAGAATAAATGAATCTTATGACTTCAAAAAATATATTCAAATTTCACTATTCGATAATATCGATTGAATGTGATAAAATAAAATCATCCATATTATCTTTACTAAAGTATTTCATCTTTGGTATTTCTCTGCCTGTTTATTTGCATCTATTTTCAAGTTTTACTTTAAAATAACTAATAAATTCATTTTTTTGGAAACATGCCAAAAAAAAGTTTATGCGTAAATAAAAAATGCGTATTTAATGTCTCTTGACACTCTGCAAATTATTTAACATGTATTCCCGGGCCGCGGTGGCCTGGTGGTAAGGTCTCGGCTTCGGAACCGGAGGGTTTCGGGTTCGAGACCTGGTTCCACCGAAGAACCGTCGTGTAAGGGGGTCTGTTGCACGTTAAATCCGTCCTGGCCAAACGTCCTCGCGCTGGTGTTGTGTGGTGTGGAGAGGGGGTGCAAGCTCAGGTGTGGTCCTCGTCATCTGACCGTGGTTCAAAATTACGAGGTCCGTCCCAAAATAGCCCTAGTGTTGCTTCAAACGGGACGTAAATATAACTAAACTAACATGCATTCCTGATTACTAAAAGATATATGATGCATGCATAAAATTAACCCAACAATGAATGCTTAGAAATAAAGTGGTTTAATAGATATTAAAACGAAGTTATATTTTACAAAAAATTTTAAATGACATGAATATATTAGTTTTCATAAATTAAGGCAATGTCTTTGAGATATGTATCTGCTGATGTAATATGGGAAATATGCGATGATCGATAGTTTTATTGTATATCCCATATAATGGATATCAGATCATTCTTGGATTCGTAAAGTGTTGAAAAAATTTTCAGCGCATTTGCTGTATAATTACAAGGCACGTTAAATATCTCTGTGAGAAACTATTAGTAAAAATAATACTTGTTAAGTCATTAGCCATTGATATATTACCACGTCTTCTGTAATAATCAATCTAAAGAATTGCATGTTTTTAAATAACGAGTCCCATTAAATAAATACAATATATTTTATTGCATTGTATTAGGCAATCCATAATAAAATGTAAAAATGCTGATATTTGGAAAATTCTTAGTGAAAAATTATTTATAAATTACTTATTATCTGGACACAAAAAGTTTCTTAGCAATTTGAGTGCGTACAAAAATATTCCAAAATATATTTTACGGTATCACATTTTTAAACATCTAAATAAATTATAAATGTGCTTAGAAATTGTACTTGACATTCAAAACTTAACATAAGTGAAAAAAAAAATATAATGAAATTGAAATGTAATACATTATAGCTAAAAACTCTAATTAAAAAATATTTATAAATAAAAATAATACACCTTAAAGGAAATCTATAAAATATATACATGTACGCTGTCTAATTTTCTAGTAATATAATTAGCTAATTTCTAGTAATATAATTTCTAATTTCTACTAGTATAATTAGCATTTATGAATTAGCATTTTCATGTCATATTGGAGAAATTATAATCTTCTACCCAGTTAATAACAAACTATAGGTTACTGACGCAATATTATCTCATAGAAACACCATCAGCACTTTATGGGGACCATCTAAAAACAACATAAACAACAATACAAATATATTGCAGCCAAAATTATTCTTAAGAAGATGATCACTTCCAATATGAAGTGATCATCCCATCACTTCATATTGGAATTTACTTTCGACGAATCCACCATGTCGCCTTGATGAATAATCTTGCCAAAAATTGGTGAAGAAATCCTATTTCTAATGCTAATCACGAATTAACTTATTTTTATTTTATTTTTAAAAAAATCTATTTTGATGCTTTTTATAGCCAAATTGTACCTCATTTTAAGTATATGAAAAATATAAAGTGAATAAATCTGATCAGTTACAGTTACAATATTTTCGCATTTAATCTAGCAATTAACGTGTTTATATTAACTTACTCCATCGAAACGACTTTTCATTCATCAAACATTTTTGTATTATATAGTTAGTTTCTGTCTCGGTGTTAAACTATATTATGACATATTAAGTAATAGTTCCCTCAAATTTATACTCCTGATAATATATGCCATGCTGTCACTCATAAATCCCAACATTAATTAAATTACGAATTTATAGCTTAATTGAATTGGAATTTGAAAGGCCAATTTTTGAGACTTCTTGAAAATGTTTCCCTTTTATTAAACCCATATTATATTTCCATAATGTTAATTAATTATATTGCTAAGCATATCACAGAATGTATCGGGTGAGTAACAGTGATTTAATTTCTTGTTCTTTGATAATTTCTTTCTTCTGAGTTTCTTTGATAAATGAAGGAGAGCTAAATTACTCAAACACTCAATTTGCTATTGGGATTACAAAAAAGGAAATACCTAATCATGGTAAAAAACATGTTGCCCATTTGATTTTGTGCCAGACATCTCGACCGTTGACCAATAACAGATACTAATTCATATTACAGCAGTGATCAAGCAAATATATTTCAGGAAAAATAAGTGATTTGAAATAACAGATATTCGATCAGATGAATGATATCGCTCTCGGCTAAACTCAGAAGAGACGGTGTTTGAATTACAGAATACAATGTCGAATTAATATTTGAGTGTAGTTGTAGAAAAGGTATTTCAATTGAAAAGATAAATGTGTCTTTGTCACTCGATGTAGTTGTCAAAGAGGAAGAAGAACAGAACTTTCGAACCGAATCCACCAAACCTTTTCATTCTGTTTCCACCTCGTTTAGTCTATGGGCTTTCGAATGAAGTGGAACTTATCGAATTTCGTGACAGTTTTAAAACTAAGTTTTGGCATACCTCGAAACTTGGTTGTCAAATACCCATTATCAGACGATGTCCCCTGCGAAATATTTTGAAATTTCCTGTATGCCTGAATTATCCGCCAGAAAGAAGACCTGAAATATGCAGATGAGCACTTGAAATTTATTCCGAAAGTATTGGAAATAAAAGACAGCATTAAGATGTCAGAGACGAATTCACCCTGCTATTTAAGGAATACACACTTAAAACTGGATATAATAATACTCAGAAAAGAAAGATATATAAATTATTAATTTGTCTAAGCTAATTATTCAATTTCTTTCCCGTAAGACTTCTTACAAAAAGTACTGAAATTTACCTGACACCATATTTACATTCTATTCAGATTAATATATTTATATTCACATTTGGACTGATAAATGTTGGCATCTTTGTTATATTTAATACTACATGCATTAATTAACTTGCGCTACTTGTATGTTTATAATAATAAAAATTTATGTATTATGAATATTAATAAATATTAAATTGTAGACAAATTGTTTTGAATACTGAATGAATACAAACACTAATCGATGTAAAATCCAAGTAATTATTTTCAATGTTTATTTTCAAATATCATTATTCCTCATGTATTTTTATGTTATTATAAATAATTAATACATATATTAATAGTGGATAATAATACATATATTAATAGTGGCTAACAACCATTATAGTAGTAACTTTAATATAAAGATTATACACAAAAAAAATCGTAATTATTTAGATTTCATAATGTGTGTCTGAAGATCAGAGTTATTTAAAGTATATTAGAAATTGTTACCTTAAAAATTTTATATTTTCTTCTAATACTTAAAATCTAGAAGATGAGAAGATTTAATGAAGATAAAATTAACTAAATTGTCAAAGTTTATCAACAGTATCATGATTGAAAGTCTGCACTCTACAGACTAATTCGTTTGATATGCAGCTGCCACATGCATACTTTGGAGATCGAGAATATGCATGTTGGAGGAATTTTGTTTTGTTCATTTCAATTGGAATTTTAATTAATGAATAATTACTGAATTTTGACATTATCTGACATAACAAGAATTATTATCTCAAAAAATAAATTCCTCTTTTTCAAAATATTAAAAATTATCTTTTACATCAATTTCACCCTTTATTCATCAAATAATTTTACCCTCAGTTTTCAAACTTTACTTTTTAATCATTAATTAAGTTTTCATACAGAATAAACCCAATGATGAAGAAAACTTTTTTAATTAATTGGAATAGCTTACTTAATAATTAAACGATTTTTAATGTTGTTTTAGTTAATATCTACTGCTTTCCATTGGAAATACTGTCTTCGTGCTCTTTTAAAAAGTGTTATTAGACATATTACCAAGAAATCAATCGGATTTAAACGGTACTGTAAAATAACGTATGTAAATAAAAAATTAATAGTTTTTGCTGAATTTTGGCGAGTTTTTAGAAATATTTTTTTATTTGATTTCTAACAGTTCATTACATGGTTGCCCTAAAATTCAAACTGCTGTTATTATTGCTTTCATCACCACTTTCATTGTTAAAAAGTAAATAACAAAGTTGTTATTTAATATCTGTGCAGTTTATGAGATGCATAAAAAATGAAATTATACCATCGAGAAATTTAAAGAGATGGACCGGGTATATACATTTCAATGGCTCCATATGAAAGATTAAATAACACTATAAACAGAGCATATTTAAGGGGCAGTTAAAATAACACGATTTTAAGGCCTGGCAATTTAGCGGAATTGTGGGCATCAAGGAACACGATTTAAAGAAAATTTAATTTAACCGATATTCTCAAAGAAAAAAGCTGATCACCAAAGCGAATAGTTTTCAATAAAAAGGAAGATCCAATCTATTGCTACTGAAACTGAGTAAGGTATGAAAATTTAAATATAACTACCTTATAGAAAAGATCTGTCTTAGACCATTCAGTTGACCGTCTCAAAGAAGATACGCAAATAACCTATCAGTAACTGCTCAAAGCTGATTGTCCTAAGGTAATGAAATATGTGAATATTTCAAAAATTGTTCAATAATAATCAAAATTGTAATAAAGATTGTTCACTAATGCTCAAAATTTCATAGTTTGGTAAAATTTGACTGAATTATGTATATTTATTGACTGAAACATCATAAAATATTGTCTTTCCAGAAAGAGTATGGAGAATGTACCCTTTCTAATAGCACAGCTAGATGAGGTGTAAAATGTTCAAAGGGTGAAGACATTCGATTTCAAAGCAATATGGATCCGTATTATAATAACTTCTCCAAAAGAAATAAACATCAACACAGCTGCTGTGATAGAGAATCAAGATTGTCGAATTACCTTAAGGAAGCTATAAAAAAACTGAACATTTCACTTATTACTCACTGAAAAACTGCCTATGGCATTTGTTTGTGAGGCTGTTCATCATTATCTATTACAAATCAATGTCACGCGTGTTCCACATACTCTGTATAACTCGAATTTAGTGCTAACCGATTATTTTTTACGAGTATGAAGTAATACGCCTTAGTAAGCGTTATCCATAATCCGATGCCATCAAAAAAATCGCGAAAGCAATTTTGAAGCGAAAATCAAAAATTGACTCTGAGCATGTGTTCTTAAGCAAGGAAAAAAATGTGAAACAAATACATTATATGTAATGAATAATAATTTAGAAAAAAAATCAAAATTTCAAGGATATATATCGGATTTTTTTTTTAAATTTAGGACTAGTCTTTATTAAAGAAACCACACATTTTTTTTCGATGGATAACAGCAATTTTTACTTTTTAAATAGTTGAATATAAAATCTACATACATTCTTTTCCATTTAAGATGAGACAAAAAAAAAATCCTTAATACATATGAAATATCTTTTCACAAATATGTCCATATACGAAATTAATTTTTAATGAAATCAGGTCTTAATCTGCTCCCAACTATTTCAAATCACACCTTAACTATGAAAATTTAAGTTCCTGTAATATATAAACGAAACGAATGTAGGATTAGAGCAATTTAATATGAGGAACATTATGGATTTATCGGCATTTACTTAGAGCAAAATAAACCAACAATAGTATTTTTTCTTCCACTTTCTTGTATATCTATACTTATAATAAAGCTCAATGTGTGTGTGTGTTGGCGCTCAACAGGTCAGGTCATTTGACATACAGCTATCAAATTTGGTACATGTATACCTTAGAGGTCGGGAATGTGCACCTGGGGTCCCTTTTTTTGAAATTTTAATTAGAATTTTAATTATTATTTAAAAACTAACTTTCCCGCCAAAAAAATCTTCCATTTTCCCCATCGCCAACTTTTCCGCCAAAAAAATCTTCCATTTTCCCCACCGCCGACTTTCAGTTATTTTTTTCTCCCAACAGAATTGAGGCTAGGGTTAACATTTTTCGGCGGATTATTTCAAACGATTCTGTTTATTTTCTTAATGTTTTATGCATTTAAAATTAAACATTGTTAATTAATCCATGTTTCACATTCATTCTGAAGTACTTTTGAATTAAAATAACACAGAATAAAGGAAATTAAAAATGTATAATCTGCATAGCGTTACCCCAACTGGCGTAGAAAAATTCACGCACTTGCGTTAACGTAACTGGCGAAGAAAATTCACGCATGCGCATTGTTTCCTGACTGTTGACATGGCAACCAACGGATTATTTAAATTATTTTTAGGTTAGTTGCATGCTTTTTTAAGTAAATTGTATTTATGTTAGTTATATATTTTTTGTATATGCTTATAGTTTTAAGTACATCGTTTTTTAAGTAGTTTTTTTAACCTATTTTCAATGATTTAAATTATTTTTAGGTTAATTGGATGCTTTTGTAATTAAATTGTATTTATGTTAGTTATATACTTTTTTGTATATGCTTATAGTTTTAAGTACATCGTTTTTTAAGTATTTTTTAAACCTGTTTTCGACCGATTATTTTAAACGATTCATTTTATTTTTTTAGTGTTTGATGCATTTAAAATTAAACATTGTTAATGAATCGATCTGTTCATGATGAATCTGAGAAATTTTTGTTGACAAATTCTTGAGATATTACATAAATTAAGAAAGATATTCTTTAGTGCCCATAAAGTGTAAACGTTCAGTGACTCTATTATCAGTAATCATAGTATTAAAAAAATGCTTTGTTTCAGTAAAAAATATTATTATATTAATTGCAGATTAATCATTTACACTTTAATTTAAAGCATAATTTCTATGAGGGGTAACAGAAAATTAGAGAGATACATATCAGGCTATGACTGAAGGCCCTTATAATATTATGAGTGAATTATATGACTATCAAAATTTGAAGTTTTAAAATATTTCCGAAGAATCTATTAAAGTTGGAATTGCGTAAAATATTTAATGGTACAACCGCAGTTTAACCTCCTGCTTGGAGCAATTTTTAAAAATCGCCAACAACGACCTTGCGAAATGTTCAAAAGCAAAGGAGCAGATGTTCAATTATAGTGCATAATAAAGATTGCCAGCTTTGGAGCGTTATCGCAACTTGGCGAAGAAGGGGGTTAAACTCCGGTTCAACCTATTTAATTATTAAAATTTAAACGAACATTAAGATTGGCGAACCGGCTGGTCGCCAAAGGCGGCTAGTTAATACAATATGGCACGTTTTGTGTTTTATGTCATAATAGGAAAAAATCAATATACATTTTTCCTTTTGATCAATTGAATCCAGAACTTGATACAAATTTACAATTATGGTCAAAAGAGTACATACCAAATCATTTTTTTCAATCATTGTACCATTTCAGTTTTCGTGAAAGTTTTTCAAAACTCAAATTGATTGATTGATAATCAATATAATGAAAGATTTGATTTAAAATATGATTTGCATTTCAGTTTTGATGACAGCGTTTTATTCTAAATTGGCATAGACCAACTCATCGGGGGGGGGGGCATTTCAAAAATATTTCTCTATCAAATCTATGTACCGTTATCAGTTCCACTAATATTTTCAATTTGTATTATTTTGAACATAAATATGGATTTCGTTTTGTATATTTTGTATTCTATAAAGTAAACCTGGAGGTCACATTCAAACAAATCCAACTGATTTCCATAACTAATTAATTTAATCATTAAAGGAATTATTTTCTTAAATTTCTTATCTATATAACCTCAAAAATCTTTTTCTCACTATTTATAATTATGTTCCTATTTCGTGCATATTATAAAGCTCAAGAAATTAAGAAAACCATCAATTTTTTTTCCTTTATTATTGAAGAAGTAGCAAATTAACTACGCATATTTCCACTTCAGACATTTTTTTCAACACATTTGATCCTATCATTCGAGTGAAAGATTTTAAAAGAAAAAGAACTACTTTTTAAAAAAAAAACCTTTTAAGAATGACAATTAAATGGCTGGTTTTGTCTCTTTAAAAAAATACATGAAATAAAATTTTCGGCAGTTAAATTGATTATAAGAGAGGCGGGGGGGCTTATTAATTGATAAACGTCTCGTATGTAAGAAATGTGTAAAAATGCATAATTGTCCTTTTAAAACATAATTTTAAAATACTTTACTTTATAGTGCAGAAAATAATTAATTTTGAATTTTTACATGAACCTCATAATTTTACAAAAATGCGGAAGAAATTTCAAAGACATGCAAATTTTAATTTTTTATGTACTTATTTTCCATTTTTTTCCAAAATCTTAATTTAACACAAATTGCCTAAAGTTTTATAAAATTAACTTTTCTTTCAAATTTTTAATACAATTAAAATTTTCTGAATAATTTCTTGGTAACTCGAGTCATTTGTTTTTGAAGAGACGTTTGAAAAATTTAAAAAAAAATTATTAAATTACCTTTATTTATTTAATGTATATATCCTAATTAATTGAACTATGTAATGATATGAATTTGAGATGAGATAAATATAACATAGTCTAGATAAATATCTATCGGATGAGGTGAAATGCTATTAAAATTCATTTTGTCATTATTTTTTTAATGTTTCTGATGAAGCTTAATGTTTTCAGAAGCCATTTTTATCCTGAACCAGAAAATTTCTTCCTGATATTTGAAAATTGATTAAAAAAAAAATAACTTTAAGCCTCATTTCAGTGTCATAAGTCAAACTTAACAAAGCTCGTAAATGGTCGACTGTCAGCCTGTAAATAAATAAATTAGAAATTTTCTTACTTCTAAACCATTCAGGAAAATAACGCGTTCAGCTGATTAATGTTAATTCCTCGTAATGGTCCTAACGTTGATTATATAAGGTTAGAAAATGGATTAACGCAAGCGCGTTTAAAGTACCTTTAAATAAGAAAGTTATATTCTAAAATCTATATATTAGACTACCTATTAAATATTTTAATGGGTTTGTAGAAGTTTTAAATTCATTAATTAGTAATGTTTGTATTTTTGCTTCAAAATGAATAGTTAAAATATATCTTTTTTGAAAAATTGCTTTTAGAAATTTTTTTTCTCTTTAAACCCCAGTTCTACTAATTTATGTGAGCTTAATTATTTAAATTTGTCTTTCCTTAGCATACATAAGCATTCCTAAAGCTTGCATTTCCTTGTATTTTTTGAAAAAGTACATTCTTACTTTTCAAAGAAAATCGATAAAAAAAAAATCATTGGCTTTCCGTTTTTTCTGCAAAAAGAATGAGCCTTAATGTCTATATTGATTTTAAACGATTTCGAACTACCTCAAGGTTTTATAATTAGTTTCGAAACAAAAACTGAAATATTATTTCGAATTTTTAGCAAAATTTCTTTATTTTTCATCAATTTCCAACACTGAAAGGGAAACATGGTATCATCAAAAATTCTTTGTTGTTTAATTCAAATTGTTGAAAATATATTTTGCATTTGAAACAAGGGGGAAGTTATGTTCAGAAATTAAACCGAAAAGTATTTTCCTCTATTATTTAAACTTTTAAATAAGGATTTAATTCGAACCATATTCCAAAACCCTACAGGGTAATCATTTTTTTTAAAGCAGGTGGTTTTTTATGGTTTATAATACTAATCACAGTATATCAGAAAGAAAGTTTGTGCTTTGAAGTGACGGAATATGGTGTGTATATATATATATATATATATATATATATATATTATTCAGAATCCTATTATTAGAGAAAATAAAATAATACTTTTAATATAAAATAAATAATAAATGAGCAGCAGAAAAACTTAAATGAATTTTTCATTTTCTTTTTATGAAAGATGATCAAATATTCTTTTGTGAAACATAAAAATACGTTTAAAATATTCTTTATCTGGCACTTTTTAATGAAATATATTCTTTATTACTAGAATACTTTCTACAATTATCATGCGAACAAAAGCTTTCGAAATGTCATTGAATAATTGAAACAAATCTAATGCTTCATTCCAATATTTCAAATATCTCATGATTGATTTTTATTACTCTTTGGGTTTAGCTTACAACGTTTCATTGCCTGTTTAGCCCTGAGGTTGGCACGACACAATGTTTCATGGCTATAAATTTGAGACATATATGCAATACATTCACCGATCACATTTGTCAGTGCCGGCAGAGTAATATCTTAAATTAGGAATCTCGTAATTCATTACTTAAGGTATGCTATTTGTGTAATCAATTCATCTGAATCACAAAAGTATCTGTTTGCCTCGTCTGTAGCCCCAAGAGATAAAATCAGAGTTAGTTTGCTTTCAGAGTACAACCAGAGGGTTAAATTATAAGAATAGCTTTGCATTATTTGAAATTTAAAGTGAACGGGAGTTTATACATGAATTGCTGTTTTTGGTTGAGTATATGATTAAATTTCTGATTTCCATAAATAATTGAATGAGCCTCATTTATCTTGAGTGAACTTTATTATGAGGTTGCAAACTACATAGACTAATTTAGACATATTCATAATGGCTGACATGAGTCCAGGAACGTTATAACCCTCTTGAGACATACCAAGTCATAAAATAATTTTTTAAACTTATCTGAGCCATTCTTGAGGTTTGGAACTTATTATTTCTTTTTTCTTAAAATATCATTTCAGATTATAAATTATCAAGAAATATTACTATTGACTTGATGGCCGATTTAATTCACGATTTGTATCAAATGGTATATTAGTTTACATGTAAAATTGAAATAACTACCTTAATTTGGAAATTTGCATTTCTTATAACTGATTTATTTTTAGAATCTATTGATTTCTTTTTTTATCTTCACTATATTTATATCTTGCATTCTTATTGCTCTTCATTTGTTTGGGAATAGTTGTGAGAGAAATACAATAAATGACTTCATATTAAAATAAAAAATATTTACTAGTAAAATGGCCTATGAACATGAATGAATCCAGAAGATAGATATTAACATAATGGATAAAATATATTATATATATTCTTATCATGATAAATATACCGTTTTGAAAAGTATCGATAAAAAATAAAAAAAAAATAATATTAGCAGATAAAAAAATTCGATAAAAGTTTAAATTGCCAAAAAAGTCAAGTTTGCAGACATTACAAAAGCCTATAAACAAGCATAACTATTTCGAATAGTTCGATTTGTTTCCCGGGAATTTTTTCATGTTTTTCCTTTGATATTTTTCCAATATATTTCATCGGTATAGTTTTTTCTAATGCTATAGAATTCGAAAGAAACTTGAATCAACCTTAACAGAAAAATTCACCTTTACAAGAATATTCAGAGTTATTGAATTCTTCTTTAGAAACTCTGATTTCATAACATTTTTCATTACTTCTAAATAATGTTACTTATTATTTTGAACCCATAGAGATCAAAACTTATTTGATAAAGAAAGCAAAACTCATAAACTTGAAACTTAATATTCAATATTCAATCTCAAACTGTTCTGTTTGATAGATTCTACGTTATTTGAGGTATATATACGGCATATAATGAGGCAAAAAGACATACGTTTCAGTTTTTAGCTTCGTGCATATATTATTATAAAAGTGAATAAGTGTGTTATTTTTACATCATAGATTTTAAATATATAATATATGCTCTTAACATTATATTTAAAATAAAATACATGATTATTTATTGAAATCAGCCGATAAAAAATAATAATAAAATATTCAAGATTTAATTATAAAAATTGATTTATTGTAAGTTTTGTTCAAAAATATAAACTAAAATTTGCAACAACTATCATGGATATTGTTCTGGAAAAAATCGTTTATATGGGTCGTAATATTTTCGAACCAATGTTATTACGTTAACCAATTATTACGTTTAAATAATCGTGATAATTTATAACCAATATAATAATCTAATTCTAATCTCTCGAATTCCATCTCCACTGTATCTTTAAATTCTTAGGTGCAGTGTCTATTCTTTTTCCCATGGAGTTAAGATGCTCATCCGACAAAGTCTTTAGTGATACAATATATATGTTTTAAATTCGATGTCATCGTATTTTTCCTCTACTTTCCTTTTGAATTGTTGTCGAACGGCTTGAACTATATATGTATATATGTGTGTGTGTGTGTGCAATGATATTTTAAACTCTAATTTCAATTTAATTAGTTTCCAAGATTTTATCTTAATTTAGCCCATAGTAACTTGATTCTAAAATATGCTCTTATTTCTTGATCCAATTCCACTGTCTCTACTTAATTAATTCAAGAGAAGCTATGTAGAATTGCTGAATCGGCAAAAAGCCTAACTTTCCCACACTCCGCGTGAAGGGACAAAATACCGCTGACGAAACATTTTTTTTTTAAACCTCCCTGTGTTTCCCCTGCCTTGTCGGAGCGTGTAAAGAAAATCCCTATCGAAATCTCATTATATATTAGCACTATGAAGAAATATTTTCCCTGTCAATTTCTCTGATTATATAAGACTAGGGATAAAATGTTCAAGCGCTTTTTCCTCATTCCTCTCTGTGTCGTTCTGTGTTGTGTGTGTGCTCATCGCTTGTACATATGCTTGCTTCTTCAAAATGAAATAAAACGACGTCACGAAATCAAAAGTCTTTTCACTGTCTTCAAAACTGCACCCTGCTTCACATAAAATAATTTTTACATATTTATATAAGAAATCGATCTTTTTTAAAGGAAGCATTTTGTATATTTTTTTTCTGCATAAAAAGAAAAACTGGCTTGACACCAAAATATAACTTTTTTTGCATTGCTTATCTGGAACTAACAACAATAAAGTTTTCGGACTTTAACGTTTAGAAAATTAAAATAGGGCTAAAATCGTCGATACGGAGCTGAAAACGTCGCTAGGAAGACTTCTTAACAAATTCTAGTGGCAGAAATTTCCAGACAGAATTGGAAAATTAATAAAAAATAATTTATAAAGGAATTCATATTAAATATTTGAACATTTGAAAATGTGGGGGACTATTTTTTTTAATATTTTAGGCATAAAATGACTGTGATCATTAGACTTTATGTCGGTATGAACTGACAGCTTGTAATATTAAAATCTTGTAACATAACATAATTGAAAGACTTCCAACTATTGTCGATATGACTTAGCAGGAACCTACTGTTGTTCCCATTTTGTCTAGTTTATGAGCATAGTTATACAAAAATATTGTAACTATAATTACTTTTAAAAAAATTGAAAATTGCTATGTGTTTATACCAACACGAAACACTGTTTGAAGACTTTCTCTACATTCCTCTGGATTATGATTGTTTCGATACATGGAATAATTCAATAATAATAATAATCAATAACATAAGGATAAATAAATCTAATTGTTGCATTTAAATTTAATATAATCTATACATATTGCCACTTATTGTAACTCTAAAGAATTCCTCTTTTGCACTTTGGGTAATAATTATATTCTACATACATGAATAGTTGGATCTCTGAAATATGATTTTAGATATCTTTAAATTATTCAGATTATAATACATATGAAACAAAGCATGAAAAAGTCATCATGATGAGAAAAAATCGAAAATATTGATTTCGAGTGAGCAAATAAATCATTTCGTGGTGAAGAAAAAAATTTTTAATTTTCAAATTCAAAATTTCAAATAGAGAATCAGTTAAGTAGAGAATTTAGAGTAGATATGGAGGCAGCTCATAATCAAGGAGGTAAAGAAGAACTGTAGTTGGAGGAAGAGAGTTCAGAGTATTTCTTAAAGTCATAAAGTAAATAAAAAAAATTCCAACTGTCAAGTGAAGCAAGTGGATAACACAATATGGTGTAATACAAAGGTATTCAAGTTTAGTAGGCTTCAAATCTATCAATATTTTTAATAATCTAAAAAGGGCAAGATTGAGATTATCTTTTTCTGACTCATAACATCTAGAATAGGAGCGAATCTGAATTAAATTAATATATAAAACGGTATGATAAAAGGAACGAGAAGATATTACACAAATTACAAAATTATCTTTTGCCAAGATTCGAGTTGTTCATGTAATTATAATTCATTCTTTAATAATTCTTCTTTATATTATTATTCATAAATAGTGAAAACTCAAATTTGATAGAAACAGCATAAAGTAATATATCTATGACCTAAACAAATATGCAAATTGTTAAATTAATCGTAATTCCAAAATTCAACAATCTCCACTATATCAATGTTTTTATTATTAACTGTCAAAATCACCAATTAATGAAAAATCCTTTTTTCTGAGATGAATGACAGTACTTTATAAATATGATTTTTATTTAGCTCAGAATGATATTTTCAGATCAACTTTTTTTTTATTAATGTGATTTCACCAAATATATAACCAAAAGAAGCTACTTTGATTCATCCAAGGCGTGCGGAAAATTTTAACGTCACATCAGTACCGACATGAATTATAGTTGAATCCGTATAACCAGACACGGAATTTCCTTTCCAGTAGGAGGTACATCGCATCATTGGTAGAAGGTAGCTGAACACTTTCTATATAATGCAGAGGAAGTGGGATCCAACCAGCAGATCAGAAGTATCCCATCCCCATGTTTGAGCCCCCCCCCCTTCCTTCAATGCGTCAACATAAACATGCAAATTTTGAAACGATATTCATCACTTGCCATTAATTTTAAACCAATATTTATTATCTTTCAAAAAGGTGAAGTGTGGAAAAGAAATCAATCGTAGAAACTTTGTAATTTTTGATAAACCATTTAAATTAAAAACTAATTGAATAAAGAAAGCTCAGTTTTTGAGAATTAACAAATATTTACAACCAATAAAACTTGTGTTTAAACATTTTTACATCCTTTAAGTTAGAAAATCTCAAGAAAGTAAGCTTAAACTATTAACGAGACCAACTTAAAATATATTAATTCATTACACACTCTTTGTATCTTGCAGTTTCAACTGTTAAAAAACATGAATAATTCAAAGTAATGACTCGTGTATACTTACCAACAAAATCAAGTTACGTCTCGCAGTAACATTAGACATCCCTGCACATTTAAACCATGGCACTTAATGGATTCAACTATTTTAATGATTATTAATTAAAAGACGCAACACAAGTACTGCAATAATTCTAAATACCAGTGAAATTACTTCTATCTTCTTTTCACTTCAGCTCGTTGCTGTTATGTATAATGGAAATGAATCTTACCGTACGTAAGAGATTAAATTGTTCTGTAATAGGTCTCCAAGGTAAATTAAAACGAGCAAGCTATATTATTTAATGTCTGGGCCTTTCTTAATGAGTGCAGGCTATGGAACACAATTTAGTTAATGACTTCCACAATCCTCCAGTTATGATAAATATAGTTAAAGCATTTTGAATGCGCGAGGAATAATCACCATTTTCATTCGTTTTTAGCTATTCTGCATATAAACAGGAATTATTAATAGCTAAAGGAGATAAGAGAACATATGTGTTTTTTTTCAAATTTTATTTATATTTGCTTCATCTATTTGATGACAGTCATAGAATAATCAATGTCTTGCCATTTTTATCTTACTTAAATATATGTTCTTTAGTTAGTTTCAATAATGCTTAAGGACAGATTACAAACTATTGTGCATATGCTTTAGGGTTTAAGGTGTTCTTCACATATAAATGTCAAAGCATCATAATTAAATTGAAAGAATAATTTGAAAGCACTATAACATATATCATGACTTATTCTAGGATCAATTCACCACAAAAGTCAGTCATAAATAATGCTGCGAAATTTTATAAAAATTGAAGAATGTTTGATTGACACTTCAAATTCACAAATTCTACCACTTTATTATTTGGCATGGTTTCATTTTTTTTTCCTAAAATAATTCTTAGCACTAAAGTCTGATGATGGAAGCAAAGACACATGCGCATTGAATAGAATACTAAAGAGTGTCCCAAGATTAATGCGAGATTTGAATTTGCCCCTATTTGTATAGTAAAGTGTTGGCAACTATGTTAAAAAATCCATTTTGACAGCTTATAGTTTAAAGTTAGTAAATTCAGAGCGTTACGCGATAGAGAAACGTGTTAAAGCAGATTTGTATTAAATTATAGACACAGTAGTTTTTTAATTGTTAAATTTTTATTAAATCGTAAAGTAAACAGGATAGAGTTACGTATGTAATAACACATAGGCTAATGGTCTCCACTCCGTTGGCAAATATGCATTCTTTTGTTCAAATCTCCCATAGCCATTTTGCATAAATATGGCTGAATTTCATTGATGCTGCGTTGAATTTCCTCCTTTGATGCACACGTGCTTCTGGGCTTGTTGGCATTGACTTCAAACAACCTCATAAAAAGAAATCCAATGGTGTTAAATAACGCGATCTAGAGAACCGATTACCAAATTTTCAAAAGATGACTGCCAGAGTTTCATTATTTTTCAAATATTGTTCAACAACGAAAACACATTGCTCTATCGTGAAATGCTCTGCTTTACTAACATTAAATTATCAGATGTTGAATTATTTTTTAATAGGTGTGCCAACACTTTACTGCACGAATGGTGGAAAATCCAAACTTTGAGTTAATCTTGGGACACCCTTTATATTATTCCGTAATTTTTTTTCATAAAATTTAACTCGAATTAAAATTATTTATACATATCAAGTAGTACTAGGAGGCCGAAAAATAACTTTCCATATTTGGAGACATCTGCAGTTAATATTAATGAATTAAAAGGGACCCAAATTCATATGTTAACCTTGAAAGTTATTTATAGATAAATGCTGTAAAAAAGTGGAACTCAAAAAAAATCAACTAACTGAAAATTAATTAGTAATATTTAATTATAAAAGAACGTTTTTGTGAGTTTCGTGCTGTATGTCTTTCAGTTCTGTACCTTAATTCTTTATCATTCTAATATGAATGAAATTTTGCATAATCCATTTTCTATGCCCACTTTGTAATAATTAACTTCAGCAATATACTTTCTCTTATCTGTGACTTTTGTTATTTTTTTTTTGAAGAGGGGATATATTTTTCTATGCATTCGAAAGTCTATATATGAAGTTCGGTTTCATTTATCCAATTATTTTTGTGCAGATTCCTTTAATGTATCCTCTAATGTTTAAAATATATTTTTGATTTAAAAAACTCGCATGAATTTTGCATTTTTGTCGAAATCCTGCATCTTTTTTTTACAGAACTGTTTGTACTTTACATCTAGGATAATTCGAACTAAAAATAAACGCATAAAAATTTGGTGTAAATGGCTTTGCAAACAATATAAGATATATGGATTTTTCATCCTTTCATTTTTTTAAGTCATTTAAAACTTTTTTTCTTTTCCTTTTGCAATATTATATATAAGATATTAATTACTATTGACTGTTTTTAATACAGATTTCTTTGTATCTATGGTATTGTTGAAGATTTAGATGCAACTGAATTACTAAATATAATGATTCAACTTTGATTTTGAAATTTCTGACTATAAACGCGTGGAAATAACTTAAATGGCACTCTGATGAATATTAATTTTTTAAATTATCACCATACATTTTAAATCAAATAACTGAGGATATATCCGATATCAGTTACATAACTTATCTCAAAAAAAGCAAATTAATGTCAAGAAAACGACAAAGAAAATAAATTCTAAAATTGAAAATTTAGAAAAATGATTTACTGTCGAAACATTGAAACATATCCCTATTGATTTAGAAAGGTTTTAAAAAAATACTATATTTCATATCATTGAGAAGTGAAAATTTAAATATTAAACTAGTTTTCCTCAAAATGTCGTTTTCTATAAATTAGAATTTTTAACAAGAATACGAAAATATTATTCAAAATATCTACTTGAAAATTAGCATACATATTTTTTATAAAATTATACGGGTATTCAACTAATATATAAGAGTTATAGAGAGACCATTAAAAAGTTACGCAACTTTAAAATTTTCAGAAAAGGCCAAAATTCCTGAAAAACTCTTTGTAAATAATTCGCAGGAATATATATATATATATATATATATATAATATAGTGTGTGTGTGTGTAATATTTAAATAGTGAATAAATTTCTAAATTTTCTGAAATATTTTATGAAATATTGTAATTTTTACGAATTTATATTTAAAATTTTTGCATAACTGACATTTTAAAATAGAAAATAATTCTGCTTAGAATATTAGTATTAATAGAATAAACAGCATTCGAAAGTTATTTCTATTGGCACCTTGTTTGCATGTTTTATAACAAAATGTTACATTTTATATTATTGTGTTAAATTAAATTTCTGACCGTAAATCATTTTAACTGCTTTTATTATTTAAAATAATTTAAATAAATCAAAAATAGTTAATGGAGTTTTGTGCTAAGATAAAAGCTGAAATATATCAAAATTTATCAGATATGAAATAGTGAAGAAGGTTTTTAACGTAATTTATTTTTATGTTACTGAAATACTTAATTATTTTGTATACTCATTATTTATCACATTAGTTAATATATATATTATAACTAATGTGATAAATAATGAGAAATGAAATATATATATTCATTTTTCCTTTCCTGATAAAATGCAAATTATTTAATTATTTTCAAAAAAGGTTGTTTGGCGCAGTATGGTAAACATCATAGCTCTTGCACCAGAAAATCCCAAACAAAGAAATCAAAGAAAATAATTATTAATTAGCATAATTAACTCTTATTAAATAATAAAAATGTATCATTTCCTTTCCAATTATCCCATGAATCTAATTTATACATACCTTGATTTATTAAACTATATGATTTGTCTAACATCATCCGAAAAATATATATTAATAATAACAAAAAGAAAACTTAAACATTTAATCATTAATGAAAATTCTTAGATTCTTTCAGTTAAATCCATTAATCTTGTAATCTTTCTGAATTTTTCTACTTCGATTTATCATGAAACTAACAGTTTTTTTTTCGTCTTAAAATCACGCAATTTGACGGATTTTAAATTTATCATTGCATCTCACATTTGTCACGAATCACGCAAATGAATCATTTGTTATCATGGAGCTACAATCCTACCGTCAGTAGAAGGGCTGCATTAGAGAGAGTTAAAATAGTATCACGATTATGTTACTTACACCAGCATTTTACATTTCCCTATTCTGAAATTATTTCTTGAATCCTTCTTACGTTAAGATTAAAATTTCATTTGAAAGCATAAAGAACATTTAATTAATGTGAAAGAAAATTTTGAAATAATATTAATCATTTAAAATCGATTTTATATATATATTTTTTTTTATATTTTATTTACAAGTAAGGATATTTTTTTGTAAGAAAATTTTGATAATATGTTAAATGTATTTTAATACCATTGATAAAATTCCTATATTCTCAATATTTAATGATTTACAAATATTTTTGCATATATTTTAAAAGTTATCTGACAGTCCCTTATACGAATTAAACAAATAGATCATTTTATATATGAAATGTAAAAAAAAAAAAAAAAATATCAGAATGACGTAAAAATTGAAACACATTCTTCTAATTTATTAAAAAGCTAAGAATATTTAAAAAAAAGAAATTAATGAAGCGTTTATAATATCCCTTCGACTTCAAAAATATTTATTCAAGGATTCATTTATATTCTCATCATGTAAATTAATAATGTTATTTTAATTAAATAAAATAATATAAATAAATTAGATGAATAAAATAAAATAAATAATAATATTTAATAATTAAATAATAATAAATACATTCGTGAATCTGTTATTTTTTGTTCAGTAAAATGATGCAGTAGATTTTCACTGGAAATATTATTTTTGACGATAATTTGCAAGACTTTTTATGATAAGTCAAGAATTAAATCGCTTCAAAAGCAAAGAGACAGATGAAGGTATCACAATATTTAATTGCGAAATTAGCAGGATTTTTTTTTTCATGTGGATGCATTTTGATATGTTAGTTTTATATCAGATTCGAAAATAATATTTGTGCCTTACAACGTATGAGACGTCTGAAAGTTCGAAAACTGAACCCATTCCATTTTTTTTTGTCGTATCTAATTTAGCTGTGCAAGAACATAGGTAATTTTTTGATGAATTCGAATTACAAATTAATAGATCAATTTGAAAACGTCTTGATAAAATTGAATCATCTGGTTATTGTTAACTTCTCTGATTTTTAACAAATATTTAAAGAATGTATTGTTAACCTCAAGTGTATAGTTATTTATACTTAGTTATAGTTAAACTTCAATAAATAAATATTTATTTTTAAATTAAGCTGAAAAATATGATACATTTTATGCAAAATTACGAAATCTGAAATTATGCATATCAGAAATTAAAATATATAATTCAAAATTATTTTATCAAAGTCAATAATTTCATATCATATATGTAATTTGCTCTTTAAAATTTAATTGAAACTCTCAAAAATTAATCACCTATATATATATTAGGAATTCATTTAATTTTATAAATCGTGTTATATGTATATAATCGCTCAATAACTGTAACGATTATAACTTCAACCGCATAAGAATTATTTCTATTCTAAAGAATTAAGATCATAAAATTCACTTTTATTTCAGGTATTCATTTCTTTATGTGTAGCTAAAATTATTTTAGATATTTTAGACATATTTTTTGAGCGAAACTTATTTCAGAATTCTTCCAATACTGGAAACAAAACAAGTTCTTCTTCGATATTTATAAATAAATTTCAGCTATGAGTGTCATTAATGAAAACGATATTGCAACTCGGTTTCTAAAAAAAAGTATAAAAATACATCTCGATATTCTTATATAACTCTAATGTTAGTAAGGATATAATATAAATAGAAGAGAAACCAGACAACTGCGAACATCTTTTTAACTTGTATAAAATTTCAGTATCGTATCTCTATGACATTTACGAATATTTTTTTGTCTAATCTTCCATCATGTGATTGGAATAGGAAACATTGAGGATCACAGTAAGATAAAGAATGCTTTAATTTATATCCTTATTCCTTAAATTTCGTCAATTTGCTGATATTCGCTCTCTATACTGCTAGGCACTAAAATGTCGCTCAATGCTGATACTACAGCCATTTTAATGCTTGTTAAATGAAGTTCCGCTTTTTGTTCAACATTTTGTAATTTTCAAAATCTTTAGCATAAGATATTGTTTGCTAACTGGAAATATATTTGATTATACTTTTCTAGAAACTATTCAAAACTATATATATATATATATATATATATATATATATATATATATATATTATATCTTAATCTTATTAACTTTATAAAAGAAATCAAAGAACATAACGTCTCTACTTTGAAGAACATAACCGAGTGAAAGATTAGACCTCGTTTACTTGCCCCTTCGTATTGCTTTATATTTGAAGGTTGCAAGCAATATTGCAACCTTATAATTAACAATAATAATACTTTCATTACATTACGTGCAAGAAACAGATTATCAGATTGTGTATCATTAATGCACTGTGATGAAATTTTCAAGAATAGAAATGTCTTCAACTTTCATTAGAAATACCATCAACACTGGGGTAAGATGAAATTTTTGCATTATCCTTTTGAATCATCAAAATAACATCCATTAGAGTAAAACAAAAAAATAATATTTAATTAAAGGTAATGCAGGAAAAAAATCATTCTAATATTAAAGATAAAAAAAAAAATTCGCCTCATAAACTCAATTTATTAACGCTGCTGATCTGTTCTGATCTATATGACCCAAAATAAAGTTTATGCGTTCATAAAAAAAATATAATACAGGAATATTTTTATGAACCCTTCTTGACATTACTGGCAAATAATATAAATATGTACTCTTAGAGGTATTAATGTTTATCTGTATTTCGAAAGAATATATTTCAATTTATACCTAATGTATCGTTCGAGTCAGTATGACGCAATGCAAAAAAAGCATTTATTTTTACTCATACATATTAACTTTTGTTTGGAATAATTAAAAAAAAAGCAACACTTGGTCATATGACAAACACACGCGCGTATCAGGTCAAAAAGTTGATACGATTGGCAGTAGGCCAAACTATTTTCTCTTATTGCAACGTTTCTTTTTTTCTGCTGTAAGAGTTGTGTTTGTGAATGCGAGAGAAAAAATGGCGAATCACATAAATTTGTGTCACGCTGATATAACTAAACTATTAGAAACTTCTGACAGCGAAGAAGAACTATCCGAGTATGAAAATAATACAATTGATGAAATTGAGAGAGAAAGTTCTGACAACGATTTTGACACCGATATTCAACGAATGAACTATAAAGATCCGGTCCAAAAATCGGGAAATAAAATGGAGGTTGGATCCGCTGCCACATTCGTCTCAAGCAGCAACTGCTAATATTATATAAACTTATCCAGGGGTCACAAGATATGCAAAGATAATGATAACATGTAGAAATTGCATTTGAGGTAGTATTTACTTCTACAATTGAAAACGAACTCATAAAAATGACTATTATTGAAGCAGAAAAGATTTATGGAAAAATATTGAAAGTAAAATTTTTCACGCATATATTGGATTATTATTAGTAGTAGTAGTAACTGGTGTTTATATAGAAAATCAACAAAACGTTTATGGAATTAAAAAAAAAGTTAGAATTGATATTTCGTGCGAAAATGTCCTTCGAAACGTTTTGCACCATATCGAGAGTTATTCGTTTTGATAATAAATCCACTCTTCAAAAAAGAAAATTCTTTGATAAATTAGATGCAAAAATATCTGGTATATCTGTTTAGATATCTGGAAAAAAATGGATAGAAATTCTACCAAAATTATATAATCCGAATGAAAATATAACTGTAGATGAAAATTCTGTAGGATTTCGTGGCTAATGTCCTTGCAAACTGTATATACTAAGTAAGCCCTCGAAGTACTGGGTCAAAATTTGGAATCTATGTGACAGAAAAAAATCATATTTTCTGAAAACAGAAATTTACACTGGAAAAGAACAAGGATCAAAGCCAAAGAAAAATCAGGGAATATGAGTAGTGTGTAATCTTACTTATAGGTATTCGGGGCACAATATTAAATATGATAATTTTTTGGCATCTTACATCTTAGGAAAACTTCTTCTAAAACGGAAAAATGACTATGCTTGGTACCATTAGAAAAAAATTAATCAGAACTTCCTGAAGAAATGAAAATCAAGTAAGTTTACAACTCTTTATTCTATTTTATAGAAGACACAACCGTCGTAAACTTCATCCAAAAAAAGAACAAGAATGTTATTCATATGAGCGCGCTACATCATGACAAAGAAGTTAATAACAGACCTGGCAAAAAACCCATTAATGATTCTGGATTATAATTCGACTAATAACTCTTGTAGATACTCTTGTTCAACGTTTAAACACATACATAAGAAAAACAAATTGCTGGTTCGTGTTAGATTATTCTGTATAACATGCTTGATTATTCTGCTTAAAATTCATTTGTTCTATGGACTTAAATTCATAGTGAATGGAACAAAAACAAACTGACTAAACGAAGGTGTTTTTTTTTTATTAAGAACTGGGAAAAATCACTCATTTTTTAACAAATTAAAGCATGGCCACATCTATCAAGAAATGAGGACTCAATAAAAATAGTGAAACGAATACAGAGAAAATAGGAAAACATACCATCGGAATCTGCTGTGAATACTTCATTGTGTGTCAAACGTGCAAGGTGCAAGGTTCAAGCTTTGTCCATCAAGCAATGACAACAAAACTAATATGTTATGCTATAATTTTAAGAATCAAATTTGCAAATCTCATATAAGATAGATATTACTTTTAACATTTTAAATAAATCAGTTTCAATTTCGAATATATTTCTGTTATTTTTATAGATGCTTTATATCAGTATTGTTTAAGTTTCATTTTCAAATATTTTTTGTTATTTTTATAGAAACTTGATTTTATAAAATATATTTTTAAACTTTCACTATTGTTTAAACCATTTCTTAAATGATACCTGTCATTTACTGTAAAAAATGTTAGTTTTGTGAGTCGGGTCATATTGACCCGAACGGTGCATACATGGAGTAAATACGAACATCAGGGTTAAAAATGTTCAACTATTACAATTATCAATTTGTCTTCGGCTCCCTTAATTTATAGACAAAAAAATGTACTTCAAGCAAATAATCTCGAGGAAAATGTTTATTACTTCAATACACAAATGCTTATTTGAAGAAAATACTTTTATTCATCATTTTTAAATAGCTTATTAATAGTATTCATCAAATGGTTTGATAAGAATTGATCATAATCCTATATTTGGCCATGAAGCCATGAACCTATCTTTGGCCATCCATAATCTGTACTTCGTAGACAAGTATGAGTTTTATCTCTCAAACTCTTGCTTGCTATCCAATAGAAAGATGTTTTCTGCTTCTATAAATGTGGCATATTCACTTAATCTCTCCGCTGCTGGAAACTAGAGCTATTCAAGTACTTATTCAAGTGAAATGCAAATTCCTTTCCATCGTAGAATATATCCTTTTCATATTTTGCAAAGCATGTGTATCAGATATGGATACTGTATCTTTTTTGGCACAGCGGTAGCTGTCTTCCACTCTGCTGAATCTAGTGAAGATTTATGCGTAGGTAGATTAATGGAATTCAATGCATCTGTAAGTGAAGATATATTAATATATCTGGGGAGACGGATGAACAGTTTCTTTAAACATGTGTAAAGTATATGAAATTTGATTCTTTGCGTTTCCTTAAATATATAAGGAAATAAAATTTGATTAAAGGATTATAATATACTTACGTAAACATAGAAGCATTGAATAAATTTTTGTAAAATTTAGTTATATTTTTTCCCTAGATTAATACTATTTAAAATATAAATTCTATCGTTTATATATAGAGAGAAATTAATGACTATTTTTCAAACATTTAAAAAAAAATGGAAGGTGATTGAAAAGTCATACAACCCCAATTTCCAAGAACTCGGTTATATAAACTTTCTATGGATTTATAAGATGTTCACAGTTGTTTGTTTCGCTGTCTTGATTTTTCACAGGTTTCTAATTCTTTTTATATATGATGAGGATTTTGCAGTTTATAGAAATCAAGCATATAAAAGAATTTTTTCAACCAATTATTTAATGAACTGTCAGTCTGTAATGCCAGGATGTCTAACGCTAGATTTTTTTTTTATTTTGATTTTTGCGAAGAATCCTGCATACATGTTTATTATAAATACAGGTGCATTTATAAATACATAAATACGCGAACATTGAAATAACCGAATGTAATTTAATTTTGGATGATAAATAATTCAACTGTAATAATGAAATATCATAAACGCATACGCTATCATACGCTTCAATATTGAGTTGTTCATGTGTTCATAAACTATACAATGATATCAGATTGATGTTTTTTCAAATGATGTGAAAAGTTACATAAACGAACATTCCATTGTAAGCATGAATGTTGCTATATTTATCTAAGTATAGCAGTTATAATTATATACAGGGTGTCCCAAAAAATGTATACACACTTTATATAATTGTAAATTTGGGGTTTATTATAATTCGAATAATTTTCAACTTGTAAAAGATTCTACAAATATCATTCTATTGTCTTGTTATCGCATATTCTCAAACTGATGTCCGTTCTGCTCCAGACACTGCTGACGACGCGAAGCGATGGAATAACACACATGATGGAACAATTCCCTTGGGATATTCATACATTCATGTTCAATGGTTGCCCTCAATTGAACAACTGTTGCAGGTTTATGGACGTCCTGAACAGTTCCACCAGCTTCAAACTTATCTCTAATTCGAGTGATGGTAACTCGTGTAGGTGGTTCTTTGTTAAACTCCCTCTTAAATTGTCTTTGCACTTCTACTGCATTTTCATATTTCCAGTAGCATTTTAGAATAAATTTCCTTTCTTCAAATTCAAGTCAGTCTATCATCTCTCGGTTCTGTAAGAAAGAAGAAATAATCTGTAAAGAAAGAAGAAATAACTTAGTTATCAGCTGCTAAAATGTATATACATTTTTTGGCATACCCTGTATTATTTAATATAAATATTAATAAAAGAAACATTTTGTAACTATTCCGATTTCATACTTTTTTTAAGTCAAATTATTGCTTAATAAATATTTCAATTTATGTGTAATTTTAAATATGTACCTACATAAGATAAAATATTCTCTAAAAACACACTAACGTAAACAAACGGAATACAATTTTGGAAATTATGCTAAAATATATTTTTAAAAAATTAGCAAAATTTTAAAATAATTCAAATTTAATCAAAAAGATAGCTTGTAATTTTTTTGTTTTTCTTTCCATTTTAAAATAATGTCGAAATCAGTTTTGTGTAATAAACTTTTGTGAGTTATCGTGAGAAAAATGCCAAAACCTTACTTATATTTATTTACACAAAATTATATATATATATTATTACATCCTTTTAAACATTTCCTCTCGCCAAAGTATATAAGCCTCACATTAACTGATGCCTTTCCTTTCTTCAAATTCTATGAACTCTAATTTACATACAATAATTTTTTTAAAGTTTTTGTTGACTCAATTGTTTAATTATCTTATCAGTTATTCGATACTGAATTTGATAACTCAAACAAGAATAACAGGCATTTTTATAGCTAAAATTACAAATTCCAGAAGCATACAATTACTTTATTAGCATATTTGTTATCGAAAATCATCAATTTAATTTCCATGGAATCTTATGCTCAAAGGAAGTATAAATCATATTGCTTATCTAAGGTCTTTCCACTTCACATCTAAAGTAATCCAATGAGTTTTTATACCATTTTGGTCTATGATATAGATGAAAAGAAACGAGCCTTACCTTTGGCTTTTTCTGCTGTGGTTTCAATGTTTCCATCAAATGTTTTTGATCGCCAGCCATATAGATAGCATGTATATCAAACCTCAAGCATTGAGTAATGTGATGTCTAGATAGAGATATTACTCCGTTTCGATTGATAAATGTGGTAGGCGAATTTATTGCATTTACGTCTCAACTTTCAGAACATGAAACATCGAGTCGAACCAACCTCTTGGCTAATCTGCTATCCCAAAGGTAGTGGAGCGTTATAAGCAAAACTGAAAGAGAAATGGAATTTGATCATGCGATAGTTAAAAGATGAGCAGAAAAATATAGATGTGTTTCAGTTTTGCTAGAAATTCTTGCGAATTGTTCCTTACTTGTTAATACAATAAGTAATTTTTACTTATATGGAACTTACTTACACAATTCTTCATGTATTAACTTTTAAAAATGCGATGGATATGAAATATTTTTAGCTTAGAAATTGAAGGAATTTCATTGTTTCAAAAGAAATGAGTATTATATCTAATATATTGAAAATAATATTAAATTTATCAATTAAAATAATATAAATATTTGAGCAATTTTGTCATTTTATATACTTGACATAGCTTTATACTAATTTAATTTACTGGTTTAACTTATCTATTTGGATAACAATATATTGCATAAAAAATACTGTTTTGAATCTTCAAGCATTTATTTTTTTCATTCAGGAAAATTACAAAGTGATTTTTTTAGAGAATATCCTAGCTACTGATAGTCCTGCGTTAAAAATTCGAATTATATTTTTCTGAAAAATTATGTATTAGGTTAAGTAACATAGTTACTTGATTCCATTTACCTAACTTCATAAATTAATTAATGACTGATAATGCATAAAGTTGACTTTATTATGAAATATTTCGTCAGTATTTTGTTTATCGATGTCTTACTTTTAATACAGTACTGTTCTTTAAAATATATTCTATGAGATGTTGAAAGCTTGTATGTGAAATCTGGTATAATTCTTGAATATTAAATCTTTTCTATTCTGAGATTAGATAGCTGCGTATATAAATGTTATTTCAATTAATATTAAATTCCATACTATTCTGCAAACAAAATCAGTGGTAATTATGGATGTAATTGAAGCAACTCGGTGACAGTTATTCTATTTCATGATAGAGAAACCAATTTTGTGTGATATCAAAATTTGGGAAAGCGTATTGGAAACAATTATTGCCGTCGGGGAAAGTCATCAATAAAGCAAAATGTACTTGGTCAGCTAAGATGTTAAATATATCTTATTCAGAGATTGAAGCGGAGAAATTAAAAGGCTTAAAGCGGTCAAGAAAATATTACTCAGGTCATTGTGTTGTTTCCACCGGCTTGTCGGGTTATAAATAATTATTTAGAAGGCATACCGTTTTGCTATTACCAACAAGACGGTATGAAGCTGAAAAATTGATTAATGAACTAGAAAAACCAAACAACTTATGTCCAACTAAACACTGTCCATTACTCAGGCTCAAATGTCAGTTTGAGGTGTTTTATTTATTTTTAACTGCAGGCAGCAAAGGATGTTCCAGCTGGTCTTCGAATTCCGTTTATTATATTAATCAACACTGTAAACGCCGAAACCTTCGACTCCTTTTGGTGGCAATGTATTACAAAAAAAACTGAAATTTACTATATTTTGATCGTTCTGCTACCGTTTCCACCTTCTAAGTACATATCAGTAGAACTACATACATCCATTTATATTTTAGTCTTACAAGCAAATATTTAATAAATAAAATCGAATATCTACCTCTGTCCTTCGGTATTTATAAATTTTCTTTCCGAGATATTTTTCCTATGATTCCGATTCTTATCTTTCCTGTTCAAATTTCAGCAACACATTTCTCATTTTTGCCATGAATTCATAAGCTACGTCTGTATTCTCAAGAACCAAGCCTCCTCTTATTTATACTTATCTTTCACTCAACCTTCACAAAGTGATTGCGTGGCTTATTATCAGAAAAGTGATAATAATAATAATGATATAAATAATAATATTAAAATGACTATACAATACAGCGTATATTAATGTTTGAAGTTTCTCCATATTTTTGCATCATGACCAAATATTTTTTACCAAATATTTAAACTCGGTGATGCAAAAGAGGCATAAAAGAAGTATTCTGCACAAAAATTTATTAAAATATATTATTTTATTTTGAATATAGAGTTACTTTATAACAAACAAGAGAACGGTTGTAAAGAGATTTTAATAACATTCTAATTTGCATTTTTTAATTAATTGTAAGAGTTAATGTAATTAGAAGTTGTTTAAAATTATGTATGATGCAAAATTTTTTCATATTTATATGTGCAGACAAAAAAAAGTATTGTAAATAACCTCAAATCATTTTGGATGTTAATTTTTCAAGAGAGAGCCTTAAATGGCAATTTTTCCCATATGTAAATTAAATTTCTTCATATAAGTTACTTTCGGTGAAAATTCGAGGAGTTGGGGACTCTATGCATCATCAAATTATTTTCAGCATTCTTTTTATTTAATTTTACAGTGCTTTTTTATGATATAAGATTAGAAAATAGAGTTTAATATTCTTAAAATTGTTAGTTAAATAAAGTTAATATTTTTAAAATTGTTAATTAAATAAAGCTTTATATACTTAAAGTTGTTAATTAAAAAAGCTTAATTTACTTACAGTCAATTAGAAATGTTTAATATTCTTAAAATTTTCCAAGACATTTAAAACTCAGAAAGTAAGACTTAAATCTAAATATACGTTTTTCCTTAGCGAAAATACAAATATAATTTTAGCCATAGTAGGTTTCTAAGAAAAAGAAATATATATATATTGTAAAATGTAGTCACGCCGAATATTTTTAATTTTCAAAAAAAAATCTTGTGTTTGCATAATATTTAAATTTATTAATTTTACAAAATGGAAATCAAATAGACGAATACTCAATAAATAAGTTACTGAAAAATCAAGAGAAAAAAAAAATATAAGAATTTATAAATCTTCCAATCTGAGAATCAAAATATCTATAATTTTTCGTTGATGAATTATCGCCATTCAAGAGATAAATTATCGCCATTTCATGATAATCATGTTGGCGTATGGAATGCGCCAAAGAACGTTCTGTCAACTTGAGATCAGATAGAACTTAATATTTCAAGGTTAATGGGAGATGTTGGATAAATGAGGGAGAATGCTAATTAGAGATTTTAGGATTATCTTGGCTGATATTTATTTAATTTAACAATTCATTTCCTCTCGCGCTCTGTAGACTCTGTAATTGGAAGTAAAGGATTAAAAGAAGTAAGTTTTAGTAAAATAACGCCACATTTTACAGAGATTGAAGATATTTTCCTATAGAAATACCAGTTTTCAGCAATTTAATTTATAATTTTATCTTTTCAACTTGTAACTTCTTTTTCACAACATTAATTAATCATTCGTTTAAATACCCTCTATTCTCTGTCACATTTTTTGCTTGCAATAAATATATTGAGTCTCAAAAAATTTTGTTTGAGTGTCGAACTATTAGAATTAAATTGCCCTTGTTCTTTTTCCTATTTACAGAAATAATTTATATATAAATCATATTCATAAATATTTATAATTCATATGAATTCATTCAATGCTATATTTTTAAACATAATAATTATATAATCATCTATAATATAATTTATGTAATCACTTTTATTGTATGATTAAAATAATATGAATCATTTTAATAATCCATTTTAATTTAACATCCTATCAGTGTTACTATTGGATATATATATGATTTCACCACATTTTAAATTAATTAAAGGTTGTTATTTGTAATAAAAAGTAGAGATCGAGTTATTCAAAATATTTACTATAAATATTACAAAATATTTATATATTAGAAACTATAACATTTATCTATCTCTCAACCAACAAATTAATTCAGCTTTTAAGAAATTCTGATTGTGTAGATGCAATCGTGTGTGTTATCAAGTCAATTTTTGATGTATGCGTAAAAATCGAGCCATTTCTCAGAAAAGGCACACTACTTGGATAAAAACAAATAGTTATCTGAAGGAGCAACATCTGGAAAATACTGTCAGTGCTGTAATGCATCCGAACGAAGTTATTATAAAGTTATTTTATTGGTCTATAAAATATAGACCAGCACTGGCGTACTAGAAAACAAACTCGCCATATTCTGGCGTCCCTCCTTTAGTGTTTCGTTCAATTTGATCAGTTCATGTTTTCATCATTGATGGTTTCAACTAGTAATACTTTGATATTTTCATCTTGGATTTTTTTTTGTTCCACATTATTATCACACGTTAAGAATCATTGAAATTTTATTTTTAAACAACCGAAACTATATTTTAGAGGTGGCCTGTTTGACATAATTGTCCAACAACAATCGATATGTTTTTACTGAAGTTTTCTTTACAATGTAATAATGTAACGAAATTTATCGGATATTTTATTCATTTGGGTAAAAATTAGGCATGTTTCCTAAACTAAAAATAGATATTTCAGTTACTAACCAGATTTTAAGCATTAATTTTTAAAGGTTACTATTCAACTTTTCAAATACAAATTCCCTTATTTATTTGCAAGAAAGCATTTTATTACTAACGTCATTTATCAAAAATTGGCGGAATCCTCTTTATACATCCAATAAATTTATTCTAGTTTGTTGAAAACCAAATAAAATCCGTCCAGAAACGTTTTATAATTTGAACATTTTCGAAATTAGTACGGCATATTCAATTTCAAAACAAAAATGAAACTCCTATAAACAAATTTAATCTTGGATATTTAAAAAAAAAAAACAATTTCAAATTAAAGTTATTAGCACTTTTACTTATCAATTATTTTACACTCTGTCTAATTTGAATTCTGTTACTTGTATTTTATCCAAAATACTTTTCCTTGCATATTTAAATTAATAGGGAACAAGGGCTCGTCAAAAGCCATTTAAAAACCAACTAAATAATTGAGCCTTTTAAAAATAATTTCAAAAAAGAAAAGTGCTTGAATCACCGGAATGCATCGAACTTTTTTTAATCTTATTCGGCAATCAAACGAGTCAGTCTTCAATAAAAATGTATTTAATCAAATTGCTGTTAACCAAGTTTTAAGAGAAGTTAATTTCTTCCTTTTTTTTTACTTTTATAATATTCTCAGATAAGTCTTAAAATGATTGCTTTTGGAACTAAAATAAATAATATTAAAATGAATCTAGAAGTAATTTTCATGCAATTTTGCAGTTAAGTTGGTATTTATTTATTAAAAGGTTTCCATCTGTTGTTAAACGTTATTTTATCAAAATGTGTCTTGATAAAAATATAACTTAAATATTTTTAATTTATGCATATGATATGCTTTTTTTTTTTAATGTTACCAATTAAAGTATTATTCTCCTGGAAAGATAATCGACGCACTTTTTTATGCATAATCGGAAGAGAAGTGGTTAAAAAAGAAAATATCTAAGATAATTTATTGATTCTTTCCGAGGAAAGAGAGTTGGTGCGAGGTAGGAAAAGTGTATGAATGATTGTTATCAGAACCTAGAAAGATATATGAAGCAAAATAGAAATTTAGCAATTTTTTTTTTGGAAAAAAATTCTTAAGAGGCTAATTTATAATGCATACAATTCATGTTGGTTCCGAGCCGCACTGGGCTGATGGTAAGGTCTCGGCTTCGGAACCGGAGGGTTTCAGGTTCGAGACACGATTCCACCGAAGAACCGTCGTGTAAGGGGGTCAGTTGCACGTTAAATCCGTCCTGACCAAACGTCCTCCCGCTGGTGTGGCGTGGTGTGGAGAGGGGGGTGCCAGCTCAGGTGTCGTCCTCGTCATCTGACCGCGGTTCAAAATTACGAGGTCCGTCCCAAAATAGCCCTAGTGTTGCTTCAAACGGGACGTTAATATAATTAAACCTAAACCATGTTGGTTCCAAATCAACTATTATCAGTTTTGTAGGTTTAATTTGACTATTTTATCAAAGGCAATTGTATTTCGATTAAATAGCAATTGCATCATGCATTTCTAACAAGCAAGTAATATTAAATTTATGTTGTAAAGTAAAACTTTTCTTTCTTAATGTTAATAATTTTCTTACAAAAATATATATATACATGTCGTTTTATGGATTTGACATCTTTTGTGAATCTATTTAAAATAATGTCAAAATAACTACAAAACGGGGTTGTAATGCGTTTTAATAAAAATAAAAGATAAAATAAATTGAAATTTTTTCACTTATATACGTCTTGAAGGATTTCCGACAAATTTCAATCATAACATAATTAAAAGATTTTATTTTATAATGCAATAAATAAGCAATACTTTAAGGCATATTTTAAATTTAAGTGAAGTGGGGACTATTATTTTTCATTGAAACGCATATCAAAAAAATATAGCATATATATGTAAACTTAAAAAAGTATAGAGTTGAACTGAGTTAATAGAATTTTCAGTTACTCCTTTTATATATAAAAATAAGTGGACGAATAAACGATGAATTTCTATTGACTAAACAAACTGAACGACTCTCTTAACGATTAACCATTAATCGTTAAGAACCATTGGCATAATTTGAAACGTGACTAGGAAAGTTACAAATGCAAAATGTAACAAGTGTTCATTGTCTTTTGCACGGTGTTTTTAAAAACGTTAAAAAAAAAAAAAAAACATTATTTAGAACCACATATTTATATGGGGGAAAATAGTTTTTCTTCTTTTTTATTTTAATTTCTGAATGCCATTTGTGAATTAAAAAGTTGCAATTAGTATATTAGACTTGAATTTGCCGAAAATATTTATATATAACAGTTTTTGAAATCAATTACAAATGTATTTCACTGTTGGTATATTTATATAATACTTATTTCTGAAAAAAAATATAATTATTCTGCAAATATCTTCCATCGAAAACATGAGTATGAGAATCAGAACTTACCGCAAGAAATAGACGGTCCTCTTTTCTCTGACCAGCGTATGAATTATGTAGAGTCAATTATCTTCGTTTTAATGGTAGGACTTACCATTCATGATAGGACATCGGGCCTTTGCTGCCTGAACGGATATTTAATTCCATATAGATAGTGATCTTTCTTAATTTTCACATCCCAATTTTGTGAAGACAACCATTCAGAAAATCAATGAGGAATTGCGGAATATTATGTTTGTGATATTTCATGAAAATATTTGGAAATTCAAATCCTTCAGTTGGTATGATGATGGGAGTTTGAAAGTGGAGAAGGCCAAGTTCTTCAAATTTAGAATTATATATTTTCAAAAATTTCTATACTTGTTTTCTGAAGCAATGCAAATGAAATTACTGAAATTTTAGAAAACACTTTTTTTTTCTGTAAGTGCGCTTTGAATAAATTGCCGAGAATGAATAACTATTTAACACATATGTGATATGCAAATCCTGCTATGCTGACAATGGCAAAATATTTCCTTATTAAATTTCTTATTTTTTTATAAATAAGAAAAAAAAACCTAATATAAGGCATTTAAAATTTTTTAAACACCTTGGAAAATTTGACCCGATTTGTACATTTATAATAACTTTTTTCTTCTTAACTTTATAATTCAAATATTTATTATTTAATGTGATGCTTCTAAAATTTTATTTAAATATGAAGTGACAAACTCAACATTTTTGATATAACTATAATTTTGTTTACTAATATATGTAATGAGTCAAAAGAATTTTAGCAAGTGTGAGATGAATACAGAGCATTATTGAACTTTATAACGAATGTTGTTTGATTATAAATTATTAGCAAATGATTCTGTGTATTATTTTTAAATTGGTTACTTTATATAAGAATCATTCGTTTATTTTTATTAATTGTATTAAGACGGAAAAAAATTGCTTATTAATCTTTCCAACAATTATGTATATTGATAATTCAGAATCAATAAATTTCTAAAAAAAAAATTATCTACATTTTAAAAAAGTATTTTTGATTAAGAAAAAAATTTAAATTTATCCGTTATGCATTTACTATCATTTGTATATTGAACCATATTAAAGTTCTTCTAGATATTTATTCCTTGAAAAATAAGAATAGATGCATACATAATTATATTTAAACGGAACAATTTCTTATTTATGCTGCTTCAAAAAAATTGAAGCATTTCTTTATGTATTTCACTTTTTTTTCATTGGATAATCCAGACATACTGGATATTTCAAATTGTTTCACAGCAATATCATTTCTGATAATGGATATCTGACTAGCCAAGTTTCTAGGTATGACAAAACTTAGTTTAAAAACTGTCACGAAATCCGCTAGACTGTATTTCATTCGAAAACCCAGAAAACTAAACTTGGTGGAAAGAGAATGAAAAGGATAGAGTTTCCAAAATTCTATTATTGTCAATCTTTTGACAACTACATCGAGCGCCAAAGACGCATTTATCTTTTCAGATGGGATACTATTTCGACTTTTACACACAAACACTGATTCGACATCACGCTTCCTGATTCAAAAATCATCCTCTGAGATTAATCGAGCTATTGCTCTCTTGGTGGAGAAACTTCCGCCTTCAGCCACCCCCTATTCCCTCTCCTCCAGAAAACTATTTCCATAATCGTTGATCGCATGCGGGTTGTCATCTGTCAATGGTCAGCCATCTTGAGATACGGAGCAGAAAACGAAGAGTGGAATATAAAGGCTCTGTCGATTTTTCGTTGTCGCAGATTTAATAAGCAATCGAAAGTCTGAGAAATTTGATCATTCTTTACATCAATTATTCTATTGATGGAAGATTGTTAATGCACTTTGGAACTCATCAATTCTGTTATTGATGTATACATTTTAATTTAATTACATTTAAATTAGTGTAAATATTTTGCTATTAAAGATGGCAATTTTACTGATTTACAGAATTTAATAGTATTACTAAAAATAATAGTATATCTAAATATACATACATATATTTAGATATACTATTAAATATCTTATATATTTAATAGTATATCTAAAATATATGTATGTCTTGTTAATCAGTCTTTAGAAAAAGGAATGAAATCATATGAATCAGATTTTGTAGCAACATTGAAATATTAAAAGTAGCCATTCGGAGTTCAAAAAAATTGAGGTACAAGAAAATTGTAATACATTTTATAGGAGAAAGATGAGATTTAAAAAAAAATGACAGTCAAATTAAACCTTTATGTTGATAAAAGTTATGAATTAAGAGAATTAAATCAATTTAAAAAACATGAGCATTTTTCCATATGAAAGTTTACATGAAATCGATACATTTACATAAGAAATTTTAACTCTTTCTGAAAACAGAGAATTCTTTCTAACTGAGAATCTATAAACACGGGATCGATAAATGAAATTAGAATTTAAAAATTAGAAATAATATATATTGATAACATAAAGCTCAATATAGATTATTTCAAATATTAGCTACTTGAAATATTTGATTTTCATTGACACTTGCTATATATACAATACGTAATGAAGTGAATATCGAAGCCTTTTAATTTATGCTGTAAAATTTTCAATTTTTTGTAAAAAAAAATTCTTATAATTTTTATTAAAAAATTATAACATAAAACTATGCGTACATATATATCAATATTCAAAGGATCTATTATATTTGTATAATTTATTTAGTCATTGCAACCATGGAAGTAGAGTAAGAAATCCTCAGCTCTAACACCGGAATGAATCGGAAAGATACAATTGTATTTTCACGTTTATCTTTAAAAAATATTTAAAAACATTTTACAATAAAATATCTGTACAAGAGTTTTTTTAATTCAGTTTGAAAGCTGACAATTACTAGTAGTCAATAGTAGCAATTTGCCCCAAAATTACTTGTAAATAGTATCATTATTGTGTGCTAAACGAAAAAATGAAATATAGGAGCATATATTAATTTGTGTCTGACAAATCATTTATAAAAACAATAGTATAAGAAAATATAAAACGCAAGTAAGATATTTTTCACCTAGTAATTGATAATTGTTTCGTATTTTCTGTCTAAAACAAGGTAAATAAAATTTCTATTATCTAAATATATGATTATGAAATAGTTATATACAGAGTGTTTTTTTTAACTGACGTTACTCAGAGACCTCTGTAGCTTGAACTATCTGTCGCAAAGCCACCAAATGTTGTGCGGGGACTATTAAAGACATGGGAAAAAGAAATCCGCGAAAAAAAAATTAGTTCCAAAAGTTGCCTATAGAGAAAATGTGGCGTTTTACACTTTAAGATAGCTAAAATTTTGCATAAAACGCGGGGGAAAATTGCAAAATTCTGATTACATAGTCGAAACCAGCATTTTGAGTTATAAGAAAGAAGCGGGGCATTGAAAATCATTTCAAGTGTCAATTGATTTGTAAAATGCGTCTCACTTTAGCGCAGCGTGCATTACTTGAGAAGCTCTTTTATCTTAATCAATTCAATGCATTGGCCACTCTTCGCGGTTCAATTTGATTCAATTTTAAACATTATATCATAAAGCATTTGCTTTATATTATTTTAATCTGAAACTAACTTTGTAATTATTAAAATATATATGAATGGGCGAAAGATTTATTTTCCCTTACATTTACAATAATGACAATCTACTTACGAGTAATTTAAGCAATTTTCTTTAATGTACATATGTTCTATATATGCAGTTAAAAAGTCCAAATTAATCGTAGGGCTTTATGGATATAATTTTTGAAAAAAAGAATATTAATAGGCTTTTAAATATACATTGAATGAAATATGCATTAATAGCTACCATGCAATCGTATTCCTTATAATTTTTATGAAAATAAATAGGCTTAAATTAAAGTAATTGGATTAATTCTGAACGGTGATTATAGTGAGAATCAATAAAGATTTTTCTAGTCGAGTAAAAGCTTTCATTCTTCAAATTAAATTATTTTGCATCATATTTGTATACAGAATTAATCATTTTAACTGCATAGTTTAATATAAATTTTTAAGACTAATGTGTTATTTCAATTATTTATATTTCACATATCAAAACTTCAGAATAAAATTTGAAGTAATTTATTTCTGATGAACATTCAACTTAATGTAAGTCAATTCAAACAATTTTATTTATCCTCGATATATGAAGAGAGAATTTATACATTTTAGAAAAATTTGATGAATTTATAAAAAGAAAATGTTTGGAATTATACTCTCTAGCAGCAGTTTATTATTTGATATAAGATAAATAGCTTTCCACTTTTGAATTTCCTTAGAGAAATATTTTTATTCTATAAATGAAATTTTGTGGAACATTTGATATTAAAATTTCAAAGTGAGAAACAAACAACATTTTTATTAGGGAAGGAAATAATTATGATTGAATATTTCAATTTTGAAAGAAGATTTAAAATTATTACTCGAAAATGGTGCGTACTATTTCATATGTTTTTAAAGGGAAATCGCTTGTAAAAAGAGGAAATTTGTCGAAGCAAAAATCAGTTCCCGAGTCTTTAAATGTCTTAGTTACAGTAATAAATAAAAAATAAAACAAAGATTATAAGTTTAAAAGGCAAAAAATTTATGTTTACGAATGGTTTCACACGGCGCCCTGGCATAAGGGTAGTGCGTTTTCCCCGTGATTTGGGCGTCCAGAGTTCGAATCCCTGTTCGGGCATGATTGTTATTCTTCTATGTGCTATTTGTGAGGTGTGTAAATATGCCCCCTTGTAAAAAGAGGTTGTGCAAGCGAATGTGACATATGAGGTAGCTAAGGCGTACTCTTCACCCTAGTTGACGCTAATGAAAAAACAAGAGACGATCACTCGGCTTATATCGCTGACAGATAACTGTTAGTGGGCTTGTAAAATGCCATAAGCCCCAACAACAACACAAAGCAGCACTGAAGCATATGCGTCAATACAGAGCAGACTGCAGACTTCGATATAAAAATTATAGGACAGGAGATAAATAACACTTGATGAAGCCTGGGCTCACGTAGATGACTGTAGAAAGTAGGTTTAATTACTCTCAAAAACGAAGAGAAAAAAAAAATGTGCAAACTTGGTTTCACCAACACATTGAAAGTTTCAGTAAGGCGCTTGATTTCCACAGGATTCTCCTTCAATGGGAAATTACATATACGAAGATTCTGAAAAATTTTACAAGTCAATTCAATGTATTATCAAATGAAAGATTTACATCTGATATTTATATAAATGCGCCATTTGCATTATTAAATTTTATTTATTAAAAAAAACAAAATTACAAACAATACACACACTGAAAAATACTAATACATTCTTAGAAAAATTGAAGTTTGATACAGGTATTGCACATAAATTTTTTCAACAAAATTTTGTAAAATTCCCTAAAGTTTCACCAATGGACTGTTATGACTTTGGTCTGTTGAAATGAACTCGTTCTAAGCACAAGCCCACAGATTTAATGAACTCTGGAAATTCTCAGAATCGGAATGAAAATCCGTTGGAAATTTTACAAAAAGCCCTGCTATAAAGGAAATAATGGTGTAGATTTATAATTAAGAAAAGGTTTATAAAATAGAACATTTAAAAATAGCTTTGAGTCTTTAAACATCAATTAAATAATTCTGAAATCGTTTTAAAATGTATAAATACGTTTTTTAGGACTCAATAAAAAGAAATGTTATTTCCTCACTTCCAATACTTCAAGAGCTTCTTTAATTAATCATTTACACGGAACTCAAAGTAGCAGTGCACATTTCTTTCTTTCTGATTGTTTTTCTGATAAATAAACAAACAAACACGTCGTTATATACCATTTTTATCTTCTACTTTTAAAGACAATGCATTTAAAATAAAGCTCATTTACTCTATTTGAAATCGATTTTCTTGAGGCTATCCCAACTGTAAAACAAAATATTTTAGAATAATCTACTGGATCATCAATTCTAATTACAGATTTTTGTTTTACGAAAAGCTTCGGAGGTTAGCCAAATCTTTGTTTTGATTTTTTTACGAAACTCGATTCTGTTACTACTTCATATAAAAGACCACATACTAAGCGACTGGGGAAGAAAGGAAAAGATTGACGGGTCGAAAGTTCTATTCTTTCCTTACATTGCCAAATGCATCGAGTGACAAATACACATTTATCTTCTGGACTGACATAGCTTTGGGGCTTCAACACATAAACACAAGTTTGACATCACAACTTTGTAATTCAAAAATTGCCGTTTGAGATTTGTTGAAAGGTTCTTACTTCTCTGGAGGAGAAATTCGCTGTTTCAACCATTCCCATCAGCCAGCAAACCATTTGCATAATCATTTAATTTATTTGGATTGTCATTTGTTGATGGTCAACGGTCGGGCGGAATGAGGGAAAGATACTAGAGGGATTTAAAACACTTCAGCATCTGTCGATACATAGCATGTCACAATTTTAATAAAGACTTGAAAGTCTCTTAGAGACTCAACTCGTCTTTGCATTAAACATGAGACCGAAAGAGTCTTGTTAATTAAAACATTGTATTACCTAGAAATCTTTTCTGTGACACAAAGATTTTAATATAATTACAGAAAAGCGAGGGGGTATTAATCAGTCTTTTGGAAATGGAAATGTCAGTTGATGGAAAGGATCAATTTTTCAGGGAGCATACGGAGTTTAATGAAATTTTGGAATTGGACATACTAAGCTTCACGAAATTAAGGTAATAATTTGAAATTTAATTAATATGTCCATGCGTTGCGATTGAGTTTTAAAAGGAATTACCAAGAGAATGATTCAGTGAAATGAAAAAGTTTTAAGATCGAAACATTTATTATTATAGAATCAAGAGTTTGTCCAAAGGAACATTATTGGACACCAATGGACGATTTATTGTGAGAAAAATGATGAAGAGTGTTATTTATTTTAATTAAAGCAACATTATTTAGATTATTTAGTAAAATATCGTATCATGAGTCGTCTTTCCTTTGTAGAGGTGTTTAATTTCCGAACCAGAAATATCGCAAACGAAGATTCTATTGCAATAGACTCTACTCATTTTTGCATTAAGCATGCTTCACATTATTAGTATTGGCCAAATGTTTCTAACGTTGCAATAAGTATTATTTAAGCATTTGGTTAGTTTTGAAATTTTATAGATTTTCTTTGATGATATAAAATAAAATTCTAAAATCATAGAGTACCATGTATTATTGCTCATTCAAAATTTCAGTTCTCAGAGACACTAAAAATAATTCTCAAAGGATGCCACAAATACTTTTTATATTTTGAAAAGTTATGATTTATTCTTTTATATTTTTTTTTTCATTTTTAATAATGAATAGATTATTTTCTCAATTTTAGGAAGAGTAAATCATATTTTTCCTGCTTTAGTTATACAGTATACTTGATACAACACATGTATTGAACTTTTTATCATATCAGGATTCATCTTATAGTTCTTTTGAAGATGAATAAGGTTTTAATTTGCAAACCAGAAGTACCAAAAATAAAATTTTGGTTTTCTGACTTTTGTTATGCTGGCATCATTGATATCTATCAAATGTTTCTAATATTTTAAAACGTACTATTTAAACATTTCCCATCTATTTAAGGATGTAATATAAATATGCAGCGATTACATTGGGAATTTTCATGATTTTAGAGCTTATATGTTCTTCTTTCTCACAAAAAGTGCTTACAAATCTATAATAAAATTTAATTTTTACCACAAAGCGTTACATTTACCTATTCCTTTCTTTAAACAAACTCTTCTTGGCGATCATATCTGACTCGCATTTCCTGATATTCTAAAATTATCTTCGTAAATTGACTTTAAAAAACTGAGTATTGGGAAATTAAAAGAAATGAAAATAGTTGGAAAAGTTAATTGTAATCAGAATAAACTTTTTTATTTGAGAATTAACAAATGCTTATCAATACTTAGAAATTTATATAAAAAATATTATTTATTCTCTGTGCCAATTCTTATGTTTATTTTTTTAAATACTTGTTTATTTCATTGAATTTTGTTAAAAAAATATATATTATGTTCATTCATCATTACCATCACCGTGTTGCAACACTGTATTTGGCTTGATCATTATTATTCGCAACTATATTTTTTCCCCATTATTCGTGTTGTGAAATAATTCATTTTATTTCATAACACAAGACAGATAGCTTGATAAAATTATTTACAGTTGGAGTTAACAAAAATCGGTCACAGTATTTTCTGAAGAATCATGTAGAATTTGATCCAATAATCCGTAGAAAGATGACATTCAGGATAAAATTCTTTTATCTTAGCGTAAACGTAACATAATGTGATTTTGCTCGTAACTGGATTGCTAGATCTAGTTGAAATAATATGTAATGCAAAATCTTCAAATGAAAGCAAAGGGGAAACGTAAAACTTAATAGTGGCTCTTCATTTCTTGTTTTAATTCATGAGTAGCTTTATCCGAATTACATGATCTGGCCAAATCTCAGAAGAATTGTCATAACAGATATTATTACTTTATATTCTCAAATGTTTTCATTACTTTTTGTTACGCTTCTTAAAAATTAATACAGATCAATTTGCTTTCAAAATTTTCAACTATGAAAAAATGAACAAAAGAATATGTGAAGTGTTTAAATATCCAAGACAAAAATTTGTTTTGAAAGCATCTATTTCGATCATTACATTCTATTTTAGTTTATGAAAATAAAACAATCAGCATTCAATTATCTCTAATACTTTATAATATATTCATAATTAGAAATTATTTTTTTGAACTTCCTTCTTAATTAACTAATTATTGCTTTTCTTCGTATTTTTTCCTAATCTATAAAAACCCTTTTTCATTTAAATAGCATTTTCCGAATTTAAAATACTTTCAATTTTCGGCTAATCTTTTGAATGTCTCAATGATAATATTTTATTTAATCTCCTTGTAATTTAAAATTTTATAAAAAATTGTATATATATATATATTTTCTTTTTTAAATTTCATTTCTATCAAAAAGCAATTGACTATTTAAGAATATTTCTTACTTTTTCTAATTAAAAATTTTTCCCTTATTAAAAATAGCAAATTAATTCAATGAAATACGTAAATTCCCTTTGAGATTTGTATCTGAATTCTCATTTGTTTTTGTTTGCTTTGGTGATAAAAATTCAGATCTGTAATGAGATCAGGTAGACGTAGGCTTTAGATACGTACAAACTGATATTTCAAAATATTTATTTTAATAAATGAATATTCTTAAAATGAAACTACTCATTTAATATTTTAGTAATATATATATAATTCCCTAGAAAAATAAGTATCAAAATTTGTATTAATTTTTCCGGAAATAATTATTCAACTAATTATCTTGACATCTTCATTTGAGTAATTTACTTTTTCAGATTTTCAATTTAAATATTGTTCCATATATTTCAAAACATTTCTCTTTATATATTGTTGTTAAATTATGTCTTTGAAATGCCCCAATGTAGGTTGCAACTGATAACACTGCATTCATAAAAATTTAGTTCAATTTTACAGATTTTATTCTTAAAATTCACCATTTTAATAATAGAATAAATTAGTGAAAACCTCTCAAAGAGCAGTTTTGGCAATTAGATATACAACTTTCTCAAATATGACCATATATGTACGTTATTAATTTAAGGAGTTGAAGATGTTGCTAAAAAATGGCAAATTGATTGTTTTAAGAAATAATTGATTGATTAGCCCTATTTTCTTGGAATATACATGAAAAAAATATGGGAATATACAAATTTTTATAATATGATTGAAAAATTACAATAACTTGTAAACATATAGTTACATTTTACAGGAGGAATTATTAAAATATTTTTACATATACTGAACAAATACTAGATTTATTAGTACTTATTATATGTATATAGATAAATAGAGAGATAAAATGAGATTCAGGAATATACTCCCCAAGGCATTGAATCTCTAAAAGAATTTATCTACTTTCGAGAAAGTTCTTTGGTCTAATCTTTTGATGACAACAATTTAATGATGGCTCTCAAGATAGAACATGAACCTCTGGAACAGTAACTATTCATACTTTCGTCGAGTTCGAGTCTCAAGGCATTGTCGCTGCGTAATGGAAGCAGGTTTTCCTCCTTTCCAATCAGACAGTCTTGTGTCTATGAAAGAAAATTATGTAAATATGCTACCTTTATTGATGTGCCTATAATACAGTTGGCATATTTATGTCTTGGTTTAATGAAATATTTTCCCAATTTTAAGGGTAAGAGTTAATCATTTTTCAGGACTTTAAATAAAAAAAATGCTTACAATCAAAGAGGATAAACTTTAAAAAAAAGAGATTTTCATTATTCTAAAAATTTTAAGCTCTTTAAAGATGCAAACTTAAATTCTATTCAAAATAAAAAAAAATTGAATGCATTTAGCCATGGGTCAACAAACTTTTTAGGGAATCTGTATTAAAAGCTCTACGGGAAATTAGTCATGCTCATATTGTTTGAATATAAGCAGCTTCATCATGTTTTGTGTTTAGAATGCATTTTCTGTCGTGTCATTTTCTGATGAAAACTTCTGCCGGTGAACAATGGATATTTTAGCAGATAATACAAGAAATCAATAAAGACTACTACTTTAAAGTTATTCCAGTATGACGTTGAAAGATTTTGCTGGAAAAATTTCGATGATCTCTTTTAGCACAAGATATTTTATATCAGTAATTTTTAATACTCTGTATGCTGTACAAACGCTTGGAAAGAGGAAAAGCTTGTCTTCACGTAGATAAAGATAAAAACAGTGTTATTATTGAAAATTTTGTATCTATACCGATAATTTTAAGAAAAAAGATATCAGCAATCCTGCAATAAGAATAAATATTTCATGTTAAAAACAGGTATAATATAAATATGTTAAAAATGAAACATTTTCATTGTTATAAGCACGTTAAGTAAATCAAAATCGTGATAAATGACTGTATTAAGTATAAAGAAAATAAATAGAATCCTTAAATATCGAACTTTCTTTTATAGAAATATTTATTTTTTTATATTTTTCATTTTAAATCCTCAAACGAAATGGTTATCGTTCAAAGGTAATTCCAAAAATACACAAGATGTTCCTACCAGGATTCATAATTCTTCTCGGAAAATTAATATGCACTTTGGCAGTTATTAATTATTTCAAATTTTATGAATTATGATACTATAAATGCATTGAAAGTATTCCTTTCGTGGGCTGTGAAAAAAAATATATATTGATATGATACAATTTTTACGTTAATCAACTGTAATCGTGAGAATTTTTCTGCTAGAAACAAAAAAAGAAATTAACAAATATATTTAAACTTAATTCATTTTTCTTAAGAAAACATCTTGAAACAATATTGCCCCCATTTATTTAATTTAGTCATTCATTCTCTTTGTTGAAATTATATCTTTTTTTTTTTTTTTTTGCTGCAGGAATTATATAATCTGGTACATATGGAAAAATAATATAAAAAAAAAGTTCAAAATAACCCGTTTCAAATATTAATGGAAACAATTCAGTAAATAACAAAAATAGATTATCTTCTCGGTTAATATAATTTCCTATGGACGAAGATAATAACATATCTTCCAGCATGAAATTCATCAAAAATTTAAGATAAAAATTCATTTTGATTTTTACATGCATATTACAACAGAAAATATATGATCTATGCTTCATCATGTAGTCAAGGATTGGATTAATTAGTTTTACATTTGTGTTTAAACTTTAATAGGAACCAATGTACGTTTTTTATTAGAAGGTTGATTTTGCGCATTTTGCTTTTGGAGGAAATAATATACTTATTTTTTTTTTTTTATCAGAAGGGTGCTTTTGATATTTGTGCTTTTAATTTTTAGAGAAACCAATAGACAGTTTTTCTTCAGAAGAGGGCTTTTGAATTATTCTCAGAATAAACATCAAATATCGTTCATTTTAATGCATGATACTATCATAAGTATATATGGATAATACTGTTAAATTTTTAAAAACATATTAAATACAAAATTAGCCTTTAATTCGTAAAAACAAAATATTTATTCAACGACAGTTGCATTTCAATAAAGCAAATTGCAAATTGTAAAATCGTCTTCCTAAATGTATTGTTTGTTTGTTTCTTATGGCACTTGCCACTGACAAGCCCACTGTTAAGAAGACAGCGATTTAAGCCTGAGGGGGAACGTCTCTTATTTATATAGCAGCGCCAACTAGGGCCAAGAGTACGACTTTGCCACTCACGCATCACTCATTCGCTTGCACAACCCCTTTTTACAGGAGGGCACATTCACACATCTCACAGATAGAACAACAGAAGAACAACCATGCCCAAACCGGGACTCGAACCCGGGACGCCCAGATCACGGGGAAGACGCGCTACCCCCATGCCATGACCCCGGCTCCTAAATGTATAATAACAAAGATCATAATTGTTTTAAATATGGGAAAGTAGCGCCCTCTGTGTATCATGCCCAATGATTAATACCGGAAAGATAACAAATAAATAAAAAAATACTAAAAAGCATTTAGAAATGCGAGAAAATAATATGCTAATTTAGTGTATTATAAAATTCATCCTTCAGATGGTATTAATATAATACGCATAAAAATGCTGTTCATAAATAAATAAATACAAAATAATTAAAAATAAAATATGTACAAGGAAATATATCAAAATATTTAATAACTTAAATTCTAAAGCGTATTTTGTAATAATTTCTTTGATATCTCAGAACGATCAGTAAAAAAATCAAGTCTATTGAACTTTTAAATTGTGAGGATCAAAAATCTTTCTTAGATTTATCAAAGAAAAATGCATTCTGCAAGGAAAAAAATAACGTAAAACATTTTACTAACATTTTCTTGGATATTTCAAAGCCACTGCCTTATCATAAATTGTAGCTATTTTCAAGCATAAATGTAAAAATTGCATAGAATTGAGCCTCAAAATCAGATATTTGATATGTCCATGTAAATTGTGTAGTAAAATTTCTGGAACCCCCATGAATTACCGTTAATGCATGCATAAACTCGAAGCATAACTCATCAACCTAATATTACTCCAGCGGCCATTGACTTCGAAGCAGTCATTTGTTGAGCAGTTGCTGTCAAAGTTTCCTAGAAATGAGCTTTTCGATTGTCAAGATACCTCAGCAACGAGGAATTTTCACACTGATTTGCGATTTCCGGAACAAATAGTAATATCCCGAAGCTTCCCAAGATTGGGATTAGATTCATCTCATGAAACGACATTTGCTGCTGAATTCAACGTAATGCTTTGTATTTTCTTCAAGTTAAAAATAAACAAAACGATTTCTTGATTCGCTTGAAGTCAAATTTTTTCAACAAAATTCATTGTTTAGATTTCTAAAACATATATATGTTGAATTTCTCCTTAATCATATATAAGTAATGAAAAAAATAAGCAATATGAAATTAAAACCTATAAAAATAGACTCTCCGTTGCATATTAACTAACTCAATAAATGGCGCTAAGAACCTCCAATTATTTATCACCTTGAATGCGTTAGCAAAAACAAAGTGAAAAAGTTGGGACACTTTTTATAAAATTTTTACATGCTGCTTATATGTACTTACCTTTTTATTTTAATAATTGGTTATGAGAGTTTTTATGTTATTGTTTTTGTATTATTGTATTTTTTGCTTAATTAGTGGCCATATTCTTTTATAATTTTTTGTTTTGTTTCATTTCTGAAAAAATTCAAGGGATTTTCGGGTCACTAGGGGTAAATACTGTTGGACTAAGGTCAGAGTCCTCACAGAAAAAAAATCTCTTATACTGAATCCGTGCCTGAGGGTGACCCCTAAGAATGTCTTCCGGTCGGATTCTTATTTTATTTGGTTTAATTTTGATTCTTTTTTCCTTTTAACTTTGTTTTTATTACAAATTAGTATATATATATATATATATATATATATATATATATATATATATATAATATAGTGGAGTAAATATAAACTAATGAAGATGAAAATCATTTAAGTATACACAATTTCAGAGAACACGTTTTTGCTTTTAGCGCTTTGCTTATAGTTACTAATAAATCACATAAAATTACAGAATGTGTGGCAGTGCGTTGTTAATTAATCATATTAAAAATACGTTCATTGGATATCCTAGAAGATAAGAGCATATGATTGAAATAGTTTTTAATTGTGCTTGACAATATTAGATCGAATTTGTTAGAATAAAATACTTTTTAAAGGAAGAAGTCAATTTCTTAAACAATTAATATGGTATTAAATGGCTAGTGTTGAAGATTTGATATGTCTTGAAACTTGCAACAGACTAAACATTCCTCCAAAATCAAAATATCTTGATTTAAACTTTTATTTAACTATAAAAATGATCATTTGAATTTGGAAAAAGTGAGATATATGGAGGAATTTACAATTAAAGCCACTACAAAACTGATTGAAATGAGGAATTAATATTCACTCTGATGATATTCAAAATTTCCAGTGAGGCTGTGCATGGAAAACCATAGTAATACCTTCCTTATACCATAGTAAAGCATTTCCAGCTGTTATTTTTTATATAAGACAAAATAAGAAAAAGAACTCTTTACGCTTAACCATAAAAATAAAACATACAGAAAACAAATGCGGTGAATTTGTTCATTAGATATTTAATCTACTTATTTATTTAACCTTAGGTAACTATAAGGGCTCTGTCTGCGATCTTTTGCTACAAGCTTTGCAGCAGAAGCTTAGTGAGACTATTAAATAACTGATGAAATGCCTATGCCTCAAAAGATATTAGTTCATTGGTCTTCAATAACCAGCATATGAGAAGACTTCCAGCAATTGTTAAAATACTCTATCTCAATGTTGCTCATAGCTACAATAATTGATTATTAATTGACATTTTAAAATAAAAACAAAATTATTATTTTAGCTTCGTTTTACATCATTTGCATATTTCTTAAAAAATGCTTTATGCTTACTACATTACCCTTATGGATTATGAATAAAACCCTTCATTAGGGAAACTAATAACTTTTAAATATACAAGTGAGCCAATCATTCGAGTCATATGCATGTTTTAAAATATTGATATTTCTAAGTCTGTAATCTTTTATAATTATAAATCTGAAATAAATTTGCGTTTAAACAATACGAATCTCAGAAAGATAGAATGTCAGAAATAAGTTATAAGGAAGAAATGATTTTCGAAATAATAATTAAAAATGAAGTTTATGAGGAATGTCTCTTATTAAGTAGTGCAATTAGTCTCCCTAAAGCTTACTCCCATACTCTCTAATAAAGATGTTATCCCGGTGTAAGCCTTGTATCGCACTGACATACAATAGTTACGATATGTTAAACTTGGGTCTGAATTGGACAGCTTTATTGAATTTTTCGTGTCATCCTTCGTGAATTTTTGGCTATTAAATTATGGTATGCGGTTGCTAATATCTGAAATTAAAATTTGTATTTTAGATACGTTTTCTGCAATTGATTTAAACAATGATTTGGCACAAAAATTTATACTTGTAGTTGCAAATTACCATACGAAATTCCATATATCTAAGTCATTGGATTTTTTAATAACAGAGTTAGCTTAGTTCTGAAAATACAGACCGACAGAAGGTCAGACCCTCTATTAAGCTCAAAATTTGGTAGGCGCCTATATTATAGTCTGTGAAATTTCTGTAGGCGTTTCAAGGACACTCATTTTACCTACTATTCACTCTTTCTCCTTCTCCGTTGCCATGGTTTCGACAACGCTGTGAAAAAAAAAGTGACACTGTTGTCTGCCTCGCCTGACAACCAGTAACGAAGTAGAAAATATGACCTTGAACGGCCTACAGAAAATACACAAACTATAGCTTTGTTGAATCTGTATACCGAATTTCACCTATCTAGTTTTCATCATTTTGTTATCATGCAAATTTATATTCGAACAGCCGGACAGATAGATAAACTTCCTCTGAACGTAGTTTGCCTAAAATTTGACAGATATCTATAAATTTGGTTTTATGTCCATGTACCAAATTTCATCCCCTTAGCTCAAAGTATTTTTGAGTTACATTTGTTACATACAAACAGACAGGCTGAAATTTTCTAAAATGTGTTTTTCGAACTCAAGGGAGGAAACCTGGTGATTCGTCAAAATCTCGAATCGAATTTTTCGACGATTACTGTACTTTCTCTATAAAACTAGGGATTTCAATATCGGACCAAAAGTTCAATACCGGTATTCGGTATTTTTTAGATCTTAATACCGGGATACCGGTTTTAATACCGGTATTAGAAATTTTAGGAAAAGAAAGAAAACACGTGTGTTTCTTTGTTTTATTTACCACTTTTATTAGAGAATGTAAATATCACAGAAATAATTTGTAACTTATAAATTATAACAGTGTATAAAGAATCACAAAAAAGTAAAGGAACATTTTCTTTATTTCAATTACAAAAAAGTGTTTTGTTTCTGATTCTAGGTGGTATAGCTGCACTATACCACCTCTATGAAACCAAAGATCTCTAAAAAGTCCAAAAACAATAGCGGATCCCTTAAAATCTCAAAAAACGTAAAATTTAAACATTTAAGAATATGATTGGTGTTAGGCTTGATCTGTCTTGCACCAAGGACATTCAGCAAACATCCTCTGTCTGTGTTGGAAGGTGAGGGATTTGGTGCTTCCACTTAAAAAACGAGAGAGCCTTTCTAGAGATGTTCAGACGATGCCACCAACCGGGACTCTTACCAAAGTACCAAGGGTGAGCAGGTGGGACTCTCCAAAGTGCACTCGACACCATTTTTTTGATAAAGGAGATTTCAGAATAAATTAGTGTTGCATCGCCATGAAATATGTCAACTGAAGCAGTCTCAGATGAATTATCCGCTATCTCATTACCATTTAAATCAACCTGTGAGGGGACCCACTGAAAGTGTATAGAGTGTTCAGCGGAGAGCCTAGCAATAATAATGTTTAGTAAATAATAATGTTAATTAAACAAAAAAGTGTTAACATCACTATTCAGTCTGTGGTATTATTACAAATTTTTGAAATGTGATCTTAAGAACATAATGCATCATTTGTACTGTCATTAAGCCTGGAATGTAATTTTGCGCAAAAATTATCAGCTGTCGAAAACGCTCTTTCGGCATCTACGTTAGTTGGTGGTATTGTTAGCAATGTGTGATATACCTTTTCCAAGTATTTACCTCTAAATACTCTACCCTCATCTTCAAATAAATCGATTACTTGTCGGATGGTTTTGGATATAGCTGATTTATGTATTGCATTTTGGTTTGTTGAATTTTTTTATCACTAATTTTAATTTTTGTTCAAGAGACAATTCATTTCACATTAGTGTCATCATAATCGCCGATAACTGTATCGAATTCTTCTAAATGCGGAAACGTTTGTGGGTAAAAAAAAAAAAAAAAAATAGGAAAATTTACTTTAAACTTGATCAGATTTGAATTGGTTAGTCTCTTTTCTTTTTCATTTTTAAACTCATTATAATGTTAATACCGTAAGACATTTTTTATTTCGGTATGCCTTTCTTCTATGCGATTTTTCAATGTAATATATAATTCTTCAGATAGGGATGTGTGCTGTTCTTTCAGTGACTACAACATGAAATTTATTGTTGCATTAGCTGTTAATAAATTAGAATCTCTCCGACATAATGCCTCAACAGCCAGTTTTAATATTAAGTTTATATTAAGTTATAACAACCTGTTCTGGATATTAAGTCGAATTCACTATCTGAAAAATTAATTTGCTGGTTTAAGCCGATTATTGCTCTTTGGATTGGATTTCTCAGTTTCAAAAATTGTTCCATCATTAGAAGTAAACTGTTCCAACGTGTTTCAGAATCTCCTCCTAAACATCTCCTTTCATCTTTCCTCTCACTCCTATTTTGTCCAAGTAAACCCATACTAACGCATGCGCAAAAGGTGGAGGGTTTTACAATTCATTGTCATACAGTATTTCATCACTTCTATTGATTGTACGATGCAACTTTGTATTCACCGTCTAATTAATTTCGTCCGTTAGGGAGATATAAAAACAAAACCGTATACTATTTTGCTATGTTGGCGATCCCTGAACAATTTAAACAATTACAAGACAATTTAAAAAAAATTCTAGTAAATACCGAAAAAGCGGTATTTAAACTTGTGAATACCGGTATTACAATATTGTACAAATGGCTCGAAATACCGGTATTACAATTCCTATATACAACGTATACGAGAAAGTAAAAAGAGCAATTTAACTACCGTCTAGACTACATATATTCTAAGATATGAAGCAGAAATTCTTCATAACTAAGTCATACAAAATATTAACAATTTAATACTGATTCACTTTAAAATTATTTAACGGCACATGTCTCAGTATGGCTTCTTTCATTCCCAAAATTATCTCTGTCAAATGCTTTTCAAAAAATCTGAAATAGTTCATTGCATATGCATATCGATAAATAATTATGATTGGTAAATTCATCAATCAATTTTATCTAAAATGTGCGAAAAGCATTTTGTTCTGAAATTTGAAACCACAAGTAATTTTAGCATCTTAGCTTCCATTTTTTTTTTTTTTTTTGATTTGATACAAATATTTGCGAAATTATTACTCGGAATTCTTCTACCTGTGGGCTCCCTGCTTCCACTACAAGAAGAGCAATTTAAACTTCCGTCTAAATTGCTCCACCAGTTATCAAAACAAGTTTGCTTCCAAAATCTTCCATAATGCCAAAGCGAAGTGATTGGCGGACGGAAATTAAGCGATCGGCGAGGCAACTCGAGAAATCTTTTTGGGGAAGGAGGAAAATATTTATTTTTTCACCCACTGTTGTCGCCTTTCTATAAAAATGGGCAGTGTGAGCAAATATTCTGTCTCGTTTTTCAGACGATATTCAGATTGGAAACAAATTTTCACGTAGACAGTTCGATAGACGAGTCTGAGTCATCTTTTTCAAAAAATTATTTTTTGAAAGTTCCAAGGTTGATTTTTTGAATGCGAAGGAGTTTCGATTTTATAAAATGACAATAGGAAAAAAAAATGTTTTTGCATTAAATTCCACCTTTACTTCGATATTAATTTTTTTTAAGTTGAAACTTACAATATTAGAGTAATAATTAGTTGTTCACGGTCCTGTGTTTGTAAACGGGATGTCCAGTATAGGCAAAGTCAACGGAACTTTGAAACCGGAAACAAATTATATAATTTCAAACTTTTCATGGAACTTTGACCTTCCCTAAATCCCCGATGCGATTTCATTGTGGCAAAGCAACATATTAGGTAGAATATGTAAAATGAGTATGCGAATATTTCGCATACTTTTTAAGTAATGCTCACTACCAGTAAACACTGTGGTGATAGTTAAAAAACCTAAGCAAAATTGAAATCACTGTCTTTTATTAGATATTCTATGTCTTAAATATTTTGACTAAGCTGTTTTTGTCTCCCATTTTTAAATGAAACTAAAAACATTTATATATATATATATATATATATATATATATTAAAGAAATCAAAGAAATTATCAGATTTTTTTTATTTCCTTTTAGAATCGTTGTTTTTTGTTTATAACTAACTTTTTGAGATCTGGTAATTAAATTTTTTATTACATGAAGTTTCAATATTTGTTATAAGGCTTTCACATGGTTTCCGAGCAGATTATCCAGAGAATGGATTTTGGGCCAGAAAAATACTTTCTAGGCTATAATGCAAACCAAAGCCTTTTTATTTACAAAATGCAATGTAAGTATTTATATAGCCGTTGTCCTGGCATAGGGGTAGCGCATCTTCCTCGTGATCTGGGCGTCCCGGGTTCGAGTCTCGGTTTGGGCATGGTTGTTCTTCCTGTTCTATCTGTGAGATGTGTGAAAAGGGGTTGTGCAAGCGAATGAGTGATGAGTGAGTAGTCAAGTCGTACTCTTGGCCCAAGTTGGATCTACGATAAAAACAAGAGGCGCTCCCCCTTGGGCTTAAATCGGCTGTCTTTGATCAGCGGGCTTGTCCGTGGCAAGTGCCATAAGAAACAAAAACAAGTATTTATATTGAAACTCAAACAATAATTAATCCTAGAATTAAAGCATGCTCCTTCTTTTATACTCGTGACAAACGTTTGCGAGAGCTTCTGAAAATAAAAGCTTTCTGTGCCTGTTTTCATAGTAAAAGTTATAACGTTGAATTTGAAAAAAATAATATGTGACATCGAATATCCTCACATATTTTTGTTCACTTGCATTACGTTGAATTAAACTAGTAATTTCAGTTGCAATACAGACAATTGGACAAGGTTTCTTTTATATAAGCCATAAAATCACTATTAGAAGTTTCATTTTTCACTTTCTCAAATTCTATCTATAGTTTAAGCCTTGATTTTTATAAAGCCATTCTTCAGTAATTGCAGTTTTCATAGATGGAACTTCATATGTTTATTATGTTCCCAGTATTTTTATACGGGATTTTATTTATATATTTTTTATTGCATATAGAAAGTATGGATATTTATTGCATGAAATGTAATTATACTGTTACAATTTCTTAAGTTTGTCAATATGCTGAGATCCAGTAACATAACAACGGCATTTTCGCCTCTTTCCATATTTGAAGCCTCACTATTATCAGAAAGAATATAATTCCTTTATTCAATCATGTGTGTATTATTCATTAATGGTTTCATTTTAAATTAATAACACAATATGTTTTCTTATCAAATTGTTTCATTTACAATGAATTAACAATTAATTGAAATGCCTATTCACATTTTTAAAATATCCTTTGAATTAGGCATTTCGTACATGCAGGGCAAGTACAAGATTGGTGATTCAATGAATCACCAATCTTAAGAATAGAAATTTATCAGACAAAATTTCATTTACAATTCTCACAAATGTTTATAAATTTATTTTGGTTTCTGTTGTCCATAATAAAAAGAAATGGCATGTGAAAGGAAGGACTATTTCAATGTAATTTTATTTTTTAGTGTTCTACAACTACCCGAGAAGCAAATGCATATGAATCTTTATAGATAAATAGGCTATCTTGTCTTCAAGACAAGATCATGGCATTTTCCAATTTTAAAGATGCCATTTATTTTTAATTCAAAAGCTCTGCTGCACAATTTTTAGGGAAACCACAACTTTACCTTCATAATCGCTGAGGTTATGAAAATTAATATCAATAAATGGTCAGCTGTAGACAGATAAGAGTAAAAGATATCGAAGCAGATAAACTGAAAGGATAAGTCAATTCATCGCATATCACTATTTTAATAAAGAATCACTTGTACCGTATTTAGCTGTGCGATCGATAAGGGTTTCTTAATTAAAGCACAGAGAATCTTTATTGTGTCATATATGGCTTAGTATAATTATCTAAAAGCCAGAGGAAGTGTTCAGTGTTAATGGGAATTTTGAAATGAAATGTCAGCTGATGGAAAATAATAAATTTTTTCTCAAGCCAAATAGAATGTAATGAAATCTGAAAGATAGCCGTTTGATGTTTATTGAAATGAAAGTTACTTTTTAAAATTTAAATAATAATTGACTTGATTGATTGTGATGGGATTTATATGTAGAATTTTCACCTAGTATAGGTTTATTTGAAGAAGTTGTATTAAGAAAAGATAAAATGCATTATGTATTAACATTTTAATGTATAAGGAATATTGGCTGGGTTGTATTACTTGGTATTTTTTGTTAATTAATAATGGTAATATATAATATATATATGTAATGATGTTTTAAACTCTTAATTTAATCCAAATTAATTTCCAAAACTTTATCTTAATTCAACCCATCGTAACTTCATTCTAAAATATTCTCTTATTTCGTGATCCAATTCTACTTTCGGTTTAATTAATTCATCTGTAAAAAATTACTACGCAATCAATCTACGTCTCAAATGAGAGTGATCCCTAAGATGCCCTTGAAAAGGTGTCAAAAATCACTACATGTATTGAATGCATGGCCAGAAATCCTATGTTATATAAGACTAGTGATCATTTGTTCGTCCCCTTTTACCTTCTTTGTTACTTATGCTTTTGAGACGCGCTGCGCCTTGTAAAAAATCGTGCCTGCCACTCGGAATAGAACAAAACGAAAGCAAAAATACAACTTCTCGTCTATGTCTTCAAACCTGCACTCTGCTTCAACCAAAATAATGTTCCATATTATTTTGTCGACAGGATTCGAAATTTTATATATATGTTTATAATTGTAACGAATTCTAAAGATATAAAGAAATGTAATGTACAAAAGTATATTTTTTATTATAATTATTTAACTTTATTATAATTATTAAAGGAAAGAATATACTTTGCATGATAACGTATAGTTTTTTTTTCGTTTGAATTCTAAATGGTATAATGTTTAGAAAAGCAGTAAGAATAAACCTTACTATCAACAGAGCTATAGAATTGAGCTGAATGAGGAATTTTTTTTGTTTATTTTTTGTTTATTTATTTTTTTTTGTAGTTTCTGTACTGCTATTGAATTGTTAGATTATTTTATGTTTACTTCCATTCTGTGACTTGTCAAAAAGAAAATACACAAATAGTTCACTGGTTATCCAAAAATTTTGGAAAGCTTTACTTTTGGAGCTAAATTTTGGAAAGCTTTACTTTTGGAGCTAAATTTTGGAAAGTAGTGTAAGTTTATAATTATGAAGAATTGAACAGAATATGAGTGACCAGTGTGTATATAAATATCCCAAAAAACGCTTTAATGAAATATTCGTTCCGAAACTGCTGTCTTACAAATATGATCCTTTTCCAGATAGTGAAGAATTTATATTTCACCAAGATTCAGATATATTTCATGTTTTCTCTGTACGTATGAATTGGTTTCAAGACAATCACATTTCACAGGTGACTTGGGGAGCGCCCAGAACTGAACCTAACCAAAAAAACTATCAAAAACCAGCTAGGTAAACTGACTCAACTCAGGAATGAAACCACTTAATAAAAGTAACAATTCAAAAACAATAACAGATTATATTAGTATAAGAGGTAAAAGCATTGGGGAACTCTATTGAATGTAGATTCAAGGCCGCAATTCATGTCAGAAGCTATTCAATGAAATGTTAATTGCTATGTCTCAAATCTCAAAAATACATTCCTTATAGAAAACTTAACATCTTTAACCACTACTGTAATTTGTGAATTTTCATTTGAAAATCAGTATAAAAAATATGAATTATAATATTTGCAGTGCCAAATATAAAGTGATAGCTGTCCTGAAAAGTCAGTACAGATTCCGAAACAATCATCAGGAAGCTCTCATTATAGCGAACATATATAGCTGACCAATCTAATGTATTGACTTTTGTATGGATGAATGATCTCGAAACATTCACTCTGTCTTCCATCTCATGCAGGCAAGATACGCTACAATAATGGTAAGTTAATTTTTCTGATTATTTTAAAGATTGGAAATACCGAATAATGTCATTTAATTATTTTAAAAAATAAATATGTTAATTATTAGGGACCTCTATACTATAGGTGATGACTGGATAAATACGCCTGTAGAAATCAACACAAAATATATAAAAAATGGCCATTAACTTTTAATATGAAATCAATAGGTGTGTTTTATAATTATTGTGTGTATTATAAATATTTAAAAGAGATGATCATTTTAAATAATGTTGAAAGTTTGAATTAAAAATGAAGAAAGGGAGATATAGAGTAGAAAAAAAATCTGAATTTCTTTTTAATTTACAGAATTTTAATGTATAACTAACATTTTCTAGTAAAAATATCTTATTATAAATAATAATGATAATTTTTTTATTTTTTATGAAATAACTGACCTGATTATATTTTGTTGCACTATTTTTTCAGTTTTCTCACTACTGTGCGAATACAATATTTTTTTGATGATAATCAATATTAGGAAATTACAAAAAGGAAGATTTTTGAATTCTTGGAAATTAAATAAAACATAAAATATTAAATTATATTTTTCTTTGAAATCTTTTTTGTGCAAAATATTTTTGCATTTCGTAAGAAATTTCAGTTATTTCTGCCTTTTGTAATTTAAATAAAATAACTGGAGTTCATAAGGCTATTTCATTAAAACTTTCTTAAGTTAGGTATTTTCGGATTATATGAATTCTAAGAATACATGAATCGTTAAGTTCTTTTAAAGTTAATTCTTTATAAACAGGAAAAATTATATTTTAGCAATTTCTTTAATTTCGTAAGATTTCAAAGGAAATTCTTAATAGAATCCCAAGAAATTTCGAATTAATATTATTGGATTTTCAAATTCATATTATATTACAGAGAAATTAATTGCTTCAAGGATTATTAAGAAGTCATTCCCTCTTATTGCTTATGCAAATTCAAATAGAAGTTTTATTTTTAAGAAGCGTTCATAAAATAATTTTACTAAGTTATGTTACTTCTGCTACTCAGACGATAAATTTAATTTTACTGAAATCAGTGGAGTAAAGAGTAAAAGTTAATGAAAGCATACAATTTATTCAAATTTCTTAGAATTTCTTACTGTATTCTTTACTTTTTAGAATTGATTATTAATTAATTGATTCACCGCCTACTTGCTTTGTAGATCATTACTACTAGATAACTTTTTATTATACTAATTTCTTTAGCATTTTCTATGTAAATTATCCCTGTTCAAATATGTTTTGTATTTGAATTTCTTTTTAGAATTTTTCATGAAAGCTTCAGAAAATAAACATTGAAAATTTAAAAGAAGCTGTCAATTTAGAATTTTGAATATTTAAAACCTGAATGAAAACTATTGTCATAAATGCATTGTAATAAAAAATAGGTAACTCATCTTTTGTACTTTAATAATTTTTTTGAAATTGCAATGAAAGTGGCTGTAAAACAAACTTAAAAAAAATGACCACGGTTTTCAATCATAGCCAAAAATCTTGATTTATTTTCTATTATAGGTACATGCTAATATAATACTGAAAAGCCGGATAAAAGGTACAATAAGAAAAAGATATTTATAAAGAAAAATAATAGAAGGCAATTTGAAGCTTTACTTTATTTTAGCAATAATACGCAATCCAAAAATTAATCAGATGGAGCGGTTTCCCTCAATTTTTCTAGCATACTATTCCATAAACAAAAATTTTAATGCCTCTACTCAAATGAAATTATGGACCTTGAGTAAGAGAGAATATCTCGCACAGCAATGTCGAAAACAGATTACGAAATATGGATGTTCTGTGTGAATATAGCATTTTTATTGAATTTGTCCTGCTAATTAGTAAATATTTATTTGCATTTTGGAAGCATTTTTTGGATTGAGACCAAAACTGAATTCAGAATATCTCAAACTGAATTGCATTGATTTAATTCATTGCATTCTCAGATATTGTGTTCACATGCATACGAAAGTAATATACATATTCTGCTTGAATATAGCCTTTTTATTGTTATCACTCGAATTGGTAAATATTTATTTGCATTTTGGAAGCATTTTTTGGATTCAAACCAAAATGGAATACAAAATTATAATTGAATGCAGAATATCTCAAACTGAATTGCATTGATTTAATTCAATGCATTCTGAGATATTGTGTTCACATGCATACGAAAGTAATATAGATATTCTGTGTGAATATAGCATTTTTATTGTTATCACTCGAATTGGTAAATATTTATTTGTATTTTGGAAGCATTTTTTTTGGATTGAGACCTAAATGGAATACAAAATTATAATTGAATTCTGAATATCTCAAACTAAATTGCATTGATTTAATTCAATGCATTCTGAGATATTGTGTTCACATACATACGAAAATAGTATAGATATGCTGTGTCAATGTAGCGTTTTTATTGTTAATATAAATAATATATTTATATTAACTAATAAAATAAAATAAAAATATTTATTTGCATTTTGGAAGTTTTTTTGTGGATTGAGACAAAAATTAAATACAAAATCATAATTGAATGCAGAATATCTTAAACCGAATTGCAATGACTTAATTCAATGCAATTCTGCACAATTCTGAGATATTGTGTTCACATGCATACGAAAGTACAGATCTATAGATGGTCAGCCCTTTTACAAATTTGACTCGAAGGTTCATAAGATTCTTTATTTTAGATGCAAAACCATTTTTCTAGCTGTATACATTTTGTAGTTATAGAATTTACTTTTACTCGAAGAAGATACACAAATTTCTCTGAATGGATTTTGCTCAGAATTGGACAAAAATCTATAAATTTGATCTATTGTCCTCATACTAACTTTGATCATCCTTGCTCAGAAAATTTTTGAATTATAATTTTCATAAACATTCAGATGAAGGGACGGACAAACATAATGCTCAAAATTCCTATTCAGGGGAACTGGGATTTGTAGATTCTTCAAAATTTCGAATTCGAATTAGTTGATGATTAAAGTACTTTTTCTATACTTTGTATATTAGAATGAAAAAACAAAACAGTGTTCGCTCTATATTCCAGATCAGTTTTAAATGAATTTAATGGAACTGCTTATCTAGACACTGTTTATTAAGATATTATCAATTATTGAGATGAAAGTATATACACTATTGATTAGAAACAATAAATATATATACTTGACGTCTTTGCTGACCATATTTCTGATCCTAGAAAAATTCTTCGACTTTCCTGGCTATAGATACTTTAATATGGAACACATTTTTTTAAAAAGAAAATTATTTACTTGATATGGCCGAGAAATATGAATCTGAAATAATTGATCTATTACAAATTTTTGCGCTCACAATTAAGAAAATGCATACGAAATAAAAGAAGGAAAAAGAAATTCCACTTCGGATTTAATTCCAAAAGAAAGTAATTTTTTTCATCTTAATTTGACATTGGCTAAATTAACTCCACGATTGGACGTTTTAATAAAATAATGGAATTTGTTTTAATCCCGTTTTAATAAACAATATAGTTCCAGCATTTTTTTTAAAAATTAATTTACATTTTCTCAAAATTGGAAAAAAACAATTTGCGATAAAAAAAACTATGTAATAAAAGAATTAATTTTTTGAATATTTTTTTTTAATTTCAAAATAGATCTACAATTATTTCAGTGTAATAGCATTTTTCTAAATTATAACTACAACACCAAGATTTAATTACTTTTCAATTAATTGATATTTTAATTAATTCTTGTACTTGAAGAGTAAAAAAACTGCAGATTTGTATAAAGGGCATAAAAGCATTAAATTTTACACAGTTTTCAGACACGCGCTTTTAATTGTTCATGAGCTAAACCATAAATTGAGGTCCATTCTACAGTTATGATTAATTCTTACATTTTTGTAATTATAAACTATAATTAATTTTTCATTTTTTTAATCAAAAGATAACTTTTCAATTTTTGAAATTGAAATATATATCAAAATATTCTCTTTTCGGAATTCATGAAATATTTTAATCAAAGTGTTAGGATTGTTTTCACAATATTAGAGTTCACTAATTTGTTTAAATACCTTCATGAACTGATGCCAGTGTGATCTTAGCATGGTTCATGCTGGATGTAATATAAAATTATATATAATATAAAATTTATATTATTACTAGCATACTTTGAATAAAAAATACATATAAATTCATAATATTTTCCTTGCATTATAAATAAGTTAATATTTATATGCCCAGAAGCAAAATTATTACAATGCATTTAATAATTTCTATATTTTTAACATAAATAATAATTATTTAACATAAGTTTATACACTATTACAAGAATCATATAATGCGAATATGTGTTTATTTATATGAAGCATTTAAAAAAAACTATCGAAATAGATAAACATGAATAGACAAAATAATGACTGAAATCATCAGAAATATTATTTTTTTGATTATATTGAGGCTAAACGATTTCTTTTAAAAATATGTATATTCAAGGGAAAACATATATTTACAATACAGTTACTAAGCAAGAAATAAAATACTCTCCTGCGATAATTCTCAAAATTTACATAAAACCAAGAAAAGTGGGAAATGGAAAATTTAGTATTTAACATAATTCAGAAATATTATCTTTGAATAAATTTTGTCTCCTTCCTCAGTCCTTCTCCAAGAAATATTAATTTCATCAAAGTTCTTGAACTCATACTCCCCTCGGAACACTGCATTTTTCATTATTTTATTGTGTATAGTTGTTATTTTGCTTACTGTATGTAAACAGTTTTTCTTCTTAATAAATATATCCACGTGTATCCATTCAACCGACGCACACACACACACACACTCTTTTTAAACATCATCATTCAAATATAAACGTAAAGACTTTAAAACTGAGATACACGACCTCTTAACCTTCATGTTTCTGCATAAATTGTGTTCAAAGATTTTTCAACCACAATCAGCTATTGATAATGAATCCATAATCATTGGACATCAGTCATCAGTTTAATACTCCAACAGTCATTTGCTTCGAAGAAGTTATTTATTGATCAGTTATTGTCAAAGTTTCCACTAAATCTCCTTTTCGCCATGTCAAGAAGCTCTTTCAACTAGATATTTTTTGGCTGGTATGTGATTGCTTGGTCAAATGGTGACGTATCGAATTTCTGGAAAGCAAGATATGACGTAAAATGGCATACGCTTTGCTGTTTTCGATTTTAGGATTTTTTTAAAAAGTGCAAAAATGATTTACGGACTACCTGGAAAAATTGTTTTCAAAAATTTAACTTTAAGATTTTTTACTAAGAATTTTACATTCCAGTCTTAATTAGCGATATAAAGGGTCGGTTGAAAATGTATAAACAAAAATTATATACAGTAAATTTTTAAATACAGAATGCACATTTTTTTATAATACACTAATGCATATGCTTTCTATCTTTCTATTTCTAGACCTCGAATTAATATCAATGCAAAAATGTTAAACAATTCTTATTGCGGCAAAATTCCTATCAACATTATCATGTTTAAAATCTGTCTCATTAACATTAAATAACATTCGAAAAAATGAATAGAGAAAATAATTTTTGAATAGAAATACGTCTTTTATATGTCCGATGCATAGAAATACGTCTTTTATATGTCCGATGCATTTTCCTTTAGCTTCTTAAATAGTTAATTCAATTTATGCAAAATGAATGTGAAATACGTATTTGTTGTGCATTGATTGAATTCGTTGTAGTGAAATCATTTTAAAAAATCAGGCATCAATTTATAGCATAATGTATTCAGATTCTTGTAGTGACTATTATGTTATGATTAATTCTAAAGAAATAGATCTAGTAAAATCAAAATTTGCTAACAAATAATAAATAAATAAACATTCTACATTTATGGAATAAGACCGATGCATAAATTTAAATTTCCACTATAAATGACACTTCCTAACTATATGGAAAACACATTTATTATTAAGAAATATTACATCATCTTTTTTATTATATGATAGTGTTAAAAGTCTGTTAAAAGTCTACAGGAGGAGATTTTTGTTACTAAAGAAAAAAATATGATTCTTGGTTTGTGTTTTTTTCTTTATTTTGCAAGAATGTTAGCATAATCAAATTATAAATTTTCCGCTTCAGATATTCGTAAAATGCTTATTCTGTATAAGTAAAAGAATATCAGATTTTTCTTACAAAAATAATGATATATTTTGAATATCTTTTATTCTAATGCTTTCAAAACATTCCTGATGTATGACGAAAAGTAATTTTTGAAACAGCAGGAAATCATATGAAGTCCATATTATTTAAAAGTGCATAATCATGAGCGGTAGAAAGGATATGGAAATTGATGTCTCACGAAATTCTATGTTTCACTATCTGTGACAAAAACGAAAAAGTTCTAAGGCATATTTATTTACTAAGAAATACTTTTATGCTTTAAACACAAAAATACAAATTTCAACTCAAGCCTTCCCACGCAAAAGTCAGTGTTTGAGATCAATTAACAGTATAGTTTCATACACGAGACCAGAATACATAACCAGCAAAAACAATCATTCTTTCCTATTAAAAATCATTTAAATAAGCACTATGCTAATGGAGACATTTACCACTTCATCATCAACAATTTGCCAGACATGAGAGAAAGATGTTTAAGTAACATTTGAATATCTCTCGATTTTTCAGGTCTCATAGTTTTCATACTAGAGGGGAAGTTTCAAAAAGATCCCCTTATAATTCCCTTATACCCTATTCTACCCACGAGACCAATATAGAATAGCTAATTTAAAACACTATATTAACCAGAAAATGTTTATTGCGACATGTAAATTTCATATAATTATTCAGAGGCAATATTTCGCTATAATTTAGCTTTTGGAAAGTGGAACCAAACCCTGGAAATAATTAAGACATATACTATTCCATGTAATTGTTAAAATGTAGACTAAAAAAAATAATCATTTCTTGCAGCAGCATATGTGAAGCAGAGTGAAATCTAAATGATGATTAAAATTAAGATATATTTTGAAATTAAATCTCAAATTAATTGTGGTACGGTTTAGAAAAATTTATTTCGATGAAATTTTATGAAAACTAAAGTTTTGCGTATTTTTATGTGCATTTTTGTATCATTTCAGAAGAACTGAGAAGATTTTTGAACATTTTATTTAAGAAAATGAGAGTATGTTTTGAAAAATTAAAGACAAAAAAAAAAAAAAAAAACTAAGAAATATTCCAAATAATCAGTAAACAAAAAAATGGAAAAAAAAGAAAGAAAAAGAAATTTATCGAACCCTTTCCTCTTTTCCTTTTTTTAGAGTTCTTTGTTCCTTAATACGCTCAAAATAAAAGAATTTGTTTAACATTTCGGTATTGAATCAATCAAAAGTTTTTCTTACTTTAAAATTGATAATACAAAAAATAGACAATTCCATTCTGGGCAAAATGCCCGAAGTGAATTTCAAATAATATGGCATCCGAATAGATAAAAACGAAAAGTAGACGCCAGGCAAATTCTGTCGCAAACCACACAATCTTTACCTATTAATATCTTAAGGAACTGGATCTCATCAATGAAGATCGTTCAACATTTCAATTCTATGTCTCACGTACCATTTAGGATAGATGTAACGATTGAGCTTTTTTAATAATACAACAGTAGAAAATTATTTGTTTTTAAAAATATTTATTTTCTAATGGCATATCAAATATGCGTTATGATATGATGATTTTCAAGTTTATAACCATAATTCGGCTCACTAAAAATAAATAAAGAAAAAAATATGAGTAAATTGCAAAAATAGCATAAGGAATGATTATGTGAATAACTTTAATAAAAATTAAAAGATAGTGAATGGGTTTAAGAATTGTAGTGAAATATTTCAATTTTAAAATGGTAAAATCAAAAATTTCAATAATTGTAAATAATAATAATAATAATTGTCGTATCATTGATTAAATATCATGTAAAATCCAAAAATGCATGATATTTTTCAAGATAGTTTTTTTAAAAAAATTAATATTATTACGCATAAAAAAATAAAAATATATGTTCCAGATAACTAATATTCAAAAGCATTCGGAATATTTTAAACTATTGTAATAAATGAAATTTATTTTTGAAAAAAAAAAGAAGAAGAAAGGAATTGGAGAAAAAAAAATAATTTGTTAAAAAGTCAAAAATAAACTGTTTCCTTTTATCATAAAAATTCTTTTGCCCTTGGGATAGGCCGAGGGAAATTGTGGTTATCATAGAGACTTTTGTTAACTTTGTTTTTAAAACTCAATCTCTTAGCTTTCGGTTTTTCAACTATCACGCTATATTTATTTTTGTATACAGGAAAATATCTCATATTTTGTGAGAATAAATCGAACATTTGATCTTTTGAAATTTTATTCTACGCTTTCAATTCTAAAAATATTATGGCAAGAAATAATGTATTTAGATATTTATTTATATATATTTTGGGTATTTTTAGATATTGTATATCATTGTAAATATTGAAAATTGAGATAAAGTGTTGTAAATATTATTATGCAGTTGGTACTTTGTACCAAATAGTTCTGATCCATTTATGCAAAAAATAAATAAATACATAACGGAGACTTTTATATTCAAGAAATGAATAGTTTTTTCTGATAAGTTACTACATTCTACTTATACATATGAAAATAACAATATCAATATAGGAATATGAATCATCAATCCACCTTTTATTTTATCTTCTCAAAAAATAAAAATAGTACAAGAAATAAAGTTTGAATATATACAAAATGTTTTGTTTGCGGCATTAAAATAACACACTTTAAAAGTTACTATTCCAAAATCTTTATAAATAATTCAATTTGAATATATTACATGATGAATTATACACTAAAAAACAATTAATTAAATTTATCTTTTTCTGTAACCGAAATCTATATATTGAAATTCATAAACTAATTGAAATAAAAGCTTTATCTGTTCAAAGAATTATTCCTTTGTTGTTGAATTTGTTTCTTCGAATTTAAATTGATATTTGTTAAATCAATACTACTGATAACAAGAGAAACAGAAAAAGTCCTACATAACTCTAAAATTTCATCGAGTTAGTGTAGGTATGATTTTTAAATTTGTTTTTATTTTTGAATAATTGACCATGATCTTTTTGTGCGATATTAAATTAAAAAAAAATACTTTTTTTAATGTTTACTCTGAATTTTTACTGGCATTGCTTTTTTTCAGTTTTGCAGTAATATCCAGTCTCATGTTTTATCCTTGTGGTGGTATGTAGATTATTATGATCCACGCAAGAAACAACAGGGAGAATGTTTTTAGGAACATTTCTTTTAATAATCACATTCACACACTAAACAAGCACAAAAACAAAGACAAGACATTCACGCGCGCGGCTTCACAGTTCAGCATCACATCACATTCTAATTACAATAGCAATGCACTATGGAATGACATATGGGATGGCCTAATCAGGCATCGCCATCTAGTATCCAAAAGAGAAGATAAGAGTAATGCAACTGCTACATCCTTTATTTTTTATTATCCTTTTTTAGGAGCTTTCTAAATGCCAATGAGAGAGAAACTTTAATTATTAAAGGCAGTGAGATCAAACTGCTGGTTCCGCGATTTTGAATATATATGGTAATCCCTATAACTGATTATTGAAAATTATAAATTAAATTTAATTATAATTGCAACTTTATGCATTTTTAAAGGCATTAAATAAATGTGATTAATAGCTAATTAAAGCTTTATTTATCGTATTATTGTGCAATCAAATTTTCAATTTTGTTTTTACATCATGAAAGGAGTTTTGATGATGAACAATTGCAGGAAATAAGGAATATTTTATCAATTAATTGAAATAATGTGATTAATTATGTAATATTTTCCCTTTCTGTTTTTAGCGGATACGGATATCTACTACTTGCTGTCTGAATTACTTTCTTTAAATTTTTATAATACCATTAAAAAATAATCATATCTCAACGATCACATTAAAAGGTTTTTTTTTAAGTATTGTCTGAATACAAAGTGTTAATGAATTATATTATTAAACAACAAAAAAATCAAAAGAAATAGTTTTTATGTTCCATTTGTAAATGGCTTACGTATAATTATTCTTACCATTTTTTTTTCAACATAATACTCAGTGACGGGAACAGAAGTACGAAAACTAATTGTCTTTTTACCTTCTGCAGTTCGTCCTCCCTCCAAAATGCTCCATGCAATTTAGAAAATTATAATTTTTCTGGAAGAAAAAGTATTTTTATGAGGGCGAGTTTCCTCCACTCCAATGGTATACTTTCTACCGGAGATGTTGGACTGTGGTGGAGAATATAGCTTTTTCACTCTTACATTCTTGGACTCAAACTTCATGTTTCCGCTCCTGCTGTCATTATATCGGTCATGAATAACAACCTGAATATTTCGGAAGCAGATAAAAAAAATTCGGCGTTGTTATCTTCTAGAATCTTATTGTATAACTCACTAGCAACTTCAAATTTACACGATAGGAAGTCTAATAACATATACAGACAAGATCAACTAACTGACAAAAATCGATATTTAAAAAAATTATACGTTCAGCTTACTTAAATAAAATGTTTTTGTATAAAAGCAGTATATTTATCGTTTATTTGACCTACTGTTTTAATACTTATTGCTGACATACGGATACACCATTCAATTTAAATAAAATTATTACTCTAATTTCTTCTCTTCAAAAAGCTACCGCAGCAGAAATAGACAAAATAAGCAAGGATACGAAAACTTTATTTCCGACTTCTTAGGTGAAATTTATTTGAAACCATTTTTCCATGTTTTTTGAATGCATTTTTTTTGAATGACGCATACTATATGAATTAAAGTTGCTACAATCATGATTTAATAAGAAATTATAAAAACTATATTAGCGAGTGATTTTTTTCAAACATTCATTTGACATATTTTTAATTACTTGCATAAAGCTTAAAATTCATGGCGGCATTTTCATATTCAGTTGCATTTAAATGTTATTTCTTTTGAAATCGCAGTACTTTTTATCTTCATCAGTAGAATAATGTATAATTAAAACTTGAAGTTCTATAAAAAAGAATTAAACATAGAACAAGTAACAACATCAGTTAAGGAATGAAGAATATTTAGTATTTTTTTATAAATTGCTTAAGTGTTAAATGCACTCTTGAAATTTTAATGAAAATAAGTATGCCTTTATTGAATTCCTTTTTTTGCTAAAGTATGACGACACTTTTTTCAGAAATATTCTAAAAATAAACAGACATTTTCATAGAAACGTTCGAAGAATTATTTAGTGTCGAAAACACTAAAAAAAATTCCTCTTAAATTCCAAAAACACAAAATACTTTCACATAAACTCTCAAGGCATTTTATATGATAAATATGGCAATTTCCAGAAATGAGCTACAAAATAGGGTAGTTTTGTTCCTCCATAGAAATTGTTCAGTAGGATTTTGAAAACTTTTTGAATCACCGATAACGAATACATAAACAGTGAGCATACGTCACCCAAGTAATACTACTCCAGTGGCCATTTGCTTCAAAACAGCGATTTGTTCAACAGTTGCTGTCAAAGTTTCCTGGAAATGTGCTGTTTGCCATTTCGATTGTCATGATACCCTAACAACTAAAAACTTTCATGATAAGATGTGATCACTCGGACAAATGGTGACGTTTCGAATTTCTCGAAATCGAAATCCTATATCCAGTAACTAAAATAACCTGCTCTAAGGATTTTTTTTTCAATATTTTATAAAAGAATGCAGCAATATTTGATGGTTTACCAGATGGTATTACTTTTGATGTAATTAATTGCTATAAATTTTGAATAATAATGAATTTTTAATGATTATACATTATCAGATTTATACTCTTGAAAATGCTCACATCGAAGATGTATAATTATATTCGTTTGTTTAATTTTGAATTAAAAAGATGACTTTTATTATCATAAATTACTTTCATTCAAAGGAAATTCTTTAATAAATTACTTTTTTCAAAGGAAATTCTTTAATTATTTTTTTTTCAAAAGAAATTCTTCAATAAATTATTTTTTTAAAAGGAAATTCTTCAACAAATTACTTTTTTAAAAGGAAATTCTTCAATAAATTACTTTTTTAATTCTTCAATAAATTACTTTTTTTAATTCTTCAATAAATTACTTTTTTAATTCTTCAATAAATTACTTTCTTTTCAAAGGAATTCTTTGATTTCCTTCATTTTTTTTACATTATTTCACATTAAATCTTTTACAATGCTTGAAACACAATGCTGACATACATCTATTCACTATATTTTTTTTAAAAAATTAGTCTTTAATGAAGAGTTCAAAAATAATATTGAATAAAATACGGGAAATAATACATTCATTTTATAAGAAATTATTTTTTAAAGAATATATAGATTTTTTTTTATTTCTAGAAACGTTTGAATAACGTTTTTGCTACTGGATGCAAAATGAACATTCAGATATAGGATGAAAATAGAATTATTACAGAAAAAAAAATATTTCAGATAAGTTTTATCATTATTGACTCTGATATCATGCAAATGCTTGCATTAACAGTTTATTGTCATAATCTAAGTAATAATTTAATTCAGATATTTTCTGCACACAAATGACAAATTAAATAGAACTTTCCAAGTGTCACAAGTAAGAAAAAGAACAAAATTCTAAGAGCAAGAAACCATACACAAATATATATTTGATTAAATTAAATATACTTTAGATTAAGTATACTTTTTAATCTAAATAGTATTTTTTAAAAAAATAACCATATTTAAAAGAAGAATAAAACCTACTTTGCCATATGTTCTATGTAATGAAATAGAATTCTATTATTTCGAAAAAAAAAAACCTTTCATTACTTTCATTCTTCCTTTCAAATTTCGTAATAATTACGTTCATTTTGGCTATGTCAATCTTGTGCCTTGAAATTCCATTTAAATACATTTTTGATTTGAAAGGGTGAAAATTAACCATAATATATTTCAGAACAGTTCAAATTTATTCTCTCACGCCATATGAAAAAATTTCTACTTTTTTTTAAATCGTTCAGTTTAAAAATATAAAGATCAAAATTCATCAATGCTTAAAAATAATATTCATTATTATATGCTTCTGGAAATCGCAATTCAAAATATCATTAGATTTAAATACTTTCTTATATCTATAAAAAATTAATATTAATGATTGAATTCAAAAATTTAGTTTTTTGAGTTTTACTAATTTTAATTAAAACTCAAATGATTAAACCAACGCAAACAATCATCTAATGATAAATCAACTTAAATAAGAAATACAGATATATATATTATTATCTGTTGTTACTCATAAACATCAATAATAAATAAATACTCTTCCCTAGAGGAATAGTACGTGATTATTACGTATAAATTAAGATTTAAAAATGTGGTGTTCAAGAGCTACTTTTCCATTCTTAATTTCGATCAACTTGTCAACTTTGTCACTCAATTGTCTAAAGATCTAATGATTTTAAGTTAAATTACTTAACGGTTCATTATTAACTCATTTTGACATAGTCATACACCAGTTTTGCTTTGAATGGATATTGTGTCCTGGTTTTATTATATCTATTCAGTCCCTTGATTATTTTCCCTTTGAGATTAAAAAATGAAATTATAATAATTGTTAATGAAAATGAAATCTAAATTGTTAGCAAGCAGTGAAAAACTATTTATATAAATATTTAATTACAATAATTGTTAATGAATGTGAAATCTAAATAGTTAGCAAGCAATAGAAAAACCATTGATATAAAAATTTAATCATAATAATTGTTAATGAAAATGAGATGTATAGAGTTAGCAAGCAATAAAAAATATATTTGTATAAAGAGTTAACTAAATGAATAAATGAAATCTGAAATCGCGAAGGAAATAATGAATGAATAAAAAGTTATGAAGGATACAAAACTACTTATTGATTATATTTGTATAGGGATTGAATTTTCAACTGCGCTAAAATTAAATTTTAAGATTTTAGAGCATTATATCATGTTCTGTATTAATATTTCAAATACAGAAATAAGGAATAGGAAAAGAATAAGGAATGCATTATTAGCATCCCGATACAGTATTTTGAATAATTACTATAAAATTAGTTTTATTTTAGGGATTTTTTAATTGCCTTTTATTATAAAGAAAGGTAATTAGCAGCTAGATTGCTTTTTAATATGTGAATAAAAACTCGCATTTTAAGAAAAAAGTGTTTTAGATTTTTAAACATGCTTAAAAGCAATCTAATAACATAGAACGAGTATGTAAAAACTAAATTATTCTGTCGATTTTAGTGTCTTGCCAAAATATTTCTTGTTTTTTTTTACCTTCAAAGAATTAGTATTTTTTTTTCTTTTCTGGACTCAAAGTAATCATTACTTAAATATTCCACTTTTAGTTTTGTAGAGTATTCTTATGTTTTTAAAAAAAGTAAGACCACAAGGAACTAAAACCTTCTTTGAAGGATTTTTTTTTTAACAAACACTAACCTCCTTGAGACCTCTATTTTTATAATATATGCGTATAAGTTTAGTAAAATTATTTTTGTATTTGTCGGTTCGATTATGGATATTTAGTTTTTAGAAACTCAAATTTAAATATCAAATTAAAAAGTTCTACTCTTAGAAGAGAAAACAAGAAATTTATTTAATTTGTTTAACAGAAGGGGAAAACGCTTCTAAATTTTATTTTTCCGTCACACGAGAAAATAATTAACAAATTCTCATTAAAACATTGCATTCCTATCTTTTTTTCAGAAACTTCAACATTTTATGTTTTCATTTTTTTAAGTCATAATGTGAGAAAAAAAGTTGTACAAGCGTTTTTAAAAGCACTTACATCATCAGGTGCATGAAATAAATTAAATGATCCTTTTACAACGGGAAATTTTACAAAAAGAAAGTATAGTTATTTTCTTTTATTTAATTGTAAAAATACCTCATTCCCACCTGAGTGCCGATTGATTTCTGTTCTTGCTTTCCATCAATAAAAATTACTATAACAAACATAGTTGGAGTGATGGAAACATAGCCAGAAAGACCGATGTTATGTCCGCTAGTTTGAGCAGAGACAGAGAACGGTTAAATTGTTGAAGAATAATATTTGTTCATTGGTAGTGACATCTAGTAGTAAAAATAGAAATTCTATAGGTATTATAGATAATGCACAATCTGCAAACTTTTGGTTTAATGCACAGAACCAACTACAACAAGAAACTATCAACATGTTTCTTTAAAAAAAATCGACAAGAGCGATAAATGGCAATTAAAGAAATTGAAAATTACGACCCTTCACTACAAAAAATTGCTAAGAGATCTCTTCATTTCTTTCATGTCTAAGACATCCTTCATAGCTTTACCACATTAACATAACTCTGTGCCGAATTTATAAAAAAATCATTGAGGTAAAATTTATTTTCCTTTCTCTTCCTTTTGTACGATTTTTTAATAATATGTTGCATGTTATCCATATTATCTATAATCTATGCCTATTATATATAATCATCTGTATTATCCTAGCACAACCATGCCATGCCTTTACTCTAACCATCTGTCCTGTCCGGATGTTAAAACCGCTAAGTTCAAGAACTCCATGTTACTTCCCTCAAATCAACAAATTGACAAAATATGACACAAAAATATATATCGAATTGGATAAGCTTCGAATAAGTAAATAAGAAAACACTGTTTGATCTTTAAAATATGAGAATAATTGAAAGGAAATGAGATCCTCAAATAAATGTATATATCTGAAAATATTTCAGATCGCGAGTCATATAGCATATATATAAGTTATAAGATTCCACATTTGAAATAGATTATTTGTCTTCATTTTTTTCTGAAATGTGTATAATAAATGCAATTTTTAATTTGTTTGAGTTGTTAAAGAGTATCATTCTGCAAAAGAATAACTCATCTTCCTGAAAGCATAGATTAAAAATGTCCTGTCCGATGGTTAAGAACGCTCAGTTCAAGAACTCCGTGTTACTTTCCTCCTTTCAATAAATTGACAAAATATGACACAAAAACAGATATTGAATTAGATAAATTTCGAATAAGTAAATGAGAAAACATTGTTTGATCTTTAAAGTATGAGAATAATTGAAAGGAAATGAGATCCTGAAATAAATTTATATATCTGCAAATATTTCAGATCGCGAGTCATATAGCATACATATAAGTTATAAGATTCCATTTTTGAAGTAGATTATCTATCTTCATTTTCTTCTCAAATTTGTATACTAATTAAATTTTTAATTTGTTTGAATTCCTAAAGATTATCATTCTGCGAAAGAACAATTCATCTTCCTGAAAACATAGATAAGAAATTTTAAACAGAAAGAAATTCAATTATCCTCATTCTGGGTCTTTGTAAAGTGAGTGTAGACGATAAAATTTGACTTTCAGGTCTAAACATTATTGCGTTGGAAGGGTTGTTAGCAAGAATTCGATTAATTTTTATTTCATTGACAATGTTTTCATCTCTATTTGCAATTTTTGTATGCATCCAAGCACATCTTAGTTAAATAGAATAAAAACTGATGCCAATATTATGGTTAAATTCATATCGTTCTCACCTAGAATTTTAGTTTTATTCTACACTATATCTTAGTAAATATTGTTTCACTGAATAATTAAATAATTTTCGAATCATTAAGTAATGATTTGCTTATATAGATATGCTTAGTATTAGAAAATGTCCGGTTGAAATGCATTTATTTAAATTAAACAGATAGAATAGTGAGACTGGTAGCATAAATAGTTATTTTTTTTATTTACAATAGAATTTTTTGTTTTTATCAATGAATTCTCTAAAATACAATATTTGCAAAGTTAAAGAAATACTGAAATCGAAAATTTAATCATACTTTTTTGAATATATTGAGTTATACTGTGAGAGTCGAACTTATATTTCATTCATATTACTTTTTTTCAGTATTAAAGTATTATGTAGTTTCAAAGGTTTACATGCATTAGTTTGAAGGAAAATTCTAAATTTTAAAATCATGCCTAATGTATGAAAATATAAAGTAAAATATAAAAAGTATTAAAGTATTATGTAGTTTCAAAGGTTTACATGCATTAGTTTGAAGGAAAATTCTAAATTTTAAAATCATGTCTAATGTATGAAAATATAAAATAAAATATAAAAATTTTCATGAAACTCATACCTGGATCACCTGTTTAATACAATTCCAGATAATAATTATTAATTTTTATGAAAAACCTTAAGCAAGGATGATATTCTATACATAATACATTATGATACATATTAATATAGATGTAATATGCAAATTAAAAATTGTTAAATTGTAAAAAAATGTTATAATATACTCATGATAATGTTCAGAAATTTTCAAAACAAACAAATGAAAAAAAAGCGGAACTTTTAAAATACATTAATGATCTATGGAAAGTCAAAAATATTTGAAGAAATGCTGTATTTATTTTCATGTCGATGTTTCGAATGTCTTTTGATTGTAAAAATGATATCAGATATTTAAAAGCGAGATTTTATTATAAAATAAAAATTAAAAACTCCAAAATATCTTAAAATTCATTTGTCAAACATATGCAAGGAATATTAAAATGTTAAATCAAATATTGTTCCTTTCATTTTGGGTATTAATTTTTTATTTCAAATGAAATTTAAAATTTCACTATTTAAGGACAGAAGAGTCCTTTAAGAAATTCATTTTCCGAACGAGATTTAACGAAATAAAAAATGATATAAAAAAAACCTTAAGGCTTTTAATATATGATTTAATAAAAAAATGGATTTAATTTGGACATTAATTTATGCTTATTTATTAAATATAAACATAAAGTTACTATTAATCATTTGCTTAATAGTAACTTTATGTTTATAACAATGATAAATATTCATTGAAGATTTACGGAAAACGTCTTTTTTACTATCAAAGAAAGAGAATAGTTCCAAAATATAAATTTAAACATCCCAAAGAAGCTGAAATGTTTTCAGGTTCTAATATAATCATATCTCATCCTTCATATGTAATATATTATTTGAAGTTTAATTTCGTCTACAATACATTATTTGAAGTTTAATTTCGTCTACAATACATTATTTTAAGTCTATCCGAAAATAAGAACTAGATTCTTGAAGTCTAAATTGACTTCAAGAAGAGTATACTTTGACTCTTCTTCTTTGGTTATTTTTAAAATTTAAGCAAACTATGTTAGAAGCAATAATATCCAAAATTGCCATCGATTAATTACTCACTTTGTAATTTATTGACATCCAACATTGCGGTGCTATACGGGTGAGGTCTGTAAGGGCCTGCCTGAAGAGTTGACAAGAAGACTTAAATGAAAAATTTCGAAAAGTGGATATCCAAAAGATATTGTTTAAGAGCATTTTTTATTTATTTTTTTATTTTTTTGTACAAATGCATGTGGAAAAACTTCTACTAACATTCTCTCTACTGTTTCAGAGTTCCACATGAAAATATAGTCAAAAATGAATTGCAATTACTTACTTACTGAAAGATAACAATTTTATTTCTGATGTGTATATCTGTGTATTGTTTATATGTCTTCATTATAGTTTAATGTATTTTCAAATGTAATCAATATTTAATTGATTTTTATTAAATCAATATGGTTAAAAATTATCAATGTAATATAATTTGGTACTTGAAAATAATTTAAAATGTCTTGAATATACAAGTATCTCTCGCTATGTTGTAATATTATTCATACGTGTGTTAATGAAACATATTACAATAAGTTATTTCAATATATTTATTAGCAATATTAAGATAAGATGTCAAACTACCAGAGGAAGAAGAGCTTGGTTAAATGACAATACCTCACTCAAGCTTCAGTGACATTTTCCGAAGGATTATTTATAATTATGAACAAATTTCCTTAAAAAATTATTTCTGATAAATATTTTAATTATTTTTATTATTTAACAATAATTTTAATTTTTTTAAATTGTATTTTCCGCACACTTAAAATATAACGTAAAAAATTTAGAAAAGTAATGGAATGTATAGAAAAATAATTTCTTTAAATCTGTAGTCTATTTTTTTTCTCATCCAGACACGTACATAAACGAATTAATAAAATTGAAATTATAATACTTTTGCTGGTTAAAAATGAATTAAGAGCGATTAAAAAAAACTAATATATTTAGAAATATTTTTAATCTGTACTGTTATGATTAATAGGACTGGAAAAACATATATCTAACTCAAGTGAACTATATGCAATGATTGTCTTGAAATGCCTATATTTCAGGAAAACATTTTCTTTAAAAATGAAGCTTTTAATAATAGAGTTCAGTAAGTCTTCAAAGTTTGAAAACTTAAGTTAAGTTTTTGCTCTATTAAGTTCAAAAATCATTTATTTATCTTAAGGGATCCATCATTAATCTTCGCAGAGTACTTGAAAGAATATATAAAAATCATAAAATTATGATTTAAAATGTCCATAGCAATTATATTCACATCCTATCTTTCCAACTTCAAAAAGATCTGAAGTATCTGCCAAGAGAAGTAGTAGTTATATTAAGAGATAAATATATCATAATAAATGTCCGTTACTCTTAAAGGTACTTCAAAAAAAGGAGTATATCTCATGTATTAAAGTTGAAAACTGAGTTTTGCATAAAGTTATTAATTAATTATGGTACAGATATTGATCGAATATTATAATCATGTTTGTCCTGCTTTAAATGATTTTGGATAGATAATTGGGTTTAAAATATACATTTTATAAACAATGATTTATTTAATGACAGATATTACAAAGTATTTACTTTAATTTAACTACTGGAAATAAGTGTATATCTTAAGAAATCCATAGTTCTTTTTGAGGGAGTACTTAAAAATTACAAAAGAATGAGAAAAAAAAATCAGCAGCAATTATAGTCACATTCTATCTCTCAAACTGTGAAGCGATCAGAATTAGCACCCACTGGAACTGGCAGATAAATCATTTATCGAATTTTGCATTTATATCATCCGAAATGTACACAAGGTACATAGTTCACATTTTTGAAGCAGCGTTAAATTCTAACATTATAAGTTTATATATATGTTTCTTTTAGGAATATTTAAGGAATCATTTTTGGTAGACCAACTATCTGTAGTCCCCTGGTTCCAATACAAGAGCAATTTAAACTTCCGTCTAAATTGCTCCACCCGTTATCAAAATAAGTTTTCTTCCAAAATCTTCCATATTGTCAAAGCGAAGCGATTGGCGGACGGAAATTAAGCCACAGGCAACGCAACGCGGGAAATCGGCGTTGGCGGGTAGAAAACGTATTTTTTTTCTCCACTCCCTTCCCTGTTCTTGAAAATTGGGCCGAGTAAGCAAATATTTTGTGGCGTCTTCAGCCGACATGCAGATTGGAAACAAATTCTTCTGCCGACAATTCGACTGACGTGTATGATTCATCTTTTGCAAAAAAACTTTTCTTTCCCTTGGAGGGCGTTTTCATATATAAAGGAAACACAAATGGTTACAAATATTTTCATACAGCTGAACCTAAATTTGATTTCCATCGATGCTTCACTAGTTAATTCCATACAAAAATTACGGCAGATTTAATTCTTCCAGAATGTATGCAATTGGATCTCTGTGTATCCAATTGTAATCTCTAATTACCAAATGCATAAAAGTTCCTCAAACTGTCCTAAGTTAAACTGCCATTGGAGTAAACAGGATTGTCATTGGAGCATACAGGAGTTTTATATTCCATATTTCATAATTTTTCCTCCATGATATCAGTTACGAATATTAGTTTCAATTCGTAAACATTTGAAAAAAAATATTTAAAACGTCAGCATATAGAAAACTCTATTTTGAACGAGCCATGGAGTTTCTGCATGATAGAAAACAAACAAAAGATTAAGTACTAGAAAGTAGGAATCACGAAAGTAGGAATCCATACACAACAGGTAATAAGCAGAATATTATAGCATTCTTTAGATGACCCGTCCATTGCCAAAGTATATATATATATATATATATATATATAATATGTATGTAACGTTATTTTGTTTGAGTAGAAGGCAGGTTTGAAGACATGAAGAAACACTTTGGATTTTTAATTTCGTTTTATTCTCTTCCGGGTGGCAGGCATGATTATTTACAAGGCGCAGCGTGACACATAAGCAGCAGTAAGAAAAAGAGACGAAACAAAAGATCACTAGTCTCATATAACATGGGATTTCCGGCCACGCGCCAATTCAATACACGTGTTGACCTTGAGAAAGGCTACGGAAGTATCATTTTCATTTTATACGTAGAATTGATTGCGCAGTAATTTTTACACAGTTTCATACTTGGAAATGGTTCAGGAAATAAGAGAATATTGTACTATGGGCTAAATTAAGATAAAGTTCTGGAAATTAATTTCGTTTAAATTAAGAGTTTAAAATATCATTACACACACACACACACACACACACACACACACACACACACACACACACACACACACACACACACACACACAATATACAGAGAGAAGAGGAGAGAGAAAAATCTCCTAAAAGAGGCCTTCAGGACTCATAATACCCAACTTCTAGATCATTCAATTAACTTCATATGCCTTTGGGTGGGACGAATGTAGCTATTCTGGTTACCTTCATGTATTTTTCCTAAGTTTTAATAATATTTATTTAAATTGGGAAATTATTCAATGAAAATTTAAATTTGACTAATGGCGTTAATAAAAGATTTAAATATTTTGACTTAGTTAAAATATTAAATTGTGAGATGAAAAAAATGTGATAGTAGATACCGATATATTCGTAAAAGTCTTTTTAATGAATATGATATCGTTTAAGGTTTTGACATTTTTAAACTTGAAAATTTTATTTTTGATAAGTGATCTGATGTATGATTTCATCATTGACCGTTTTAGCAAATGAACAAATTTTAATATATATTGTCGCATTAATGACTAATTCGACCTCAAAAACTGATGATTGGAAAGAAAGTGTTCGGCTTCACCATCAAAATGTACAGCATTTTTATAAAATATTACTAAATTTCATACTCTGAAGACCATAATTTTCAGCATTTTAATATATTTTTAATTTTAATTATGAATGAAAATATTAAATTAAAAAATAAAATTAAATATCTTAATTAATTGAATCATTATTATTAATAACAATTTTTAATATTATTGCAAATGAGGCTTAAATAGAAATGTATTATTAAATTAATTCTGGTGCATAATATTATCGGTGCTTCAGAATCAGATTTATAAAGTTAATAAGTCAGCAATTCGGCAAGTGATTCCTCTAGGTGAAAAAGGATAGAAGTCCATTTAAAATTATATTTTGCAAACTGATCAGAAAAATTTGAGTAATTTTTTTTCTTATTTTCACTGGTTTGAAGAATTCGAAACAACCTCGAAACACTATACATGGGAAACAATAAAAGCAAAAACTAATATATTGGGAAAAGCAAAAAGATATGTAAATATAGTGGAATTTTGAGCATATAATATAGAGGAATATATAGACGATAAGTGAAGACGCAATTGTAGACAAGATGTTAGAATACGTACTCTAGATGACACTGAACAAAGAAAAATAAACAAATCTGACATCATTTTCTGAGTACTATTGAGATGAAATAAGTGAAATTCACAACAGCTACATTCGATGTCACTTTTAAAAGACGGACTCAGCTTTTGGAATCTTTTACTCATGTTTCATTAATTTCAAATTAATAGGCCCCAAAACCTTCATATTACAGTGTATTGATATCAAACAATAAAAGCAGAAGAAAAAGATTCTTACACTTTTGTATACAAGTAGTTTTCCTTTAATTATGCAGCATACTGATAAGAATTAAATGCAAATTCCAACTTTTTCAACTTTCGCTTCCAACAATCTTTGTAGAACTATCTACAAATTTTCTGCAATAAATTTCTATACCTCATATTAAATACTGCTCATGCAGCTCTTCCCTTTTTTTGAATTACCATATTCAAAAACAAACAACATTTTGGAAATGGCTTGTTTAGCCTCTTTGAAGATTCATCAAATTCTTGTGGTCTATTCTTTTGACGATTCCAGCTCTTTCTGAATGTATTCTCTTCATACGAGCACTTTTTTTAATGCAAATGCAAGAAAATATTGAATGGTTCGTTACAATACACTCGTCTAAATATTTTGCATTGTACTCAGACATGCAAATGGTGTTTGATGAAACTTTTATACCGAATTCTTTTCAATTCATATACATTTTTTGGTTTTATTTTCAAATTTCTTAGCTTCTAGTACACATTTTGGAGAGAAAGTTCTTTCTTCATTTGTATTCTTGAAATAATTCCTAAATTGTTCAAATAGATAATTTAGAATCATATCAAAATATTAAAAATTATCCATATTTCCAAAACTATTTATATACATCGTAATTATTTGCCAAAAAAAAACAACATACGAATATGAATCATTATCAGAGCTTAAATATTGCTTTCATTCCTGTGAAGTTAACATGAATTCAGATAGAAACATTGGAATGTTGTTGGAATTTATGTTACACTAATATTATTTATTGTCTGCCAATCTCTCTGTATGTGAACATGATAACTTAAAAATCGCTTTATGCTGGATGGCTGAAATTTGGTATACAGCTGCATGACCAAATTTGTAGATTTCTATTAAGTTTTGAAAGAAATCCATTCTGGAGAAGTCTGTCTGTTTATTCATTCGTTTACAAATGAGTTTTATAACAACAAAATGTAAAGATTTAAGTAGTAAGTACAATTTAGTACAGAGTTTTATAATCTAAAATATAGTTACTTATCAAAATTTGAACCAAATCTGCCTATCGGTCTATAATTTTACCGATTAAACAAAGAAGTCATAAACGCGATGAATTATATCAATGAAATGTGTCATGTTATCTTGAGACTACAAATGTAGCTTTGCGTCGAATTTTGGTGTTAATCGGCCGGTTAAATGGTGTCCAAAATGTATATTCTTCTGATAGATTCAGTAAAAATATTGGATTCTTGCAAAGATATATATTTCGTAACTACCATTCACCAACTCTTCTAGATATATCAAATCTTATTCAAGGGGCATAATTTTATGCGAATAAAGGGGGAAGGGGAGGTTTAAACCTTAATTAGATATGTAACAAAAGGAGGAGGCCTGTCTCGTTGGTTTATAATAATGATGAAGAACAGCATAGAAATGGCCCACTGCATTTTGGAATTCAATAAAATCCTGATAATAATTCTTGCAATTAATATTTATTGAAATAAATAAATATTGTGGATAAAAAATATTCCAAAATAAATATTTACTGAAGGAGCATTAATAATTTTTTTTATTACACCAATAATCTAATTCTTTCATTAAAATATTTAAGCATTTTTTTCTAATTTTAATTTCTAGCAAAATTTAAGAAATATATTTCTTTTTATTGTTTTTATACCCATTTTTATATTATTATATTTATATATTATATTATATAAATATATTTATTTTTCTTATTTTCATACCCGTTTTTAAAAACATTTATTACGGCAGAAAAGAAAGAAATACGTGTTTTTACAATATATATATATATATATATATATATATATATATATATATATATATATATATATGGTTCATTTCATAATTATTTGAAAAATTGCATCTAGTAATGCTTTAATTTATTGATGTAACAAGGCAAAAAGGTGACAGATTAATTTATTTTAAAACTTTTTGTTTTGTTTTATGTTCCAAACTCATATTGGAGAGATTCTAAAATATTATGTTAAGATAATAAATGGTGAATCTTGCAAAAATGACATCATAATGATGTATCACGTAGACTGAGATAAAAATTGTGTCATGCATTGTTAATGGCTCTTTGTTTGAGATTAATCATCAGCTAAAAATGCGAATAGGTCTCATGTTATTTAATCAAACATACGGAGTTCAAAAAAACATAATACATTGCTAAACTTGTACAGAAGTGTTTAGAAATGGACGGAAAGTTGATTAATAATTTTCCGGCTTGCTTACTGCATATATATCAGAAATAACTCAAAGGTCAGTAAAAGATTAAATCATTTAATATTTGAAAAGTATGGAAAGCTTTGATCAAAAGTGTGATTCTGATTAATTGAGATGCCTGTGTTGAATTCTGCGCGAAAGAATAACGATCATAGCATTTCTTATTTAGCATTATCTTTTGTTAGTACAAGTAATAATCAAATATTTGAAAAGTATGAATCAGTTGTTTCCAAGTGAACAACTACTGTTGAATGAAAGTGTTTCCAAGAGCTTCTCTATAATAAATTCCCTAAAATTTTAATCGAAACTCTGAAAACAATGGCAAAATTTATAAAAAGAAAATATACAGTTCTTTGAAAAAAAACTAAGACAGAAAAGATTCTCTTTTAAAATTTTCAGGGGTTTTTTTTTTTTTTGTTTTTTTTTTTTTTTAACAATTTGTCTTGCTTTTTGTTCTAGATTTTTATTTTCGTTTCATTTCACAAATTGTAGATTCCTTAAAAATTTCAGAAATCTTGATAAGATTGTGCACGCACCAAAGGAGAACCAGAAAACCTGGTCCAATGCTGAAGGACCAGTTACACCTACCTACTATCATTTGTAACACGTAGAAGCGTTACAAAACGAAGGGGAATGGACTCGATTAATGTCTGAAAGTTACTGGAGGCTATTCAAATAATGAATTGAGCAGGGCAATTACAAAATCTTTATGAGTGCAATGTAGAGGAAATTTCTTCTGAATTACACATTGAAAGGTATCCTATGTGTGTGTGTGTGTGTTCAATAATATCCATATCTGAGGATTTAGATGACCAATTGAAGTGTCTAAAAATCTAAAGAATATTCCTGGAGCCACCACATTGTTCTGATGGAATTTCCCATCGGTAGGAACAATATGCATGAATGGGTGTAGGTGAACGAACAGTAATGCTTACCCTCATAGGACTTCTCAGAATCATCTCGTCACACATCAGGGTTTCGATATCATGTTAACTGCATGCGTCCAATTTCCTCCCAGAGGCCCCTGTTAACATACAAAGTATGTGAATTTAGGATTTCTATACATATACACATCCATCTACGCTATACAGATGGAAATATGATTTTTCAGACACATCAAAGTATTGCGAGTCATCAACTGTCCATTAGTGGTATTCATACAAGGTGTAACGCTTTGTACAGTGCAGGCAAAATGGTTCACGAGGGGGTACCAAAAGCCCATATAAGTAATGGTCGAACAGTTTGCCCACTGAGACTTGTTGAGGAGTTATCAATTAAATTTTCGGCAATTTGTGGAAATTTGAGCGTCTATCTCGTTTAAGTATTGTCGCTCTCTATCGATAGTCCAATTCTTTCAAGTGCATTTTTCGGCAACTATGATGTCGGAGATTTGATGTTTTTCTATGTATTCAGGAAATAAAGGATACCTGTAAAATCGTCATAATCGAAAATTCAAATTTTATCATTATCTTGAACATGCTATGTCGCAGCCTTAGTACGTCGACTTTAACATTATGTTGAAAAATCGCTAAAATGTTGGTAACCTGCCATTGTAGCCAACAAGAATCGATCCAACAGCTTTTCCAGAGTTTGTTGTCTTATATGGGCACAACATCATGTTAATCCATGTTGTTGAATAGTTCTTTTACTTGCATATGCACGCCTGTACCATTTTTCTGGTTCTGTAGCATGCAAAAGACTATAATCATATCGCAAGGTAGAAAATATTCTGAATTTACATTTTGATATAATTTGGTGCCCCAATGTACTATCTGCTTTATTGATAATCATGGCAAGCAAGTGATATACAAGTCAAAAACATTTCTAAAATGAAAAGGCATTAGAAGATAAACTTTGATAGGTATTTATGATAAAAGGGATGAATTTAACTTTAAAATAATTAAACTTAGTAACTACCATTCTAATTTAAACTCTAAAATTTTCAAAAATTTGATATTTTCACAATTTAACAGGATTAAAAAAAATTCCAATAATAAAAACTCTTATATTTTAGCAACAAACAATCTCATTAAAAATTTAACTATTAACGAATTTCCCAAAAACTTTTGCAATATAGAAGTTTTGATAAGAGAGGGTGTGTTTAATTTCTGACTTCCTCCGGTTTGTTAGCTTTGAGTTTTAATTCAATAGATGGCGCTTCAAGTTTGATGACGATGCATTATGACAAAACGTGGTAGGCGGATATAGCTTTAAACGTGGAAAAATTAAATTTTAGTTTAGTTTAACGAAATGCATCTACATTAGCACGTTTTAACCCCTAGTAGTTTTCTTCAGAATTGTACTTTCAATTTGTAAGTATTTTGCCTTGTGTTTATATTACTTTTTTGGTTCTATTTTCATGTATTTTGTGGTTTGACTTGCTGTGGTCTTATTTGGATTGTTTTTTGCTAGTGTTTTTACTTGTTTTAATCTTGTGATACTAATTTATCTCCAAAACCTCAATTTTCTGGGATTTTCGGGTCACGAGGGGTCAGTTTGTTGGGCGAAAGTCAGACCCCTCACAGAAAAAATCCCTGGTTTGAATCCTTGCCTGAGGGTGACCCTTGAGAAAGTCTTCGGGCCGGATTCATTTAATCTTTCTTTTTGATTCTTTGGCTGTTAACTTAATATTTATTTCTAATTTTGATCTATTTAGTAAGTAATATACCAAGAAAATTTCTCAGAAAGAATATAAAAATATCATTTACTTTTTAAATGTCTTACTCCATAGTTTTTCTTTAGCTTATGAAGTAATGATTCATTTGATTATTCAAGGACCTCGGAACAAGATAGGATAATTCAACCGATTAAATTGTACCTAACTCATTTTCCATTAATAATGAACAAATTATATTTTTTTTTAAAATTTTATTTTAAAAGTGTGAGCAATTATCTTATTAGCACAGCATAACAGTACAGCACTAGTTAAACTGTATCTCCATAGCATTGTACATATTCAGGATACCGATCTGCTATGGAGATAGCGTTCAATATTAAGTGCTAATGCAGTAGCTATTTATATATTTTTTATTTTTTAATTATTTCTAAACATTGGAAGATAGCATGTAGAGGGGCGATAAAAACCCTGCGTTGTAAGTTGATGCAAGTTATAAATATGAAACAACACGAGATTATTTTGTAGAGATTATGACACAGTCATTATATGCGATGGTTTAGCAAATGTCATGGCAAATGTCCTTCCTAGATCATTTTTTTTTTCTGGGGAAAGTCATACATTTTAAACGTTGGAAAAACCTTTAACATAAAATTAGATAAACTGCTGAAAAGAATATTGTAGAAATTTAAAAAAAAAAAATACATTCAGTGAACACTTTTACGCATGGAACACTTTTAAATGTTTTAATGTGTATATTGAAAGTAATTCAAAGGGGGGGGGGATCTAAGAAAAAGGTATTAAAAGTATTATTGTGGCTGAAATTAAAGTTTTTGTCATGTCACTCTACTTGCATAGAAAACATAAAGCACTGTCTGTTTTTATTGATTGGAATAATTAACTTGCTTTAATTTATTTAGCAGTTATAATCTAATACATACGACTGTTTTGGAATATATTCTATTTCAATATGTATCACTCTATCAGGACAAGATATTGTACAAATTCTGCGATGCTATTTGATATTCTGAATGCAGTCAATATCTTGAAGATGTAACAATGATGTTTGTCATGATGGTCTGATAGGGTAAGCTGATTTGTGTCGCAGTTAGCACGCCATTTAGTGTACATCCGAGTCATGTTCATTTTGATTGATTAAATGTTATACATACTTACAATCTTACATTACCTTGGCGTTAAAATTGATTGGGCTGATCAGGAAGAAAGTAACGCATTTCTAATTTTATTTTCTTTAAAAAGAAAAAAAAAACACAAATGCACAAATTTAATTTTGCATTTAATATGGGAACTGTTATAAAACTATCATAATCAAATCAGTGTTAAACTTCATGTTCTAAACTCAAATTTCTCAGATTCTATCTCAGAATGGGAAGTAGAAACCTCATAAGTACATACAAAAAGCATCCCTTTTTTAAGGAAATAATATACTTTAAATTACTTTATGTTGCTCCAGCTTTCAATAAGTATAAATTAGCTTATTAAAGTTAAAAAATAAAGAAAATATATATTTACATCCGATAATGTATGGTGGCAATCAAAGACACATTCTGCATTGGAATTACCAAACATCAAAAATAATGATAGCAAGTGGTAATGACGTTTTAGAAAATTGCTTAGATGCATATGGGATGTGTACAATCTTTACCTTAAATAAATACTGATGCGTTGATTGAAATAGCAGAATTCATTAGAGTAACAAACATTAATAATATTTTGATGGTTCAAGAACTAATTAGAACATAAATATTTCCTTTTGAAGTAAATAATTACATTATATAATGAGTAAGAGATAGGAAAACATTTTAAAGAGAGAAATATAAGTTATTACAAATATAAAATTTACTTAAAATACCATTCTACAACTATTCATCCCAATTTGTTAGAGATTTCTTAAACATTCAAAATTGAATTACAGATCATGGTAAATAATTAATGTATACTTTTTCCATGTTTTTCATATCTTTCTATAAAGCGAAGTCTAACAAGTAAAATATTCTAAAATATGTTTAAGAAAAGAAAAATAGTTTTGCCTGTAGCGTTTCATTAAATTTTAAAAAGGGAGAACATTTTAAAATTTATAATTTACGGAGACGAAAAAATCGCATTTCTAGAAGTAAATGCGCAGCTAATAAATCAATCTTGTAGAAAATATTAAATAAGATAATTATACAGTTTTTTTTTTTTTTTTTGCTTCCGTTTTAATCTACTGACGAAATTAAATTTTGTATCAAAAACTGAGAAAACTGTAAAGATAAAGAAAATAATTCTACAGTTACTTAACTAAATCTCTAGGTTTCATGTAACCACTTTTAATACACATAATTAATTCTATTTTCATAGTTTAAACCAAAATATTTGACAATTCCCTCGCATATCAAATGTTATTCTTTCTGGAACGAAACTAATACTCTTCAAATGAGACAATTTCACTCGATATTAATCTTTCGTAAGTTGAAGACATTTAGCCTCAAGAGATCTAGAGAAATATCGGATTATATTTTAATTAGAAGAATACTTTAATGCCATCATGAAGATTAAGTACTGATATTAAGTTCTTAACTACTGCAAACGTTGCTTTGATGTTTCATACATATAAGGAATTTTCACTTTTTATTATCAATGGAAAGTAATATTTAATACCTTGATTAATTTCTTGTGTTTATTTTATGGAGTATAATCTCTCTAAAGATTAGTTTAAAGTATAAGATGTGTGTGTTCATATACCTTTATTTTTATCTTTACCTTTTCCCCAGTTTTACGCAATAGCTTCGTTCATTATTTGAATCTCCTAGCATAAGATAAACAAGAATTTCGGATATTTAATGTTGAAATTTTAATGAGAGATTTTTGTTATTTAATTAATTAATTCCACATATTTTTATACGATGTTTACAAATTTCGTATATTGTTTAAACTTTGTCTACCTACGCAATCTCTATTTTTCAGATTTGAATAATAATTTGTGCCGCATATTTATATTACTTATTTACTTAAAATATGGAAATATAATTTTATTGCTGATGAATACCAGCTAGTTTAAATAAACAGCAAACTCTTATTAGATAATCGTGATAGTGGATTAATATTTAGCAAAAGCTAGTTAAAGACGGTTTAAGTTTTTAAACTGAAATATGCCTTATAATAGTTATTTTTCTGTTTTCCTTAAAATATTATATTAATCATATAACAGCAAAAAAAGCAGCATAAAACAAAAATTGTATATTAATCGGCATCCCATTGTGTATGAATTTAAATAGAGTAATTAAAATCAATGAAAGGTATATTCATGAAAAGATTTTGAAGTTTTACTTAGGTAAGAAAAAAGAATTGGCCAAGACAGAAATGAAATGAATATAGCTAAAAAAATTTAAGTAATGAAAAATATTTTATGAAATGATTTGATTAAAATTTATGGAAGAAAAACTTAAAAACTGATTTATTTTCAATAAAAATTTTATTGAAATTGTTCAACTATTGTTCAAATTTATTCCAACTCAACAATCCTTTGCAATTTATTCAGAAGTTGTTGTTTATATATGCTTCTTCTCCAGATAAATGATAAAAAAGTTAAAGCACTAGCTGTTAAAAAAATATGAAATTGCTGAAAAAAATTAAATTGAGAGTATTTAAAGCATCAAAAGAATGAGACGTTGAACATTCTTCTTCTACGCTATAGCTGATTTTAACACTAATTTTACAAATTAGTCATTTCGACATCTCTGTGAAAACTTTTCGTTAATTTTTTCCCAAGAAAATTACTGCCGTATATTATGAGAATATTTTAATTAATTTTTAATTACACTTACAAGACATATAATCGCAAATCTGATCTCTTTCTTTTTTTAGTTCGGAGAAATATATACAGTATACTTGCTTTTACCGAAAGGGCCATTTTGATCAGTCAAATAAATATTGTTGATAAATGTACATTTATATTTAAATATATAACATCTTGATAGGTATGCACACAGATATCGGTATAGATATAGAAATAAGTACGCGTTAGTAAAATGTGTGTATATAAGGAGCAAGAAGCCGAAGCCGAAGCCGAAGCCGAAAATCAATCAGATTGAAGATATTATATGTTGTTTTATAAGATTGAAGCTATTATATGTGAGAAGATGTGTGAATCAATGTTTTGGTAGGAGATGATGGCAAAAGAATAGATGGTTTTGAAGATTTCGATTAGAAAATATACACTTTTTTTTTAATAAATAAACACAGAGGTACTGCCTTTTCACCACAACTCAGAAAATATATTGAAAATGTAATTTTTGCTTTTCTGCTATAACTTCATAATGGATAGGTGAATTTGTATTTTTTCTAATTAAATACCGAAAGGGGGGGGGGGCTACTTTGACCTCTTTAGTAGAAATATGTATATGTCGACTAATTTTGTCGCTAAGAAGGCATTAAATACACTCAAATAATAAAGACCTTGCTATAAAAATTAGGAAAGCTCACCTGACTGTTGAATGGATTTTAAACTAATTTATTGCATCAGTTTAAAATGCACATTACCAACTGTTTTTTTTTTCTCTCATCTGACTAGTTCTTGATACTAAAACAATGTTTCCTATGTTACCTTACATTTAGATTTGAATGGAAGTAAGGAACTGAAGCATTGACAAGAGTTTTATTTCACTTTTACCATAATATTTTATTTATTCTTGAATCAAAAATTAAATGATAAATGGAAACTCCTACCAAAATTCTGACTTTTAAAAACTATTGCAGCAGTAAACCATGCACGCTCTACATACAACAATCTAATTTTTTTTTTTTAAACTTAGACTTTGATTTCATTTTGTTCATGAATGTCATAGATTCAAACTTAACACATTCTTTTGTACAAAACAAAGAATTAAATCAAGGTGCACATAAGGAATTGACATGATAATGAAATAGAGTGCAGCATAAATGTTTTACGGGTAACCAAGTGAATTCACATTTAAAAATTCCGTACGATAAATTTCTTCTCGCATTATGTTCATTTTTTTTTCTTATTTTTATTACTTAGAAAAAAGTTGCAATCCTTTGCAATTAACTCAAATATTTCCAATAAAAATGCATAATAATATTAAAAAACAGATAGAAAGGATAAATATTTATTATTCAACAACTACTAATATTATTCGCTACAGATAAGGAATTATTTTTTTCTCGGAAATGCCGATTGATAAAATATATAAATATTTTAGGATTTTTACTTTTTTATAAATAATATAAAATACTTTTATCATTGGATTTTTTTTATTTGTATTGATGCAAAAAATCCAAAAGTGTTTTGAAAATTCGAAAAATTATGTTTATGTTATGTTATATTATATATGAAGCAAAAATCTTTTATTACGGAAGTTTTTCAAATGATTACTCTTAAATGTATTGTATGACTTAAAAAATGTATTTCCTAGATTTGGAACTAAGAAATTAGCTGTATCTCTAACGAGTCTTTAAATACTGAGATTAAATTGATGTTCATTTTTTTTAGCATTTATGTATTTATTTTTGCTTTATAAAGCCTTTAAATATATGCAAAGTCTATTTAAATAAACTGATAACTTATTCTGTAGTTCAGAAAGTTCAAAATATATTGAGAAAATATTAACCGAAAATAGAACAAAAACAATCAATATGTACTAATTTATGAAGTTTCCTACAAGAAGATTCTACCGAAATTTAGAATTTGTCAAAATGAGATTTAAAGATGTAAAATAGCATTAATAAGACACATTTTACAAATATAAATGTAATTTTTCAAAGAAATGTGTAGAAACAAAATTCTAAAGAGTTTTAAAGGCAACTATTGAGATGTTAAATATATGGAATAAAACAACATTCAAAATATTTTTATAAAAATCAACTTTTCAATGTCGTTATTTACCGTAAAGTCGTTATTTTTAGTCGTTATTTTAAAATGAAATGGAATTTGGTGCATGACACATCTCTCTGTCTCTAAAATTAAAATTCAATATATTTTTAATTTTAATAAGATATTTATGATTCTGTAACATGGATTTAAATGAAGTAAATTTATGGTTATAATGATATTCAACCCATCAGAATTCAAACTCCAGAATCCCAAAATCAAGCCGAAATATGTACTTAAGATTTTTCCTTATTTTTCTTCATAGAAATATTTGATTATTTATTTTCCTAAATTCCCTTAACCTTGGTATACACAGGGTTCCACTGCAAAAGCAATTTAAACTTCCGTCAAAATTGCTCCGTCCGTTATCAAAACAAGTTTTCTTCCAAAATATTCCATAATGCCAAGGAGAAGTGATTGGCGGACGGAAATTAAGGCATCGACGAGATCTTTCGTGGTTGGTAGAAACCATTTATTTTTTCATTCCGCCCTCTTGAATTTTCTTCAAAAATAGGCCGACTCGGTAAATATTTTGTCTCGTGTTTTAGACGACATGCAGATCGGAAACATATTTCCACGTTCGACAGATGCGCCTGATCCATCTTTTGTAAAAATGATTTTCTGAACTATTTCTAACAGGTGATTGAAAAACCGAAGGATCGGCATAGAGAGAAAATGTAAGAAGTTAAATGAGGTATAAATATTCTCATTTTAAACGTTATAAAAAAGATTATAAATGCAAAAATGAAATTAAATCTTATTATTTCTAAGAATAAGTACTATTATTATTTCTAGAACCGCAGAAATTTCAAAGAAAGAAAAAGGAAGAGGTTCAATAAGATATAAATATTCTCAATTTAAACCTTATCGAAAAAGATTATCAATTCAAAGTGAAATTAAGTCTTATTATTTCTAAGAATAAGTACTATTTCCTTTAATTTATGGAATTCATTTCACTAATATTAGTTTGTAGACGAGAACTCTGCATGTTAGCTGCCTTCGTCGATTTAGAATGTTTCTACCTAGAATCAAATATATATTTGCATAATATATTTGATTTTCAAAAATAATTAAATAGTATGTATACACATTTTTTACCTTACATCATTAAATAGACTAATATTTAACGTTATGTCACTGATGTTTGAATAGTTACAAAAACAATTCGTATGTTTTATTACAAATGCAAATTCTAAATCTAAGTCCATTTCCTAGAATAATCATCACTAAGATATTCATTTTCACTTTTAATTTCACATTTAAAACTATAGGTTCTTGTATGTATTTTGATTATTTTTTTTTCAATATTAAAAAGGCATTTATTGAGAAAAATTGGTACAATATATACCAATCAAAATATTTTCCATCATCTTCTACGATTTTCGTCAAATACGTTTTGCAATTGATTGTCTTTTTTGTTCTCCAGACCATTTTTTGTCATTGACATCGAAATTATCATTCTTAAATCATTGGAACCAAAACTGGAAGTTGGGATATGACAGAACAGCATCACCATAAGTTTCTAAAAGTGTTTGATGGTGTCGCCAGATGTCCTGAAATCAAACCTAAAAAGCAATGAATGTCCAAAAGGCAATTTGGAGCATTCCATGATTGGGGTCTTTGTACATTGAATAGCTTAATAATACTAAATAAAAAAATCAAAATAATAACAATAAAGTAACAATAAATTGGTGAAACCCCAAACCATTGTCACTTATTTAAATATTTCGCATGTTTATCAATGGATGTCGTTGATTAAAATACATACAAGCACATAATAAAAATTATGTATCACAGATATTTGAGGCGTGAATATTTGAAAACCATTTCCAATTATTTACTTTTTAAATAACATTAGATAAATTTCAATTATTTACTTTTTTGAGTAATAGATTGTGCTTTAATAGTACAGCGTTTTTAATACTAATACATTCGAAACAAATTTCATTTGTTCATTATCATATTTCAAATAACCTTTCCAGGCATAAAGAGTATTTCGAAATATTTTACAAGACCATCATTTCTAATATCGGATATTTGACAAAGTAAGTTTTGAAATATGCCAAAACTTAGTTTTAAAACTGTCACGAAATCCGATAAATTCCACTTCATTCGAAAGCCCGAACTAAAAGAGGTGAAGCGAGAACGAAAAGGATGGAGAAAAGTTTTATGCTTTCCTACCTTTGACAGCAACCTCGAGTGACAAAGATGCATTTATCTTTTCAACTCAAATACCATTTTGGCTTCAACGCATAAACACCAATTCCATGCCACAATGTAATTCAAAAGTTGCCATTTGAGATTCGCCATATGCAGAGGAACACTCATGATGTGGAAAGCCTCGGCTTCAGTTCCTTCTTTACTAAACCATTTGAATAATCATTGAACTAATTCGTATTGCCATCTGTTGATGGTCAGCAGTCGAGAGGTATGGAAAATAGGAAATGGACCAATAGGGATTAAAAACACTTTAACGTCTGTCAATTCCATACATGTCACTATTTTAATAAAGAATCGAAAGTCTCAGGGAGAGTTGGATACTCTTTTCTGTAACCACGAAAGCGAGAGAAGATTGTTTAATTAAAATATAGCGTTACCTTTCTAATCTTTGTTGTGACAAATGCGGTTTAATGCAATTACGGAAGGCAGAGGAATTGTTTGGTCTTAATCAATAGTGTGGAAACGAGGTGACTTGAATAGGAATAAATTTAAAGAGACTGGATTTCCAAGAAATACTTGGAAAGTGAAAAAAAAAAATTAAAAATTGGAAATTTGGAAAATAAATTAATATAAAGCTTTGAAATTTAATTAATATCGTGGTTTTCTCTTTCTGGTAATTAGAAGAACATAATTATTGAGAGGAAGTTAAACTAGTATAATTCATTTTAAAAGCAAATAAATGTATGACATATTCTTCTCTCTGTGTAGAAGAAATATGAGTAGATTGTAAAAATAAAATAAGAAGAAAATACTTTTGACTTCATAGTTCAATTAACATAGGAGGTTTTAAAAAAGTGGTCGTTAAAAATTTGATTTAAAAAAATTATTTTAACTTATAGTTTATTTAGACAGTTATCTCAACGTTGCAATGTTAAAATTTCAAATAAATAATAATTTTTGTTATTACAATGTTTTTATTTTCGTTCCACGTTTTTATATACATAATGGATTTAAATTTCTTCATCACAGAGAATATTATATTTGGACACGAAATATCTCAGTGTATGTGCTACAGATTTACTGAAAAAAATCATGGAAGAAGTCGACGAGAGTTAGAACTGTAGCGCAACAAAGCGTTCTGAATAATTTCTATATTAATTTACGGTTTTCTACAACATTTTCCATTCTTAAAAGAGTGTGTGTTCCACAGTGGAACACAATAAATCCTCATTGATTCACGAATATATCGAATAATGCTATTTTTAGACATGGCAGTTCGCAGGCTTTTCAGAGTCGCACAGTACAAGATCAGGTGTATTAGGAAGCCACTCTATTGGAAAATTTTGTTTGATTACCCGTTCGATGATGAAAGTTCGCATAGCATATTTTAAAAAGGTTGCGTTGTTACTGTTCTAGGATCACACAAGTTTTCTGCATGCATTTAAATCGCTACCGAGTACCGGAGATGGTCTCAAACCTGTTGGACTTGCTTGTTGAAAACAATATCCCAATGACGGATACTACATGCTTTATACCATAACTTTCGCAAAGTGCATCGAGATTTGATGGATTGTGTGTTGGTTTTCTGTTGCCCAAATGCAGTAAATTTTTATTTTCAACAGAACATTGAGGTAGAAACGGGATTCAGTTATTCTTTTGCCGAAAATCTTCCTTTGTTTTCACGCAAACAGTCGTGCCAAGTTCTTGCAAATGTTCCCTGAATAGCAGAGCTTCCTGTCGGATATCAGATAAGCACAGCATAAGGAAAAAAATCCAGAATCCGCAACTTGCCGAACTTTGAAATAAGGCATATCAAGGTCACGTAAAAATGTTTGTAAACTAACAATATTCTGTAGAGAAGGGAATATGTTTTAAAGACCATTTAGAACAATTTTCATACAAGCAGAATCCAGAGCATTCACCCTTTATTAAATAAAATTTCAAGTTACCAATTCTTTCGAATTTTTTTTATTACTTCGCATAGAGCCCGCAGAGTCACAAATCCTTGAAATGCGATTTTTTGCCAGTGGAATACTCTGCTTGCTAACAGAGGAATATCAACCATTCGTATAAAAGGGTATCACTATTAGAGTTTTCATTATTAAAATCTGCATCTTGGATATATTCATCAGAAAAATACAAACACTTTTATTAGAATCGTGATTTGTATGAATTCGCATATGCTTCATTTATGTAAATCGTGTTTCACTTTTGTAGTAGAGTCATCTATTAAGAAATTTCTGCTTTAACGCTTGTAATCTCAAGCACATGGCCGGTCACCTTTCCACATTTCATGCCACTGTGATAAATAAAACGCACTGAGCGAACTTCTGAGTTGAGGAAATACGCTTGTTCACGCTGAAGTGGAACGCACTCACATTGAAACATTCCTAGCATTTTACGAAAGCCTGAAGGAATAATTCAAAGTTCATCGGAAACGTTCTCTTATTAATAGATCTATTAAATAAAGATATTTATTTGTCCTCACTGAACAAAAAATGAGGAAAGGCAAATCAATAAACCAAAAAAGGATAAGTGATACGCCTGTCACGGCCAACTTATTTGTTTGTAAAGGTAACATCCAGGCAGCTCGGGCAGCGGTGGCCTGATGGTAAGGTCTTGGTTTTCAGAACCGGAAGGTTTCAGGCTCGTGAATCGATTACATAGAAGAACCTTCGTGTAAGGGGGTTGGTCTGTCGCACGTTAAATTCGGCATGACCAAACGTCCTCCCGCTGGTGTGGAGAGGGGGGTGCCGGCTCAGCTGTCGTCCTCGTCATCTGGCAGCGGTTCAAAATGACGAGGTTCGTCCTGAAATAGCCCTGTGTTGCTTTAAACGGGACGTTAATATAACTAAACTTAACTAAATTAATCCATCCAGCACCGCACATTCGTGAAGAAATGGGCCACAACCTCACATTTCATGACGATTTACAGGGATATCCTTTAGTAAATCAAACAGTACTTGCTGAATGGAGATGATATATTTTTGTTCGTCTATGAGGCCTGAAAATGCCGCGACGAATTTAGTGGTTTAGAAAATTCCTTCTTACATATTCACAAATAAGCTATGAAGGCGGCAAAAGTCATTCGTGGATCACTAACATATAGATGCAGTTTATTACAAACTACGCTTGAAAGCGTACATATCCAATATGCAAACACATATGAAAGCAGCCTCTTACGTAAGCAAAACACATTGCAATTTGTGGTTGTAGTTATGTTCTGTAGCAAGAACGATATCGAAATTGTTATATATTGTATAAAATCAGTTTCATTAAAAGATAGGTCACTTTGAAGATGGTAGTCTTTCTTCAATACGCATAAATATTATACAATAGACAATTTTGTCACGAGATATTACTTGCACGTTTTGTCTAGGTTGAGGCTCTATTGAACCGATTCTACCGTTTATCTCTTTCAGATTTATTTGATCTAGCCTAAGCCTTCGGAGGGATGCGTCATTTCTTTAGAGGAGAACGAAATTGCAGGAAATACCGTTTTGAAAGGACAATGCTCTTGATAAAATCTTACCACTTCTAGACATTTCCGTTTGCAACTCCAACCAAAAGCGTCCTTCAACCTTCCTTCTCCGCATTCTATTGTTATTGAACATCAGCCAACGAATGGCAGTTGAATGAAAGGGTCGAAGACAAGCATTTTATCTGCTGTAGAGAATGCAGTCTCAGTGTCCCGCCATTTATTCTTTGACCTTTCATTGTATCGTGAAAATTGTTTGTTTCTTATAATTCTGATTTTAGAATTCCAGTTCAGAAAATCGTCTCGTTTACACTCTGCATAATTTATCATTTTTTTTTAAATTAAAAACAGTTTCAAACTGCTATGATACTTAAAAGGGAAAACATCTCAAATGACCTTTTTTTTTGGTCAATGAGATTCTACGAAGTGATATGCAAAGTGAAGATCTAAGCAGCATTAATTATTCAAACAATTTGAAAATTTCTTTGAAATAAGTGGTAATGAATGCATATAAAGATAATAAATTTTCTGTACATGATGATAAGGAAATATCGGTAAGGATCATGCAAATTTGGAAATTACATAAAATTCTGTTACGAAAATCAGAGTACTTGATTAGCATTTTTGTAAAAGGTTTACGAAGAATTGAATATATATATATATAGAATTATGCTTCTTTTTTGAGATCTCTTTTTAAGCAAAAATGTAACTGTTAACATCAATTTCAAATGTAAATGTATGAGACTGTTTCAAGTAAATTTCAAGGCAAAAAATCCAATGTTAAGAAACTTACCAACTGAAACAAAGAATTTCGTAAGCCATTTTCATTAATTATTGTACGTTATTAATAATGGAATTCTAAATTATTACACAGTAGTTGCCTGAACTACTGTATAATTTACAACTACTACTTCACATATTATTCCTTAAAACCTTGACATAATTGGACTTTGTGATTTGGAATGATAAGACTAAAATCCGTCTGATATTGATGGTATAAAATAGTAAGAAGAAGAAGAGAATAATATTTGCATTCCGATTGCATAACATCTACTATTATGCACTCAATTAATATGAACGAATAACAAAAGGCAAGAGCGTTCAAAACTGCTGTATTCATTCCTATGTGTTCTTATACAAAGTAATGATGAATTTCTATTTCAGTAGGACCCTCTTCATATCATGTTACCACTGTATGTAAAACGTAGTTGCAAAACAGTCATATTCCATTAATATAATGGGTTGGAAACAGCTTTGAATTTAATACAATCCAAAATCTATGCAGCAGAATAAAGATAAAGCTATAAAGAAGAAACCTTACATTAAAATTCACTTAATTGAAATTGTAATGCAATCATTGTATCGCATATTAACTGCTCAGCAAAAAGCAATACATTGGTAAACTCCATTGAATGATGTTGGAAGGCCTAATTCATATTAAAATTTACCCAACTAAATATTAAATGATAATTTTTTTATATGTCATTATTTCTGTGTTTCTTTTTTCTACCTTTTAACTAAATAAAATTATTTCCAATAAAAATATTCGTTATAAAAGTTAGTTTATTAAATTTTTGGTTAAATTATACTTAAAATCATATCCAACCTCATGGTATTAATCTCATTCAAATTATTTTTCTGAACCATTAAATATATGCCTTTTCCAAAGGATTCCGACAATTTTGGCCACTTATGTATATAATTTACAAAGTAATTATTAATTCAATAAAATTTACTTACATAAATTCTTCAACAGTGAGTAATAATTGATACCGATGTATATATCTAAAAATATTATCATAAAAATTAGATTGCATACATTTTATTTTCCTTAAAAAAATTTAATCTTTCAGGTTTTGAGACTGATTCAAAATCTATTTTTAATTCCCAGAAATAATCTGCCAACTTAATTGCATTTCAATGCTCTTAGAATCGGTGCAATTGTTTATTTAAGAGCTGAAATTTCACATCCAACTCCTCAATTAACACACAAAGAGTTTTAATAAAATAATCAAGTTGGGGGGAGAAAAAAGTATAATATCATCACTTTTCTAATACATTAAAATTTTGCGATATTTTCCTGAGTATCAACGTATGAGCAAGATCCTTGCAATTTCTCAAAAGCATCGATTATAATTGATTTTAGATACACCCTGAACCTCAGCAAATTTACTTTTGTCACTGCCGGCTTCTTGGCATGCATAGAGGTATCGCGTCTTCCCCGTGATCTGATTCCCCGCGTTCCTGTTCGAACATGTTTGTTCCTCTGTGTTCTATCTGTGAGATGCGTGAATGTGCTCCCATGTAAAAAGGGGTTGTGCAACCGAATTTGACGCATGAGTAGCTAAGACGTGTTTTTGGACCTAGATGGTGCTACTGAAAAACAAGAGAGGCTTAAAATCGCTGACTTCGTCAGCGGGATTGTCTATGACAAGTGCCAAAAGAAACAAGAAAAGTTTTGTCTCCAAGTTTTGATTCTTCATTAATCTATCTCTGAGACAACAAAAACATCTTCCTTGATTTTATTTTACTCTAGAAAAACACGAATCGATTCATCGAAATCAATTACCGTTTTCTTCCCAAACTTTATAAATTGTTACATGGATCCTATTTTTGTATTCTTGTGCGATAAGAACGCTTGATTTAGATCAGTTAAGTTTAACTTAATCGAATTTATTTATTATAGATTTTGAAATTTTAAAATAGACAATTCTTTACTTACCTGTTTTTGATGTTTATGTCTTCTTGCCTGCTCTTTAAGAAGCATCAAATTTTTGTATGAATTCATTTTTGGCATAATAAAACGGTTAACATTTTAAAATTTCTAGCGTTTAAATACTGGATATTTTATTTTAAGGAAGAGAGAATCAAGATATTCTTATGTTCCTTTGAAATTTACTGAATGAAATTTACAGGAATAGAACCAAGAATTTTAATATTATGCATTAATTTATCTTTAAAGCTTCAGAAGTAAAAATACTTTTCACTTGAATTGCTGATTAGTTTCGAATGACATGAATCAGGATCATGTAAAAGAATTTCAATCTTTACCTTCCTTTCTCTTCCAAAGTAATCCTTCTTTTCGTTTAAAAAAACATTCTTTATACTAATTTCTGACTAATGAATTTTTTCTTTATGCAGTAAGCAAATTTTTACTTTTCATTAGCAGTCAGTCTTGTCAGTTTATTCATATATTAATATTTAATTCTAATAGCAACATATTTTATTCGGTGTTATTCCATATAGATTTTTACTAAATAGACATCTCTCGGTGATTCGTGATAAATTTCTAATGATAGAAAAAACGAGTATAATTTTTGCGAAAAGATTTACTAGAATACATTTCATATTCTGCACATCCTCGAATCATGTTGGTTTATATTATTTATGACAAAGAATTTCATTCCCTCATTATTGTATTTATATCTAAACGTAACAAATTTAGTAATATTTTCTATAAAAATAGCATGTCAATAAGAAGTTTTACAGCTATCATATGATAAATAAAGACCTAGTATCAAAATTATCATATTGAATCAAACAAGAATAATTCTTGAATAATTTGTATACAATTTAATTATAAAATATTTAAACACATCCTCTTAATGAGAGATCCATTTTCAATTTAGGCAAACTCTACATAAGGAAAAACATGTTTTTAAAGACAATAGTATACTTTGAAATGAAAATCGACGTAATTATCATTAGCATTAAAATGAGTTATACGTATACGAGCCCAATACATACCCAACAAAAATACTAATAGTTGGTATTTTTGTAAATAATTGGTATATAAAATAGTTGGTATATAAAAAGAATCTACATATGCAAAAACAGTGAAACAATATTTAATCAAATAAATAATATTCAAAAAACAGATGAAATTTTAAAGAAATAGGTATTTTATTCTAAATTTTTATTTTATTCAAATTGTAATACGATTTATCAGTTTCTATTAATATTTAACAGCATTTACGAACCAGATATCGGGGCACATATTATGAAAGCTTACCTATATGAGGTATTAAATAACATTAATTAGTAGTATTAATGTTTATTCACTGAATAATAATCGGTAATCATTAAAATGAACAGAAATTATTACTTTAACTATCACATAAATACTACAGTGTAAGAATTTATCTGAAAATAATAATTTCGGAACTTTATAAAAAACAATGCTTAAAAGATAAAAAAAAAGAAAAGACTTCGAAATATTCTGAACGATTCTTTTTTAAGTTCTAAAAATCCAATAAACTTCTCCCCAAAATCGAGAAAAGGGGAAAGATAAAAAACAATTTTCAGAATTGTGCTACGAAATCATGCACTCGAGTTCTTTATATAAATTGTGTAGTAAGATTTTGGAAACCCCTTGAATCACCGATAACGAATGCATAAACATTGGGCATAACCCAGCCAGATAATATTACTCCGGCGGCCATTTGCTTCGAAGCAGCCATTTGTTGAACAGTTGCTGTCAAAGTTTTCTGAAAGTGCGCTTTTCGCCATTTCGATTGTCAAGGTACCCCTCCAACTGGAAATTTTCTGGATAATATGTGATCTCCCGGACAAATGGCGACATTTCCAAGTTCTTCGAAACGCGGGATTGCCTTCATTGCTTGAAATGACAAGTACTATGAGGCTTTGGATTTCCTTAGCGTTTTGTTAAAGAGCGCAATAATCTTTGATGATCTGCCAGAAGAAACTGCTTTCTCTAAAATCATTGCAACAATTTCTGAAGAAGAAAGTAGGTTCCGAAAATTTTATATTACACGACTGAACCTAATATGAAAGACCAGTAATTGATATCAAAGTGTTGAATTATTGCTTAATTTTTCGTGCATGTATAGTTTTCAGTTGCAATGTATTCTTTAGTTAATGTAATCTCAAATTTGCGAGTTTTCATGATTAATTTTATAGCGAAATGATTGCAAAATTTTGATTATAATTTTCTTTAAGTCAGCAAGAAAATTCTTACTTTGAATAAAGATTATACTAAAATTATCGATCAAAAATGCTAATTAATATATATTTAAATTATTTAATTAATATTTCTTTATAATTTTCTTCCTATAAAAACCATATTTTAAAACTAGACTTTTGAGCACTGCAAAATACTAATTGTAATTTTATTATAAGCTTCTATGAGAAGCTTAGGCTAAAAATCTCATCACTGAAAATATTTCATTCTTTTTGTCCCTTTCATTAAAATGCGTGTGCCAATGCAAATTCAAGACTTGGTTAGATATTACATAATATGATATATAGAGAATTCAATATAATTTACCAACATCGAATTAAAGATATGGAAAATTAACATTTAATAGAAGCAATTTTGAATTTATTGTATCAGCCTATTAGATATGCTGAGCAAAGTTAATTAGCCCTTAAACCTTTTGCGACGGGCGTGTCATATACGCATTACCAACGAACATCTCTCAGAGCCAGGCGTACCACCCGCGCATTTCTGGAAATCGAGTTTATGGAAGATGATGAATATATACATTTCAAACTGGAACTCTTTTTAAACGCCGCTAGATGGCTTTCTGTGTCCTTTACTTTTGAAATAAATATAGCTTTAGTATCTTGACCTCCAGTTTGATCATATTCAGCCTTTGCTATTTTACTCATAAGTTGTTGCGCTGGTAGGAGGGTTCGACTTTCCACTTGATCGAATCATTCGCGTTTCTCATCTCCCACTAAATTCTTTTCTTCTTTTTTTTTATTATTGTGTAACTAATATTTTTGGATTTAAAGTCAGTTCTGTTATTTTCGATTAGCTTTAGGATACATTTCGAGCTTTTTCCTTTTTATTTCTGAAAGTCTTGGTTTCGGTTTATTACGACAAAAAATACGATTTGTCAGAAGAATGTGCCCACACTATGAATGAACTAATAATCTAAAAAGGTAGCAAACACAACGGCGTTAAAACAAATTATCTTTTTTGTAATTTTTTTTCAAAGTTAGGCTTAGAGATGCAAAACCCTCATCCTGTGGGATGATACCTTTCGCGTACGCTCCGTCCCGTACATGTGTCTAGGATAAAGGTCTCAGGTCTCTAAAAGGTTAATATGTACGCTTTCAGAATTCAACTATGCTATGCAAACATAAATTGCATTTAAAACCCAGCTAATGAAACATATACCCATTTCATATTCCACATTTTAAAAATGTTATCATAAATAAAACCAGATTTTAGTACTAACTTGTCCGAACATTTAGCAAATGTTCATCTTTTGACCTTTTACAAACTTGGTTTCCTAGTGATAACAGTATATATTTTCACTGTCTTAGAACTAATATTATCACTTAATTTTTATTTTGGTGATTTATCAGTTTTAACTCTAAAGTTTTAATAAATATATGAAGTTCTATAAGGAAAGGAATTTGAAACAAAAAAAAAGAATTAGATTTCTTCATATTAATGTTAGTAAAATATAAATTATATATATATAAAAAAAGAACTTACTACAAATTGCACTGGATTTTTGTGCTTTTCAAATGGGTTTAGCAATCCATTAGTATTTAAAAAAACTTGGAGAGATAACCAAATATTTTTTTTTTGCAATCCCCATGCACTTCCACTATTGCTAATAGAAAATTATTAATTGCTTGCATTACATACATTATCATTCAATCCGATGATTGGAAACTATTATAAAGGTTATTAAATATTATAAAGGTTTTCATTGCCAAAATTTTCTTTCATTTTATAAGTTATAAGTTATATTGTATCGACACTGAAAAGGCATTTATTTTTTTAATTACTATGAAGGCCATTTAGAATTTAAAAATAAACAGTTTGTATTTATAATTTAATTGGCAATAAAAATGTTTATTAATACAATCAGTTTTAATCCTTTTCAAAACATCTTGTTGTTTTCTTTGTCTTGTCTTGTACTAGTCTTTAACCGTTACATATTAATTATTCAAGTATAAAATATTTTATTGACATATAAATCAATAGAGTAAATTAAACACTTTAGTCATTTCATTTTACAAAAAACATAAGATTTTTGTAAAAAAAAATATTTTAGTTAACTCTACAATATAAAAATGTTTTACGGTTCTCTATTTTAGTGTTTTTTTTTTCAGAATTTCCAGCCGTTAAAAAATATTGCCAATAAACTGAAACTTTGTTTGGAAAAGGTGGTCCATAAAATTGTTTTGAAAAGTACTATGGATGCTCTTTAGGAATTTATTTAATGATAAGAATAACATTTTTTTAACTAGACTCTTATTTTGCTAGCTTTGTTAAGATTTTTTATTGATTTTGAATCTTGGGAAATCTTTAAGGAAAGTAACAGAAGGCATCTACTGTTAAATATCGGGAAGAAAATGCCTCTTTTGTTTCAAAAATAAACTGATCAAATTATCAGATCAAATCAAATTAACCAGATATTTTTTTTCCAGTTTGAAAAAAAAAATATGAATCACGTTTTCGTAATTTCTTCTCATATGATGTCTATTTTGATAAGTTGATGAGATATGTTAATAGATTATCAAAGAAGACATTGATCATTGATAACCAGGCAAAATCCGCGAGCTAAAGAAATGTGTATATTTAATGGCATTCTAAAATTACATAAGTAAGTTTAAATTATTAACAGGATTCTAAAAATTCTTTTTTTTAAGTTAATGTACATTTTATTATTAGTCATAGTTGAAAATAAATGGAAATAACTTATGCTGTTTTAGGTTGCAAATAATTGTCATGCCAACCGAAAACGACAAGTACATAATTTGCAATCATATGATCCTACTCATTTTGCAGCTTTACACTATCAGCTCTTTTCAATACAGCAGCAATATATTATTCTATCTATTGATGTAAGTTGCAAAAAAGATTCATTCGTGAATATTTGTGGCCATATGGATAACTTCAAATCGTCGTTGCCAATATATCCAACCCAGTTTGGAAGAATACAATCATTTAGGTAAATAAAAAAAAAATCTTAAATATTATGGAATGATAAGTTCTATTTTATTGAAACACAGACTTAATGTTCTTTCAATCTAGGAGGTATACACTGCTGAAATATACACTCAAACGTTTAACCATAAGACAAAGGTGTGAGAAGAAATAATGAAATATTAAACTTCCCTGTTAATATTCTTATAATATGAGAGAGTTGCAAATGAAACGACATTCTTATTCTGTAATTTGTATGATTTTATGATTTTGAACAGAAATTCGTTTTTCTAGGTTAGAGTATATCGTGAAACTAAGGTTTAAATTTAATTATGCAGTTGAAGTTAGGGATGAAAGCTCAATACTTGGACAATTTCATACTCCTTATGAACGGAGTAATTAAGCATAGTTATTTTTTTTAATACCACATAATTAACCATTTAATAAATGCAATAATTCATACTGAATTTATTTCTTAATAACTTACTCATAGTGAACCAGCGGACCAGTACCATGAGGTAATACATGCCAGCATAATCTATTACTCGTATTGGCTTTGCCTGAGCAGAAATGTATTATATGTGTACACACAAACGCATGGACCTTATCAAGTTTTAATGGTTGACTGCAATATTCTGATACCTGTATAGCAATTAGTGAAGTCCCTGTGACTTAGAGAATTCTACAACAAACAGTTCACGTAAGTGATAGTCACAAGCATAGAACACACAGTTTCAGAGAGCTTTGATTTCCATATATAGGAGGCTGGTTAGAGTGGTGGACTGCAATAGAGATATATTAAATGTAATTTCAACAAGTCAATGGAACAATGCGATTCAGAGTTATTCGCAGAATGACTATTGTGCTAGAGATAATACAACTGGTTCATAATAATAACAGGAGGATTTATTGATTTACAATTTTGTTATATAATTTTTAAATTTGCAATCATACATTAATTTAATTAAATAGACGAATAAAATGTTAAAATTTGCAAAACTAATCATTTTAAGTGTATATTGATAAGAAAATCGAAATATGTTTCTGATTTATATAAAAGTAAGCATTATTGAAATTTAAAATAAGACAGATTGACATAAAGAAAATTAGAATCATCCAAGCTGAATTCGACAATAATAATTATTCTAAAATATGATATTATGCAGATATTATAATATTTGTATAATATAATATATAAATATTTGTATAGTAATGTATTTGTATAATATAATCAAATGTTAAATTTAAATGGTAAAAATCTGTATGAAGTGCAAACTATATACTAAAAATTTTAAAGATTTACAGAATTAGTTCATCAAATAATCGTAGAAATTTCTTCTTTGTAGTTATGGTATTATTTGGTACTTGGATAACTGGGCTTAATCTGAATTAATTTCTTCCAATATTCGATAGAAATTTACAAATATTACAAATACACACTTACACCAAATTATATCTATCTCTGTCAAGATATTTTTGAGATATCATGTTTACAAACAAGCAGTTAAAATTCTAATTGTAATTCGAATTTTGGAACATATACAACTGGGACAGTTGTCGAAATCTCGCACCGAAATTTTGTAACGATTTTTTTTCTTTGTATAGTTTGAACATGAAAACCTAATAAATCGATTTTTACCACAATGATTGAAGAAAAACAAAAGTTTTACCAGAGGTTATTAGACTTGTTTTCATTTATTTCAAATGATTCACGATTAAAAATGTAAATAATTTTTGTAGTTCTAAAATAATTTTCAAATAATACTTAATTTAATTTTTAAAAAAAATAAAAAAAGAATCTTTTAATTGGATAAATTAAAGAAACTTAACAGTGAAAGGCAGAGATTTATACATAAATATTTTCTGCAATTGATTAAAATTAATTTCTACATTTTACGCTTTTATATCCATACTTACTTTTGTAAGGGAAGTTTGAATAAGATTTCAAGAACTGCATGTGTTTATTTACTTTTTATGAGAATCATTTCACTTAATTTTTATAAGGATCATTTTATCACTATTATCACACACACACACACACGCACACACACACCACACACACACACACACACACTTATATTACATTACAAAAACTAATCAAAGAATGCAGAAAATATGTATACTATATCTGTATTGAATTGTCTTTTGAACCGTGTATAGAATTTCGCTTTTCTATGCTTTCTAGTACCTTTAAACATACGGAATCGTATAATGTTCACTACATAGTATTAAATATGAGAGTTGCTAGGAAAGTAAAACAACAATCGGAAAGTAAAGCAATTGTGTGAGTGAGTCTGACTTAGTCAGAATTTGTAATTTTTTGTATCGTTGCTTTTAAATGTCGGGATGATCTTTTATTTAATTTTCATATTCCAAACTTTGAATTTGGTTGATTTTCTTCTTGTGGAGAAATTCATCTCTGAATAGACTATCTCCCTCTCTAGCATCTGTCACTAATACTAATCTTATCTCCCAAGAAATCACAATGCCATTTTGGGCTATATATTTTAAATAATAATATTCCCCAGTATTAGAAAAAAAGAAAGTAAGAAAATATATTTTCTGAATATTCGATGGATTTTGCCTTTTACATTGATAAAAGAATGATACTACTTGCAGGTAATTAATTTCTGGATGAATGGCCATTTTCAAGTGCTGCCCAATTCAGTATTATCTTTCATTTTTTTGAATGAATTGTTTTTTATTGTTTTCCTAGTGTTTTTCCCTAGAGTAATTTTTTTGCGTTAAGTTTATCAAATTTGAAGGTGACTTATGTATTCTTTCCATTTAATTTAATTTTATTTTCCTGTTCTTTTATATTTTTAATTCAATCACAATTAAAGTAATTTATTTTAAAATTTTGTATAAATGTGATTACATTTTTTTAAAAAAAATAATACGAGGAAGAACATAATATTTGAGAATGTTCCAAAACAAACCTAAGGTAGCATACTTTTCCTGGCAAAAATGTAATCTTTAAGAAATTTATTATGTATTCATTTCATTCATTTATTCCTCAATGGAACATATGACGTTTGAATAGTCGCCAAGTATATTTTCCCTAACATCTCTAACCTATATTTAGATCAATTACATGGATTTAGACTAAGTAATTTCTTCAATACCTGCAATTATTAATTTTCAAAAATGATAAATTTAACTCATATAAAATCTAATAACTTTTGAAAAAATGAATATATTAATATTTTGAGCTATTTAATTTTGTTCATTTTTCTACCCACAGAATAAAAAAATTTCCACAATATATCATGCTTAAAAGGAAAGACTCATGCGTAGCTCGGTCCCCTAGTGTAACTGTTTTTTTTCTATCAGTGGCGAGGTCTCTTTGTTAAGTGGAAAAAGGAAAGAGAGGTCAGAGAATTGAATTTTGGGTGCCTTTCAGGAGTTTCAATGCCTAAGAAATAGAATCTCCCTTAAGGAAGTGACGGCGAAATCTCAACCGAGTCGACCGTCTTCCGATTAGCCTACTATAAAATCTTGGATGACTAGAAAAGCATGCGCAAGGAAATTAATGATCCCAAATTAAGAAAAAGAATAACAAATCCAAGAAAATACTCAATAATTGTATATTACAATAAAGAGAGTTAGGAAGTGATATGGTGTTCAAGAAGAGGTTCATAATATTGGAAGAAATCAACTTGAAAACATAGAAAAATGTGTTAGATTTGCAGTGCGACAGGCTCAATAGCAAATAACAGTGCATTAATTATTTTTAACATGAAAACGCACAGAAGCAACATAATTCAGTCGCCGTGTACACCAGAGAAACACCTGCAGTAAATTGAAACACAAGTGGCAAATCAATAATAAACATTACGAAGCGTTCAAAGATAGCTCGTACAATTAATGGCTTGATCTCAACTCAAATTCAGATCAGTCTCCTGGCTTTTCATAGTTCATGTGATAGAACAAAGAATATATAGAACAAAAACCTTATTACGCGTGGCCTATTAAAGCTGCAATTAATACTCCTACTAATTCCGGTATCTTCGATTTCGTCAAACGCGTATCTAAGTCGACAAAAATCGACACCTCATTAATCCAGCATTCTTCCAACTTGCACTTAAGTTATTTGTAAAATTGTCTTCTAATCCATCTCACTCCATTGAATTGCAAATTTGTAATAATATATATGGAAGAAAGTCAGTGAATACAAATTGTTTTTTATACAAGCAAGAATTTGAATTGAAATAATTCCTTATAAAAGCAGGTCAATTTTATCTAATATTAATTTTAAAAAAAACATTTTTATAATGTCAAATTTTTACATTTTTATTCCTCCTATAATTAAATATTGGCAATATAGTAAAATAAATATGAAAAAGAAAATGCTTTCTAAATAAATATTTTTATAATATATAAATAGAAGAAAAATCTGTATCGTAATGTAATTATTTACCATTGTAATGTAATTAATAAGCATTTTTAAAACACCTTTTTATTATAATGTAATTATTTAAAGAATATATAGATTGAATCACGTACTGATATTATTATTATTAAATTTCAATTGTATTTTTTTTTTTTTTCAAAAAAATGCGATTTTGTAGAACATTTATCTCCAATACTTTCTAAAATATTTTTAACCACTTAAAGGTTAAAAAGTTATTACACACCCAAAACAATTCAATATATATCATACTAAACAGACATTATTTCCGTCACAGGAGAAGATTTAACTTTTATAAAATAGACAAATCCGGTTTTCGCAAAGGCTATGCATGTTGACTAGAGGTAATCCTTCCCAAATCCATAGTAAAACATCCCAAGTCTCGTTATATCTAATCTAGAAGGAAATAATAAGAGCTGCGGCTCCTTATCCATGAAACTGAAAACAAAGCAGGTAGAAGGCAATCTCCACAAACATTGTTACAAGCTTAAGATCTCGTTATTTATTGTCATTTAACCCCAGGGAGTCATAAGGGCCTGGGCAGTAAGGACCTACCAGAAGCTCTAACAGCTACTTTAATGGAGCCTGGAACTAACTGGAGAAATGCCGATGCCCGAAGGATATGAGGTCATAGCTTTTTGAACCACCAGCATATGTGGATGGTCTTTGGATACCAAATCGATATCTACTACTTATAGCACCATCCCACATGTCAATACTAGCTCATCCTTGATTGCTTCTTCTAGTTAAGATAATATAATAAATCTAATAGATTATCTTGTGATTAAAGAATTTATTAAAACATATTTACAGGTTTTTTTAAATATATCTTCAGACTGTGTTAGCTTACTAGCGGTATGACAGTGATTCTATTATGGAAATTGGGGAAAGCAAAATGTTTCATGCAGTACACCACAAATTGAAGTATTTATGATGTGGAAGTCTTAAAGAATTTAAAAGTACCCTGTAATAACATTTAACAAACAATTTATCTTATTGTCATCCTTGTCCTACTACCAATATTATGCTTAGAGCAAAAGAGTAAATCTGTGTTGTTATGCTTATAATAACGTAACGTATGGAAAGACTGTTCGAATTTTTAAAGGTAATTATTAAATCAGTAAAATGCAAAAAATTCATAATGTAGCATCTTTATATTTTGAGTCATATTTTGATTTATGAATAGATATAAAAAGAAATTTAAAAGTTACGATCTGTTAAATTTTACATTCCCTTATGCGAAGTATATAAAGCGAAATTATCGTCAAAATTATGAATCGTCTTGATTTTGACGAATATTGTTGTTCAAATGTCCATACGTCCAACAAAGGAATTTGGAATTATGTCTGTCTGAGATCACAATAACTCAAAAATGTCTTGTGCTGGAAAAATGAAAAGTTGTGTGTGTATATATATATATATATATATATATATATATATATTCCTATCAATTTTTTAATGAAATCTGTCTGCCAGGCTGTGAAATAAGTGAACCACAATAGTTTAAAAATTAGATAGAGGAATTTTGGTACATTTATATCTAAACCTACCTCTGTATCAAATTTTAAACAAAATTCGGCAAGAAGTCGGTTATCTGTATTCATTACTTTCTCATGCATATAAATGCCATAATTCAAAAACGCAGTGAATTCATTGAATGAAATATAATATCCGAATTCATATTTGTAATTCTATATCAAATTTCGGTTTCATTAAAATGAAAAGAAGATATCCAAATATGAAAAAAATATCTCTTCTATTTAAGTATTAACCGCATTCCGGCCATTAATCACCAAAGGTCACACTTTAATGGACTCTTTCGAAGTTATTATTTATAGAAGTTATTATAATAGGAAAGATCAAAAAAATAAAAGTGCATTTATTTGATATTATACGAAAAAGTTGCGGAGAGACAATGGATTGAAATTTATCTATCATTTTTTTAAAGCATTTTAAGTAGCATACTTAAATTAAAATTTTCAGGCAAGTTGATATGTATCTGAATAGTAAAATTTCCAAATATTAAATTGTTACATCTTTTTTATTAATTCTGATTAATGGTGGCGAACTTTTATTAATTAAAATATTATACATTTATCATTTTATAAGATTTTTTAATCTCTAAAAATTTTATTACCTTAATTTTTTTAACTATATTCTCGATAACCAATTACGTTTAAAGGCAAAGCTAAAATCTTTAATAAAATCTTCAGTCATTGCTACTAACTATCAAGGAATTTGAATCATCTGTTGTTTCATATTTTAATTGCGAGCATGAAATAATTAATGAAAAGAAGGAAAACATTAGTGAGGATTACCTGTTATTGGAAAGTATACTTTTAAGTAAGCTCTAGATATCGTATTCTAGAGCAGCACAATACCCTAAAAGAAGAATATTACTCAATTATGAAGAAAAATATTACTCAAGAATTATTTCTACGTGAAATATTACTCAAGTAAACTTCACTGAAGAATTACATAACTTTTTGATTCGTAAAATAACAGTTTTTTTATCTTCGAAAATTCAATATTTATCTTAAATTGTTTTTACTTTATTCTTAAACATAATCTTAGAGAAAAGCTAAGATGATTCACTTATTTAAAATACCTAATATTTAGGTAATCAGAAATCTGAATTGCCTTCTGTTTTTGGTAATTTCTAATTCCTTATAAAAATTATTATCATAAAATGGAAAATTATTTCAAAGAATAGCCTGTTATTACAAGGGTCAGCACGAGAGGTCAATCCTTGGATGAAAGTTAGACCTCTCTCAGAAAAAAATACCTTGTTTGAATCCCTGTCTGAGGATGACTCTTGATGAAGTATTCAGGCCGTATTCATTATTTATATCTTCTATTCCATTTAATTCGTTTTTGCATTTAAACTTAATTGTAATTTTTAATTTGGTTGATTTCATTTGTATTTCATATGTTGTAACATTAGCGCTCTCTAAATACATTATATCTTTCTGATATTAGTTTTGACTCAGGAAATATTTAAGTTATTTTCGTAAAGATTGTTTTAATTTTTGATAGTTTCGGTTATTACAAGGGATACTTTAAATTAGTACTCTAAATTACGTATTATGTAAAATTTTAACAACACATTGCATTGACATTCTGAATAATTCTACAGTTCAAATCAACCATACCGATCATATAACCATTTAATTATATATTGCGCAGATAATTCAAAACATTGAAATTTATGAAAGCATTGAAAGAACTGATTATTTCAGAGTTGGGGGAAAACTAGTTAATTCATCATCAGTAAATTAAGTTTATTTAGAAAAATCCGACTCATTTCAGTGGTACATTCTTTGTGTAGAATCTTTCAAAAATGAATAAATGGTATTTAAGTTCTGAATTTACATAGAAATGTTTGAGGAATTGCCTTTTGAAATCCTCAGCTTGGGAAATAAACCCGATTCATCTTTGAAAGCAATTTAAATTTCCCTCAAAATTACTTTTATGGCTTATCAAAACAAGTTTTATTCCAAATTCTTCCAGATTGTCAAAGAGAAATGATTGGCGGTTGGAAATTAAGTCATCGGCGTGGCAAGAACGAAAATTTTTTCAAGGGGTGTGGGAAAATATTTATTTTTTCAACTTGCTTCATAGGCTCCCATCGTAAATGGATCTGCAGAACAAATATTTTGTTTCGTGCTTCAAAAAAATGCGCAGAATGGAAACAAATTTTTGCTTGCACAGTGAAAGAAACGCATCTAATCCATCTTTTGCAAGAATGGCCTTGAGATGCAGTTGCGAAAGTTATTTTGAAATGTGAAGGGATATTGGAAAGAGAAAAGACAATATCATAGCGAAACATTTCCATGAAAAAGATAGATAGTCAACAAAAGCATTTTTATTTTTGCTCTGATTTCTTATTTACTTGGATGAATTAAAATCTTAGGAATAGCGAAAACATTTATATCAATCTCATCGAAGACTCTATCCTTTCGTTTCATTGACTTTCTTTTTCTCTTTCGAGTCTCTAAAAGCTCGATTCAAGAAGCAAATAAACTCTGGATAAAGAAATAACTGATGAAAATGTGAAATAAATAAAAGCCATGAAAGGGTGAATCGGAAAAATCATTGGAAAATCAAAAAACTCTATCTGAATAAAGTAGATAGCATTTTACTGGTCTGCTCATACGATATCATATTATATAATGTATAAGGTCTTCTCTAATTGGAGTCTTTGGTGGTTTATGATGCGCAAGAATAGGACCTGTTACCATATGGTTCAAAATCCAGTAACATGACCATAATACAAAAGCAATTGCTCGGGTAGCGTAGTTGTTAACTGGATTATACCACAAGTCTAATAGCATATTTTTAAGATTTCGCTCGGCATTTTTTTTTTCTTTTCTTTTTTTACTCGTTTCAAGTTTGAAGCTCCATGAATCCCGTTTTCACAATCGAATTGTGAAAACGGGATTCATGGAGTCCAAAGCCTAACTACCACTCACTCCCTGATACGTTCAAGCAAGTCATGCATAGCCGCAAGGTAATATTTATAAAACAATTTTGTTGTTTTTATATGTGTGTGTGTGAAAAATAGCGTTTTTTTTTTTTTTAAGGAAATGCACCTTTATAACTAAACTAAAAAAGAAAACCTTATCTAAATATAAAATTTGATCCAATTCGTTAGAGCCCTTTCGGAAATATATGACAAATTTATTTATATAAAAGAGCTGCTCATTTAAAGTTATAAGATGGAAAAAGATACACACTTCGAAGCTGCTCTAAGTAATATTGGGAATATTTTTTATGATGTTAAATAGTGCTTGAATTACAGATACTTTAAACGTAAGAAATTTAATTTTTATGTATTTCAAACTGGTCGATATGTGCAATTGGAATTTTATTTATCAAGGAATTGAAAAGCTACCTCAGGAAGGCACAGTGAATTCATTCTCGAATCTTCTTTAAAACCGGTATTCGAATAACATAAAATCATTTAAAACAATGGCATTCAGACTTTATAAATCAGTGGGATTTATATGGAATTTCTATATATTTCTCAGTGAGCAAAAATGTAAAATATATGCATTTAAAAAAAAAGAGTGTATCAAGAACGAATTATTAATTATCATATGTTCTGAGAGCCATGTACAATATAAATTAGGCACAGTAATTTTTTTTTCAGCATTAGATTTGTTGACTCAAGCAATTTTAAATATAATTCTTTATGTTACTTAAAACATTGGATATTTCTAAAATAATTTTTCATACAATTATTGCACTAATAGAGGGGCAATTAATGGCCAACATATAATCCATATTACATTATACTCACTATCCCCATAAAAAATTATCTTAAAAAGGATAAAAAGAAATATATAGAAAAAAGTATTCATACAGATTCAGAATTTATGTATATACATACATTTATATATAGAGAGATAAAGAATAAAGATAGAGTGAAGTTATAAATATTTTGGATAATAATTCACGAACATAAGAATATGATAAAGCATGACAAAACACAGAATTCTAAATATATTAAAAACAGTATATTATTAGAAGAATTCATAGAATTGAGGATTGTTTTATCATCAATTTTATACAATAAATTAAAACTACTATGTACTGCAAATGCTTAATGGATTTTATTTGCATTTCATGCTGATTTCTAAACTATTAAGCATTTCAGAATTAAAAGAATATCTTGTTTACACTAAAATCTTCAAACGAATGTCAAAGATTGTTATTGGCAAAAAATTTATTTATTGATAAATAAAAATTCTCAAGATAGTTATTCAGCTGGATAGTTATCTACATTTGATTTATATAACGGAATTGATGAAATATGATGTACAAGGATCAAATGATGGTTCTTACAGAAATGACATCAAAATGACGTATCACTCTCCGATTGATAAAGAACGTATTGCGCGTTATTGATGAAGCTGGTTTGAGATTAATTGCACTCAAAATGGCATGTGCTTAATGGCATTCAATTAAGTATGCTGGCGCCGAAGAAAATTCCGTAGTAATAAATTAAATATCAATCTTAAGAATTATAGATATGAAATTCAAACTACTCAGATTTGATGAAATAAGTAAATATTTTTTTATATTTACTTTACATCCATGATGCGAACAATATTATAGTCATTGAAATATAAACATATCTTATGGTAAGGAAAATTGAAAATTATCACAGAGAAGAGAAGTTCAAATGGAACAAGTCTCTTACAAGTAAATTTTAAGACCTTAAGAATCTTGAAAATAATTTTGAGGTATCATGAATTAAACTGAATTAAGTGACATAATACTATTTTAATGAGTCTTAATTTCGTCGGCAGCTAATCAAAGGGGAAAATATTTTAAAGCTTATTTTTTACTGAAAACCTAATTTAAAAATAAATTTAAAACAATAAAATGTACAAATAAAGGCAATAGAGTGGGCAAACCAAATTCGTTAAAATAAAGGAAAGAAAAAAAAAGATATTCTGATATTTTTTTGAAGAAGCTAAAAGAAGTTTGAATCTACTGTCAAAATTATAATACTATTATGTAATTTCTTTGATTCTTCTGCATCGTCCATATTTGTGAATGTTCACCGTATTTCACAGTAAAATTTTTATTGCATTTTTGTCAATTGTTTCAAATTTCGTAACTATTCGTAACACTCCTCTTTTGTAAAATGTTTATTATTATATTTTATCACATATTCTAAATATTTATTTGCATTCAATTCAGATCATTTTTGAATTTAGGGAAATGCATGAAGAAAAGAAATAAATGTCATCCTCAAGGTAAAGAATTGAATGATATCGCATATATTCTTATTGTTATGACAATGTAATTGAAATACCAGAAGCAAGCTAATATTTCTTTATGCAAAATATTACACCCAAAATGGGGAAACAAATTCATTATATCAATAGGGAAATAATTAGCTCATAATACAATAGAAAATCCTATATAGTTTATAAATTCTATAGAGATGGAAAAGAAATATAAATCTGATATAAAAACGCGAGAGAAAATTAATAAAAATGCAGAAGTGAGTGCAAATTACAAATTAAAAAAAAGTAGAAGCAAAGAAAAATGAATAACGAAGAAAAATGAGTTAAAGAATATTAACAAAATAAATTATTTAAAAAAAGGTTATAACTTGAAAAATAAATATGGAGATAAATAATGTTTCCCAAAAATTTAATTGAAGCAAATAAGGTTTTAAATTATAAACACACATTTTCTAATTGCAAAATTTTTTTTTTTGTAAGGAGAAAAGTTAAATGCAGAGAGTAGTTAAAATGTTGCCTTTATGAAACCAAAATATTATTGTTATCATCTGGAAAATATTTTTGTTATCATTTATTACGGTTTCGTTAATGAATTTGGCAATCGAATTCAAATCTGTCTTTGATAGAGTTTTTTTTCAACATTAAATTTAAGCTTTTACCATATATTATTTTATATTATAATAATAGACTTTCTCTTCCCCAGCTTTATCAAGATTATTGTAAATAATTAGTTATATAGAAACTTTAAAAAAAGTTTCCTTTTCAAAATTGTTTAAAGTTGAAAAAGCGGAAATTAATACTGAAAAGCCAATCAAATAATATTTAATAAATTAATATACAAAGCATAAATAATACCGTTTTCAAAAATTTTATTTACTTTATATTTATATCTTCGAACGCGTATCAGGTGATATAACAAGGTCAAAGGGTGATAACACACTGTCACTAAATGTTTGTCGTATTGTTTGTCAAAATGAAATGTTTTATCATCTTGCTTAAAATTTTCAGCGAACTTATTCAAAAGTTCAAAGATATTCTTTATTCAAAATTTAATAAAATGATACTTTTAAAAATTTAAAATTAATTTTTCTCCTAAAATAGTAAAATTATATATCTAATTCAATCTCGGAACTCCACAAACATTAAGTGTATTAAATTAATATATAAAAAAGATAAATTGTCTGTCAGAAAATTACTTTTTAAGAGTAATATTAAAATGTCTCCTTATCAAACTAAAAATAACCATAATCATCGCAGATTTTGATATACTTCTTGTCAAATTAAAGAAAAAAATGCATTTTATCTTGTATACGTATAATGCATCTAAAAATATAAATTTCCAGAAATATATAAATTTACATATCTCACTAAGTAAATTTTTAGTTTTGTTTATTTTAAAAGTATGGGAAATTCTGTAAAATCAACTAAGAAATACTCGTATCTAATATTTATTATAATAAATTAATATTATTATAATACATTAAAAGATTTAGAAATGAATTCAAAATTAAAGCATATTTTCTAGACAAAATTAAAATGCAATTTCATCTTCTATTTTAAGATTAAAACTACTAACACGTCTTCCTTGGTTTAATGTATGTCAAATTACTGATGCATGCACATTTTTGTTTCAAATAATGAGAATGCAAAGGAGCAAATGCAAAGGATATTGGAATGCTAAGGAGTTTTATAATAAGATCAAAACAATTCTGATACAACATAAACCCTTTATCTCGCCAGCAGAAACGAAACGAAAGACGAAATTATATCCTTTATTTCATTTAAACCAAAATAATTAATAATTACTACTTATATAAATTAGTTATTTCTTAATTAAAACAAATATTATCTCCATGAGAAAATTCCGTGTGATTTAAAGCACTTATAATAATCCATTTACTTAAGATGTATTTGATATTTTGGATTATAATTTAATTAACAGATTTTGTATTTTCACCATAAAGATTAAGTATTAAGAACCAAAATTAAATTCTTAACTACTGTAAATGTCAATTTATTACACTTTTCAGGTGAGTTAGCTTTTTATAATTAGTATAAAATTTTATTTAAGACTTTAAAATGCGTAGTTAATTTTTGTACTTCGGTAATAGAGTTTATTGCACTCTGAAGATTAAGCTAAAAATGAGAGGCTTATATTCATGTACAAATTTTGTTTTTAAGTTTAATTATTTACATAATTTCATGTAAAATATTTTGATCGTTTCTTAAATCAGTTGTTATTGATAAACAAGGAATGCAAATATTTCATGAAGAATGAATTGTTTAATTAACATTTTTTATTATCACGTTTACAAAGTTTAAAGCTTATATATGTAGTGTGTAATTAGATGTTTAATCCAAGATTATTCAGTTTTATATTATTTTGATTAGAAACTGTATAAATAAAATATGTAATAAATAAAATAATTTAACACATTTTATGCATCGGCATGGTTAAGAAACGTAGATTGTTGGTATTTTTATAGAAATCCAGTGTTTATTACAGAATAAAATTAAATTAGATTTGAAATCACGGATAAATTTTTTTAAAAAATGCTAATAGAAAAAACATCAAGATTCGAGAATTGCTTTTATGAATTATCTAGTTCAGACAGGGTACATGGACATAAGTAAAGGTACTATAGAACAGGTTCCACATATTCTCTTATAAAGTATATATCCCTTTTAATCACATAGGCTTATGAATATTAAGCAAGAACTGCAATGCAACGAGTGCTCAAATTTTTCTTACGGAATTCCCATATGAATATTTTGTGCTTCTTAATATAGGCACGAAAACCAATTATACATTTACAGTATACGAATATACGTTACAATATCACTTAGCAAATTTCATATTATTTCATATTAGCAATATATATACTTATTTCAATTATTCCGTTTACAGAATTAACAATACGCACTTCATTAAACGACGAATTATTTGACGATTTGTTGAACATTTGATATGGAACTACGCATTAGATGCTAAAAGTGTGTACCAAATTTTATCTATCAAGCTCTTTTCAGTTTTAGTATACAGTTTTCTCAAGCATAGACAGATAAATTTCCTATGCATAAATTTATTTCCCAATCAGAAAAACAAACCTACATATTTTGTGTTAAACTCATATATCAAATTCCATCCCTCTGTATTGAAACGTTTTTTCAGTTATGATGTTCATATATACGTACATTCACGTACATAATTCCAAATGTACGTGAATGTACATTTGGTACGGTCAAATACATAATTCCAAACCTGTGTTTTTCGCACTCTGGAATGTTTGAAACATTATGATCTCGATATCAAATTTTTCGACAGTTACAATATTTCTATGTGCATGCTTCATATATGAGATAGTAAAATATATATGGTTCTGGTAATACATTTTATTTATTACATATTTTAAAATAATTTTTTACTCAAATTTCATGAGAACATTAAAAACTTTTTTTATTATTTATTTATTACTATTGCCGCTATGATATTGTGCATTTTAAAGTATCAATTCTGTTGAAAGACGATACCAAAGTAATAAAATCTTCAAAGCATCTCACTATAAAATTTCTCTTTTTTTCAAGCATTTTAAAACCTATAACACTTTACATTTGCAGTGAGCCTTTAGAAAGATCAAAGATTTGAAAAATTTGAATGAGAATACATGACAAAGTATTACTCATTTTATTTGGCCAATTGTTTCTAGTGCAGGAATAGTCTATTTTTGATGGTCCATTAATTCTTTTAATTTTAAAGTTTGCTATACTGATATATTATTTCCAAATTAATTTATCTAATATGTGATATTTGGTCTTATTTCTTAAATTATAATTTCGACTGTATTAAAACGGTTGTCTCGAAAAATACTTTTACTAATATTCGATGCTTAAAAAGTATTTATTATAAAGGCAAGGCTGAAGAAGATATGTGAAAATCCAGATTTCCAAGAAACCATTCCTGCAAGTGACAGTTTACTCTGAATTTCTACGTCTGATTTTCTAATCTAATAAAAAATCAGGCTGCATCAAATTTATACCATGTATGTGGTTTTGGTCTCAATGACATATGAAGAAGAGAGTAAAAGTCCAAACAGAAGTATGATAAGGAAATTTAGAGACAGTTTACAGATGAAATCTTTGAGGGAATTCAGATGAGTATTTACGATCCATGTGCAATTGTCATCAACTCTAATTTTTGCAGGATAAGACAACTATAAATTGAGATGAAAATGGAAATTACATTAGTGCACAAATTCAACTTATTCATCTAAAAATTCACTTATTAAATGGAAACCCAAGTGTTCAAGTAACTTCGACTCTGATCTCTAGTTATAGTGATCAGTGCTGCAATACAAGTATTTACGAATAAATAAAACTGTTATCACCAACAAGTGTGCTATATGTATATTCACAAAATTTTGCCACAACCGACTCACGTACCATACTCGTTATTTGGTCAATGTCCAAAATTAAAAGTTCTATCATAGAATCTGTAATTTATTGTTCCGCAATTGTTATTTCGAATGAATTTAATTTTATAAAATTTTTCTTTAAAGAGTTGGAGAATAATTAGAGATAAATATTTCTTATTAATAAAAAAATATTTTACCATAAAATCATAATTATTGTTTCGTTTTATAAAATCATTTATTGAATTTCTCTATTCCCCATTTTCCTGCTATTCCATTTATCACACAAAGACATTTAATTATTGAAGTTGCTTTTATCGGAGTTTTTAAAATATGCGTAATAAAGCAGAAATTGTATGTAAAATATATTTTTACCTCTATTAAATTTTATAGATCAAGTTTCACATAATTTATTTTTGTAAAAAATAGATTATGTAATTAGAAAGAATAACTGAAATGAATAATGACCACTCTTGAATTTCTCTGATAAAAATGAGCTATCGACCGATTTCTATATTCATCTCCATTATTAGTAAAGAAAACACAATTATTTGAATAAAATAAAGTTAAGCTTCATGGATTTCACAACTAAAATGTGTATGATAACACTAATAAAACACTTGAAAGAAAGAAATAATGTGGAGAATAACAGTTCCGAATTGATGTACAAAATTATTGATACATGCGATTAAATTCAGTGTGTAAATACTATTCAGAGAATTCAGAGTTCGTATTTTACTATGCAATATTGTTTGATTGCATAGTAAAATATCGATGCCGATTGACAATTTGTAACCTTCTTATCTAAATATTTGTCCTTCTCTACGGTGTGTATATGATTCTTAATTTTCTACCAGAAAAACATTTATTTTGAAAATTGTTGTTGCGTTCAAACAGTTTTCATCCGTTTCATCTTCAAAGAAGCTTATTTATTACGAACTCTGATAAACATTTATTTTACTATTTTTAACATGTTTCAAGGAGCATCTTCCATCAATAAATAATGTAGAATCTAAAGTAAAAATATCGATAAAATGATTTTTTTTCTTTTTATCAAAATTATCATCGTCCTTTGTCATTATTACGGATATATTTAAGTATTTTAATGTCAATTCTCAAAAGTGTTTTAGCACTTATTTTTGACATTTAATATAATAACAATGTCTTATTTTCCGATTCCATGACTTTGAGTTTTAGGTGAAATGCCTGATTTGAATTATCACAATTTGTTGAACAAGCATTCTGGACAATAAACCATTCCCGAATCTTAGAAACAAATTGATTAAATTCTATTTCTTGATTTACTCCAAATTTAATACTAATGGAATCAAATTCTGAATTTGTAATTTAACACGAAGTGCTTGCCATTTGTCACAAGTTTTACACAGCTAATTCGAATCGCTTGTATTATTATTTATTTACTATATTATGAAGATTAACTTTATAGAAAATTCGTAGATTTTGCTATAAGCAGGGGAAATAATGAAATATTCATTATAGAATCACTTAGAATATTTTTTTAGAATTTTCAACAAACATATAGAATTTTCAATAGCAAATTTCTTCATCATCCAAAATTTTGCAACAATATCTGCACATTTCATTATTCATTCTTTGAACTTTGCAATGCATAAAGATTAAAGAAGCCCGTATTCATAAAAATCAGAAATTGTATTGACAAGACATTAATTTATCGATGTATCAAAGGCCAAAAAAAAAAGGGAAGATAATAATTTAGATATCAGGGATTTTTTATTTCTTATTTCATTTGCCTGCCAAACTCATGCAGTGGAATCGGTGAAATATGATGTTAGGGAAACAAATGGTGTTTCTTACAGAAATGACATCAGAATGATGCATCATTGCTGTTTTGATAAAAAATGCATCATGCATTGTTAATGGAGCTTGTTTCAGATTAATCGTCAACTAAAAATGCGAATACCCTCCTGTTACTTAATCGAATATTCTTGAAGGAAAAAAATTAGACAAGTAGATTCTGAGATTAAGAAAATAAAGGTGAAATTACAGTTGTTGAAGAATCTAAGGAAATGGTAGACTTTTGATCATTTCTTGATCAATATTTTATAAACACAGATAACTGAAACATAAAAATAAATAAATTCTTCTAATTGCTGGAAAAAAAAGTCAAATCAGTTCTCATAAAATAAACTCAGTCTCTTTAAAATCAAAGTCAATGGATATTTATTGAGTACTTTATTTTCGAAGAAAATATTCTTTGAATAACTCATTTAGCTAATATGATAGCAAATTCTGCAACACTGACAGTTACTGAACTTTAGATTCTATTCCACACTGTTACAACTGAGATTCTAAAGCTTTAAATAAATTTGTCTTTTGGAATGAGAATAACATTAAAGAATCATTCAACTTCACTCTAAAATTCCTGACCTCTTGTGCATCCAGATTGTGCTGAAACTATGATTAAACCCAAAATATTCTCATTACGTATCTCTCATATGGCAAGTTGAAATAATCTGTCAACTGAGAATTAATTAATCATCACTGAACCACTAATATCCTACCAGAAAAACTGTGAAACAGCTTAAAAAAGCAGCAACTTTTCATTCTAGTACTTGAGATGGATTCTTGACATTTATATTAGGAATTGAACAAGTTCATATTGATACGATAGAGATGTGTATCTGTCTTATTAGCAAATGCATCTGCATTGCCTCATGCCGTTCACAGTGTAGTTATTCACTATTAGTTTATACAACTTAATAGTTGAGTTACTGTGAATGTGTATTCCCTTATGCCTGTATTATATATTACATTTGAAGCATTCATTTTGTTTATTTACCCGGCAGAAATGAGAAACCTGAAGCAGTTGACCTTTGCTCTTCTGCAATCATATTCAATAGTAAAAGAGAATTTTTTGCAACTTTGAAATTTTGTATAAAGAAATATAGTTTACCTGAGAGTTTTTCTCTAAGACTGGATTATGTGTTTGAATTCATTTCTATCTTATGTCAATAAATGATTAAAATATTTTTAAAAAATATTCCTCATTCGCATTGCCTCAATTTACTTTGTAGAATAATTTAGAACATAGATCAAATAATTTAGCAAATAGATAAAATGAAATAAAATTGTTCACAGCACCATTTTATTATATTTCTAACCTTTTTATATTTCATATAAATATGCAACATTTTGTATCAACTACGTTTATAACTTAGGACATTTTTCAGAATAAACTTTTGCCTTCAATGGCAACACTTGCTCTTTATCCTTACCTTATGTAAGGTATTTATGTTCCTCAGTAGTGCAAATATGCTGTATAACATTAAGCAATATTTACAATATTATATAATATTGTTGAATAATGAATAATATAATGTCGAACGATATTATGAAACATACTATGTATACTAGGGTTGTGCTAATCGTCTTAGGATGAGAATAAGAGATTTTGATATATAAATTTTATATTTTTTATAGTGTGATATGAACCATGAGATAAAAGAACAGTCTATAAACAAATAATCGAAAAAAGTTATACCAAGATAGAATGGCAATTAATATGTGAATCATTTAAATCATGAATCATGAGTCATTTATAAAGAAAAATGTTCATTGTTCTTTGGTCAACTCTAATATTATTCTACTTCTTCTTTAAATAAAATCAGAACGTTTGAACCTTTTAAACTCATTGGACAAACAGAAAGGCAATGGATAAGCAATGATTGATTTCATTATAAGAAGGGGGAAATGCCACTTCTAATGAACTTACATTCACTGTATGACTTTTCAAATTTTGAACAGCTGCAGTCTTTGATTTAAGATTGAAAATAGAGACACCTATTAAGTGAAAGTAAGAAACCAAATGTGTTATTCAATTTTTTAAGAAATCGTAAAACCCTAAACTTCTGACAGATCATTAGGGAATTACTATATTACATATTATTAATAGTATACACTATTTTATATTATGAAACTCAAGATGTTTCTCTTTGCACTTTTCCCTAGATCAAATTTTAAAATTCTTGGATGTCTCAGGGGATTATAGGCTGGTGACTGCTGGAAATTGAGGAGGAATGTTACGGATGAAGGATACCAAAAAAACAATACCTAAAATATTTCAAATAAATCGAATATTGTCTCATATGCACATAATATGCTTATTTCATTTAAATTTATTCCTGCTGGAATAAAAAAAAACTCTGAATGACATTAAATAGAACTATCTACACTTGTGTATATTGAATATACAAAATTCTATTACAGTTAGTAACTAATTCTAAGCGATGTCTACAAAATGAAACTTGATTTTTATACTTCATTGTAGTTAACATGCAATTTTAACTTAAATTGTATTTTTTTTCTATAATATAGTTATATAATCATTTTTTGAATGATTATTAATTATCAGAAATCTATAGCGCTTTAAAATGTTTAATAGGAAAATCACTCTTTAATATCAAATTTGCGACTAACTTTGATGTTAATGAGCAGAAATAAATTTCAGAGTAATTAATGAAATTATAGAGATTCATTAATATGCAGTTTATATTAAACTGAAATACAAATCCATTAAGAATAAATAATTTACTTTTTATTGAACTTATTTTTTCTATTAGAAGAGCAGATGAAAAATTACAATGAAAAAATGTTGATAAATATATTATCCTTTTAAGATATATTATGCACACTTATTGTGTATTACAACTTATTCATTAACACAAAATTTATTCCACAATGAATGTTTAAACCAAACTTTTTGTTGATTCCTTCATCATCTAATTATTATTCCTTCCTAATCACTAAGTAACATGTTTGAAAGGGATTATTCCATGTTATTTTAATATCTTATAAGATATTTAAATTCTAAAAGTCTATCAGTAATGTTGAATTAGATTTTAATTAGAAAACTATTGAGACACTATCATAAACATTAAGCTTTGAAATTAAATTTTTAACTATTGTGAAACTGTCTATTAGAAGCTTTAATGGAATCAAATCTATCAAGGATAGTAATTTTTTTTATTATTTAGGGAAAATAATATTCAATGTAAATAAAATGGGAAATTATTTTTTGTGTGTTTATTTTAACAAGCACATGTATATCTAAATGTTAGATTAAAAGATGATTTCCATATACTAAAAAATGAATAGCCAATGCACCAGATAATCTACTTTTATTTTTTCTTCCCTTTCGGTATTATCATCCAGTATATTTCATTAATTACCGAAATTTTCTACAAAAGATAAACAAGAACAATAAATATTTTGTGATAAAATTTTAATAAGTAATTATTGTTGTTTATTTAAGTAATTATATTTAATTTTATAAGGTATTTATAAAGTTTATATTGTATTTATCCCGCTATTGCCCATGTGCTCTATCAGCCTTAAATCCCAGTATATCGCATATTTTTATTTATTTATATAAAATTGAAGATTATCGAATTTTTAATACATTAAATGGTAAACAACATATTCTTTAAGTGCCTAACACACATCTTTGGATATTTATAACCAGTTAGTTTAATTTTAATGGAAAATTAACCAGTATTAAAATATGAATAAAATTTTACAATATCATTGCTATATATTTAATTGCTATATGTTTAAAAGATATCGTAGATTCATAATGATTACTTTTCACAATCATGATACTTGAAAAAACTCGAAGTATGAAGGGTTTGGTTTCTAAAACTTCCTAACAGGTAAAAGATAAATTTAATTTATTATTTTACACTACTTTGATATTCTTTCCCAAAATGAATTATATTGTTCCTCTAACTAAGATATTAAAAATTATGAACGGTATAGAAAAAATAGTTATTTTTATAAATTATCACACACATAAAAATTCTGATATATTTTTAAAATTTGGTTTTCTCTGTTCAACATATCGCTGCCATGACATGTGCATTTAATTTGAATAATCTATTTATTAAAATAACGCCTTCTTTGCTATATTTTAATTGTGTTAAAAAAAGAATAAAAAATTAAGTAATAGGTATGAATGAACTTGATATGAGCTGTGAATCACAGGCGAATAACATTGTAGATAACATGATAAATCAATAATTTCAGCACTTATAAAATAATGTATAATACAAATTCAGTTTATTTAACTTATATTTTTAATTATTGCTGTAGGTTAAAACACAATTTATTATAACGTGTTTCATATCTTGTTATTGAGCAGAATATCATTAATTTATGGTATTCGAAGCTGTTTTATTACAGTTCCATATTAGAAATCTTTAAGAAAAAAAGTTATTCAAATGCAGTTAACATACTCTTTTACTTTATATGTTGATAATTTTTCATGAATAAGTGTAACATGATAATCCTTATAGTCCGGAATAAATTAACAGAAAAACAATTTAATTGGTTGAAGCAAATCATTTAAAAAGCTATAAAGACTAAGATTTGGGACACTTAAATACCACATTTGGCATATGGGTATGTGGTAGCAGATATATATGAGAGAAACATTTTTAAAATATTCTATTTTATCTTTTACTAAAATTTCATAAAAAAAAATTTGAATTACTTTTCTCAATAACACCATAGCAGGATATTGCTCAAATACATTTTTGCGCAATTTTAAAATTAAAAATTAAACTCTGTATTGATGTCAGTTTTATTTCCATTACAGTTCGTTTTTCTAATCTTTAGAATTAAAAAAAATATTTTGAATATAATTTTCAAAATTTTATTAAAGTTTATCTATTGGATTTATATTCTCATACTTTGCAACGATATCAATTATACTATTCTACATAAATAATAATAAGTGTATTATTATTATAACTACATAATAATAATAATACAAATAAAATATTTGAATCAAACTTCAGATTAGAAATTTGAATTTCCTTCAAATTTTCTCTTTAAAATGAAGTAAGTGGTGAAGCAACGCACTCTTAGATTTACTCCTGGTTCATTGTCACCTATATATTTAATAAGAGATAATCAAGTGCATTTTATTACAATTATTTTAAAAAAAGTTGTCATTATTTCACTCTTTAAAAATGATTACGTTAATTGAAAATAAATGATATTCTCACATGCTGTAATGAATCGAATTGGAAATTTGAAACTCCTTTTAATTTTTCTTATAAAATTATGTCTTTCAATTCTGGATTTATCTGGATTTTGTGTTACCTGTTAAGCTATTATGAGATTATCAAACACTTTTAAATGTTTTTAGTATATTCTTTCATCATTTTATGAAAAGCTGTACAGAAATTAAATCAGCATGTATTTAAAAAAATATTTGTAATTTATTAGTTAGTATGCAAATCAGTTTCTTTGTGTAAATTTCGAAATTTTATAGAAGGAAAACTTCAAAACCATCCTTAGATTGCATTAATTAAATTTTTAGAACCGAGTTTCTATTCTTCTGCCAATTTAAATTCCATGACTTATATTAGAACAAAATTTGTGAGGTCCCAATTTACCTGCAAGGGAGCAATAGACATAGGTTGATACATTCTCTTTTTTATCGACAAAAAACAAAAATATCACATTAATTGCCAAGTGTATATAGAAAAAAAAATTACAAAAAAGAATTTGAAAAGTAGTAGTAGTAGTAGTAGTAGTAGTAGGGCTGAAAAGTATATTTTATTAAAAATTTCGGTATGATGTTTCGTTTTTCTCATAATTAATGGAAACAGATTCTCATAATTAATGGAATTCTACAACGATTTCATCCGAACTAATTCTAAGCATGATTAAACATTTTATTCAAAAAACAGAAACTGCACAATTTTATTTTATATATTATTGTGATATGTCCCCAAACATGTATTATATCATAGTGGGCAAGATTTAAAGACAGCTTACTGAAATACTTAACAAAATATTTAGTAGATTGTAGACTGTAGTATGCAATATTCTCTATATTTTTTTTAACAAAATGTATGTTTAATGTTAAGAATTAATTAATAAATTATCTCAGAATTATGAGCTATAAGTAATATTAACGCTTATGAGATGGTTATTTAATCACAGCCCAAATCAGAGATTATATATTTTTATAGATGTTGAGAGAGAAAAAAAACTATTTATGATATATGCTTCTTCGATATTAGTAACATATGAAGCCTTATTTTCTATTAGCATAGACAGTCTTGGGAAGTAAGAATATTAATTGGATTCGCACACTATAAGAGATTATCCATTCTTCTCATTCGAAGCGTATAATTAATTATTCCTATATTTTGATTAACATTCCTCTGAATTTTCATAGAACGTACCTTATTTCTAAAGCCATAGAATTTTCTTCTGCTGCAGTTCCCATAATAATGGGGGATATTCTTGAAATAATCAACTAAGGAAATTTTCTGCTAGGCAGCGCTTATTATTTCACTCATTCTTGCATTTACGTCTTCTTTCAAAATTAGCCAAGGGCTCCTAACTACTCTACCCATCTTTAAATAAAAATTATCTGCAGAGTAGGCAAAATCGAAAGGATAGAGGATTTTTAACAAGATAAAGTAAGCAAATTAGTTCTATAAATTATTTTTGAAGTAAGGGGTGAGTGAGGTCAAGGACTTAACTGTTCTTTCGGATGTTTGGATAGTGGATTCTTTATGTTTTAAACTCTGCAAGGTTCGTAAAACATATGGAAATCACTACTACACTTTGAAATACACCTTTTTAGGAAGAGGAACAGCCTGAACCAGAATACTCATGATTAATGTTTAAAATGTCGTGCTAGAGTTCGGTGAATATGTTGATATACAACATATCTCAGGTGATCACAAAGACTGGAATTCAGTTAATTTAATTCCATGGATAATGTTGCTAATCCATGAATTTGTCGGTAACAAATATATCATTCAATGCAATGACACTATTATTGAAATATACCAAACATTGGAAAACAATTAACTAAATTTAATGAATGATGTTGCGAAGTCATACCTTTATAAGTTGCTGTTGCGACTTACGACACTTTACATGACCGCCGACAGTTATCTGTCAGCGATTTAAGCCAAGTGAGCGTCTCTTGTTTTTTCAGCAGTGCCAACTAGGGCCAAGAGTAGGACTTAGCTACTTCATGCGCCACATTCGCCTGCACAACCCCTTTTTACATGGAGGGCGCAATCACACATCTCACAGATAGATCAAAGAAGTACAACCATTCCTGAACCGCAACTCGAATCCGGGGTGCCAAGATCACGGATAAGACGTGCTACCGCTATGCCAGGACGGCGGCAGATTTGAAAGTAATGAATAGAACATTCAATGCAAAGACAATATTACTGAAATATAAACTGTGCTGAAACGAAAATGAGACTATAGTTATTTGTAAAATTAAATTAACAGCAATATTATAATAAAGGTTCATGTGGAAAAATACAACTATAAATTATCTTCACTGACATTGGTACACTAATCCTAGAAAATAAGAAGATAGTTGAGTGCTTTAATGTAGAAACTCGTGCGTTGCTGATGGATCTACTTTTTCTCGATGTCCTTATTTAACATCATAGCCTTTTACTAGATTTTGCAATATATTCCTTTGCTTATTGTTAGTTCAACAACCATATCACTCTCGATATCTGAAGATTCGGCAATATGAACTCCTCCATAGTGAAAATTGTTGCACTTTTGGTCACTATATGTACCTGTCCATGGCGTGGCCAATATTTGATTTTCATGCGTCCAGCTTCATAATACTGATAACTCCGGAATATGATGTACTGTTAAAAATACCTGATCTCCGTATACCTCCATCTAAATGCAATAAATTTGAAAAGCATGCTCCTCTTTTGCGGGAAGAGATTGGATAATTGTACTTTTTGCTGATCTGGAGTAATTCATCATGCAACGACTTGCGGGATAATCTGTCTAGGAATTGTGATGCTGATGAGAGACCATTAACTAAGTATCTGCAATTGTCAGTACCATCAAGTCATTAACTCATGAGGATTTGATATGATTTCACCAACAAACAATATTTTGTGTATGAATTATATTCAAACAGGAAAATTAAAACGTGTGAGGCCAGTTGAAATGCATCGTTCTCTTATGAATCACTAGGATAAATTGTTAAAGATCATAACATTATGCAATTGTACATACTTGTGTGAAATGCAGGCTTTAGGAGTCAATCGCATTTCTTTTAATTAATGTGACCTGTCGTGATTCTGCTATAGATTACAGCTTACAATGTAGATTGCAATGCGTGAATTATTTTGTCATGCAATTCTCAATAATCTCTCAATGATTGACAATTTCTAAAATTATAGAATTATACCTCATGTCATAAGTAATTAGCAGACGCACATGAAAATTATCTGTACTTCTGACAGCACATCTTACGCCTTATATTCAAGCAGAATGAAAATTGTGCTTGAATATAAACAATATTCAGTACACTCCCGATTATCCGCGGAATTGGGTGGCGCGGCCGCCGCGGATAATAAAAATCGCGGATAATCCGAAGAAAGCTAAAAACGGGTATTGCAAAACAGAAAACAGTCATTCCAACTTTGAAAAATCGTTTTATGTGCAATAAAACGTAAAATAAACAGCAGGAAATGTGTAACTAACGCTTAATATTTTAGTATATCACTCAAAACTAACCTAAAATGAATTTTGTCAATGAAAACAGAAAAGTGCTTTGTACTTACGAGAGGCGTCAAGGATACACAGAAAAATTAATATATATGTACCGTTTTAATACTGTAATATATTATGTAATTACAAAAGCATAACTGTAAAACTATACCTTTTTGAAGAAATAGTCATTTGTGTTTGCTTCTTGCTTTGGAAGCATTTTCTCTTTGCTTGAAAACAAACAAACAAACAAACAAAAAATACTTAGTGCGACAGGCGCTGATAATCCGCTCCGCGGATAATCGGGAGTCTACTGTATTCCTTATATTAAAGCACATGAAAATTGATTACTTCCCTCTGCAATCTTAAGCAATAATTACTTAAATTATTATAAATTTTTGTTAGTATTCAATTTTAATACTATCAATTCTTTTTCCCATTTCTAGTTAATATTCCACATTGTTCGATGCATCAAAACAAAAATATCTCATACAACTATGAAAATGTAAACTGTATTATATATAATATTCACTCGTTGAATACTTAATTAAATCTGACTTAAATTCAGTACTTGAAAAGTTCGTATTGAGAAATTTACCACTAGGTCATCGCATGTCTTATGTCTTCTGTCTTCTTTAGTTATAAATGAAACTCATTTTTTTTTTAAATATTGGTTTTCAAGGTTTCTCAAGGCTTTGCTTCCTATATTTCTATTTTTTTTTTTAAATTTTATTGTGAATAAGTTAGTTTGACGATGGTCTAGATAGATATTGATTTTATTTTACCAACCCGGATCTTTTATACTTGGTTTATTTTCTTGCTGATGAAAAAGTAGTTAGGGGCTACATAAAAGCCTCTTTATCTTTTTTTTTTATCATGCTTTTACTTTATACATCTTGAAACTCTCGCAACATGCAACTTTTTCCAGTCTCTCTATTTTTTGATATTGCCATCACACTTTCGCATTCTTTCAAAATACCGCAACTTTTCTCGTTAATCACCAGCTTTTTGACATAGTGAAGAACTGTGGGGGACAAAAAAATAATCCATCTAATGGAAAGGGGAACTAGAAAAGAGCTGATAAGATATGAAAAAGAGAGGGAAATAGAGCAAAGTAAAAGAAAAATTCATCGAATACCGGTGCAAAATCGAAATCGATATCAAAGTGAGCTTCATCGATAAGTTATGATAACTTTGACATGCCAGTAATAAACGAAGACCTTATCATCAGCGCCTAAGGTGTGTTTTCGCAGAGAACTAACATAAGTTCTAGAGGGAAATCTTTCATAGAGATTACGGAATATAAATTGATGTAGAGATTTAACTTTCCGGGAGTGTCTTCCGGGGAAGAGACGGAATCAGAAGGGGGGGGGGGATTGGAGAAAAATGCATCTTGGCGCAGCGGGAAAGATGTAAGTCACTTTTAAAATATCAGCTGCCCTCCGGCAAGATACATTGTTTTCGTTCCGATTAAAGCCTTATGATAGTTAAAGAGTTTTTAAAAGCAAATGTTTTCTCGCTTCATTTAACATCAAAAATCATAAATTTAAAATAGTTTGAATTTATACTTTTAAGAATAAAGAATAGTTATGTATCTTAGAATAGTTACTAAGTAGTTTTTATTTTACATTATCGAAATCTAAATACAACTCTCGTTATGATTTATGTAGAATAAGACTTTAAAAGAAGGGAATTAAAATAGATTTTATAAACTCATCAAAATAAAAAATAAGTGCAAAATTAGTCTATGTTAAAATGAAGAATGTATCTAATGAAAGAGAAAATAAAATCGCAGTACGTATGTTGTCTTTTTGAATTTGATAGATGGACAAGAATTAACAATTTCCATATGATAAAAAAATATAACTATGATATCATTAATCTTTTGAATCTCATACTCTTTTAAATTCTAAATTCTAGTGCCATTCTCAATGTTCGAGCTCAGTCGTAATAGAAAATAGATTTTAAAATGATCAATTAGAAGAGAGATTTAGATTAGATTACAAAATCTAAGTGAAAATATTTAAAAAAATATGTATTCTATAATAAAACAAATTGAATTAGAGAACTTTTCACCTATTACACAGAGATTTTTTCATATATTACCATTCTTTTAATTTATCGTATTTGAAGTATAGATGAAGTATTGCAATTCGCAAAAAATAGAACTCGAGATTTGAATGAACTCCACTTAGCAGACTTTCCTTAGTTTGATAAACAATATTTCTCATTGTCTCTTCATGAGCATGATAATTCAAAAATACTTTGATTTTGACACTAATGAAACTTTTTATAGGGATTTATGAATAAATGTGTAGATTGTTTTCACATTTGGAACGAAAGTCATTCCTATAAATAATGCCCGGCTATTTAAGTTCTAGGCAGCTCCAATGCTTTAAATGCAAAAAAAAAAAAAATACTAGGCTGTTAAATATTGTAAATATATTTACAATATTTAACAATATTTTAGCATTATTAGGTTTCGCGTACAATATTAGGTTTAGCATCTAGAATAGATATATTCTCATCAAATATTGAACCAAATCGTTCTAACGGTTTCCCTTCTATTGGTCGACATTTACATACGCTTGCTATGCAATATTTCATAAGCTCAATCAGAGAAATTCGGTATGCTGTCTTGAGAATACAACTGTAGCTCTGAGTCAGTTTTTAAGCGTCAATCGGTCAACAGAAAAGAGCCCAAAATATATATTCCCCCCAATGAATTCGGTAAAAAATGCTAGATTTGAGCCAAAGGTCTATAATTCGTAACTATCATACTTGAATGTCCAATATATCAAGATCCAATACCAATGGCCAATCATACTTCCGGATCCAATGCTATATTCATCGCAACCTCACACAAGATCAACAATTTTATGCGGGAGGGAAGGGGATAAAATATTTATAAGAAAGTATCAAAGAAAGTTCCAAAGACTAAAATTATTATTGAAATTCAATATAGATAATCAAAAATAAATATGCAGTTTAAGATATACAATAAAAAATTCCCTTCAATTTTTCTAATATATCGGAGCAATTGCATATATTCCTTAATTTGTTTCATATTATGTATTGTAGCATCCCCATTTTCATGTTTTTCAGTCAAATGGCTTTTCATGTTTTATTAACCAATGGGAGTGGCATGCTTCTAGCGTAGTGCATTCTCATAAAGCTTTTATTCCTTTCTCTACAGTAATTGAGAACCGTAGGTAAGGGTATTAATGCCTTGCACATCATTGGCAAAAAAATAGCAATGGCAAAATATTAGACTTTTGTTGCAAATCTGGAATTTACTCAATCTATGGTGTGAATATTTTCGTAGATTAAAATCAAAATTTGACATGAACCTACAGATGAAGTCAGAATGTCACATTTGTGATTCCATTGATTTAGGTTATTGAGTTTTTTTGTAATCTGTACAACAGAATGAACATACCAATCCTTTAACAAATCTAATTTAAAATTTTTAAAGTATCGACATTTTAGAGGATAATTTATTTAGATAACTCTTTTTGTTCTCTAATTATATTCTTACATTTTATTCGAATAACCAGACATCCAAGCTCCTTCAATGCTTGTATTAATCTATAAATTTGATCGTAACCATATATGACAAATTTTACCCATCTAGCTCATACCATGCATGAGATATTGCGTTCACATAAAAACTGGTATATGGCCGAAACTGCATTTTTCGAACTCAGGGAGATCTAAAATATGAATATTTATCAAAATTTCACATTTCAAATTTTTTCATGATTGCAATACTTTCTTTATACTTTGTATATAATAAAGAATACTTTATTTATACTTTGTATATAAGAAAATAAAAAATGCATTTTGAATGAAGATTTAAAAACCTTCCAAAACTTCTTCCAGAGTTTTATACCATTAGATACAGTATATTATTTTTTAATACATTTATTCAGCTTGCAGGTGTGTTGTTTTCATTAAATTTTAAACAGTATCACTTCCTCTACTTCATATGTTTATCAACAATCTATCTTTAGTGTCAAAGTTTTAATTACTCTCACGGGTTAACGACTCCATTTGGGCCTAATGATCCGAGTATGCAGTATTTAGGAAGCCACGCTGTGGTTATAAGGGTCAGTGATTCCACTTATTGCAAGTCATCAATCATGCTAGGCCAGAAAAATACAGTTTGTATGTTACTTGCACAGCTACATCATCTCATGATGGATACAATCGATAATGTCTAGCTTAATCGTAAAGAAAGTCCGGTATATGTCCTTTAGGGAACTAAAAATTCTTACAAGTTATTAGCTTACCCTGCATGATTATTGATAGAAATTAGTGCTGAGCGGATTAATAGAAAAAGACATCTGATATAATAATGATGATTAATTTATTATTCAAATGTAGGCGGGCGTGATTGAGAAGATAAACAATTTGTGACATAAAAATTTGGGCTACATTCTTAGCACAAAAATTGAGATTAAAATAATTAATGATGCATCATATCATATTTTAGTTATGGTACATATTTATGTTCAATAAAATTTTGCTCATCAGATGTTCATGGTAGCTTTTTAAAAGGATAATATAGGAATATTTACTTTATTGCACACTTAGTCTATGTTTTTATGTTTGGTGATTAAATATTATCCAATATAAAACATATGGTAATATATATATATTACATAATTTTTCCCATATATATTTTTCTGCTGACATACTTTATGTCATTTTATTCAATTAAAATAACAGAGCCATTCTATTCTTTAATGTGAAAGATGCTAATGATTCTGCACAAGATCATTACAGTTTTAACTATAATAGAGATCCCAGATGAAGATTTATAATTAATTTGAAATCAGACCGATTATACAGTGAGTTTGATGTAGAATACCCAATTGTGTCTCTTTATTTCTAACTTTTTTCAAACGCGCATGGTTTCCATAAAGATTCCTCATTATTTACAAATAACAAGGAACTCTCTTTGAAAAAACAGACAGTTAACACAGATATGCATACGCATTAATATTGAATTTTTAATTTACATATAAAGAGTATATTAAGATATCACTAATCATACCACAAAGTACAGATATCACCGTGAATCTCTCCAAGCTAACTCATCCACTTTTGTACTTTTCTCAGTTACTAGTACTAGATTGGAGAAAAAATTATACAAGATGAAATGTTCATATATACAGAGACAATAGATCAGCGGTGGGGTAGTCTTTGTCATACTTTTTAAAGTTTTTTAATAATAAATATATTCTTTACATTTCAATACTAAATACTATTTATATCCATTGCTTTCTAGTGATTTTATTAAATTCTGGTAAACGTTTGAAATTTAGTCCATAATTAAAAACACATTTTTACTCTGGATTATAATTTAAATAAACTTTATGAGACATCTTATAAGTATATCAATGAAATATGACATATGGTACTGAACAATAAACCAGTTCAAGCTAAATGTGATTTCCAATGTTACTAGATGGATTACCGCAAAGAATTAATGTAATATTTAAAAAAATCAATGATAAAGTAATTTTATGTCCTAAACCAAATTAAAATTAAAATAAATATTAAAAATTATTATTAATTTTAAAGCCAAAGAACCAGAAAGAAAGATATAAGGAATCTGGCCTGAAGGATTTCTCAAGGATCACCCTCAGGCAGGGATAAAACACCAGGGATTTTTTCTATGAGGAGTCTGACTTTCGTGTAACAATTTGAATCCTCGTGATCCGAAAATCCCAGGAAATAGAGGTTTTGGAGATAAAATTCGTATCACAAAATTAAAATAACAAGTAAAATCACTTCCAATTTTTAAAATCCAAATAAGATTACAGCAAAACCAAACAACACATACCATAAAATAACGTACCAAAGTCATTAAAATATGAAAGCAAAACACTTACCAAATGAAACTAAATCAGCAACTCTAAAAGACAGTGTGAAGCCAGTAAACTCGTTAGTGCAATTGCACTTCGTTAGACTAAATTTAATTTTCCCGCGTAAAAAAGGTATATACGCCCACCACGTTTGGTCATAACACAACGTCATTATGAGGAATAATTGAAGCGCCATCTATTGAGTTAAAATTAAAAATGAATACACAGGAGGAAGTTAGAAATTAGATAAATTTTCTCTTACCAATACTTCTATATTGCAAAAGTTTTTGGAAAATTCATTAGTCATTAAGTTTTTAATGAGATTGTTTGTTGCTTCACTATAAGAGATTTTATTAATATTTTTTTTAATTCTGTTAAATTGCGAAAATACTCAATTTTTGAAAATTTTAGAGTTTAAATTAGAATGGTAATTACTAAGTTTACATATTTTAAAATTAAATTTATCTCTTTTATCATAAATACCTATTAAAGTTTTTGCATTAGAAATTTCTATATTTAAATCTAGATAGCTAGCTTTAAGTTGATTTTCGTTTGTTTCAGCTAAAACTAAATCTTTTGGGTGACAATTAATAACAACATTAGGATTATCCAAGTTTAACAAAAGTAAGTCAACAATATATCTCCAACCGTTTATTAAGTTGTGTTTAATTATTTTTATTATAATAATGTAAGAAAATATTGGCTAAATCACTTGAAAAAGCTGTTCCCATTGGAATTCCCTTTACTTGTTTAAAAAATTAATTCCGTTAAAAACGTAATTTTCTTTACTATTAAATTAATTTTTAATTTTTTTGTTTATAAGCTTCGAAAACCTAAAGTTACCCAACAGTAAAGATTTTTCCTTTCCTTTAAAGAGTAATGCAATTTTTTCAATAGTATTTAGTTATTCAGCAACTTTAAGGAAAATAATTTATAACTACAATTACTATGGAAAAAATTTAAATAAGGTAAACAAAACAGATTGTAATTGTAACAAAAAAATTTATAAAGATTATGTAGATGCTGACAAAAGACATATAATAACAGAGAATTTGAAAATTATCAATTCCAGCTCTATAAGAGATCTAATGGAAAGGGGAACTAAATTTAGATAGAGAGAAAAAGTAAATATTAAAAAAAATCTTAATTTCTTTCGGACAAGATTTGGATATTTTTATTTCTAAATTATCTATAAAATACCATCCTCCTCCACAGGGTTTCAGAGAATGGGAAGTGAGAATTTTAGAAGACATTAAGACAAAGTTTAATGCAGATAACGTCAAAACTAAAGAACGAGGAATTTATATTAACAAATCATTGAAAAAAAAATAAAAGAATAAAAAAGAAAGAAAAAAAAAAGAAATAATTAAAAGAGAGTTTTATTATTACATTTACAGATAAATCTTTATGTAATTTGTGCTTAATTTGTAAATATTATTATAAAGAACTTTTAATTAATGAATACAACTCTAATTCGACTTATAACTTAATTAGTACCAGGAAAAAGAAATTGTATAAAACTGTGTTAGCTTTCGCTAAAAAACTAAAATTAAAACTTGCTCTTTAAACTATCCTAATTGGTTCCCAACAATACAATTTCATTAAAAACTAATACAATTTAGATGCTTAATTAGTAGCACTGGCAGTTACTATTATTATATGGGGAAACATCTCTTTAAATACTTGAAAATTATCCTAAATAAAATTAAAGATGAGGATAATTTTATAATCAATAGTAACAAAGATTTTTCGCATTTTCTAAAAGATAACAATATTAATAAACTTAATACTTATGATTTTGAAAATGTGTACACTAATATACCTCATGAAAAATTAATAGATGTCTATACTATTATATATGATGAATATTTAAATAGAGGTATTATTAAAAAAATTAATTGGCTAGAATTATGTAAATTTAATATTAAAGAAAATTACGTTTTTAACTGAATTAATTTTTTAAGCAAGTAAAGGGAATTCCAATGGGAACAGCTGTTATTAATTGTTACCCAAACGATTTAGTTTTAACTGAAACAAACGAAAATCAACTTAAAGCTAACTATCTAGATTTAAATATGGAAATTTCTAATGGAAAAAAACTTTAATAGGTATTTATTATAGAAGGGATGAATTTAACTTTAAAATAAGTTAACTTAGTAATTACCATTCTAATTTAAACTAAAATTTTCTAGAATTTCATATTCTCGCAATTTAACAGGATTAAAAAATTTGTAATAATAAAATTTCTTATAGTGAAGCAACAAACAATCTCATTAAAAACTTAACGATTAATGAATTTCCCAAAAACTTTTGCAATATAGAAGTATTGATCAGTGAAAGTTTATCTAATTTCTAATTTCCTCCAGTGTATTCCTTTTTAATTTTAACTCAATAGATGGCGCTTTAATTATTCCTTATAATGACGTTGCATTATGACCAAACGTGGTGGGCGTATATACCTTTTTTACGCGGGAAAATTAAATTTAGTTTAACGCAGTGCAATTGCACTAACGAGTTTACTTGCTTCACACTGTCTTTTAGAGTTGCTGAGTAGTTTCATTTGGTAAGTGTTTTGCTTTCATATTTTAATGATTTTGATACGTTGTTTTATGGTCTTGCGTTGTTTCTTGTGTTGTTGTGATCTTTACTGTGATCTTATTTGGATTTAAAAATTTTGGAAATGTTTTTGCTTGTTATCTGAATTTTGTGATACGAATTTTATGTCCAAAACCTCAATTTCCTGGGATTTTCGGATCACGAGGAATCAAATTGTTACACGAAAGTCAGACTCCTCACAGAAAAAAAAATCCCTGCCTGAGACCCTTGAGAAAGTCTTCAGGCCGGATTCATTATATCTTTCTTTCTGGTTCTCTGGCTTTGAACTTAATAATTATTTCTAATATTTATTTTAATTTTAATTTGATAAAGTTCATTTGTGTATTAGTTGTAGACAGCATTAGCGCTCTCTAAATACAATATATGTTTTATTTTATAGGTTCAGTAAATATTTTGTAGGTGAATTTCATATTGATTGTTTTTGGATTGATATTTTCTTTTTATGTCTTGAAGTAATTTTAGATTACTATAAGGAAAATACTTTTATAAGGAAAATTAATTAATTATAAGCAAAATATTTTTTATTTGTAATGAAAGAAAATGATTTTTCTGAGGGGATGTTTTGAAAGGCATTTTTAAGATTATATATTATATTAAAAGCAAATCCACTAATCAAAAATGATTTTTTTTTCATTTTAATTCAAAACTGATGGATATAATTACCCATTCGACCTTTAATATGTTGTTTACCTATTAGGAGACATTCGTTACGGCACTCCACCCCAACACCGTGCACGAAGCACATCGTTGGCCCTATTAGGAGACAGCCGGCAGATATGTGGATCCTTTGCATTTAGTTTTCATTGAAATTTATTAGATTACTTTATTTTCATATGTTTTCTTTAACGAATTTTCTATAAATTGCCATTAACTAGTAATTTAACTTGATTGTATGTATAAAGGAATTAATATATGTATTTGATATCAGAGAAAAATTAAAGCTTTTCACAAGGGAAAAAATGATTCTTTTAATATCCATATGTACAATTTGTAAACAATGTCACATATATGAATTTATTTTGAGGAAATTTGCAGAAATAAAGAGATTCCTCCTTTTTTCTTAACTTTTGCAAATCCACGTGGTTAGTTTTCAGTAGTTTTCTTTTTGAAAAAAAATGCATCACTTTTTCTCTGAATGTCTGTTTCTTTCAAAAAATTGCCACCTATTTCCCAAGACATAATCTAATATGTATAGTATATATAAATTGTTGAATACGTTCAAGACAAAGGACGTGTTGATTTTCTTTCTGTAATCATTTATACTATAGACAGAAGGGAATTTTTTTTTTCAAATTAGTGTCCTCTATTTGAGTTTGGTTTCTTCGTCGGAACTGAATAATTACGATCACGTGTACTGATAGTTAATTCCTGTTTTTTCAGTTGTAAAAAATCTTGGCGGTCTCTGAAGATTTTATTGATAGAATGCACGTGGCAAGCTTTATGCTTATGTTTTCAAAACGGATAACATGCGTTTAAATATTATAGCAGAATATCAGATTTGTGAGTTGATTGAAAGAAAAATTTTCTATTATCACAATTACACATATTTCTAAGGCATTTGAAATAAGTATGTTAGGAATTTTGTTCACCCTATCTTATCCAAAAATAATAAACGGTGTTACGAAACTTGAAAAATTTCGGGGAGTAGTGAAGTCCCTTGAGGGACGATAAGACATAAATCGCCACTTAGCTTGTGAATAAATAGTCTCCATTAGCACTCCACTTAATCCAAGAGTTCCATTAATCTTTTTTTTAACAGAGCGTCAGTGAAAGAGCTACAATATAGAAAGAACTATATATATCTAAAGAACTATATATATCTAAAGAACTATAATATCTAGTTCTTTAGTTATATCCATCTCAGCTTAATTTCTGTTTTTTAGACTATTAAAAAAAAGACTTCAAATTGCCAATTAATGTTTTTAATTTACCACTAATAATTTTTCGCCATCCTATGTTTGTAGTCGCGGTAGCGTATGACGACGCGTCAGTCTCGTATTCCTCTAATTGGAGCAATATGGAGGTCACGAGTTCGATCTTCACCGGTGCATGTAGGTATGTATATGTTCCGTTTCTTATTCAGAACTGACTCGGAATTCAGATTATTTCTGACTTAGAATCTATATATTTCTTTTTCTTTCCATGTTTCGGTTCATACTATGCCTTTTAATCGTGAAAGGGACTTTGATATTTGGCAACATATATCTTGGATTAATCCATGATTAATTATTTGTGATCTATAATATTTGAAGTCACAATTTACAATTCTATCCTTACAAATTATGTTCAACTCATAAACAACAAGTAGTTTTACTTACAAAATTATTCTGTGAACATCGGAATGAAAATTTATGAAAGATAGAAATAAGCAGACATTAATTTTTCTAAATTTTATATTTTACATAGAAAAATCGACCTAAAACTTTATATTTTTACTTCTTCTGTGTTTGTTACATTATGTTGCTTTCATCCCAATGTAAAATCTACGAGTGCATTTTATTTTTATATTTAGAATAAATGCATATGTCTTTCACCGTAATCAGTACACCAAACTTGTTCCATTTCCAAAATTTTATATCCTTCAAATGCTTTAATTTAATTCCTGAAAAAAATCATTCTTCGAAATAATTTTTTACAATATTCATTATGCATCTTAATATTCGGAAGTTTGAGAATCTTAATGCTAATGTTATTAAAATTTATCTCCACGTATTGACAACAGCTCGATACGTGAATTTCAATTTTAATACAATTTTATATCAAAATAACGTAACAATCATATCAGTATCATTTCTTATAGACTTTCTCTTAACTGCTAATCAAAGCACTATTTAAAACACAGAATCAAATTTCGAATCATACATTTTAGAAAGTAAGTTAAAATATTAGAATTTGAAGTCTAGAACTTTATTTAAGTCAACGAAACTGTAATTTTTGTGGCAAAACTTCATTACCAAAAGTTACATTATATCTTACATAAAGTCTGCTTTCGAATCTGCCTATATTTCGATAAATTACTTTAAATTCTACAGTTCAGTCAAGACAATAAGTTGTAGACCAATTAGCGTGAGCTTTAAACACGAGCAACGACAACATAAGATTAACATCGTAACACTTTCGACTTCTACTTAGCATATAAATTCCACTGTGGCTTGAATAGAATTTTAGCTTTTGCATTATAATACCTTAAAACTTTAGCAAAATGCAAAGACCAGATTTCCGAATTCTATTTGTTTACAGGCTACAGCGCCAGCTGATATTACAGGAAATTGAACTTCTCTTATCAAGTAATGTTAGTGAGAAAATGACGACTCACATAAAATGTTTCTCATTTGATATATTTTGATGTATTATCTGAATTCCACTGTGTTGAAATATAAAATTAAATATGGATGAATTCTTGTTCAGCATACTGATTAGGCTTAGAACTTTAGGAAATTTTGAATATTTTCTGTTTACCGATAATACTTGCACATAAATCTTAGGTGAAATAGTTTTTGTTTTGTGATTCATTTTATATATTATATTTCTTATTAGATTCTTTTATTATTTAATTTATTATTTTTATTGTTTTGATTTTTCAATGTTTTTTCATTAATCTGGATTGTGTATTAATGAATAATGGTTTGTGCTTAAATATTGCAAAAAAAATAAAATTTGATCAGTAACTTTAGAACTTTCAAGCCTATTTTTTAACTAAGCATCTTTATCGATTATAACACGTCGAATATGATTATTTCATCGATAGTTTTCATAATAGTTGTTAATGGTGGACATATATCAAAAATGATTGATTAAATGAGCATCAGCATCATTTATTTCGGCTTAAAATGAATCTTAATCATTTGTTTATTCATTTTTAATAACATAATTGAAAATTGTTGTTTCTTTACAAAAATAAATCGAGTTGTTATGATTTATGAATTCCATTAATCATAGCATCATGATTCCACAATTTTTTACAAGGATTTTAACGAAATTTTACTAATTATTTTATTTATTTTTCTTAAATTATTTAAAAATTATTTTTTTATTTTCTAATGGTTTTACTTAATATATTGTCTAATCTAACTCTGAGTACATTATTTACAAAATAATTTTTCTATTACCTAAATGTTATATAAATTCAAATTCGGTATGCATTTTTATGTAAACATATAACCATAGCATGCAAATTCATAGGAATCATGAAAAAAATTAATAAAATTCTGTGAATATTTTATTTTATTTTCTTTATTGGGTTTATATAATTAAAAAAAACTTTTAATATGCTTCTCATAAAAAAAAATTATTTTGTCGATATTGCCGAAATATCGCAATATATTCCATAGTCAAAAATTAAATTTTAGTAACAAAAAATTCGTACAATTAAGGTATTTTATGGCTATTCTGATCAATTAGGTTCGATATATTCTCTAGATAAAGAAAATCACTTTACACAGATAGCAATGACTGTTGACCGTGTACACTGAGTCAGTATTCGCTCCGGTCTTCGCGATAATCTTGGGAACCATTTGGCGACTTGGTAACTCTTTGACGAATTTAAGAACTTTGGCATCAAAATCAAAGTATCCAGAAACAGCAAAAATCAACGTGAAGGCTCCATTAAGTCACGAGTTATGACAATCTTTCTAGAATCATTTTTGTTCTGCCACGGAAACAATAAAAACCAAGAAGAATTCATCAATAGTGAGTTGAGTAGAGAATCGAGTTAGCAGTTCAGTTCATTTCGTGCTAGGATTCGGTTGAGAGTAACAGGTGATTCAAAAGGCATGAGTAGTACTTCCATGTCTATCTCCTACGACTTCTGTGAGAGCTTTATATTTTTACAGTTAATTATTACTTATTTGCTGCTTGTGTGCCACTGTATATTTCAAGCAATGCGCTTGTGTACTTGTCGGCAGCGTTTTGTTACCTGTGTGTTCGTGTTTTTGTATTGAACAAAGCGTCATTATTTGTTAATGAAACTGTTGGATTACACTATACTACGTATCGCCGGCGTCTAATTTTTGGACAAAATATCCACAAAAATATCAAACATGTAAATAAAAATGTAGAAAACAAAAAGAAAATATGATCTCAAACGCAATATTCTGTGAGATCAAAATCGAGGTTATTAGTGTTTGGTAACAGGTGATTGAATTCTAACTCCATTAATTCTAACTCATTAAAAGTCTATGAAGACAGCTTAAAGAGCACGATACTTTAAGTCAAATGAATAAAAATCCACTTAAAAGATTTCAAATACCCCTAGGACTTGACAGAGAATAAAACTAAGACTTTCTCAAATATTAAGGAAAAAAATTATTGGAATAATTTAAAAGACATCTCAATATTCATAGAAAAAAGACAAAGACTGTAAAGGCAAAGCATTTTATAAACGAATTAAATAATTAGCTTATTTTTGCTCATATTAATGTCCCGTTTCAAAGAAACATTAAGGCTATTTTGGGATGGACCACGTAATTTTGAACGGCTGTCAGATGACGAGGACGACACCTGATCTGGCACCACTTCTCCAAGCTTCCATGCCACACTAGCGGGAAGTTGTTTGACCCGACGTATTTAGTGTGCCCCAGGCCCACTTATACAATGGTTCTTTGCTGGAATTGAGTATGGAGTCTAAAATCTTCCTGTTCCAAAATCGAGACATCACCGGGCCAAGGCCCGGTAATAAGGTCTCGATTAATAGAGATTAAGGTCTCGTTAAAGTTAATAGTGCGGGGCTTATATGTATTCATAAATATAAAATATTTTTAAATTCTACTCTGTTAAATTGTTTTGCCAATACGAATAAATCTCTTGTAATCAGAAGTATAGCTAATTTACTAACTTAACTGCGTTTAACTAATTGAAGAATGTTCTTGTTGTTATATATCTCTTTCATATGCAGATAATGTAATATCATTGGCTTTATTATTATATTCTTATTTTCAAATAATATTCAAAAAAATATAATTCTGAGAAGTTTATATCATTTCAGATAAAAATTAATTATATAAACATGAAATCCATACATTTGGTTTTTAGTGTTTTTATACTAACTGATGGCGAATAATTAAGGTTTTTTTTTCATTTTGTACTGTAGTAAATTGTACTGACAATTAAAATTGACAAAAAAGTTTAAATTTTTATTTTGTATTTTATTTAATATCTTAGGAATTAATAAGTAAAACGTTTCTTTAATAATAGAAAGAAACTAGACATTTCAGAATTTTAATTGTTCAATGAAAATATTTCTTCTCATAATATATTTTGTTCCAATAATTCATAAATTCATAAATAATTCTGATAGAGGTAATACAATAGAACTTTTGCATTAAATCATAATTACAGTATTAAAATATAAACAGAAAAGACTTCGTTAAAGCAGGAAGAAAAAAAAAAGTGATTGCAAAAAGTAACGTAATCTTAAAGACAAGTTCAATTTTTTTCGTCTATGACTTTCCTCTCCAGACAAGAAAATTAACTAATGATCATCGTAAATTAAGATCCAAAGTAAGCGAATTTTTTTGCTCCCAATCACCTTAAAAAAAACTAAGTCATTAATTTTAACTTTTTTCTTCCTTTTTTTAGACAATGCCTAACCCCTCGCAAAGAACAATTTAATTTTTTTTTCTCTGAGTTTTTGTAGAGTTTGCATTAAAATCCTCTACCCTCTGACAAAATCTCCTTCACCAATTGCGGATGTGTCACTCGATGGCAAACTAATTAAAACTACATGAGTATAGTCTTTGTTATAACCTAGTTGCTCGAACAGATCTCAATGCAAGTTGACAATTCAGTTTTTTTCAACACCAGTTAATTTCCCGAAGAACGATCGAAATTTAATATAGGTTAAGTCAATTAATAAAATTTAAAAATGCGTTTCTAGCAGAACAAAAGTGTTTCATTACTCTTTTCAGTGAACTATTACGTATTCTTAGCTTGACAGTGACTATTTATTTTTAAAGCATGGGAGAGAAAGGCTTCAAACAAAAGAAAAACAAGCAGGAAGCATTTTTAATCCTCAGTAAATTTGCATATTTTTTTGTTCATCATTTAATATATTCATATCAATTTCTAATATATTTATTAACAACAATAACTGCTTATTGGAAAATGATTGGATTGTAAATAGTAGGAAAGTCTGCATTCCTCAACAAGATGCGAAATGGAACTTTTAATTCATTTTTTTTGTGTGTGTGAAATTATAAACGTTTACTTAATAAGATCGTTTTCGTTTTCCAATTTTTTTATTTGATTTGTTTCATTTTTCGAAAAATGGAATTATATAACTTAAATGTTAAACCATTATTGGATTTTTTTGTATGTATTTGATTTTGCATGATTATGCGAGTTATCGATGATAATACATTCTTTCATTATTTTTAGAACTTATTATCCTTCAATTTTAATGAAATTTTTATTCCATACATATGGCGCTATCTATTTATAAGTTTCTGAAGACTTCATAATGTTTATAATATTGATTATCTAAGATAAATAAAAAATAAGGAAACAAAAAGGATAAAGTCCTTTTTATTAGTTGCACTTGACAATACAAAAATAATTTTTCATTTTGTCAAAAGCAAACATTATTTCTCTGACAAAATGTTATTTCTCTTCTGTTATATTTCACTCAGTAATTTTTTCTGGAGACTTAGAGAGCAAAACATTTGCTAAGTAAAGCTGCTAAAGTTCTGGTTTGTTGGAACTAGGTTTTTTGGAGTATCTCGGAATTCTATTTGTTTACTGTATCATTTTTACTACATTTGATTTACCTACATTTCACGGATTTATTTAATTCTTCTAAAAATTTTCTTTTCGTCAATTCGTCTTCAATTTAATAGATACTCATTGATGTCATGAAAATACATGTTTTCCACGCTATCCTACAAAAGATCTACGGTAAAATAAAACCTTAACCCAATGATTTCTTTCACAAGCATATGTATTCAAAAGCTAATAATTCAAAGTTTCTTTATAATCTAACATCATATCTACTAAATTTTTCTGAATGATCTGATACTAATTCACTTCCATAATACATCATATTTATAGATGTGACGATATTGTACTTTTTAAAAATGTAATTCATAGCAGTTGCATGATTTGTAAGGTGAAAAAGTAAGCTATGAATATCTTTGTCTGCTATTATGCTGCAAATTATACTTTATTAAGAATTCTTATTAAATATTTATTTAAAAAAAGTAATCTATAACAATGGAATGAATGATTTTAATAAACAGCATTTTAAATAACGACATTTTTCAAAAAAAAAATACTTAAACAAATTAGACTGAAAGATAATTTTGGTGTTCAAATTAATGAAAAAACTTATATAAGCTTCTAATTGCTTTAAAATAATTAATAAAATTTCCATTTTCAGGTTCATCAGGCGAATAATATTATCATAAATTAAAATTTATTTGAATAATCAAAAATAATATTCTTAAAATAATTAATCCCTATTTAATTTTGAAAATTTTGAAAATTTTAATGAACATTTTTAATTGAATCTTAGTTATAACTAATTTTAGACTCCTTAAACCTGTATAATATTACCACTGCACATTATGACTCATCGAGGCTCAAGCAACTAACTCTTTAGGCAGAGTAATGAATGCTCAATATCGGCAAATCCTTGTTAAATACAAGCGAACCATATAATATTTCGTAAAAGTGAATAATTACCGATCGAATATTCAATTCTTTCGGTTCAACTAACTCTTTTAAAGTTAAGGAAGGTAATTCTTTTGTATTAGTAGGATGAAGGAAATTGTTTTGTGATTTGTTATAATTTTCTTGAAATAATGAAGTGTGAACATAAAAATGCGTTTTTAAGAATTATTCTGCATTTAAAATAAGTAAAATTTTAATGAATGTTGATGTTATAGTAATTAAATTAAGATTAGTTTTTGATTTATGCATGTTTCAATAGTTAAATACAAAACCAAAACTTTCGATTGTATTTTTAATTGTTAATAAATGAAGCATTATTTGTTATTTTTACATAAGGTTACTTTTGTCTAAACATATATCTCACAGTATTTTTACTCTAATTTAAACCCCTGAGGGCACCTCGAAATGAGGATGAGATGCTTCCGGCAGGGTGGTTGGATCTTGCCACCTTGGAGGGTACACAAATAGGTAAAGTACTTCCTTCGGGAAGCGTTGTACCGTGGCCGGTGATGACCATTAGGACTCAACCACAGTTCCCGCCAGTGTTGCTGTTGTCAGTTTTATGGTTTAAATCCGTGTGCCTTCGTGGCGGGTCGGAGAGTCAGATTACTGACTTTACTCTAATTTAATGGAGAGAATTATCTGTATCACTTTCGCCTTAAGAAATCAAAATTTTCTAGCCTGCTTTTGTAAATTGTATGTACTTCACATATATTAATAAATGTGTTTTTGATAATATATTGATAATAATAATAATAAAATATAATCTTTCGCTATTCACACATGCACTTTGCGCAACATGGTTCGAGAAATAAATAATTAATCTTGGTTAATCTAAATATTAGCTTAAATTAGTTGAAGGAAATTGCAAATTAAATGAAGATACTGGTTCACTGGTAGAAACAACGGGAGATCATTTTCACCTCGCTGACAAGAGCTTGACCTTATCGAAAAGCCATCTTTTTCAAGTTTCAGAAACATTGTCTCTGGCACTGTTGCACGCTCGCGTTTGTGTATGTGTGTTTTTGTATTTACCACTATTTGTATTAATAAGAGAAAGACAGCATAATTCTTCATCCAAAATATTTTGTTTCATGATTATTGAGAAAGAGTAAAAAAAAGTCAAATATGTCAATGCATAATTATATTAAAAGCATTAGTCCAACAGTAGCAACGTCTAATCCGAACATTTTTTTTCCTACATGCAGAGCGTTCATTAATTTTGATAGTTCTGTCTGCAGATTTTGAATGCAATTAATGATGTGCTTCCTTACTTATGGGAGTAGGAATGTTAAATGGAGAACATCTTTCGTAACTTACTCGTTTCCAAAATACAAATGAATACATTTGAAGAAAAATACAGAGAATTTAGGTAAAAAATGAAGTTATTTAAAAAATTTCCAAATGTGGCCAGTATTTTTTTCTCTTTTGATTTTATATTTAATGCATATATGCAAGTATGATGATGAAACGGTATATAAAATACCAGTTTTCTTACTTCTGGACCATGTTCACATGCACGAGGACGAAGAGGCAAAATTCCCTTTGACGTACTTCGTCAAAATGTAAACAAAAAATGGCATAGTTGATACTAAGACAAATAAGAAGTCTCTTCCTTCTAATTCATTTATTTTTTGAGTTATTTGATTAACAGGCATACAAAGAATAGACTCGCAGAACACAAAGGAATTTTTCGGCCTCAGGATGTAGTAAAGTATTTCTTGCAATCTAAATATTCAAATTTACTCTTTTCTATATAATTCGCATACTAGAAAGATAAGATAATAATAAAATTTCTTTTTACCAAGAATTCGGAAACAACTAAAATCAGATTCATGATAAAGATGTTAAAAAATAATGTACTGTTTTGATTTTCTAATGTAGGTTACAAAAATACCGCATTTGTGAGATATTGTTAATGACCATGAAATAAATCCTTTCAGAATTCTCATCATAAAAATAATATTTCATTAAAATCTAAATAAAAAGATCAGCAGATACCCAAGATATCATCTAACATTAATTAACCCTCCATATTTCTATTTTGAAATAATATAATAATCAGAAAATTATTTACCTTATCTCATTTGCTCTCTCATTTAATAACTATTCGAAAACATTCTTTCAAATTGTTAGACGCATCAAGTATTCTAGAAAGGCAATTTCAGCTTCTCAAGTTTGAAAAGACAGATTCCAAAGAAATGGTTATTATTGATATGTTCCTTACTAGTTACTAGTTATTACATTAATTATTTGATACATTTTCAATTCCAATACATATATTTATCAAGTAAAACAGTTTTAGAGAGTATTATCATTTTGATTAATCAATTCAAATTATACAATCATATTAATTCAAGACAATAAGAGTGAGAATTTTATACTAATTAGCGTGTAAAATTAGCATCGGAACAATATGACTTCTACTTAGCACGTAATTACCAACGTATAGAATTTTTCCTTTTGCCATTATAATGGCTTTAAACTTTAGAAGAGGAACAATCCTAGATTTCTAAAAGAATAGATTTAATGGATTGTTAAGTCATTGTTAACAAATGTTAAATGAAATTGAACTTCACTTTTGAGGCACTGTGAATGAATAAATGACTGATACGAACCATTTGCGATTTATAAGATATTATCTAAAATGCATTGATTTTTCCCTCCATCTCTATCGCACTAAAAATAAAAGATAATGCGTGTGTGAGTGCGCATTATGAGGCATGTTTTATTACAAATCATACTGTTTGAGCTGGCTCAACAGTCTGGAAATTGAGTATTTCTTTCAAAGAAAATGTTTTATGGGATTTTTTTTATGTTTATTCTATTTAAAATTTTAATTAATAAACATAAAGCAAGATTCCAATGTTTGATCCCAATGATTTCTGAAACGACTTTTTTTTATTAGTGACTGAGGTTTACTCCTTACGAAAGGTTATATTTATGTTCATATCAATTCAATTTTCATGCATTCTTTTTCTTAATTTTGACATTTATTTTCAAAAATAGCTGTTTGCATAATTTTTAATAATCTTGCAATGACATTCAAACTGCTTTATCAATTATAATGCATTCAATATAATTATTTTCTTCTATTGATGAATGCTAGTGAAGAAATACTATTTTTATTATTGTCGGAGTGTGTCTGAGGAATTAACGAGTAAAGTTATATTACAATTAAACATTACATGTTAGCTACTAAAGCATTCATCATAAATTTATATTTAAAATATTCTGTTGATACAATCGTAAATACAAAGTTTTACATAAGATATTTAATCGAAATTAAATACAGCCAATATTTGGCGAACTAGCTGATCCTTAAAGACGATTTGTTTTATAGCAGTGCCAAATCCATTCATCTTAATTTTTGAATTTTATTACAATAGGATATGATTTTGGATTTGAAACGAAGATTGAATGGTGATTAAAACTGAATATTTATAGAGTAAATTTTTGTTTTTCCTTTTTTTTTAACATTTAATAATTGGGAATCGAAACTTTTACAAGTTTTTTATTTAATATTCATAAGGTGTATATTAATCTTATATCATTTAAGAAATTAAAAATTCAAATTTAAATACTGTTAGGATAAACGATGAGACTGAATTTATTTTTGAAATTGTTAGAAAAAATATTTAAGTTTATTTACAACTAGCTGCCTTTGGCGACCAGCCGGCTCGCCAATGTTAATGCTCGTTAAAATTTTAATAATTAACTATTTTATGTAATTCCTACTTTAATAGCTTCTTCATTAAAATATTTTAAAACTTCAAATTTCAATTCACTCTGAATATTATAAAGGCCTTTTGTCATAACGTAATCTGTATCTCTTCAATTTTCTGTTAGCTCCCGTAGAATTTATGCTTTAAATTAAAGTGGAAAGGATTAATCTGCAATTAATATAATATTTTTTACTGAAACAAAGCATTTTTTTTTTGTAATATGATTACTGAAAACAGAGTCACTGAGCATTTAAACCTTATGGGTACTGAAGAATATCTTTCTTAATTTATGTAATATCTTAAGAATTTGTCAATTTAAAATAATCGGTCGAAAACAGGTTAAAAAATTACTTAAAATCGATATACTTAAACTAACATAAATACAATTTAATTACAAAAGCATAAAACTAACATAAATACTTTTGTTATGTATGATTATAAATGATATAACAAAAGCATACAACTAACCTAAAAATAATTTAAATCGAGTCCACTTCCGTTGAAATGTAATCAATCAGAATACAATGCGTATGCGTGAATTTTCAACGTTAGTTACGGTAACGTAAATGCGTGAATTTTTCTACGCCAGTTGGGGCGTAAATTAGAAATTTTTAATTTCCTGTAATCTGTTTTATTTTAATTCAAAAGTACTTCAGAATGAATCTGAAAGATTGATTAATGAATAATGTTTAATTTTAAATGCATAAAACATTAAGAAAATAAACAGAATCGTTTGAAATAATCGGCCGAAAAATGTTGGCCCTAGCCTCATTGGTGCTGAAAAAAAAAAAAAAAAATCTGAAGCCTTACTTATTTGGCGGTGGGGAAAATGAAAAGTTTTTTTTGGGCGCGAATTTTTAATTAATAATTAAAATTTAAAAAAAAAGTGACCCCAGGTGCACATTCCTGACCTCCAAGGTATACACGTACCAAATTTGGTAGCTGTAGGTCAAATGATCTTTTCTGTAGAGCGCCAACACACACACACACACACTGGGCTTTATATATAAGTATAGATGTACCTAAAATGATATAACTAATCACTTTAATTTTTATTATCATACTCCAATAGTGCATTTAAAGTACTTATAATGGCTTATCCAAAAACATCATGATTAATTGAACCTTCTTATTCAAACTACATACATTTTTTTACGAATGGATTCATTAAGATATTGGAAAACATGCATTTCCTTAATGAGATATATTTTCAAGCCATGCCATTATATTGAGTACCCATTTAACACAATAACAACTGTAATATTTTGGTATTGGAAATTTTATTAGAAAATATGAAATTAATTTTATTAGAAAATATTGTAGAGCTATTTGCGACATTTGAGATGCCAAAATAATGATTATGAATAAACAATGTATTACAAATTAAGTTTTAAATCAAAATTGATAAATGGATATACTACATATTTTTCGGCATCCATTTTTTAAATAAATAATTAACTAAATTAGTATAACCTTACTTTTACAGCAAATAAACTATTTGTATTGTCTTCATACATTTCTCAGCTCAAACTTCAAATCTAATTTCCCCATAGTTAACATTATAGAGATCGGGCATAAAACAATAATTATTTAAGCAGTAGCAAAAAATCATTGAGCTGATCACGCAGAAAGAATGGGAGGAAAAGGTCTTGCAAAAAGCAATCTAATCTTTAAAGACAAGTTCATTTTTTTCCAACATAATTTTTTTTCCTTCAGACAAGGAAATTAACTAATGATCATCGTAAATTAAGATCCAAAGTAAGCGAATTTTTTGTTTCCAATCACCTTAAAAAACCGTGAGTCATTAATTTCAGCTTTTTAATCTTTTTTCAGTCTACGTCTAACCCTTAGCCAAAAACACTTTTTAAGTATTTTTTATGGCTTTTTCAGATTCTGCGTTGAAGAGTATACCTTCTGACAAAATCTCCAGCGTGAAAAGTCGATGTGGCACATGATGCAAAACTAATTAAAACTACATGGATATATTCCTTGACATAACATTGTCGCTTTGAATATATTTTAATGTAAAATTGACAGCCTAGGTTTTATCAGATAGCTAATTTCCTAAATAATAACTGATAATGACTAAATAATAATGATTTCCTAAATAATACTTATTTTAGATTAAAATAAATTTAATTATAGATTGAACTTCATGAAATGAAATATCTATATATTATGACAATTTTTGAAATAGTACTTTAAAATGAATAATGCTCATATATTGTTCATTTTTCATTCTTTGAAAGCTATGTATTTTAAAATACAGAAGAAAAATGTTTAAATTTACAAAATTTTTAGAGAGGCATCATAATACCTAAATATTTTTAATCAGATTTTATTTATATTTTACGTAAATATATTAATGCTTATGATAGAAAGAAATTTAGAAAGACTAATTTTAAAATTTAATTTTTTTTATATTTTTTTAACTTTAAAATATAAAACTTTTATATGTATCTAAATTTTTTTTACAAAATTTAATCCCATTTCTTATTACATACTACATAATGAAGAATATGCGTTTCCCTCTGCTACTGATATTTAATTTTTAATTATAGATTATTGTTTGACATGCTAAAAAAATTCTCAATATTAAATAAATGTTGGCTTTGAATTAAAAAAAATACTTTCATTTCAGCCCTTTAAAATATTTTTACGGAAAATTTTCAAAAAATTTCAGATATTTATATCAATTATCAAAAACGTTTTTATATTAGAAAAATATATCATAATCAAAAATACAACATGGAGAAATATAGATATACAATTTTCATTCCTTCTATAACAACATATAAATTATATAGAATAACCTATAAACCTAAATTTTTTAAGAAATATTAATTAGCATATTTTAAACTGCTTGCTATTACAATTGCAACAATTAGTGACAATAAATTAATATACGTTCAATTACAAACAGCATTCTAGAAGTAAAATAATAATAATTGTTTATTTCCCTGGAACATTTTTATGTTTGGTAATAAAATAAAACGTATTTTTCAACGAATTTTGATAACTTAACAATTTTTCTACGCATTTACCATTCATATAGAGACATTTATCGTACTGTTTATTCGTTTTCCTATGCCTTCTGCATAGAGTTGTCAGTAAGCTGTTAAACCAGTCACTAACATCTTCTTTCAATTAGTTGCCGTTTCCATAATGCGTTGCTTGAGAAAAATTCTTCAATTTGAGTAAAAAGATGGTAATCAATTAACACAATTTCATAAAGAACTGCTTTTGAAATTTCTGGAAACAACAGACTCAAATCATCAATAATGAAAAACTCATCACGTTGGACTTTTTATCTGTTATGTTTTTCTCATCACTAGTCACAACCGAAGATCGGCCAGATTGTTCTTCATAGTGAATATTCATTCGTCCGTCATCATTTTCCAACTGAACATCATTTTCCAACTGAGCATCATTTTCCAACTGAAACTTCATTCATCACATTTTCATGAACTTTTGCCTGTTATCTGTCTAAATTTTAATAAAGTGCACTTTTTTTTGTATTCAGCAAGAGTCGTCTATTAACCACCCATTTCTTGGAATCTTGAATTTTTTCACTCATTTTGTAGTCACTAGAATACATAGTAAACGATCGTAGCTCCTCTTTGTTAATATTAGAATGGCGTAAATGGTTGAGATCAATGACACTGTGACGGATGCGGTGGAAGAAATGCGCAGCTTGTCAAATCAAAACGTTCTTTTACGTTTAGACCCTAGTAAATATATATTAATAAAAAAAATGAAAAATAATATTTCATAAATGTTAAACTTAACAAATATAAAATAAATAAATGTGTACCACAGAAATTATTTGATGTATAATTCATAAAAGGAAAATAATATTAGGATTTTGATTTACATAATTCTGAAGTCATGGAGGCAAATTCCACACACACACACACACACACACACACACACACACACACACACACACACACACACACACACACACACACACACACACACACACACAAACTGATTTAAAACTTTCATTTAACGTTTAATGTTTAAAGAAGTAAATCCATGAGCAAAATTGAAAAATTGCATCAATAGTTATTTTAAATACAGCCTCAGGGATATACCTATAACATTTAAATAAGTAGTATAAATTGTGTCTTGGAACTTATTATTTGCCAAGCTCTGTTTGGCAGACAGTCCTAAAAGTGGGTACGGAAATACTATTTACGTTTCTGCATTGTCTCATAATATATAAAATGCATTATAAAAAAGACAGACATATATGTCTGGAATTTTACGAGTTTATTTAAAATGATTCAAGCCAAGGAAAAAATCGAAATTTCAATAAACATTTTGGTATCACAACGTCTTCAGTATTTAAGTATCAAGTATTTTATTCAGTATTTTAAGCTATATTGTTATAATAAGAAGTGGATTTTTCTAGTGGATGAAATTTTCATCAACAAATGGGAAATTTTGAACTCGCTTATTATTTCGTTTTTGAATCGTTACTCTATTGAAACTTTCAATGCAGCTGAGTAAATTCTTTCATCTCATCTCTTCGCCATAACTTATTAACCATCATATTTTTAAAATATGCCTAGTTTAAAAATTATTAGGATAATGAAAATCTTTTTTGAAATGTAATCTGGTTCAATGTAAAAACATTACCACTGTTACAATCAGTCTATTCTATTTTTTTTTTAATTCGATCATTAAGTTGCTGCTATTTTCAAGTTTTTAATTTTGGGAGAATAGGCAACAGGCATTGCATAGGAAATGACAGAGAATAGACAAAATAATTTTAGCATAAATGTGAAGAATTAGTGGCAAATGCCTGCATGAAATTTTTACTGCAGTTTAAAAGGGGAAACATTTACAGATTTTTTTATTGTTGATACATTTAAGCCTCATTTGCAGTATTGGATGTTAGCAGATTTATGGGACAGATTCCAGATTCGTTGATGGCATTTTATGATTGCTCAAATCCAGAGCTCCTGTCTAAACTGTTACATAGATAGGCCTAGTTCAGAGCTTCCATCTAAAATTAAACGTAGATAGACCCAGTTCGGTGTTCCTTTCTAAAATGAGACCAAGACAAACTTAGGTTAGAGCTCCTTTCTAACCTTCCATATGGAATTATCTAAAAGAAAATGAAGCCAAGCAAATATTAGAGAACTTCATTATATGATATGACCTGAAAATGTAGTTTCTTTAAATATGACAGCAATGCATTAAACCAGATACTAATATAATATGACATTTAGTGTTTTAAACTGTCCAATAGTATTGGTTATAATATTTCATTCAAATAATGACAAGTTGAAAATATAATTTTAACAACGCAAATTGCCCATTAATATTACTATGTTATCTTCACCATACTGCTCAGCTTGTAAAATATCAAATAATGCCATGGGAGTATCGAAGAATACTTTGTTATAATAATGATTGAACAGCATATCGGGTGAACATAAAATGAAAACAAATTTTGATCTCAAATGTGTTTTTGGATGCTAGTTACAATAATAGTTATAGCATATTAAAATTTCATTGATTTGAAGTTGATCAAGCAGAGAAAGAAAAGTAATTTTTCAATGAAATAAGCATTTTATTCTGCAGGATAATCTCATTTATTTTATCCGAAATAGAAGTTGATTTTTACCCAGGCACTGCAGTCGCATTGAATTCACAAAATCCATGTTATTTGTTTTTTAGGAATATTCGAATATTATCTATGTTTATAAGGAAATCCAAATATCCATGCTTCCTTTCCAATGTATTTAGTTTAGTTAGAATTTGAGAACTAAATAAAATAGATAAACACTAAATAGAGAACTACAGTTATGTTTTCACGATTCAGAAATAAGGAAAAAAAAATACGCCTTTTTTGAAGATAAATACTAAGTATATTTTTCTCATTAAAAAGTTGTGCAGTTGAATGATAAGGCACGATATATTATAAATCGATATTCAAATTATTGGATAAACATAAATTATCTATGTCATTTAACCCTTTAACAACAAAATTATATTTAACGCTATTAAACGATAAGCATCTAATCGGCTGCCATTATTTGATTCTTCTTCATAGGAATAATGTTCAAATCAAGGAAATTAATGAAATTAATTGTTTCCACTTTAACGAGACAGAAGATATGGTCAAAAAATCAAATGTTTTCATTACCTTTATATTAAATTAATATTTTTGTTTATTTTAATAATCATTACTTTTTAAGCGATGGAATTTTAACTTTAAACAAAAATTTCACCTTAAAATTTGGTTGCATCTAATCACTTACGATCCCTTAAACATGTATAAAACTATCACTAACATGTATTATGACTCATTAGGGTAGAAATAATAAAAGCTTCGTTTAGAATAATGGGTGTTCAATATCTGTTTTCTCATCATTAAATCTGAGAGAAATGCAACATTTCATAACAATTAATAATTATCGACTGAGCGTCCATTTCTCCGGTTCAGCTATCTCTTTTAAAGGTACGAAAAGTAATTATTCTCTAACAATAAAGAGATCTGGGTGTGGAAAAGTCATTTTGTTATTTAATTTCATTGATATAAATAAATTATGCGTTTATTTATTGATTTCAGCAACAATGAAATTTAATAAATAATACGTAAAATTGCATTACGTTTTTCAAACTAAAAGAATTGAGCTTTTGTTTTTTGAATGATAGTTAAAGATCTAAGTTGATGTTATTTATAAATAGCAGTTAAATTATATAGAAAATGTTCAAATGTAATAACAAAATTCGACTAAATGTATTTCGTCTCTGTTTTATTAACTTTTTTTTTAAATACAGGATAAAAAATGTTCCATTTTGAGCTGCCAGAAAGTTTAAGGAATTATCCATGGCCTTCAGGTGGCAACGCAAATATTTATATATTTAGACTGCAGAATATACATTATTTTTCTTGGAACTTTATATTACTCCCATTACAGTGTTAATTGAATCTTTTTAGCTTTCGAAAAGTTACAACACTTTTCTTGAAAAGAATTAGAACCCAGTTATAACATAAGTAACATCATACTCTAATATAATTTTACAAAATATTATGATTTTATAAGACCAAAATCTCAGCGCCTATGTGAATATAAATATTTAAAATAATGGGCAAAAATATAAAAATCTCAGACTTTGTATTTCAATATAAAAATATTTCATAAATACTACCCCAACATACATTATTCCACTAACCATTCTGAACAAACAAAACAAAATATGTTTAATGAACTTTTAAGCTAAGAAGATTGTTTATTTAAATGAAAAAAAAATTAAAATAATAATTGAACGACTTGCAGCAGCTTTTAAAAGTAAAACATAATGATAAAAAAATGACAAAATATTAAAATCTCTAATTTTCTAAGAAATGTATATATACGTGTTTCTATTTATAAAACTAATTTTTATATATATTTAAAAAAAAGAATTTTCTTATTGTTTGGAATCCATATGGTTTGAGATATTTTGTTAAAGATATGGTCTGAAAAATCATGGGAAAGTTGAATTAAATATCCGCTTAGCTTCTTAATATCCTTAGATTTCCCAAGTTGAAAATTTTACGGAACAAACAAACAAAACCAACATGCACATTATTCCCCCATTTGTTCCAATCGACGTTCCTTCCTCCAATATTATTGCAACAAATATGTGCTGTCCTTTTTCAATCCATGCCCTTACAGCATTGTTACGAATCTGTCATACTACTTTTCTACAATATCAATATAATACAGATATTTGCAGATATAGTATCAATATTTAATCCATACTTGGTAATACCAGCATATTGTAAGGGATACTTATATCTCAGGTGATGTACTTCGGTATATCTCAGGTGTATCTCAGGTGATGTACAGGGTTATCAAGAAATAAATTACCCACTTCAGAGTGCTCTAACATGCGTTCTATTGATCCACATGATATAAAATTTGAACTACAGATTATTGAGATGATGCGCTTTACATTTATTAAATAAAAAATAATACAAAAATTCCCCGTTATGTGTCATTGTAATACACAAAAAAAAACCCATTTAATATGGTTTCTAATTGTTAAATAAAGTAAAATTCCTCAGCATGTCCTCTTTTATGTGCAACAATATGCTCTAATCGGAGAACCATATTTTCTATATATGGCCGGTGTTAGTCTGTTGGAATATTAAGAATATGGCCCTGAACGTTGTAATTCAGATCTGGTAGAGATGATGGCCTTTGACGGTAGATATTGTCCTTTAAATAACCCCACAAGCAAAAGTCGCAAGGAGTGATGTCTGGTGAGCTAGGAGGCCCTGCTCCTGGGAAATGACGGCTGATAACTCGTGCTTCTGTGAAATACTGTATTAACAATCGCTTTACACGACGATCTATATGAGGTGGGGCACCCTCCTGCATGAAAATGATATTATTAAGGCGTCCACGCTGTAGAAGAGTTGGGATTACAAAAGGCCTCATGGTACCATTGCCCTGTGACGGAGAAAGGTCTGGATTCCATTAAAGTCATTTCTTCAAAGAAATATAGTCCAATGATAAAGATAGCTGCAAAACCACACCGTACTATCACTTTATCAGGATGCAAGTGTTGTTCCTCTGTCCAAATTCGACATTTGTGGCTATTAACTTGACCATTGAGGCAAATGTAGGTCTCATCACTTCATAGAATGTTCCATGGCCAAGTTGTGTCAACCACCATTTGAACAAGGAACTGAAGTGCAAAAGTTTTACGGAGCTCTATGCCCCCCTCCTACAACAGGTGCACAAACTTGATTTTGTACGGATAAAAATGCGAAATCTGCCATACCATTTTTCGTACAGTTGAATACGGCATATACAGAACAGGGGAAACAACTGGCAAACTCACATTATTATGTGGCGACTGACTGCTGGCTTCAACAAACGCGGTCGCAACATTTTCGACGTTGGAAGACGGGATTTTTTTTCCTTCCTCTACCTGGAATAATGCTAAATTTCCCAGTTTTTTGAAATTGCTGCATCACCTGGGCACCTGGAGACATTGGGCCTGCTTCATATGACGAAATTCCTTTAGAGCTGCAACGGAATTTTGTTGGTTCTGGTAGATCTTTTTCTTGCAACGTAGGCATGAGGAACAGAGAAGAAATTAATGTTCGTGCAGAATGCGCCTTCTTTTTATCCAAAGAAAAATGGTAATTGACTTGCGGTGCAATGCAAATTATGTTTCACATTTTTCGATATATTCAGATAAATGTCATATGAATTGCAGCGCCATCTATTGGTGTATTTCTGTACTATTTTTTTTAAATTAATAAATGCAAAGCGCATCATCTGAATAATCTGTAGTTCGAATTTTATCATATTTGGATCAATAGAACCCTCTGAAGTGTGTAATTTATTTTTAGCTAAACCTGTATATCTAATGGATGTACTTCAATAACCTCTGATTTTGGCAGTAGTCTTAAAAACCATTTTGAAGGCAATTGTATTTTTTTGTGTGGAAACAAAAACTTTAAAAAATGCAAGAAATATGGTATTATCTCTATAAGAAAGATATTCGGAGGTCCTTCTAGAAATTCCCATTATCTTTCGGGAATCCATAAATGGCGAAATATTCGTACGAGAAATATTTTTCATTGGTGTGCTGACATTGTTATTTAAATAACCATTAAATATCTTTTGAGATGCTAAATTCTGAAAGTACCGTGTTACATGTGTCATTATGTAAGCTTTGACTATATTTGGATGCATGTGTTCATTTGTAGAAAAAGACGACGTCATCCGTCATCGAGTTTTTCAAATTTCTTGCACGCACACGTGATGGATTTCGTAACTTAATGAAAGCTTTATCTGATTCCTTTGAACTGGAGTGCCTTAAGAAAACTTCGAATTTTAGAGAGTTTTTTTATTCCATTTAGTATTTTTTTTTTTTTAATTTTAAGCATTTCTTGGTTCCCAAAGCATAATTACGGCAATTATGATTATTTATTTTAGAGAAAAAAAGTTTATTTTGGTTCCATCTCCGAATCTCTAATGTTTGATCACAATATATTAGTCTTCTATTCCGACTGAAAATTTATACTTTTCATAATATAAATTTTTCCTCTCTCCTATTATTAGTTCGAAAATTTCTTAGTTCATGCAAAAGTCAAAAGGATAATTACATGAAGATGTCGCATTTGCTTTCTAATTATATAATCTCTAAATAAAACACTTTTCAAGTAGTCACAATTGAATAGTTAAAAGAATCTTTTTAAAATTTTGATCCAAAATTCATCAATTTCTTTCTCCAATTTTTAGTTAATATGCTTTTTAGGAAAATGGAAAACGATAATTGAGGAAGTACAGTTTTTTTTTTTTTTTCGATTTTGTTTTTTGGCATATAAGCTTTATTTCCTTTGATTTTTAATTATAATGAAATTTCACATTCCTCAGAAATGAATAAAATTTAAATTTTCCGCATTTTAAATTTTTTTTGCTAAATAAATTAATAATAATAAACTATTTATACTACTGTATCTATAAATAATTTTAGGCATTAAATCTAGACTATCTTGAATTTTTAATGTGAAAATCTTAATTGAATCTTTCTTTAATCTACATCAACTTTTTCAGAGTTTTAACTTTTAGAATAAATGTTCTTTGAATAATTGAATGAAGTATTTCAATTTTAAATATTTAATTTATACAAAATTTATAAATTTGCAATAATTTCTTATTTTTGTTAAAATTTGCAGCAGAATTGCACATATTATCAATAAATTTCATCTTATTTTTATGCTTATTTTCAATATTCATAATCATTTTATAATCCTCTTAAGCATTTCAAATTTTTAAGTAATGGCAAGAATAATCTTTTGTGAAAATGTTCGATTTTAAGGAGTGTTTTAAATAAAAAGATTTTCTAAGTAATAGTTATTTTTACACATATTAATTTTGTTTAGATAATGTTTGATAAGATAATGTTTCAATTAATCATTTCTATAACAAATTCCCTTTAATCATAAAAAATACCATGTTAAATCTTTGGCATTTAAAGTGTAAACGTCGATTATTTTTTTGGTTCTCTTCATTACTGTAAAAGGGAATTAAATTTTTAACGTTACATTTTGAAATCTGGGATTAAAAACATTTTAATTACAAATTAGACATTTATTAAAAAGATTTTAATTGACATTATATATAATATTAGCGATTATTTTATTTTAATTTCAGTTTTTAAAACGAATAAGTCGAATGAAATATAAAACTATTAACTTTAAAAAGGTATTTACGCTTTTTCAAAATGTCCATAACGCCATCTTGAAAGTTAATTTTCAAAAATCTTCGAAACTTTATTATAATAATTAATAATGGAAATATACTTTTCGTAATATGTTGATAAATTCATTATACGTGCTTTAAAAATATATTATTAAGCAAAATATTTAGATTCTTTATATCTATTGATAATAAAAAATATTTTCTCTAGCGGCTAATCGGTTCACTGGGAAAATTCATTATATTTAATTTCTAATAATTCGCTTAAAAATAACCTAATATACAAGATTCTGCTAAATTGTCTGATATTAAAACTGTTTCATCTTAACTGTTTTACTTAAGTTTTGTTTATTGTATACGATTCTTTCTAATAGAGACAGTTCGATAAAATCTGAGCACTATTAAAAATGTAAATAAACGGTTCATCTATCTTCAGAATTTCACGATATTGTGATCTTCAGAATTTCACGATATTGTGAATTTTTATTTATTTTGTAAACTACACAAACATTGAAAAACAAATCTTTGTACTTTGACTTCCAATAAGGGAAAATTTGACTTCCAATAAGGGTTATTTGATGAAATATTGAAAAATGTTTGAATTTCTGTGGAAAGACGAAAACTATAAAGTATTGCTCAAAAGCTACAAAACGTATTGAGAAATCATTGTATCAAATTAAAACAAAACACATGCAATAGGGTTTAATGTTTGTAAGGATTTTAACAAAATTTATAATTTGAGAAAACAGAATTAAAGGATGCAAGTATATAACTGAAGCATTAATTATGAAAATATATAATTAATATTCCAAAAAAAAAAGAATGTAGAAACAAAATTTAAGCGGTTTTATAAAGAAAGTTGCTCAAAGTTTAATATTTTTATGTAAAAAATTTCCAATATTGAAATTATTTTTTATATTTTTGTAAATTTCATCAATATTATTAATTAAAATTATTTCCAATATTTTCATTAAACATTTATTTATTCGTAATCAATATTATTGTGTAAAAATATTTCAAATATTTTCCATTAGAAATTTATTTTTCATTAATGAAATTTTCATTAATTTTAGTTTAGTCTTAATATTTTGTAATAACTGGAATGCGCATTGATAGTTAATAATTTGATTAATCCATAAATAGTATTTATATTAATCTGACTCTATGTAAGGGTTTGGAAGCAATCACTATAATTTTATTATCAAAAATATAACTTTACTTTATAATCAACAACATCGCGCCTTGTCGCTGCGAGGTACTCTCGATATATTCTTACCGCTCTCTGTAAGGCAAGAAGCTGAATCATGCAGCGCCTTACTGCGATTGGATGATTCACGGATATGAAACACATATCACACTTTGACGCGCTCTTTCCGAGATAATCAGAACGATCGCTACAATAGGTTTTAAGACTTAATAGCACAGGTATGGAATAATGGAGACTTCAACAGAAAAAAGTATATTGAGAATAAAATTACATATCGGATATATAATATCTATAATTTCCGAATTTTGAGATCACTTTAAGAATGTTATTTGATTACGTTGAAATTCCTGGGAGGAGAAATCATAATTTTTTAAAGGAATGCTTGTAAATGGTCCTATAAATATTATTCGAAACCAGACTGACCATTTATACCATAGTTTAAAATCATTGCTATTTTATTTTAAAGGTTCTATATTAGTTTTATAATATTTCACATTTTTAGCATTAAAAATACTTTTTATTATTCATTAATTTCCTTTCTGTCTTATTCATTAAAAGATGCAAAGCCTTACAAATAAAAGAGCTAACTTGACATTATTGAAAAAATACAAATAAATCTAATTTAATTCCTTTTTTATTGTCTTTTTCTCTACATGTTGTCTTGACTGTTTTTAATTTAAATAAAATTTAGACATTTTATTACTTTTAATACGTTGAAAAACAAAATTAAATAATAAAATTAATATTAAAACCAGTAAAATTGCATCCATGAATAATTTTAAATAGTGGAGCGTATTACAATTTTTACAAATTTATAATGCTTGAAATCAGTTTTTTATAATATTGCCATTTTGGAAAAAAATCCTTAAGATATTTGCTAAAACATATTTAATCTTTAAACATGTTCGAAAAATATTCTTCAGCTATAAGAGAATAGAAGTTTAAAATTTCAGTACTTAATCGATTTAGAGATTATAAATATACGAAAGACGTATTTGTGCTTTTGGTAAGCCTTAAGAACAATTTTTGTTTTAATATCATTGAAATTCCCTTTTAATTATATCGGAACTTTTCCTTTCAGATGTCCCGATTTCTTCCCTAATCCTCTTATGTATTTTTATTCTTTGAGATGCAGTATTTCAACAAATAATCCTTTCTTAAGACATCCGTTAATTTTAGAGATTTCGGAGTAACAATGGTTCCTCAAATCCTTTGCAGTATTTATGAAAACAATTTGTTATTAGCTGCATTTTTCTAATCCGTTTCATATTAATAAAATATTTATAGATATGTCTATAAAATAATATTTATAAAATATATCGATATATATTTCCAAAGAAGCGCTTATCAAGGCATTATAACTGGGTTATTCTAAAAAAAATATAAATTAAATTTTAAACTGATATGTTTTACTTGAGATTTTGTAATAATATTTCATGTTTCCAAATTATATTCATATCTATTTTATAATTATTACTATATAGATTAATATGTATATATTATACTTGAAATCATTTAATAAAAGTCATTTAACTATAATCCATTTTTAGTTAATGAATTAATTAATTAAAAATGTTTAATTTTAGTTAATTTATTTTATCCATTTACTGGTAATTTTTAAATTATAGATAACCTTCTTTATTGATCTGTAATTTTCCTTCATTTGCAAAGAGAATTTTTCATTCATCAGAAAATGATTCATTTCAGAGTTAAAATACGATTTATCGCTCTTTGAGATATTTATTATTATTTTAAAACTAGAAATTTAGTACAAATGTAATATAGTAAAGAAAAACAACTATTCAAAATTTGTCAGTAAACTATAATGTTTGTAACAAAATGATAAGACAAATTTCTTTTGCGAACTTGAAAATACAAACCGCAGACATGCATATTGAAATGTTTTCAGATATGGTAGGCCCTTTGACAGATCGGTTTAAGAACTTGATAAGATATACTCTCAACTGTGTATCAAATTTCATTTATTTAACTTGTCGAGCAAAAGAGTTACATTGCTTTTACGCTTGTGAAAGTACAGGCTGACACATTACCAAGGATTTGAAAAATTTCGGTCATTATTTGGTAAACATATATACAGTTTTATCATAACTGTATACAAAATTCAATTTATATTAATCATTACGAATATGTGTTATGAACTTGCAAGAAATTGAAATATGGAATATAGACTCTTAACCCCTTTACGGATATAACTCTCTGATTCGGACATTTTAAATGTCAAATGCATTATATATCTGAATGCTAAATATATTATTAACAGTTTAAATGCTATATTCTGATCACCAAGTTTTATAGATCTGACTTTTTAAAGTTCTTAGTTATTATTTTAACCTGTATTTTGTCAGATAAATACATAAGCTTCTTTTGAGTTGCTTTTATTCAAAATTTTAAAGAAATCGACAAATTTGATTCAAACTCCACTTGTCAAATTTCATGCTTTTACCACAAAGCTTTTTTGAGTGTGCGTATTTACAGAGAAACATATTCTCAAAAGAGTAGGTTTCTTACTCAGAGAAGGATAAAATACGATTATCAAAATCTAGAGTTCAGATTTTTTGATGACTACAATCTTCTTTCTTCGTATACTTCATATATAAAAAAAAAAGTAAAAATGTCCACTTCAGAGCTCCGCCGATAAATTGCACTGATTTGAGGCAAACGCTCATAAATTCGACATGAAATTCTCTTTCAAAACAAATTTTATACTAAACAACCACAACTGCATTCAATTTTAAATATCTCTATATGATTAAAATTATTATAAAGAAAGAAATTGTGACTAAAAAAGACAGTGATCCATCAAACTACGATTTCGTCATTTGATGCGTGATGACTGATTGTTGCCTTCCAACATTTTATCAAAACTCACTTTTTTAAAGAAAATGAGATAGACGAAATAATACACTGACAGCTAATTTAAGGGAGATTATTCTGAGATAATACAAAATATACTTAAGTGATCTGACAGATTTGCCTCAATGATCTCCATGAGATGAGAGGCTAACAAATGAGTCGAGTCAGCCACTTGATGCAAAGGGGATATATAATATCACTTGTCAAGATGTCTACTTTATCATCATATAGTATTTATATGTCTAGGTTGAATTAGAGAAAAAAAGTCATGGCGACAGTTATTTTTTTAGAACCAATATTAGAGAATGTTATTGAAGTCGAATGACAGCAGCTACTTCTATAATATATTGGAGAATAGTATGAAAATAAAATATGAATAATAGAAAAATCCGGTATTCCCAAACTAGTTAACATCAAATTAATTTTCTACTGCCGTTCAACAAATGCTTTAAGATTAATAAGATGTTTTAATTACGTCTTAAATGCTTTAAGATTAATTCTTCTGAGATACTATAGCCACATTTTTATATAAGAAATCTTTTCATTAACCGTTAAATCACTTTTTTTTATCTGTTGACTTCCTAATTTGAATAGATCAATTATAGTTAGTACCTTGCTTTTTAAAAATAGAATATATCCTTATTTATAAGTTTGATGTTCAATAGAAGTTTTGAAAAAAAGGAAATTCGAAAAAAATATTTTTTGAATTAATAAATTATGCAAATTCTTAATCTTTCTTCTTGTTTGAAAATATCATCCGCCATCTTATTATATGCATTTTAGCACTGATTAATTCTGCTGAATTCTGCAGAATTCCATTGTAGTTATTACGATAATAAAATTATTTATTAATATATATATCGTTATTAAAATAATGTATATATAATAAGTTTTCTAGATTTTATAATCATACCATTAATTTAAATTAATTCATATTAAAAGTTTATTTCATTCATATCATTACCCCTTACTAAAAATTAATTCAAATAATTTCCATTTTAATAAATTCCATGCTTTAATCTAGAAACATTTTCAAAATGATAGACTTCCTTTCTTGTATTTTCGGAAGCAAGGATCTTACTTAAACTAGAAAATTAGATATTGCTTCATGCAATTTAAAATGTAGCTTTAAAATTTCTGAATGTCGAGTTTGAAATAGTATTAATATCATTGAAACATTGAAATTCAGTTTACAACTTCAGTATACCAAAAGTTATATTTATCTAATGAAAAGTTTGTTTTCCAAAATGTCAACATTTCGATAAACTATTTCGAATTCTTCTGCTGCATTCATTCAAGACAATAAGAGTGTGGACTAATTAGCACTGGTATTAAACATGAGCAGTGACACTGTGAGATTAACATCTTCACACCTTCGACTTCTGCTTAGCATATAAATTCCTCAGTGGTTTGCATGGAATTTCGAGTTTTGCATGATAATTGCTTAAAATTTAATAGAGGGTTAAGGCTAGATTTCCGAATTCAATTTATTTAGAAGAATGTAAATTCAAAGCTCGCAGATATTGAATTTAAATGAACTTCCTTTATCAGGTGCTGTGTGTGAATAAATGATGACTGATAACAACTGTCTGGTGTTTGATATATTTCTGCAAGCTATTTGATTAGTGCACGAATAAAAATAAAAATATATCAAACTTGAGAGGCATATTTATAGTTAGTGAATTTCATTAATATATGATTATAAGATGAAATACTAAATTAATATCTGGTTAAAATGTCCATTTTCCTTTTTGTAAAAGGAAATCGGAACATCGTAAAATTAATTCTTATATGCATTATGGAGTTTGGGTGTTTATGATCTCCATATTAAATGTAGATGTTAGCTTTTTAAATTTTAGCTCATAATGAATAATAAACTTTTTAAAGAAAATTGCGTTTCCATCGTTTTAACTAAAAAATATATATTTAAAAAAAATGTCGAAAAACAATAAGCTTATGAAAATACCACAAATGGATAAATGCAAGTGAAACAAGTGAGAGTAAAAACGTTCTTCGTTACATTTAATCTGATGTTTAAATATAAATAATAATAATACAGTTAATAATGTTAAGGTGGGATTACACCCGGCCAGTTATAAAACTATCAGTAAGATAACGCATGCGCAGAAAAGGACTGATTTATGTTTGTCACAATTTCATAAGATAGATTCAGTTATTCCATTCTTGGGTATAAATTGTCGTTTAGGCGTGCCTAAAATTTTCTTTTTCACTACATATCGGTCATATTAAAATGATGGATATTTATACCAAGAAATGAAAAAAAATATGTCAACATACTTAAATTTGCAAAACTATAGAAAAAAATGGCAAATAAAACGAAAAATAAACCACAACTTCGCATCAGACAGAGCAAAGATCAAAAAATGTCAGAATTAATCTATGATTAATGATCAATTTTTTCAAGCCAAGAACAAAAATATCGCCGCCATATTCTACAACGCATGCGCAGAAAGGGGAAAAAAAATACAATGCAGCAGCATGTTATTGTCCCTTCGGGACAAGTACTTGCCATGGACCGAACACCATTTTACAGACTTTCTACGCATGCGCTACCCTCTGGCCGAGTGTAAGCCCACCTTAAAATAAGTAAAATAAAAATTAAGGTATCAAATAAATAATTAATGAATTTAAAAAATAGTCTTTCCATTTTGTTGTTGCAAATCAGCTACAGCATAATTAAATTTCTCTTAATACCTTATACCTCATTTCATGCAATAATTCTATCATAGCGTATTTTTAAACATCAAATTGTGATAAACATTAATGGCGTGTTATTTTCATAAATTTTTTTTGCTACATTGTCTTGCACAAATGAATCTTCCTAAAGGAGCCAAAGCCACCGAAATAATATTAACATTAAAAACTTAATATGCCCAGATACTAAATCTTCTTTCGAAATACTATAACCACTTATTTTTGTAACAAAGCTTCTTTTAATTTCAGTAATATAAGAAAACCACACAGCTTAACTCTCCAACTGTTTATCTTGTGATTTCTGTGGGTTGGCAATCAGTCCCTTTTCTACTGCATTCTGCGTTTTTCGCAGTTCATGGAGATTATTTTTAAGATTACATAAAAATAATTTTTGTGCAATAATAATTTTGCGGCTTATCCTGGAAAATAGACAGGATTCTTGACTAATCTTTAACCCATTAAAACGCTCATTAATATTTCTAAAATTTCACACACATTATAAAGTATACTTTTAGCAAATTTCTAATTTCTAGACCATAGGAACACCAACTCACACTCCATTATTACTGGATGATGTGTCCGTCTAGACAAGCTTTTATTCTGTTACCAAAGCCGCAGATCTGACTAAATGTCATTTGATTGTCTCGCCCACCATCGAACAATTCTCTCTCTCTTAGTAACCTTTATTTCTCTGCAGCGGGGTCTTCTCAATAAATAATATTATAGAATAATTTAATCAAAGATAATCATAAAATCGAATTGAAACAAACATGATCCATTTACGGAAAAAAATGCATTGCCAAATACAAAATAAAAAAAAATGTAGAAAAAAATATTTGCAGTTAACTTCTGATTGGCTAAAAATAAAATTATAATGAATAAACATACTCTAAAATAATAAAAATTGAAAACAATAGCTTTGACCTTTGCTAAAATTCAGTATAGAAAGTGCACAATAATTTGTAATTTTATTCTTAAAAATGTTTCTGAGAGAGAATCATGAGTAATAATTCATGCATAACAGATTAAATTAAAACCAAAGAAAATATATATTCTCGGCGAACAGGCTGGTCGTCCAAGGAGAGAATTCAAAATTAAATGATCAATTATAACAATCGAAACATATCGCAATTATTTAGCACTTGTAACTATTAATAAAATAGGTTGTAGTGATAAAAATAAACGGCTTTTTAATATTTTTTATTTCGCCATTTTGATGAAGAAATTAAACATTATGTTTTGCTAAGAACATAAAAGAATAGAAAACGATTTCAATAAAAAATTTAGCTCTTAATTTGTTAAAAATTTCATTTCCTCTTATAAAACTAAATTATTTCATTTTTTGAAAACATTTTATATAGTTACTAAACTAAAAATAAATAATTCATTATTATTGTTCATAATCTTTATAAAAGAAGGATTAAATATATTCACATACATAAGCCGGAAAATCAACTACATACATAAACATTAACTTTGAAAACATATTATTCCATATATTTAGGTTGTATTAATTTCTACATTTGTAAAAATTAAGGAATGCATTATATATAACCAAATTTTGGGAATAAGGAAATTTATCTATAATTACTTTAATAAAGAGCATTGGAAAAAACAGAAAGAATGTCCAAAGTATTTTTACGTCGAGAAGAATTTCAAAATTACATAAATCCTTTTTATATACTTTAACTTAATATTACAAAAAATAAAAATAAATAAGGGACTCAACGGTCAAATTCAAAACTACAATCCACAACAATTTTCAAAATTTCTTTGAAAAGAAAATTAAAAATTTTGCTTAATTATTTAGAGAACATTTGCTTAATATGCACAATTTATAATTGCACTAACCTTTCACAATGTATTATTGCACTAAATGATACTGACCTGATTATTATTAATTTAAAATCATTATCTAAATGCTTAAAGATATGGTATAGATATTATTGATATTAAGGTTATTTGTTAAGCACTTGATTTAATTTGTTACTGAATTTATTTCTGTTTTATTTTATTTTTTCTTATAAGCTGACTTTAAAATTGTTGTTCTAAAATTTATTAGAAATTTTAAAATTTCAAAAATATGTTTATTAAAGTTAAATTTGAATTAGTTACTTTTGCCAAAAATATCAATATTTAAACTATGTTGTCCTCATAAATGGATCTAAGAATATTATATGATGTTGACAAATATTGAGTTTGATTAGTTTTAAACCATCTGTATAAATAGTTTTACTAAGAAAATTTAAATTTTGGAAATAAAATATTAATGCCATCAATGTTTTTGAAGGCTTGTTTATATTGAAAGAATAACTCTTTTCAAGGAAGTGAAGAAACAGATGAGGCAATAGAGGATAATAACTAGTTCCCTGTGATGTAATTTTTATTTATTAGAAAATATTTTCTCCGTTGAAAATGAAATGAGTAGCGGTATGTGGTAAGTTATTCCAATTAACTGGTTGATTGCTAAATGACTTTTTAAAGCTGTCGAAATAGTTAATTCAGACTTCTTGCAATCTGTCTAAGAGAACACTAATAAAGAGATACTGGAAGTCATAAGTTTCACTTGCGCTGATTCTATTTTTTTGCGGGGGGGGGGGTAAGTAGCTTAATTATTATTATTATTATTTTTATTATTAAAAGCTAACAAAGTCTGTTAATGGGCATCGAAAATATATATTTTACCAGAATTTATGTCTCCAAAACCAATAATTTTACACCATAATTTTTCTAGCTACATTTCTGTTTAAAATGCTTATCCTTTTATCTTAACTTCTATTTTAAAACGTTTTTTATTTCCAATATAATTCTTTAATTCTTATTTTTGTCGATCATACCCGAATGTTCTTTGCCCTTACCTGGCAACATTGACAAACAGACTTTAAAATTTTGTAATTCGATATCCAGTAAACATCCTGAACTTAAATGTTATCAGTAATGTATTGTGTTTTTATAACTGTATGAAGGGACAATTATTAATTATGTTTTTACCGAATGTATCACTTATTAGTAATATCAAAAGGACCAACTTCCCCAGGCATTTTTTTTTTTTTTTTTTTTTTTTTTTTTTGTAAAATCATGTTCTTTTTGGAGAAAATGTTTAGATACGTAGCACATACTGATTACATTTAAAAGTCTTTCAATCTTATTTGCATACAATCTGGTCATTTAATTAAAAAAATATCATGAAAGCAACTTAGTTTAACATGTTACTTGAAACAATCTGCTCAGTATTCATTTTACAATTATTTTATTTATCAATATTTATATCATTATTTATATTTTTGAACTTATACTCAGTTTCACTATGGTGAAATCAGGTCCGAAATGGCGGTATATGACATTGTGAACAGGAAACCCGATAGAAAAAGACTCTAAGAGTTAGAAAAAGTTTGAGTATGTATATATATATGTGTGTGTGTGTGTGTGTGTGTGTGTGTGTGTGTGTGTGTGTGTGTGTGTGTGTGTGTGTGTGTGTGTATATAAGAATTTTCGTTTAATTCGTGAATATTAAGTTAATCATTGTTTTAAATGTTTATTGTAGATTTTACATCAATGAACAGAATACCATAATTAAATAATAATTAATTGTGTCAATTACAAGGATGACGATTGCCGAATAATCATTTTAAGAAGATTTAACTGAAAGAATTTTTAATACAGTATTTATTCATCCAAAGAAAAAAAATATACAATTAGAAACTCATTTTTAGTTTTTTAAGAAAACATACGCATTCCGCTAATATTTTCGAGAAACAGATGAAAGAACATAACATATTTGAAAGAAAATATATGTAATTAAACAGAAATATGTGGCATAATGTAAAAAGATAACACATTTGTCGTAAATTAAAGTGGGATGTATTGCATATAAGCTCTCTTTTGTTAATGTTTAATTAAATTTAGCTAGCTATTTAACTAGTACTTTACAGTAAAAATACAATATTTAATTAAATAGTTAATTTAAAAACTATTATCAGTTACATTTATTTAATTATGAACTAACACATTTATTAGACCTTTCAATGATTATCTTTCCAAATAAAACAAAAAAATGAAATCCAATTTCGAACTGACTTCCCGATTTTAAAATTTTTTGGTTTTTCTTTAAAACACATGAATAAGAAATTTTGAATTCAAAAATTTTTTGAAACATTTTTACAAAATAAAACTCTAATACAAAAAAAAAATGTTCAATGTGGTTAAAAAAAATCGTCTGAAATCACATTGCCATGAAAATTAATTATTAAACATTCCAATTTCCATAGGAACATTTTTAAACTATTTTCTTTTAAATATATTAAAGTATTAATAACGGTATCGAATGTCTAGAATTTTTTTCTTTTAGATGATAAGTGCAATCTTATTTAAAAGGCAAAAAAAAAGCTTTAAAAACGCTTAATATGTGTTTCGTTCATTTGGTAGCTATTATTAGACACATATTAATTTACCAAATAAAAGTTCCAGCGTTAGTTTGATTAAGGAAACTTTTCCACAGTTCTAAAAAAAAACGATATTATTGTCACTTAAAATGAATTATGCATTTATTGCATTAACTTTTCCTACCCGGAAACTTTATGAGTAATAAGTATCAGGTGTAAAATTTTATTGGTAATTATGGTAATTCGGAAATCTTTATGGAGCCTGAAACATCCTAGGCATCAAAGAAAATGATTAGTCCTATAAAACTTTATTCCAGATTTCGGTCCTTGAAGTCTCATAATAAGTGTTAATATCTTTCCTATTGCAAGGTAAAACTGCAATAAAGTCTTACGTTCCACATGAAAAGAAGTAATACTAAGAAATCTCACTAATGCAATCCTCCAATGGGTGATTTTGTTTAGACCAAGTGTAGTTTAAGTGCTGAATTTAAAAGTAAGTATGTTGCTTGGGAAGATTTGAAAAGAAAGTGAATATTAACACATATTCTGCAGTGTATAAGCATCCAAGGAATGTCATACCATATTCTTTAAATTTCTAGTGATAATGTATTCAAAGAGAAGAAGTTATACTTAAAAAGAATTTCGATCTTTAAATCTGTATGAATCTAATCAAATTCGTATGAATTTTCAACAGTTTCGACTTTAAAAAAGATCACGACATAAAAAAAAATGTGCCCATTTGTTTGTAATTATTGAAATAACCAAAAATATAGGCATGTTGTTATATAGGCTATGCACAAGTATGTCCATTTTCGTTGAATTAGAGACGATGTTTGACCCAAGCCTTTTTTCAACACGACGATTTACAGTGAACCAGCTTATTTATTAAGTGCCTTCCACCTTTGGCGAACAGTAGGATTTGCAAAGAATAATTTCAATTGATTGCTATAGCAAAGAAATTTCAGGCATCAAATTTACACACTTTTATACCTCATTACTTTAATTATTTAATGCTTCTTTTATTTTCTTATACATAAACATTACTAGTGGAGTTACATCCCATAAAATCATGTGAAAAATGACAACGTAAAATCGTAAATGAAATCATAACAAAATGTAAAGATTTGTGCTTGAAATGTAATGAAAACTTAGTATCATTAAAGATACATTTTTTTATTTATTTTAAAATAATTTTGGCACTATAAAAATTTTAGAATTTGCCGGCAAAGACGCCAAACGTATGCATGTGTATTTTTGTAATTCTATGTTGTCGACTCACAGGCGCAAAGTTTCTTTAATTGCTAGTAGAGAGTGAAATATTAGTCAATTAATCTTCGTACTGATATATGAATGTTGTATTGGCATACCTTATTTTTTTCTTATTTTGACAAGTATTCATTAGATGGATTTGTAAATAATGCCGCATTAATAGTAAACAAAATGCATTTATTTCTTTAATAAATATAGTAGCTGCAAATTCAGCTGTTCAATCCTTTCATTTATTTAGAAATGAAACTTATTTTTAAAATTTTACTCATTTTCCTTTCATTTTCAAAGTTTTTGTAACTATTTTACTTATTTCTACTTTCTACTTTATTTTTTCTAGTAAAATAATTTGATACAAGTGCTTTATATATTAAATTTTACACTCTTTTTATAAATCATATACATGAAATAATCCGATGGATAACAATCTGTACATTAAAAATCAAAACGTTTGCATTACGTTTCAAGACCTTTTTATTCCAATGCTAAAACATTGGGAATGGTATATTTATGGCATTAACAAAACGTAGAAAATAAGTTTTAATCAATATGTATATTTATTGAAGCAAACTTGAAAATATTTTTATTAGCATTTATTTTCACTTGAATGAAAATGCATTAGCTACATATCATTTATATTTCGATGTTAAAAATTTCTCGATGCTCGCAAAGAGGAAGAATTTTGTATTATATTACTCAAAGAACCTTAACATGTCTTCTTATGAATATGCAGATAAATGTATATTTAAGAGTAAAAATAAAGAATTTATTATTCAATAAATAAAATTAAATTAATTGAAACAAGATAAAATTATTCATATCTTTGATAAATTATTTTGCTCTTCAACAAATTTCCGATTTTTCCCTAATCTTCATTTTCTATAAATACACTAGTAGCATAAATTTCGAGAAATGCATCAATATTTTAATTACTTTCTCAATAGTGTGCAAATATTCCGTTACTTGTTAAATTACAAAGTATTAATTAATTCATAAATATATAGTGATGAATTTTAATGAATCTTGATACTCTTTTAAAGTCTGTATTTAAAATATTTTGTCGGATAGATATTCCCTTCACTGATTACTCTCGATTGAGGAATCAAAGAGAATATATTAAACAATTTTATTTGATTAATCAATTTATGAATTAAGTAGTATTTTAAATATATTATACATTTCAATTTAGACAAGTTAATAAGGTGTGGCGAAATTAGCAAAAGAGTTCGGAATTACCCGATTGTAATATGATACTGTTTATGTGAAAAGTGTAGGAATAAGATTTACAGAAGTGTAAAAGTTATTTTAAATATTATTTGAATCATAGAATGTTACGAAGACATCAAATGACGATTAATTATTAGTTGAATAATTATTACTAAATGTTCTGCATTTGAAGTGACTGGTGGTTTTTAATGATATTAATTAACATTAACATTTTAAAATTATAAATAAGGGGTATAAAATTATTTATAGATAATGAATTATTAAAAATATTAATTAAAATTTCGGAATTGGTTCATGTCATTTAGCAAATTTATTTGCTTAATATTTGGATCTAATGACAATTACACTCATGTCCAAAATTAAGGTCACAAACATAAAATCTGCGAAAAATGATAAACTATTCACTGTGTTGCCACGAAATTTGACACAAAGGTACACTACAATGGAAGAAAGAATATAGAGACATAATAACATTGAAAAGATTTTAATTGAGAATTAAGAAACAGGATATATCAAAAAGTGTTTCATTATGAATCAGAGATAAAGCATTTATCTCGGAAAAGCATGTCTAATATGGAATGTGACCACCGTGCATTGCTATACAGGCTTCACAACGAGCTTTCATAATGTGTATGAGGGTCTCAATAAATGCTTGGGGCAACAAAGCCCATTCTTCCAAAAGCGCCACTTTTAACTCTTGGAGGGAATTAGGAGGGGGTTTACGCTGTGCAATGGCTCTTCCGAGACCATCCCAAACATGTTCAATAGGATTGGGATCCGAAGTCCTTGAGGGCCACTCCATACGTCGAATATCCTCTTCCTGAAGAAAATCATCAACGATCTGGACTCTGTGTGGAAGCACATTTTCGTCCATAAACATGAAGTCTGGGCCAAAAGCACACAGAACAACCTCAGATAGGCTTCAAGGATCTCATCCCTATAGCGATGTCCATTGACAGTACCCTCATCGAAGACGTGCAGTGGTGCACGACTGCCCAACATTATGCCACCTCAGATAAGGATTCCTCTGTCACCAAATCTGTCGATTTCTTTTACGTAGGAGAGATGATAGTGAGCTCTTTGCTCTCTCCAGATGAATATTGACGAGTGTCACTCTGTGTGGTAAATCTCGACTCATCACTGAAAAGAACATGCCCCCATTCTTGCTGTGCCCAAGACTGATATGTTATGCACCACAACAGCCGGACTTTTCTGTTGGATGCAGTCAAAGGGACGCACTCAACTGGTCGCCGGGCATGCAGAGCCTTCTCTGCTGGACGTCTGTATACTTTTTGTCTGGAAATTCGTATTCCAGACGCAGCAGCAAGGTCACGAGCAAGTTGAGGAGCCGTTGTCAGCCTAAGCCGTGATGCGCTTAATGCCAAATGGCAATACTGTGCAGGTGTCGTTGCTCTGTGACGGCCTTGGCCGGCCTTCCTGGTTACAATACCACTTGTTTAGAATTGATTCCACAACCTGGATACCACTTTCGATACCACTCGTAACCATCGTGCCACCTCCGCTTGAGACCGCCCAGCTTCAAGCCTGCCAATGGTTCTCCATTTCAAGGAATCGTCTAAACGATTATTAGAACTCATTCTCACTGGAAAAAGAGTAAATTTTTAGTTTTCATGCAATATTCACATAATTGCAGGCAAAAATACCAGATGCCCAAATGGTCTAATTTCAGTTGTTCAACAAAAACTAATACTAAACAACATTTTTTCCCATAACAATGGTTAATATCGTGTTAGCGGTCCTTCACAATATATAAAATATAATTTGTTTAAATTTTACTGGTAGCCATTTAGAATTACTTTGAAAAACATTTTTGTGACCTTAATTTTGGAAATGGGTATATTTACGTGAGTTTGCTGCATGGAAAATCAATCAAATATCAAATCAAATGGAAATCAATTTATATCAAAATCAAAACATCTTCAGCTTTATATATCAAGGAAGATTTTAGAAAAAAAAAATGTTTAGCTCAGGATTCATCTTGTTCATCATATTTTATTATTATTTACTGATTTGACCTATAATGATCTGAAAGTTCAAATTAGTTTCAATATATTATGAATTACCTTTTGCTTAATTTGGAACAGAGCGATTGTTTCAGTCATAGTGCATATCAAATATTGATTGAAGTTTCGTTATTCCAGCATTTGATATCAGAAATATAAATGCTGCAATGAAAAAAAAACAATATTTATCAAAAATATTTCTATTTAATGTGAATACTGAATAACAAATATTTAAAATTGAGACAAATAAAGAAAGGACAGTGTTATAATTTTATGATCTGTAGAAATATTATATGCAAATTCTTCTTTTTTAAGAACACTAAAATAATATTGATTATCTTATCGTTAAAAAAAACGAAAAAACGAATTAAGTTTTTGTAAAGCAACCGTACACCAAATTAAATTCAATATATAAAAGAAGAATTGCATAATTTTTTTTTATTTTCTCGTGCGTGAAGTACAGAGGAAGTATTGTTATCGTCAAGCAATTCGAGCTCAAAATTTTACTTAATCACTACGTTCCAAAGACGTCAAAGTTAAACACATGTCTATCGCTCTGTGATGAAAAATCACAAATCCATTTTATGCTATACATCTGAGTTTTGATAGATGGGATTATGCCCAAATTTGTATATTTCTATAGAATTTCGAACGAAATTAATAGAGAGGAAGACTGTGTACCTGGTACGTAGATTATAAATTAATTCGAAAATCGCAAAACGCAAAGAACTACTTAGGTATTATTTGGTATATAAGTTCAAAATCTAAAATACAGATTCGTATCTAATTTCGAACCAAATTAGTCAAATAACTAATTATCTTTCAACCTGTATTTTTATATGCATGTAAATACAAAAAGTTATAAACTCAATTTTTTAAATCAGTGAATTTCAGTATTCAATCTGGAGACTGCAGCTATGATTTTGTATCATATGCAGGTGTCAGTCGGCAGGCAAAAAACAATATTCATGCAATAGATTCAGGAAAAATGTTCAGGAAAACGAGACCCACGCAATTCATGCAATAGTTTCAGGAAAACGAGACCCACGCGAAACATCCTTATATCTATCAATTCCATCGGAGTTGTTTATGGCTTTATCCAAGGTCCATAATTTTATATAGAGAAGAGGGAAGAGGATTAAACCTTTATTGAGGACCACACCCAATGATTTTTATATATAATGAATGAAATAAGAAATAACTCATTTATAAGTTTAAAAAATAAACTTTGATTTTAAAGTGTAAAAAGGTTGAAGAGAGCAGTTTTGAAGAAAAATAAGAAAAGGATCTCTTCATTTATCTTCGATTGTCTCAAATGTTATAATGAAAAACATTCTAAAAATTCTAATTGTCTGATATTGCCCTTTACAGTTTGAATAAATGTCTTGTTTACCAATCAGTTTTCCATTTTAATATAAAATAAAATAATTTCTTTAAATATTTTTAAATTCATAATGTGTAATTTGTTTGTCTGATTAAATACCACAATGCAAGTCTCAAGTCTAGGTTCATATCAGTAATTTACATCTGAAAAATGCTTAAAATAATAGTTTAATTAAAGATAGTTTTAGGTAGTTGATATTGAAATTTTATATGTTTTTGAATGTATTGAATTGCGTTACACAGTTTCCTATTGTACATAAATATAAAATTCGAAGGTAATACATAACATGTAACCCCATAAATTAGTTCGTATAAAATTCTTAAAGGATAATCCAAAAAATAGTAATAATTCATGTAAATAATCTGTATCGGAATTTTGAGATTTAAAAAAAATGAGCCTCAATGAAAGAGTAAAAACATTTTACATTGAATTATTATTTTTGTTTATGTTTCATTTAGAAAAATGTGACATTTAAATAAGTAATAATACTTATATTTTTTTAGTTATGCTTCATCATCATAATCATTACTAACGTAATGTTATTATCAATTATAGAAATATTTTCACACAACAATCAATCAATTTCTTTTTTTCTTCTTAGCTTTTGAACCCATTTGCAAGATTCTTTTACAATAAAAACTTGTACAAGAGATATCAAACATTGTATCAGATATGAAATAAATAATTTCATATAGAAGGGCAAGATTTCAATAGATTAATATCAAAATTATTTTACAACTCATAATAATTCCCTTTCTATAAATTAGCTTTTTTGAAATTGGCGTAATTATTCGGCAAAATCAAATGATCCGTTTTCAGCCTTAACTAGAAACTGTATCCCAAATGTGCTGATGTATTCAAGAGATTTCAATTAGCGTTTAATTAAAATCATAATTACCTAAACAGGTTCATACCCCACTTAATCTAGCCGTAAATTGTTCATGCTGGATCAAACACGGTTTCCTGAAACTACGAGCTCCCCTAATCAACATTTCGTGATCACAGCCATGGGCTGACTGCAGCGTTACTGTGTGACAGTAGGAATGCGGGTAACCTTCTATCCATAAAGCTTATGTGTCTGCAGCAGACTGCATAATTGTCATGCAGGTATAGAATTATATGTATCATATTGAAATATCAATATATGCGTGTGTTAAAAAATGTATTTAATTTTAATTTATAAAAATATAAATAAATTATTATTTATAATATTAATTTGTTTAAAATAAAAATATAAAATAATTATAATTTATAATACATTATATTATATAATTTATTTATAAAAATATAAATAAATTATTATTATAAATAAAATTATAATAATAACATTTATAAATATTGCTAATGATTTATAATTTTATATTTTATTCTATTTTGCCTAGAAGGACTGTTATCCTTTTACCAATATCTCAGATCACAATGTTTTAGATTAACAGTTGTAGTGAAAAATCTTAAGCACATTGGCAAGAAAGAATTTCTTAATATATATATATATATATATATATATATATATATATATATATATATATATATTTGCATTGCGTTTAAATATAAACCTTAAATACATTAAATAACATTAGAAGTTTTGATGTCATGCAATGGAATCTTCTCCATCCAAATTTTTCATGAACATTTAATTGAAAACTAATCTCTAAATTTGGATTGAAACAAACAGTGATCTATTAACAGCAATACACTGCAATTTCTAGTTGAAATAAAAAAAAAATGACTGAAAGTTTTAGTAATACCCTTTAATATCATTCGTAAAAGGAGAGTATAATGAATCAGCATAAATATAATTTATTCATGTTTAATTTATTTGCTCATCTATAAATCAGTTATAAATAACAAAGAGATCTTTAAGCATAATAATGTATAGCTGACTTTCTTGATGTCAAAGCAGGAATTAGAATTTTTCTCATCAATACAAATGCAGGTAAAAGGAGAGGGGGTATTTTTAAACCCAAGCTAGCGTTATAAACGCGGGTGGGAAATTATAATTGTATTGAAAATATAAATATAAATTGAAATTATAATATATATTGATTACTGGACGTATTTAGAAATTTTCTTATCCTATTTACTTTCAATTAAATCCTTTGATTATATTCTCATGTCCATGGACATTTTACTTTGTTATTTGTAGAAATAAAGAAACCGCTGGGCAGGAATCAATTTGTTTAAGTTAACATATAAACTGCACCCTTTCGTTGTAAGAAAAAATCTAGGATATAAGTGAAAAAAAAACCTTTTTATAAAGGACCTTAACATTCAATATTTACTGAAATAGTCCAAAGTGAATGCTTCAGTGGCTAAAAAAGACATTTGAAAACAATTTAAGTCAATGACGATATCATGCCTTCGTTCTTGTAGTTGCTTCATTATCCACTGAGTGCCATTGATCTCTTATTTTAGCAATATTTGGGAACCGGGTCGATAAATTTCCACATATAGTATAGTTAAAATGAAATATTTTATGATTAGACAGATTTTATCTTATTGGTTAGTTCATTGCTCATAAAAAATTCTCCTGACATTTCCTTAGTGAAGTACCTAGTTGTATTAGATATAATATAGTAATTTAAATTTTGTTACAGTCAGAGATCCAACACAAATAAGTAAACAATAATTAAGCACTTTAACTTTTAAATTCAAAAGATTGAGGTGTCTTTGAAGCAGATGACTGAGAAAGTAAAGAAAATTGTTAGTCGTTATAATTATGATTTATTTGGGATTTTAATTTGCAATTTATCAAGAAGAAGAATTAAAATAATAGGATTTTCGTTGATAAATAACAATATGTCGAAACATTGAATTATACTATAGAAAATATACTGAATTTAGAGGAAGCATAGAACTGATAACAGTATTATACATTTTTTCATCAATTTTGATACTACATTATAGATTCTCAGAAATAAATATTTTGATAATCATCATTACTCTGTCTAGTTTTTCATTTTGTGGCTGATTTCATTGGATATTAGCTAACTGCGAGTTTGTGATATAATAATTCAACTTTATTTTTATAGATGATCAGCGGTATTTACAAATATACATGGGCAAATAAATACAGGGATGGAATGTTTTAAAACCAGTGACAAATCATAGCCAAATAGATTGATTAAATCTGTAATTCCTTTAGATAATTTAATTTAGAAATAATATATATCCAAAGGAATTGTTATGATGAAACATTAGAAACCTATAAATCATGCATTAAAAATTGTAATAAAATCTCTGATAATCACAAATTAATTTTATTTAGATTGGTGACATATTCAAAAAGAATTATTAATAAGAAAGAATGTAATGTTTTTGAAATAAAAATTCTTTATAAAAACGACTGTAATGAGAACTTTGACATTTCGGAAGTCCTCATTAATCAAATTTGTACTATTATTATCAGAATGATGTTATTCCTTAGAAAAAGGATTTAAAACTGGGAAAAATTATTTTTGATGGGTTTTTTTACATTGGATTCAAGATGATAAATTACAAATTCGATTTGATGGTTACCGCTCGAACATGATTTTAACTTTATGCTTCGTTTTTAAATGGATTAAGTTTATGTGCAATTCACATAATGATTTCCAAATTTATATTCTTTTTCATTTTGGCACATGATTACGTGAAATTTAATTTTTTTTTTTGTATTTGTATTTATTATAATCTTAGCTGTTGATTGTTACTTCGTAACGTTCTCGTAAACAGGTAATGAAACCATATTATAAAAAATAATCTGCTAGGTAATCATTTACTATATAATAATGAGTGAGGTAATCATTTATTAATTAAACGTAATCCAGGTAATTATGAATCAAATTTAGGTATTCATGTGACACAAGAATACCTGGAATTTGTATTATTTCAAATTTATTTTATCTTGATAAGAGCAGGCATCTAGCTAATACACAGTGGATCAAGTGGATTGGATTTGCAGTCTGGTTAGGAATCGAAAATTCACGATTTGAATTCTTATTACATCAAATATTTTCCGTAAATATAAATTTGATGATTATGAAATATGGTATTAAGAATCTGACATTATTTCACGAGTTAAGTACAGAAATTTGGAATGCGAGATAAGAAATGAACCATTTATATGCTTCAGAATGATAGGTTGATGCAACCAAATAAAATACACTTCTTCACAAAACAAACTAATGGAAAAATTATAAATATATCTGGAAAGAAATATGGTTAATTACTTTTAATTATTTGTATTACTTATTTTTAACTTGTAATGAAAATATTTGAAAAATACTATGGATACAATGAGAAAACTTAAAATTGGTGTGAAAAAATTAATATATTAATTAAAAGAATTTAATTTTACAGAATATTGTGACAGAACCGCATACCAGAATGCCTACATTTAATTGATGCATATAATCAATTTATTGAATAATGCTTAACTGACAATTACTAATTGTTTTCTGTCTAGACTTTTGTGATAAAGCTAACTATTGTACAAATCTTAGCATGCATTATGACTTAATGCAGAATGAACAGAAAAGTATTAATTAATTATTTTTCTGCTTTTCTATGTTCAGAGTATAAGAATATAGTTATAAATACGGTCATTTTTTTTTCTTTAGATGCAATTTATGCTTAGAAAAATATATCAATTATTGTATATTATAATGTTATATAATTGATAATTTAAAAATATAATTAAAAATTTAGCGCTATCATTTTTTCTATTAATTTCATTGTATCGGTATATTCTAATATAACGTGCCATCATCTCCATTTATAACGACACATGCTTATAAATGTATAGATTTTAGATGTATTTTACATCTAATATCCAATTATTGTATATTGTGATTGGTTTTATATATTTGATTATTTATTTAAATAATGAGATTTTTATTATATCAGTTTTACTAACAAATTATTACGTAGATTTATTTCAATGCAATGAAAAACTGAACCGAAATGCTTTTGCAAGAGGGCACGGGAATTTAGCGCTATCATTTTTTCTATTAATTTCATTGTATCGGTATATTCCAATATAACGTGCCATCATCTCCATTTATAACGATACATGCTTATAAATGTATAGATTTTAGATGTATTTTACATCTAATATCCAATTATTGTATATTGCGATTGGTTTTATATATTTGATTATTTATTTAAATAATGAGATTTTTTTTATATCAGTTTTACTAACAAATTATTACGTAGATTTATTTCAATGCAATGAAAGACTGAACCGAAATGCTTTTGCAAGAGGGCACGGGAATTTAGCGCTATCATTTTTCTTTTAATTTCATTGTATCGGTATATTCCAATATAACGTGCCATCATCTCCATTTATAACGATAGATGCTTATAAATGTATAGATTTTAGATGTATTTTACATCTAATATCCAATTATTGTATATTGCGATTGGTTTTATATATTTGATTATTTATTTAAATAATGAGATTTTTTTTATATCAGTTTTACTAACAAATTATTACGTAGATTTATTTCAATGCAATGAAAGACTGAACCGAAATGCTTTTGCAAGAGGGCACGGGAATTTAGCGCTATCATTTTTCTTTTAATTTCATTGTATCGGTATATTCCAATATAACGTGCCATCATCTCCATTTATAACGATAATGCTTATAAATGTATAGATTTTAGATGTATTTTACATCTAATATCCAATTATTGTATATTGTGATTGGTTTTATATATTTGATTATTTATTTAAATAATGAGATTTTTTTATATCAGTTTTACTAACAAATTATTACGTAGATTTATTTCAATACAATGAAAGACTGAACCGAAATGCTTTTGCAAGAGGGCACGGGAATCAGGTTCACATACAATGCCACGTTTGGAAAACATTTCAAGACATCAATGTTATTTGATTCCAGGATATCTAAGTATGCCCTATCTATCCTAAAATTTTTACCTAGAAGCCCTACCTAGAAACTCTGGTGAAGAGGAATCTGAATGCTGTGACATTTACCCAATCGTTTATTTATCCTGAGTACACAGTACAGCTCTGCTTTATGATGTCTACTATCATAGATTTCAACTACTCAGAAACGTAACATCTGCAATAACTGTTTAAATGTAGTGGTTACTGGTACCATTAAACTTAATAAAAAGGTAACAAATGAATATTTTAAAAAAATCATTTCTATATTTTTAAAGATAATTTTATTTGTCTTTATATATGGGGTTCCAAAATGCAATTTATTTTAGAAGTATTAAATCTGAACACATTATTCAGGCTCCGAAAATCTAATATATATCCTTTTAACAACAAAAAAATCAAATAATGTATAAATTTTATTTAAAAAGATAGCAAGTTATGAATTTCATTGTAATGAATCATAACACTCCATTTCACATACAATATAATTTCCTATTACATTTCACTTCATTAATTTAGGGAAGACATAATAATATAATATATATATTCTTTTCGATTCTAATACCATTTTAATAAAAACTGAATGGACCTTAATTACCGTTTATTAGATTATTCAATGAAAAATAGTTCTATCCATTATTTTCAATAAAGATTATTTTATCGTCTTTATTGAAAAGTAAAAGTAAAAAAGCGATGTCATGTAATACCCGTATCCATTTTCTTATGAAATAAAGTAAAAACTTAAATCTGATAATATTATTGAAATGAAAAGAGAGCGCGAAATGCCTTTCTTTTTCGGTAATCGATTTCGGATAGCTAATACATCATTGACATTATAATTCATCCTCGTGTGAAACAAACAAAAGAAAAGGAATTTTATTCGGATTGATAAGATTGAAAATGAAGCATGAAATTCTCATCGTCAGCGTTTTTATACCCGATGATTGATATGGGGAATTACAGTCTGGCAAAAGTATTACAAAAAGTTCTGATTTTAAGATATTACATTCTAACAAAAAAAAAAAAATCGAAAATAGCTTCTCTATATTTTTTTTTATCGTTGTCCCAAAATGTCGAAGCGATACATCTTTAAAATGCTTCTCTATTCTATTTTACTCTTAACGCTTAATACATTCTTTTATAAATGTAGATGCAGCCAATAAAATATAAAAGTCATGTGTAAGATACTATTAACGCAAGAAATTTAAGTAAAAGCGATACATCTTTAAAATGCTACTCTATTCTATTTTACTCTTAACGCTTAATACATTCTTTTATAAATGTAGATGCAGACAATAAAATATAAAAGTCATGTGTAAGATACCATTAACGCAAGAAATTTAAGTAAAAGCGATACATCTTTAAAATGCTACTCTATTCTATTTTACTCTTAACGCTTAATACATTCTTTTATAAATGTAGATGCAGACAATAAAATATCAAAGTCATGTGTAAGATACCATTAACGCAAGAAATTTAAGTAAAAGCGATACATATTTAAAATGCTACTCTATTCTATTTTACTCTTAACGCTTAATACATTCTTTTATAAATGTAGATGCAGACAATAAAATATAAAAGTCATGTGTAAGATACCATTAACACAAGAAATTTAAGTAAAAGCGTTTTCACTGTTGTTAAAGATCAAGCCTCTTATTTAGAGTAATAAAATATGATTTGTTAATTCCTCTTAATGTAGCAGTCTTTTTTCTTGTTACATTTAATGTTAAAAAAAATTCTAAGAGATAGTAGAAATAACACAATCCGGAGACTCCGACCAGCCAGCTGACAAGCAGAAAAACTTGAATGACTGGACTGCCGCAACAGCAACATTAATGGACACTATGGTTGAGATCTAAGGGCCCTCACCAGTCACGGTACAAACCTACCCTAAGGAAGTGCGTCTTCTCGTCGAGGGGAGTAGCCAGACCCTCATTTTTTTATGTACTCACAAGGATGATGAGAACCAACCATCCTGTTGGAAACCTCTCATCCTCAATTACGAGGTGCACCCCCCACCCCTTGGACGAGATAGTATATTATAATGGATGTTACTTCTGTTTATAACAAAGTAAGATTTTTATAGAGAAATGAGAAAAATGATTTCTCTATTTCTCGATTTCAAATATAAATAAATGATTAACTTTATAGTTGAAATATTATTGAAAATACTAAAATGTCCTTTTTTTTATTCATTTTTATTTCATCACTAATGCCAAATTTCTGTAAATTGATTCAGATTGGATTTTTATGCTTAATATTTATCATCCCTTGATAAACAATTTCTGATCTGACATGCTATCTGTACAAGCGCATGCATTGACACTTCATATTTCAAAGCGTACTTTTTGTACTATTCGAAATAGAAAATTTCTTCTTCAGTACCAGTAGCTGTTGATAAGGGATTTGCAGTTTTCAATAAACATTACAATTGATACATATTCATTTTCGTAAGTAAATTGACCCAAATCATGGAAATTTCTGATTCCTTGAGGCTTAAAGAATAATTTACATTTATTTATTGATCTTTCTGAATGTTAGCTTTGAAGTGTTGCCATTTATTTTGTCAGCAACAACTATTTTATATTTATAACTTAGAATATTTTGTTATTTATTGTATTATTGTATTGTATTGTGCTCTATTTTTCTGAATGTAATAGTTTTTGCTAATACAACTATACTCTGGGGGTCTTCTAGGAGCAAGTTGTGTAGTTGCTCCAGTCGGCCCTTTAACGTTAAATGTCCTGTGGTTAAGTGGACTTGGCTTGTAGATTATGGAAATATGACAAATGCATAAAATACTATTTCGCGGCTCGAAATGTAAGGCGAGAAAAAAAAAGCGTACTAGTCATAAATCTGAAAGAATTAAAACAATTGGTTATCACACAGCAGGAAATAACAATGATAGGGCAATAACCCTAAGAGTGAATATGTCATGCACTTCCGTGTTATACTAAATTCTATTTTTTAATAAAACACGTCTCAGAGCAAATCTCATAAAATAATGAACGAGTGTATTCAGCTTCTTATGTAACTTAAAGTCTACATGAAAATATATGATTCTTGATGATTAAATATCCAAAAAAAAATGAAAATTTATTTTCTTTTTATGACATTGTGAACAAGTAGAAATGTTTTATTTGAGACTCTTTTAATCATCATGGATATCAGTTAATGCCCAAAATATTACTATTTCGGTGTGTATTCAGAATATCTTTCATTCATTGCTCAGTGAAGAAAATGGTAGAAATGACCCAGTAATTGATGCTGCACAAGTATATGGAACATCGCTTCAGAATTCTTACACTGCAATAACGTAAGTACTTCTTATCTATTATAATATTGCAAAGCTGATTACCTGCTACCATTGGAGTATGAGCTTAACTTTCACTCTTTGGAAATTTTGAGAGTTCTTGTATCAAACAATAAAAAAAATATTTATTTGCAGTCAAAAGTGGAATTTTTAAAAAAAAATTTTTGACTTAATGAAAAGACCAACTGTGATTACAGCGTCATTTTGTAAATGATGATAATAGTTTGTTGTCAAAATATAGTGACGTTTAGTCAATTGATTTTTTTCTGCTGTTGTGCTACAAATATTTTAATTTAATTTACCCCTCATTCCTTCCGAAGAATATTAACTTGAATTCCGCTATTGCTTATTCACTAGTCAGTTTAAGTAGGTGAACACGTTGAAAAATTGATTTTTTGCAAAAATCTCAAAACTTTTAATTCAACATTTTTAATTTTTGCATGGTCTTCTTCAGAAAAGCGTTTGGACTTTGTTTCTGAGCTTATTACTTGAGAAGTTACATTGACTTTTGCATTTGCAAAATACATACTCTAATACCGGCATTCTGGAATAGGGATAGCGCGTCTTCACCGTGATCGCGAGCGTCCCGGATTCGAGTCCCGATTCGGACATGGTTCTGTACATTATTGAATGTGCCCCCCCCCCCTCTAAAAAAAGGGGTTGTGCAAGTGAATGTGACACTTGGAGTAGCTAAGTCGAACTCTTGGCCCTAGTTGTCGCTACTGAAAAAACAAGAGACCTTCACTGGGCTTAAATCGCTGACAGATATCTGTCAGCGGGTTTGAATAAAAGTAATAAGTCAAAATAACAACACAACCGCATTCTTTAATGCTATATTGCATCTTGAAAGGCAGTTTATTAAAATTTGGAATTTTGGTAGAATTTTCTGGTGGAAAAGAACGCAAATTAAATTCCAATGTTAATTTTTTTGGTTCATAATTGGTATAGTAATTTCTCAATATATTCTACTGTTCCAAAACTAATGAATAAAAAATATATTCATTTACAAGTATTCTACAGTTGTTTGAATACTTCAAAATGAGATAAAAACTATTGAATACTTCGTTTCATTTATCATACAAACCTGAATACTTAAAGATTAGATATTAGGAAATATTCATTTTTATTTTCTGAAATAGGAAATACGTCTATTAAATTATCTGCACGATTTCGAAAAAAATCATTTATTTAAATTTTAAACTAGACTTTTTGTTTTATTTCTCTTCTCGGACTAAAAACATACATTTTTCTTCCAATTAAAAAAAAAAAAGTTTGTCCTTTAACTGGTATTTTTTGTTTCGTTGATGAATTATTTCTTTTAATTTTCATGTAACAATTAAGAAATATTATAATTTTGCAAATATTATGAAAAGAATCCATTCCGAAAGTACTCACATACTTTAATAAAACAATAATTAAGGACATTAAAATGAATGTTATTCCGCAAGGTAAATGTAACATTTTAAATAAAAAGTTCAATTCTTAGTTTGCCTTACTTTTTTGAAAAACACTCATCTATGATAATCCCATACCTATTGCCTTAGCATGTGTAATTTTCTGCATTCACATTTTCAGGCAGCAAGCAACATGTGCCCTGTTCTGACTGGTATAGGAAATCCATTCTTCGATCAAATATTTGATCACGTAATCATTCATCTTTTTTCTGTCTTGTTATAGTTGTATTCTTTACATTTTCTTCCCTTCCAGTTTTAAACTTTTTCCATTTTAGCTAAAAGGTTCTGCTAACAATTCCTTGAAAGTTTTAAACTCTAAAAAAATGTGTCCCTTTTCCACAGTTATGAAAATTCTGAAATATTTCTCATTTTTTTTAATACTTTTAAAGTGCACTCAAATAAATACTAAAACTTCAGGACATCCTAATACATCATTTTGAAATTTTCATACATGTTACCTATTTAGCATTTGTGTCAAAAAAATCTTCGTTTTTAAACTTATCATAATTTGTTTTGGCGATTTTAACCTCAACAGCCTTACTATCCAGTTAGAGCGGACTACACTGACTACAGAAGGAAATTTTCATTCCAGAATAAATTTCTCTTTTGTATTCTAACATGATTTAGAATGCCAAAATTGGTTGAAAACCAATCTTTGAATAAACCGACTGTTGAATATCAAACGCAGTCTATATATATATATATATATATATATATATATATAAAGATTGAAACAATAGTTGAAAATAAATATAAATTTAAAAAATAAAAAGAGAAAATAAAAAATAAAAAAAATAGAAAAAGGAGCAAAACAAAGACAAATAATGCGAAAGTAAGAACAGAAAAAATAATATATATATAAGCTCCATTTTCTCTTCATTTTTTAAATATATTTATTTTCTAACTTTTGTTCCAATCTTTTGTTAAATTTTCATTTTTTCCGAATGTATTTTAATAACATATATTTTATTTCTAAATTAAATGTATGTTTTAACTAATTTAAATTAAATGTATTTTGATAACAAATCTATTCAATTAAGTTTAATTAAAGGTTTGGGTTTAATTAGTGATTTTTAACAGAGTTTTTATTTAGGGTAGTCGTAGTTTTGCCAGTGAATTTCAGCTGTTCCTGGGTGTATATTATGGATTTAGCAGTAAAGTGTGGACTAAAGCTCTAGATATTTACCTGCATCTTATGATCCCAATCAATTTTATTTCTATTTTGTTCAAAGGTTTGACCAGAATTAATCTCGGAGGTAAACTGATATTTTCAAAATAATCTCAGCATTTAGAATTCATTTACTTTACTCCCTTATTAACAAATTTTACTGAGAATATATTCTTATGGCTGTAGCAGTGAAATACAACCAAAAAAAAAATCAAGATATCAATCTATATCTTATGATCCTAATCAATTTGATTTTTATTTTGTTGAAAGGTTCGAACACTAGCAATCTTAGAGTTAAGCTGATATTTTCAGAATAGTCTCAATACTTAGAACTACTTGATAATTACATTTACTTTGCTTTATTTAATGCCCTTATTATCAAATATTATATTTAAATTATTTGAAAAATCAATTGATAAATTTTCATTTAATTAACCAATTCTCATTCTATCCTTTTTAGTTCAAGGAATTAATTTAATTTAATATGAATGTCGTTCGAATACCTTATTTATTCTTGTAAAAAAAGTCAAAATGCCTCAATCATCAATTTACATTTTATTTAGCATATAAGATTATATACATAATTGAACCGTTACTTACCGTAGAAACAAATATTACATCTAAATCATTAGGAAAATGGATTCATAAATTTTCATTTTATTAATAAATTCTTATTCTGTCCTTTTTGGTTTCAAGGAATTAATCTAACCCTTATCGTTGCAAGATTGCTTTTTTGAAGATAAGCAAAAAAAAAAAAATGTATATAGGTAGCTTATTTTATATTTTATATTTTTTAATATTTTATATATTTTATATATATTTTTATTTTATAGTGGTAGCATATTTTTATAAAGTTGTATGTATGGTATACTATACAAAATGAACATAAGGGTATATAAAGTTAAAACTCAATCATTAATTTACATTTTATTTAGTCTATAAAATATATACAATTAAATTTATACATATTCTTTTTTTATTTTCTCTACCCTGAGATGAAATTTTGATGTTAGTATGAGATGATATAATTGACCTAAAACTTCTCACTAAATTTTAGCTTTTTTTCACATAAGAAGTGAACATATAAATTTTGAAAAAAAAATAATCGTTTATGGATTATAAACGTTATGAACTTCCTGTTGTTTATATGCGCATCAATTTTTATTTCATTGCTGTGATTTCAAGGATGTTACACTTGCGATAATTTTTTCTGCAATGTTTTTCGTATGTGGGAATTCTTAATTAGAGAAGCATCTGTAAATAATTTTGATTCAATTTATTAAATAATAAATTGTGCTCATCCTTTATGAAAGTTACTACGCCATAGCTAAATTCAATTAATTAAAATTCTTAAAAAAATTCATTATTATATAAGGACTAAATTTCAGAAAAGTTATTTTACAATTACACAATTGTTTTAATTTTACCGATACTGAAACGACCCAAAAGTCCTTTCAACGAAACTATTTCAGATTCCTGGATACTACAGTAAAATTTCTTCCTCTTTTGTTAAGTATAATTGACTAGATACCCATGGCGTGTGCTTTGCTCGTTAGAGACTCTCACCCAGATAGGAGACAGGGAGTTTTTCTAAGAACTCTGAAAAAATATCAGAAATAAAAATATATAAATGCCCAATAGCTATCAGCTAAGCGGACTCCTTTTTTTTTTTTTTAATAAACTCCTTAAAAACATGGGTTGTCATTGTGTTTTTAAAGAGTAAGGATTTTTTTTTACATCTTTAAAAAAAAAACTCGGATGCTTCAATATTCTGAGGTATATGAACTCGAATGAACTTAGGAATGAGAGGATTAGTGCAGTAAATGAAAACTTCCAGTCCAATTAGATGACGAAATTATAACCATGTCTATTTAAAATGTCATAGAAACAAAACCCTCATATAGTTTATAATTCTTTTTTCGTTCTAAAGGAAACCTTGTTTTTACCATTCTTTGAAAATATCATGTTTTCGTTTTATATATTTGATACAAATAAATTAAATATAATTGTTTTCTTGTTATTCTCTGATGTAAAATATTTACTATTTTATTCTGAGTATGTTCTATCTAACTGGAAACTTATTTTGCGTTGTTTCATGTTCAATTTCTTATCATTATATTCCTTAAAACTATTTACTTTCTGACTTTATACCGAATTTTGAAATTGTAAGCTGCTTATCAGACTTTTATTGTCTAGTGACAACAGTGGAACACTATAAATGTCCCAAACTTCTCTTTTAAATAAGTTCGCAAAAGAGAATAGGTAGTCTAACTGGGAAGGAAATGTTTGGGCAGAAACATTTTATATAATTGCAAGAAATAAAATGTAGCATTTGGCATATGTTTATCTATAACAAGCTGAATATTTTGCTTTCACAATAATCGGAGTAGAATAAAAATATCAAGTAAAGATTTAAAAACACTAAGGAGTCTAACTGTACGATAAAATGCTTTGATGCTGAATTTTGAGAAGGAATTTTTACACATGTTTTGTAGCTATAAGAATTACGTTTCTTTCTTGTTTTAAGATTTAGAGAATCTTTTTATTCAGTTTTTGTTTACGTAAAATATCTAAACTTAGCTTATTAAACAGGATATCAATATATAGAAGTAAACATAAATAAGATAAACTACAGAAACTGATTTAATTCAAACTAAATTTGAAACGATATTATAAGCATAATAAGATACAAAATGCAAGTAAGAAAAAAATATTCTAAAAACTCTATTTGAGATATTCAATATATATCTATATTTTATCAAAAAGATTAACCAGCAACATATTTATGATAAGTCATATATCATTTCAACTAAAATAAGTCGTTGAAGAATATGTTTAGAGACTATATTTTAATATAAAAATGGATTTTTATCAAAAAATATGTATAGTAATATAAAAATATAGATATATAATAAATATAGATATATATATAGTTAAATTTAACTATTATTTTTCTGAAATTGCTGGTTAAGAATTCGAGATATATTAGATTTATTTTAATATATTGTATACCATGAAAAAATATGTATAAAAAAAAACCCTTTTAAAACTTAAATTTTAGCGTCAGATTTATATGTTCTATAAAATACGCTGATGTGCAGCAAAATTAAATGTAGAAAATATATTTAATTTTTTTTATCATGTTTACAATATTTATTTAATTATACATTTAAGTTTATGTAGCATGTTTATTATATCTCTATTCCAGTCATCGAAAATACAAAATGACTATAGAGGGAAGCCTAACAACGCATATATATTGCGATATGAACATTGCTGTTTATTGGAAAAATTTTGCACGAATCTGAAAAAATGATATTTATTTATATTTTTATAAAGTAGAATAACAGCATAATCTTTATAGGAACTGAATGCCGAAAAATTCTAAATATTCATATGCCTCCTACGCATAAGCAAATCAAATTAAATATGCATTTTTACATAAAAAGCTACAAAATAAACGCAAGGCAGAAAATGAAGTACAGCATGGAATTTACTATGCCTTTCCGGCGTACTTACTACAGCTGAATGCAGGAGCATCAGCTGCACTTACCTCAAAAGATTCCAGTCGCGGCCATGTAATTATTAAATATAAAGGCATTGGAGTGGCATTGTTTCACTAAACACTAATTCAAATTCCCATATTTTGCTTTCCAACCGAAGGTATCTTTCTCGAATATGAAGAGGAAAATATGTTCTCCGCTGGAATTTCGGTTTATTCCCCCAGCCCTGGGCATCCTCGCCTCCCCCTCCCAATTCCAAATTGATTGTTCGTGTTCGCTAGGAAAGCAAGAAGAGCTACAGACGCTGCTATTACCCCCCCCCCTCCCTCAATAAAAAAATAGTAAAAAGTATGTGGATGCTTTATTCTGATGTATACAAAAGTGAATTATGTAGCGGAGCGTGTTATGATCGAAAATATGAATGCTATATTAGCTGCGTGTAAAAGTTTTAACAATATTCAAAGTTTGGAATTTCTTCTGTGATAATATTTACTATGCTATCGACGTACTGTTTATTAGATTATATGCATATTTTCTATACTAGACGCGTTTGGTGCCAGCTGATTCGTCAGAATTATTGATTAAGTGAAATTTTATTTAGAGGTGTTTTTTTTATTGTATGTATTTTAATTCTACATCAAAATATTTTTAAATTTCAAATTTTAGTAATCATGCAAGTCGTACTACTTTAAAACCGTTCTAAAATCAGGCTCATTGTGCTCTACGCATGTCTAATTTTCTATTCGTTCTACATGAATTTGATGCTTATATTCCAAAGATAAGTTATTACACTTCGATTAATTCAGTAAGTACTTGCTAATTCGAAACATGTTCATAAAAATATATCTGAAAAAAATCTGATACAATAAAAAAAAGAACTGGCTTATCCGATATAATAAAAAATAGCATACTTCAACAACAAAAAAAAAATGTATGTTATAATATCCGTAAATGTAACACTGAATAAAGTTCGCGAAATTTTAAGAAAATTTATCATTGTTTATTTCTGAAGTAAACCAATAGCTGTAATTGCGGTAGTATTCTAAAATTTTATTAAAAGCATATTTTAAGCAAAAACAGTCCTTAGCCTGATTATCAGTGATGGAAAAAATATACAAGATGAAATAATACTAACAACAATGAAAATGATACAAATTTTATCCGCAGCAGTAAAAACAATATTGCAAAAGATTTTTATATTAATTCTTATTAACATGTTATAGGAAATTACGCAGAGAAATGGCATAATTGCGCTTAATTTTTATTTAATAGAAATACTAACTAAAATTTCGAATCAAAATTTCCCTTAGATGCATATTCGCAACTTCCAAGCTATATAACTTCCCAGCAGTGAAAACAACGGCAGCATTGCAAAATAATTTCAAAAAATATATTTAAAATTTATTAGATATAGAATAAAAACTAAAACCTGAGTAACTAAATTTATATCTTTGAATATCATTATTCCGAAATTTAAAATGTTGTTAAAAATTACTTCGTAAAAATTAACTTTATTTGAATTCTTTTAAGAATGTGTAGAGTGTACTAGGAAGATAGCTTTTTGTGTTTTCTGATGTACAAAGTGTTGTGAGCTCACATCGAGCTTAGAGCTCCAAATCATTCATAATATGATAGTAAGTGAGGGAATTCGATGTATGTTGTGTCTGTCAGTTGCCCACATGTCTTATTAAACAACAGGAAAATCTTATTACGTTAAAATGTGAAATGCACATTAAAATTAAATTGTGCGTTTGCCCAATTTTCATTCAAATAGTTAATTTAGATAATAAATCTGATTTTTATTCCTTTCTTCATATAACTATTTTTTTATATTTATTAAATGTTTTACACACACATATCTTATTCCCCGCCATTTAACTTAGATTTTCTTAGTATTTATAAAAATACTGAACATATTTAACTTAGAGACATCAATGCTCATGCTAAGTGAACAGCTAATAGCCGAAGGCAGCTAGGTATAATCTAAATTACAAAAATAAATAAGAGTACATAAAAAGTACACTCTTTTATTGCTTTATTTTCAATACTTTTTTGGGATGACTATATGTTCCCAATTTGCTTCGTTCACTCTATATACAATTTTGTGTTTATTCCACAAATAGAAAATTATAAATTCATTAATTATGTAAAAGTGAATTTAATGTATTTGAAATTTACAATTACCATCAGTTATTATAACTGTCAGTTGTTAAAAATCAAAAGGAACAATTTTTAAGATTAAAAGTCTCGGACAGCTGAATATATGTAAATGTTCAAAAGAATTTTGAAAGATAAAACTAAAATTTCTAAGAAGACTAAAAATCAAAATTATTCTCATCAATTAGAATTCAATTATTTAAAGCTCATTGGAATACACAATTACAACATTTGTCATATCAGTAGTTATTACTCCTTAAAAGTCCCCACTTATGTGTCTGTAACTAAAAATAGGATCACCAAAGAAATTTTTCTAGAAACTTGTCTTATACTTTACATATTTTCATACCGCAGACCAAATGAAATGAAAATTTCTTTTGTTGGAATTTGAAGGCACATTATTGTTAAAAGGAATAAGAGATATTCGTGATATAAAATCTACCTTGTCATTTATAGAGGCAATGCTTTCAAATTCTGTGATGTTCCGTCGTAATTTCGTTACAATTAAGATATTTATTTTGCTCAGATCTATTGCTGGAGTAAAATATTGTAATAATATTTGAATGCATCCTCGCCTTAAACTCGATTTACAATAGAAACTATATTAATGAGACTCATTTTGCTTAAACTATCCAACTCAAAAGAAATTTCGTTGTCACACAAGTTCCGTTGAAGCAAAGTCATAAAACAACCAAACTTGAGAACAATTGCCAAACGGCGATTAACAAATCCAGCCCAATTTTGCATTCACATCAGTGTTATATATATATACATACAAAAATGGTTTGTTGGTCTTATGTTTCCTAGCTTGGTATCTTGCTAAATGAATGAAGAAATGAAAATTCACCACAGGGAAATATTTTATTTCTTCACTGGCTGAATCTAATGTAGTTATAATAATGTAGTTATTTATTAATGTGTTAATGTAGTAGCTCTAATGTAGTTATTTAAGAAAGAAATCAATGAAGGTTCTTATTTTAAATTAATGAGAAATGTTTGAAATACACCCACAAAGATTTTGAAAAAAGTAACTGAGGTAGAGTGTTGGATTCTTGGGTTTTATTTTAAATTTTAAAACTTTTGTGATCAAAAGGGATTATAATTCTTAATTTTCAATTTCTTAAAATTCAAAAAAATATCTCATAAAGGGGAAACCAAATATTTAAAATGGAAATTAATTGTTCTTTTTGAAGGTGTGAAGGTTGCTATTTCCTCAGTGATATTGATAGTAAATAAGTGCTACAATTCATCCAAAACAATACAAAACATTAATTTTTTTTTTTTACATTAATCTTTAAAATTAGGTTTTCGAGGTGCTTTGATTTATAATTACGATTACTTGTATGCCGAATTTCATGAATGTAAATACATTAGGTTTGTTTTTTACATCGCAGACTCATACACAGATAGACAGACAGACACATACACGTACATGAACATTTCCTTTTATAAATATAGATGCAACTTACTGTCTAGAATGGGATAAACCTACAATTAAAAATATTTATAAATCGTAGCAAATGGTCCCATGTTCATCTAATGCCCCCCTATTTTATAAAGAGTATAACGCACTTATGGGCCTTATATTTTCAGTAACAGGAATTAAAAAGCACAAATCATTTTAATTAAATTTAAAAAGTCCAATATGCTGATTATTAAATATTTATTAAATTAAAAAAAACCAATAGAATATCAATAACGTTAATCTAAATAATTTCCTGTTTTTAAAGTTTGGCAATGTTAAAGCAATGAATTTGTTTATGTGTGTAATGTAATGAAAATTATATCTTAAAGAGGATAAATATTACTCATTCGGTATTTTATAAATTGGGGAATTTTATATCATCTGGAATCTAAAGTCCTTTAATAATATACATAATTTTATCTCATTATTGCTATATCCGTCACTTATAGTTACTTTTATTTTAGAAGACACTACATTTTTCTCGAAAACTTACATTTATATATTGATTAAAACGTTAAACGTTACATTTATATATTGATTAAACGTATTAGTTCTTTAACTCATAAGCTAAGTGAAGTTTGAGAAAAAAGATACTGATAAGGTAGAAATGTCTGCTTGATGAATGTCGTTTTACATTTTACATGAGAGAAAAGCGGCTCATTCATTTATTTAGATTATTTTGTATAATTTACACCTTGAATACTTGACAGCTCGATTTTTTTTTAGAAATTATATCTTGAAATTTTGACGTAAGAGAAATTAGATAAATATTTCATAAGGATTTATTTAATGAATTGTCTATTTGATTTCAAAACTAAGTTATTGCCTATTTAATATTCATAAGGATATTTCATTAGATTTTTTATATTTTTATTAAAGTGCAGTTATTTTATAAATATTTATTGCATTCGATAAATTATAATAAAATTTAGTTATTTATTAAATTTACAAAATATTAATAAAACATAGGTTATGTAACTGGCGTTTGATATAAATTATTTTGAAAAAATGATTTTAAAATTTTTTTGATATAATGAATTGAAAAAATAACTATAAAATTAAAAATATATATATTAGTTAAATGCAAACTTATTTTGAAAATGGAAAGAAACATTTTTGATTGAACATTAACTAAAATGATTTATAAATAAAAACTCTTTCAGCTTAGAAGTTTATCATTTTTTTTAAATTTTCTGTAGATAATTTATTATCTTGCTTGTAAAATAAAAATATATTTTATTCTTACTAAATGCATAAATATCAGGGTTTAAATTACAAATAACATCAAATTTTATATTTTTTCGGTGTTATGAAATAGTAAAACAACTTTCTTCAATTTAAATGAATAAATTACTTAGTCTGCTATTAAGAGCATGTAGATTATACTGATTAATTATTCAAAAGTTGAATTAAAAATATGCATTAGAGTTTTAATTTATTCGGCCTTTTGTAAAACAATTACAACAAAATTTAGACTTTTGGGGGGGATAACATTTACGCTTACGATATCATTAAATCTTATTAAATGCATAAATATCAGGATTGAAATTATGCAAATACAAAAATGAATATAATATTTTAAGATTTAACATAGAAAAAAATTCAAACAATTTTACAAGGATAACTTTACAAGGAAATTGAGAATACTGAAGAGAACAAGAGTTTTAGCCAAAATCTGATTTTTTCAACGTATTTACTTATTTTAAATATATCACTCAGTATTATTTTTTTAAATTAATGAATATAGAAAATTTTCTTTACAATTCACTAATCTCCGCCATTTTTGTCTATCTATCTATTTCTATCTATCTTCAAAAACCTTTGCAGTGTGTGGACTATAGCGATTGATCCGTTTAACCGATCGAGATGAGATTCCGGATATAATTATTCAGAGACTTGAGTTCTGGATTCTGCGAACGTCAGCGAATTGGCGTTCGCGGATACAGTTATAGATATAGAAACTCGAAATTTTCGAATGACAACGCTTACAATTACACATATCAAAAAGCTCAGTCTAATGCATGTTTAATTCGTACATTATTAATTATTGTTGAAATATTTACACACACACACTTAGAGAGAGAGAGAGAGATACAAAATGTTCAAAATGGAAAGTGTAAATCCAAATAAAACACAACAAAAAAGGAAACATAATAAAGGCGGAAATCAAAATGATATAAGAAGTAAATTTCTTAAAGATAAAATAAGGGGAAAATATGGTATACAAACTATACGAATGTGCAAAGCGCTAGAATTCAAGACCTTCTGCAGAAATGTATCATATATCTGTATTAAAGATAGAAGTGAAATGAAAATCAAAAGGTTAGTCATGACAATCACTGCATTTATTGTTTACCAGTGGATGCAATCAATTTGTACTGAAAAAAGGGTTTTCATTACTTTCTGAAAATAAGTTCGATCATTTTATTAAAAATATACTCTCTTTGACCCAAATTCTGTAATATGACAATGAGATGCAAAGTTTCAAAATCGACCGAGATATCTTAATTATGAAAATAAACTACAGGATACTATGAAAAAAATTAAAAGAAAATGTATATCTCTGAAGAGAAAGATCAGTGTTATGGATTTTGAAAATGTTTACTGGATGTTTACTAAGTATTCAATTTACGAGAATATAGCACCTGTCGGTGTTTCTAGGAAAAAATTGGTAAAGGTGTTGAGTGTTTATTTGATGGTATTTATATAAATTAAGGAAAAAATATATTTGAAATATTGAATTATAATTTGATTAAGAAAGACATTTAATAAAAATATATGAAAAATGGATGGTAAATGAAGGAAAACATTATAATTTGGCAGCCTTAAAAATCTATGAAAAGATGTATTTTCGAGATTCATAATAGAACTTTCTGCATTTAGTTACTCAACTGCAATTAAAAATTGAGCCAATATCACTATAACATGCAATCTTTTATTTACACTTTACATATATTTTTTTCATACACCTTTATACTATATATATATATATATATATATATATATATATATATATAGCATATTTTGGTTGAAGCAGAATACAGGTTTGAAGACATAGACGAGACGTTCTATTTTTAATTTCGTTTTATTCTCTCTTTAATATCCATCTCGGGAAAGCAATTTATTTACAAGCCGCTCGGAACAAAAGCAGAAGTAAAGAAAGAGGGACGAACAAATGATTACTAGTCTTATATAAGATGGGATTTCCGGCCACGCGCCAATTCAATGCATATGTTGACCTTTGACATTTTTCAAGGGCACCGAAGATATCAGTTTCATTTGATACGTAGTACTGATGGCGCATTATTTTTACAAAGGGATTAATTAAACCGACAGCGGAATTGGATCACGGAATAAGAGAATATTTTTAGAATGAAGTTACTATGGGCAAAATTAAGATAAAATCTTGGAAAATTTATTGAATTGGAATTAGAACTAAAATATCATTATATATATATAATTTCAAATATACTTTTTTTATAATATCGTTTTTGCTTTTGTATAATAATAGCAATTCATATATTTTAAAAATACTAATAACTCTGTACGTATTGAACAATTGTAATCTTCTTAAAATCAGCAGAAAATATATTGATATTATCCTTCTAATTAGATAATGATAATACGAACTTCTACTTATATCAATCATATCTGTAAATTTATAAACGTGTTATAAAAATATTGTTTCTATAAATAATTTAATTAATTCCTATAATTTCTATTAGAATATAAATGTTTCCTAGAATTTCTACGGATCAAATTAACGTTTTCTTTATTTCTAAATTTCCTATTAATTATAATATAATAGTTTCAATGCTTTTACTAAATAAAATAGAATTTATTATGTTTCCGAATTTAAAATATTTACAGTTTAATTTGATAGGAATATGTACATATTAACCGCTTTCATAACCTTTGACAATTGCAATTTTCATATATTTTGAATTCAGCAATGCAAAGCTTTATCTAATCATATTGCTTTAAACCGAAGTTACACATCATATATTATTCCTAATTTTCACTATATCAGAAAAGCAAGTTGCTTATTTTATGGGAAAAAACCAGATAGGCTTAAAAGTATTAAAATTACCTTATTATGACGAAATTAAACTTTAATTTTAATTAAGTTTCTGATTTTTAAATTAAAATACCTAAGCTTTTATAATTTTTTTTTGCTTTATTTATTTTCTACGAAAGCTGAAGCTGTTTACTCATATGAAATTTAATTAATTTCTGAATGAATTTACTTAGCCATGTTTGTTAGGCTTAGCGTAAATTCTTCTACTGAAATATTGCCAATTCTTTTAATTAATAAAGACAAATAAGCTTTCTTAAGAAAAACTACACCCACGTAGCGAGCTTTTTAGAGCCGTACAATTATGTTAGAACACCCCAATCATCCATTAATTTTATGCCTCATCTTAGGCTTGAATCTGAGAATCTTGAATAAATAAATTGACTCACGTGGAATTTTTAAGAGAATTCTTTCAATTATTCTCTGCATACGTCTGGAAGTATGCCAAAAAGGAGTTACGCAGATTAGATACATTTATAGGATGAAAAATTACGGTGGTAATTTTATTAGAAATGTCGTAAATTGAAGGACTATCAGAATTTCGCAATAATGCATTGAATGTGGTATTTTCGGTGCAATATTCAATTTTTATCAAAATATATTGCCTGAAAGTAAGTAGAAATAGTGCATAAAACATTTTATCAGTAAATAAGTAATGATTTAGCTCGTTCTTAAGAAAAGATGAAAAACGATTTTCTTTAGCTTTATTTCATTGAGTTATTTAAATAAATTTGAGTAATAAAGATATCATTTATATAAATAAAACTATTTTTCATAACAACATTTATTTATTTTTGTTGATTATTTTATTCTACTTATAATTCATTTAATTGAATTCATCACCTTAATAAATATTCCTTCCTAATAATATTCCAACTGTCATTTAAACTATTAATACTTATTAATATAAAAATTAAATATAAAATGCGCATAATATGCACATTTGTAAACATAAATATGTATATTAATATATAAAATATAATTATAATTATTATGTGTATAATAATTATAATTTAAATATAAATATGTACATTACCACATAATTTAATTTCCAAAGAGTCCTGATTCAACAATAAAGACGTTAAAAACAACTGCTATTCTAAAGAAATTTGGAAGAAATATTTGGTTTACCTTTCATGGCTAATTAGCATACTGAATCTTTAAAAATAAATTGACTTCAAAAGTTACACTAATCCTTATCAATATGGACGATGTACCGTATTCTTAGAGCCTAAATTAATCTAGTTAACACTCAACTTAATCTCTAGTTTAAATGAGTGTACTCAACATATAAAAAATACATATTCTATTAAAATTGCCCACAAGAATGCAGTGCCTCGGTTGTGGGTGATAATACAATTGATCAATAAGTATACTCAGTTCATATGAATTAACAATCTAATAAATAGTATTTTTTTATAGTTTTTATCAGATTCTGACGTAAAAACTATAAAAAGCAAAGTCGATTAAGATTGCCTTATTCCACAACTAACTACCGAGAACGCTGCATCTATAACGCCCGCATTAATCAATTCAAAATTTAACTTAACGTACACGACTAATTGTTATGCTCAGTTTATAAATTAATAAACTATTTAATAAACAGCGTATTGAAGGTGCATCATTCTTTAACAGTCTGGGAAGAAAGTTAAGTGAGAAACTACAGAGCAAGAAATGAATTTATATTATTACTTACTTAAAAAAAAAAAAAAAAAAAAAAAAACTGGTTCTTGTCACTTTTTTAACCATTTTTCTATTATCTAAATCTTCCAGACTTGCAGCAATTAGTCTGAGAATTAACTCAAAGACATCTCAATGCTTGTAAGGAAGATACACATTTCCAATGGCTTTCAATAATTAAATCATAAATGCTTATTATTTTAATGATTTAATATAAACACCAAAAATCGCTGCATTTAACTATAAATTTGATATCATTTGTAAAAATATACAAACTGTTAGTATATTTTTATATATGTACGGAAGACATATAATTCCAAGAGAATTAAGAGAGATAACAGTAGAGTAGAGTGATTTAACTATCTTTCAATAATAATCTAAAATCTATTGTTTATTCTTATAAAAATTAAAATCGAATATAAAATGTTACAAGGTATAAATTTTATCTCACTACCCCCCCCCCCCCATAAAAAAAACAAGATACATCTTGTCACCTAGTTTTTACTCCAAAGAGACATTATTCAACAGAAACGATGTTAAAGAAATACTAAACAACGAAGACTCTAATAAAAACCAGGAAGCAAAATTCAATTTAATTTTCACGAGCAATAAGTAGACTCAATCTATAAAAATAAACAGTCTATTAAAGTTGCATCATTCCGCAACAATCTGGCTGCGGCAAGATCGTTTTAATAAGCCGTTTCTCGATAGAAACAAGTCTTGTTAGTGACTTATACCTCCCTCCCTGTAGGAAAAGCACTTCGGATTCAAGAGCGAAGCATCAAATTCAGGCCATAAAAATGATTAACGGTATAACACGGGACAGCTAATCAGGGCTAAAAGAAATTAGATTCTGTCCTGTGGTATTTGCAGCAGGGTGGATCGTGTGTTGAGAGCCGGCTTTTACGATCCCCATTAGCTTATGCGGTAAACCTAAACACGTACCGTAATTGGTTGATTTCGAGAGTGAAGTATCGGTCTCTTAATCGATTGTTAAGGCTCTTATAATCATCAGAAAGGGGAAAAAAGGGAAATTTATAGCTGGAAAATGGGTGAGTTTTAAAAATGTGGAGATATTTTTGTGTTTATTCCCTGTTTTGCTGGCATCGACTGGAATGTTTGTCGTAATCACAATAATTTACGATTTAAAAGGCACAGACGAAGAATGTTTTCCAGAATTTTATTTCATTATTACAAGCAATGACGATGGATGGAATATTATTACAAATTTGATTTGGCAAATTTTATCGTTAGAAATGCTTTTATTTTTACGGCATTTTTCATTCTTATTTTTCCTGGGTAAATTAATTATATTCATTAAATCGTTGCATTGCATCTTCATATGAAACTATATTTTTTATGCTGAAGTATTTATTTTAATATCATTCCTAATATATTTTCAAACCATAAAAATTAACCCGCTGTTCTTCGTTAACAAAAGTTTATGATTAATAATACCGTTATCACGACAAGATACTAAACGATTAATTAATTTCATGATGAAGGCTTGCAATATATAAAATAATATTATTTTGTTTGGTTTCTTAAAATTTTAAGATTTTATAAATTATTTGGAATTCTCGTTTTATGCCAAGTTTTGCATAAAGAATCCAACTATACAATTTGTTAGGTTGTAAACACTTTTTTTTTTTTAAATCTTGAATAGAGATATATGTTTTTATCCTATCAAACATTTAAACAAAAGATCCATTTTAATAACATTATTTGCAGTTTAATTTTAAGAATTTGTTACTTTTCTTCAGACTGCTCTTTTTTATTTTATGTTTTTAATTCATTTATAATACAAGAAGTTCTCTAATTACAAGTAAAGCACTTAAAAAACAAATATAATTTTCTACTTATATTTAATTTAGCACATCAGTATTATTAAGCAAATTTTATATTATTTAAGTATATATATATATATATATATATATATATATATATATATATATATATATATATATATATATATATATATATATATATATATATTTGATATATATATTTGTATGCACTATATCAATTATACAATGTTAAATAATTAAAATGTAATGTTTTCAGTAAATTTTTCAACATTTCGGTATTAATTCAAGACTTTATTCCGAAGGAAGCTTGTAACGGTTTTTATGAAAATAAGAATTGATATTTGGATTCCTGACACATGGATTCTGTCCCTGATACTGGAGAATTGCAAAGACTGAAATCCGTTTCCTTGTGCATGCATATGCATAATGAAATTTTATTTGGTCTACTTCGTTTATTGATGCGGAATAAAGTCGTGTACATGCTTAAGATTAAGATAAGATAGTAAGATGCTTATTGATTTCTTAATTCTTCACATGTCAAACTTTGAGATTATTACAAAAAAGAAACGGGTAATTTCGATTTGTATTATAAACGTAGAAACTAAAAGTTTCTCTGTAAATACATTACATTTGCTTCTGGTAAAATGAAAGAGGATTTAAACGGACAACTGATATATAATATCTTTAAAAATAATCTCAAATCCAAATTTATTAGTTTTTAATTTATGAAGTTTTTTCTATATTAATTTTAATGAATCATTTCATATAATTAAAATTCAAATAACACGCAAAACGTCATGATTTTCTTCCAAATAAACTGAAATAAAAGGTAAGCAAACATTTGTCTAAAATATTTTAATAGACTTTCGAAATTCAAATTTACTTTATTTTATTTTTATAAATTAGGAGATAGGTTTGGTTAAAACCAAACATTTCATTAAATTAAATTCCCATCACTTACTTCTTCTAGAGTTTACATGGATATTTTTGTTTTGTATTTATTATTACATCAAAAATTCTTGACATGTAGGTTTGGAAACCATATGAAAACCTTTATCCTACCTTAACTAGGACTCAGTGATGCATAGGAGAACCATTCAGGTAAGTTCCTCCTAACGCACTTCCACGGCCATTCAGTACCATGACTCTTTCGACACAGCAAACACTTTACTACTGCATAGGCAATGCGCTCCGCGATATGCTGAACACAGACTAATGACTTCGATTGTAACTGCCTATCTGATCTATTCAGGGAATGGACGTAGTGTCTTCACCGGAGACATACATTAGTCCCTTCACGTGTATGTATACAGAGCACTGATATTAAGTTTGGTCAGCTGAGTGATAGAGAGAGCTGAACCAGCGTCTATTTCGGTATCAAAGCGAAACATTGCTTTATCAAGCTTGCCTAATGAACGGCGTGGTCAGTGGAAGAGAGAAATATTAGCAAATTGGGTGTGATTTGGGATTGAGCAATTATGCCTTTCTCAGACGCTAATGCTAGAGGTCAGCTTCCAGCTAAAACGACTACAAATGTTCAATGCTAATGCTCTTAATAGTTGTGTATTCATGGTTGTGTCTTCCCTAAGATTAAATGAATTCTAATCAATCTAACAATAATTTGATGATGTCATAAATGGTATACATAGTATTCATCTGACGTGAGTACAATTTAAATATATCCATTCATGAAATTGTAAATAGAAAAGATATAAGCAATTTTTTCCGTTAATTTTCAAACATAATCTTTATTTCGTTTCAGAAATTAATGATGTGATAAACTGATGTTCATGATTTGAAACTGTGGTATTAACACTATGTGAACATGAGACTTAATATTAAAGGAATACTTTTATTAAACTCATTTACTTCTTAGCATAAACTTAATAGTTCTCAATTAGGGTGATTTTTTTAAATATTATATGAATTTTATTTATCAATATTTTGATGAAATAACATTTGGTATCAAAGATGTAAACATATTTCGAAAGATAATTGAAAGTTTCATTTTAGATATATATATGAATATTTCAATTATATATATCTCATTCATATACTATATTTATATATACAAATGAGATATATGTTGCAAATATTGCAAAAATACTAAAAAAAATTTTGCAATTAATTTTTATACTCTTACTTTCTTAACAGTTTCACTTTCTTACAGTTCAATATTTCCTAATTTTGGATATTGTGATATTTTTATATTGATGATGCGAATTTTATAGTATGTGCACATGTGAACATGAGGACTATTTAAGACAGGTAAAATATTTTTATTTTATTTCAGTTGGTTTATTCTTGACATTACAATACGATATTTTCTTAACTACAAGCCACCCTCTAATCAAGTTTGGATAATATATGGAGGTATTTATTAACTAAAAGTTATATGATATATAAAGAGAAAAATCGAATTCCGTATATATTAAAACAAAACTAATGAAATAAAAAGATTCTATAGTAATGATGCGAGAAAAATTGAGACAAAATACGAAAATTATGAACGAAAACAAAATCTTTGGATTTAAAGAAAGTCCTTATATTAAATATTAGACACGTCATATTAAGTGTTTTAAAAGTTTGGTTTTGAACAAATATAAGAAATAATCAGATATTTTTGAAATATCAGGAAAAATTTTAGCTAGCATACTGTCGATAGTTTGTAAAAATTTTAGAAAGCTATACTGAATTGTTTGTTAACTTTTTAACTAAAAAAATACATATTCGTAATTACGATGTCATAAAATTTCTACTACTACATATGATAAAGTGTGGAATAGAAGAAACTGAAAAAAGTAATTTTTTTAAACAGATATTAAAATGCATCTTAATGACTAGAAGAGATATAGTGATGATTGGGCTGTAAAATAAATTACTTTTAAAATAAATAACCAGAAATGGCTCATAGAATGATTGGAATTGAAGAAGAAGCAGAAATGAGAGGAAGTAGTAAAATATCCAGGATATAAAATTTCTCAAAGTCTGATTTACACATGATTTAAAATGTGGAAATCGAATGGCAGGGACAGAGAATGAAAATGAAAATTAGAAATAAATTAATATCAGGGGGAAAAAAGTACTTTGGTATAAAATTCATTAATAATCATTTGTATCTATTGTAAATTTGTATCCTTGAAAATTCGTTTCACTTATATCTTTTAAAATGGTAGAAATTCTGTATCATCAAATTTATTTCTTTTTTTGCAAATACCTGATTATATTCTTATCACTTAAGTGGTCGCTTCAGTTCCTTGTCCTGTTCAGTTATCCATGTGTTATGGGCAATTCGATCGTTGATGAAGGAAAATAAAAATAATAATTCCTTGGCTATCGAAGCAAACACAAGATATAATGCTCTAATCTCCTGAAAGGACTATGGCGGCTCGGTGGTTGAGTTTCGACCTCCGAGATGGAGGCTTTCTGGTATGGAATCCAATTCCGTCGAAGAACCACCGTGTAAATGTGTCTAGTACCCGTCAAATCTGGTCGAAGCTAAATAATTAGAATGCTAATGCAGAAAGCTAAATGTTGTGATTCAGAAGCTTGGGGAGGAGAGGATATAGGGCTCAGGTGCTACTTTTGACATCTGGTCACGGTTCAAATCACGAAGTAGGTTTCAAAATAGCCCAAGTGCTTTAAAATGTGCCGTAAAGAAGAAAACGATTTACTGTTTCTTCATTATAATGTTTGAAATACGAGACTTTTAAAATTTTCACCAATCTGTAGTTTCAGTTTTGACTGAATATTATATATATTACGTATTTTATCCTTACCATTACCTACTATTTGCTTTTGAAACTTTTATTTTTAATTATGTCCTTATTTTTTTATTTTTTTAAAATGAGATGTAAAGAAGAAGAAAACCTTTTATCGTTTCCTCATCATAATTTATGAGTACTAGATTGTTGAATTTTCTCCAGCCTGTAATTCATTAATGACTTAATAGCAAGTGTACTATACACCATGTATTTTATTCCCAGCATTATCTACTATTAGTTTTTGAAACTTTTATTTTCATGATCGTGTTTTAAAGTTCTGGAATGCATGAAGAAATTTGATAAAGTCATCTAATGGACCATTAAAAAATCTTTTAATTATATTAATCCGAAAAGAGAAAATTTCATTATAACCATCGTTATAATTTATCATTTCCAATAATACATATTATACAGGAAAAGGAAAATCAATTAATTTAATCAATATTGTGCTTAAAATTAAAGAAAGCCTATCACAGCATATTTCATTCTTCTTTTATCTAAAGAAAAATATAGTCTAGGGAAACTGCCAGATCTAACATAAAATATTTTTTTCCTACTTTCCACCACAAAGTTCAGCAAACTAAGAAACAAAACAACATATTTTTTTTTCTCCCAAATAACCACAAGAGAAGAACGAAAAGAAAATATAAAGAAAAAATGTTCCAATATAAGATTAAAAAATGTATGAATACAAAAAATAGAGTCGCTGGCATGCATTGGACGCCAAACGATTCCCTAGGAACGGCTTAGAACAGCTGTTTCGGACAGGGAACGGCTTCTAGACAGCCCTTTACTGCCCGTTACAGAATTATGTATCACGTATGTCCCCTTCTCACATTCTGGAAATATCGCAATTCAAATCGAGATTCAAGTAGTACGTGTGCTGAATGCAGTAGCAGTGAATCCCTGTCGTTTTTTCGTTTTTGTTTTTCTCTTCAGTTCTTTGTTGTCTGAAAACTGTTCGAAAGTGTGGTCACTCTTAGAATACGAAAGGGTATAGGTGACACAAATATTAGCTTCGAATACAAAACCTGGGGGTTTCACAGTTTATTTGAAAGTTTAACATCAAATTGCCATTTTTTTTCCGCTTGAGGTCATTGACCAAAAAAAAAAGCCTTGACCAGTCGATAATTCAATGCAATGTATTAAAATAGTCTAGTTTTTTTTAATAGCAAAATTTTTTTTGGAGTAGTATTATATTATTTTACGATTTTTTTCTATTCAACAAAAATTAAATGGAAAAATATATCTTCTTGACTTAAATGAAGGAAAAAATAAATATTTTAAAGATGGAATTACAGTATGATAATTGAATAATACAATCAACATAGCATATATAATCGCACACTGCCATCTATAATGTCTGGCAGAATTCAATATGTGAATATAATATGTTATGAATACAATGATTATATGTAAATTTAAATAAAAAAGAAATACATCATGTTTTTAAAACGGATTCAGAAGTATAAACTAATTGCTCTTAGCCCATAAAGATTTATATCGCCATACATATTGTGCAGAAACTTGATTGATTGATTGTGAATTTTTAAAATGAGTGGGAGGTTATAAATCTGTATGAGGATAGGAGAAATTACATTTTACTTGTTTTAATAGGCTTTTAATATATATGCTGTTTTTAATATGGGAAATTACAACTGAATATTTCCCCCCGACGAATTAAAGACTTACCACGGCTACATTTGTCGCTACTGAAAGTTTTTGATCGATTGTTAACATTTAGTTTTACGATTTAATACGATACGATTAATATGATTAGTTTTGTACTGAATAGACAAACAAACAGAAAAAAAAACAAGTAGCTATCTCGATCTACGAACAATGCTACAGATAGAGATTACCTTTAATGTAAACAGAATTTCCAACACAACACATAAATTTTAGAAAAATTCCCAAATCTCGAGTGTTATTAGAGATAGAACAAAAAAATGTTCCATTTTCTAAAACTTCCATTTTTTCTCGCCATAGCCACAAAATTCGTCGCCAAATCTCCAAATGTTAGCCAAATTCGTTTGAATGTTTGGGATTTTTCAGAATCCATTAAAATTCCTTGTAAAACTCTTTAACTATGACGCCAACTTGACAAGGAAAAAAAATGCAATAATTTCGTAAAAATATGTATTTAAAATCAATTAATGCATATAATAATTAGATGAAGATCGTTTTTATTAGCATTAAGACTCTAAATAAAAGAAGTAGATTAGATATGACGATTATGAACTGGCAAGAGATAGGGTGTCTGAGAAATCCAAAAGGTTTTCTTAAATTGTTAGTTTACAAAAATATTTTTTTTTTTTCAAATTATTTAAGTAAAATTCTTCAAACAATTGCAGCAGTTAATAAGAATAAGTATAGAATAGAATAAAGGTTAGAATAGAATAAGTTAGAATTAGTTAATATAAAATAGAATAAGTATAGAATAAAGGTTCTAAAAACAATTCTTTATTAATATATTAAAATATTGAACACATTTATTGCCTAAAATTTACTGGCCAATATGTCTTAAAGGCGTGAAATGCTAATAGAAATACATTTAATACACAGAACTTTAATAACAGATTTTTAATTTCTAATTATGGACAGGAATTTATTACCTTGAAAAAGTTTATCGACGCTTAATACATGCATATTGTTTCAGTACTTTAATTAATATTTTCAGATTTTGTTAAAAGCAGGATTGTATAAGTATAGTGCTTTGCACTAATACCTTGTGCATTGTTCTCTTATTTTCTACGTTTCTGCTTTTCATATGTTTTTGCTGCGTCGTTATAGTTATTATGAATTCTTATAATAATTAATTTCTTGATATCTACCACTAGGTAGCGGTTACCATGTGGCAGAATAACTATTAAGCATCTTCTAAAAACATATCGAAATGTATTGTACAAGAACATCCGAAACGCTATCTAATATTGTATCCGTTCAAAATTCCATTACAAATATTCCTTTTCATAAATAAAAATTAATTTAAATTAACTAAAATAGTGCAAAAAATTGAGAAATATCAAACTAACTCAACAAATAAGTTATAGTAAAGACAATCGTTTATATAAAAGATGACTTATACATGCAGCGAAGCTACAAAAGAATATTTCAACATCTCATTTTTGCATAATTGATTGAAAAATAAACGTTCCTATAATTACTAATCAAAATTAGTTCTCCTTTGGTACAATTCAGTACAACACGAATAGTACTAACTTTGTTATAAGAGACATGAATGTACACGAAATACATCAAAAGCAGAAATTTATATTTAAATATCAAATTCCCATTATATATTAAACCTAATTCTTTAGCGAAATTTCGCCCATTTCCAGTAATTGCATAATAAACGTTCGAACTAGCGTTAAATCTGTTTGTAATAACAATACAGATCAGACATTCCTCGCCTTCTAAACTTTAATCACCCAGTAAATTCGCTCTAATTAAGTAGCGTGACGAAGACAAAGGTTTCCTAACGCCTACTAATTAACTCAATTTTCTGCCGCTTCAAACTCTCGCGACTTCAAAACTTTCTCCCTTTTCCCTGAAAACAAGTGTCAGTTGTGTCGGTTCGTTGATTCTAATCCTTGGCAAAGGATTGGCAAGTTATTGTTGATCCACTTCGTCAAGGAAGGCACAGTTGTTTTTATTTAAACAACTTAGCTGTGGACGTGCGTTTACTTTAAGTGAGTTTCAGTGAAAGATTTGTGTATCTAAGTTGTAAAGTGTAGTTTTAGTTTTGGTGGTGTGAGGGAAAAGTTTCGGATGTTGTAATAAGATAAGTTGCTTTGTGAAATGCTTTACAAAATATGTGTGACCTTCGTAGTTTCTCAGTTTCCATATGCACTTGTTTCAAATTATTTGTGTATGCTTGTAAACACATGCATTAACTCATGTCCTTAAAGTAAAGAAATAATTATTCTGTAGCTGACTTTAAATAGAATATGATGATTTTGTGGCAAAAATGTTTTAGACGAATGAATTGAAATATACTTAATATATATAAAATATTTTAAATATTTAATAAATTATTTAAATAATAGTTTTAATTGTATAATTGCAAAATTATTGTCGCAGCCGATGTAGACATATGAGAAAATTTGAATGACTTGCATTGCGTTGGAAGGAATTCATAGTAATGTCTTAATGTCCAGCGCCAATCTCTGGCCAGCTCCTCCAGTAGATGCGGCAGAGACTACCGCCATATAACCCAAACAGTATCTTTAAATTTTTTTTTCAGCTGCAGATTTTTCTAATACTTTATCAAAAAGTCTCGATTCGATTCTACTTCACAGATTTACATATCTACATTAATTCAGATTCTAAATGCATCTAAAAGAAAGGGCATGCAGGGATGTGAAAATTAATGTATGAGGTACTTACCGTCATAGAAGTGCAGGTAGCTCAACACCTAACATTGATTTATCCATCAGATAAGAAAGACCCATTTAATTATAACTTCAATGGCACGCTACCTCGCCCCTATCGTAATATCAGATATAATGAATAACGACAGCTCTGATGAAGAAAAGACTTGTCGTGAAACTGAACACTGCATCAGAGATACATCAAGACAGCTCTAGTGCAGTATTGCGACCTAATGGTCATAACAGGCCATAGTACTATTTCTACCATAACAGGACATTAGAGTGGATGCATCTTGAACCAACATCTTTCTATTCCCCGCAGGGTGGATAATTTATATTTGCCTCCATACTTGGGGTGTTCCCTGGGGGTATCTTCTTATTTATAAGAATACCTTTCATCTACGAACTCATTATGGAGCAATGATAAATGCGAATTTAAAAACAGAAGTTTCTTAAAAATGCAAAAATGGGAATTTCATCTTTCGAAAGCTGAAATTTCGAAATTGAATAATTTATAAAAGAAAACTACCTTAAGGAAATCGATGATAGATAGTTGTCATAGAAGCACATCATGGCCTGCCACAATAGGATTTACTTGTTCTTATATGAAATGCGTCAAATGTACGTCAATAATAATAATCATTTGAGTATCATGCAAGAGAAAAAAAATGACATACATCCAAACGTATATAAGACAATGTGATTTTAGTTGTGTGATGACGTAAAGAGTGGCGTTGGGCTTGACATATGACATCATTTTTATTCACATATTTTTTATTGCTTTATTTAAGAAAAAAATTCTTTGGATTTCCAAATCTGCATTTGTTTTAATTCTACAATAAACAGAAACCGAGATATGGATTTTTTTTAATAAACCACTGTAGCTGAAAACGAAATCGGGAGTATCAACCGGAAGTTGAAAGCTTTTAAACATTTTATCATATACACGCCTCTCTGTAATATAATTTATTTTATAGTATGTTGTATTAGCAAGCCAAGTGTATTAGAATACGTTTGGAGTAGTTTTTATGCTGAAAGGATTGGAAATTACATCTGCTATTGAACCTTGTTTATGTTTACAAAGCATTTTTAGTACAATACAAATGAAAACTTTAAATGAATTTTTTGAAAAACTTGAATTTTTAATTATAAATTATACGCAAGACATTATATCTTAAAGTCTTATCAATATATTACCTTGAAATTTAGCATATATGTTACCTTCAGTTTACCAAAGGCAATTAACTAGGGATATAACTTTGAACTGAGTAGTTTTTGTTTTAGAGCTGCCTAATGTAACTTTCAACAATGAATTTTTTGAAATTTTTAATGCAGAAGTGCTCGATTAGCTGTAACTTTTTTGAAAATGCATGTATTTCTTATATTCTAGTTCATTCCCTTCACCACAACTGTATGTTGTGTATAAAAATAATTGGAATATGTGCAATAGAGTTTTTTGTCGAGAGTTTTGCTTTTTCTTGGAATATTTACTATTTTTAAAACCTAAATTGACACATTTTACAGAATCTCAATTGGCGCAGAATTTCCTGATCAATATTTTACATTATTGTAATAAAATTGACAGAAAATGATCTGAAATACCTCATCAGAGGGATTTTTTAAAACAAATTTGTCTCCATAGGTAGATAGATGACTTAAATAACATAAAATAAATAACAGAACATTTAAATTTTCAGAATTGCGTTAAAATAACTATACTACTCCATATTATAAACAATGATGAAAAATTAAGCTCTCAAATAATAAAAAATAATGGCATATATTATGTCCTTAGCTAATTCGAGTTTTATTTAAAAATATTAATTAATCAGAAAATAAAAGTCTTGTAAGATTAATCATACTCCGATGAAAAAAGCAATCTAATTTGCAGTCAATTTCAGTATATAAAGGAAGTTTAACATAAATATTAAATAGAAAAGTCATACATTTTATACATGCTACGGCAAATGTGATTATTTATAATCACCACTAAACTTATTAGTGATCCTCTATAATCACCACTAAACTCATTAGTGATCCTGTATAATCACCACTGTTGATTATGAATAATAATCACCATATTATTATTCCAAATTATAACCAGTTTATTACCAAATGTAATAAACTCGTAATTTTACACAATTACTAGTTTATTACATTTATCGTAATATATACTTCAGTATATCTAAGATCATGAATGAAGAATTTATTTTTACAAAAAGCAAAATGATTATCCCTATAAAGACATTTTTCATTAAATCTTATTGGCATGTTGATACCAATAAATATTCATTGCTTTTACTAAAACAATACCATTTTTCTATATAAACGTTGCAAAACGTTATTTTTTGCCACATTTGCTCTCAGATTTTTAAATATCCATTATTTATCTATTTAAGCTGTAAAGACTGCTTTACCTTATTCTTTTTTCTAGAGAGATGATTTCATTTTTTCTAATTCATTAATTTGCACATTAAATAAAATTTTGTACTTAGCTGTATAAAATATTAATGAATTTTGAAATTGTTAACTCTCAAATCACGACGATTTCTTTTCTAAATAAAATAGTGCTATTTTTAATTGCTGTTTATTTGGAATAACTACGAATTACCCATTAAAGAGAAAACAAATTATCGTTTACGTACAGCAGAATAGTCTCACAATAAGTCAATAATTGACTAATTATTGTTTGGAGCCTTAAGATAAAATTAATTCATTTTACTAAACGATACTTGAATATAAAACAGTGTAGATATAATAAGTTTTGATACAACCAAAATATGATTTAAAATATTAATTTGGATAAAAAGAAGAAATTGAATTCTGTGTCTCACAAGCATGAAATCCATAAGATTACTTTATTAGATTGTTTACAACAGAATTCCAAAATCCTTTCAATAAAATTTAGAAAATTTTATCGATGCATGGAAATTAATCTCTTTGGAACATGACTTTCTTAGTTTCTGGCGAAATAACCTTCAAACTTTTGAATCATCGTTTAAAAGTCAATACAGAACATAACACCAAAAATAAGAGCTTTTCGGAAGATACATGTCTAAGTATGCTTCGCTACAAGAGATAAATTGTGGTCACGCAGAAACGATGCCCAGAAGGGCCGAGTAATCGAATAGCTAAGGTTAAAGGAGATCCTTTCATTGATTCGTATCCATTGGTCAAGAATAGGGGTCCTCCAGAGGATTTCGAACTTTAGCGGGGATATCTGCCAAGATAAAAAAAATAGGGCTACCGAAATAATGAATAAAATATTGATCTGAGTAAGAGGGGGAAATTGTGTTTCGTTCCACAGCTGCATCAAATGTATAAGAATATTTGACTAGATCAGTTATGGCAACGAAAGTGCTCGGGGAAAATTTGCTGAGGCGTACCTATGGAAGACAATCTTTAGATAAAAGATTTGTTTGGGAAAGTACACTTTTCACAGAAGGTTTATATATTACTTAAAATGTGGTTCATGGTGACCTCGTAATTATCTGTAAATAACACTTATATATTTAAAAAAATATATATAATTTGTTTATAAATACTACTATTTTATTAGACTGGTGGAATGAATTTAAACCAAATGTATCCTAATATATAAGGAAAGTTGTTTTCATTATAAAGAGAAAATAGTAGATGAGGTATATGGTGACCTTACAATTTTCTCTGAATGCATTTATATTTTTTATTAAAAATATAATTTGTTAATTAATTTTGTTATTTTATTAGACATTAGTTTACTGGTGGAAACAATTTAAATCCAATGTATTCTAATATATAAGGAAAGTTGTTTTCGTTATAAAGAGAAAATAATAGTTGAAGTATATGGTGACCTTACAATTTTCTGTGAGTATCCTAATATATAAGGAAAGTTGTTTTCATTATAAAGAGAAAATAGTAGATGAGGTATATGGTGACCTTACAATTTTCTCTGAATGCATTTATATTTTTTATTAAAAATATAATTTGTTAATTAATTTTGTTATTTTATTAGACATTAGTTTACTGGTGGAAAGAATTTAAATCTAATGTATTCTAATATAGAAGGAAAGTGGTTTTCATTGTGAAGAGAAAATAATAGTTGAAGTATATGGTGACCTTACAATTTTCTGTGAATATATTTATATCTTTTTATTAAAATATAATTGTTTTATTAATGTTGCTATTTTACTAGACATTAATCCCCTGGTGGATTGAATTAAACCAAATGCATTGTAATGCATAAAGAAAGTTACTTTCATTATAATAAAAAAATAGTAGTTTAATATTGAAAATATGCACTTAGAGAATTTAATTATGTCGTTAAAATTAAATTTTAAATATTGCTTAAACCTCTTCATGAATAATAAAACAATTTTAAAAATGATATTGATGAACGCAGAAAGAAAAAGTAATTTTATATAGACAATTATAAGAGGATTGTATCAGAGACGAAACTATGGCCTTTGAGGGTGCCCTGAGGTCAATGAAGGTAAGGTCTTTCAAAGAGGATAAACCAAATGCATACCAATATGAAGGGAAAGTTATTTTTATTAAAAAGAGGAAATAGTAGTATAATATTGAAAAATATGGATCTCGAGATTTTGATTACGAAGTTAAAATTTAATTTTTAATTTTGTTTAAATCTCTTCATGGATAATAAAACGATTATATGACAGTAATGACTGAAAAAGGAAAATCCAATTTGGATAGGCGATTGTAAAACTATTATGACGAGCATACGATCGATCTATGAGACTAACTTGGGATTAAAGGGGTTAGAGTCTTTCAATTAATTAGGGATTATAAATGGAATTTTGTTTCGAACTGATAATATTAATTTTATAAACATTGTAATTCATATTCATATAATTATGTAATAATTCAATAAGTCATATACAAATTATTTATGATTTTGTGTATGCAAAAAATCTGGTTATCAATAATGTCGCCATAAGTGGAAAAAATTATATGCTAGTTGTGTTAATTTCATTTTATAAAAACAGCAATTTTTCAATGTACAATTTTGGTTTTTTTCCCATTTTTTAAAATGTAATTAATAGCTATTACTTATGGTTGTGCAGTAGATTAAAATCATCAAATAATAATTAAATGTAAACTGTTTTTTGAAACAGAGATAAGATAATCATTTAAAACTATTGAATTCTTTTGGTAATTATTCCTATATTAAATGAAAATAATTCATTTACTTTTGACTCTGATTATACATATTTGTTCGCTTCTTATACAGGAATATAATGTTTATTTAGTATAAGAATATTTTTGTTTTGTAAAAATGCCACATAATTCACATTTTGTAATTTTATTATATCTTGATTAGTTTGAAAATTAATAATAATACATTTATTTTTTGTTTGGAATTTTTAGATGAATAAATTTTCAAGTTGATGAATGTTTTAATTATAATTATTATTTCTTAAAATATAATAAACCTTTATTTCATACATCAATAAACAAAGGCCTTGAAAAATACAATGAAGTGACCCTTGATATTATTAAATTATTTAAACTGCATATAATCTACTATATATCAATCTTATTATAATAACATTACATTTTATGATGTTTTTATTACTATAAGTTACAGCGAAAATTTGAAAAATGTGGCCAACAGGTGCAGGTGAGAGGAAGGTGTCTAAAAACAGCTTAGTTGGAAGAGGATAGATAGTATACGGCATAATTATTCATAAATCGATCTCTATGTAGCAAATATTTTAAAATCATAATGTGCATGAGCAAATTATACACTTTATATCATAATGACCCTTACTCTTGAAAACAATACATGAACAAATAAAACCGTTCGAAGTCAAAGTGAGATATTTGCTGCATTGGTGAGGAATCGAAACAATATATATTCTTTGAAAGATGAAAGCCCATACTCTAAAACAATAAATCACTTAAGTGTAAAAGATTTCGAAATGCTAATGGACACAATCAATCCCAATGTTTCTTTCTGAGCAGTAATATCCTTGTAAGCAGATAAAGTTAATGCTTATTTCCCACAAGCAAAAAAAATCATTTAGGCTAACTCAATTATTTTTAATTCTAGAAACTAATTCGAATAGAGAATCCATTATCCAAAGATAATCTATTGCGGGATGGATTATGTGTGTGAAACAGTTCAAACTACACTTGCAGATTTTAGAGAATGAAATAAAGACTCAAATGCACTCCACCGACAGCCAATCAAAATTACGATACCACATTCAAGTTATCATTGCATAGATTCAAATAAAGAACACAATAATATCCTTCCACTGAAAAAATTATTGTTTTCCACTTTTATAAAGCTTATGAAGCCATTAACCTCTTGAGTGTTCATTTGATGTCAACATTTATGCATCACACTTCAAATTACTTCTCTTTTGTTTGTTTTGTTTCATTCGATAGCACTTCAACAAGCCATTGTTGCACGAAAAGTATTCCTATCCGGCTAAATCTGTTTCACATGCCTTCTGAACTGGAGATTTCTATTCTGCCCCTAGTGTCTTTTATTTCGGAAAGAGACCTGTCACAGCGAGATCTAAGTTTTGGTGTTTGATTTAGAGAATAAGACTGGGATATTCCCTGCGGGGTGCGAAAACAATATACTTTCGTTTTATTTAACCCATATCTTTTCTCGGTTTCATTTTTTCCTTCTTTTTACTTTGCAGTAAAAAATGGAATGAAAGTTTAAATTGAGAGATTCGAAATCTTGACAAGGTCATCTTGTCGCATTTTATTTGTCTTAGGAAGATTATTTCTTAGTAAATATTAGTTACTTCTCGTGCACCACAACGTGACGCTTGCAGATGTATATAAAAAATGCAATCCTTATATTGAAGAATATCTTAACAAAAAATGAAACAAAATAATGTAAAGAAGTGGATAAAATTCGTTGAAAAATTAAATACATACACGCATATAAATTTATAAATATACAACATATAAACACATATAATTTTGCATAAAAAAACTCCATCAGAAACTGAAAAGCAGAGTATCGATTTTGAAATAAAACAACCGTAGATATAAACATAGTTAGATGGAAAATAAAATCTTACAAGAATAGAAAATAACCTATATAAATAAATTGTTTGAAATAAAAAAAATGAAATAAATTGTTTGAAATAATAAAATGAAATAAATTGTTTGAAATAATAAAAATGAAATAAAAATAAAACCAAAATAAAAACGTTAAAAAAAATAAAAAAATAATATACCAAAAGTATTTATAATACTGAGGTAATCAGTTTTGAATGAGATGTGTGAACATTCAGCATGCAGATGCATATATATATGTTTTTAGTATATGAATCTAATATTATTAAAGACATAGATTTCCCTTTTTCCTTTACAGTAAAAAAATGTAATGAAAGTTTAAATTGAAAACTTCAATCGTGCTGCATTTTTTGTCTCATAAAAATTATTTCTAAATAAATATTGGTCACTACTCGTGTATCACAACACGGCGCTTGCAGACATGCATAAGAAATTCAATTCTTGTAGCAAAGAATATTTTAACCAAAAAAAAATTAAAGCAAGGCCGTTTAAGAAGGGGATAAAAGTGAGCAAGATATTAAATATATAGACACATATAAACACAAATACCATAAACACATATAGTTTTAAATAAATAAACTAATTAATTAAAAAAACCGTCATTAAGGACCGGAAGTTAGAGTGTCAATTTTGAAATTAAACAATTGAAGAAGTAAACATAATTAAATGGAAAATAAAATCCTGTAAGGAAAATTATTATTAGAGGGGAAAAAATTAAATCAAGAATATATATATATATATATATATATATATATATATATATATATATATATATATATCAAAATCAAGGTGTAGAGTATAGTAGAATTGATTATAATACTGAGGAAAAGAGATATGTAAACATCCCATTTCCTTAATGCAGTATTATTTACATATATATATATATATATGTATGTATAAAATATGAATCTACGTACATGTAAAGACAAATATTTGCATGATTTTTATATGAATATTCTGTATTATTTTGTGCATGACCTTTGGTACAGTGACTTCTTCCTTCAAGGCCAGAGAAATATCACTATCAGCATTTCAAAATCTAAAATTCAATCAAAACGATAGATTAAAAAAATGAAGAAAATGTTTGATATTTCTTGATAATATTTTTCAAAAACATTATGTTTTACGAATATTAGGTAATTTCCTTAAAACACACACAAAAAAAATATTTTTTCAATTGTACCAATTCCCTTTTTGTACAAATTTTCTATTTATTGCATTTTACGTGAAATTGAAGGACGTTCTCTAAAAACTTTTTATTTTTTGATAGTATTCAAACTAATTTTAATGTTCTATCCAATTATTTAATCATATTCTTCAGTCTTCTTCAGTTCTGGTACACGCTTCTAGCCAACATTAAATTATTTCATGAATATAATTTCATACTGCGAAGAATGCTTTTAAACACAATATATGCGATTTCTACAAATATAATGCAAATTTTTTTTATTCGTATTTATTAAGAAACTAACAAAAACAAAAAACGAATGCCAATAAAATATTTATTGCCACTTTAAGTGAATTCTTTACTTCTTTCTTTATTTGTTGAATTTATGTCGGGAAGTTATGACATGAACGGTTACGAGTAACTGAAGAAGACACACAAGAATCGATAATATGCAAATTTCAAAAACTCCCGTGAATTTTCACCATAGACTGCCCATTCTTTTATTATCGCTTCCTATTTTTTTTTATGTTTCTATTTACAGCCCTCCGTCTCTTTCGGTTATAACCTTTAGGGTTAAACACGGGTTAGGAATTCGGATCGAGTACAGCAAAGTCGAAATAAATATCGGCATTTAAGGACTGCACTCGTATGTGGAAGGAATTGTTTCCGAGTTTGAAATATCTTATTGCTGGCTCATTTCGAATCTCCCCTCGGGATATTGAATTTCATAAATGCTTTCGCTTCCTTTTTTTTACGCTTTGTTCTTCTCCTATTTATGCTAGGAAAATGCTTTGCAGTGAGAATGCGGGTATGCGATTTTACTTCGGTTCCATTCGGGAGAAAATGTTCAGTTATTTGCGTCCGAAAACGCAGTTGTTCATTCTGGGGTGGAATTTAGGCCCATAAAAGTGGCGAGGAATTCAAGGTATGGTGTCCACTGAGATGGATATGAAACGCAAAATGTGTTGCTGATATTTTCACTATGAGTGTATTGCTTCTTTTATCCGTTTCATACAGCGTTCGTTATGCAACCTCAAAATGAATCAATATAAGAATATCAAAGGTATTTGCATTGCAGTCACTTATTTTTGTCTTCATTAAAAGATGAAATTAATAAAAAGAAATTTCAAAATCTTCTAAAATAATTAAATTATGCAAATAATATTATTTACGCAGTCTAATAAAATAGGTTAAATTGCAATATTCTATTGAGAGAATTTGAATCATATCAAGAAAACAACCAATGTAAATAAAAAAATATCGTGCCTACATATATTATTCATGGTTGGTATTCATCAGGGTACAATTCAATTTTAATTCATTTCAATTAAATTTTGTCTTTATTTTTGGACCAAAAAAATACCGCCAAATTATAAAAATCTACTATATATGCTGTTGAGTTAAACAGTATATATATATATATATATGTACAGGGTGTCCCAAAAAAATGTATACACATTTTAGCAGCTGATAACTAAGTTATTTCTTCTTTCTTTACATACTGAACACATTGAACCGAGTGATGGCAGACAGACTAAAATTTGAAGAAAAGAAATTTATTCTAAAATGCTACAGGAAGTATGAAAATGCAGTAGAAGTGCAAAGACAATTTAAGAGGGAGTTTAACAAAGAACCACATACACGAGTTACCATCCCTCGAATTAAAGATAAGTTTGAAGCTGATGGAACTGTTCAGGACGTCCATAAACCTGCAACAGTTGTTCAATTGAGGGCAACCATTGAACATGAATGTACGAATATCCCAAGGGAATTGTTCCATCATGTGTGCTATTCCATCGCTTCGCGTTGTCAGCAGTGTCTGGAGCAGAACGGACATCAGTTTGAGAACATGCGATAACAAGACATTAGAATGATATTTGTAGAATCTTTTACATGTTGAAAATTATTCGAATTATAATAAACCCCAAATTTACAATTATTTAAAGTGTGTATACATTTTTTGGGACACCCTGTATATACAGGGTGGTCAAAAAAAACTTCTCCTATATATGAAACCCTAGCGGCCTATCCGCTCAACCAATCGAACAAAAATTTCAGACATGGTTGTTTGAAGGTATGCGCTGGAGATTGTGACGATTCTAAAGAACGCAGAACTCACGGTTATGGTTACAGTGATAGAATTTTGAAATTTTCGAATGGCAACAGCCACTTTTTCCTTCCGCAAATTGATCAGCGTATTGAAAAACCGCAAATGGCGTTGGAACGATTAGCGTGTGTCGAAAATTGAAGCCGTAAAGCATTTGCAAAGAAGAGCATTATAAAAGACTAATGACAACAAAGAGAGGAAAGAGAAAAAAAGTTTTTATTGGAATTGAAAGTTATAATACAGGTTTTCAACGTGTTCACCTTCGCATGCGACAACGCATTGCATTCGGGAGATTGTGGACAACAATGCCGAACGTAACATGAAAGGAGGAATCTGCATAACTTCACGTGTTATCGCATCTTGCAATTCTAACACAGTTGCAGAATTCCGTTATTCCTGAATTGCAGCAACAAAATGTCATTAGGGACATTGCACGGATGCAAGATGGGGCTCCTCCACACGTCGTCCAATGTGTTCGACCAGTGCTGCAACAACTCTTTGGTGATAGAGTCATCTCTAGTAACTTTGCAATTTCGTGGCCACGGCGATCCTCCGACTCAGTCCTATTGATTTCTGGTTCTGGGGTTATCTGAAATACACGCCTGGTCCACGAGATGTGTCGGAATTGCAAGATGCCATAACACGTGAAGTTATGCAGATTCCTCCTTTCATGTTACGTTCGGCATTGTTGTCCACAATCTCCGGAATGCAATGCGTTGTCGCCTGCCAAGGTGAACATGTTGAAAACTTGTAATTATAACTTTCCATTCCAATTAAAACTTTCTTTCTCTTTCCGCTCTGTGTTGTCATTAGTCCTTTATAATGCTCTTCTTTGCAAATGCTTTACGGCGGCAATTTTCGTCACAGGCTAATCGTTCCAACGCCATTTGTGGTTTTTCAATACGCTGATCAATTTGCGCAAGGAAAAAATGTGTGTTGCCATTCGAAAATTTCAAAATTCTCTCACTGTAACCGTAACCGTGAACCCTGTGTTGTTTAGAATCATCACAATCTCCAGCGCATACCTTCAAACAACCATGTCTGAAATTTTGGTTCGATTGGTTGAGCGGATAGGCCGCTAGGGTTTCATATATAGGGGAAGTTTTTTTTTTTGACCACCCTGTATATATATGTAACTCGCCAAATTGGCGAATTTTTTTTTCGACGAATTCTGGTCGCCGTTACAACCGACATGTACTTTAATCAGAATATTACTGATATATTGTTTGTAATAGTTTACAGAAAGGTACCTCACATAAAACAATGTAATACTCACGCATTGTCTTCATACTCAAATACTAAAAAAAAAAAAAGAAAATATGTCATCTTGATTAAATTTGAAGGAAAGGATTACCGGATGGGAGATCTCGACCAATTATTTTATAAAATACAATGTAATTTGTTGTAAAATGCACAATAAAATATTTATGGATCTTTCACAATGATGTTAAAATAGAATTACGAATATTTTGTTTTCGATTAGTTTAAGAAAAAAATTCCTTCAAAAAGAATTACGACCAATCTTAACAGAGATATTATATTCGCATCACATTCTCCCCTTTAAATATACACTGAAACAGTACATAACTCTCTGAATATCAGACCGGTCAAACTAGATGGATTTTTTATTAATCGAAGTGATATACAAAGAATGTGATTACACTTTTTTAATTTTGATGATATAAAAATAATAAGGTAATGTGAGCATAAACATTGGATGAATGAAATAATGTAAACAACTGTGTTAAGAGATAAAGTGCTTAATATTAGGATGGTGCCCTATTTTTGCATTCTCCATTTGCAGTTTGTAAAGACATTGCATTTGTGAATACAATTCGAGCACAAGCGTACCTGCTCTTCTTGCTAAAAGACTAAATACAAATTCAAAAATAGTTCTTTAATTGAAAAATTGATTCCATAGCTCACTCCACAAGGGGATATTTATATTTTAGTCAATGGATTGATGAATCCTTATGAGTTGTCATGTTTCATTATCGAGTTCATTGAATAAATCTCAGACCATTCCAATAACATCAATGCTGAAACTATGATCTTGGAACACAAGTTTTTAATTGGGTGAACAGTCCATTGAACGGAAATGTACATCTAGAATATTGACCTAACCCTATCATGTAACTAGCTTATCCAAGACAACGAGTAGAAAGTTCTAACCATGTTACGCAGTACGACGGAGATTATCAACATATTATATTTCAGTTTGTACTCTCCAAATGTACACTCCTTCACTAATCTGGAATAATATGAATGGCATTTTACATGAACAAGCACCTTTTTCCAGTTGTTTCAATATCCAGTTTTGTATGCTGTTGATACCACATGCTCGTTCCAAGGCATCAAAAAAGGTAATCAAAGGTTTTTGAATATCTTGTCTACTGTATGTTATTCATTCCAGTAGTTTCTCATGATAGATGATGTAGTATCTGATCTGTAGATGTGTCTTCATATCAGCTGTTATCTTGCATTTTAAGGTTAAGTATACTTCAATCTTTTTCTATTATTCAATATATTTTTCTGTCTCTATATTCGATTTCCAACTATTGTTATGATATCTTACCGCGAAAATCCGAGATATCTTATCCGAAGATATCTTACCGCGTTTCATATAAGCAGTCTTTACAGCCGATATACTTCTTTTGATATGAAAAAAAAGAATATCCGGTCCCGTTACAGATATTCTAACGATGTATGTTCCAACACCTATGCATATTTTGAAATCTCAAATAAAGCCATAATGATAACAGCAATATATTTGGCATACTATAACTATTACTTCTAATAATAGAAACAGTTTTGAAAATTATATGCCATGTTTCAGCAGTAGAAAGCATGAACTCTTAATTATTGTTATTATATAAGACTTCAGCCCTTGTATGCCTAGTGTGATATTCCAAACAAATATGTCATTTTCGAATGCAAAGATGCCATTAGATATAATCGTGAGTCAAAAAAATATTTTGCGACACATCACCTTTTAAAAATGCATAAAAATTGGTAAGAATTGTAAGAAATATTCATCGATTTATTTCTTTATATAAATCAATGAAAATAATGTGATACATGTCTTTGAATTTAAAAATATCGATAGATATTCTTAGAGAGTTGGAATCATCTTTCTCAGAAATTTATTGCTAACATCAATTTGTAGTCTGGAAACAGTTTCTTTGATTTGAGAAATTCTTAAAAGATGTAATACAAATATTTCTGAGAAATCTATATTTGATAAAATTCATTCAAGGCTATAAATTTCAGTCTTTCTTTTATTAATTCAACAGCATTATCAATAGATCAAAATAAAATAAAATTATATTCAGTCCTGAATTAAATTCCAGGGAATCTCTTCTAGAATATTTACTTTTGAGAGAATATTACTTCTCAAAAGTTTTCCAAGTCTGTGCAGTCTGTCCTGTTCCTTAAACTTATACATTCTTGGCCAATAAATGAAAGATTTAAATTCCAAAAAACTTCATTGTAAAAATGAATTGTACTGGGAACTGATTTCTAATAAACTCATTAAATGCAATTCATTTTTTTAAAAATTATTACAGATCATTATTCAAAATATCTTACTTTAATTGAAATAAATCCATTGAAAACTATATGCATTTCAATATTTCATTAATTTAATTAGCTGAAATATTCTCTTCAAATATATAATGTTAATTATTACGTTTACATATATATAATAAATTAATAATTTATTATATATATGTAATAAATGCTGCTATTCAATAATATGCTGTTCAGAGCCAGAATAAGAAAGTATATAAGCAACTGATTAATTGCTAAGTTGTTGGTGCTTTTTTTTTAATTCTATGAACCCACGCAGTTAGTTTAATATGCTTTTCAGAGCTAGAACAGGAAAATATATAAGCAACTGATTAAATTCCAATTTGTTGGTGATTTTTCTTTTTTAATTCTATGAATCCACGCAGTTAGTTTAACTTAAGATAATGGATAATTTGATACATGATTTGTTTAACCACACAGGGCTTTTTTAGAATTATTGCCTTTATTTTGGATAAATAGAACAATTCTCAATATTCTAATTGAACTGAAGGATAATAATATAAAGGTTGGTTGTGGATAATAATACAAAGGAAGGATAATTTTACAAGGTGGTTGTAAATCAGCAAAAAATAATTTAATCAACTGATTAAGAATAATAAATCCTTATATTTCATTTGTTGCTTATATTGAAAAGCTTATACTCTTTTATTCTAATTAAGTTCTGGACCAAAAGTACACGCTTAAAAAACCCGTTTTACCTCCAATCAGTTAAATATTCTTAATTTTAACCATTTTTGGTGTATTGAATAATAGTATGTATGAATCAGATAATGAATGTTTATATGTTCTATTCTCTAGATATGTTCTTTTCCAAAATTATTTTATAAAATTGAAACTCTCACGTACGTTTAGCAACAAATTGCTCCGGCTACCGAGGTGTTGTCAGGACATTTTTTATAAGCTAAATACAAATGTGGAACACTTTCCTTTGAAGTTCTGAGGAGTTTTATTTTTTTCTTCTTATTGCTTCTAAAGGCAATATTCTTTCTAATTCCATCCTAGCTTCTTTGATCGGAAGAAGATAGCCTTTGCCAGGAATTTAGTCTTCCCCTTATAATGAATTCAAGATTCTTGAACTTGGCTAAATACGAGCTAACACATATGAAATCAAAGCCACCACACATTATTGTTTAATTCCTTCGTTCTGGTTTTTTAAGGAAAAGAACAGTCGTTAATATATATTTCTTCGATATAGCTTTATGTATAAAATATTTCATAAAATTAAAAAAAAAGGTTTGTTGCTCTATTTATCGTAAATTCTATATATGAATAAAATTTTATTCGTTCAGTGTACCATTATATCGTCATACCCATGATTCTCTCCTGAAACGAATTCTCATTATTCATGCGATTAACATTTGATTTTGAAAACATAGAATCTATTAAAATTTCAACCTTTTTAGTTCTATTCAAAACAAAATAATCCGTAATCATTTATATCCAGAACGAATATATCATTTAGATAGACAATAAAGAAAACTGATGAGTTAGAAAATATAACTTCTATATAAAAAATCCTATTAAAGATGATTTTGCTTTTACATTATAGTTATCAATTCTTTTTGAATGTGAACCGCAGCAAAATTTATAAAGAAAAATAATAAATATTATTTGTTTCGATTCTGACAGCCCAGATCATTAGCTGAAATTTTATATTGAATAAATTAAATATAGCTAAATTTATTCATAAGAAGTCGGACCACTTTTTATCGAATGTTGTCAAGAAATTTACGTAAACCACGCATGAAATATGTAACTGCTATTAGAAGGCAATCTTTTCATATAAAAAAATATGTAATATAATACAATTGTTTTAAAGAAAATCATTCGAATTATGCATTCATAACGATATTCTTTATGATGCATGAATAAGAATAATGAGATAAATCTAGTATGGAATGTAAGCTTCAATTATTTTTTTTATTTCAAACCTATTCATTTGACTCATTATCATAAATCAAATTCAAAATTTTATTACAACTTCTCACTACATATCACAATAGATGATGTATCTGGCATTTATAAGGAATGTCTTTTCACACTTTTATCTAACATTAAAACTAGCTGAAGTGTAGTGTTTTTCTTCTCGCTTCTAAACTTAATAAAAGTTTGAAAGCTGAATATTTCATGAAAACACGAGTGAAAGTTAGAAGAATGTTGTAAAAGTCTGCTAGGAAAAGTGAAGAAACACTTAAGTGGAAATGTGTGCAAAATATTTTGTAAACTGTTCTAGTCAAACATTTTGGGAATCTACTTACTACGCTTTCCATTGTCTTTATATTAATACAAGACACGAAAATTTAATCACAACAAGTCTTGCTTATAAACAGATTTTTAAATTTGTCTGAAGAAAAGTTGTCTAGACATGTTCTCAAGAAAAAAAAGCAAAGGAAGGAAATATAGAGTGCACTGAAGGTCATCTTTACTACTCTCGGGATTTGAAATATTGATAAAGAATAAATTAAATAATTGCTATGATATAAGGAACATACTTTAAGGAATACCGTACATTTTTATTGGTAAGGAGAACATTTTGGAACACTTCAGATGATTTTTATCCAAGTTTCATAAAGTAAAGTTATTCAAAAAATTACTGACGCAACACCGTTTTCTATAGACAAATAAAAACATTGTGAAGAATATTTATCATATATATGTAATATGGAATTCCATAAATTAAAAGATAATTTTATAAACATTCAGTTTTGAATATTTTCAGATAATCAGTAAATAAAAAAAAATCATCGAAAACAACCAAAGGATATTTTATATCCTTGTAGATGGTGTAGAATTTCTAAAGTTAAAGATAAAGGGTTTATAAAGATAAAATAATTTCTAAGACTTTAATACAGAATATATTTATAGTGTAAGGATTTATAACGATTGATTACAATTTTATTTGCTAAATAATTTTGAGTTAGATTGAATATTACATAGGTAGATGAATTAGGCAGGTAGGATGAAATAGGTAGTTCTATGATACTCACAAAGCTTCTTTTCTTTTTCAAAAATTTTACGACGTTAGTCTAAGAAGTTTGCTAAATGGAAGCATCAGCAGATAAAACAGAAATTGAAATCACAACACGTGTATTCAGCCACAAATTAAGATCGGTGTACCGTAGTAAACATTTAACATTGTTTATAAAAATTTTGGAATGTATTAGGGAAGGCCGGTTTTGGGATCATACGAAGCCCAGATTTCACATATCATTGGATATAGGATACCACATATCATCGGATACTCAGCAGAACATATGCCCTTCAGGAACCCCTTATGGTGGTAGAGCAAAAAGAAGCATGTAGGCGTCATTGGATTAGTACGGTGGAAATCTGAATGCAGTTAGTTACACGGCGTGGAACAAGAAGTTGCTTACGTGGATCACTGTAAACGGACTAAAGTTGTCATGGAACAAATTTCACCTTCTGTTGTGAAAAATGCTGGTTTCGCAGTAGTAAGAGATTAAAAAAACTTCTTAGAATTCGAGCTGAAGATTTGCTCACTCGGAATGAATAATCTATGGATGATGACCGCTGTTACCGAAAATTACAATCAAGGGCGCATTGATTCTGAACATCTGTGGACAAGTATTGAGGGGCGATGCGAAAGTGATTCGTCATCCCTAATTTTCCTTCCCTCCCAAAAACGTTTAAATCACTTGTAAACACATTTTCTTCTCAATGCGTCCCACTGCCTGGGCCAATATTGCATACGCTTCGATTGCCGTTTTTTTCAATGCTTTATAAGATGTTTATGCATTTCATTTAATTTGAGCTTTTACACTGTTCATTCGATCTTCCGTAGCAAACTAAGTAAACTAAAATCTATGTTGTTTTATTTATATGCACTGTCTCCTCATTTTTTTTCTTTCTTTTATCTCGCTTTGTTTTCGAGATATCCATTCATTCACTCAACATTTTAGACTCACATTTTATTTAAAGTCTCACTCAAAAATTTTTAGAATATTTTATGACTTATACGCGTTAAGAAAGTTGCATGTTGAAAGTTACAGTAAATGTTACAATGCTAAATTCATAAATATATGAATGTAGTTACTGCTATCAATATAGATTTTGTGCTTCCTCTCAAACTTAGTAAATTTAATATACCTATTAAGGAAAAAATTGCATATAATTTAGAGTCGAAGCTTTAATATTTAAAATGGAAAATTATCAAGAAAAAGAATGAAAAATTAATATGCAAAGTAAAGAATAATTTTTATTAGTAACTGAATAATGGTTTTTTCTATAAACAACATCATGCGATTTACAGTGACATTTAGCCGGAGATTAATAAAAGTATGCTATTTTTATGATTCAGGGCGCTTTACTTCTTATATATTATTTAAACTGTTTTTAGATAGCTCTATTTCAAGGAATATGTGACATTTTTACTAATTTTTATTTTATTTTTCTGAAATAATATTCAGTATAGGGAAGCAGAACAAGAGAATATATAAAAGCATAATATATTTCATTTTTAACTATTTTTACTAAAAATTCGATTTAGTTATTTATACTAATTTGAAAGCATTTCTGTATAAATAAGTATAATAAATAGTGATTAAATAAGGGATCCATCACAATTTATCCCTAATGCTCTCCATTTTCAAGATTCTACAATTTAGATATGTAAATGTCCCATTTTAATTTTCATTTCATATTTTGGTTTATTTGGTTGATAATAAATTACTATTTTACCTCAAGATTAAAAGTAGTGGCATTTTCTCGATACACTGGAAATACCATTTGAAAACTGTCGTTTAACCATTTGTAATAGGTTTCGAGTTTATTGTCTTTAGTATATACATCGTTGCGTTTTCTGGTAGTATAAGTTTGGATATTATGTGGAAGTGAATTCGGTATTATCTTCACCATCAAGGCCACGTGATTGCTTCCACGTATCTTTATATAATTGCAAGACAGAGAAAATTGTGTATCTTATTATAAAATCACATAAGGAAATATATTATATCATACTAATATTCAAAACATTTTTTGAAACCCTTACATTTATAAAAAATCAATACCTTACATTTAATTGATATCATTCGAAGAATACTTTCATTCTCTACTTAAAATTAACCAATATATAAGAGATGATTGATTAAGTTATCATATTGCATTTTGTTGTAAAACAAAATATGGGAAATGCATTTTATTATCTTAATCAAAAGAGCAATTTGAAATTCACCTATGTATACGTTAACCACAGATGAATCCTAACTGTGATCGTCGTCAACAGTTCGACCTTTCCCACAGGTTTATGAGTGATACAGGAATACGAAGCAGCGAGATTCAAGTTACTATTTTGATCACCATGGAAGCGAGATCCAACCAAACTTCTTATCTCCCTTTTTGGATTATTTAAGTTAAGGCTTTGATTGGAATGGGTATTAAAAATTATTTTAATGTTGTGTTTTCTGAACAGTCAGGCGACCAATCAAATGACAAGCATTTAAAAACATTTGTGTATTTCAGACTATACATAATATCAAAAATAGTATTTTAAGCTTCAAAAAATTTAAATTTCTCGCTTGCATCTAAAATCCTGATTGGTAGATTAAATATTTAATAATTTCTGTATCCATATCTACTTTTTATGTACTTCATGCCGCCAAAATTTGTTAATTATTTTGGTGGCCTAAATTACAAACTTTGCTCTCAATGAAATATGGTTTCACTGTGACAAATATTTCATTTCCATCTTTTAAAATAAGTGATATTATTTCTGTCATGCTTCCAATCTATTGATTCTTAAAATTTTTAAGAAATTCTATTAATTACATTAATTTGAAAGGGTTTTGAGTTTAAAATTGATACAAATTATTATATCTGAACTAAATGATAGATAAAGAAATGATTTAAACATTTGGCGTTTATACAATATCTTATAGTATTATATTCTTCTAGGTTAAGAACCACATCATTTAAATCATTATCATTCGACAATTATTCTTTGTATTTACATGGAATTTATTTCTTTGTAACTGTAATTAAGACGAAAGAATTGAATTCCATAAATTAGCAATAAAATGGTTTTTTTCGAAACATTTCCCACTATTCATGCCCTTTTGAAGTTAGGATAGAACAAATCACACGTCACTTCCCACTGAACCGCATTGAAACTCACTCCATTATTCGACTTCTCGGTAGAGAAACTACTTTACACTGACGGTTCCGTCATTGAATTTGGCGAGCACATTTAATCGGCTCGCCAAGTATTTTAATTGGGAAACCGGCAGATCTCTGAATTTTAATCACTCGCAATGAAGATGGATGGGGGCCAATCGACATACCTTTTGAGCAGTAACCGAAATTCGCCAAAACTGAAAGCTCGTGGATCACTAATTGAAGACGGAAGACAAGTGTTCCGGCAAATTAGATTCGAATTTTGATGAATGACTTGTCATACGCATGCGACACTGTCGAATATTATGTGGCCTCGGTTACTTGTTGTTATGGTTCCGCCCAAAATCCTATTTCCTTGTATCTTGACCATTGTGTTCGGAGCGAAGGTAGACTGGCTGCGTTCTACAATAGATAAATGATCTACAAAAGCCTCTGATAAACGTTTGGTATAGTGTTTTTTAATTGCATTTGAAATTTTAATCCAACGACAAATAATTCAAACATTCAAATATTGTTGATTTTCCTTCTGCGTATCAAACAAATATCGGATCCATTTTCTCTCTATTCCTTTGTGATGCTGCATATTCTTTTTTTTACCAACTTAACCTAGCTAAGTTTATGCAATAGAGCTAGATAGTTAAAATAATAACATACATAATTATAGAGATAAATTCAACATATATCCACATATCTATCGCTCGAGAGGATTAAATCTATTATATTATACGGCAAATTTGTCCAATTAAATCATGTATAGAAATTAGAAATAAAATAAAACTGCAAACAGTTTTTTAGCAATAGAGAATAGAATGTTAGCTAAATGTAATGAAAGGAAGCTAATTTTAAAAATTAAAGTTTAATAGTCTCTGCATCTCTTATGAATAAAGACTTACTTGAGCGGATTATGTACCATAGCAATAACCCATTTTATTTGTTTAATATGAATAGTTTTATTAATACATTAAATATATTAATAAATATATTAATCTTTAAATACTTTATATATATATATATGAGTGTGTGTGTGTGTCTGTGTGTGTGTGTGTGCGGGTGTGTAAACCTATCTTTAGCAGTGCGTAGTCGAAGATAAATTCGTTTTATTCCATTCCTGGAAGAATAATTGCTACGAAGCGATTGCGTCAGTCTACATCGTGATACAAGAGCAATAGAGACAGAAATGTATCTCCTCTATAGCTTTACTATGATATTTGGGTGAGGATTTCTTTAATACGTTTCGATTTACATGTTTTTAAAAGATCGTTGTAAGCATTAGAGATTATTATTAGAGGGTAAGAAAATGCTGAAGATGGCAGTTTTATAGAGCGCATGCAGAATTAATTAAATAAAAAGTTGAAATTGGAAAAGAAAACATTATATACATATATATATAGAGAGAGAGAGGGGGGAGAGAGGAAGGGGGAGAGAGAGAGGGGAGAGGAAGGGAGGTAGGGGGGAGAGGAAGGGAGAGAGAGAGAGAGAGGGAGGGAGGGAGAGAGAGTTCTCAAGATCAGATAATGGGATGTATTTATAAAGCATTGCTATTATCCTTTGTCTGTAAGATATTGGTGGTATAAAAAATCGCTGTATTAGTAATAAATCATTTCTTATTCACATTTGCTGAAAGAAACATAATAAAATATTTTCTTCATTTTTCAAGCAAGCTTGCTTTTATTTCATTCAGAAACCATGCACTGAAAAAAACCTAGTAAAATTGCTATAAAATTTATCAACTTCATACCTCATGAAGTTATGAAAACTGCAGTCATAAAAATATCAATTACAAATTTTTCCTTTCGTTTTATTATTTTTAATACGTTATCACGGCACAAATTTAAGCGACAGTTTTAGAGCCATTTACAAAATACATTTTTTCATAAACGTAATAAAAGTTTATTATATAATGATTTTTTTTGCTGTTAATGTTTTACATGCTGTTAAAATAGTTAATTGCAGCATAAACTTACGCCATTTTTTTTCATAAATACCATTTACTTTTTTCGAAGCTATCGAGATAGCTATATCATTATTATGAAGTATATTAAAGGAAATCATTGAAAAATACTTTTTAAATAAAAGTAATTCATAAGAAATAATATCCAAAAAAGGGGGTGATGATGTCGTGTCCACGATACCACGGAAAGGTTTTTGAACGTAAAGATTCCTGAGCACCCGAGGGCACAAGTCCGACTTCTAGCTCATATGAAGGTGACACTCACACTCACGTGCACAACCCCTTTTTACAAGTGGGCTCTTGTATACACCACAAAGATAGAACACAAGGTAAAGAAAAACCATACCTGAACCAAGATTCGAGCCCGGGACGCCCAGATCACGGGGAAGACGTGCTGACCCTAAGGCACTATGCCGGCCAACTAAGGTGATATATTATAAATGTAAAATGTATAAAAAAAGATATTAAAGAGGATGTTCTATTTTGAATTAAGTAAAATAGAGGTATTTTATTAGAGTAGGTTATGAAAAACCATAGATATTCTTATAAAATGCAGGATATTAATGGTTATGAGTTCTTTGCTTGAATTTTTTTTTTGTTTTGTTTTACTTAATACATTCATAAGAAGGAAGCACGGGAGATTTTTACATTGGGTTGGGCCAATAAAAATAATTAAAAAATAAAAATATTGATGGAATAATTTAAATCTTCTAATACAAATAGGTAATAAAATAAACTTTTCCTTATAGTATTCGTAAGAATTTAAAATTATTCGTTATTGCCATTTTCAACCAGTGACTATTTATACAATTTTCAACACGTAAGAAACTATTTGCAAAAAAATATCCATAATTGTAAAATTGTAACGAGCTTACAACTGTTGGCTTCCTTTCTTATTTTCCAAGGGAACTTACTAAAGCTTTATTAATTAAATCGCGCCAATTTGCAATACTACCGATTTACTAAATAAAAATTTTTTCTCAGTGCTTTAAGAATCCAACGACACTGAAAATTGATATGAGTACTTATTTAATATCTTCGCATATGAAGAAATACTTATTAAAAATATATCTTTTCATTATAATCTAATACTACATCCCCAGATTAATAAAGACTTTTGTCAAAAAAAATATTTTTACCGTTTTGTGAAAAATAATCTAAATCCAGAAACTTTATTTGACTATTTCAATAGAAAATCTAATTTTTTACTAAATGAATCATTTATAGCACATCCCCTCGATTAAAACATTCTAAAGTCAATGCAAATTTGACAGTAAAATGGAAACTATAAACGACACCGCCACCAGTGAATGATGCATTTCTGCATATTTCATGGCTATAGAAATAGTCCCATGAAATCAAGTAATTTTAATTTTAAAAATATTATTTTCATATTCAAATTACTGATATTTAAATCTAAAATAGTTTCAGTTATATCAGTTACTATTAAATATATTAGGTTCACATTTAAGACTAATTGAATTTTACTGGTCACAATAATACTTTTATGTTTATATTGCCAGATTGATTTGCAACTTATTACAATATAAATGATGCATATCCATTATGAGTCGTCACTGAGAAAAGGTTTGGTATAAATAACCACTTCCTCTCCAATCAGCATATGCCATCACATATACCATAACATAACCAAACAGTCGATTGGTTTATAAACCAAATTTTCATCTTATAATGTGAAATCAATTCAACATAATACCCAGACGAGGTAGATTAAGTCAAAGTTCATGGATTATACTCAAATAAACATTTAATTTTTCTTTCATAAAGTATTTCAATCATTTTATAACTATTTTAATCCAGATATATTTTATCATGATATGTATATAAAATATGGCAATTTCTTTCATTATCTTCTACAGGTTATTGTAATTTAAATTTTAGTGAAAAGAAGAAATATTGGAATATATTTTTCTGATAAGAATTGTTAAATCCATCCATTACAGTTATTTTAAGAAATTGTGTTGATTAACATTATGAAACTTGCAAGTATTTTCATGTTTATGTTCCATTTGTAACGTCAATCTCGGCACTAATAAAGAAGATGAATTTATATTTCTGTTTGCACTCTACAGGTAAGACCGTTTGATAGAAAATTACCAACTTCAGCATATATATATATGGTAGTAATGTGCATCTTCTAGGCTTATTTTGCGATTTTAATTAGAATTTCAATAATTAAAAAATAATCACAATTATGTAGATTTCCCATCATAACTTCCGAAAATATTACATCAATTACAGCAATTTTTTACAAATTCAAAAAATTATCTTATTAATGATATTAATTTATTGTCGTGCAATTGTTTTCTGGATTTCAACAATTTTTTAAAAAAATATTTTTCTTTGCATAATTTTTAAAAATAGATTATATTGTTGCGTGAAATTCAATCCATTTTCACCAGATATTTTGTTGTTTCGTTATATATTTAATCACATGATTTTCTTCAATTATTGAAAGCGAAACATTATGTTTAAAATCTGTGCAATTTATAAGGCGAATAAAAAAAAGTTAAAGTTACATTATCGCAAATGTTCAATGACAGATGAAAGGGAAGTTAATGTTTTGATAGTTATGTGAGATACCAACTCCATGATAGGTTCATGTACAGAAGGAACAGAATGACAGGGAGCAGAAAGACAATTAAAATGACATCGCATTAATGTTTGATATTTTGAAGGAATCATGATCATGAAGTTATATCTAAACAGTATAACTAAAAGGAAATATAACCAATACCTTTCGCGAACCAGTTAACAGTCAAAATCCACTAGTATTAAAATATATTTGAAATATGTCGAATAAAATATGTTCCGAAACGTGCTTAAAAGCAAGCATTTCAAAATTATATATATCTTAAAAAATAAAACCATCACTATTTCCACTTTTCAATAATTATTACATATTGATATTTAACAAAATGGTAAAAACATATTTGTTTATCATGTGGGGATCAAAAAAGACTTTTTTTCTCTCTTTATTAATTTATACAACATTTATTTCAACAATGAAAAATATTATATACATACTTTTATATTTCATGCTTTTTCGAATGTTTTGTTCTTACTGATTTCCGCATGTTTTATTATTTTTTCATGAATGATAATTGAAGATTTTAGGCAGCTATCAGAGATTTTGAAATGTAATAATGTATTTTAATATTATTTAATCAACCCCTAGAGAGCGCGTCCCCAGGCGGCGGATAGGGGAATGCCTCCTTTGGTTTAATATTGGGTGGTAGGAGTGAAATAAAATAGCTCCCGTGGACCAACAGGCAGAAGTCCAACCATTCCAGAGGCAATGGCACCCCTCTTCTATGAATAGTGCAATAGATAGTACAATCGGTCATTGTCACCAAGGCTTTTGGAGGACTCTAATCTTTTGCACTAGCACTGTATGCTTAGACACGACAACAACAACAACAATATTATTTAATTAAAAATATAGTAAATATAATGTAAAAATGTTTTTTTAAAGCTGGTTATTAACGTTTTTAAAGTTGATAAAAAATATATATTTTGTATTTTAGCGTCAACATAAATTATAATGTGTCAAAGCATTATTTATGCTATTATCTTTGATTAATTATCGTTAATGAACAAAAAAATCTTTCAAATGGACAGATAAAATCTTTCAATAAGACAGATTAAAAGCAAATAATAATAATATATTGCCTTCTAAGAAATAGTTGTAATGTATTCTCTTTAATTTTGAATCTTTAAATAACTATAACAACCAACATATTATGTACTGATCAGTCATTACAGTGATAATAAATATGCTGGATTTAATGTGATATTTTTTTTCCAAAAATAATTTATTGCTTTTACAGTAATTACTTAATTTTATCAGTATTAATTTAACTGTGGAAAGCTAAGCTGTACTTACTCAGTCAAGCCGTTTTTAATCAACAGGAATCTCTTGAAGATATTTTTGTTACGAGGAAAATATTAATTATGCATTTTTTTGAATTTTAATAATTTATAAATAAACAGTTATGAAGACAGCATTACATAAATAATCATAGAGAAATTTTTTTAAAAAAAAATCTTTATCTATATCTATATCTATACTTATAATAAAGCTCAATGTGTGTGTGTGTGTGTGTGTGTGTGTGTGTGTGTGTGTGTGTGTGTGTGTGTGTGTGTGTGTGTGTGTGTGTGTGTGTGTGTGTGTGTTGGCGCTCTACAGGCCAGGTCATTTGACATACAGCTATCAAATTTGGTACATGTATACCTTAGAGATCGGGAATGTGCACCTGGGGTCCCTTTTTTATGAAATTTTAATTAGAATTTTAATTATTAATTAAAAACTAACTTTCCCGCCAAAAAAATCTTCCATTTTCCCCACCGCCAACTTCAATTTTTTTTTCTCCCAACAGAGATGAGGCTAGGGTTAACATTTTTCGGCGGATTATTTCAAACGATTCTGTTTATTTTCTTAATGTTTGATGCATTTAAAATTAAACATTGCTAATTAATCCATGTTTCAGATTCATTCGGAAGTACTTTTGAATTAAAATAACACAGAATAAAGGAAATTAAAAATGTATAATCTGCATAGCGTTACCCCAACTGGCGTAGAAAAATTCACGCATTTGCGTTACCGGAGCTGGCGAAGAAAATTCACGCATGCGCATTCTGAATGTTGCCATGACAACCGTTATCAACGGTTGATTTAAATTATTTTTAGGTTAGTTGCATGCTTTTGTAAGTAAATTGTATTTATGTTAGTTATATATTTTTTTGTATATGCTTATAGTTTTAAGTACATCGTTTTTTAAGTAGATTTTTTTAACCTGTTTTCAATTATTTAAATTATTTTTAGGTTAGTTGCATGCTTTTGTAATTAAATTGTATTTATGTTAGTTATATATTTTTTGTATATGCTTATAGTTTTAAGTACATCGTTTTTAAAGTAGTTTTTTAAACCTGTTTTCGACCGATTATTTTAAATGATTCATTTTATTTTCTTAAAGTTTGATGCATTTAAAATTAAACATTGTTAATGAATCGATCTGTTCATGATGAATCTGAGAAAATTTTGTTGACAAATTCTTGAGATATTACATAACTTAAGAAAGATATTCTTTAGTGCCCATAAAGTTTAAACGCTCAGTGACTCTATTATCAGTAATCATATTATTAAAAAAATGCTTTGTTTCAGTAAAAAATATTGTATTAATTGCAGTTTAGTCATTTCCATTTTAATTTTAAGCATAAATTCTTCCGGAACTAACAGAAAATTAGAGAGATACATATTATGTTATCTCTGAAGGACTTTATATTATTATGAGTGAATTACATGACTATCAAAATGTGAAGCTTTAAAATATTTGATGAAGAAGCTATTAAAGTAGGAATTTCATAAAATATTTAATTATTGAAATTTTAACGAGCATTAACATTGGCGAACCGGCTGGTCGCCAAAGGCGGCTAGTTTATAATAAATAAGGAAAATTAAAAAAAAGAATAAATAATAAATAATTAGAATTTAAAAACCTTGATAAAAATTAATAAATAAAAAATGTAAATCTTGATAAGTAATAAATAAAGAACATTTATCAAAATTTTTACATTTTAAAGATTTTAATTTGTTTACTTTTAATATATATATATAACCAAAATTTGTAAAAATGCCAAGTCAATATTAGCAAAAAGAATAAATATAGAAACAAAAAGGAAGAAATTAAGAATCCCGCCTGAAGATTTTTTCAAAGGTCACGCATATATTTTTGATATATATATATATAGAGAGAGAGAGAGAGAGAAAGAAAGAAAAATAATATTATTTCATCAAACTTCAAATATTTTTAATCAATGATTTAAGTTATATTCATGTCACGCATCAAGTATTTAATAAATTTCGTATGAAAATAGCAAATTTCTGCAATACATTGTTTTGCAATATTTTTCAATATTTTGTTTGATTATTTTCCAAAATGTATGAATTTCACGAATATTATAAAGTGTAACATATTGAATAAATTTTAAAGAAAAAAAGATATATATATATATATATATATATATATATATATATATATATATATATATATGGTCTGTTTGGTATTCTAACATCACACAACTTTCAATTCCATTCCAGCACGGGAAAGAGATTAAAAAAAACAACAGATTATTAAATAAGTTTAAAATTATTCCAAATATATAAATAAAAAAATATTACTTTATTTCCAGACGAAAAGAATTGGAACAATCTTTGGCGCAGAATATTTACCAGAATTTACATCCTCTGAGAATAAATGCAGAAACCAACGCTATAACATTAACTATGTCACGCACGGCTCAGCTTACAACTTTGCAAGAAAACTGCATCATGTAAGCAGATATTTTATTTAACAACAATTTACTCGCGTTCAATGCACGAAATTCGAACTAATTCAAACTCACTGAAGCAATTTTAAACTAAAAATGCATCGGAAAAAAAATTCCCGTGATCCGCGTCAGGCATTCGAACGTATGGCACGCAATTTTTGATTTTTGCACCAGGACATCAATAAACAAAAATGAAGAGAGAATTTCGAAAGCAATTTTTCCCTTTTGCCCCGTGTTCCACCTTATCGAGCTGCAACGAACTTTGACGAATCTGCAGCAGTTCGCAAACTATTTAACGAGCAGGGAAGATTAAATTTCGAAATCGTTTGGCTTCGTTCGCTAACAGCCGCGTTAATGCAAGCTCCACGGGACCAAAATCGATTATAGGATTTTCTGTGACTTGTGTGTGACAAGAAAGTTTGTTCCACATAGCGTTAATAACAAAAGATCGTACGTGTTCGCAATGTGTAATGTATTAACGTTTTTAGAAAATTCGACAGGGGAATCGATTCGATAGCATTTATGTAAGGGATTTGACATGAGAATAAAGATAACTCACTCTCTCCCTGATTCTTTTCTTGAGTGTCTGGCCTCTAATATTGACATCTGACGATTAACTATGTGATGAGGGAAATGACTCGAGGGTGAAAAGTGTAATGTGAATGGAGATAACACGTTGTAATGATTCTGGAAAATACATTTCTAATGCCTTGACGCGAAGATAATTGCTTTTTGAAATCCGGAAGGAACAAAAGGAAGCAAACAGGGAATGTAATTGCTTTATTGGGGATGATTAGATATGGCAGTCTATATTATTTAAAATGTAGAGTTGATCATATAATTGCTTGGATTTCATTTTAAAGCGGAAAGTGTGTTTGGTGGCAAAAAATTAGGGAAATATTTTATTTAATGTATTCATTTTAATAGTGCTCCTAGATGGAACTGATATTTCCTTACTTTATATTCTTTTGTTAACCCTTAAATGGGGAGGTGCGGTCTACGACACCGCATTTCATTTACACTCCAATTAAATGTTCTAATGAATGTCTTAATATGAAAAACTAACAATATATTTTGCAGATATTTTTCTTAATATATAGAATGTTTTAGAAATTTTTCAAAATATATTATCATTGAAAAAAGTAAATGCGTTGCAACATACATTTTCTTCTCAAATTACATGTTACAATAAATAATATTCTTGAAAAAGGATATTACTTTTTATTTTTTAAAATCATATTTATTTTTACAGTATATGAAGGTATATAGAAGACAATATAATGTAAAATTCAACAATCATATGAAAATTTAAAAAAAAATGACAATGGGTCAAATTGGCCCTTTTTTTATCGGCTTGTGTGACTTCCATAGCACGGTTTTCTAGGGCATTTTAAATATACAAGTTAAGAACTAGTATAAAAATCAACCTATAAATTCTGTATATATATCTCTTGGAATATTAATATATTTTATAAATTTTTCAAAATATATTACTACTAGAAAAATTAATTATGTTTGAACATACATATCAAAATCAGTTGAATGCGAAATTTCATCGAAAAACTCTTCTGTACAATTATCCTTATCACTAAAATCATTTTCTGCTTCATTTAAAAGTGTCATAATAGGATCAGCTGCTTTACTGCTTCATAATAGGATCAGTAAACTGGATGATATTTCGGGGCCCAAGTTTTAGAGCCATCTGCTAAGCCTTGTTTATCACTGGGACACTAACAGGGAGGTGCGGACTTAGAGACCTCGCTCGAAAAAATAACTGAATTATTTTTAAAAAAATCTGCTTGAATCGGTTGAAGAAGTGCACATGTATTGAAGGTCACAAAACAGGAAGCTACAGGATCAATCCATTTAATTGAGCTAAAAATAGAATAGGGGTGACAGAAAATCCATCGCTAGCGATCTCATAGACCGCACTTCCCCAGTTAAGGGTTAAGACAGTTACATGGTAATACGTTCCATCGTTTGCATTCAGCTAAAATAAAATTAATGGGTAAAAGATCTTTATGAAAATAATTGCATCTGCGTATTATCATATGGAAGCAGTTCAGATTAATTTCAATATTAATGAAATTCAATATTAAATTTTCAGCAATGATTCCAGTGAAACTAAGGAATTTTTTCAATGTTACTTGATTAAAATATTTTTAACAAAAATGAAATGGAATTATAAAAGTTTAGTTTTTTAAGTAAATTAATTAAATGTATTAAAATAAATATATATTTTCAAATTTTAGCAATTAAAGGATTCATTATTAAAATTCTTAAATTATAACCACAATTAAAAAATCTTAACTGAAAGCCTAAAATAATGTTTGAAAACAACTATTGTGTCAACGAAACGGAGTTGAAAATTTTAATGGTGTCACTTTCAATTGAAAGATCAGTGGTTTCTTCTGACCGATAGTGATGTATATTTTCCTTTTTTCATCCTATTAGCAATAAATCCATCCATTATTTAGCTAGTTATATTCTCCTCCAGTTTTATTCTCCTTCTAATTTTATTCTCCTCTAGTGGAGGAGAATAAAATTATCTATAGGAAGCTAAAGATATGAATTTCTAGATGGCTATCAGCTAGATTGGTAAAGTAGGAAAATTAAATATCTAGTGCATTCATGGCAATTATTGGATTTGAAGAGAATCTGCTTTCTTCTTTTTTTACTGGTATTGTTGATAATAAGTGTTCATTTCTTACATAGGTATTATTTATTATAAGTGTTAATAAGTGATCTTCTGTAGCCATCTATTTCATCCAAAAAGCTTCAAAATTGGTTGTGAAAAAGATAGTATCAAATTATTTTATAGATAGTTGTTGATTTTTTTCAATAAGGATGTTATTTTTTTTTCTGAAAATAATTTCTTATATTTACATGTTTTTAGCATTTTTTTTTCAAAATATATTTATGTGACATTGGGATCAATATGATAATATAACTTTTTCTCGGATTTGTGCTTAAAATCTTGCGCCGTGTATTATAAATTCAACTAAAATAATAAAACAATAAAGTTAGACATCAAATAACAATCAAAGAAATACATTGCTTAAATTTTTAATTTTTAATTTGTTAAAACTGCTCAACAAAAAGTACAAATATGTTATTATTATGACCACAATGGTTCATTATAAATCATTTAATAGATAACCATAGGAATACCAAAAAAATGATAATAGAAAACGCATTAAAAGATAGTGAATAACTTTTTTTAATATTTGAAGGGGCATGATTATAAAAGGAAATCAAATGGTTTTCCTTTTACAAAATTATTTTACATTTTTACACTGATTTTTTTTAATAAAAATGTAAAAATATTTATTTTAAAAATATTTGCATAAAATACATTGAAAAGCATCTTTAAAGCGAAAATATATCAATTAAAAACTGAAAATGGTTTGAAAAAGATTTTTTTTGACTAAACAGAAGTGCCAATAAAAAAGAAACTTTCAAATTTAGAAATTGCCAGGTGATTTTTGGACCTAGTGCATGTAAATTAAACATATCTCATCCAGTTCCAGCATCTAAAAAATAAGCTGTATTTTTATCGAATCCCAGCATTTTGGGTTTTGGCTTATAAATATTTTTTTAACATTATGATATATTAAAACAATTGCAAAATCTTTGAACGAGTAGATAGCTTATTCTATAGTTCAGAAACATGATTATTCTTAGAATTATTCTGTAGATTAATTAAATCAACTTTTAACAAATATATACAATGATTACCAATTTATGAGGTTTTTTGTAAAGGCTTTTTTACCTAATTACAAAATTTTGAGAAAATAGCTTAAAGTATATAAATATAGCATAAAAGCATAAAATACAAGAATCATTGTAATTTTTCTAAATAATGTTTAAAGCAACAAAATTCAAACTATTTTATAAAGGAAACTATTCAGAGATTAATGGTATTCAATAAAAAAATGATGGTATTTTTCACCAAAAATTAACTTTTTTAACGTGTATCTTAATTAATTTGGACATTATTATCTATGTTATAAATATTAAATATCATCCTAATTATCACCATAATTCTTGGAAAAAAAATTTCCTAGAGGAAATATTACCATCATTATTCAGAAAACTCTTTCAAAGCACTTATGAGAAACAAATTCATATCAATTCCTTACCTGAAATGATAAGAAGATATAGTACATCATGAGTCAAGCATGGTTCCACCTTTTTCAGATAGCATAAAAGCTCTTGTAATAAAGCGGCGCATAAATCACGGTTATGCGCCATTGGTACTCATATCCCTGATAAACTTAAGGTTTTTGTGTAGTTACTTAAAGCAGATATTTTTCACTTAGCAATACAATCTGTAACGGTGACGCATTGCGTGAGCATCTGAGAGGCTGTCACATTAATAACAATAAGATACCAATGCGTATGCTCTTTGGTGAGATCCAGGTCTAATAAATCTTCTGCATATAAAAAGGAAAACTATCTGCCTCATTTATCGTACTTCATATCCCGTTTTATATGCAATTACTTTCTCTTGTGTGTCACTGTTTGACTTTATGCAGTACAGAGGTAGAAGATGGTGTTTTGCTTTCTAAATGATTGATGTTCTCGAAGAATGGTTTTGAAATTGAGTGATTTAGAAGTAAACACAAGTGAATTTATTTCCATTGTTGTTCATGGTTCTCAAAACTGGAATTTGATTTCCAGGTTTATTTTCAAATTCACTGAAATTTAGGTATCTAAAATAAAAGCATACGGGATAATTTTACATAAAAATTTTGATTTTGTTTGAAATCTTTAAATCGCAAAGGAAATGTTATTAAATCTCAAATTCAGAGTTATATCTTTAAATATTTCTATCAGTTTTTCGGTTAATTATTAAGTTATCATTTTGATGTCTTTGAAGAATTGTTGAAAGTGAGTGATTTAAAAGTTAACACTAGTGAATTTATTCTCATTATTGCTCATGGTCTTAAAACTTGAATTTTTTTCCAGGTTTATTTTCAAATTCAAGGAATGTATTATATGCCTTGGAGCTACGGTATATGAACGTATACGAGGTAATTTTATATATAAAATTTCGATTTTGTTTGAAATATTTAAATCACAAAGGATAATTAATTTACAGTTTCGAAGTTATATTTTTAAATATTTCTATCAATTTTTGGTTTAGTTATTATTTTATTTATTTTATACTTTATTATATTCTTGAAGAACTGATTTGAAATTGAGTGAAATAGAATTGAAATTGAGTACTAGAGATCTAAAAGTAAATTTATTTTCATTTTTTCTGATGGTCTTAATGCTTGAATTTGATTACCAGGTTTATTTTCAAATTTAATGAATATATTATAACAGCAATGGAATTTAAGTATCTAAAATAAAAGCATACGAGATATTTTCACATGCAAAGTTTTGATTCTGTTTCAAATATTTAAATCGCAAAGGAAATCTTATTAATTTCCAAATTCAAAGTTATGCCTTTAAGTATTTCTATCTTCTTTTTTTTTTTTTTGGTAATTTAGTAAGTTATTAATTGTTTTCTCTCATATTATCACTATATAAAAATAATAAAAACATTCTTGTCTATATAAATATAGAGAATATTGTTGCATTTATTAAATTATGAATAGTTAAATGATTTTATAGCTCAATAAAGTAGTGCTTTACTAGAAATTGAAAGATGAATTTCTGGATAGTTTTCGAGGACATTTTTTTTCTTTGAATTCATTTATATCACCATATTATAAAATTTTAAGTATTGCATCAGTTAGTGTAAATTTTAATCATTTAAATATTATGATATATTCAGTAAATATAATACTTTTACAATGGAATTCAGTTGCAAAAATAATTTTAAAGTCAAACCTTATTTTTAAATCTTTAATTTATGACCGATAATATTCTGATTATGAATTCAATACTCATTTGAATTCTTATTTAATTAATTATCAATAAATGTCATGATCAATCTATTTTATTTCATAATTAAATAAATTTAATAGAATGATTTCATGACTTTTCTACAAATGGACCAAAAAAGGGGAAAATACAAGGTTAGAGAAAAAAATGAATTTATCATCAAAATTCATGTGCAAACATGGTTATTTTTGACATAGATACCATGAAGATTTCAGAGTTGGTGGCTGGCATGAGGATTGAGGAATCATATTGGTGCTTCACGTTTCCGATTCCCATTTCGAAGAACGTTACGACAAGTGATGTTGGATATCTTCATTTAGTGTATTATATCATTAACCCAGAATTATTATTATAGCAATCTAACAAGCTCTTGAAATTAGGGAAATGTCAAAAAAGGGATGAAGGGAAGCAAGGGCAAGGAACAAATCTCTCGCAAGAAGATCTATGAATGTTTCGACATTTCTGCTTCCTTTTCATTTCTTTAAAAAAAAATAAAAGAATTTTAAAAGTACTGGTGTGTTTCAAATGAATGTTAAAGCCTTTTTTCACGTTACTGCCGGTAATGTCCTTCAAAGAAGTAATAGAAACATCATCCAAATTTCTATTAGCACATCAGATACAATAATATCTTAGAAATTTAAATGTTATAAGTGAATATATGTGTTCCATGTTCCCAATTGGCCAATTTTACTATTCTGCAAAATAAAAACGTTTCTTCTCTTGTAAGTTTCCTCTGAAATATAAAAGTATTATTCCACTTAGAATGGAAGACAATTCTCTGTATTTTAAGACAGAATATTCCATTCTTAAAAATATCATCTCATTCAATAAAAAAATTCCTTAATTTTGGCGAAAGAAATTTGGTTATTAAAAATGAAATGTTGACTATTAGTGCTTATGTACCACTAGAATAATGAGAACCAATGGGATGTTTTTTGTAGTATATGTTTTTTCTAATCATCATATCCATTGTTTAAAACCATCTAATAAACTAAATGATATCCATTCTCATTAAAAAAATAATGAAATCAAAGAAAAAAATCACATATACAGTAACAAAATGTGTTCCATGGACTTAATTCAATGATATAATGGATGGCGTGTTTTAACTTCTGTGTGTTGTTTGCTGTGTTGTAACTGTCATAATTTCTCGATATGGACTGAAGGTAACTTATTTGAAATATACGAAAAATGGATGTTGTAAGTAATTTGTTATTACCTACAGCAACATATTGAACGGAAGCCAACTAATTCACCCGGAATTTCATTGAGAAATTACAATTGGGATTCAACAAATTAAAGCAAAAAAGAATAGACAGCGTTCAGAACTAAATGTTATCGTTTGCATATTTCAATGAGAGTCCTTAAAGAAACATTTCAAGAAAGATGTGCACAATGTGAAAAAAATGAGTATTCAGCAATGGATAAAAGAATTATATTTGAACGATTTTTTATAATTCCATGTAATATAATAATAATGTCCAATTTGATTTATTCTTTTGTGTCATATATGTTTCCTTTCACTTAAAAGATTTCTAACTGAATGCATATTTGCAGTTAGTTACAAATATACATTTTATCCCTCTCTTTTTATTATTCCGATTATTCGACACAATAGTCCTTCAGTTATCAAGTGTAATGTTCTTAATTCAAAGGGACTAAATTTTCCAATTGAGATCATCAAAAAAATAATATATAAAAACCTTTTCTTCATATTTCAACAAATGGTATCCTTAAACTATAGCATTAGAAAATTAAATATCCAAAATATCAACTTATAATTAATTCGTCCATTGAAGGAAAATTTTAAATCACATTTCTTTGTTTAATAATTAAATTTCAAATAGCGCAGTACTACTGCAATAATTCTAAGTAGGTTGGAACTCAGTTGCATTCGAAGGCGTTTGTATGCTCAACGTGTACTTCAATGTTTATGAATAGTTGTAATTAATAAAACGGAATTCTGAATTGTAAAATCTTCCGTTTAACTAAACTTCAGTTATTCTGAATCTGCCCAAATAATTACTTTGATCTCGAATTCCTGTGTAGAACTTATTGTTCAGTGCATGCAAATGGTTGTAATTAATGAAACATAATGTAAAATCCCATTTATAATTTCTTATACTTAATAAATGAAATGTGGAAATGTTCATATTCAACGCAAAAAAAAAATTCCATCTTCTTAGATTTCTTTTATTTGTCTAGTGACGTTTTTCTAATTATTTCTACAAAATATTTAGATTTCCATTTCCATTTTTATTCATTATCATCAATGAAATAAATGCGCACGCTTAGAAATGTTTTCTGTGGTAATTTTGACCATAGAACAAATATCTCAGCTAGATTTTTTTTTTTCAATTCTATAATTTTCCTATTTGTGAAAGTTCATATTTCGTTTTATAAGGGGGTTTTGATTGGAAGGAGAACATTTGAAGTTTTGGTGTAATAGATTTTTTTTGTCTTGTCACATCCAGTTATTTCTATATTTATCATATTTTCAGATTTATATCTTCTTTAGAGGACTACAAAGAACATTGGCAAAAAAGCATTTGTGAGAAAAAGAAAATTGCTAGTGTTACGGAATTTATTTGAAGCTGCTTAAGTTTCAAATAAAAAATCTATAATCCTAAAATGAATATATTCCTAAATATGAAAGTGAACAATCTTAGTTGATATTTTTTTTCTAGAAATAGAGCTAATTCTTTACAGAAATTGCTCAAAGTTATTTTTTCACTGAATCAATAAATGGAGATAATTTAATAAACAAAAACGTGCATGCTTTGCACATTAAGACGACTTGAAGACAACAATAAAGGATCAGAAGCAAAATAAAGTACGGTGAATAAAACATTTTATTCTCAAAATAACCAAAATAGGCAAAATGAAGCTTTTACAAAGGATGGGACAACACAAATTACAATTTCTTCCAATCTATTATTCTTTAAGAGGACGATAGCAGCATAAAATATGGAGAAAGAAATTCGGATTGAGTTCATTTTTCATTAGGCATGTAATTGTTGATACTTTTATTTAACATTTTAGTGCTTGGAAATTTTTTACCAATGAAAATTGTCTGCATATCATGCAACATTTTGCAAAAGCAGAAGTTCAAAAACATATCCAGTATCTGCACCGGAGTATAATTATTACGATTTATACGCTTCTCAATGGTATTTTAAAAATAATAAACAAATTGTAGTCTATTATTTGGGTAAAGATTAGCAAAAATTTGTAAAATAATAGACTTGTTGGCATTTTAAAAGTTACTAAGTAAGAAATACACAAATAATTCAAGTAGGGAGAACGGCACTCTTGTCATCTCTGAATCAAATCAAACAAATTTTATCAATATATTTGGGGAGTAAGTAGTAACTTTACGAATTTTAAAGGAATCAGCTAAATAAATTTTATATAATCATGAAGCAACGTTTATATCAAATCGGTATAAATAATTTGAAATAATTCTTCAGAATAAATGTACCTTTCCATTTTGATTGTTGCTCTGCTTATAAAATGCTGCAGATCAATACAAGCAGAGAAAGGTTTAACATTATGGAACAAATAATTGCCAGTGTTGACCAGTATCAAATCATACTTTTTGAATTATTATGTATATTTTCAAATTGATTTAAAAATATGGAGTAAACGGTGTTCGGATAACATTGGGCTAAAATCAGAAAGACATCGGTAAGTTTCTTTATTAAAGTTTGAAATTTGAAAAAAAATGTAAATTTCAAGATTATTGTTTCATTAAAATATTTACCTAGAACTTGCACCAATCTTTTTTTATTTGTAAACTGTGTGCGAATAAATATATATTAAAATATTTTATTGATAATTAATTTTGTTCTCAAACCTCATTGTAAGGTCAAAAGCTTCAATAACATATGTTCCGGAATTTCAAATGATTTATAGTAAATAGACTTTTTACTAATCTGAAAATAAATTATCAAAGTTATTAAAAAAAAAAAAAAAAAAAAAAAAAAAAAAACATGATTTTGAATTAAGTTTGCATCCATGGTCTCAAGAAGAGAGAAAATTAAATTTACGTTCATTTTTATCTTCATGAATTTAATGATGCTTGTATTTTTATAAATTTTAAGACAAAGAAAAATATTCAAGTCTATTCTGAAAGTTTTAAATACATATTTTTTAACGAAGAACATAAAGAAAAATTTAGAGCATAAAACAGCATTTTGTATCGTTTTTTTTTCAATTTTTATAATTTTTATTCTGAAATAGTAAACATTATTCATGGTCGAAATAATTAAAATGTCAATCTTTAAAACAACAATACTTATAAAATAGATGACATAAAAATATATACTTGGTTTCGTAATTATATTTTCACAATAAGATGTAATGAAAACAAATGAAGGCGTTTCTGTATTAACTTATTAGTTTGGATATCGGTTTTTTTCAGTTTTCATATATGAGGAATTTTTATCAATACTTTTAATTATAATAGACTACGCTGTAAGTTGGAATGTTTTCAGCATAATTACTATTCCTTTTATCAAATGTTTCGCAATTTTTATTTAATGTAACATATATGCATAAGAAGAAAAAAAAACTAAATATCTTTTAAGGTATATTTTTATATTACTGTAATCAAACAGTATGTGCTGCCAAAATAATTTGAAAAATAAACAATTTGTAAGTATATTTGAATTGGTTTATCTCGCTTTGGAGCTATTAATCAAATATCTTTTAATATTTTAAGCATATAAGTTTATTGAAATTCTTAGCCCAGATTATCATTATGAAACTTGGAAACGAAAATTCTTATGAAATATGAAAAGATTGGAAGAATGTAGGCCTAAACCTATTTATTTTTATCCTTTGAGCCATCAGGAGATTAAATCACTTCATCCATTCAAAGTCTTCAATTTAGTAGCTTCAAGTTGGTTGAATTTTAATTATGGAAGAGGATCATATGAGATAAGGATAATGCTTTGGAGAAACTTTGAATCCAGATGTCTTTAGAGCCATTAAACTCATAATACTTAATCAAAATATCTGACATCAATTATGGGAAGGATTTCAAAACGAAACTCTTCAAAAGAGTATTTGGCTTAGAAATTTAAAGAAAAGGGAATGATTCTGCTTAAGGGCCCTCGATTTCAGACATTTCATAATCAAAACTCAGGAGTGAAAATATGGTCTATTCTTTGCTAGAAACAGAATCGAATACTTGATACTTTAAGTATTTAAGGTAGGTGAATACATTAAAAAGTTCACTTTTTACGAAATTATATATATATATATATATATATATATATATATATATATATATATTCTTTATGTTGAATCCATTTCTTCATAGGTCTTGTTTCTCAGTTCATTTTTTGGGAAGTTATACTGATTTTTACATTTGTGTTTACATGTGTTTTAATGCTATTTTAGATCTTTCTTTAGAGACTACATTCTCAAATTCTAATCTGTTATAGAATTTTCTTACGAAAAGCTTTATAAATTAAATTCTAATGCATATTTTTTGTTCAAATTTGAAATATTAATTTCACAATACGATTTGTAGTTTTTGAACCGGGAAATAAGTATTCTATTTGTTTAGAAAAATTTTATTGTTGCTGAAGTACTTCACAATGTGAAAAAAGAAAATTCACAAAAGAAAATAATGTTAAGTTTCAAATTGTGATTGGTGTTCTTTTAACTGGTACCACCATGTTCTTTTGCCGGCATCCTGGCATAGGGGTAGCGCGGCTTCCCTGTGATCTAGGTGCCCCGGGTTGCATGGTTGTTCTCTACCCTGTGTTCAATCTGTGCGGTGCATGAATGAGTCCCCCTGTGAAAAGGGGTTGTGCAAGCGAACTACAAGTCAGACTTCTTCCCTCGGGTGCTCAGGGGTCTTTACCCTCAAAATCTACTGCGCAAAAACTTGGCTTAAAATAGCCACATGGAAAAAAAAAAAAAAAAAAACCGTGTTTTTTTAATAATTTGTTCTGCTAATTGTATATCGAAACCATCTAATAATGTTAAAACCCATTATATCACACAACCGATCGTCTATGGACTTTTTAGATTCAAAAATAAAAACTCTTATTTTTAAAGTATTACACTTAATTACTTTGTGGAAATACGTCTCGAAATACCTATATCTTTCTGATCTTTCATTTTTCTGTAGAGGTAAAATTTTTATATTTGATTTCAGCGTAAAAATTTAATTATTAATAAATCATGCAAATTATTTGTCAACGCATTTGTATACATTTATTTACTGATTTAATTTATCTAAACCTCATTAAGAAGTTTTATTAGATTCCAGAAAACATTAAAGATTATATTATTAGTAGAACGCATGAGAAAAATATATACATACATCAAAAAATTATTCCTATTTCAACAAAAACAGCTCTAATTTATTGAACAGAACAGACATATGTTATGTACAATAAATATATGAGCATTTGCATAAAGATCAACACAAATATCTGCATATATGAGCAATTACACTAAGAGCTAAGAAATGACTATTATGATAGTCTTCGCCATAAGAAGAATTAAAGTAAAAAAATGTAAGCTTTATTAAATAACAAAAATCCCTCATTTTAAGAGTTTCTTCATCATAATGCATTTGATAACTGTGGTCTTCTTATTTTTTTCATTTTCCCCCTGAACAAAAATACTCATAAACTTTAAATCAAACAATAGCTAATAACCTTTAAAATGAAGCCTTCCCTAGAGAAGCATAAAATCCATATTAATGAGGAAACGCATCTTTTATAACGACATTTTACACGCGACTCTGTGTTTACTTAAGGTAATATTTGCTTTCACTTAAACCTTAAAAATTCCATTCTTAAACCGTGTTTGGGCGAGTTTTAATTTTCAGTCTACAACCCAAGTTATTTTTTTAGACTTGATTTGTGGGAGCTTTGAAAAAGCTTATCTACCCATGAAATATTATTTTTTCTAATATTCTGAATATTTTAAGGGCAAGAAAAACTTAAAATCTTTTCAGTGTCTTGATTGATTACCCTTCATTTTTCTTCGAAAGATACAGCTTTTCAGATAATTTGAACTATGGCTCAGCCCTCTTTTTTTTACAGTATTTTTAAATTTTGGATTGCCTATAAAATATATAAAAATTAAAGTAGCATTGGCGTTATTTTATTTAATGGAAAATGCTCCGAAACACGGGCGTCATAAATTGAAGAAAAGTTAAAACTTTTATCGATAGTTTTACTTTTTTCTTGATTAAAATATTGCCATTGGTAAAAACAATATAAATTTTATCGCAAAGAAATTTATGTCTTTTACATTATAAAGATATATTACAGAGGCTCTAGAAACTCAGATTAATGCAGTAAATTCTTAATTCATTTAAATTGCTCTTTGTTTTTGTTAATTAATATATCATGTGACCAGAATTCAAAATTAAGAGTTATGTTCTAATCATAACAGGACATTAATACAATTAAACTACATGTAAACTCATCATACTTTCAATTCTGTCTCAAACTAATATCTAAATAGACATAACCATGGAATATAAATATAATATGAAGTTAAGATATATTTGAGTATTAGAAGCCTGAAGACTGAAATGTATTGATGACTAGAGAGTATCTAGATATTTCTAACAGGAGTCAACGCATTCTAAGAATAATAATTACGTAAATATTTAGCAAATTAAGTTAAATGTTATCTAGTGATAAGGTTTAATGTGTTATGGATAACAGGATTAATTAATTAGAATCTTATTAGCAACTGTGTAGGAATTTAATTAAAGATAATATAAGAAGAAACATGATGCTTTTTGCACCAATCTCAGAGGACACATTGAAGAAAAAAATATTATCTGTTTTGTTATTTTTTGAGACCAAGTATTGCAAAATCTCACAAGAGTACCATATTTTGGAGTTCTTATATATTTAAAAGCCGCTGTGATGGTTGGTCACTAAAGAATTAAACGATGCCGGTGCCATTTATCGTCACTACAATAGTGCTCCATTGAGATTCTTAAATTAATGAAATCGTGCTGAAAGGCAAAAATTATTTTCAGAAAATTCAAAAGTAAACTTGATGCATATGTTTCTGATCATTTTGTTTCACCAAGCACAAAATTCATAGCTTAAGGCTATTAGCGTAAACTTGCTAACATAGCATTTAAGATTGGAAAAAAAAAATCTGAATTTTGTTTATGAATATTGTTAGTTGTGTTCTTGAACGAGCGATAGGTTATCTAATGAGGTAAAATACAATCAAAGTTTTGCTAAAAAAAACAGTAAGAAGCAGTAGAATTTGTATACAGTTACTGCTGCCACTACCAGTTTCAAGCATTGCCACTTTTCTGAAAAAAGATATTCAGAGCATTGATTTTCTTCTTTTTCAATTATGTGGCAAATGATATTAATAACGTATCTTGTAAGTGATTATTAAACTGAATGTCGGTTGCATGATTTCCTGACTGGCAAATGTTTCGTAAAAGATACACTTACTTATGAATCATTTACAATAATAGATTTTCAACTCTATTCTGTAAATAGAAATCTACCAGCAAGTTTTAGTAACATAATTATTAGGAATTAATCAATAATGGTTGTAAAAATATTTGCTGTAAATGCCCGAATTACATTCTCCAAGAAGGTTTTCAGAAGTTTGGATACTTTTTCTTGAAAAATATATTCAACGCTTTGGTTTTATACTTCTCTCTCAAGGATGTGATATATGATTTGAAGTTAAATAGCGTATCTTGTGAGTTAATGTTAAATTGAATGTCAGTTGAATTATTTCCTGAATAGCAAATGTTTCAATTATGACAGATTCATTTGCTTATGAATCATCCAAAATAATGGATTTTAAACCTTACATTCTAAATGAAAATATGCCAGCAAGTTTTTGTAACATACTTATACGCGATTTTTTAAAATTGCTGTAAATGTCTCCACAGAACGCACTTGCACGTATGGAAGTTTTATACGGTATGAAATACACAAAATTTCGTTCAAAAGTTGTAATTACATAATTTCTTGTTATAAATTCTTTAATAATGATTTAATCCTGTTAAAATATCCATATATTTTCAAATTAAATTAATTGTTAGTTTTCATATTTCATGATCTTCGATGACTAGCCCATTTTAACATTTTTGTCAAGGCCTATATCAATAAAAACAAGTTTGACTTTTTCAGATTATATCTTAATAGACGCAGTAAGCTGTATCTTCGTACCCTATTCCTGCAGCTGATATAACGTATTATAGTAATCAACAATTCCATGCAGATGAAATAACGTATTATAGTAATCAGCAATTCCATTTCAGCAAATGCAATCCATGAATCAAATTCATCTGTTAGAGCATTAGAGATGCGAGTCCATTTGTTCACTAATCAGATAATGATCTTCAGAATCCCTGATTTTAGAGTAATACATGGTTGCTAGCACCTGACGTGTTCATTCTAATTAGATTAGAGCTTTAAGTCTGAGCCGGCATTCACCCGTTTCTTCTCGATGATTACAATGTGTTGTCGCAATCTTAAGTTGTCACTTTGTAATGGACTAAAGAGAATTTCCCGTGAATTCTTGGAAGTGTTCAAAGCTTTTGCATCAAACAAATGCTAGACATGCGAGAGGGCTTGTCTGAAGGTAAAGATTGAATACTGTAATTATTTAAATTCTAATATCGTTTAACTGTAGCGATTTTAGAATAGTTATTCTCTATTAAATTGAGCATTAAGGTGACAGAAATAATATTAGAAATAATGATTATCAGTTAGGAGGTTTAATTAATATTTTTTTACCAAGCATTTTTTAGAATTACAATAGGCTGTTTATTAAATAACCAAATAAAATGCATTATATTTAATTTAATTTTAGACCATACTGCATCATGTTACAGAGCCTGCATGAATCACCTGATACTATTGCCAAATTACTCTCCCTTTCTTAACTGACTGATTGAATACCTGCATTGCTTACTGTGTCCGTTAGAGACGCTCACCCAGACATGGATCCCAGAAGAGATTGGAAGGTTTTCTAAGAGCTGCCAGATGATAAATTTATATAACAGCTAGCGAAACAGATATTTCCTTTGTATAACAACCACTTAAGACCGGAATGTCATTGCAATTTTTATAATAGGAAGGAGATTTTCTTGTGTTTGGAAGAGAAACTTTAATGTGCCTGAGACCATGCTGTTAGGAATAAGAGGGTTAAACTACAAAATTTATGAATTTAATTTCAAAATATCATAAACTTACCAGCATATTTTTTCTATTTGATTTTTTTAAAATTAAAATTTGAACATAAAAGAACGCTATCAATTTACAAACAAGGCAAAAATTGCCATTTAGAAAGTAATAACTTCGTTCTCAGTTTTAGAAATTTTACATCAGGAAAAAGTTTTCTACGACCAGAATCGAAGATGATGGATTTTTTCTCTAAGATCTTATGTTCATTCGAAATGTGAAAAAATTCACCATCGTTATAAAGCAAAAAAAAAAAAAAAGTTTTATCTCTCTCTTCCTTGAGTTCCTTGAGATTCGTTTTTAGATTTTTGTATTCCAAAAAAAGTCTTTATTGGAATTATGAATATTTCTGAATATGATAATTCATAAAAATGCAATGATTTGGTGAAAAAACTGACTTATAATTTTATTACGATAACTAATTACTTGTAATAAATTTTGATCCAAATCTAATAGTATGTGTTTATGAACGTGTGTTGTGTTATTCTGTGATAATTTAAAAATGATATAGTTTTGAATATTAATATATTTTTTTTACAATAAATTTATTTGCCAATTTCTAATTTTTATCTGCACCCTTCGTCGCAGACTCTATATGTTTCTTTTTCTAGATGAAACGAAATTTGATTTGTGGGTTTGCTTGTGAACCAAATTTTGGATCCAATTAAACAATGACAATGTTAAAAAAATTTATAATGGATTTTTCTCTTAAAAAACTCTTCTCATTTTGAGAAATAAAAAGAAAAAAAAAGAATATCTCAAGATTTTCTTTTTTTTATCAAACTGCAATAAAATATTTAATTTATTTTGATTGCTTTATATTCAACTATAATTGCTTCAGTAGGCGTATAATAACCAGCATTCCCATTAATGGACTATTGAAACGCCTATTGCGTATTTTAATACTATTCTCAGAAACCATTAAAGTCAATTCTCATTTATTAAGGCATAAAAAATAAATTTATAAGAAAGAAATTAAAGATTTTTTCAATGATAATTATTATTTCAATGATACCAAAGTACGAAAATGTGAAACGCACAATTCTAATTGTCGAAAACATTTAAGGTGCATAATACTGGCAAGAAATGATTAAATTAATTGTCAGAAATGAGAGCATTAAAATTAAAAAAAAATAAAAGATCGCCTAAAAAACTCATTATCATTAAGAAGAATGGAAGGTAGATCAACACATAGCAGTTTATGGCGAGTCAAGAACGATTTCGATTAATTGATGCAATGCATCGCAAACGAGAGCTTCATCGATTTTAATTATCGTTCTTAAGCTGCGAGAATGAGAATTTATTGGGAAGTGATTTTTTTCCTTAAAGCATTTTTATTTCATTTATTCATTCTGACATTTTATCGGCATCAATTAAACGTAGATTTTTTTTCTCTTTTTGGAAGAAGTTAATATTATTATCCTCAGGATGCATTTAAACTTGTTTAAGTAATGATGCATTCCTAAGACTCATAAATTCTTTTTAAAGAAGAAACAAATTAATAAAAAAATAATGCTGACATAGATCTCCTCTAATCTGAATTTTTAAATTTTGAGCATGTTTATGATATGATAATAAAAGATTGTTGCTTTTTTGCAATTATGTATAAGTTGTTAATATCATTTCTTTAATTGAGCATTCAATATTTTACATTAATTTTGCTGTCTAATGTAAATTCTGTCCTTGTAAAAAAGGAAGCATTACAATAAAGAATATTAATGATTGCTAAAAAATATTTTTATGTAGTTTTTATTCAAATTTTCAACAAGAAATTAACAAGATGATTAATAATTATGAAATTAACTCTTAATACACTTTTCAGCAATAAAACAATAGATTTTAACAATAAAAAACTGTTCATACCATCCACCGATATGTACTACTTTTTAAGTGAGCATTTCGTTATAATTGTAATGATTCTTAATAAGAAGAATTGAAGAAGCATTGAATACTTCCTTTTATATGTTATTTAGTTCATCAAATTTCGTCAGATATATTTCAAAAAAGATTAATACAATATTAAAATAACTTGGAAGAAAAAACAATATTTGCATCGATTTAAAACATACGAAATATTATCTCTGCATCATATTCCTTCAAGTTTTTCAATACTAGATTTTATAAAAATAATGAATTTCTGTCCTGCAGATTAATATTGTGAGACAATATAAAGATGAAACTGATTATATCACATAATATGCAAAATAAACAACGTGAAAAAATTATTATTTAAGAAGTTTTAAAAAGCAGAAGTTCATTTTTTCTAAGTATATAAAATAAAAGAATAACACTTTTTTATTAATATTATTTACAAATTAAATAATACTCAATCATTTACTAATAAATAAATAATAAAATAAGTGTTTATGAATTTAATATTCATTTTATTGTTTCAAATATTTTTTTACTTATTTAGCCTGGTAATTATTGCCTCAGATCGTGACCTATAAACTGAATCAAAAATAAATTTATTTAATAATTAACTAATAATTTAGCTCAAAAAAATCTTAAAATGCATAAATGTTAAAAAAAATGATCTAAATAAAAATAGCATTGTACATATGATATTGTTAAAAAAGTATAGAAACTAATTATACACACATATAATGTATATATACTGACAGGTTCAACCTTTTATCAAAGTGAAAAACATTTTGAATGCAGTTATTATATAGTATGGGTTCAGGAATTACGTGAATTAAGTAATCAAGTTCTGGCATTTGGGATTAAAGGGTTGAGATTTCGTTTTTTTTTCAATTTCAATCATCTATTGTTTCTATTATAACAATGTAACGTTTACTATAGTTGACTTAAAATTGTACACTTAACAAAATGAGCTGGAATGGCCTCCCCAGTATTTTTTCTCTAATAAACTTGTCATGCCAGAGAATACTTTAAATGGAATTAGCGTACAATAATTACGAAATATTAACTTTTTTTTTGATAATTCAGCATTTTTACTTAATCTATCACGTGCTCCTTGGCGAGATTATGGCGATTAAATCATGGTATGAGGTTAATAATATCCAAAAATTGAATTTGTGCTTTAGACACATTTCTCTCAACAGATTGAAAAAAATATTTCTCACAAAACTGCACTTGTAGTTGCAAAATCTCATACTAAATTTGATGTATTTAAGTCATTGCATTTCTGAATTTTCAAGTTTACATATTTCTGAAAAATAAATACTGACAAAAGGCCAATTCTTTGTTGGATTTCGCTCAAAGTTTGACAGATGTTTATAGTATAGATGTTAAATCTGTGTGCTGAATTTCTTTAGCTTTCTTCGTTTTGTAATTATCGTGTTAACTCACATTCGAACAGTCGGGCAGACGGACTTCATCTAAACAGATTTTATTCAAAATTTAATAAACATCTGCAAATCTGTTTTAAAGATCATAAACCAAATTTCAACCGTTTAGTTCAAATCGATTTTGAGTTTTCTTTGTCACAGAAAGATAGAAAGATATTTTCACAAAAGGAGTTTTTCGATCTAAATCGTGGGGATTCGTCAAAATCTTTACTTTGAATTTTTTTGACAATCACTATACCTTCTTTATATATATATATACGAGAAAGTAATTTAAATGTTGGCATTAACAAAGATGAAGATGCGAGCTAAAGTAAGCAAAGAAAATCATAGAAGCTATAGCAATGCAGACATTTTTAAGTTTCATATAATTTTGATGCATTTGCTTTCACATATTCTTTAATTCTGATCCTCATATTTTGCAATTCAGGTATTCCGTTCAACAGAACTTCAATGGATTGAGATATTTTATTGTGATGATCATAAGGACATTAACTAGAATTAAGTAATTTTGTCCCGAAAGACCGTCGGCAAATGCTTGAAAGGAAATTCGACAAAGGATATCACCATCTGCGTTCACACGACGTTTTTCATATAACATTTCGTTGTTGCAAATCGGAAATGAAATAATTTATCAACATTGATTCCTAATAAGCCTTCATTATTATACAGGTTCGAAGACCTTCAGCAGGATTTTGAAAAAGATATATCCAAGACAAAGATGCTTTCTACTTCGTTATGTAGTTTGTTCATATCACATCAGTGCCCGCAGTATCTGTCCAGTACACGATGTACTTCAAATTAATGACAGCGAAAATCCGTAGAATGCAGAAATTCTAGATGTTTAATAATCATCCACATTCGAACTTAATAATCATGCACATTCGAACTTAATAATCATGCACATTCGAACTTAATAATCATGCACATTCGAACTTAATAATCATACACATTCGAACTTAATAATCATCCACATTCGAACTTAATAATCATCCACATTCGAACTTAATAATCATCCACATTCGAACTTAATAATCATCCACATTCGAACTTAATAATCATCCACACTCGAACTTAATAATCATCCACATTCGAACTTAATAATCATCCACTTGCAGCATATTAAAACTCTAAATTTCCTTTACCATTGCTTATTACGTATGGAATGAATTATGTATCTTATACGTATGGAAGGAAAATTTGGTATTTGAAATTTTTCCAACCTTAGAATTCAGCAATCTCGGGACAAGTGTAACTATTAAAAAAATTTCACCCCGGAATTTGCTTACTTCCTCAAAAATCTGAAGCTTCAATGAAGAAAAAAATCGCATCACACATATAGAAAGGTCCATCAGTGCGTCCCATTAGTGGGATCAGGACTTATCAGCTGGTTGTCACAAATAGAAATGTGTTCGGTTATGCGACTGCACCACAAATTCCAACAGTGCACCCGTAAAAGAAAAGCAGTTAAGGAATTCCGTTAAACTGTTGCCGATACAGATATCTTTAAAAAGCTCCATTTAGTAAAGAAAAGTGGTACGAAATTTTTAAACAAAAACAATCTTAATATAAATTTAAAATATCCTTTAGGAGGACAGAAATAAATAGAAAATTCTCAAATTTTACTATTAAATAAAAAGCAATGTTGAATTACAAGAGACTTATTTATTATATAATCTTTATTTATAGTATAATTATTATACTATAAATAAAGGTTATTTATCCCATAATTTATTTAGTATAGTTTAAATATTTGCATATGTCGGATAAATTCTTATTTTATTTTTGAAATTTCGCATTAAATATTTCCTTGAATTGATTAATTAATTAATTAATTCTTATTAACAATTATCTGTAATAAATCCATATATTAGTGTTCCAAAAAGTATCGATTCAAATTTCTATTAAATTCCATTTTCCTTCCTTGGCCAAATGTGTTAACAAGTAAAAAAGAAATGAAAGTATTATTAATTATAATTTTGAATTTGAATAATTTGACACATTACATTTAATTCAAGGTACTGCAATGTTTTAGATACGACATTTGATTTTTTTTAATATAGCATTAATTCACCAGCAATAGTAGAAACAACTTTTTCGAACTACTTAAGATTCATATACAGATGAAGAAATTCTTATGACAATTATATTACATTTCTGTGGCATTTTTGCAATTTTTATTTCATTAAAATGGCAATTTTATATGAAATCTGAATACAAGAATTGTTTATTTACGTCAATATAATATATAAAAAAGTAGAACAAATTTTCATCAATTTTCAATCTATTCTCTGTTTTCTCCTATACAGTGTCTTTATTTTTCCTCTGCAATTTTCAACTATTTTTCTGTATTGTTTTTTTGAATTCCAAAGAAACAATTGAAAAGACAGGATGAATAAAGGCCAAATAATACTACCCAAAGTCATTTTCTTTATCTTGCAGAAAAACAACTTTATGTAAATACAACGAAATTTCGCAAAGTGGATATTACTGTCTATGCTGAAAAAAAACAACTATGTTTTAGACCTTTATTGCTGTACTCCTTTTTTAAAAACAGGAAACAAAAACTGAATGGCTCTTTGTCTTTGTTTAAGAATTTAGAACACATTAACAACCTAAACTTAACTGAGGAGTGGATTAAGTAAGACAAATTGACAGCATTTGTTATTTGAGCACTTTTTTTGCATCCATGCAGTTATCGTTAAGCTAAAGGATTACGCAATTCTTCTTGGAACTCCTTTTTCGGCTAAATCCTCCCAAGACCTATTTACTCATGTAATTAAAATAAATTAGTTTCACTTTGTAGTTTATGCTTTAAAACACAAAAATTCGAGTTTTAAATCTGCTAGTGTTTCTTCTGAGATATGCGCTTGCCTGAGGTTTAAAGTAAGTTAATGCACCCAGATTTACCAAAGCTTGTTTGTGGATATTTAATAAATTTAGCATTTTATTGAATTCATGGCTGATTGAGGGTGCAGTGTAACAGCTCGTAAAGTCCCAACTGCGTATCTCCCAACTCGTATAGCTCCCAACTGCTTCATTTTGGAATATATTACTAAGTAATCTTTATATTTAGCGTAATTGCACAAGATATGAATGCACCACTAATGTTTTTAAAAAATAACTTTCAAAGAAAAGTGAAAGATTCGTTTATTCTTTATTTTTGGGAATGCTGTAAAACTGGCGCTATTTTATTTTGAAGGTGTCTCTGATACCTAATTTTGGTAGTGGCAGATCCTACTGAGGTAACATTTTTTAATGTAAAATTTGAATATAACTTTATTTTTCTTGAGCATATTAATAGTGGATAAATTTTAGGCTTAAATATATTTCAATTTACCTTTACTTCATAAATCTTCCAAATTGCCATCTGAGAGCAAAGAACTTTTATATAATGTTAACAAATCTATTCTCCTGAAAATTTAGAAATGCATAGCGAACGGACAATCATACCATGTTAATTGTCTTAAAAATTTTCTGAACTGGAATAAATATTTCTGCGAATGCTCAGATTTAACTGGAGAAAATGAGTGATATTCATTCTGTTTCTTGGTAACAAATAACGAAATATGAACGGAAATTCTAATTAGAGTTATTATCATAGGAATTTTTTTGTGTCTGTGAATGAAAAATAAACGATATCGCAATATTTTAAGAAAATTATCTTAGGAGTTAAGGAATTTTTCTATTACTAAAAGAAAAAAAAATCTTGATGAATTAAGATTGAACAATTAAGATACACTTAATTCTGTTCTGGTTACGATAATTCATATGAAATACCTTATATTATATAATCCTTAGTAGCTTTCAAAGTCTTTTCACAAATAGCACAGTTGTGTTTGGTAATTGGATTCTGTTCATCTTCACTTGATGAATTTTATGATAATTCGAATTTATAAACGTATTTTGAAAGATCAGTATGTTTTTGAAGATAAATCTGTTCATATTATAAGAGAAACGCAAATAAAAATTACGTTTCAGAATACTTTATTATTTCTATATAGTTATTATTCCCTATATACTTTCCCGTGATTCAGGGCCGAATGATCATAAGAATGTTATTGATTAGAATTGCCTGGTAAATATTTCCAACTAAAATTTTTTCTATGTCCGATACCATTCTATGATCATTCTCTCACTATTGGCTTCTTGAAAATCTATATTTCTTTTGGGGTTTAGCAGCTAAGACTAACTGCCACAAAATATAAATAATTATTATTCGCAGCATAGCAGACACATTCTGGTATATCACAAACCTTTCTATCAACTCTAATTTGAGAGTCGAGTAGGTGGGAAACTATCAGGAAACTGGCTCGAAATCTTTTCGTAGTCTTTTATACCATCTAAATCCAACGAATCCAATCGTTCGTTCTCAACTTTCTTTGCTCACAACAATCATTTATATATTTGAAACAAAAATATTTACGATTTCCCCTACAAAAAAATACAAAATGGTACCTTCCTCTGAATCCCCATGGTTAATTCTTTTCATAATACTTTACAGAACTTACTTCAAGAACCTTTAAGGTGTTTTATACCACTCGTAATATTTGTATTTAATTTATGATTTATCTTTTATCGTTTAGTTCTATCTTTTGGTTTTCATGCATCTAGTTTTCAGTCATTTTTGCGTCTAGCGAATGTGATTAAAACAGTTAATGAGATTGAACAAAATTCCCTAACAGTGAAATTCATAAGCAAAAATCAATCTTCGACAAGGTTCCCAAAATTTAAGATCGGTTGAATTAGAGAACTTTGAATGCATTTAGAACAATTATGCTTTGAATGAATAAAAAATGAAAAATATCCGAAACTTAGTAATTAGTTGTAAATGAAAAATATCCGAAACTTAATTTATAATCATCATTTTTTTTTTACTTATTTCCTTTAGTTTAATAGTTTTTGGAACAAGCCAAACTATGCTAGGTATGATTGAAATATAATTTTAAAGATAATGGTATACTTGTAAAACTGTGAATTAATAACGTAATATTTTCGATTTAAATCCGTTTTAAATAATATTTCTGCCATTGATATTGGAGTTAATTTGTACAGGTTTCACAATTTTACAAACTATCATTTTTGATTTTGTAAGCATGCTTTGTTCCCTGCACATTACTTTAACATCGCGTGCAATAATTCATTTCTAACTTGTTAGAAATAAATATCCTTTAAATACTTTAAGTAATGAAAATTCAATTTTTATTTAATTTTAAAAATATTTAAAAATACTACAAAATTTAAATCTGAGATAAAATTAAAATTTTTTGGAAATTAATTCCAAGTTTATAAATGATTTTTTAATAAAAATTCGTAGATGGTGACAACTACAGCATTAATGGGGATTTCTATTCACCGACCATGTTATAAATAAATTGAACGAAAATCTCTTTAGTACATATATATACACTGCATGAAAAACGCAAGAGACAACAAAGCTCATTTAAAATTTATGACAGCATTAAATCGCCTTAAAACATTTTAGATTTATAAGAGCAGGGATTTTAAATCACAAAATATGTCGCCCCATTTGGTTTCGTTTTCATTTCGTAGCGCCATTTTAAATTATCTTATATTTCTTTCTAGATACAATGTCTTTTACTCTGAGTTATTTCGTTGTGCAAAATTCGAAGAAATATGGTGATTCCAAAGTATTGTATTTATTAAATGCATAAAATCACTGATTATGAAGCAAGGAAGCATTTAATTATTGTTTGGGGGAATTTTTAAAATATTTTTTAAATAGAATTATCTTTATCGACTTCACTTTTCAATGTAACTTTCAGTTTTTAACTTTTAACTTTATTATAAAGGATTTTAAAATTAAATATTGCTAAGAAAATTCCATTTTGATCACTTTTAATTAAAACAAGCAATTAATGTAAGCTAATTTAAATTGTTATAGACACCCTAAAATTGTTTTCTATCTTCTAAACCCTTTTAACTTTTTTTCCCAAATACTTTTTTAAAAAAATTTACAATTAGCTGGAATTGGAAAATTTTAAATTAGCTTCGTTTCAGCTTGAAATGATGGTATCAAAATAATAATTATCGTTAATATGACTGCTAAACATCATTACATAGTTACAATTTCATCAATATTTCTTGAGGTTTCTGGTATTTTCACAGAGTTGCGACTTTATATTGAAGAGAAAAAAAAAGCTATGTTACTAGTTTAATAATTGATGAGTTGTGTTTTTATCAATTATTCACCCTGACTTCGAAACTTTAAGCTTATTTTACTCGAAAGACTCAATTATAAGTTATTGCGCTTTTGAATACTTTGTCATGGATTCACTGTGCATTTATTTATTCGTTGAGAGTGATAACATTTATTATGTATTTATCATTATCTCGCTAATATGGAAGAAACATTTGCATGAAAATTCCTGATATGGTGCTGTTCTGTTAAATTAGCCACAAATAGAAATAATTGAGTCAGTCGAGTATTTATCTACTAATATGCTCTTTTAAGTAAACATGTAACTTGACCTCTGACCTGTGACCTCTTAAAGATCGAACTGTTCCACCTTTCGAATCTCCTGAATACGATACTACACGACTAGCATGAGTGTTTCCCCTCAAACTTCCTCACGCGGTTTCTAATAAGAGTGTTATCTTTCTGCCTATACATAAAATTGAGGACCTTGCCTAAGATCAAGAACTCTTTGTATAGCTTTGGCGAACAATAATGCAGAAATATAGAACTTTAGATTGAATTTTTAATAATATTCATATTTTTATATAAAATATTCATATACAAAAAATTCCTATTTTTTTAAGCAACTACATTTTGGATACTGAATCCGTGTTCCATATTTTTATCTGTCTTGTCTTTACGTTTTGTATTTATTGTATTCACTTGTACTCGAATAGCCGAAAAGACGGACTTCCATCGAGTGAATTTTGTTTAAAATTTCACAGTTGTTTATAAATTTAGTTTAATGGCAATGTATCAAAATTCATCTTTGGAGCTTAAAAATGTATTTTAAGTAATTATTTGAATTTTGTTAAGAGTTTAATGTCAAGAATGTTTTTATTTATTTATTTATTTACTCAGACAAGTCTGAAACACGAAGATTCATCTAAATCTTAAATTCAAATGTTTCACTATTAAAATACTTTATCTCTGTATACTTTTTTATGCAAGAAAGTTTTTTAAAAAAATATAAGCCATTACAAGGTGGTCAAAAGTATTTCAAATGGTATCAAAGAAAATCCTACAGAATTACTTTGGTATCATTTTTCTTTGAATACAAAGCGTCAGATTTGCCTTTTCGTTTTGTTTCTTCTAATTAAGACTTCAAAACCATTACCTTTCTACCAGATAAGAAAACAGTTAGCGCTGTTTTAAAATCATAAAATTTACCGAATCAATAATGCCAGTTTCTTAACTGTTGTATTTTCTCCTTTATTTCAAGAATGTTAAGTAATTTATTTTTTGATATGTGTATGACGAATTATTACAATATTAATTTTTTCGCTGTGTACAGAAGCCAGCTGTATGAAAATACACACATTTCCAATATACTATTTCTTTTAGCCATCATAAGTAATTGACAGGTAAATAAAAACGACATTTAATAATGAATAATGAGTTTTCGTACAGTGTGAAACAATATATATTTACATTACTTATGATGGCATATACCTTTGTATAGTTTTATAACTTGTGAAGAAAATCGGATATATGCACGAATAAGCATTCTACTGTTAAACGTACCCATGTTTTTATAAAACTGTTCAATTTTTAAATTACTTTTTACATCTTACCCATATAACATAGTGCTGTTCAAGGACTGTTATAATCGTAAATGTATGAAGAAATAGGCTAAGATATTTGCCTTTCTGGAAGCCGGAATGTGAGCATCTCTCAAAATTTTAACATCGAATGTTTATATATTATGATGCATTTTTAATGTATTTCGAATAAAGTAAAAGGAAAAAAAATCGAATAAAAGAAACACTGCCTCTATATTAATATAAAGACGGTTTAAAGAAAATTTACTGAAATGAATTTCTAATATTGGTATGTTATAAATAATCACTGAAGTATGCATATAAGGTTAAACAAATGTGCAAAATCCTTTTCAATATTTAAAGGCCTAAAATTCAATATCTACTATAGTTTTGAACCTAAGAATGAAATACTTCATTAAATATTTCTAGAATCACTTACGTTAAAATCTTCCGTCAAAATTCCTTAATATTCCTCTGCCTCCAAAGTCCCCCCTCAAGAGACTTATCCAGCACTTCGTAATTTTTTGACTCCTTAATTCCACGAACAGCAATTTCTACTCTCTCCAAACAAGTTCGAGTCACTTAAATACATTTACTGGAGGGATTCATCTGCCCATCATAAGCACTCTGCCCAAGATCTATGAGCTAATTAGTGTTGTTAAGCAAAAAGTTTCCGGACTCCGAGCTATTAAGAGTGGTTGCTTTCGGAAAAGTTCCTATTATAGACTTTTCAGCTGAATATTCTCTTCTGGCAGTTTTTTTCTCCGTCGATTGGGGCCTTAACGAGTGATTTTGGCAGGCTCTTCATGAAATCGTCGAAAACTCTTGGCCCGTCTGAATGATTAATGCGATTTTCGGTGAATAGAAGATGGAATAGCGAAAGAGGGAAAAGGATAGGGTATTCAGATTTTTCCGTTTACCCATTTCTACAACCGGTTGATTAATTTTAGTTCCAGTTGGCAGTGACACTGAGGTGGCGAGGAGCTGAAACTTAAGTTTTCATGTTTCTCGGTTTTGATTTATGTAGCCGTCCTACTTAATTTTCCGATGCATTTCTAAATCATTGCGTTGGAATCGATGATATAAATGCATAACCGCAATGGATTCAAGTGATTTTTTTAGTATCATGATTATCAATCTCAGGTGAAAGAAGTCTCGTAGATTTTTGAATTACAGAAGTATTATTAAATCTTATGATGAATGTATTTCTAAAATATAATGCTTAACCTTCTTATTTGGTTTAAAATTCATTGACTCGTTGATTCTGTTTATTATTTATTTGACAGTAATGAGATGTTTGGTTTTCTCAAAAAAACTATTAATCCGAAATTTCTTTATGCAATAAATGCAGATTTAGAAAATTTTAAACATTTCCATTTTATTTTATTTACTTATTATTTTATTTTTCATTTTAGGAAGTTTTTATGCAATGATAATAATGCGTTGTGGCAGGCTTACTTAAAGATGATTTTAAGTAGTTATATTTTTATCAATAATTTTATTTAATCTTGTATTTGATTTTTATACTTCATTCTTTTCGTAGGATAATTTATTAAAATACTTGTAAATAATAAAACTCAAACACGTTTTGGAAAACAAGTTCAATTTTTTTTAAAAATATCACAACATTTTGGAGATATGTCTTTAATATTTCCTGAGATTTGAACATTTATACTGATTTTCTTTGATATAAGTTTTAAAAAAAAATCCCTAAATTTAGGTTTTATAGTCAATTAATTAAAGCTTGAATGAACGTCTCATAATTTGGAATTTAATTAATTTCATAAATGTTCTGTTTATATTGAGATGCGTTCTCAATTAATCTGCACGAGGAATGAAAATAACAGATGTTGTTTGTGCATATGCTACCTATATAGGCCAAAAGATTTAACATGGAGCTAACACATTTATTATAAAAATAATTTAGAGTGTGGACGCTTTATTTGGGATCAATGTTTTTGAAATTTTAAACAAATAAAAGTGAAAAAATTGAAGCTCTTTTCGAGATTGATTTCTGAAAATATTATTGCACTCAAAAGATTCTTACACCATTTTTAATGAAAATTTAACATCCTCTTAAATATACCAATTAAGGCATAAAATGTTCCCTGATTTTTTTTCATTTAAAAAAAAAAGTATTTTCGTCAATTATTTATAATAATTTCCTTGATTGTAAGGAAATTCTAAAAGTTTTCATTGTTTCATCAAATATTAAATCAGATGATTTCTTTTCATTATTTAAAGCTAAGTAAGAGCAAATCCATTTACCGTCTGCATGGTTTACTTGAAGAATATGAAAGAAAATTTATATTACCGAGAAAAATAATGAGAATAGAAAATAGATAGATCGAAGAGTATGTTTGTAATAATGAAACAGTATGATGTCATAGAGTTTATATCTTATCAAAAATGTCATATAAGGAATAAGAGAATCAGGTGTGAGGCTAAAAATGCGGTATGACTATAATATCTTTCGTAATCAGCCGTTTAAAATCAATTTATTTTAATTATGAATATCAAATTATGAAATAACTTGAAACTCTACCATTATTCAATGTGACCAAGATAATCATTAATGTTGATTAATATTCAATAAAAATTTTCACATTTTCAGTGTCCAGAATACAGTTCTTGAATGAAATTATTTCGAAACTGCTATAGATTTTTTCTGAAAATACCTCTTTCTGTATATGGATTTTAATATCATTCATTTGAAATTAATTTAAATGTAATTGAAAATAATATTTTAGGAACAAGTATATTTTAAATGTAATATACTCCATACTAAGAAATTACAATTTCTTTTAATTAAATATAATTAAAATTAAATTTGGTACAGATATTTATGTTCTGTATCATAATTTCAATCTCATCTACACAAAAAAGTTCTTATCTGGGGAAGTTTCCGCTTACGTTATTACGCTGTAATATAGAGAAAGGAGATATATTAATAACATACCATACATAAACTTGGTCCAATAACTAAATTCTGATCAGTTAGAGCTGAGTAGTACTTTTAAGTAAAAAGCATTTCAAATTACATTACAGAAACATATTTTATTCTAGGTGATCAGAAAATATCTGGGAAAATTATAGAGAAAGTTATAAGGGACGGATATTAAAGGATTCCCAGTACAGTGCGTGTCCAGAAATGCTGAGTGAAAGTGGCATAGGGCACTGTCTAAGACAGTTGAAACAATGCAAGGAGCTGTTATTTTCTATTGTCATTTCATACAGCATGCAGCGCTTCACGAATATTGAATTATAATATATGTATCTGAATAAGAAGATATATATGGATTTGTGAATGACAATGGGAGAGTTGCACAAAGGTTGAAAAGGAAACGCTATCCCAGCAGAGAAATAGCGGATCGTCAAAGCTTTACAAAAGTAGGTACTTCAATGACAACACACACACACACACACACACACACACACACACACACACACACACACACACACACACACACACACACACACACACACACACACATATATATATATATATATATATATATATATATATATATATATATATATATATGATATAGACCTCGTTCGAAGAGATTATTGTGAGTAGAATATGTCTTACTTGAGGTTCCACAATCCTTCCACAAGCACAAGAGATATTGTCTATAGACCGAGTGTGAGACAGTCACTTGTAAGGGATGTTTTGCATCATGAAAGTACGCAGCCGTACCATTTACAAAGGAGGCTGGCATAGAAATTGCCGCAGAGGCAGATTTTAATCACCGTGCTCTCTTTCCACGATGTTACTTAACACAGGTTTCAATACCAACGAATTCCCTCCATGAGTGTTATTCATGGATAAGTCAACGATATCTCGAAAGAGAGCGTTTAATAGTAACAATACTCATGTTTAGGGATAATTCGCATGCGACGAGAACTCATATTTACCAGCTCAGATTTAGTGTCACTTTGTAAGCATCTATGATGCACAAATATCTGATTGGATCGTACATCCTACCTCATAACTCAGACGGCCCGAAATATCTCATCTCTTTGTAACGGGATTTGCCCGAACTGCTGGCTGTTGTGCTTCTGCGTATCTTGAGACGTATCTGGTTTTCAAGCGCGGTGTAGCGACTCCACACTTTAGCAGTAATTTCAGGAATTAACTAGACGCTATTTATTGAAAACAAATATTGGTCAAGATGAACATGCTACCAGGCTGCTACGAACCCCCTGTACTGATTGGATTTCTTTCTATGGGTCTCATTGAAAGGCATCATCTACCATACTCTTGTATACTTTCACGTCTATATACTTCACGATGTGAATCTTGTTTTAAAGCTGATGGTCGCTCCTTCGAGCATTTATTGTAACTCTTTGGTTTAATGAAAGTGCTATTTATGTTTTTTTCCTTTCACTTTCTTTACTCTCCATAGCTTTTACGGACACTCACTATATTGCAATTTTTTTTTATACTCGTCCCCTCTAACTCTCTTTAAATTTTTGCCAGATATTTTCATATCAACCAGTATGTTATATACGCTAATAAATGAAATGTTTATATTTTAAATTTTTATGCAGTCTCCCAACTCTATTAGTTTGATTTAGTAAGATAGTCTTGATTCTTTTATGTTTTAAATAAAAAAAAAATCTTTTGTGACTTAAATTGACCAAGTTATGTAGCTTTGAATATCAGTGTTTTGAAACAACCGGTGACGGATTTGAGAAGGCTTCTTGTGTTTATTGATGAAATTTTCAAGAGACGATCATTGAAATTGCTCAAACATTCAAAATTTGATCATACACTTATTTGTGATCCAAATTTTTTTTAAATTCTTTTTAGATTAATTTAGATTGACTTTATTGACTACATTTATTATTTGTTTACGCATATTTACATAAATATTTGTCATCTAAGATGTTTCACCAATTAAAAGTATAAACTTATGTTTAATGATTTAGACACATGCTATTAGGATACAATTAGAGGTACCACCTTCACTTATATGACACTATCTATATTATATAAGGGTCATGATGGTATGGACTGGGAGGTCGGAAGGCTCTGAGTTCGAAATCACTTCCACTGAAGAACTGCAGTATTAGCGGGTCTGGTTCACACTAAATCCATCACAGCCTAATGCCCTAACCCACCCCTGTTGATGTGACATGTAGAGACTAGAAAAGGGGTGCTAGTTCTGGTACCGTAATTGCCATCTGGTAACGTCTAGAAACTACGAGATTCGTCTCAAAATTGCCCTGATACTTAAAAAATGGACAATATCGCTAAATTATCAGGATTATATAGAGCTCTTTATATGAATATAATATGATTTATTATATGCTATGTACATCGTATTAAAATGTAAATATTTTTATATAAAGCCGATAAATGTAAATATCTATTTTCGAGTACATTTAATTTATCTCAACAAAATATTTCATAGTAGATAAATAAAATTTCTTGAAAACACTTCGATTATTTTTAATTTAATAAATTGAAATAAATGTAAAATATAATTCCATTCAAAGAAGAACAGATTTTTTTATACAACTCGATAAATTCTACTCAAATAAAGTAATGGGATTAAATTCGATAATTTACCAGTGCATGTTTGAGTATAATTTATTCCGTGTTTATTTAATTTATCAGCCGTGTTTACCGAATTTTAAACTCTAATTATTTTCTGCATCACTGGATTTGCTAAATTAACAATTATTCCATTTCATATCCATGCATTAAAACTCTTCTTACCTCCACATAATAATATTTCGTTTCTTCGAATTTGTTTTAAATGATTTCTCCAACAAAATCGATTTCAGTTTAGTGTTGAGAGTGTAAATCGATATCGTTGCTCCTAAGGACAGGCAAATTTAATAATAAGCTAAATACTCGGAAAGCTCGGAAACTTTACAAATAGTAATTGTTCTTAGAATTGTCTTTTCACTTTGAAAAGAAGGCAAAAATAAACAACTTCAATGTTCAATATGGGGCCACAGCGGGAAGCCGTACATTTCGATCGCTTGCAACGGCTTAACCATATCGATAAATTCCACATCAATTTACGAAGTATAGTCGACCGAAAAAGGAAACAAAATCGAAAGCTTTCTTTGCTTTCTACCACGCTAGATCCTGAGATGGATAATGAGCCCTTTATAACGCCTTAAACTGAAAGCATTGGAAACCATTTTCGAAGGTAGTTTTCTATCCATTTCATTTCATTTCAATTTTTTATTCTTTTCAGTTTTTGTCTTTTTTTTTATCACTCTCTCACTTATTCATTTTTTCATATTATTCCAACGGATTTCTTTTAAAACTCTACCACAGACTTGTAAAAATAAATTTAAAAAAAGAAGTGAAGATTGAAGAAAAAAATAAGAGAGTTAAAACTTTCTTTTGTGTTTATTTATTTAATTTTTTTTTCTTTTACTTTTACAATGAAAAGCTCAAGCATAATTAGACTAGGAATAAATGGAAGCTGGACGCTTGAATAGATTCGGAAATAATGAAGTAGCATGTATAGAAAAAAAGAATGAAATGAAGATGAGAAAAAGTATACGTAGAGAAGTTGGAAAAACGCTATTAAGATACAAAGGATTATATTTCTTTTATCCTCCTTTAATTATGTCTTTTTCGGCCTTGTGTAGAATGCATTGAAAATGATGCTGACAGTCTTTTTATTTTCAAATTCTTCTTAAATATGTCAAAGAAAAAAAATAACTTGATTTTTCAATATTTTATTTTCTTTCACATTTAATCGAAGAGTTTTAAATTTAAAAAAAAGTGCTAAAGATTCTTTACAGAGATAAACATATTAACCAATCTTATGACATATTTTTCATTTTTTTCTATTTAAAATTTGTTTGCTTTTGCTTTTTGTTCGTTATCGATAATTTATATTTTTGGAACTTTATTTTTTTGTTTGATATTTCTATTAGTTAGCCTGCTATTATGATAGATTGGCTTCGAAAATTAATGTTATGGGAGCTATAAATTGTTAAGCCGGCAATTAAATGATCGTGGAAATTATTAGTCTCTCACAAAAAATTTTTGGAATGAAATTGTGATATATTTTTCCACTATATATCCCTGATTTCGAATTTCCATTTATTTCTTTTAATATAGAACTCCTTTAATGGTAAAATTTTCAATGATGCTGATGTACCAAAATCTTATTTCATTTAATTTTTTGCTGACAAATATCAGAAATCTTATGCACAAGGAATTATGATATTGTTTAAAAGATGACAAAAGGTCATCTTTTAAACAACGCTATTAAGATCGAAGAAATGGGAAAATATCTGATATAATAAAGTTGTATTTACAATTAAAAATTTTGAATTTACATCTTCTATTAAATCTGCAATCTTTTAGGGGTCAACCCAATATTTAAAATACTTTTTGGAAAATTTTATTCATAATTATTTTTTTCTAAAATAATATATGATTTTATTAATTCTCTCTTTCTCTCTCTCTCTGCATATATGTCTTTGTGATGTATTTGTTTGTGTGTGTATCACACAAACTATCATAAAAGATGTATCAATCATTCAAAGATATGTCATGACACATAAGCAAAAGAGATCGAAATGTTTCTCTTCAGAGATTTTACTGTGAGATTTTGTTAGAGATTTCATCCACACTTGTCGACTTAAGAAAGGTAACCTTAGGGATATAGGGATTAGGATATATATATATATATATATATATATATATATATATATATATATATATATATATATATATATTCTCTGATTCGTTTGTATCTGTATCTATACAAAATTTATATTGCACAAAATTAATTTCATTAGCATTTCGATGAAAAAAATTTTGATTTGTCATTTATGCTTATTAAAATGAATTTAAGAACTTAAACATTATACAAGTAAAAACAGACTTTGTGATCAACATCTGTCATTTATTGATTACTATCTAAGAATTTAAAAATAAGAAAATGCGAAATCAAATATTATTTGGGAACTATCTTATCAATTCAGATGAATAAATTCTCATACTAGTAATAAATCACATTCTCATTCTTCATCCGTTGTTCCATCCTATAAAGAAGGAAAGAAACATGGTTATAGTTTCATTAAATTCAAGTAATATAAATTAAAATATGCTCTACATACACACACACACACAGACATTGCCAGCTAATTTCTAATATATCTTATTTTTGGGGTATTAAATGTTCTCTTATTCAAAATTCAAAAACGATACACAATTTTAAATCAGGAACATAAATATATTAGAAATATGATTGTATTGCTGAAGATTCCCAATGGGCAATTTTGAGCATTTTTAAAATGCAGAAATATATTTTTGGGGAGTTTCAATTTATGTTTACGAAAAGGAAAACAACAGCACCTTTCAAGGTTTTTTATTTTTATTTTCTTTATGCCCTGTAAACATCAAACGTTTTAGGTTTATATAATTTTCTATGCAGATAAAATAAAATTGAGTACACAAGAAAAATTATCTTTAAATGAAAATGATTCTTTAAAGCCTATCGTGAAGAAAAAGATAATATTTATATTATTACATAGGCGTGAACAAAAAATATAGAATTATTAATGAATCTAAAGTACTTTCAATATACATTGAATCAAAACATTTGTAAATGGTTTATTAAGATTTGGTAAATAGAAATGGTATATTATATGTTAAGTACCTAGCACAAGACGGCTTCATTAAGATTCAACATTTTTATGACCTTATGTAGAATTTGAATGTTGTCGATGCAACAGACATAGAATAATGTCATGTGCTGTATACATGACACATTATTCCCTGCATGCATTCCATTAATTTCATCAGTGTTCTATACGAATTCCTTAACAATAACTTTTTTGCAGGATATATTTCTTTTATCTACACATATTACGCACTAATCATCTAATAATAAAGTAGAAGGTGTGTGTTGACCGTTTGATCTGAACTGCCAAATTAGACATATTTATACTTTGAAGAGTAAAATTTTACAGCTCAAAACATTTTTTTTTCAAAATTTAAATTAAAATTTGATTACCGAAATTTCTGCTCGATTTTGATGCTTGTCTAGCCTTAATTTTCTAAAATGTTGTTGAGAATTAAGGGAAAAAAAACTAATTGTTGCACCAATTTAAATTTTAAAAAATGTATTTGGTCTTTACCAGTTTAATTTGTTTGCAAATTAATCCTGAATTTCGGCATTTTTTTTAAACAAGCTCTTTACATACATTTTAAAATATGATTGAATTGATGAATTCAAATTCCATGCGACATCAATTTTCTGCCAAAAATTTAATGACGTGATATTCGGTATTAAAAGCTCAGGTGGAGATTTTGTTTAATATCTATTAAATTTACATGAAGAATAAATAAATAAAATACTGTAAAAGTTCAATGATAAGACAATAGTACTATAATGTCATGAGATTTAATTATATTAAGATGATACATATGTACAGTGAATATCAACAAGTGTGAGGTTTTTAAAATAGCATGATTTTTGTTGTCTATAATATAATAACTAATAATTAAAATAACTGAACTAATTTCTTTTTCAGTTAATCATAAATATTAAGTTAAGCTTAAGGGATTTTATTGTGAGAAAATATTACCATAATTTCAGGCGGGCCAGTTGGTCCCCCCACACGGCTAGTACTAAAAGAGAATGATGTGTTTTGGCGATATATAGGACATACCATTGTTAAAATAGAGTAAGAGAGTTAGAGTAACATAAACTAATAATTTTGCATTGTTCTAAAATTCGGTAAAATATGTCTTTCGAATTATTATACTTTGTTATCAGGCAAACTATAAACGAATTTTGATATTTAAAAAAAAAATATTTGCATAATCAACAATATATTTCACTTTAATACTGAAACAAGTTATTTTCCATTTTTCCGCTAATTATCTAAACACGTGGTTTTGATCCATAATTAAAAATAGATGAAGGGAAAATATGTGCGTAATATATGTTATTAATATATGTGCAGTTTACATAAGGAATAAGAATTTAAGAATTCAATACTGCACTAAGCCAAAACAAAATCTACAATTTACAATAGATTATCTGGACTGTTAAGCCTTTAATGGCACTGTGTTATAATGAGACTCAATACCATTAGGAAGGTTGCTGTACGTAGCAAAACAAGTATAAAGTTAATTAATACAATCCATAACGTCTCTTTTAAGATGGAGTTTTAAAATTCTATGTTAAGAGAACATAGCATCAAGTTAAACATATTATATTTAATTGAGATTAAAAAATATTGTCTTTTCCGGCAAACCAGTTTTCCATGGAATGTGGATAGATCAGATATAATCTCTATTAATTATAAAAATAAATAAATATGTGTATGTGTATGTGTATGCGTGTGTTGGCTTTCTACGTGTTAGACATTTGTTTGTCTTACAGATATTAAGTTTAGTAAATGCTTTGAATGTTTTGAAATCTTAACGAATGTTTTGAAATTTTAATTTACTAAATTTTAAGTGAAGTTTGATGCTTTTCCTCAATAAATTCCGAAAATATTATTGCACTAAAATTAATTTTACTACATTGAAGTATTTTTAAATTGTCTTTTTATGATACTAATATAATAGTCTTTCTAAAGTTTGGCAATTAAAAAAAATATTTATTTGTTTGATTCCCACTAATATATTTTACATTGTTGTCCTGCGATTAATACAATTAACTTTGTTTCATCAAATATTTGTCACCTAATTTTTTTCCATTGTTGAAAGCTGAAAAAAAAAAGGATTACGTTTAAAATCTGTGTAGTTCATTAGAAGAATAAAAAGAGAATTTCCGATTCAACGAAATCTATCAGATAGGTAAACATCATTATTACAGTTCTATGTTACAGTTCTCTATGTTACTGATAGAAGGGTTTTTGTACAGAAATAAATGGTACTTAATACCATTCAAATTATTTGTGTTTAATCAATAGCGATTTGGTAGAATCATGGACAAGAAGTTATACTTTAATGATTAATCCTACACTAAGTCTAATCAATATTCCTGTCAAACCAGCTGGTCACCAGAGGCGACTAGCATATGCATATTCAGTTAAATGTACAGACCAAGCTGAAACAAAATTCTGTAGTCAAATAAAAGCTAACATGATTAAAACTCAAAGAAAATAATAGTTCGAAAATTCTTGCTAGTTAAGCTGAATAGTTGAGAATAGTTAGAACTGGCATTTCTGTATTTATTTTGTAATTTAAATATAAACCTTTAAATTTATATTTAACGATTGGATCATGTATCATCTATCACTGAAAATTTTTCATTTTTAACAACTGTCGGCCAAGTCTTTTTTAACAGTTACTAAACCAAAAATATTTAACAACTAAAACAGGATATTGAGCTAAACAAACTATAAGCCTCTTTTGTTGAAAAAAATAATATTGAAACAGCAAAAGATTTTTAAAAAGTAGAATTTATTACGTTAGGAAAGTTAGGAAATTCGTGAGAAACATAAATAATAAATATATAGGGAAGATTTTTTTTTAATATCAAAACCATCTGTCACATTTTTAAAAAGAAAATATAGAAGTGAAGGTATGGATTTTTGTTAATTCTTGAGATTCATTTCAGTGCTTTAAATTCTAAGTGCTTCAGAATTTATTCTCGATTCAAAATCCTGGCTGTGCGATTTTAGCTGATTCGAATTTCCTATGGAAACGAATTTGAAATTGTTTTTTCTTTTCTATCATACTTTGAGCTATGCTATTTTCGAAATCGAATTTAGATAACTAAAAAAATAATCAGAAGCTTTTAAAAAGACTCTTTTGTTATTGTATTAACAAGCATAAATGGAAACATTTGTTTACCAGTCACCTTTAGAGGATCAATTGATTTGTTATATGTGTAGGATTTAAGATAGGTGACTACGATAAAAAGTCGTTTTTTTTAAATGTATGATTTAAAAAAAAATTCATATTGATAATGTTTGAACAGGTTATTGTATAGTCGTTAGAATTGTGTTTTTATGTCTGTTTTTTGGGAAGTTTTACTAATTTTTATATACGTATTTACATACGTTTGGATGCTATTTTAAATCTTTAAATGATATTTTATCAAATTCTAATCTTTAATAGAACTTTCTAACGAAAAAACTCGTAAATTAAAATCTAATATATATTTATTGTTCAAATTAGGTAAAATAATTTCTCAATATGTTCTGCAATTCCTAAAATAGAGAATAAGTAATTTATTCCTTTTAAATATTTTAGTGTCGTTTTAGTAAGTCAGAAAATGAAAAAAAAATGAAAATTTCGTGTTATTTATCAGTCAAATCCTAGTATTTAAAGAAAGGATGGATATAAGCTGAAAGCGAAATGTGAATTCCTTTTCATCTAAGTTATTTTTAAATTTCTAGCAATCCTTACATAAAAACCAATAGGAATGATCTTTCTAAAACCTCCTCTCATACTATTTCTTTGAAATTCTTTTAACTTGCTTTATCCTTCTCTGGCTTAAAATTTAGAAAGGTAATGCTAAAAATATTTTATACATAATATAATTTTTTTATTAATATTAAGATATTTGAACAACCTAGAACAGTCGATTTCCATTTCATCTACAACAAGTAATAGCAGCAAAATGAATACATTTCAACATGTAGGACACTATATAAGCGTAAGAGCATCATACAAATTGACTCCAGTTCTCTTAGCAATGTTATCCGATCATAATAACAATAATTTTTCCTATATCTTTCAATTTTGTAAAAACTCCAAATTTATGGAAAGAGAAAAATATATTTGAATATTAAACAGTGATAAATTATCCATTTTTATAAATAATTTTACTTTTTAAAGCAGATATGAAAAAAATAATTTTTATATTTAACAATCAGCTGAGTTGCATTTTTTATCAGCCGTTCTTCTGTGGCCAGTTAGTTCACCAAGATTTTCGTTTTAATTACAATTAAGTTTTTATGCGTAATTTGATGCTCTTGGTATACATTAAATATGTTTTATTTTAATAATTTTATATCTGTATAATAATTGTGTACCAGAAGCTTCCTAATAAATTCCAGTCACATAACATGGGTTTTTAAAAACTTAATTATATGAGAAATTTATTTCAGATTATTACAAATTGTCTTTTTTTCTTTCTGTAATTTCACTGACTAGTTTCTCATGAAGAGTACGTGGAGAATAAGCAAGATTTTGGTTTCTATACTTTTAATCAATGGAAGAAAACTGATGTAATCAAACATTTTATGTATCAGTGGAAACAGTTTGAAATTCTTCACAACAACGAAATCTAATGTTTAATAACACAGAAAAAAATACTTCTAAAATTTAGGAAAAAAATGCAAAAAGGCCAATATTTGTTTTTATTTTGTTAAAAACAATTTAATGTAATAATGCTCAGGCGTTATCTTTGGCAAATATTACAATGTATTATTATCTTTTAACGTTTATTTTTTTAATTGAAATTCTAGTTAAAACATCAAACAAACTAGATTCAATGTGCACATCCATATCCTTTAAAATCCATATATTGCATATTTGGTAGATCTAACTAAAACTGTATGTCCAATATGTCGCCACCACACAAACATTTACCTTTATTATTAAAAGCAATATCTTTCTAAATCATTGTTCTTATCGTATTTTAACAATGTAATATATTTCATATATTAAAAACTGCCATTACAAATGTGATTAATAACGATTTTTTTTAATAATAAGATGTTAAAATTTTCCCAGAGATCGATATACCAGATCATATATATTTATTATTATCAATAATATTGTATATTAAAGCTATACAGGCATAATAGAAAAAAAAGAATAAAAACTGTTGTTTTATATTATCTATGTAATGTTACTTTTTAACAGAAAACTACAATTTGATATTGCTCTAGTACAGATCAATTTTAGAATGGATATAGTCAATTTAGAATTGAACTTACCTCAGTAAATGGATTGCTATGTTTATGACTTTTCTTGTTCATTTCATCTAGGGGATATTTTCGGTCCTCCACCGCTTCCAAGAATTCTTCGAAAGTATTGAATTCTTCTCTCACTGAAAAGCAATGTTTTTCCGATACGTGAAATATATTTCATGGAATAGTATTGGGTGTATAAATTGCTTCTATATAAGTTCCTATTTTGAAGCAAAGAGCTATAACACTGAAAACTTTTATCTTGAAGTTATTTCAATATCGCTCAAACACAATAATGATGCAAAGCATATGTAGGAAAATGTTATTTTGAAATGAGAAAACATTATTTATTTTAGTAAATTCTGGGTTAAGAATACCTTAATTTATCTGAGAAAATGATAAATGTTATTTTTTTCAAACACTTTGTTTATTTAAGATAGAATGCTTTACAAACCATTTATTGCAGGATACTTACTTTTTCGTATACTATTCTGTTAAAGTTGATAAAATATATTTGGGCTTTTGTCACCTTTTATAGATCATTATTATATTTGGTTCTATTCTTGATATTTTTGCATTAAAATTTTTAAAAAGTTTCTATTACTCTCTTAAATGGAGTATTTGTGGGAGATAATAGATAAACGTTTTTTTTAAAAAAAAAAAAAAAAAAAAAAACTTTTTATTTATTTATTTATTTTTCATTTTTAGAATCTATACATTATTTTATTAATTAACAGCATAATAAAATATATTTTATGATTAAATAACTGAAAATTTTATATTCTATTTGACAATATCTCTGAAAATAATTGAGTTTATTATTCTTGAACTAAATATGTTTGTTCATTTATATATAAGAATTTTTTATAAGAAGTGAACAATATTAGCGAATTTTAAAACCATTTTATTATCTTTCACCTATTATCAAGTTGAGCGTTTTATATTCTATTTGACTTTTATAAATATGATTTAAACATTGGTCAACTAAATGTGTCTGTTCTTTTAAATAAAAGTATTATTGCATAAAGATATTTTAAAATTACTTTATAGCAATATTAGTGATTTTTAAAATATTTTAAGTAAATCTAAATTCTACTTGATATTAAAATTTAAAATAACTGCAGTTAAGGTACTTCAACTAAATATGTCTGCATTTCTTCTATGTAACAGCTATTCTGTAAGGAAAATGCAGTATTAACAATTTTTTTGAATATGACTTATGTAAGAGACAAGAATCAAAAATTGTCATTTTAAATATTTTATATTTATTTCCAATCATGTTTATTTAACAGAGTGAAAAATTTAAATACAATTTTAGAATATTTTTAATATTATAGCTTTAATAAATTCGTATTAAATTGGTTATAAGATTTGGAGAATGCATATTTGATATATAAATATTAACATTCAATATATTTAATTGCAAAGCTGTAAATGCATTCTACAACTAAATTATGATTGGTATTCTATTATTTAAATTCTGTTAGTCAATTACTCATCCAAAAAATTATGCCACAATCTGAACTATTTTATTATTACTCGAAATATTCTTTTTAGAATCGGGAACCACCTAAATCAATTGTTAAAAGTCAAGATACGGATTTTTTCATTATGAAAATTGAATCCATATTTTATACTCTCAGATGAAAAGAATTTTCAAATATCACCGAGTGTTCAAATAAGGATTAATTTGGAGTTCTGTAGCTTAGAAATGCTTAAGTAAATACTTTTAGTCACAAAAGTTAGAAAAACAAGTTATGATATTTTATAATCAAAACAATATTTTTAAATCCCTAAATCCATTGTTTGTGTAAAAAACTGAGCAACCCATAACTACATCATATTTTAATGAATTGTAGTCTTTTGTTCAAAAATTGTTTCATGTCTAGCTCATATTCAATGTTTTGAGAATTTAATGCATTTGAAATTAGATTTTTTTATTGTTTCTAAAAATGCTACTTATAGAGGTTGTCATTTTCTATATACAGAAGATGCCTATTTAAATCCCTTTCAACTAGTTACTTCAGAAGGATGGCAACTAAATTCATAGCAACGATATGCAATGTTCTTTGCGATGCGATCTTTTACAGCATCATCCAGTGCTAAATACCGGAGTCATGGATATTATCTCAAAGAACGGCACACGTAAAAGCTTTAATTACCAAGATTAAAGGTAAGCTTTAATTACCAGGTTGTAAAAAGTTATTGATTTAGTACAAAAAATGCACTATGCACTTAAGAACAAAATGCCCAAATCACAAATTTGATTGCTCGCGAAATTGTGACTTCATAAAATTAGTTAAAAGACACAGACAAAGGAAATAGCTATCACCTTTATTTTCGGTATTTAAATTACATTTCGTCAGCTGCTATTTTATTTGAGCTATTTTTAGAACTTCTACTCTCATTGTTTAAAAAATTAAAACATGTGATGTTCCAACAGAAGCAACAATGCGTTATAGGAGACCGGTATTATTGTGGTACCTACTGTCATGTCTGAATTATCCCCACAGGACAATGTGTATTGGGGCCTTTGTTTGGTAAAAAACCCACAAAATATCTTCATTTATCCATGTCTTGTAAGATCACAGTTTCAGAAAATGTGTGAAAACCAATTTGCATTTAAACTTTCTATTCTCGATATTAAAATGCAAACGTATCTTATTGTTCTAAATCAAAAAATAACAAAATAATAAATGATCAATTTTTTTATATTTTATATTTTATATTTTGGGACTTTTTTTTGGGATAAAGATGCTATCTTCTGAGTATTCCACTAGATGGTGCTAATGTTTCTGGGTATTCCATTAGATGGCGCTGCATTTGTCCCATTTTATACAGCCACTCTATCATAATTAGACACTACTTTTATAATTATAGCTGGTGTTATTCTGAAATCAAGAGGGGGGAAGGCCTTGAAAGGAATTATGTGAGCACCCTGTATTAGCTTATATAAGAAGATACTCATTTAAAGGAATGCATAAAGACATAAGATTGGATATTATAAAAGTTGAAAAAATACGAAAAATCCAAGATGTTTGAAATGATGCAAAGGCTTAGCTTCTCTTCTTGTTAATACATTATTTCCAAGTGTTTGGAAAAATGCTTATGTATTTTACCAGTTTAATAATAGAAAAGAACGTAAGTGAAAGTTAATTATATAAGTTTTTGACATAATTTTTATTTTAATAAACAAATTGTATAACTGTTTTAAACAATACTTACACTCCTTTATATAGTTGTAAATATATGTTATCATGAAACAAGCAGCAAATCCACTGATAAACCACTGAAACTTTTGTACTAAAGGCATTTCACTCCATTGCTGCTCGCAGATTTCTTTCCCAGTAAGGAGTGCATCATTGCAACAATAATTTGCAGCCCTTCTAAAGGCATCCACGATACAACAACCTAAGAATTTGTGTGGTCTTCTCAAGGCATCTGATTCTTGTAGACGTCTCAGGTTCCTCTTGAGACTCAGTTGAATTTCAGTCACATTAATATTTCGTATAGGCTTCCAGATCCATACCCTAATGAAATCTTGAGCATCTTCAACAGCTTCAGAATCCTTAACATCACGAACTACTTCCTTAATGGGTTGAGGAAACCCTGTTACAAAATATCCCTGTATGCATTGAAACCAGTATGTACTTGTGAGTTTATCATAGAGGTCTATAATGTAATCGATTCCCCCAATGGCTTTGGATTTCATGCTGTAGATTGATTGCAAGATATATCTCATGTAATCCTCGAAGCTATGATAATATTTTAGAGTCAGTGTTTCTTCTTGAAGATTTAACTTAGCCCTGACGTCTATAAAATAAAACAAAATGTAAATTTATGATTTTAATTGAAAATTTATCTTATCAATTAAAATAAATGGAACGAATTGCTAATATTTTATCTCCTATATTTTAGACTACTATTTAGAATCTAAAACAAACAAATTAGATTACTACTCGGTCAGAACTATCATCAACTCTTAAACATTTCGGATCTTTTGAAGTTTTCGAAAAGCATAATAAACAGGATTCATACAGGCATATTATTTTCTTTACATTTTGATTGAGCTTTATTATTATTTTGCAATTTTTTTTTTATTTCTTATAGATTATTATCATTATTATTTTTACTTATTAAGGAATTTATTATTATTTTAATTTTTTTTTACTACAACTCAAAAGTATTTAATAGTATAATTCATTGAGGGATTTTACGCTCTATTAATTTATCTTATTTATCAATGGTATATTTAGTTATGAAATATTTAAATATTGTTTTTACTTATTTGTATTTGTTTATTACTTATCCATGAATGATTGACTTTATTATTTATAATTTATTTTATCAATTGATTAATTTTAAAGTGATGATATTATATATGAAATTATTAATTTATATTTTTACTAAAATGATACTGAGTCACTTTATAATAATCAAGATAAAATTAGAATCACATAAAAAAAAATATTACCAATTATATGACAATATACCAAAACAACCAAATGTCACTATTTATTTAGAAAAACCATTATATTTAAATAATTGTTCTCACAAGCTATTTATTTTGCAAAAGAAACATTTACTAGCATATACTCTAGTAAGATGAAATGCAATACATTTTTTCAAGACTCTTTTTTACACTTATATAAAGATTTTAACATAACTAACTAACTAGCAATGAATATCATTTGTATAGTTTGTTAAAATTTAGTATAGATTTTAAATTCTGCAGTTAAAGTGCAAATCATTAAGGCTTTTTCTTACCTTGTTTGAATGATTCAGGATCTACACTGATTGCTGAGAAGGCACAAAATATACAAAATACCGATGAAATTGCAATCATTTTGACTAAATCTGAAAGTACAATTAAGAAACTAAAATTAGTTACACATTTATATTGATTTTCATTATGCGATATTGCTCAGCATCTAAAATTGACTTTTCTATAAATTATTTTATTTTATAAGAATTTATGAATTATATTTATAATATTTCTGATAAGAAACATTGTATTAATTATATGGATTATGGAATCTAATTAACATGTCTTTGTTAAACATATTTATATATATTACAATAACACATTCAATGCTGTTGTTATTTATGGCACTTGCCATAGACAAGTCCGCTGATGTGGCGATTATAAGCCGAGTTTGTGCAATAGCTTCTGAGCACCCGAAGGCAGAAGTCTGACTTCTAGCTCATATAAAGATGACACTCACATTCGCTTTCACACACCCTTTTTAAAGGGGAGGGGGCTCTTTCACACACCTTACAGATAGAACACAGGGAAAAGAAGAGCCATACCCGAACCAGGACTCAAACCCTGGACGCCCAGATCAAGGGGAAGACGCGCTACCCCTAGGTAAAACGCCGACTAACACCTTCAATCTAAGTGTTAAGAAACTATTCAAAATTATGATACGATCGCGCAAACGCTTAATGGAGCTAAATAACACATAAAATATAATATCATTATAAATCATAAATTAAACAATAATGTATTTTTATCTAAAACTATAGCAAGTTAAAATATCAAAATTTTAATCTTATTTAATAAAGCTATTTAAAATTATGAGAACTTCATGCAAATGTTTAATGAAGAAAAACATGACATAAAAATAATATCTGAAAATACTACAGGATAAAATATAAAATATATGTTATATCTTTTCTTTCATATCATAGTTTCATTTAATTGAAGATTTTCAGGTTTCATTTAATTCAAGTTTCAGAATTTCTAGTAAATTATTTATTGAACAGTTGTGTTTTACTATTAGCTTAGTAAAATAGGATTTTAAAGGGTAATATACAGTGGAATAATACATCTCTTGAATATAACTTTAATAGAAAAATCTTTTCATACCAGCCATTGTGAATTTTGAAAATTGCTATTTATTTACTGTCTGGTGAAATCTGTAATAATGATCAAACCATGCTTTGTAGATGGAATACTATCTGTACTATCTAAAGATGATTTAGAATTTAATAAATGAAAGTAAAAACCGGTTTTGTTGAAGTTCGAATGCTAACAATGGTGAACGTTATTCTTTTGCAACTGTGAATTATAATCTGTTTTGTATCCAACAATGGCTCAGAGGCAAACAATATAAATATAAGCAACACATTAAATGTTTACATATATTGAAATATTTTTATTATTATTTTTATATTTATTTAATTTATAATAACAATATCGCCGTAGCAATTTTTCTTAATTTTCTATATTAAAAAGATATTAAGGAACATTTACATACTAATTATTTAGATTTACGTATTCCTCATTAATTTGTTCATGATTGGTAAAGCTTAAATAATTAATGCTCATTAAGAAATGCATGCTTAAGTTGAAAGGTTACGTATTATTTTACTTATAAATAATTATCTCTAATTTGTGTTTTTGTAAGATAGCTTTGAGTTTTACCTTTACAAAATGTTTTTTTCTTACAATCCTTGAACAATTTAAAATAAAAAGTTAATTATTTATAATATTTTACAGTATCATGCGCCTAAATTTAATCCACATCAATTAAATTGTGTTAGGCATATTTTTAAAAATATAATAGCAAATCACCAACACAACAAAGCCAGCATGCATTTTTACTGTTAAAGTTGTGAATTAATAGCCAATATGATATAAATATATATAGCCAAGTTAAAGTTATAAATGTTCTTAAGATAATTTCTTAGGCCTGATGAAATTTCTATGAATATTTAAATTTTCTGAATGAGCACAACAGTGAAGGTTTTGTGTCGCTTGTCACATCATGAATAAGAACTTGGATTCATTTTTTTCTTTTTAATTTTGTAACCTCATTTTATTATGCATAAAATAAATTATCATAGCTAAATTGTGATAATATATGCATTTATAAATGCAAGTAGATGTACATTTTATAATCAAAATATATAATTAAAAAGTTAAACGTCTGGTTATTGATAGTAAGTGTTTTTATGAAGGTGATGACGAAGATTCAAATTTTCACCAGAATATCATATTTGAATTCGTTTTTGATGTTAAAATAACTATGAAAATTTATTTAATATTTTAAGGTACTTGAAATTAAAGCTAAGGTTGCCAAAAAAAAAAGAAAAAAAAAGAGGAATATATATATATATATATCGTTCAAATTTAATATATAAACAATTGCTTTCAACACATTTTAAGTTCAAACGTTTGTTTTGAAACAGAAGAAAAATAAACTAAAGAGATAAAATTCTATTTTAAATTAGAATAGACATAAACTGAAATTACTTTTCAAAATTTAGAGTACATTTTACTTTTCGTTTACAGTTGATAATGGGGTTAAGTTGGAGTTCTGTATATAAAAAGTCTCACGTTAAGATTAGCGAGGTTTGATTTTATTCTAAATTTACTTATAACTGTCTTTCGTTAACTGCATCAACGCGACAATATTGATTCTCAAACAAAATTTAATTATTCATTTAATTAAAATTTCTTATGATTATAAAATATAAGAGCCATTTTGTAATGGATTGTATGATTCCTTTAAATTTGTTGAAATATAAAACTTATTAAAAGTAGAAAACTATAAAAAATGTTTGTGTCTGGAAAATATGTTAAATCAGACCAGTAAAATGAAAAAAATTATTTATGATTATTTTTTAAATACAATGTTCTAAAAACTCTGTTAAACCAAAAGAAACATCCTAAGAAGGAATATTTATGAACTTGAATGATAAATATTTTGCCTCATAAACATGCTAAGATTCCAATTTACTTTTTTTGATATCACATTTGGCGACTAGATGAATCTCTGGAGATATTGGTTATACTTAATTTCAATTAAAAATGTCTTAGATTTAACTTATGTGTATGATTCTGTCAACGAATTAATTTCAAACATCAAATAGTGGGAGGTTAGTTATTTTATTACTTTTACATATTTTGTGTTTATTATATACGTGGACCTTCTGAACGGAGACGATAACTATGACATTAAAGCGTTTCTTAAAATGTAATTGTCTGTTTCATTTGCCTTCTAATTTTCGCGATAATGTAACATGGTTTTTCTTATTCGTCTTATAAACTACAAAATTACCACACATAGTCTAGAATTTTTTTTTCATTAGCTTTTAATAATGGAATATTTAACGGAAAAGTGGTTTGAGTTTTAAGACAACACTATAATATATTGCTAAAAATAAGACAACACTATAATATATATATATATATATATATATATTTGGAAAATGCAAAATTACCAAAAAATTTGAACAACAATAAAATTAATATCATTACTGATTTTTTTAACTTTCTATAGTATATTAGTATAGAGAAAGAATAGTAATCGTCAAAAAATTCGAACTCGAAATTTTTACGAATCTTATATTTTAGACCACCCTGAGTTCTAAAAACACATTTTTAGAAAAAAAAATATCTGTCTGTAACAAAGAAAACAGAAAAGCGCTTTGAGTTCGACGGTTGAAATTTCGTATACTACACCACATTTGTAGATGTTCAAATTCAAAAACACAATGTCAAGTATATCAAATTAGTATGAGACTTTCTAATTACAAGTGTAGTTTTGTGTCACATTTTGTTTCAATCGAATGAGAAAAACAAATAAAGCACAAATATAATAATAAAGCGCAATATATGTGTATAAACAAATAAAGCACAATATATGTGTATAAAGCACAAATTCGATTTACGGATATTATTAACTATATACCCAGGATTAATCACCAAAAAATTTCGCCGAGGATATCACGGTAGATTCAGTCGAAATGCTAAACTCACTCCAAAAGATAATATTTAGTAACTACTATGCTAATGTAATGCATGGCCTACTCTGACATGTCAGCTTTATTGCAGAGCAAACGAGAAAGATTGGAGAAAACCACTCCTGCTGGTTCAAAATTTAAAATGTTTTAAAAATAAATTTTGTACTACAATATTTTATGAAGTTGCATTTATCGCAAACTAAAATTTAGCCTAGTTATAATTTATAAATATTTTAATAAACATTTTTAAAAGTTCACTTCGAGATACATATTTTTAACTATCAAATTAAGAATTAACTATTAAATTAATTAGTTTATAAGAATAATAAGTAAAATAAGAATAAATTATAAGAATTTATAATTTAATTCTTATATTTTAAAATAAGTATCTTTAAGTCAAGTGTGGTAGTTCTAAGTCAAAATATATGGATGTAAAACGCTACACTCACATGCTTTCTGCATTCTAATTATTAGATATCTATGAAATAGGTCAACTCCTTTTATTTATTTTTTTTGCATTAATCGACAATTGTTATACGTAATATACTTTTTAAAATTATTATTTTCTACTTTGCTAAGGCTCTTAAATAAAAGAAATGAATATTTAATACATTCATCGCTAAGGTTGAATTAGATAAAAACTCTATGAAAATACAAATTCTTCCGGCTGTTGACATTTTTATACAAAAAAGTAAAGGTATTCTTCAGATATGTATTAGAAAGTTCACCCTATCTAAATAGGCATAAGAGACAAATTTTAGCCCACAGAAACCTGTAATTGGAAGTTTCTAAAAGACAAGATATCTCGTCGGTAGCGTTGAACGTTTTAAATAAAACTTATCTGTTATCCATCAGTTGATTGATTAAAATAGTTGATTATTATGAATAAAGTTTCGTGATTTTGGTTCTAAAATGATCTACCACAAAATTTTTACATACACTTAGTATTCTTTTTTAAATTAACGAAGTTCATTATTAAGATTAAGTAACCCTAAAAAATAATACAAATTCTGACTTAAAGAAATAAACCAAAACAAGGCACTCCAGCTTAGATCAGAAGAGATATGGACTATTTTTTAAAATTACATTTGTCTCAGCGCTCCGACGTAAATTCTCAATTTCTTCCGTATGATATTTGCATTAAGAAACAACCAATATTCTCGGGACTCGAAAAGCAATCGTAAAGTAAAACACGGAAACAAACAGATCTATGAAAACATTGAGGCGCTTTTGTATTGCTCCTAAAAGCTTTTTCGGAAACAACATTACCCCGGAAACAAAGGTCTCGCAAAGATCAATAAATTTCGAATGAAATTCGTTTCTTTTTCCGATTTATGTATAATCGTGTAAGGACCTAGAGTCCATTACTTCTTACATTGATGTATACGCGAATTTTTCCGTTATAAAACATCGATTCTATCGTGGAATTTTAAGAACGTCCGGAGAATAAATGCTGTTATATGTGAGATATGTTAGACATCATAACTCATTTGAAAATATATGCTCCTGCCATAAATATTCAATTTTACCTAAACTTTTATCTCTTCATAGCTAGAGTTGGTTGGCAAGAAGATCTTATTTTAGTATTTTTAACCATGGTGTCTTATTTATTCTATATTTTCTTTTGTCCAAAATATTTTGAAATTTTATAATGATGAATCTTTTATTTCATGCTTAATATTAGTTTCCTGCAATAATTCAAAATATTATTTAGGTTTTAAAATACTTCAAGGATTTTCTTAAAGTTAAGTTTATGATAATTTTCTTTGTCCGTGGTAATTTGAAACAATTTAATATTAGGTTTACCTATTTCATGCTAAATATATGATATTGCTTTTAATTACAGTATTCATTTTCTTTACATTTCATATACAGCTATAAGAAATTTTTAAAAAAAATTATCTTTCATATTTCATATTAAAGATGCATATCTTTAAAATAGGTACTTTAAAAATAAATCTGATGAATGGAATTTCTATTTTTAAAAGAAATTTGTCATATTATCGAATTGCAGTTTTCAGGATACCATAATTTAGAAAAATTAAATATTTTTTAATTATATAATTTTTTTGAAATAGGTGTAGTATATCTTTTTTTTAAAGCTATGGCAGCTTTTTTGCTAAAAACTGAATATATTTATAAAAAAGTTGCTAAAATCTAAAAATACCATTTTCATTTTCCTAAAAATTATTATCCTGGATGAAATAAAAGAAAAAAATTCAATCCTTAAAAGCCAGATATATCACGCTTTCTATTTATTTTCAGAAATTATTTTTATGATTTACGCCAAGACAATTATAACTATATTATATTACACATAAACTGAATGAGTATTAGGTTATACAAAAACCGATATTTGAAAAACCGGTTTTTGAATTCAATATTTTCAAAAAACCGATTTTAGCGGTTTTTGAATTTTTGTCATATTTAATAATTTTGGTTTTTGAAACTAAAGAAAGTACACTAGATTTCGTCGCTGAACTAGAAATGTTTTGTGGATTTTGCAAATACAGCAAAAAAATTGGTAATTCTACTTGTTTTCTTTCTTGAATTCGTTATTCTAAAGCATATAATAATTTCAAACTTATTTTAGTGTTTAATTTGTTTTTTAAATTCAATTAACAGAAATCCAAATATACCTTCACTTGTTAATAAATTGGCATCTCATCTCCCTGAGCCTTCAGCTGCAAGACGAATCAATCTCAACAAATAATTTATTTTTTATTTATTCATTTATTTTTTGAAGACAAGGGATATCCAGGCGATCCGAAAAACCAATTTTCTTAATGTTTTCAAATGTGATAAATTTACTTTAAAAAAACAGGTTTTTTGAAAGTAGATTTGAAGAACCGACAAACCCTAATGAATATTCTGTATATATCAATATGACATATTAAGCTAAACATAATAAATGATTAAAAATATGGTTAACCAACAAAACAAGTTATTAAATTTAAATGAACAGTGTGGAAGAAATGTATGAGTTATAAAGGTGAGATTATATTTATTTGTTAATTTAATCTTAGCTGGACTTTATATGTCCATGTTTTAGGTGAAAATGTAATAGAGTGTTTCTTATTTAAGCTAAATATGGGAAATGTATTTGTCATTATTTTAATTATTTCACATTTTCAGTGTTTTAATGAAACAGATTTTAACGGCATATAATTCTGAAATTTTATATAAAGTACTTCATTGGTTCGCTTTATTTTCAATTGTTTATTACATGAATTTAAATTAATTCTATGAAATTAAAAATTTTCAAATATTTCTGTCGAAATATGTATGTTCCTATGTTTTGTTACCAATAAAAATATGATAATCGATGGGAAATTTTAGTTACTCGTTTATTAAAATGGGAATTTATGTATTATAAATTATTGTATAAAACTTATTCAAGATAACTCTTAAATAATAAATCACAAAATTAATTGCATTTATTTGTTTCTAATAATATATAAAAAGGTCTCTCTCTCAAAAATCATCTCCACTTAAACTTTTGGATATGAAAACGAATGCAAAATTTCTCCTTTATTTCAAACAAAAAAAAAAAATACAATTGTATAAATCGAATTAAATACAAATAGCTTCATTGGATATCCAATAAATTTTGATTTTGATAATTTCTTAATTTCTTCGACTGTGTTATTTAATAAATCAGTTTGTTTCATTTGGAAAGTTCTGAACTTTCTAGGGTTGTTTTTTTGGGGGGTGGGGCATAAAGATGAAAGAATGTCACCTAAAACATAATGATAACGGATTGACATCCTAGATGTTAATGTTGAAGTAAATCTTACACGTATTGAATGTAACCGTCTAACATGACGATCATTTAATTTGAATAAAATGGAATCTGCATAGATAAAAAGTGATGGAGTAAACTTCAGACTGAAGATATCTTCTTCCGCTTTGTCATTAGCCGTAAAGGAATACACTGAGTTTGGTAATAATTTCAATTGTGATAACTTCTTGATTCACTGATACTTACAGAGGTTCACAGATACTCAGATAAGCTTACACATAACATTTAACTGTCTATCCGACCCACCCGTAGGTTCACGGAAAAATATGAATGGCCGGATAGCCGCAAAAGCAACACTTTGGTTGAGTCCTAAGGGCCATCAATGGCCACGGTATATTTTCTATTTATATTGAGAGATATAACATTTCCCTTTAAATCGCACTGCAAATGAATTACAGAGACAGAATGAATTTTGTGAGGAGCGAAGTGATCGCCTATCTGCTGACAGAGAAAGGCATTTAAATTTGAGACAGAGGATAAGAAAGGAAAGAACAAACGTTCCTTCTATTTCGCCCAAAAAGGTGCCTTCGCACTGAATTACGATCCTTGTGTGGATTACAGAAATGATACTTGGGTTTCAATACGAATAATGTCTATAGTCTGACCATATTGTTCAGCTTCAAAATGGAAAGATGAATCAAAATGCATGTGTTGTTTACAAGAGAAAATTAAATTAGAAGAAATCATCCCCCTTCCTGAACCATTACATTCACTTCTTATTAATGAACATCATCTTTACTCGATACCCCTGACCTAGTTTATAATTCATTGGACACAGTTGCGGATAGTGAAGAAGTTGTTCATTATCCAATTTTTAAAAAGTTGGTGTTCCTATTCGCTATACAGTCATTTGTCGTCTTGCGAGGTTGGCAATTTTTTGGTGGCGCTTTGGGGTTACATTGACACCATTTTTTTTTTTGGAAACCACCATTTCTTTTTTTTTTTTTTTTTTTTGTTTATCTGAACCTTACGATTGGAAACGCTATTGCTGCCGTTCGCGCCAATTCAACCATTTCGCTAGAATTTGGCGATAAATTATTTTTTTGACGAAAATGATTGTATATCAAAGTTGTTCCGTTGTCTATGAGAAAAAAAATAATGTTAGTCAATTCCAGCAATATGAAACGTTTGTCCTTGGGTTTTATTTATTGTCATGGCGAAACAAAGTCTAACTGGGAACTGAACACGATTAAAGGAAAATGGTAAATCTGATGAAATGAGAGAAATCTTTGACATTAAAACTGATTCTCCTGCACTAGAGCCAAATGAAAGTACAGCCTCAAGATAAAACTTTGTTATACAATCATTCATTTTCAACAACAAAAAAAAGTTTATCGCCAAATTCTGGCGAAATAGTCGAATGTGGCGCGAACGGCAGCAATAGCGTTTCCAAATGTAAGATTCCAATGAACGCTGCAACATCTTTACGGAAATATAGTGAAGGTATCAATAAATTCAGTAAAATTTAATACACGCAAAAAAAGTGTAATCGAAAATAATGAAAGTAAGCAGAAGGAGTATGTACAGCATGAAAAAAAAATCAAGGGAAATGTACAGGGAAGATCGAAATACAGTAAACAAACAGCAGTAAAATAATGGTGGCAGTATAACCCCAAACAAAGCGCCATCGAAAAATTGCCAACCTCGCAAGACGACAAATGACTGTATATCAAAGTTTTGTCTGGAAAACTTTATGTGGCATACTTATGTCTAGAATTACTACCAAACAAAATATTTTTGTCTTGCCACCAGGAGGAGAAACATCCAATATTGTTTACAAAGAAATATTATGAAGCAAGCTGAATTTTATTTTCATATCAGATTACACAGAGTTGATAAAAAAAGTGTGGAACAGTGGACAGAATGACTTATTTGTATATTTTTAAATTTTAAAATGGTTTCTCTTCTATATATTTTTAGTGAATTGTTTTATCTATGAACTTCATTTATTTTTACCTTTTTAACAATCTAAATATTTCTGAATGCGTGCTATAAAATATTGTTTTGTAACTATTTTTGATGATTTCTAAATATATTTTATGTTTTTTTTTATATTGCGTGACATGCCCATGTCATATCTGGTAGAGGCTGGACTAAAGTTAAAGCTAATTTTTCCTCTGCGATGTTATGCCAGGGCAACGCTCTACGAATACTACTAGTACTATATATTTTATAAAGATATTCACCTACATATGGTTGTTTAACATATATTATATAAAAGAAACAATAATAGCAGTTATTTTTGTTTTTAATTTTTCAAAGAACACAAAAAAATAACCCTAAGTATTTTCACTTTCAAAATTAAAATAGCAGCTTAAAATAGAATTTCAAAATCAATTCATGTATACTTGTAAATGGAATATCGACTTCAATTCTTATGAATTCTCATTTAACAGACAAAGACTTTGGGAAACTGTTTCATATATAAATTTAATCTTTTTTAATGCGATACAGCTGAATAATAACGTATCCTTTTATATTAATAAAGAAAAGGCATGGCATAAATAATCTAAAATTTACGACAGCATTAAATCTTCTGATACATTTCTGATTTATAAAAGCAGGGCATTTAAAATTATAATAAATCGTCCTTTTTGGCAGAGTTTTCTTTTTGTAGCATCAATTTTTAGTATCTTCTTTCTTTCTCCCGATAAAATATCTGCCTAAAATAAGTTATTTCGTTACGTTGGATGCTAAGAAATAAAATACTTTTGACATAATATATTTGAAATGAATACGTTATAATATCAATAAGTTTTTTAAATGTTTTCATTTTTGAAATTTTATTCACATTAATGTGGCTGTTCAATGCTTTTCAATCATTATGTCAAAACACCAGTTAAAAATTGAATGATGATATATATTTTCAGCTTCAGTATATAAACTTTGTAAAGATTATTTTGTGAATTATATTTTACATCATTCGTATTTCAAACTAATCAATATTCTAATATAAAGCAATTTTAAAACTAATCAATGTTTTAATATTTATCGATTTTAAAACAAATCAATATTTTGATATTAATCATTTTTAAATTTAAACAATATTCTAATATTAACAATATTCTAATATTAACAATATTCTAATATTAACAATATTCTAATATTAACAATATTCTAATAAATAATATTCTAATCAATTTTAAGACTAATCAGTGCTCTAATAATAATCAATTTTTAAAAAAACTGATACTTTGACTGGGAAAGAGATTTCCCTTATCCTTAAAATATATCTGTATCAAATGAAACAAGTCACTGTTTCCATTTTGAACTTCTGACGTAATATCTAACATTATGGCTTCAAGGTGCACGATAAATCCGCAGTTAGTCAAATGTCCTTCAGCTAATTTGATATAGTAGTTTGGAGAGGAATTGAATCTTCAAGTGTCATCCTTTCAAACTGACCATAGTTTCAAAATTACGAGATTCGTCCCGATTGCCGACAGGGCTTGTTTATTTTGAAGATGGCAGGTTTATTAAATTTTAAGATTAATTGGTATTGAGAATAAATATTTACTACTAAATATGTTTTTCTAAAATCACTCCTATTCAATAAATTGACACTCAAATATCGTATACGAAAAACCATCCTTTTCAAAATAAAGGAAAATTATTGTAATAGTTATTCATTTAGTGTCATATAGGACAAGATACGAACAATTATACATATTATGCAATTGGCATCTGATTTAATGACAGATAAGTTAATTAGTATAAGTAAATTGCATCAATAAAATGTTTTAGTAAATTTCATGTATAACATGTTGTAGTTATAATGGCGATATTCTATTTATATAAGAAAGCTTACTTCCTTTTAAGTGATACATATATAACACAAAACGTCACAAAATATCATCTAAAGTAAAACGTCCGATACAAAATTAAATATATTATGGTATTAATACTAAGTTTCATAAAATATGTACCATTTTATTACAATGCAGAATAAATACGAATTTTAAACATAAATCTACTCTATGTACCATTTTAAACTAACTGTAACGAAACTAATTTCAATAAGTTATTCATATACTCAAGTACATGAATAACTTATACTATACTTGTACTTACTCCATACTATGCTTATTCATATTCATATATACTATATGTTATTGAAATCGCCATTACGGTCCTAGTAGGCTCGATGATGTAGCACTTTCTTCGTGTATCATATAAATAAATAATGAAATAGACGTAACTGATTAGATGTAATTATATTTAAATTTAAATATTTATTTATTTTATATGACGATTTATTTATACGACGAATTTATTTATATTTATGTCTAAATATTTATTTATTATTAGACATAAATAAATTTATGTCTAATCATTTAGATGTAAATCTAAATAATTATTACATTCACAATTTTTTGAACTTTTTCTATTATTTTATTACGTCTTTTGACAATGCGTTCAGTAGTATTAAAGTAGTCTATACAGCGTACTTAAAATTAAGCTTAGGGCCCGTCGCTCAAATGAAGTCGTAAAATTCAGCCATGCGAACTTTCTTATAATCCAGCATTTGAGAACAAAATATGTATTGTTATTATTACAAATGTTACTAATTTATAGAAAAAATAATTTATCATTTGATTTTAAAAATTTTCAAGTTCAATTAATATTCTAATTTTAATTAAAAATAGACCATAACATACATAGTAAATTTATCAACAGTCATTTATCTTTAAAGTTTTCACCAAGCATTTCCGAAGGAACACATAATTTTTTAACTGCTTAATTCCTTGCATGGGAATTTCTCCTTATTCCAAACATGTCCAAGCTAGTTAAACGCAATTACTGAATTTATTCATCTACCCTTCTTAAACACTCGGTACAAGATCTATGAGCTAATTAGTGCTGTTAAGCAAGAAATTTCTAAACTCTCAACTGTTATTAGTAGTTCCTCATGGGAAATATCCTTTTATAGACTTTATGGTCGAATGTATTCCACGGATTTTTTTCTACGACTGAGGACAATTTTAACAAACTCTTCATGAAGTCATCGAAAACTCTTGATCTATCTGAATGATTAATATGATTTTCAGTGAATAAAAGACGTAATAGCCAAAGATGGAAAAAGTAGAGATTATTCAGATTTTTCAGTTTTAGCCATTTCTGCAAAAAGTTGATTAATTTTAGTTCCAGTTGGCAGTGACATTGAGGTGGCGAGGTGTAGAAACTCAAATTTTCCTGTTTTTTCGTTTTGATTTATGTATCCGTCAGGCATAATTTTTCAATAAATTTCAGAGCCATTTTACCCGAGGGAATAGAGGATATGAACATGTAACTGCAATGGATTCATGTAAATTATTATTTAAGTAGAATGATTATTTATCTGAGTTTCAAATAGTCTACTATATTTTCAAATCGCAATTAACGTTATGAAATTTTGTAAAATCGTATATTTGGATATATATTTATAGTAAAAAATACAATATTTTAATAGAATTTTAAGGTTATTGAAAGATTCAATCTTTCAATCTTCAAGATTTACTTATCAATAAATTTTAGCTTGCTTCATTAAAAGCCTGTTATATTTATTTCCTTTGCGAGTTGAAATATTAAAATGTTTTTGCTCTTTCAATAAAATTCTTATTTCATTTATTTTCTAGAAAAAATTATTATAAATGACTATCAATAATTTGTTTAAGGATGATATTAAAAGAAGCTATTTCTATTCAAAGGTAGTTAACATTATATCAGTAATTACTTTTTCTGCCTTCAATTTTTTAAATTTATTTGCTTTTTAGAAGTGAATACGATGAGTCTATACTTGTAAATTTATTGAGCAGTTTACTTTTATATGTAACTGATTTATATTTTTATTATTCCCATTTTTTTCAAGTCCAATTATGCATTAGCTTTTCATTATAAAAGTAAAAAAGTAAACACAAAAAAAAATTTCTAGCTTTACTTTTTTCAAATTTTTATTTTACTCTTTTATTTTTTAAAATTTAAGATAACATAGATAGACTGATAGCATAGAGACTAATTTTTGGTATCAGTTTCAGCAGTCTTTTGATCCCAAAACACTGCTCAAACATGAAGCCTTACATATCAAATATACAAAAAAAAATCTGAAATGTTTCGATATTTGTGGATTAATTGCAGACAGCGATTAATCGCCAAAAAATATCATCAAATGTATTATGTTTATTTCAATCATAGATTATTGCCATCCCCCCAAAAAAAATCCATTGATGTCATAATTAACATAGATAAAATTGAATGGGTTCCCCATTGGCAAGCGGAGCGAGTTTGCCTATTTCACATACAGTTAAATCAAACATTCTCTAAATACTTATCTTTAATACTCAAGTACCAATTTTTCGGTTTAAAAATCAAATTATCATTAAAAATACTGTTAATATCTCTATATATTTGATAAGGAATAAAAATTATTCTTAAGGAACTCTTCATTCATATCTTTGAGTATATACTATGTAATCATAATTTTTTATTAGTAATTATTCGTAATTTCAAGACCCCCCCCCAATTTTTTTTTGAAATTTCTGTTTTTATCTTTTTGAAAATAATTATTATTCCTATGTGAGACCCTAAATTTCTGACACCTGACTATCGTATATCATCCAATAAATACATTTAATTGCAGTCCAATATACATTTACAGTCCAACATCAAAAATAACAATCGTTCATAAAAATTTGATTCCTTTATTTTGCAAATATTTATGTTTTACACTAAAATGAAATCTTGTAAAATAACCAAAAGGAGGAAAATGGTAACTTCATATAACTTTAGAAAAACCTTTGATTTACTTACAGGTCATTATTCAATAATTGATAAAACCGATTTTGAGGAAAGTTGATTTTTTTTGCATAAATTAACTTATTATATGCATAAATATGTTAGAAAAATCAATAAATATTGTATCAGATCAGCAACATTTTAAAGAAAATTGAACTGTCAAGTTTCATGTGGGTGAAAATACAAGGTAAAAAATTGAAATATCTACTTTATAATTTCTTTTAATAATACTTCAAAGATGAGTCAAAGACTTCAGAATAAATAAAAGAAATTAAATTCTTCAATTTTCAAAATTGCTTCCGTTTATTCTTAAATTTCTAAATTTTATTCACAGAATGTTGATATCTAATTATTTTCCACAATATTAAATTTGCGATTTTTCTATTCATTTGATTAGTGATTAAGTACAAAACATATTTTGTTTCTTCGAATTTTTATTTAATGGTACCTCCATCAAAATCGATTTCAATTTAGTTGCCGGAAAGAGTGTCGATATAATTTCTCTTGATGGAGGAAGTAGGAAAATGTAATAATAAACAGAATACACGAATGGTTCGAAAATTCAACAAATAGTAATTATAGACTATTTCTTAAACTCGTCTTTTCACTTTGTAAGAAACATAACTAAACAGCTTCAAAATACATTACAGGACCACAGCGGGAAGCCTTACATTTCGGTCGCTTGCAATGGCTTAGCTATATCGATAAGTTTCGTATCATTTTACAAAGTCTAGTGTTCTAAAAAAGGAAACAAAGCTGAAAACTTTCTTTACTTTCTATTATGATAGATCTAAAGCTCGGATAATAAGCTCTTTATAACGCCTTAAACTGAAAGCTTTGGAAACCATTTTCGAAAATAGTTTTCTACCCATTTCATTTCACTTTTTTCATCCTTTTCTGATTTTTGTCTTCTCTCCGATTGTATTTATATTTTTTTTCTCTTATTCTTTAATTTTTTGCATATTACTTCTTCATAAGTTCTTTTAAAGCTTTACCACATACTTGTAAAAATAAAATTGAAAAATAAAAGAGAAGGGTGGAAATTTAAAAAAAATAAATCTAGATATTTTCTTTGTGCTTACTTTTTTACTTTACAATGAAAAGCCAAAGCATAATTAGACTAGAAAGAAATGGAAGCTGAATGCTTGAATAGATTCGCAAATAATGAAGTAAGATATGTTTGGAAAAAAAAATCCTCAAATGCGAATGAGAGAAAAAGTACCGAAATTTACTGAATTTGGAGAAACGCTATTAAGATACAAAGGATTGCCTTCCTTTTATCCTTCTTTAATTATGTCCTTTTAGACCTAGGTGAAGAACACAATGAAAATGACGGTGATAGCCTTTTTATTTTCAATTCTCTTTTAAATGTGTCAAAAAAATCGTATTGATTCTTCAATATCAATCTTTGTTTTGATTTTCTTCTTCTTTTTTTTTAAATCATTGATATTTACTCATCGAAAAAATGCGAATTAATCTTTGTGTAGATAAATATATAAACGGATATTCTTGTATAAAATTATTTATAAATATATCCATTACCTGCTATTTTACTCTTGCGCACATACATCCGTTTTTTGAATATGAAAACACGCCGGAGGTCATTTTGACCCCAAATTTTTACGCACTTATCTCTCATCTTATTGGGTAATTAATAAAAATAAAATATGGTCAGAGTATATATATATATATATATATATTTCCTTTGCGAACATATTCTTATTTAAGATATAATTTCAATTTTTAATAAGGAAAACCAAAAAAGAATTTTTTTTCATATCTTTTCTAAATTCATTTCTTTTTTCCCCATTTCATCAAAATACAATTTATTATTTTTAATGCATGTAGTTTTCTCCTGTATTAACCCTTTAAGGGGCAATTTTTTTCTAGTCATATTATGCTAAAATATTTTTAGGCTTGGAATTAGAATAAGAAAAGGAATTCATTTAGCTTATTAGATAAATGTAATTTGATTCATTAATTAATTTGGTTCATTAATAATTAAGTAACAAATCAAGACACATCATTTTGTCTGAGATAAAGAACTGCAGCATCTAAGTTTCTGTCTTACTAAAAAAATGTGTCAGAACTTATACCAACCTACATAATTTCATACATTGATAAATTAGGTGGGAAACATACTTCCCACGTCCCTATAAAGGGTTAAAATATTTGAAGAATCCAAAATAATCTATATTTAATATATAGTTCATATTTGAAATTTTTTTGGAAAAAAGAAGCTTAAACATACAATTTTGAAAATTCATTATCCTTTTCTTTCATTTTTATATAAATACTCAAAAAATACTTTAATCATTCCTCAATCAGAACAAAGTGAATCGTTAACATAAATATCCAGATAATTTATTCATATTATAAAAGAATCCATTTTATAGAAGGGTTTGCTGCATTTTTCAAGAGGAGGAATTCTCAGAGTATTCAGAATCCTCATTTTGTTCTGATTCTATATCGTGATCACTTAAAAAAAATCATGAATATTTGACGAATCTGAGCTGTCATTCATTTGTCTATAAGTAGGAAGACTTGCGAGAAAATCACTGAATCTATGCTGCTTACTATCCCAATCGTAACATTAAAATAATTTAAAACGCCAGTAAATACAAAAGTTAATTTGACCACATTTCTGTAAAATGATGATTTTTGTTAAAAAAAATGTGATACATGGTTTCATAGATTTATGTTGTTTTTATCTCCTATTTCTAATTCCTCCATAAACATAAAGGGAATACAAGTGTAAAATATTTTAAATTTCTAGAGTTTTTTTTTTTTTTAATAAAAGAAAAAGTATGGAACAAAAAAAATCCCATGCGTCTATTGACGGATTAAATTGTGTGTTATCCAGAGCTGTTTTTTTTATCTTATAATTGTAGGTGCAATGGAAAAATTCCTTGAATTTTTTTACTGTATTATTTTAAGAATTATTTGTCTAAGAATATTTATTAGTTTTGAAATACTTTAACAGGAAAAATTTAAATTATTTTAAAACCATTTTAGGAATTTTTAACTTAGCTTATTCTGGAATATAAAAGTGCTTCTTTTAATAGATAAAACAAATTTAATGATTTAAAAACACCTTTCAAGAGCACTGGAAATCGAAGATCTTTCTTTAAACCTTTATAACATAAAATGTTATTCAAATTAATTGTAATAACATAAATCATTTTAATAATGCTAACATAAAAAAAAATTGAGTTATAATAATAATAAATCTAATCACAGTTTTTGCATTACTTAATTTCTGTTAAATCTCTTAGAGGTAATTTCATGTTCATAATTCTGTCATCATCCTGTATAAAGCCATGCTATTTTAATAGCTTTATATTTTCTGTTCATAGCAGACATAAACATTCATAATGGATTCCAGACACAATATATCATAGAAGTAATATAACCCAATTGTCCGTTTATCTTTCTTCTAACTTCCGTGTTGTAACAAATTCACCTTTTATTCGTCTTGTAAACTACACAGAAATTAAATAGAATTCTTTTTCCTTAACTTTCATTCAACAATGAAACAAAATCCCTTTTAAATATTTGATGAAACAAAGAAAATGGCTTGAACAATGAACGGCTTCAGGCAAACAATGTTCTATTGTACAAAATTCTATTGTTCGGAATTAAAACAAAACATTTATAAAAATAGTTAAAAACCATGAAAAATTTGCATGGTTTTACAGTGTATCTCATTAAAAATATATTACTTTGAATTTGGAAATGGTATGAAACTGTGTTTGAGCAATTATATTTTCATAAGTAATCACGGAAAAATTTCAAAACTCAGCTTTATTTTTGATTAATTAAATACTAATTGAAAATTTAAAAAAATAATTGTGTCAGTGAAAGCTGATTTTACAAAGTATATACATTCCATGTTAGGTAGTTCCAGGTTTTGCGGTCGACGGTGCATATATTATTATTAATTAATGATTGTATTATCATCAAAAATGCATAATTATTCAGAATTTCAAATTCTACAGCATCTGTAAATAAAATTTCCACCATTTCAAAAATGAAAAAAAGTCAAATTAATTAAAACTAAATATACAAAAATATTTCTGTTCCTTTTGCGATACAAAATATTTTTTTTTTAAAAAAAACGTACACCGAACAAGAAATGTTGCAATGTGTTTTATAAAAAGGAACTCGTAATATTTTATAAATAATTTGCCTTTTGAGATCATGTGCACTAATTTAATAACATTAGTTTAATAATGTAAATAAGCTGTTATTCAGTTATGCCCCTAATTCAATTTTTGGTAAACTGAAAGCTTACTTTAAAGATCAAGAAATTGACTAAAAATATATATTTTCATAAAATATAGAACAGAAACTTCATTAGTGTTTTAATTAAATTTTTACTAATCCAGAGAATACAAGAATATTGAATATTTTGCAGCCAATAATTTCTGACTCACATTTAATTGTTTAAAAAATATGTTTTACAAAATGAATATTTTGCAGTCAATGATTTATGACTCACATTTAATTGTTTAAAAAATATGTTTTACAAAATGAATATTTTGCAGTCAATGATTCATGACTAAAAAAATAGGTTTTATAAAATGAATATTTTAAAAATTAGATATACAATATTATTGCGCTATCTAAAATGAACCATTTTAATTTAAATTATAATAATTGCAGTGTTTTAATCATCACAATTATTACTACACTTTTTAGATATTTTTACATTTAAAAAATTAAATATATCATCCTACAATAATTTACATATAGAATTAACTCAGAATTAATTAATTAGCATTCAAATGATATTAATATACATTTTACTATATCCTCTTTATTTTGTAGTATATTTATTATTGTGGCTGCTTCTTTCTTCTCTTATAAAACCAAACAATAACAAGATTCAATAACTATAACCATGTATATTCCTAAAGCACAAAAATAAATACAATTTATAAAACAATACTAAATATACATTAGAAGAATATAAATTTTAAATATATTTCAGCAAATCTCTTAGGAAAATAATTAATTTAATAAAATAGTGTCATTCCTTTTTGTCTTTGTAGAAGAAAATGTTAAAAATAAAAGGGAAATAACCAATAAATGATTCTCTTTCTTCAATATTAGTATTCTGTTTCAACACGTAATATGAAAATTTTTATTAAAAAAATTCCTTTACTTTAAGAATCTTGTTCGAAAACATTTTTCAATACACTTTCTGTTCGTTGAATTTTAAACATTGATGAATTCTGTCAGAGAATATAAAGAAGTGGGAACTTCCTCTTGTAAGCCTCATAAAGGCTTTGTAGAGTTTAGAAGAAATGTACTTTTCATGAAGATGTTTTCGCTTTTAAAATAAAATAAGTAAGATAACATAAAATAAAATTGAATAAACGTGCAAATAACATTGAATAAATGTGTAAAAGCTTATAAAGAGTATTTTTCTACCATTCGCTTAGATGCTTAAAAAACTAATGTGGAGTCATTCATACAAATTTATAGAAATTGCATCTTTATTCATCCTTGACTTTGTCAAGGTGCATATAGATATATCACCAGATCAGATTTGAAAATTGTGATAATATGTGCTTATTTTCAGAAGGTAATCTTAAAAGGTAATATAACTTGCTTTATTTTTGTTTAATTATTATTTCGATTAATATTTGAAGTTAAAAATTGGAAATCTCCTTTCTCACTTTTACTTTTAAAAGAACATACCTAAAAGTAGTCAAAAATTATGGATTCATATACAGAGAGCATAGATAATACATTTTGTTTTGTATATGTCTACCAATTAAAAAAAACAAATAAAAACAGAATGTGTGTTAGTATCTAAGGGTAGACCATATGATTTAAAACTAACAAATTTGGAGTATCTTTAAAGGGATCTTTTTCTTGAAATTTTAATAAGAACACTAAAAGCGCCTTTATGTCATTTTTTTCGTAGCAACTTTCGATATATCAATGCTCAGAAATAACTTTTCATCATTTTAAAATTATAAAAAGTTTATAATGGTATCAATTAAATGGTTGTGCAATGCTTTAAAATTTAATTCTTTTTCTCTTCAAGACAGCTTTGTTTAGTTTTCAGTACTGCGTTTGATTATTACATTGAAATTCAAATCGAATTTAATCAAATCACTGTTTCATCAAATGTTTCACTCGAGAGATTTTCGTCCATTACATGAGAAAAAAATTATGAATTTTCTGCGCCTTTTACATGAGAATATAGGAAGTGAAATAACTTTAAAGCAAAAGGTAAGGGTAATTTGAAACAGGTGACACAGATATAAATTTTTATTAACCCTTTCATGACGCGGAACTCGATTCCATTGGAAAGATTCATGAATACAAAACAAGTGTAAATATATTAAAAAGAAACATTTAATTCTTTAACTCTAAGCTTAATAATGCTTTATTGATAGAATCAGGAACATCAATATGTGAATAAGAAAGTTATTTAGAAATTTATCTAATTATTCAATATTTATTGGAAAAAATGTCTTCCATTGAATGCAGAACACTCATTTTATGTTTACTAATAGAAGTTGTATTATTTTAGGTTGTATTATAGTTTGAATTCCCTTAGCATTTCCTCCAGTGACAAACAAATATTTAAATAAAACAAAATTTTTAATGACTTTCTTGATCAAAATATCACAAGATATTCGGTTGAGCATATCTTTCTAATTATTAGATTTCTCTTCAACCTCATGGAAAGGCAGGTGAAGGAATGCAATATAAGAAAGTGGATCCTAATTTCCTGGTATTTCAAATATTGTTGTAGGATCGAGCCAATTCCACCCTAATGATGAACCACACCTTCATAGGGAAGCATTATTTAATGGTGGTGTATTCAATTATTTCTTCATGGTTCTTGGATTTCACTCGTAATTTCTTATCTACTGCCATTCCCTGTTTATACGGTTTAGTTCTATGGTAACCGGGTAACTGGCTGTGACTAAATAAATAAAATCTATTGCCACCCTCTTACTCATGCTCATTCAGTTTTCAGCTTAGCCTAGGAATTCTAAAGATAAATCTCTCTGAATATTAACAGATATATCAACTTCATTTCTTTTCTTCGTAATTTTTTATTTTCTTTAACAGATATATCAACTTAATCTTAATTTCTTTTAATTTAATTTCTTCAACTTAATTTCTTAATTTAATATATCAACTTAATTTCTTCAACTTAATTTCTTAATTTAATAGATCAACTTAATTTCTTTTCTTCAATTACAGATATATCAACTTAATTTATCTTTCTTAATTTCGTTTCATTAAAAAATTATTTGCAAAGACTATGTGAATTAAAATTTTGATGCGAAAAATATTCATTGAGCGATTTTGAGGTTTAGAAATTGTTAATTCATGTGCTGCGATAAGTAATATTGAGAAACTTTTTGAAATTTTATTTTATGGGTAGAATTAAAAGGCAATCAAAAGGGAAGCTTGTATTATATGAATACTAATAATTGAAACTGACTTTATCGAATCTAAACATGTTTACTAAAGTATAATTTTTTATTTATTTATTTATATATGTTTTTATACGTTTTGCGAATTTTTATAACATTCAAACAAATTGTTTTGTCTTGAATGTGACAGCATTGATGTATCCTTCTCGGAAAAAATATTGCTGTTTTAGTTGCAGATAAATTACCATACTTAACATTAATTGTTTTATATACTATACTTTCTCCTACTTATTTAGCTTTAAAGTTCTGTTAAAAGAAACTAGTGTCAGTAAGAGTAATTGAGAACAATCAGTAACTGGAAATGGTGACTTTACTACGTACCTGTGATGTTTTAGTGAAACATTATCGTTGTGATGTCTTGATCTAGACTGATCAAATAACGAAGCAGAATTTCCAGACAATTCTTTATTTTACAGCCCTATATATACAAAAGAACAAGTTGTTCTAATCTTGGTTAAATAAATACTTATTTACACCTGTAGTAGGAGACGCAACAGTCAAAGTTGAAGCCTTTCTTAAAACTCAGTTGGTTCTCGGACTCCGAACTCGTGGGCATAGTCTACCAGTCCGCCTGCAATTCGTTTTTTCTCTCCCTTAAAAAAAAAAAAAAATCTCCGCACTTTATTTCGGCGACAATCTCCGCCTCTTAATTTACATTGGTCATTTGAGCTCTCTTTCGGCCAATCGGGGTTCAGCAATATGCTCCCTCAGCGGCGCCAGTGGGTCGTGGGAAGGTCCTTTCACAATGAGAAACATTCAACATCCAGATGTTTGGACACCCCTTTCTCTTTGAAGGTACTATCAATACCTCTTGGACGAGGAATTCCACATGTGAGCTTTCACTGTAGTCGCTGATTGACAGATGGGAGACCACCCAGGTGAAAAGATCCACCCAGTTTCCCAGTCTTATCAGTACTGGGAAACAGGGAAAGTTGCATCGTCTTTAAGGCCTTCCAGAGGAAGACGATAAATCTTTTTTTTTTCTTTTTTTATGTGTGTGTGTGTGTATGTGTGTTATTTTCCAACATTTGTTTAATTTAGTTGCAATCGTGTTCAAAAAATTTATTCAGAATTTCCAAAGAACCATTCATTTTTCGTTTATAAAAAAAGCAAATTACAAATCTGTAGATGTTCTGGACCCGCATAATACAACAATTGTATCATTTTCTCTTTTCTTATATATAAGATATGATATGATTTATATGTATATGTGTGTGTGTGTGTGTGTGTGTGTGTGTGTGTGTGTGTGTGTGTGTGTGTGTGTGTGTGTGTGTGTTATATTTTATGCAATATTGTAACGTTTGTGAAGAAAATTAAAATGAAATCTTAACAATGTTTTATTCAATTTTCATATAAAACAATCTACATATATTTCACTGCTATCGTTAATTTTATTTTCTGAGTACATTTGAATATCTTAATCTACACTTTAGTATTTCATTAGTGATTTCTTTGGGCTTTTGTAATTAGAACTAAAATGATTATTTCGATTTTTTCATAAAAAGAAAGGATAAAAAGCGACACGTGCCCGATGAAGCAAAACATTACTGTCATAAAAAATGGTTCAATTATGTTAACTATTATAGCTTTGTTAACTATTCTTTTAACAGATATAAATCGAGGCAAAGTAATTTAGGTCAATTATCTTAATGCCTTTAGTAAAATATAGCAAAAAGAAGCCCTTTGTTTAGTTAAACCATTTCTTAACAATGTTCCTTTACTTAAATCTTCGTATCATATTTACCACATCATTATAATGTTAAAAAAAGTTTTATTATTCAAAATTTTTTATGTGTCTTTAATTTTTTTTAGCTTTTGAGAGTGCTCATATAATTTATTCTTATCTAGCATTTCATATCAACAAGTACTTTCTTTTATTTTGGATATACAAGATAATCAGTAAAGTCCTTTTAAGCGATTTAATTCAAAACAATGTCTCGTAAAACCATGGAAGCGGCATGTTTCTACAGTAAAGTACTACTGAAAGTATAACGTATACTATGTACTATTTATTGTAACAGGTTACTGAAGCCCTAATAGCAAAATAAATCATTTATAAAAAAAAAAAAATTAGGGAGATCGGCCAATAACTCCAAAATAAAAATTGTAAGTTATACCATATTGAAAAAAATGTTTGGATTGGATTTCTGGATTGAAAAAAAAGTTAAAAATTTCCAAGGGTTGTCTGTAAATTGGTAGATATATTTGCGATTAAAATTCTGAATTTTCCATGACTTGAAGAAGGATTCGTCATAAAATTGTAAAATGTATACTGAGATTTCCTCTTGTGCCCGAGTACGTTTTTCAGAATTTTTAAAAAACTTTCTTTGTTAATTATGTTATGCGTTTTGTTAATTTAATGTTTCTTATATTTCGCTTCGACATAATTTAATTTGGAAAAATTGTATGATAATATCGGAGAACGCATACTTCCGTTAAGGACGAGGCTTCGTTTTATTCAAGTAAAGCTCATAATTTTAATTGCAAATAACTCCAAAAATTTCACAATCATGAACCTTTTTCTTGTGTTCTAATTTCATTCATTAATTTTGTTATACTGTACACCTTTCCTTTCAGCCTATACTTTTATTTTTTCAGTTAGTTTTAGTAACTTCCGATTTCCGCATCTAGGGATTCTGTAACTTGCCACAACAAATTCAGCATAATATCTTTATTGTAAACGCATATAACTTCTCTGGTTATATGAGGCGTCGTTTCGTATTTAAAGAGCTTAAAATGACTTCATCATTCACCTTATATATAACAAAATTAATAATCTAAAAAGATAAGCTTAATTTATTAATATACTTCTACTGCTGTGTAGCGAAAAATTACTTGAAATAAATTAAGCTTTAATTCAATTAAAATGTTGAATTATTATATTATTAAATACATGCCTTTACCTCATATTAATTTGTAAGTAAGTAAGTTTTTTACAAAATTTCACTCTCAGACGATGCCATTCAGTGGCAGAAACGGAATTTAAAAAATCTAATTTTAAAGATTTTAATGAAAAAAATGCAGTAATATGTGATACTTGTGTAAATGGAAGTTATGTTTGTTAAAAGGAAAGTTTTTCAACACAATTACCATATTGTTAATATTAAAATATCTACATTGCATTAATGATAACAGTCAGTTGCAACAACAACGCGCCATGCCTACTATCTTCTAAGATTTTATAGAATTAGCGAAATCCCCTTGTGCACGCCGATACAATTTAATCTCTGAAAACAAAGAAAACAAAGTGGAGACTCATCAGAAGAAACTTCAAGTAAAAATTCTTAAGCATTCAGGTATAATGTAAAAATACAGCTTCTTTAAATATGGCTACAACTAAATTACCTAATTAAAAGTTAAATACAATGATTTTAAATTTGTTATTAATTTTTTTTTGATCAACCTTTAAAGTAACTTTCAAAGCATTACTATGCGCAACTATGGAGCAAATAATTTAACCAATATCAGATGACTGACGTTTTTTAATCAAATTTTCCTCTTGGGAATCCTGAAGATGGAATAAATAAATGATACGTTGCCTATTACAAAAGCTTCATTCGATTTAAGTAAGGCAATCACATTGCATGAAGTTACATTTTTGAAAGATATGGAAATCAAATTTAGCTAAAATCAATAAGTCAAGAAGAATAATTTAAATCACAAAAACATATAAATTGTCAGTAAATGAACTTTTCCTAACATTGATAATATTAATTAATCTAAAAGGTGGATATAATTCTATATTTAAAATAAAATAAAATAATTTTAACATAGGAAAAAAAATTAAATGAATCCTAATTTATTTATTTTTTTCTGAAAAGTAATTGATTTTAGAATTTCAGTATAAAATCTCATTTACTAATTTTTTTCAAAACTTCTTTATTTAATAAAAAAAATAAATTTTTATAACCTTTTAGCGCAAAGTTACTGCTATTGTGAATTTATAAATTTGTTTCCATTTATATTCTAGTGTGTTTTTTAATTGTACCAAAAAGAAATTTCTAATTTTAAAATTTTGTTAACATTATCATTTATATTGATTAATTTAATGGTTCCATGTACATTACATTGGCTATTACTTTGTTAGTTCCTTGAAAGATTATGTTTAAATACAGTTATTTCAAGCATTGCTGAAGAATATATGTTAAGAATATCATAGCACACTTTTCATAAAAATATGACTCATATATAGAAAATTATTCGCATGATTCCTAATTTTCTGCATGTTTCTACGAATATTTCAATCACCTGTTATGTGTCCTCTGATTTATACCGGTTAAGTTAAGAAGCTTTGAATAATCAATTAATTTGCATATTTTTAAAAGGTTTTCAAATTTTCCAAGATTTTAGACAATATAGAGTGCAGCTAACCATTATCATCGACGATGCTTAATTTCTAACAATGAACAAAGTGTCTTGAAAGGTTTCTATTTGTATGCATACAATATATGTTAATACATATGCAATGTATTTGATACATAATATATATTTAAGTCTATGTTAGATTCTATATTAGTAAGTATAGAATAGGAATTCTATACTTAAAATACTATAAGTATACTATTAGGATATTGCTATACGTATTGAAGATGATTCGTTATTGATAAGTATAAAATAGTTCATTTTAGATTCTATACGTATCAAATATATGTTGCATGTATTAATGTAATCAGTTTTTAGTGCTAACTGCTCCTTAGCTACCAAAGTTTTGTATTGATATTTCTAATTATATTTCTGTATGTATTTTTTTTTCTTGCAGGTTGCTAAGTTGAGGAAAGATTGCAAAATCCTTATTCGATATTATCGGATTGTTGTCATGTTCATGGTTCAAATATATTATATTTTTACTTAGATGATGCATTTATCCGTTTTTGTGTGACAAGAAAGAATAATAGATGCAATATTAGTGAGAATGGCTCCAGCACTGTCTTACCCTAATTTAAGGTGTATGTACACACTTAAAACTTCGAAAATCGTTCAAAATATCGAATATTTTTTTATTGCTTAATAATGTTGTCTGATCCTTTAGCTTTCAAACGATACCAAGATGTTGTCAATATTCGAAATATTTCTCGAGTTATAATTATTTTTCTTGAGGTGCTTTTATTAAAAACTCTAATTACGGTGTTTTTAAAACTCATTTTATGAAGAATGATATTTTTCCACTATGTTGCTTCATTCAAACAATCATAACTCAACAAGAAATGAGCCAAATAGAGTTATTTATATATCAAAATAATCTGTATGATAAAGCGGATGCTTTGTACCTCAATCAAAGTTATATTTATAGAAATAAATTTTTATAGCTATTTAAAAGTTAAAATGACAGAAAAAATCTCGCATTTTCTATTCATTGTTGATGAAAAATTTGTTTTAAAAAAACTATATATTTTTTATAACTTGATTGAGGCAGACAACATGAAGACTAATATTAGGCGTCATTTCCAACTAGAATTGTGTGTCTGTACAAATTAGAATTTAAGATATCATGTTTCAAAAAATAGGCTAATTAGCTCATTAAATATTATTTAATTAATTAATAATTAATGTAATATGGTTTTTTTCTCACTGAAATGAGTTTAAACATATATTAATGACCTACTGTAAAAAAACTGGATTTTTAAAGTTAAAATTTACAAAAAAATGTCAACTGTGTACGTACACCTTAAAATTATGATTAAGAAAATAGGAAAAGACAGAACAGCGTTTTTTGGTAAAGATTTGAAAAAAATGTGACTGATTTCATATGTAGTTTTTAAATTAAAAATTTCATTTTTAAGAAATGTTAACTGCGTTGGTATACTTCACAAAAATTATTATACTTTTTTAAAATGATCTATAAAAAATGAAGACATTTTATTATTTCTTACCTAAATAACAATTTTTATATGCTTCTATTACTTTCATAAGAATTATACATTTAAAAATGTTAGTAGATTCTCAACAGATTAATTTAGAAGTTTAGAAGTATTAAAATGTAATTTGGTAAATGGTAAATATAAAAAAAATAATTGGAAAAAGACAGATTACCATGTTTATTTAAATTAATGTTTACGCACTCTAAAAGATGTTTATGATACACAGCATTCTTATTTTAAATGATAATAGTTATAACTGAATATAGCGCATTCTAATTCATACAAATATACATTTAAGATAACTTTCTAGTATTGCAAAATGGACAGGCAATTTCAAAATTAAGGGCGATAACTGTGTCATCAAATATCTGGCAACGGGTGAAGAAACACCATCTTGCATCGACACAGTGTCATTAACAACATTTTGCTGCTGCAATTCTGGAATTTCATAATTCTGTAGCATTTTTGTCAACATTGCCGATCAATTGAGACGGAGCATGTTTTTATACTTATGAATAGGGCCGCTTTGAAGAAATATGAACTAAAAATGGAAGGGATTTCCAGCCACACTATTGATATGCTACATCGTAAAGACTTTCAACAGACCAATGAATGCAATTCTTGGAGTTAACATACATACTTAAGATGAAATGCGCATCATCCCTCTATAACATCAGTAGTATCTATTTACTATCTTAATCATATCCGATAAGGGAAAAATTCTCATGTTACTCTTGTTCATCTCCTGGCTGCGTCTGAATGCGCTGGAATCCCCAAAGAAACGTCCACAGAAACAGAACAAAGATCATGTGATTGAGGACTATGGCTTTGGAGACATATAAACTGCACAGAGAACATCTTGTAGTATGCATTGCGCTTGCAGTAATTGTATTATGCACTTGGCAAGAACATCAATAGGAACATAGAAATTTCATGATCTCAGTAGATGTGCATCCAGTTTCTTAAATTATTTATACCAAATTGTCTACAATTTTTACAGAATATGGACTAACCTTAGCTTATGAGTTTACCGATAAACGCGCGGTGCTTCAGACTCATTTCCTCCATTCATATGAAACAACTGTATCATTCTATCTCACCATTTCCGTTTAACTATCATACCCACAGCATATTAAAGTAAGTAATACCCACAGCATAAGTAATACCCACAGCATAGTAATTGAAGAAATTTTCCAACTCTGCTAATCAAACGCTTTCCACAAGCAATGCTTTTTCCTCTGTGTTCTGTTTATTTTGCTTGTGCTTTGAATCTATGTGAATTATGCAATGTGCATAAATGCACCTCTTCTCCAACATCTCAGTGTTCCTTTAGAGTGACTATGAAAATGTTATATGTCTTCAATTTTTTAGTGCGCGTAATAAGTACTTATATCATTCCAATATCATGGTTCTTCCATTATGGTTTTCCAAAGCAAGAGTTAAACATTTTGCAAAGGAAAAAAAGGGTGCAGTTATTCAAAAATTTCGAAATTATTTTACATTTATTAAACAATCACGATCTTGAAAGCATACCTTTAAATAACTATATTTTATTTTTCTATCCATTCTTTGAGCGGATAGAATGCTAGGAATTTATATATAGGGGAAAAATTTTTATAATCACTTTATATTGTATCCTTTAATTGGTAAATGATGACAAGGCAAAGTTGAAGAAAAATTGCGGTGCACATATAGATACATATTTACATAGTCGTATAAATCAATTTTAATTATCAATCATAAATATGTATGCGAAGGTATTTTTATATAGATTTGTTAAGCAAGCCCAAGAGAAATTTGGATTGTTAGCTCTTCCATAAGAGTCAATGAAAATATATATTGTTTCAGAGCAATAGTCACTAATGAAGAATTAAACAATTTTTCAAAACTTGATCGAAATATTAATAAAGTTTTTGGGAAATGAAATTGGTTTCGATGAAAAGTTATTTTTTTTTCAATTTAAATGTTTTATGCAAATTATTTACCTCCGATGTTATTAAAAAAATTGCAAAATTATCAAAAAATTAACTAAAAATCGAATTAAATTTAAAAAATCATTTATTATAGAGCTTTTTACATTTAAAGAGGAATTACTTTTTTACATTTCAAAAAGAAATGCTTTCCTATTTTATTTAGATCCAAGGATCTGCATGGAAGAAGTTTCTGATTGATTTTCGCATCAATTTTGTTGCATGAACCATCGCATAGTTTATCAATAACATTTAATTTATAAATTTTATTTCTTAAAAAACATTTGTTTCCTATTTAATTTCCCATCCATTAAATTAAAATTCATACATTAAAATTCTCACTCCAATGTACGAGGAAACATGATATAATTACTATATTTTATGACCATCAAATGCATTCAGTTCTTTCACTCGACAAAATAACAAAGTTTAGATAAATCAATGTAATAGTTAAAATTATATATACTGTTTTCATTAATGAGAAATGACAATCATGCCTTATTAGAAATGCTTTTTAAAACATACTTGCGATATTTTAATTTAACGTGAATACCAATGCTCTTGTTAAATATTAGTGAGTACATGTTTCCCAGTGATATGAGCTGCCCGGGTTAGAATCCTGGTTCGGACATGGCTGTTGTCTACCCTGTGTTCCATCTATGAGGCGTGTGAAAGAGTCCCAGTGTAAAAAGGGGTTGTACAAGTGTGTGTGTGGCATCTTCATATAAGCCAAAGTCAGTTCTTACGCTCAGAAGCGACTGCACCCCTCTTTCCCCGATCTTGGTTTGAATTGAGGTTCCATCCAAGAGGGATAAGCAACGACAACATAAATTTATATTTGTCTATATTCAGAGAATAAACAGAATATGTTTAAGAAAATGAATCTGTTACTACTGATAAATTTTGATGAACATTTGATATATGCCGAAAATGTCCATGTAAAGACCTTTATAAGTACTGTTGCGAGCTCACACCATATATGCTTTACTTTATATGCGAAAATAAAGTTCGATAATATTAATCTGCACTAGATATGGCGATTTCAAAACATATGAAGTAATAGCTTCCGTTTTATTCAAAATACTAGAATTCCAAAACAGAAACTATTACACAATATTGCCATTCAAGAAAACTACTGTTTGAATACTATATACACAAATAAAACCTACTGCTACCCACAAGAATAGTATAAATTACTACCGACAAAAATACTATATACAGAAATAAAAAATGCTATATTAAAAAAGATAATACATTACATAGTGAGTCAATAATGTAAATTCACTTGTTTGCAGTAATAGTAGTTTGATAAAGTCATATCAGAACGGAACAAATACCCTCAGATCTAGAGTCAGAATTAAATTTCTATATAAATTAGTTTAATGGATAAGCTAAGCTTATTAAGAGTAATCGAGTCAGATTTAAATATGAAACCATATTAAAATAAACTCTTTATTTAACCCCAGAATTAAGAAACTTTCATCACTACTTAGCGAAATAAAATAGTAATGTACAGTAATTTGAAACAAATTACAGCAATTTGAAATATTAGATCGCTCTAGTAAATGCAAAATATTATTCTGCTTGGCTAAATTGGAAAAGATGTGTGACTGAAGTAACTACTTAGAAATATTACTAAAAGGATCTGTGGACATAAGGGTTCAAGCCAATGGATTCAAAATTTCACTTCAGTCTTGATTCAATCTTTAATCCTGACATTCGATTTGATCGGTGCGGACCATTTTCAGATTTCTTTCAGTTGATGGTCAAAGGCCCGAGATTAAGAAATGTCATTTATAAAAAGTAAGCTGTAATTGTTATTTAATTACAGTTTATTTAAGTTATTTGTTAAATTTTAAGTTAAGTTTTATTTGTTATTTAATTATTATTATTTAAGTTTTAGCTGGATATTGTTTGAGGCTGGTAATTTTTGTGAACATTGTGTTGCAGAAAATGAAGCAAAACTCTTATTAAGTCGAAAGTCGTGTAAATCAAAAACTTTTTCAGAGTTCACTCAGAATATTTTCTGTCTGTGGTAGGTAATTTCTCATCTCTTACTATGTTTTAAGTAATTGAATGCTTTTTATAATATCTTTAAAGCATTATAAAAATAATGCTTTATCATGATAATGCTTTTGCATGATAATATCTTTATCATGCAAAAATCATTTTTATTCCACAATAATTAGTTTTTCATTGATGTCACTTTTGTTTCAACAGGAATTTTTCTTAAAAAATTCTTTTAAATTATTTTTAAATGCAATTTTGTAACAATAATTGTTTACCGCTGTATAAATTTCCGATATTTTTTATTTTTTTTATTTCATGAGTTTTAGTTGCATGTTTTTATCAATATTAACATTATGATATAAAAGTTGTTTTCTTTGAATATTAGATTTAAAGAGAGTATTTCATTTTCGCCTTAATTTGCACCATAATGTTTCAAGACTGTTATTTTTTTATGTAAATTATGGAATATGAATTTATGGAAGTAAATTATGGAAGAAGTTTCACGCACTGAATGCAATAGCCGATGCAATCGGGGCAGATGAAGCCCAAAATATTTACACCGACATGGAAATTACCAGCTGGCATTTATAAAATACTTATTCGTAAGTACCATTTTTGACTTGAATATTTTTAACGAATTGTCATGCGATTTCATTTGAAACAAGCTATCTTCAGGGGCCAGAAGGTTCACCTCGATTATTGAAAATTTTCATTAACATTTTTTTATGATTTCATCTCTAAATAGATTCTTCAGCAAAATATTTAAGCTTCAAAATTTCGTAGTCATATAATTAACACTTCTAGTATAGAAACCTTTCATCATTCTATAAAATATACCATGTACCTCTTTTATTCTGTATCAAGCTCAGTAAAGCTTTAATGCTAAATTATAGCGGGAATGATTAATATTCAGTTAATGCAAAAGATTTTGCTCAAACAAAACATATTTTTAAAGAATATGAGACATAATCCGTTCAACATTGAAATCTTAAATGCGGTACAAAATATTGTTTTATAGCTGATATAACAACTAAAATAATGAAATAAAAATTTCTCGGTTTTTATTTTAAATTTCTATGGATGTATTAATATAAAATTTAATTCAGAAATTCAAAAAATAAAAATCAGACTAAAGACCTTTGGTCTTAAGGAATCATATTCAAAGAAATATTTTTGATGCGTGAATTTTTAAATAAAAAATTGTCTGCTAGCTCTAAATCCAATGGTATTTTCTATAGAATGTCAATACACACAAATTAACATTCATTCGTTTTTAAGGCTAAATCTCTTAGTTAATTCTTAAATTGTGGCTTATTTTAAATCTTCTAAACAGTTATATATATATATATATATATATATATATATATATATATATATATATATATATATATAATATAATATAAAAAATTTAGGTTGAATACGTAGTTGAAAAATTCGTATTGAATAGGTAGAATTTTTAAATTGATGCTCGAATTGAGTTTTTATATTTACGCTCAGATTTGAACCTGAAAACAATTAAAAATAAAACAACTATTGCCAATTAATGAAATGCTAATATTACTTATTTACTGTTCAAAATCGAAACTGTACTTTTCTATTTTATATCACTTTTGTTCTAAACTTAAGTCCTGTAGCAATTATTAAATATTTTTAGATTTAACTTGAAATAATCGGTTCTTTATCTTCCCATTCTTCTAAATGCCTTATTTGTAGATTCAAGTGAAATAATTATTAGTAAAATCTCTACCATAAAAAAAGTATTTTTAGTTATGTTAAATATTTAAATGCAAGTGAAATGTTTATATTTTCCACCAAAGACGGTTACGTTTTATACCAAAATGGATTTGATATTAAGGAAAAATATCGCTAAATATATTAAATGTATAATGCATTTTTTTTGTATTTTTAAGAAGTATTATTAGTCTGTCTGGAAAAGATAAAAATTCATAGAACTGTATTTCAATACATATTCTTGGAAAATATCCAACGGACTTTCTACGAATATTTTCTGCGAATTCCTTTTCTTAATAAAATTATTTTCGGAAAATCCTAATCGAGCAATTTCAACTTTTCCCTTGTAAAATATTTTCAAGGGAAATAGATTCGAATTTCCGATTTAAATAAATTTGTCCTATTTCTATGAAGTTCTTTTAATGACAAGCGATTGAATCATTTTGAAGTGAAGAACTTCAATCAAATTTTCTTTTTCTGCTATAAAAATATTTAAATCAAATGATTTGATTTCAAATTGATTCCATATTGAAATCAAATAATTCGGGTGAGCTTTTCTTTCTAAGGTATAAATAAATCTAAAACTAAGAAAGAAGAGATAATATGTATGTAGTATTTGTTTTTGTTATAGCATGTTTGTTATGAAAAAAGGAAGCAAATTATTTGTTGTTTAAACTTTAAAAGCGAGAAGTTTGGAAGAGTTCTTTAATATTTTCTTCAGAATATGTGGTGTAAAATTTTGGTTGACCTAGAAAAACAGCCATGCTTAGAAATTTATTTGTCAAGTATAAATTTTGCTTAGATTTTAATAATTATAATTTATTATAATCTTCAAAACATTTTGAATTTCTCATATAAACATCTTTGAATTTCTTTTACATTAAAGAGCTGTTCTTACATTCGTTTTTGATTTATACTTTTCTGTTTTATACTAGCCGAAGTAGGCAATCAACTGATTTTTCATTATTAATGCCGACTAAAATTTCCAATTTAATATTTTATGTATCTTGATCTCTTAATAGCGTAATATTTTTAAGTTGCACATTTTAATATTCTTTTAATTCGTGTCATTATAGAAGCATTACGCTCTTTTGTTCATAACACTATTATCTCGAATTTTTCAGCAGTTTCTGTGAAATTTAAACTGTAAATTAAGTTAAAAGTGATTAAATTTAAAGTAAAATAAAAGCATTTTTGCTTAAATCAAACATGATTTTTAAACAATAAGTGTAAAAAATTCCGAATCGCTCAGCATTGAAGTCTTAAATCAACTGTAGACGTTTTTGAATCTATACAATATTTAAAAAAATCACTTAAAGATTTTCTCTGATTCATTATAAATTTCAATTTTTAGTTTTACATTTTAAAGGATTTAAATAAAGTAATATTATGTTTAATTTCATTAATTGCGAAAAAAAATCTGAGGCTAAATTTTGCATATCCTCTTCCCCTAAGGAATCTTATTCAAAGACATATTATTAAAACACCCATTTTAAAATTTAAAAAAAAAAAAAAGATACGGTTTTATCTTTTATGACAAAATTTGACCAACCTATGAAGTTTTGAAGATTATCTTTTTAGGATAACACATATTTTCAATATTTTAGAGTAATCAGTTTTGTTTAAACTCCGGGTCTTGATTTGTGTAAGTTCTTTGATCAAATGACACATATAATTTATGGAATCGGTGCACCTTCTATGGAAACATATATAAACTCGCAAGTTTTTATAAGATAATAATATTCAAACTTCATTTAAAATATTAGGGCCTCAAGCATATTTTACTATATATGATTAATAGAATCGAAGAATATATTATTATAACTTCGTAATTCATCAGAACCTTTATAAGCCTATACTACAAAAAAGCAATATTCTTTACTTCATTTGGGCCATTTTTTCATTTTAAATGTAGAAGTCTAGTATTAACTGTTTGGAAATTAGATGCTAGTACCCGACTAGAGTAGGCATCCTGTATATTATAAATTATGAAATTGAAGATTAATTATATATGATGTCGATTATGTAAATAAATTTATATATTTTATAATTTTCTAAAGCTATTGTTTAGATTTTAACATTACATAACTTTACGATGAAGCTAAAGTACATATTGAATTTTCTTTTAAGTATTATATTCATAAAACTAATATTTTATTTATGTATTAATTAACGAAGAACAATTCTTTAATAAACATCTTCAGAAAGAAATAGAGCTTTAAATAATCATTTTCTTAAAATCCTCCAATAAATAAATTAAACTTTCAAAAAATTCAAAATTTAGATAATTTTTAGACTACATGGACAAGTTACAGGACAATTGTATTTAGTAAATTATGCTTTGTTTTTTGTTTTTATTGGTATAAATTACTTTTTGATATTGTTTCTATTCTTTCTGGCATTTTAAATGCGTAAATTTTATCAGCCACTAAGACAAGCTAATATTTATAAATTTTTATTGGAAATAAAAAAAAGAGAGCTTGGTAAAAGAGTTATTGTGGAAAATATTGTAAAACTTAAAAGATAGGGCTTCATTCTTTTTAGTTTTCATAAGAGAAGAATTCTATTTTATTGAAAATAGTCATTTTCATATGTTTAATAATGCCTTGGAGGAAAACATTTAAGCGATTAATGTGGTTAAAAATTGGTTTTCAGCAAATATTATTCTGGTTTCTCACAGCCTGCTGAGACCCTAGACCTCATCATTGTAAATAATTGTTCGTCACATTACAGGGAATGTAGGCAATATGAATCTGTAGCTGAGCTTCAGAGAGCCTTGAATGAGGTATAGGAAAATTTTCGCCTAACAGAAGTTCAAACTAAGTATCACTCGATGACATACCAAATCTTTGAAGTAATCAAAGCCAGTAGTGCAAAAATTCTTCATTAATAAAAAATTTATTTACACTATTTAGAAGTATACTACTTTCTCAACATTATATGAAGTAGTCAAAATTTATTTTTCTTATTATTAGTTACCCTTATTTTTGTTTCAAGTTTCTGATGCATTTTTCTGTCTGTAAATAGGCATTTAAAGTGTTGCTCATTAAATGATTCTGAAAAATTATTCAGCACTCTTCATAAAAAAAGCATTGTGTTCTAATTTTTCAAGCAGTGTAGATTTATGTTAGAAAAAGCTTTATATTATGAATAAGATTTAAATTCGTATCCTTTTAGGGCATTTACGACAGTTCAATAAATTTAGGTCATTTTTCTGTCTTCTAGATTATGGCAAAATAATTATTTTGCACATTATAGAGTGTATGTTGTAATACAAAATTTTGTTTTAAAAATACTTTTTGTTCGTTATGCTTGTTTAAAGTTATTTGTATAAAATTCTTAATTTTTTTTAAACTACGATACATATCATAACTTAGAGCTCGTTATATGGTAATTTATATTAGTTCAATAATACACAATTAAAATAGATAAAGGCAATTTACCATAGAAAATAATGAAACGCGTCAGAATAATCAAATGAGATCGCTGGATACATTTAAAATCACATTTGTATCAAATCTTCTATGCAGATTTCCAATTTCTGATGCATGTTATTTACATTAAGAAAGAACCCAAATTCTACATACTCAAAAAAACCATAATAAAGTAAAAGACGGAAACAAAACAGATCTATGAAAACATTGAGGTTCTTTTGTATTACTCCTAAAAGCTTTTCTAGAAATAACATTACCCCGGAAACAAAGGTCTTGCAAGGATCAATAAATTTCGAATGAAATTCGTTTCTTTTTCCGATTTATGTATAATCATGTAAGAACCGAGAGTCCATTACTTCTTACATTGACGTATATATGAATTTTTCCGTTATAAAACATCTATTCTATCGTGGAATTTTAAAAACGTCGTTAGAATAAATACTGTTATATGTGAGATATGCTAGACATCATAACTCATTTGAAAATATATGTTCTTGCCATAAATATTCACCATTGGCAAAGCTTTTATCTCTTTATGGCTAGAGTTGGTTGGCAAGAAGATCTCATTTTAGTATTTTTAAACCGAGATGCATTTTTCGCTCTGTGTTTTATCCCATCATATTTGTTACACAATTTTTGAAAACATTATTTTTGATACTGGACATTCGTTATTAAGAATTAAAATATGTAATCATTAATGAAGGATGTAATGTATAACTTATTGCATATATAAAAATGAATATTAATCTGAAAAAATCTACATAAATGTTATGCTGGATATTTGATATTTTTATTACTGAAATAAATTTCTATAATTTCTTGAAATACATTTATTTGAAAATAAGTTATTTCACATTAAATATCTTTTTTAAATATGATAATTTAAAATATCCTCACATTTAATAACGTTAAAAATGCAACGCAAATGATAAGTATGGAATTTGTCTTTTTCTCTTAATGCGCGAGTAAAAATTGATTCTGAAATTTAGTTTAAAGTATTTAATAAGATCTATTAAAAAAAATCACAAAATAGTGGATTTTAAATCAAATACTTGTGTAAAGTTCACAAAATTACATATTATTGAATAAAATGATAAGTTTATTTTTTGTGCCTTTAAATTTAGTATGGTATTTAAACTTTTAATGCTTTTTTCATTCAAAAGTGCAGCTGTAATTACAAATATGTCTTCACACTATGATGTTTTAGTTGATAGGATTTTCAAAAGCTCACAAAATTTAGTTCTGGCAGTAAGTATTTATGTATAATTTGATAAACAAAGACCGAGATTATTACTTTAAAAAAATTATAATGACATTGAATAGTGAATTTATGTAATTAAAAGTGTCTTCCCTTTTAATGTAGTTATTCTGAAGTAAAATTTAGCAAAAACATGAATTATAAACTGTTATTAATAAACAAATAAATTAAGGATAGAAAGAATTTCAAAAATTGTGGTTATATAGATAATAATAGACATAGATAAGTTTTATTTTTTCTTCGTTTATTATATTCTTAGAAAATAACACTTACAATATCTAATTTTTTTAACGGGCTGTTAAAAGAAAAAGAATTTCTTTGAAAATAACATTTCATTTTTTTAAAGGCTCATTAAAAGAGAAAGTAAATTCTTTCATTTTATAAACTGAACTAAAATCTATTGCTGCCCCAATATAAATTAGCTCAGACTAAACAAGTGCATACACATTTTCAAAAATTTTCAATTGAATGAATTTCTTAGAAATAGCGCTTTTGTCGTCAAATGTAGAAGACTAGATACATCAGTTGTTTCATTGATTTTATTAATACTTCATATTTATTTCATCATACGATTTATAAATCTTTCTTATAAATTAAAGTGGGATATTTTATATTGAGGAATATTTATTACATACAGTTAGTAAACATACAAAAAATACTTTATTAATTGGAAACACAGAAAAAAGTTAATCTAATTTCTAACATTTTTTTTGAAATTTATTTCATGGTTTATCTATATTAAGAAAGCAAACTCAAACATTTCATATAATTTTAATCCTGTTTTACAGTTAATGAAACAAATCTATATTTCATTTTTAATACGGTAATCTTTTTATAATTTATACAATGTGGTATGTCTAAAATATTTTTGTAAAGATTTATGAAATTGTTCATTAAATAGATTTGGATATATTTTTCGTATGAAATACTGTAACTATTAATTAAATGTTTAAATTATTAAAAAAATTAACAAATCTTTAATGTTTTCCTTTTGATATATTTATAGTTTATACAATAATACGATGAAATTATTAAACAATGTATTTTACAATGGGAAATCATAGGACCATTGTCCAAACTTATATTTAATTGGATAAAAATTGTTGATCAGAATTTAAAAATGAAAAATATTAATCCATAAATTGAGATAAATGGTCAGGTTTTAGGTTGATAACCGATTAGATCTGCCTTTTAGCTTCATCATTTTCTTACAAGCGTAATTTAACCAATTCTAATTCAATTATTGAAGCATGTTAATGTCGCTAATATCTTCCAATTCATTTTCAAAATCATATCAAAAAAACTTTATTTAAGATATCTTAATAATGGGATGAATGATTTTGGGTTTCAAATTTAGAATTAGTTAATAAATTTCCATTTTGGAATGAATGCCAAATAGTCATTTAAATACATGAAAAATTAATAAATTTGAATAGATTTGACTCTTTGCAGCTATCTAATCTAATGGTTAGATTTTTGGAAGCTATCTAATCTGTCTAATGGTGTATACATCAGAATACATGAGATTTTTTCTCGTTTTGCTATTAATTGAAAAGAAAGAGCTTCGTATCTTTTGATACACAGGGATAGAAATATGGCAAAAATATAATTGCATTGATGCAATATAGATCATTGTGTCTATTGTTTTTGAGCACTGATTTTAACGCCCTGTACAACTTTTTTTTCCCAAGAACAGGTGATTAAGGGAATGCCTGAAAAAATATCAATTATATTGCTGTTTCAGATGAAAAGATCTATTTAATTAAAAATTTCTGGAGTAGTTCAGTAGAGAAAACTGGGAAATGATAACGTCTTCTTTGAATCAAATAATTGTGAGATAGGTTCGAATCTCGCAAGAAAAAATTCCAGCCACGGCAAGTAAAAAAAAAAAAAAAAAAAAAAAAAAAACTCTGTGATGAACAGGTACCTAATTCCTCCAGTGACTTTTCAATCAAAAAGTTCTTTCATATAAAGCATAAGCAAATCTGGTATTGATATGGATATTCTACGAATTTCATTTAATTAGAAACAAGCTATATAGTACGCTGATGTCTATAATGAATGACTAAAGGCATTACAAGTTGATATTTCTGTTCTATAAGATGTGATCATATCGTGTTGCCATTATATTTCCAACGCTTGCACTATTCATTCTCGCTTTCGTAAAATATTTTTGGTTTTGCGCATGCGTAAAAATGCGCTTATTTCGTCAAAAAAAAAAAAAAAAAGTGAGAGAGGAGATGAGAGGAAGATATATTTTCATTGTGTTATATGGTAAAATGAAGTGACTCGCAGTATTAGGAAGTGTAATACCTGCTAATCTTTTTGTGTACTACCCCTTACAGAAATGCAATAGACGAAAAATGTTAATATCGGAATCTTGAGAAGAATAGTCATAACATGATTAGTGAGGTGAAGGAAATCATTACTATTTCAATGATCTTAAGCAAGGTTGAACGCCATAATTAGTGTTACCATAAATTTAAACCTAGACTAATAAAACTTTCAAGCTGCTCGGTTATGACAAAATGTTTTAGAGTTTCAATTTGTACAAAAAATGAATCTGAATTTTTAAAAAATAATGCGAGACAATTAAAAATAATGTGGAATTGGAAATTCGCTCTGTTCTCTGTTAGATTTCATTACAGTTTTTAAAAAAATCAGACTAAAGAATAAAAATAAACTAAATTAGACTAAAGAATAAAATAATTTAATCGCAGATTATAAAGGGGAGATTTGATAATAAAATGAGATATGGTTTTAGAGAGAGATGATGAAATTTCGTGAATGCACCATAAATACAGTTGTGATACGAAGATAGATCTGTGCTTGAAAAACATAAACAATAAATAATTTCTTCTAAATCACATAATATAAAACTCAAATAAACCAAGACTACTGCATTAAAACTGCAAAAATTCGAAAACATTTTTGATATAATTTAAATTTGTGCAAAAAATGAATACATATTTAACCAGAAATCACGAGGAAACTTTTTAAAATGCATAGTTCTAAAATCGTGCTAATTTCCAGTCAAGTTTTATTTCCGGTTTTGAGATCACAGAGAATGTAATCTGATGTACAAATTGCATATAGAAGAAATGTGAGAGTAATGTGAAGAAGAGTATTAAAAAAATCGTTTTGAGGAGACTGACCAATGTTTGAAGATGAAACAAAGATATTTATAAAACATTTTGGCTTCATTGATATAAAATTACACATGCATAAAAATTATTCTTTTTTAAAAATAATTTATCATTTTGAAGCTAAATATTTTCCCATGAAATTCATTATCATTCAAAAATTAAATATTAAATTACCACATAGCTCTGCTTTCTAATTAAATGTATATTGACTAATGCAGAAAAAAGAAATCTTATATTTATTTGTAATCATTTCATATTTATTAGAGATATAAGTTATTTTACTTAAACTTTTTAAAACTAAACTGAACTAAATTATTAATATTACTAAACTGCATTATTTTAAAATAAAATATTTTATTTTATATTCCAGTTCTTTAAATTAATTTAAATTTCTGAAGAACACGGTGTAACGCGCGTAAAAGTTTAATAAATCCTAAATTATGTCTCTAACTATTAACTATTAATCCATTTATTATATAAATACCGAAAGATAATAATAATGTTAAGTAAAATATCATTTATAAAGAAAAGCATATTTAGAATTTGCAGAGTTAAATGTTTTAATATGAAAATAACAATAGTTCAAATTCCATCCGCAGAAACAAACAAATTTATCCCAACCCACAAACTCTTTATCTTTCTGTTAACAAGCATTTATCTATTGAATGCAATTCCTTGAAGATTTTATCTGTTTCTGCTTCTTTGAATAAGGAAGAATGTATGTTCTTACTTCCCTCCTTTGAAGCTTAATTATTCGAACATAGGCAACTAAATCGAAACTAAGTATGGCAAATTAAGCAGATGAAAGATGCTAAACATTCTTAAACAGTCATCTTATTTGAAGCGATAGGGATATAATGAATTCTGATTATTGCTTCTTTAGGTTCAATAATGGATTTCCTTTTATGTTTTGGATTTATGTAGATATTGCATAATATAAATTTCCGATTCCTTTCTTTCAGCGATGGATGGACAACTTAAGACTCTACAATTCATATTGAGTTAATTTGTTGTCATATTAGGTTAATTTGTAATAGTTGAAAAACATTACGTTAATTTGTTGTCATTTTGGGTTAATTTATAAAGGTTGAAAAACATTCCGTTAATTATTGTCATATTAGGTTAATTTGTAATAGTTGAAAAACATTACGTTAATTTGTTGTCATTTTGGGTTAATTTATAAAGGTTGAAAAACATTCCGTTAATTATTGTCATATTAGGTTAATTTATAAAGGTTGAAAAACATAACGTTAATTTATTGTCATATTAGGTTAATTTATAAAGGTTGAAAAACATAACGTTAATTTATTGTCATATTAGGTTAATTTGTAATAGTTGAAATTTTCTTATTATCTTTTAAAATCTTGTCTCTTAAATGAAAAAAAAAAAAAAAAAAAAAAAAAAAAAAATTGGAATTCTGAAAATAAAGTTTTTTTTGCTTGAGATTCTATTTCATATCACCTAATCTAACGTCTAGTTCTTAGAAATATTTCAGGACACGATGATATGAAATGCCGCATATTCTTTATAATTGAAATTTATGAAAAGAAATAATATTCAAGACATATAGGAATGAATATGCTGTTCAATTAAATAGGCACTATTCCTTCTTCTTCTCTTTAAACAATTAATTCTTATGAATATCATTGCATGTTTTACAACGATATTCATTTAATAGAAGACATTATTTATAAAGTTATATTATCTTTATTAAATATGCCAAACTGAGGGAATGAAATATCAAAATTTCTAAGAAGATAAGAAATCGAAGTGTATCAATTAAATATTATTCACCTGAGACATTCTTAACAGAATCCAAAGAAAACGGTTAACAGATATTCCTACCAGATTAAATTGAAAGTTTTCTTTTATTCTAACTCTTAAATATATTTTAATAGATTTATTCTAATTATATAGAGAAGTCATTTTACTAAAATTATACAAAATGTATCATTTTGCGCTTTTGCATTGACCACAATGAAATCAACATAAAATTGTATCATTGAATTGAAACTGCTTATGGAGATGGTAGATTATTAAACATGGGGTGCCTTTGAAATTTAAGTTAATTTTAATATCACGAGATTAATGTCCTATTATGAAGCAACGTAAGTCATTTAGAGATAGATCTAAGGTTGTTTCGAACCTTGACCAGATATTAAAGGCAGCATTCCAGCTGGAACTTTATTTTTTAGTTTCATTTTTTTACCAGAGTAGGTTTTGAAGTTTTTGAATTGGTAGATTTAACTTGAGTATATAATAGATCTTACATACAAATTCATCTTGAGACAGCGATACACCAATCCTTAAACATATAAACTGTCAGCCTCATTCTAGATCTCAAAAGAATGCAATATCTCAACTAAGGAATTGACTATACTCATTAAAAAATAAGGCTTATTTTTTTTTTAATTGTGTCCAATCAGTTCAATAGTATCAATAAAAGTATGCTAATTGTGGGTCGCAACAGAAAGTACTCAATCTTATCTAATAAATTGAATAATCTTTAAAAATCGACAAAAATACAAGTTACTTCGTAATGAATCGAAATAAGGAATGAATGCTCTTCTATTTTGTAGCTATGCGAGATTTATTTTAACATGAGGTCAAAATATTTAACAGAAGTTAATTGAAGTGAAAATGGATCTAACAAACATTAACATAACACTGAAAAGAAGAAAAAACAAACAAACTTTGTCCAATGTTACTATTTTTCTTTTCGACTGCAAATCTATTTATTATTATCTATCAGCCCACTATTTTTCTATTAACTATCAGCTCACTTCTATTGGCATTTATCTATCTGCACAAAATACCAATAGCATAATGATATCTTTACCATATTAAATGGCATTCCAAATATCAAATTATATCTTGGATATATCATATAATATTGTATTTTAAAGTAATAGGATTCAAATAACAATAAAAGATGAATTTCATAACTTTCCATTAACAAGAAGCCAATGAAACTTAAGTATTTATGTTTATTTTGAATGCCTTGCAATTTAAATGATTTTTTTAATAAATAGAAACACTTCTTTACAAGTTTCTTAACAAGAAGCACCATCAATCTCAATTTCCTAGATTTTATAAAAGAAGAAAGTTGCTGAATATTACCTAATCAAAAAATAAATATAGTAAATATTTCCCCGCATGTCATATAAACATGCGATCACGCATCTGCTTCAAATGTAAGACAAAAAAATCTGTATATTCAATTTTGTTTGCGAAAAATGTAATATTAGTCTTTCTCTTGAAAAATTTGGAAACCTGGAGAACGTAGTGTTTATAAAGTGACAATATATACCACATTTAATTATCGTTATGAAAAACTAAATTTGAATTATTTCGTTATAAAGAATTCGAAGAATTTTTAAAAATATATTTATTTAAAAGAAAGCCTTGGATTTGCCTGCAGTCTTAGGTAGATTCCTATAGGAAGAGTACTTATTGCAATGGTTCTCATAAGACTTCAGGAAAATTTATTTCGTCAACCATCATAGTCCTTAGAATCCAAACCACCCTTCGTTCAGAAGTTTATATATAATATGCTTTGTCCATGTTATCTTATAAACCGGATAACTAGAGCAATTTTGTTCGGATTTTAACTGGCTTGGAATATGTTGTTAGAAATGTAAAAATCTCCGAAGAGTTCGTAAATAATTCATCTAGCTCAAAGAGGATGGAAATGACAAGGGGTTGACATTTTCATTTTGCAATAACTTTCTTAATATTAAAGATAGTAAAATAAATCCAATTAACCAAATTATCGCCTTATGAAGACGAATAACTATTGCATTTAATGTTTCTCGATAACTGAAATATCTTAGAAATTACGGGCTAAAAAGAGATTGCAAAATTTACGCGTCCCAATTCTAACATCAATAATTTATGATGTCAAATAATAACTCAAACGTAGAGGAATCTACCTTTGCTTTCCAGATTTCCGAGAGGTATATTTCATAATTAGTAAAAAATTAAACTGTTAGAGTTTTTAAAAAATTTGTACAATATTTATGAAACAGTATATTTTGCTTGCATAAACAAAAAAAGTTTCGAGTCTGTTGTTAATATGAAACCTGGCACCCAATTCACATGTGGGAAGAAATTTGATTATTCAATTTTGGTTAAGAAAACTCAAATTTGATCTGGAAAATTCTGAACAATTCGTATAAGAACAATTCTTATTACTAGGATGGTGACTATATATAGCATGCTCATTTATGGTTATGAAAGACTACTATTTATTGTAATATTTAAAAATTAATTCAAAGAGTTTCATTGGATTTGATTTTTGCGAAGACTTGTGACTCTCAGAGCTTTTTTAATTTTTTAATGAATAGAAAATTAAATTGCTACTTCTTAAAGCAAGATATATTTTCCTTTCGCAAAATAATGCTCTATAATATATTGTGTAATTACATTGAATTTTTTTCTAGCATGAACTGAATTAACTGTGTCTATTTTAAAACTTTGATGTTTACTCACGCTAGTCTGAAAGCAAGATTTATATTTAATGTCGAAGAAAAATTGCATAAAATATTTTTATTTCCAAAAAATCAGTGATAAATTATTCAGAGTTTACTTTCTTGCTTTAAATGTCAAACATTTCCTACAAGATTCTAGCAATAATGTATTAACAATGTGGATTCTCTTAAGATGCAAGTATTACCATTAAAACGGACGGGGATTTTTGTCAAGCGTCGATTGTGAAAGCAGAAAGAAAAATGAATAATTCATTACTGTTTTATTTCAGTGAGCATGTATTAAAGAATAAATGGAAATTTTTGGAATTTCCTGAAGACTCCTTTCCAATTTATAAGATACGTGTCATTATCATACTAAAATACGTTGAGAAAAAGATTCGACATTTTTTTTTCTAAATGTATCAAGATTCATTAATATTTAAATAGATGTATGAATATTCTTATAATCTCAGAAAGACATGCGTATGAATTGATCAAATATTTGTGTGATTGTAAAGTAAGTAATTATCCTAGCAATATTTGAATTAATTCCTTAAGTAAACCTTTGGTTTTTCAAATGAAAATTCCATATGCTTCTTTGCCAACATTTCTATGGTAGAATCCCTATTTGGAACCGACAATTTTTGCTGGTTTTATTTCCCGCTTCATGAAAATTAGAAGAAAAAAAATGTATTAGCATGATAAAGATAGCAAATTGCCTTAATTTATTATTCGAAAATCTTCCATTTTAAGTAGACGGAAATTATTAAATTAACCTTTTGATTGAATAAGTCAAATAAAAAAATGCATTAATCTTTTAGAAAGTTTTCAATACAAATGATTTTTACTTTATATATCAATTTCCTGGTATGTACTTAAATTGGATGAATGTATAGAGTAGTTCTGTCCAGATTTATTTATCTAACAAAATGTGTTTTAGATAGCTAGAGTAATTGCCTATCTCATTTTCTATAAAAATTCCTTTTTTTTAACAAGTATTGTTTCTCTAACATTTTATTCAAAAAAAAGCTTTTATGCAAAAACATAAAAAAAAATTATATTGATAATCCATTAGATTTTAAATAAGATGTTTTAAATTAAAAAGAAATACAAAAATGTCTTTATTAGTAATAATAACGGAAATAAGAAAGATAAATAATAATATAAAAAGATATATTTAAATACTATACAGAAATGAAATTCAGATGCCAGCTCAGGATGAAATATATTATAAAAAGAAATCAAAGGAATTTTATAAAGAAAAATACTCAATAGGTTCATCCTGATTTTCTCGAAAACGATCTATTAGCATGTTATAAAATATGCAATTTCGTGCTCAAATTCCTAGAAAAATTATTCATTTTATAGGGCAGAGGGAGAGAGTGATAATGTTTATGAATATGGATAAAATCTTTGAACAGACTTACATATTTTATGTTGATATCATATGCCAGTTTTTTCATACATTTGCTTTCATTTTACAATTATTGTGTTTACATATTCAGAAGCTTAGAGGTGTACTTCTAAATACATATTTTTCTTATTCTGGCAGTTTTGAAGTCTGGAAATCTGATTTTTCTAAGACCTATAGCACTTATATTGTTCATATACTAGGCAGCGATAATTGAAATATAGATAGAATTACGAATCAAATACAATTTGCAAAGTATATTTTTATTCCCTGGAATGATTTATGCAGAATTTTTATATTACATTCAAAAGTTAATAAGACAAAAGCTGGTGCACATATATTCTCTCTTTTTGTAATTATGCAGTTTATAATGTCATTGTTTACTTTAAGTTAAAACAACTGCAATCACAGAACAGGTTGAAACAAAAAATTTTTAGAAATTTTTATATTTAGGAAAGCCGAAACTAAAAATAAAACATTTGTGGAAATAATCTTTTGCATGTCTATCAGAATGTTTCAACCGCCTTTTTTTCTTTCAAGTCGAAAGATAAAGATCTTCTGTTTCTAGAATCATGCATCCTTTTCGCCTTCTTTGAGAACATGGCTTAGAGCCGAGGTATTTCTATTTCTCCCTTGAATTGAAAGACTAGCTAAGAGGCCATCAATCCCAGAATAATAAGGATTTTCAAAGGAACATCCAAGACCACTCTCACATTGTTGATGACAAGGTTGTGGAAGAAATTAGTGGACACTTGGTCCATTATTATGGCAAGTATCTAAATCTCCATGGGAATTATGCTGACAAATAACCGTTTTGTGCATAATATCCGTGTTTGTGCATGATAAATAAATGCAATTGTCATTATTTAAATAATCCATTTAAGATTTTAAAAGTATCTTCTCTTGTATATTTATTAAATTATCATAATCTTCCATTCGGAAGGTTCTTTTCAATTATATTTTTTTTATTGATTTTAAAAATGCATCACATTATCTATTTTTATAGAAAGTAATGGAAAACATATTTTCTTGTTTTCCTTTTCCTTAGTGACACCGTCTTATTTTTATAACAAAACATCAATAAGAAAAATTCGAAATTTCAAGAACATCCCTCATCGGAAAATAAACCTCTTCAAATAATTCCTTAGAATTTCATTTCTCCAAACGCAAACATTTAAGCGACTGAAGTTTTGTATGCACAATGCTCATTGCTTTTTTTCTCTCCACTGGGCTTTATCATTTTTTTTCAATTCATATCTTTTTTTTTTACCCAGGTAATGAAAATTTAAATCTCCCATTCTAAAAGGAAAGAGGAACTGTTTCTATTTTACAGTGTTACATTTCAAGTTTCTAGAAGCTTAAGTCTGCATAAAGCCACTCATACAAAAGTTGATAACCAATTCAAACAGCCAAGAGCATTCATTTCTTTTTAGAACTGTGTGGCAGAGGGGTGTATGATAAGGTAAACAGCTCACACACAAGTTTCACTTTGGAAAAACAGAGGCTGTGCAGCGCGAGTGAGCTTAAAGGGGTGGAGGAGGCACAAATACAAATCGTTTTCTGCAAGACCGAACTTTCTCATAACACTTTCTCGATATTTCCTTTTGAATGCATATTTTCGGGGAAACAAGATTTTTCTCCCTTTTCCTACCATTGGCGAATGTCAATATTGACTTTCTACACCGATGGCAAATGTAGCGCGTTGTGTATGTGTGCTGTTAGGGTGGAGTGGCTGTGACAAAACGATTCATAACGGCCATGGCACCTTTTTGAATTGTAATTAGGTGATGGATTTTAAGCTTATAAGAATAAGACATGTAAAAATGGTGACGTAAAGGTGACAAAAATCTGAAACGAGATATTCGTTGTTTCTTAGAAGAACAAATAATACAATTTACAGAAGTTGAATTTTTATTTTATGGGTTTTTTTTTATAGAACATAATTCACTTTGGGTGACGCCAAAAATATAGAAAAATATTTCGCATATATTTCGCCAAAAATATTGAATGTGTTAAATTTCAATGAAAACTTTTATGCATAACTTGATTTTCATGGTTTCTTCAACAATATATTTTTAATCTTCAAATTCAGACAGATTCAGATCATATTATTTTAATAACTTTTTACACCTCTTGTAAATGTAAAATTTCCTAATGGAGTCGAGTTAACATGCCAATGTTAATCCATCACAGTTCCCCAAATATCTTAAATGTCTCAGATTCCATCTGATTTCTTTTCGATTAACATTGGCAATTTATAATGAGAAAAATGAATTGACATCTTAAAAGCAAAATCAACGTTTCGTTTTCGTTGATAGGTATTTACTACGATGAATCATAACTTTATTTACTTTCATTTTATTTAAGAATAAGAGGTGTAAAAATGGTGACGTAAAGATGGCAAAAATCTGAAACGAGACATTCGTTGTTTCTTTGAAGAATGTATAAGAAGTTGCATTTTTATTTTATGGTTTTTATAGATCATTATTCGTCTAGGTGATGCCAAAAAATATTGGAAAGTATTTCGCCAAAACTATTGGATATGTTAAATTTCAATGCAATCTCTTATGCATAATTTTTGATGTTCATGATTTCTTCAATAATATATTTTTAACTTCAAATTGAGAAAGATATAGATCATATTACATTAATAGTTTTTCACAACTTTTGTATATTGTATATATGAACTTTCTAAATAGAGTCGAGTTCCATGACATCACAGTACCGCAGAAATTATGCCCTAGATCCCATTAGATATCTCTTAGATTAACATTGATATTATAAAAAAGAAAAATGTCTTTGTATTTTAAAAGAAAATCAACTCGTTTTTATTGATAGGTATTCACAACTATGAATCATAACTTTATTGAATACTGGTACCCTGTGGCGACCAACTGTTTCATGGGAAGACTTTTTTGTGGAAAATTTAAGTATCGTACGCACGGTCAACATGATTCTGTCAACAATTTCGGAGTTTGCCTAAAAATGTCAAATCACATGGCAACATGCTGACATTAAATCTCAAATGTCTAAATAATCTATTTCGAACTGCACGGTATCTTTTCCTGTAAAATCAATTCCATTTTTTGATTACTAATTTAAAATATGCAACAAAAAAAAAACATTTTTTTTCCTTTCAATAATGAGGAAAATCAAGCAATTAAAATTCTTTGTAAACGATTAAACATTTTATAAAATGGTTAGTTAGTTGTATTATTTGTAATTTATATTTTGTTGATGATTATTGTGGATGTTAATTATTTGATATATAGCGAATCAACAAAGATTGTTTATTTTAGACTGAAAGCGGCTAATAATTAAATGTCATTGTGCCCAAATTATTTTACTATATTACATGACTACGATTAGAGAATTATTTGAAAAATTTGCAGTATAGAACAATTTTCCTTGGGAAAATATATGGTTGTCTCTAAAGGCTTAGAAATTAATTTTATCATACATGTATTTAGCAACCAAATTTAAATGGGAGGCATTATCTCCTGTATATTTGAGATAAAATTGATGCATTTTGGAATAGTTTAACTATAGTACAGTTCAAAACAATAACATTGTATGAATAAATTTTAGGACTTAAATTCGTAAGTCTAAGTCTCTTAAATTGCCTTTTTATAAGGCCTGAATAAGTTCACTTCAGAAAACATCAGGTGAAGACTCTATTGCGCATATTAATTAAATAACATATAAATTATTCCCTGTACAAAATCTAATATGTATATTGAATAATAAATTAATTACAAAGAGGGATATATTTATTGATTTGTTATTTAAATATATATTAGAAATGAAATGTCTATATAAACAGAGGACAAAAGTAGGAATACGATAAGCAAATTATTAAAAAAATCCACTATTAATTTATTAAAAAATCAAGAAATATTTGAAACCCTAAATGCATATGAATCGCATGGCAACAGATTAATGATTACGGAAACTAAAAAATATCTCGGAAAAACTAATCAATCATTATGCATTCAGAACGGTCACTTATCATCTTGTCTAAGAGGGCTTTCTCAACACAGAGCATTTATGCATGATTTGTGATGCTGGCTTTTAAATTGTGTAATTAGATACCAAAGCTTGGAAATTTCGGTTTAAAGCCAAATGCAAATGTTTGTTTCAGTGTGAAAAAATTACAAAAAATATATCCGAGATATTTTAATCTCTATGTAAATATAAGCAATTAATTTTCCATCTTAACTATAAATATTTTAGTAAGAATATGTTAGTTAAAAGAGAGAAATAGACAATGTTTACACATTAAGAAACTTAAAATCAATTCTTTCGTTAGAATATCTTAGAGATAAATTAATGCATAATGTAACATGACATTTAATGCAATTATTATGTAATTTAGCATTTATTGTAAATTTATATCCAATTCTGAATTTTTAAAACAATTAGAATTTATTTTATTTCAGAATATCTGTTCATTATTCAACATTTGGATATCTATAGATTTTTCAGCATTTAATCTATGTTTGCACTCTCTTGATTGTCTTTAAGTATTTTTTGAATGTATCAGTACAACTGATTGTTTTTTTATAAAACTTATGTGCACAAAAATGGTGTAAAAGTTTCTGAGTAACAAAAAAAAAATCTTATCTACACTGGGATGCCTCATAAATAGATTCACTAAGTCATGACTATTAATTCATATATCATAAGAATTATATAGTACTCATATCTTTGTATGCTATCTTACATTTGATTGAAAGTTGTTATATAGTATATTATTCATAAGAAAAGAAAAAAAAACGTAACGAAAGTGCTCATTATTGAATAATATTAACAATATTAACAAAATAATACCATGCGATATATTAATTATAATATTAAACAATATTAGGCAACATTTTGGGCTACTTGGTATATTGTCATGTTCTTTATCTCTTCACAGTATAAGACGGGGATTAAATTTTTATTGGTACTGCACATTTGAATAAATTTATAAAATTAAGTTTGAATTCGCTGCCAATTCTACTCATAAAGTAGCTATGAAACAGAGCATCTAACCTTTTTACAAGTATCTTGAAAAAAAAATGTATGTAATTAATCAAATGTATGTATGTATGTAATCAAATATGTAATCAAATGTATGTTTGTATGTAATCAAATATGTAATCAAATGTATGTATGTATGTAATCAAATATGTAATCAAATGTATGTATATATGTAATCAAATGTATGTATGTATGTAATCAAATGTATGTATGTATGTAATCAAATGTGTAATCAAATGTATGTATGTATGTAATCAAATGTGTAATCAAATGTATGTATGTATGTAATCAAATATGTAATCAAATGTATGTATGTATGTAATCAAATATGTAATCAAATGTATGTATGTATGTAATCAAATATGTAATCAAATGTATGTATGTATGTAATCAAATATGTAATCAAATGTATGTATGTATGTAATCAAATGTATGTATGTAATCAAATGTATGTATGTATGTATGTAATCAAATATGTAATCAAAAATGTATATAATCAAATAATCATTCTCCGTGTGGTAAGCTTTATGCGTTATGAATTTCTGTTTTTCATATATATTTCAAAAATTCCTTATTATCAATCTCTAATCCAAAATGTTAACTATTGTAAACACACTTGATGCGTAAATGATATAGAAAAGAACACAGCAGAGGAGATTGTAGCAGAATATTTGAGAATATTTGATTATGATCATTTGAGAAAAATTTAATTAAACTTAATTTCTTTTAGAAATTGTAATGATTGCTCGATTTCCTCGAAATTTTTTCCTTTTTTTTTTTTTTTTTTTCTGATTTCATAAAAGTTCTTAAAAATGTGCAATCTTAACACTCAGAACAATATTCAAGATTGTCGGGCGATACTTTGAAAAACATTAAGGAAATACATTAAAGATATTTCTATAATAGACAGAAATAGATATGTCTTAGTTAAAATTTGATTATAAGTATATATACGTATAAAATGATACTGTAGCCTCAGAAGTCACTGTTCCTAATACGAGACAGGAATAGTCTTAGGAATAGGCAGTAATCTTAACCAAAAACACTTTTAAATAGAAGAGATATACGACAGTGATAAGATCACTTTATATATTGGAATTGAATTAGGGATTATATATATATATATATATATATATATATATATATATATATATATATATATATATATATATATATATATATATATATATATATATATATATATATATATAATATAGAAAATAATGAAGACTTATACAATATTAAATGCAGTGGCAACATTATATAATATGATATTTATGATTAGAATCTAAATCTTAGATACCATGTTCAGAATTAAATTTTAATCTAGGTCCTCATATAGGATAAATTTTACTTAACAAAAATTATGTAACGCATCGGCAGCAGTAATAACTACAGGACAGATAATATTTCGAAGGTTGATTAGCTTATTAGCTATTGTTGCATAATATATCTAATAATAGTTTTGTTGTGACAAATAATAAATACAAAATCAAATGTATTTTAGATATTTTCTATATTAAATTTAAATATTAAATTACCATACTCAGAAAATTCATTATGACTAACATGATGCATATGATTACCAATTTTAAAGCAGCAGTCTATTCATAATCTTTGCAATTTGGTGCAACATAGACATACTTCTGAAGCGTTAAAATCATATATGTAGTATAAATTAGGAGTAGACAAAATAAATTAAAAATATGTGTAGATTATATGATGGAAATAACGAAATTTTATAGAAGTCTTAACAGAAGATACAGTGTCACTGACTACTTAGGTCAATGTCAGCCTAAAGGATAATAGTATGAATTTTATAAATTATTAGAAACGTATTCAGTTCTACACTCTAGTTTTAAAATTTAGTTTCTTACAACCAAAATAGGTGATATGACATTATGTAGATGACATAATTCGATTAAGTTTAAAATATCTCCTTCTTGTCTGTTCATCTCTAAATTAGGAGAAAATTAGCAGCGAAGCCTCCATGCTCGACACAAGCCTTTAGCGGTCTTTTTAAATATTCTTGTTTTAATTGTTAGATTTTGTGGGTTGCAATTTGCCATACAGCAGTTTTAAATTAGCGCCTAAAGAATTCAGACTTTTGCTATTCCATCAGAAAATTTCACTTTATTAAGAATCTAATAATGTGAATTTCGAAACTTCAAGAAGCTTTTCAAGTAGAAATCTTAATTTAACTCCTATCATTTCAACTCAATTGATATTTAATTTTCAGTGATATATATATGTGATGCAAACCAAGTCTTTCTATATATATTTTGGTACACACTTTTAAACAGAATAATTTCATGCAATTTCACAGTTTTTTTTTTATAATGCACTAATATCTGGAAGACCGAGCTTTGATTTACAATGTTTTGTAAAACCTTGTATTTTTGGAGAAATATTTAGATACGAATCACATACTGATTATATATGAATATTTTTTAATCTTACCTATATACGAACTGGTCATTTAATAAATCATAATGCATTTAGTTTAACATGTCATTCAAAACTGTGCTGCATTAAAGTATTTACTTTACAATTTATTTATTACCTATATTCTTGAACATATACTAAGTTTTACATTATGATATCGAGTCCAAGAAGACACTATATGTTATTTTCAGACAGCAAATAGAAAAAGGCTCAATTAGTTAATTAAAAAAAAAAGTTTTTCTTTTGTGTAAAATCGCATTTTTTCAGAAAAGACATCTATGCAGATAAAAAAGCAAAACCTTTTCTAAATAAATAATTTGATTCAAATCGTTAAAGCCGTTTACCGAGATACATGAAATAAATTTATATATACAAGACTCTTTTAATCCTTTGGGGCCCACCGGAAAAATATATGCCCCACTGTTATTTTTAAATCATCCAAAGAGATAAGTAAGTGGGGAATTTATTTAAGTGCATGCCCCAATGGTTTTCTGTGATTACATTCGCATGTTAGAGTAATTTTTAACAACATCTTAGTAATAAAGTAATAATAAAGAAACCCGAATGAATATTGTATATGCCATGACTAATGCTGCATTCTACTAAAACTGTTTTGCAATGTATCATACATAGAAATGTCACGAATAAAGTTGGATATGCAATTTATAAGAATTTTCTTGTAATAAAATTGTTTTAAAATATTAAAAAAAACTAGAGACTTTTTTCGCTGTTTTTTATATGGTCACTTCAACCCCAATGGTACACATGTGTCCCATTTAAAAAGACGGCTGGGACACATATGACCCACCTCAAAAATTGCACCTATAGTTAATTTTTGTTTTTAATTTTGCAAAATATAGCACCCGTTAGAGCCCTAAATAATCTTAATTTTGAAAAAGAAAAAAAAACTGGTATTTATAGTTTTAAAGTTATAAGATCTTTATGAAAATTGATATGGGTTTGATGCAGTTAGATTGAGTCAACTCAATCGATATGAGAAACTTTTATAATGAAGTAAATCACCTCGGACACTTAGAAAATGTCATTAATTGAGAAATATATAAATTCTATTGAGAAATAAACTATCTAAAGATCTATCAATGTGAATATTAGAATTCCCGGAGTTAGCGAAGAAATTATGCGAATATTAGAATTTCCCTAGCAATAAAACTATAGGAATATGCATATAAATGGATATAAATGGCATATGCATATAAATGGCATTTTACCAAGTTGCTTTTGAAGGGAAATTACATAGCTATCTTTGACAAATATTTTCATCGTTTAAAATCCTATCAGTTTAATCCATCATAAAATATGAGATTTATTACAAAATAGAATAAGAGATAAATTTAAGAGATCCATTTTACTTTAAATAGACATAATATTAAGTAATGGGAACTCTTAAGTGTGTTTTTGGTTAAAACTTCAAGGACAAACTGAGAAAATGCGAAAATACATATTTCTAAAAATAAAAAAATAATAATAATAATAATTTCAAAAAAAGAACAAACGTAAAATAGAAAACTGTAATTGATAATTTATGGCAAAAAAATAATAATGAATCAAATCTAAGTTAAATAAGTAAAGCTGTTGAAACAATGGGTATCTGCAACATTATTAGAAATTTAATTAATGAAAACATGCATTTTTTTTAGTTTCATCGCTTTTAATTCGAAAAACATAGAACAATTATTATTTTATACTATTTGAAATTGAAAAAAAATCCTTGTATTTAATTAGTGAACAATTTTTTTCTGAATTTTACATTTTTATAATAATTGAATAATTTTTAGAAAAGTTGTTAATAGGTGAAATGGAATTTAAACAATTTTAATAGTTTCATCATTATTTAATCAAGTATTTTTCTTCGTCGCCGATACAAAAGAAAAAATATTCTATTTAAAACCCCTCAATTTGCCTGAGAAAGTTATAGCACTGCACTTTGAAGATGGATTGCATAGACGGTTCTGTTTTTTATGCAAATACAAAATCTTGTGCTTCGACTTCATTAGAAAGAAACGTGCAGCAAATAAATAGATCAGAACGAAGTACTATTATTATTTCACTTTAATATTTATAATAATTTCATTATTTAAAATATTTTATTATTTGCATCATGGATATAGTTATACCTGAAAAATTCTATTAGAATATAATACAACTAAATATTAGACGATTAACTAATAGCCTAAATTGGTAAGTATTAATACTGAATTTTAGATTCCAACTTACGAATTCGACTACGTAAAGCAGATAAAACAATTAAAATAGTTAGCAGGGGCATAATGATTTAGATACTTGATTCTATTGAATAACTGAAGAAAAATTAATTTCGGGGAGAAAATAAAAACAAACCTTTTACACTTACAAAGTAGTTATTTTTGAAATAATGATATTGTAGAATCTACATATTTAGGATTAACGAAATAGGGAAATTCAACATCATAAATTACTAACTAAAATACTAATCTACAATTTTTTAGACTTGTATTCAACAAATAATTGCTTTTATTTGAATAAACATATTTTTCATTTTATTTAAATATAATTTTTTTTCATTATGTAATCGTTCATAAATTGAGAATAAACCCATAAAAACTAAGTTAAATTCAAATAAGTAAATTATAGATTTATATAACTTTTGCTCGTATTTAATATAAATAAAAAAAATAGTTCTTAAACAAGAAATATAATATTTTTTAAGTATTATGTAAATCATTTCTGGGCAAAATTCTCCAATATAAAAAGAAGCACTCTAAGTTGCAGAAATAAATTCTTTTCATACCTTTAAACAAAACATTTCTTATATTTTCGAAATCAATCGCATTTGAAAAGGAATTATTTCCATAGAGAAGAAATTACTTTTTTTTTGTTTAAATATGGAAGACAATCCTGCCGGCTATGTTCTATAATGCTTTGGGAATGGGGCATTACTTGTGGGAAGAGTTAAATTATATTTAAGCTACCAAATAAGCAGATATTGAAAATGCATATGTAATTTATATTTAGGTAAAAGTGTATAATGAATTACAACATACAATGGTGTCTACGACGTCTACATCTATTCTACGACGTCTTTCACTATTTGTCTCATTGTTGTTATCAAATAACCAGAGTTTCTAAATAAATAAAATAAAAATATTCATACATGATATGAGTATGTTTTTTTTTTTTTTTTAAGTTTTTAAAGATTGGATCAAAATGTTGGTTTCATTAGTTTAGTTATTTTTCTATGAAATAACGCATGTCAGAATTTTTCTTGTTTCAGCTACTTTGATTTTAACTGGAAATGAAACACAGAATAGAAACATTTTAGAGCATTCCATGTATTTTTCCAAAACAGTTTGTTGGAGATAAAAATTATTTGATAAGTTGGCACAAGCAGTATAATTATTTGCATTATTTTTTTATCTATTTTTATGGGAGCTACTAAAATCTGAAACTCAAATATGAAATTGTATAGATGATTATGCTTCTAATAACTTTATAACTTTGCATTTGATCATGTGAATTGTGTATAATATGTATAATATAATTTTTCAAAAAATAACATTTTTTATGCAAATTAATAATTTATGCTATTGATAGGAATGCATTTCATATGCATTAACAGGAAAAAGAAGTGTCAATATCAAATTGTGCTGTATTCTGCTCTTATTTTTGCTTTGATGTTTTTTGTAAATATGTACGATCAAACTAAAATGTTCTAAAGAAAAAATCATTTACAAAATCGAAATAATAGTAAGCTTTTAGCCCTTAACTGGAGACACGAATTTCCTAAAGCGGCTGGAGACATGGAGTGAAAATGACACCTTTTTTTTTTTCCTTGTCTTTTGTAAACCGCATTGAATTTTATTTTGAAAAAAAAAACACAATACATTCTAGAAATCATTTAGTTACCAAAAATATTAACAATATTAATATTGAAAATGTTAAATGTTATAATATTAAATGTTGGAAAGATGTTATAACAAAAACCTAAATAATTATTTAATGAATATTTACTTTGTTTAGATATTACGGAATTACACCAATGTTAATAACTGTTCGAATTTAACAAATAAAAATGAAGAATATAATATTTTAAAATATTATTTTAAGAATATTTCTTTATTCTTTTTGCATTATTCCAATTTAGCCCTTTCTAGGGCCTTGGGAAGTAGGCTTCCCACCGAATTTATCAATCTTTGTATGAAATTATGTAGGTTGGCATAAGTTCTGACAAATTTTCTTAGAAAGACAGAAATTTAGATGCTTCAGTTATTTATCTTAAACAAATGATGTGTCTTGATTCATTAATTAACTCTTAATTAACCAAATTAATTAATCAAATTAAATTAATAAGCTAAATGAATCCCTTTTCTTATTCTAATTTCAAGCCTAAAAATATTTTAACATAATATGACTAGAAAAAAAAGGCCCTTTAAAGGGTTAAAGCAATTTCAGAGACATGGAGTAAATGACACCGTAAATAGCAAATAAAACTTTGAATAAAAAATAACTCGGTTATACTTAAGTGTTCATACTTAGACTTTTGCCAACATACTGCTGAAAAAAAGAACTTGAAGGTACAGAGGAGATGATTCTATTCTATGGATAAAATACAATGTTATAATCAGAGCTAATGAATAATGCGGAGTCATTTTGACTCCCTTCTTCAGTAACGGGTTAAATGATCTATTGCGTTAATAACTATTACTTATTATTTTTGAATTTTTTCTTATAAACAGAATGAATAAATTTAAGTTTGCCTTTCAAATTATCCTTAAGGGAAAAAAAGCGTGTACTGAAATTCAGCATATTTTTTTTCTAGCTTTTCTACAGCTCTTCAAGTAATGTTAAATGTTTCAATCCAAAATTCAAAAACAAGTCGCATTGATTGACACAAAATGTAAGCTTCTTAAGTAACATAAAATACCAAATTTAAAATCACTGCAAATTTCAAAAAAAATATAGTCCCAAATGAAGGAATTCTCCAGAGCTATGTATCTAAAGATTTTGAGACCGCATGCGGATTCTTGATTCCCCTGCGATGTAAGTGATAAAATATGAAAAAGCTTCTCTAAGAAATAATTCATCGGCGAGATTTAGAACAAGACACACAATGCTTCTATTATTTATGATAGTTATCTCTCAAGGTAGGAGATTATCTTGTAAGCTATTTGATGAGATAAAATGCATTATAAATGAAAACCAAAAATAACGTATTCTGAGAACTCAGTAATACTTCAGAATTATCAAATCTTTTTATATTTTTTATTTCCAAGATCGTTAAAGTAAAATTCAGTTATAACTTCATTAATAATTTATTTTGAAATTTGAAATAATATATGTTTATTAAAGATTACTTGCCTTGATAACTAGCTGGTTCGCCGGGAATATTGATTATATATTTATTATTTTAAAATTAAACATTGGTTATATATTTAATTTCAATTAATTCATTTATATTTGATTTCCTATCCGTAATTCTACTAAATTTTTAGATAATAATGCCGTGTTATTTTACTTACACGTTCCTTTCACTATTTACATGGACTTTCCAAATGGAGCCAAATCTAATGACATCATCGCGCTATTAAAATATAATAATGCTATTCCAATAGGTTAATTTTCATAATATCATAAACATTCTATTTTTTTTGTTCCTTTTATAAACTATACAATTATTAAACATAATCATTTTTTTAGGTTTCAAAAATGAAAGAATATCAAGTTATTAAATATTTGATAAAGCTATACAATGGACTTGTATTGCAAAAACACAATGTCATCTATCGTTAAAAAATAGGAAATTTTCTTAATTACTATTATTAAATAGACATTGAAAAGGCATTTTTTTAAAAAAAATTGAAACAGAGTTAGATTTAAAATAAGTGAATATAAGTTAAATTTATTATTTTTTTTAAAAAAAGCAGAAAATAATTTATTTTTAAAAGTCTTTGAATATTTATTTAAAATGTTCCTCATGTTGTTATTGAGGATGGTTTTAGGATTTCCTTTTATAAATTAATTTAAACACTCAGTAATTTTTCAAGCTAAATCAATTGCCTTTCTATAAAAATATCCCGATTTAAGGAATGAGAGATGTGATGATTGACATATTAAATAACCATATGTTCCAAATGGATTTTATATTTTTTTTAAAATAGATATTTTTCCTTAATGATAGTGTTTTTATTCCTTTCTTTAATTTCCAGATGATTTTTTAACAATTCGAAATATTTAAGGTAAACATTAGAAATTCATAGTTTTTATTCCACGTTTGAAATGCCATTTGCATGGTTCTTAAAGTTGAAAGCCTTCCATTATCTGCTTATCCTATCATTCTTTTTTCCCCCTAAAGAATCATTTATTTTCTAAAGTCATGAAAAAGTTACTTTGTGAAAAATGCTGCACTTGCCTTCCGAAAGAGCCGAACATTGTTAAAAAACATATTCAATAATTGCTTATTTTAGCATAAGTAATTAATGATGCGATAATTTTTCCAAAAAACTTAGTATTTAAGCTACAATATTTCACATTATTTCAAGTCATATTTATATTTTGTAACATTTCTATTCGGTTAACCATTATCATGTCCAATTTTTTTGTCTAAGGAAATATATTTTACTTTTGTTAGAAACAATGTATAAGTTTTCATTTTCATTACCAAGGTGAAAATAGCATCTCAGTTTTTATTAATAATTGTAATTCGTATTAATTTTTTTCTCTTGTTTTTTTTAGCAAATTAAGAATAGTAAATTATGAATTAAAAAAATACATGTGAACGTGTAACGTGAAACATAAATATACATATTAAAGTCATGTTTGTGATTTCTTTTGCAAGAGAAAGTCTTTTAACTTTTTAAAAAATATCTTAATTTTGAATTAAAATGCTATTTATGTTATTATATCGAAGGATTTTACATAAATAAGAAATAAATTTTTAATGAAACAAATCATTCACGTCAAATCAAATTCTTTACGATAAGAAGTGATTTTTTTCTTCTTTTTCTTTTGTCATGCTGCAATTTCTTATTCATTTTGTATCAATCATGCGCAATACAAAAGGAATTTTTTATAGATATATAAAAAATTTAATGCTTATATAGTTAAAATAATATTTATGATTCAATCTCCATAAAAATAACACATTGTTACTTAAATTATATTGTTTACGTGTGATTTAAATCATTTTAGAAATTTTGATGCATTTGAGATAATATCTTGTATTTTAAATGGGTAAAACACTAGTTACGTATCAACATAATTTATTGTACGATACTTCCATAATATTTTTCTATATTCTGAATCAACATATCTCAATAATATTGTTGAGGATTTTGTGCTAATAGGGTAAATACTCAGTGTGTCTTAAATTCTATCAAATATTAATCTTTGAGGAAGGCTAAGCATTTCAAAATTTAAATAGATTTTAAGTTTTATATATATATATATATATATATATATATATATATATATATATATATATATCGTTTGGAATCTTGTTAAAAATTTTGAAGCTCTTTAATAATATCGAGAATTCTATGTGGGCAGTTCACTGATTAGAAACTCAGTTCTCCGAAAGAAATTTTTCGAAAAATTAAGGACTAAATTGATCTTTACGAGTTGAGAATAAAGCATTGTTTAATGTTTAAATCTTGTAATCTAATTGGATTTTTAAAATAATTGATTTATTCAAAGAATTCCCAAGCCAAATCCTAAATATAACATTAATATTTGAAATCATTATTAATACTCTGTCGTCACTAATCGAATTATTAATTTGTGACCTAAATTAACATATGAATAATAAAATGCTTAGAAAAAAAACCATTATTTCCAAATGATTCAGTTTATAAAATTGATATTTCATTTATTTTTATTTTTACTTTATCTCGTGCAATGTCGCACCATTTCTTTAAAATGGTGCGATCTGATTATCATTCTAAAATCTGATATGTTCTAAAATCAAATCTGAGATGTTGATTTTAGAATAATGCAGACATAACTATCGATAAATTTCCATTCTATCAATGGGATCTAAAACTGAATGGAGGATTTTCCGAGTGGAAGCCAGTGAATTTTCCGAGTGGATCTAGTACAAGAAAAATCATTTTTTTCAGTAAACAGACAATATTAAATCGATATTAACTTCGATGAAACTTCTCAAGTTCTAACCGTATTATTTTACAGTCATTATTTATATACAATTAAGAATTTGATGAATTCCTATTAAATTAATTGAAACAAATATTTTTTATGAAACAATATGAGATTAATACTATTGAAATTATGTTCTCTTTAAAAGCATATTTTGTTTTTCTTATCAATAGCTTCAAACATTTTTTTTTAACTGTCAATCGATTTTTTTACACATTGAAAGAATTATATATATAAATTTCATTTTTATGAATTTTGAACACCAACGATCAATTAAATAACATTTCTTTAGGTATAAATTGTGTATATTAGCATTTATAGAATATCATATACACATTATTTCAAATAATTTGTGTAGAATTCCGTGTAATATTTGATATTTGGAATTTTACAAATTATATTTGAACATTTCTCACAAAAACAAAGAAAATATTATAAGGAGAATTATAAAACTGTTGTTTGCTTTTCAAACTTTTAACCTTGACTCTAAGCGGGTTATTCATGGAAAAATACAGGTGATGTGTTGAAATAGTTTAATGTGACAATTCATTTTGAGATTTTCAAACTCCATATGCAAATATATTTTAGAAGATTATATTTTGAAGTATATTTAACAAAATTTATCTTTTTGAAGATTTAATAATAATTATTTGTATCTCTCAATAACTTTAAATTGATTTTTTTTAAAAATTATTTAGCATTGAAAATAAAGTAATGATTTCTCTTTCTTTTCTTCCACGTGTCTATATTCTTCGAAAAATAATTGCAACAAATACAAGATGAAAAACTATTAAGAAATCCGGTTTACATCAAAGAAATTCATAAACGAAGAAGGTTTATTAAGTTTCACACAAGTGGGACTGAAGTCATTAAATCCGTGCAAACCATTTCTTATGCTAAATGCGATATTCTCGATTTACAAGATCGATATTAAGAAAATTTTGCAGCTATGAATTTAGATTCTTTTTATCCAAAACACAAAAGACAGAACAAAACCATCTAGCAAAGTAAACAACCGCATCTTCATCCGCCGAGTTCCTGGGAGACCCACGTGAGTCTTTCATCGGAGAAGAACAAGGAAAAATACATCAACTCCGAGCCATCCGCACGACACCAAACTCGAGTGGTAGAAGCGCCACCAAGCGGCCAGTACCCCCAAACTCGCGCTCTCACAATCCCCCAACAAAAGATTGTGGCATTCAGCTCGAAGATGGTCCTCGCCGAGATATTCTCTTCGTTGGCGGCCTCTTACAGTTGTCAGTGCAGCAAATATATTGAATGAATGTTGATTCTTGCAGTGGAAAAAAAAATAATTCACCGCTTTTCTTGCGTACAATTTTTGCGTACACACATTCCAATCACTTTAACACTTTTTTTATCGACACTTGCTATTCCTTGATCGAATTTAAATCGTTTGTACTATCATCGTGGATATTTACGGAGTGCGGCGAAAAACTTTTTTCGCATTTGTAGTGTGAAATATATATAAAGGAATTTATCTCATCTCTATGCAATGGTATTTGCAGGGGTAATAATGGTAGAGTCTGTGAAGCATTCGGATGTGAAAATATAATAATTATCTTTGGGAGATAAAAAAAAAGATTGCGTAAACTCGTAAAAGATAATTATCTATAAAGATGACCACAGTGATTGATCGACGAGTGACCAAGCGCTGCTTCACAATGAGGTGTATGTTATTAGTGATGATTTCGGCGATTATGCGATTCTCGGTGATTAAAGGAGATGGACCAGGTAAGTTTTGCATGTGATTGCTGTAAATAGTTGAATATATTGGATTTGCGCTGAAATGCGAATTGTTATGATTGCTATTCTCTTAATATCTGTTTGCGGTTAAAATGATTATTAAATAAACTTAAATATAAAATATGTTTTGTAAAGAAATTAAAATTTAGAAATTTATATATTTGAAGTATTATGCAATGCGGCAATCATGGATATTAAAAGTGTCAGAAAATGTTATGATAGAATTAAGTTTATTACAATGATTAAAAATTTCAGAACTCGTCACTCTTTATGGATGATATAAAAATTAAGTTAAATCTAAAGTGATGCTCAGAAAAATCCTTTTTTTTTGTGTATGAATTGTTAATCCTGATGAATTACGATATGTTAACGCAATAAATGGAAACATTAAACTCAATGAAAATTTATAGCTATTGGGATAAAAAAAATAATTATATATATATATATATATATATATATATATATATATATATATATATATATATATATATATATATATATATATATATATATATATATTTATAAATCAGTAAAATTCTCAGTGTTGATTCATACATGCTAGATGAAAAGGGTGGGATTCTTGTGAACTAAAAAAAATCTCAAATATAACGTTTCAGCTTTTATTTATTTATTTATTTTATTTTGTTAGAATCAATCTCGCATATAAGAACTCAATATCAAAATACTCGATTTTAATTGAAATAGTTAAGGTAGACAAATAAAAATCCACCATTTTCTACATATTTTAACAGCATTTTATTTTTTTATTGATACGGAAGGAATTTGACTGCTGAGACAGAGTTATATATGTTTTTCTTTCTTTTTTAAAATACTTATGTTATGTACTTCCAAAAAAGAATATGTTGTTTTCTTAAGAATCGCTACATGTGGGTTACCAGAATATTTTATTACTAAATACAAGGAATCTAACATTGTGATTGGAAGAAGAAATTATATATAGTTATAAATAGTTTCATAATGGTGATAACTATTTGATTTCTTAAAACATATTTCATATAAGACTTATTATGATTATTATAATAAGTGGTTATATAATAAATTATTATAATAAATAAATAATATATATCATAATTTTTATAATATTTAACGTAATTTATTGGATTTAAAGAATTGTTATATACAATTGATTTTTGCTGAAAAATATTATTTTTTCACAATTAAAAAGAAATATGTCTTTTTAACTCGTTGCTCAATTAAATGCTAAAAAGTTTAAACTAAGTTTTTTTACAACAAATATTAAATGTACAATTTTAAAACTCGAATTGATTGACTTCCTCAATAATTGTTATGAATTAAGGTGTCATTATGACAAAATAAGAAATCGGTTATTTAGATAAAAAAATAATAGAATATTACGAGTTCTATTTCGAAAATATAAATAAGATTAAAACATTTTGAAAATTTAAAACCTTACGAAGGTGATTGGAAACTTTTAAAACTTTTCATTTCTATCAGAACATAGAAGCGATTACAAATTTATGATGAGGTTCTGGAACAATAATATAAAATATTTTGATTAAAACCAATACTCAAATATTATTAAGTATCATTTTAATATAGGGCCAAAAGAAAATATAGAAAGAAATTTAAATCATTCAAATGCAAAAATTATGAATTTAAAAACCAATTTGTTTATCATTTTGTCTTTTTATTTAGAACATAAAAGCACAAATTCGAAACACAAATGCTGAAGATTTTCATTCCTTAAGGAATTCTTAACAAAATAAACGAAATGAACTGAAATTTTTTGAAACAAAATTATTTGCAATGAGACCTATTTTATTGTGAACTGAATAATTTATGCAATTAAAGTATTTCATTCATGTTTTTGATCAAGTCCAAAGCTTATATGTTCAAACTTAAGCTTTTTTCCCTTATTCTGTGAGGGAAGTTTCTGGTCTTATGAACAGCATTGTAAAAACATATTTCCACATGAGAATGGAAGTTATTTATTTTAAATAAATAGAAAAAAATCTAATACAGTGAAACACTTAAAACAATTTTAGGAGTGTTTTTTCAACAGAATTATTTTCAATTTAATAATTTTATTTAGAGTTGTAAGCAACCAAAAAAAATGATATTATTTATTTTACGCACTTTACTTTTAAAATAAACGATAAATTTGTCAGTAAATTTATCCTCACCTAAAACCAAAGCGTTTGATTTCTTATGCAAATAGATATGAAGGATAAATTTAATAATTTTCCGTTTCCCTGAAAGCATAAAAATGACAAATTAAGAATCCTGCGAGAAAAAACAGATAAGTTAATGTGGTAATTAGCTAATTAAAGTCTTATAAGCTAATTAGAATTCGTTTGAATGATAATTATACAAGAACTGGTTTTTTCCCCCTTAAAGCAAAAAAAAAAAAAAAAAAAAAAACTCGCAATTTTATTGTGATGTAATTTCTTGTTCTTTCAGAATTAATGGATTTTTAAAGTTTTACTCACTCTTGATGGCTTTTTCTTCAATAATAAGGAAAAGAAAAACCAACCTAAATCTCATGTATATTCATGCGTTTGTTTAGCTATCTGTATAACACCTTCTGTGATTTCTATTTATTTTTCTTAGCTAAATTCTTTGATTTATTTAAAAAAATAAGTCAAAGTTGAACTGTGTGATTTGTTTGATATTATGCTTAACGTTTTACATCATGTGGAATATTCTTTTCAGTGAAATTACCGCTTTTTAACTTTTTGGTGATAAAATTCAAGATATGAATATTTTTTTTCTATTATATTTACACATATATTTTTTTTATGTTAGTTAATTTGATTGCAAAAAAAAAATAAAACAATTGTCTGATGCTACGAAATTTCATTGGCCGATCTTTTATTTGAAGATAATTTTACAATGAAATATTTATTTTCTATACTACCGTGAATTAATATATCTACAGAATTGCAATATCATATCCCGTAGTGGGCTTCATACCCAATGTTCAGTTTTCTCTGTAATTTATTAAATTATTTCATTTGTTCAGTTTAAAGCCTCAAAAATGTTTAATTGTTGATTTTTTTAAAAAAATATCTTCCTGGACTTCTTATATCTATTTGAAGTTCTTATATCTATATTTAAGCAAATAATGAAAATTAGTTAATTCATATTCTCGTTTAACAAAATAATAAATTGGATGAGCCAATTTTCACAAAATTTTTTTTTTCGTGATAAAAAAGAAATTTTTTGAATTTTCAGTAATAAATATTAACAAAATTAATAAAAGATATAAAAAAAGAAAAATACAAAACATCTTAAAAAATATTAGCCATCTAAATGCTTCGTTTCAGTTCATTTGAATTAAGATGAAAATTAATTTTTATTGAAAGAAAAATTTATTGAAATTAAGAATCTCAAATTATATAATTTGTTAAATTATTTTTTCTTATTGGATTTTTTTATTCAATTTTTATATCAACGAATTTTTCTCATATCGTCTAAAAGTATTAATGTAAAAATATACTGATTTCTAATTCTACAAGGAATTTTCTTTGTTATTAAGGCAATTCTTTTTAAGAAATTAATTATTTTAATGCTTTAGAAGCAATATTTCAAAGTAGTTGAAAATTCTTTAGAAATGAATATTAATGCAATCAAATCTATAAAATTCATTTTTGTAACATGAAAACAATAAATCTCTCTGAATGAATAGATTTTATGCCCTCTAAAAATAAGTTTCCTTTGGTTCAAAAATTTTGTCTTTCCTTTCAATACTTTCCTAAGAGTTTCCTTATCATATTTATTCACTACTGGAATTTATGAATATGTAGCACATTCTGGATATCAGGAGATACAACATTCCGTTCCTTATTTGAGATAGCACGTAAATGAGTCTTATTGATTTAGGAAAGTATCATCTCAAAAGTCAGCCTGAATACTCTAACAACTGAATAAAAAGAATGAAATGCATAATATCAAAGTTGTAACGAATTGTTGATCTCAGTTCTTTGATTGAAATAGTACAATCAATTCAAAGTAAAAGATTAGGTTAATATTTAGTAAATATCTTGTCCTACATGATTTTGATGGCCTTAGTGACACAATTTTTTTTACAAAAAACAGAACAAATTCAAAATCCACTTCAGGTTGTGAGATAAACAGCAAATAAATTGTATTAATTTCGGAATGTATGATCTCAAAAGTCATTGTAACTTGAATATACTAGCTACTGAATGTAATAAATGATATCAGATGTTGAAGAGAAGAATTAATCGCAGTCTAATAGTACAAAGTTCATTCATATTCGGCAAATATACTGAACTACTTATTTCTGATTTACCGCTAGATTGGGAAATCCATAGATACAAAAATTCAAGTTGTGTTTGAATATTTGAAGCTATGTGAGAGCATATTGAAAATAAATGTCATTGAACTTGTAAAATGGTCATCATGACTATAGAATAACCTCAGTTATTTCGAGCATATCCAAACATATCGACAAATACTATAGTCGAACATTTGAAGCAAACCAAACAATCAAAGTTTATTTAAAATACGATATCGTCTGTTTGTAAAAGAAATCTGGGATAACACATATTTAATTGTTAGTAAAAGACTCGCTAATCTTACGCATTTTAGAAGATATGCAGTCTTAACGGGGTATTATCTTGTTAATAAAGTATAAGATCTGATTATTACAGATTAACTAATGTTAAGTATAGTAGAAAATTTCATATACTTTTGCAAAGTGATTAAGAAATTAAATAATTTTTAATTCATATCACTACGCCAATACGAAAACTCAAATCAAAATTAATCACAAAAAATGGATCGGAAGAATTAATGATTCACTAGTAGGTAAACATGCAATGCTAAATTAGAAACTGAAAAAAATTAAGCAAAACAAAATAGTAGCCATAACTTCTATTGGCCCACAAGACGAGAATATAATGTATCTGTAAAAATATAAAATAATATTAATTGGAGTTCCCAATACATTGAATTTCGTTACAAAAATAATACAAGAAAACGAGAAATTTAAGATTCCATATTTTTTTTTTCCTTCTGAGCTTTATTTACATATCAATAAATCAATCTATTTAAATATGAAAGTAACCCTCTCTGAGTTGCTGTTGTTAAAACATAAGTTAAGATTTGCGCATTCGATATTGACTCAAGTAAAAAGGGCGGGAATTCTTTTAAAATGTCTAGCATAATAATTGGTTCTCGGCGATTATCTTACAAATTGAGGGTAAGTTTACTTCTTTAAGGAACTTCAGAAAAACTGGTTCGCATTTGTGTTTAACTTGTAAAAAATGCCCAATTATCAATCAAAAACCCATTCTTGAAACAGACATATGTAAACATAACCGTATTAATTTATTCATAATATCAATTTACAGCCCAGAAAAGAGGTAAATAATAATTTTCTTTTATTCACATTCTTATGTCATGTTTTGCCTTCCCTCATAAAATTACTGCTGAACTTTCTTAAATGCTTGATGATGGCATTTTCATTAGTTAAATGCCCACTAGACCATATCACATAGCATCCACCTGCTGTCATTTGGATTAATCGGTCACCACAGATTCTCATTATAAATTACTAAACATTTTCCTTTATTTGCAATTTTTTTATATAAGTTCATCTTTTATCTATTTAGGCAAATGTTGCTGATCATATATTTATATATGAATGATATATATCTAAGCTTACTATTTGCATTAATGCATAAACATTAGTCATGTGATAAATTGGTGTTTCAAACATTGGTGTCACTCCTTTCAGCGTTAAAATGATAATGCTAGGTATACATTTAATATAGTAATCTTTCAAATAAAACAAAATAATCCATTATTCTATCTAAGCGATATTGCATCGTTCTTTTTTTTTTTTTTTTTTTTTTTTTTTAACACAGATGATTCGTGAAGAATTTTCGCTTCTTAAAAAGTAGGAAAAAGGCATTTATGCTTTAAGTTTTTATGATATTGAATAATTTTATGAAATTTTCTAAGTTAAAAATTATATGAAATTCTATCAATGCTCTTTTTTTCGATGAAAAATAAATACATGTATCATATTTCCTTCGCTTTATTTCTGACCTCTCAGATATGATAGATTTAACGAAAATTATTATTAATATCTTATAAAAATGAAAAATAATTTTTTCCTAAAGGAATATGTATTCTCATATAACTTAAATTATTAGAAAATTCGAATATGTAAAACTTTTCTTTCTCGTGTATTAAGAATAAAATTATATATATCTTATAATTTCTTCATTAATTTCCATTCTGGAGCTTTCTAAATACATATAAATTACATTTTTTTATTCATTCATTCATCTCATGTTTCGTACCGAGAGTTTGTAATAAAATAAAAAATGTAATTTCATGTGGATAGTTTAATGCCTTTAGTGAAATAAAAATATAGTAATCTATTTTCTTTTGTTTTCATTGTCATTTATTTAATATGATACAGACGAAATGGCATTATTTAAATATATAATAATTGTGATATTTTCCTTCAAAATAATAAGAATATATCATCAAGTTTATATGTTATATTTTTTTAGCTGCATATCATAGTATGCATAATATATCCAAAAGAGGGGGTCTTAAGATATAGGGGCGGGAAGTTTCTTTGTATAGAGGGTGATTCTTGCCCCCCCTAGTATCTAGAGAAATGGTATGTGGGTATATTAATCCTATCGATGACAGGACCTGCCTCCTATGGGAAAGTTTATGCCGTGACTGGTGATAGTCTTCAGAACACAACCATAGCTCCTGTTTATGTTGCTGATACTTCCCAATCGTTCAAAATTTCTGTATTTCGAGTAGTGCAAAGTAGTCATATATGAATACCTTAAATATAAATTGCATCGGATTATACTTATGAGTTGCTAATTTTAAGAATAATATCAAACTAAATAATTCAATTTCATCATTCACGTTCATATATTTTTATATATTATATATAGAGCATTTGCATACTGTCAAATAACACGGCAAAAAAAATTTACGGGTGATATCAAGAAACAATAGATATTTATATGTAATTTGATCGAATATGTGGAAATATTTTTGCACATGATAAATTGCGTTTATATGCAACACCAGGACAGCATTACTATTAAAATTATAGGGAATTATATTGAAACATCAGGCTATCGGCTGTCGATACAAGGGCTTTTACACAGATTTGAACTCATACACTGGGTTGATAAAAATTATGAGATATCACTAAATAATGTGTCGGATTTCCTTAAGCTCCGCTGTAGCTAACCAAGACACTAAATAATGAGCCATGCTGCCTCCATAGATGTCCATAATTACGAAAATGTTGTCGGTGTAGGTTTCTGTGCACAAATTGTCCTCCCGATTCTCCCCATAAATGTTCGATGAGATTCTTGTCGGGCGATCTAGGTGGCCAAATCATTTGTTGGAATTGTCCAGAAATTTGTTCAAACCGATTTTGAACCATTGTAGCCGTTTTATAGATGGCGCCTTTCCATCTATAAAAATCTCATCTTAATTTGGGTAAATGAATTCCATGAAGGGTTGCAAGTTTTCCAAGCAGCTGAACACATTACCAGTGGACACAGTCAATTTCATGTAAAAACAGCCCACATCATTATGGAGCCATCACCAGCTTACTCAGTATCTTGCTGGCAGTTTGGCTCATTAGCTTCAGGGGAGCTGCGTTATACTACCTATAATTAGTAGTTACTAACTGCAATCGTTGAAAAGAACTGATGAGCACTTCACCATGATGGTTTTCCAGTCGTTTAGTGTCCACACGATTTTGGTTAGAGTGCAGGAGAGACGCTGTTGACGATGCCATGATGTTAATAAATGCCTTCGAGTTGGACTTTTGCTTCTATAGTCCATTAGAATCAAATTTCGCTGTACTGTTCTAATGGACACGTCCGTGCTGCATTACACATTGATTCTACGCACAAGTCGCTGGTTTTAGTCCTTAAATGCAGGTGGTCGGCACATAATACCAGAAATTTGGTATTATGTGCACACTATTGACACTGTAGATATCGGAATGTTAAATTATCTAACAATTTCGGAAATGTAATGTTCTACGCGTCTAGTTGCAGTTACCATTTCGCGTTCAAGTCTGCTAATTCCTGTCATGTGGCCATAATTATGTCAGGAACCTTTTCACATGAAGCACTTGAATGCAAATGAAAGACCTGCCAATGCACTACCAATTTACAAATTTTGAAAGAGATACTACTACGAACTATATATTTCCATATTGCTGTTTCATGGCGTTTGTTACTTTAGTGTTTATTAAAGAAACGGTGGTGTGCTTAATGCATAATTTTAGTTGCCAGTTATTTCTTCTAACCCTATCAAATTCAGTCATAAACTCTCAAATATGATTTTTACAAATATTTATTATATCATTTTTTCTATTTGTATTATTTCTCTTCAGAATTAATTAAAAAGAGTTATCATCATAGAAAGAAAGGATTATCTTATCTCAGAAATGTAAAAAAAAAAAAAATCTATTTATGCTTACTTTATACACATTAGGGATCCCATGTTGACTAAAGTTTAAATCCATCAAGTAACGAGGAAAAAAAAGAATGCAACTTTACATTACAGCTTAAGAATAGTGATAAAAAATTTGAATATTATATCGTTCACTCTTATTTTGAGACAGTGACATTATATGAGTTGAGTGAAGCTCACACTGACATTATATAAATTCCAATTTCTTCATTTAATTTATAAAATTTTAAATGTTATATATAACAGCTTATGAAAGAATGACTGTTTAGATAGCGATCCAGTTTTGCATTTGCAGATATTTAAGATAGTATAAATTAAATTTTCCGTTATTTGTAATGTTAGTTGGCATGTAATCAGTTGTGATTAAAATTAATTTATATATAAGTAAGCAAACTAAAAATAATTTAGGTTAACGCTGCTTTAGAATAATTTTTGATGTGCTTTTTTAATTTTAATGTTGTAGTATTGTCAATACTTTTGAATATAATACTTTTATTTGCATGTCAACCATCAGATTTATTTTCATAATTACGTTATGTGTGCTATTTTATTATATATGTATTTATGGCAAAATCAATGCACATAGACATTTAACAGCCCTCATGATCTCTCTTTTTCCCAAATTTTTCAAGTATCTGAAGAAAGGAGGAGAGAAAAAAGGAAACTTTTCGCTACCAATAACAGATATTTATAATTTTTTTCACTTCAAGTATTTATATTAGGTACTTTTTTTCATATAAAAACAACAACAAAAAAAATTCAATCCGTTTTTAAATGCGAAATATTCAGGTATTTTTCCTTGTAAAATTCGTAAAAGTTTAGTTAGTTAGTGTGAAGCAGTGGTATATTCAAAGAATTCAATACAATATAAGTAGTAATTGCCGATATTAATTTATAAACACTCGAGATAGATTTATGATTACTTACCATCTGCTTCTGTCAAATACATTTTTATAAAAGTAATGATAATACTAAATATTCATATTCATCTCCATTCCTACTTCAGCTGTAAATGATTTAGCACACTTCAAAACTTCTTTCAATGCTATTTTTGTACTATTATTGCATTTTTTTCCTTTCTGGACAGTTTTTTTTCTTGTGCTTATAACTCTATTTTTTTTCCTTTTTTTCTTGTCCTCTGGCTACATAACTGAACAAACCTCCTCCAAATTCCATTCGCGACATTTTCCCTTCATTTTTGAAAACTACAAACTCCCATGTCCAGGAAAGAGATCCAAAAACTGACGAAAGAAAGAAGTGGAATGTTGCTTACTGAACCGAAACATTGCTCCGCTTTGATTTTGTTATGGCCTCAAGGATTTGCTAAAAAATTTTTTTACTTTGATATGTCTGGCTTGAAGTGTCAGGAACTGATGTTTTTTTAATGATAGACAAATAAATGTTTAAGTCTTCTTATCGAATCGGATATGTCTAAATGAAGATTTACTAAATTGAGGTTCGTAAAGCATATAGATAGGAAAGTTTATACGAAAAGCGTAATTTCACTTTCAATGGGTTTTAAAACTTTTATGCAATGATGAAACATCAGTTTTAAATCTCTGGATTCTAAATTGAGCTTTCATAACTTTTTTTGAAATGAAAGAATCACATTGAAATTGAATATCAGTTTCCCTGAAATATAAAATTATTTTCATATAAAATTCTTTTATTTTAAATGATAGAAAACCTAGCAGAAAGAGAATAAATAAACCAAATTCAACTGAAAAATATTAATAGTATAAAATAATAAAAATACATTTATGAAGACAAGCTAATTTTGAGAACACCTACAATGTTTAAATGCAAGTATTTATTAGAGAATATATAAAGAATAAATTTTAATGAATTAAATTTATTTCAATAAAAATATATTTATCAATTAAAAATATATTTATAGAGTATATCAATTAAAAATATATCAATTAAAAATATATTTATAGAGTATATCAATTAAAAATATATCAATAGAAATATATTCTATTGATATATTTTTAATTAATCAAAATCAATTAAAAATATATTTATAGAGTATGTATTAAAAAGCCTTTAAACGCATTTTAGGCTTTATTAAAATTCAACTTCTTTGAATATGAAATCAAATCCTAAAAAATTTAACCACTTAGTTTTTATGACTATAATTACTTTTTAATGAAACCATTCAGCCAAACATAAAAAATTAATAACTTGAAATGAAAATTAAAACTTTATATTTTAAATAAACGTTTCAGCAATTTTCAAACAAAATATTTAAAAAAAATTCCACTATTATATTTCTAATGAAATAATAATTCTATAATTATTGCTTATTCAAAAGAATGCTAAACAAAATGGGAAATTTAACAATGGTTATTTAAAAGATTCGAATCAATTCAGACAAAAGGATTAAATGGTTGAAAAAGTGAGAATTGTTCATAAATACGCATTAAAAATTCACAATTATTTCTTACAATTGTTTGCTGTAATTAATGATATAATTGTAGAAAATATTTCTAGACTAAAGCTTTAAACAATGAACTTATACAACAAAAACTTTATACAAATATTTCAGAATGAAACAAAATAAATTCAGTTTTCCATTCATTTTTTGCACATATTTTATTATTACGTATAATGAATGTTAAGAACAAATTCATTATATGAAAAAATTGTTTACTGAAATTTTAATGACAGCTTTATTTCACAATTCAGCATGAAGCAATAATATCCTTCTTTAATTCCGTATGTAATAAACTCTACTTAATAACTTTTATATATTTGCGTATAATTTCACACATTATAAAGTTTGAGTGAGTAGACAATTATTATTTCTTTATTTTTATTGTACTTTTATATTAAGACTATTTATTGTACTTCTGAGACTGTATTTCATGCAATTGTCTGGCCAGTCTCAGCAAATGTCTGGCTGTCAACTCAAATAAAATAAACAATGAAAGTGTAAAATTTGCGAAACCAGTAACTACAGACTGAGTTTAAAAAAAAAAAACAACTATACATTTGTTTTGAGAATAAATTTGTTTTGCTCTTTAATTGTAAAACTTTATCCTTTGCATTTTTTCAAATGAATATTTGCATATTCAGTGTTTCCAACTTAAGTAAGTTATTAAATAAATTTTAAAATATATCGTCTGCTTTTTTTTCATAAACTAAAAATGATACAATCTTTTCTATATGAAAGTTTTATTAAATAGGCTGTGATTTAAAAAAAAATTAAAACAAACCATCCACAAAATTCAACATTTTTTGAAGTGAATTATTTTAATAGTAAAAATTTATATTGATTGATAAAAAAAAATATTGAGAAACAGAAGAATAATATAAATATTTGGGGTTTTATCTTTTAACTATGAGTTTGAAAATCAATTTTCCCCACTTGTCCTTTTATATTCAATTAAGACTTTTTATTGTACTTTTATATTTAAAATGAACAAACTTTGATTTCAAAGATTTAACATACACTCAATATTTATTAGACAAAAATAAAGAATAATTTATAAGTTTAGAATTATATTAAAGTATATAAAGCATTTTTACAATGAAATATTTGAAATAATTCGTACAAAAATACCTGGTTTAATTCTTATCAATATAACGGAAAACGTAATATAGAAAGAATCATCTTTAGATCTATAAAATTTTATATGAAAATGTAAGTAAAATTTAATTCTTTAATTTAGTAATAAAATTATTATTATATATCAATATCGCTTGAATACATTATTACATACATTTGTTAACTGGTATTATATTAATAAATAGGACTTTCTTAGAATATAAAAAAAAATCATATCGACAATTTTGATTTGCAATTACTTTTAAATTTTTATGACCTCTTTGGTTATCTTTCGCTCTCTGATAAATCATAAATTTTTATTTTTTATAACTTGCAAACTAATTTAATTCAAAAAAAATATATATATGAGAAATAAATAAATCATATATTATTATATAATAACATAATTGATATACATTATCCAAAGATAAATAACCCCATAAGCTCAGCGTCATAAAGATGAAATGTGGTTTAAAATAAATAGTTTTGAATAAATTATTCAAAGGCATTCAGAAATAAATCTGATTTTCTAAAGCTTTCATTTTTGAAACGACCTAGTCATGATTGAATCTTTACTCAAAAAGTAATATAATATAGATGCCAAAATCCGGTTATCTGAGGAAAGTATTAAAAAAATGAACTAGTCGGGGATCGATTGAGTCTACAAGCCTGTAACTACGATCACAGCTGTTACATGCAAGCCATTCTATTTACGTTATTAATTCTCTGGGCTTATTGAAGCTTTTTCAGGTAGTAGGATTTCAGAATAACTAACCTCTAGAAAGATTTGCATAGGGATATAGAAAAAGTGCTTCGTTTCATGTCTTAAATAGAGAAAGTGGTTGAGTTTGAAAAAAAAAATATTATATATTTGCAAAAGTGTAGATTATATACCCTTTAATTGGATACTTATGCATTTCTTCTTATTTTTAAATATCTTTCATTTATATTGTATAATCTTGCATTTTACTTTAATTGCATTATATATTAAATTTATCGGTAAATTTATTCTTATTAATTATATATATGATGCTTATTATTTATAATATAAAACTTATTATTTTTACATTAAAACTTTAATATTACTTAAATATTTTACGCATAGTTACATTGGTAGTTTTATTTATTTACTAAATTGTATTACGTTCTTAGATATTGCATTTTCTAAAATCGTATTTATTGCCTCAAATTCTATTTTATATTTTCTTCACACTTTTGGAAGTAAAACTAATCATGAATTGAATTGCATTAATTGGAACTGTGTCACATTGCCTAAAGAAGTTATAAAAGATAGTACTGTTTCCTAAAAGACATAACAGCTTTTAGTTAATCGCATATTTATTTTATAAACTTTCCCAATTTCAAAAATATCCCATAAATAATCGATAAAAATAATAATTTTATTTACAAATAAAGTATAGAATAATAATTTATTAACAGAAGCAAACAGCAGTGTAACAAAGTAACATCATGACAAACAGTAAAATAGAATAATAAAATACATAAAATTATATTAAATAAAAATTAATCTGAGTTGTTTAAAACTTTGATCAGCACGTATTTTTCAATTGTGCCCATATAATGAATTAACATGAATAATATTTTAACATCTGCAGAGAAAAAATGCAGAAATAAATAAATTGAAGAAGTTTAATGTTTTGTGGCAGTAAAATTGAATAATAAAATGCTGAAATAAATGGATTGAACAAGTTTATGCAACAATTTTTCACAAAAGAAAGAAAAATAGAAAAAAAAATGATTTAAAAGTCGAGTCTCAGACGCGGGATAGTTCCTAAACCATTGACTCTACTAACATGCAATAAAGGATTGATTCACAGTGATTTGAAAGGTCAATAATGAGTATTTTTTTCAGATTTTCTGTATTAAATTCTCCAATTTTAACTTTTAAAATTCGAATCAAAATTCATTTGATCTAAAAATTGATTTCTTTTAAATTACACGAATCTAGAATCGAATTGCCTTTAATGGAATTTAAAAAAATCGGTTTGAAAATTGCAAAAAAATTAGATGCAGTTATTTAGTGTTTAAGAAGTAGATCTAATCCATTATGCTGCTGAGTAATTGTTTGAGTAACAAATCTTAACATCATTAATATCAATAAATCCTTTATTGCCCAATAATGCATCCTTTTAAAATTTTGATATAAGAAAACAAAGATTACAATTGTTTATAGGAACAAGTATTAAAAATATAGTTTTTTTTATTCAAATAAGATTTATGTCTAGAAAATTTAGATCTATCAGGTTTCTAATCTTCAGCCAAAATTTATTCTTTATGGCCTTTGAGCACGAAATTCTCGATCTTTCTCAAATATTCGGTCTCAATTACACTTGAGTAATGATTCGACTTAATAATTGAAACTTTTACAATACATATAATTCTATTACATGGCTCAGTTAATTTCCCTGCTTTAATACCTAATCTTTTGTCTCAAACCTGCAGTTTAAAAAAAACTTTTCTTCTTCTTAATATTTTACTGTTGTATAAAGAAAAACGAGCAGTAATAATTTACTTTATAGCAAAAAAATGAAATTAAAGTAAAAACATTCCTTTAATTAAAACTTCTTACAATTAATCATGAATAGTAGAACGTAATTTGAATGCTACTACGAAGAATATTTCCTTTCTTTCTTTTCTTTTTCTTTTTTTGCTAGAATTATCTCTTTCTTATTGACTTCATACATGAGCTTATGAAATGTAATTAGGAACAATTTTCATATAAAGCTTTTTCAGAAACTTAATGAACTTTTTTTGTATCTAATGCTAATATTTCTTATACGAAAATATTCACCATTTCACATTCTCCTGTTGGTTTTTTTTAGATTCAAAATGCTTATTTTTTCCCCGTTTACACGCCAGGAATTGAAGCTTCGTTCTTCTTTCCAGCTCATTTTATAAATGTTAGGTTTATAAAAAAAAATAAGGTTTCGAAATAAAGTTACATTTTTAACTAGAAAACTCGCTTCTGATAAAATGTTTTTCATAGGCATATTAAATATGCGTTAATTAAATTTCCAAGACAAAGTTTACTTTGTATAACCATTTAATTCAAATTCTCCCAAATGTTTCCTTGCACGATAAAGATTTTTTTTTTCTGCTATCTAATCTTCTAAATCTATTTTTAACAAAACAAACACAGAATCTGGATACCCAAGAATGAATTCCCGCCAATAAAAGATTTTATCTATTGGTTTTTGAAATATATTGCATTATATATTAAATAATAATTTAGATCCACAATTATAAAATAATGTATATATATCTCATTGGAATTATATTTTTATATAGAGGATAATGAATTTGTATTTATTAAAATTTATCAGACATCCATTTTCCAAAATTTGTATTATTTCTGAAAATAATTACAAAATGTGATTTATAAGACCATGATTTATCATAAATTTATTGCAATAATTTCCAACAATATATAATATATATAATAAATTATAGCTTTGATCCACATATATAAAAGAATGTGTATTTATCTCATTAGAATTGTATTTTTATACAAATACTAATGGATTTGTATTTATTAAAATACCCTAGACATACTTTAGGCGTCATTATCCAAAATTTGTAATATTTTAAAAATTAATTACAGAATGCGATTTATAAGACCCTAATTTTATATGCTTTATAATAAATTTATTGCAGTAATTTCCAACATTATATATTAAATTTTGACATTGATTCAAATTTATAAAATAATGCATATTTATCTTATTTGATTTGTATTTTTATACAAAAACTAATGAATTTGAATTTATTAAAATTCAATAGACATTCTTTAGACGTTACTGTAAAACAATTTTAATTATTTCACAAATTAATTACAAAATGAGATTTATAAGACCATAATTTTACATGCTTTATCATAAATTTATTGGAATAATTTCCAACAAATATATTGATACATTTAATTTAAAACTGTTTTAATATTCTGTGGTTTAATTGCGTAAATAAATAATTGAATTTTGAAATTATCTTCGTAATTTAAATGATTTTATGAAATTAGTATGTAAAGCTGCATTATAATTATTATATATCTTATTGAACTCAATTTATCAACTCAACCAAACTCAAACCAAAAAATTTTAATAATAAGCAACCAACTTTCCTAAATGTCTTCTTACCCCTCAATGCATTGAATATATGAGCATTACCTCAAATTAATATTTTAATGCCTAAAACTATGTTTTTGGATTTATAATTTTTTTAAGAAAATTCAATTATTAACAGATAATGCAATAGTTTTTGGAGTATTTAATCCATTAACAGTGAATCTCTTTTTTTTTTCGTTGGAAAAAGTTACTTGGCATTTTCCTTATATATAAGTTTGAACACATGCAATGTAATTCTAAAGTATCATTCTCTTGTGAATTACATTTCAAGAAATTATTTGAATTCTCAATGACACAAGAAGAACTTTTTCAACAATTCAACTAATTACTTTCCTTTGCACGTTTGACATCCTCATTGACATTAATTGCACGTCTCGATTTAAGTATTCTTAAGGACGTACTTTTTATCTTCTAATTCAGAGCAGAAGGTTTCTTGAATCTTCTAGCAATAAACTTTCTTCTCATTGGCATTCTATGAAAATGTTTATAAAAAAAACCAAATTAAATATTTTAAGTGAAATGTATCATCACTATCGTTTTCTAAAAAACTTAGAAATAATGTACAAAATTCATTAAAATGCGCCAATGTATGTTATAATTCTTAGATTAATTATAATTGTTCATATACTATCATGGAATCTTAATTAAGGAACTTTTATTTTAGAAATTCAATTAAAAGCTAAACAACATCAGATCTGTTTCATAACTTGTACACTATAAATGCTGCATTTCCTGTGTATTATATAAATCATGTAAATTGTATGAAGTATGCAGTCATTTATCTCACAAAATTTATTTATTTTTTTTGTTTGCAAAAGCATGAATTTTTAAATGGTATTTTTCAGACAAATATTATAAAGCATCTACAAGTATTTATCCCTGTTTATAAGTAATAGAAAATCTGATCTATAAGCTCATACAGTATTTGGAAATATAAAGTAAATCCCTTCTTTTTAAGGAAAGCATTTTGTTCATACATTATGACAATCCAATTGCTATTATATAAAAGATGATCAAAGAAGAAAAACTGCGAAATTATTCAAAACTCAGTGTATAAATTCTTAGTTAAAGTAGTAAACACAAAACCTCAATCTTATAAGATTGATAATACCAACCTGATGATGTAGAGTGAGCGGTTTTCTACCGGTTTAAATGTATGGATTTTAATCTACATCATTTAATGCCCGATTATTTAGAGCAAACCGACTTAACCGAAATAATTTAGAGATGCTGAGAGGATGGTTATGAAATTATCCTCACAGGAATCTGCATTATTGCTGAAAATAAGACAGAATTTCGGAAGGATTAGTAATACCTAAGGTAGCAGCTCTGAAGGCAGAATAACTGGGGGGTAGTTAGATAATCGGGGTGACTATATAAAATTAGTTTTGTTAATGAATACCCTCAAAGTCAAGTTTCAACAAGGAAAAAATATTTATCAAACCATTATTTATTTGCCATTGTTGCATTTCCGTATTACCCGTAGCTCATCCTAGTAGCGTTTCTGGCTTTTCAATTCTACATAATTCTAGGTTGACTTTCTGCCTACTGTCTCTAACAGTTTTTATGCCAATTTCAATCAGAAAACCTACATTTATAAGTTGATCATATTTATAAAGATTAGATATACGGAAGAACTAAATCTTACAGTTTATTGGTAAAAAACGTACTGGTTCCTTCAATTATAGGAAAATACGTTTGTATAACTTCCCCATTCATAAAGAATGGATTACTTTGCACAATGAAGTAGTACAAGATTGCGTTTTTATATTTAAACTCGCATCAATATTTTTTCTTTCTTTTTTTGAATTCAATGATCGAATTTCACTATTGTTGTTTTTATGACACTTGCCACGGACAAGTCCGCTGTTCGAAGACAGCGATTTTAAGCCGGAGAGGGGGGGGGGGCGTCTCTTGTTTTTATAGTAGCGCCAACCAGGGCCAAGAGTACGACTTAATTACTCACGCATCACTCATTCGCTTGCACAATCCCTTTTTACAGGAGGGCATATTCACACATCTCACAGATAGGACAGATGAAGAACTACCATGCCCGAACCGGGACACGAACCCAGGACACCCAGATCACGGAGAAGACGCGCTACCCTTATGCCACTACGCCGGCGAATTTCACTATGGCCATGCAAAACAACATTGAAAAACCTCATTAAAATGTTTCCAAGTTATTGAAAATTTTGATGCTTAATTGTAATTCTGTTGATGACAATGATGATAAAACCAGATGAAATAATAATTAATTTAATTTTATGTCTACATCCAAAAATGTCTTTCCAATTCATTTCGTAGAATGTTTAATGAAGATATCTATTCTTCGGGTAAAACGTCTATAGAATTTTCTTTGGTACAAAAGAGACATCGATCGTACCTTTGTGTTCACAAATCTCTGGGACACGTATCCTTATCTCTTCTCTATCTGTTGATATTGACCTGATTACAGAGACAGTTGCCCTCGACTGAAAGACATCGATTTCGATTGATCCAACTTTGTTTTCACAGCGTATAGCCTGTTGATTGACCTGCCATAAATAATGGAATTTACTCAGAAACTGATTATTGCCGAATCGACAAACGATAATTTGCTAAAATTGTATATGATGCCAACATCTTTTACAAAGTAACTTTTTATTTGTCTTTAGAGAAACATTTTGGTTAGAATTTCTGGAGCATTCTTTTAAGAAACATTGATACTTTTTATAATATATTAATTAAAGATAAAGTTTATAAATTTAATGTGCGATTTTTCCCTTGACTTATACTACACATTTTGAAAGATGAAGGTGAAATTTTTAAGAGGGGATTTAAAATTTAATTTTAATTAAACTTTTTTTAATGAATAGTAAGTAGCAAATTCCATGTTTGATTAGATTCAACTTTAAAAGGCAGGTGTACTATTTTCAGTTTTATAAGAAAGGTTAGTGCAACAGCATTCTTATTTTCTGCTATATAAACTTCGGCTTAATATTTGGTCTAGATTATTGGAATAATGAGTGGATATCTTTTAGTATTTATTAACCCGTAAGCACACGCACTGTGTCTTCGTGACCCCCATAATTTCGCTTTTTTTGGATATTGTGGTGAATAGCATATAAGCCAGTTAACAACTACGCTACACGAGCATATGCTTTTGTATCCTGGTTATGTTACTGGACTGCTAACCACAAGGTCCCGGGCTCTATCCTAGGTTCTATCCTCACGCTACACGAGCATATGCTTTTGTATCCTGATCATGTTACTGGACTGCTAACCACAAGGTCCCGGGCTCTATCCTAGGTTCTATCCTCACGCTACACGAGCATATGCTTTTGTATACTGGTTATGTTACTGGACTGGCGAACCACAAGGTCCCAGGTTTTATCCTCAAACATCTCAAACCGCTAAGATATTCTAGGAATTTATAAACGTTTATACTTGTTACTTCCTACGTATTCATGGAGAAAGTAGAAGATTAGAAAAACAGAGAACGATGAAACAATGCATCTTATTTTTACAGGAGGTTTGGGAAGTCAAATCGACCCCTACGTAAGCTAACGACTCAGATTCTTTTAATGTTATGGTTATCACAGCGAGCAGCAGAGATTCAGTATTCTTTTCTCAAATCTTCCTGGTAATTGACAAAATGGTGAAAGCTCAGATTTGCCATATAGTCATAAAATTTTAGAAAACAATCATGATACAGAATAGGAACAAATCGCAGATTTTTATTACTCAGGAAAATCTGATTGAGTCCTTTCCTGCTCGTGAAAAAAGTAACGATACCTTATATAAAATGCATTATTTTATAATATGAATAAATTGTCTTGAAATGTATGTTAACAATTCATTTTTATTCTGAATGAAGAATGATAAAAGTTTTTTTGAGTAAATATGTAATAATGGAAGTCGAAAGTTATTAATTTTCTAAATTGTATATTTAAACTTCTTTTTTAACAAAATTTCAAATATAAACTATTTGTAAAACGTACAGTATCTCATTCTTCCGATAATTTTATACTTGAAAAATTACTTACATAAAAATTGATAATTTTTATATGAATGGAATAGGTAAAAGGAAAATTCAGAAAAGTTATGGAAAAAAGGGGTTAAGTTCAATATCGTTTTTCTTATTAAAAATATCATTTGTATCTTAAATGAGAATACATTTCCATGGAAACGCTTTTATATACTCTACATTATTGTACATATTGTACATATGTACATACATGTACAATGTCGTTATATATAGAACATGTATGTACTATATTTTGTTTTTTTATTAATAGCTAATAAGATAAGGGTTAAATGCCTGGTAATTTGGGGTCAAAATGACACCACGAGTATACTATTGTTCAAAAAATGGGTGCGTGATCTGAAGGGTTAAGAACTTAACCTGGAGAAATATTGTTATTCTGCTGTAGTATTAAATTTAAACTAATGTGTACTTATTAATATAAAACTAACGAAGACGATTCGTATATTTAAATATATATTGCCAATGTAAACATTTATCTTAAAATCAATGTCAATCATTATTTTAATTCTGAAACATTCTTACGTAATTTAACTTTGACCCATTTGATAATTTAGTATGTATAAGCTTTCTTTAGTTAATTCAGTGGGTATTTTTTTTTTAGAAATATAGAAACTCATTTGCAATATTATATGAAATACTGAATCATTAGATTCAGTCATTTTTATAGAACTTTGATTAAATCATTATATTGCATGAAATTTTAATTAAGTTTTTAATAATGGGAATTTATGTGTAAAAACAGAAGAGACTGACCACTTTTCTACATAATATAATGTAACGTTTACATTCCATTTTGACTCAAAGGATAATGTCTTTTCCAACTTCATTAACATTGACTAGAATCTTATTTAATAATTAAATATCCACATAGTTATAATATTATAAGTAATTGTGAAAGTGAAATCCAAGGATTTGGTTATATTTCATTATATTTTATACCCATAATCCTCGTTCTTCGAGGCGTAATTCTTCTTTTCACTTTCGATGAATGGAAGCAAGTTTTGTCATTTTTTTGGTAAACAAAGATAACTTGAAAAAAAAATTGAATTATAAAATCATTGGACATATTATTATTATATTATCGATAATTAATTATCAAAATAAGAACAATTCGAAGCTAATAAATAAAACAAAATAAATAAGAACATTTTTCAGTTACTGTATTTTCATGTAAGTGTCATTGATAAGCATTTGCGATACATTTCTTTGTAAAAGGAAAGTTGTTTTGACTTTTGGGAACGAGATTGCATATAATTTTAAAAGCTGCTGCCAATTGGGAAACTGAAATATTAAATGCAATCTCATTCCCATCATATATTTAAAAAATCAAGCCAAGCTCCTGACATATCATTCTCTTTTGAAACTGTTTTTTAACCAATATAGTTTCATCCGAAATTTATTTATTTGAATTTCCAAACCAAATTAACTTAACTTCTTAACAAATATTTTTCTACCTATCCCCTTCTATCGCTTTCATTTCTAGTTTATTTCATTAATACAGTAATTGTATCCATTTGAAATTGTGCTGGCACATTACTTTAAATAACATATTTACCGTCCAATGATAAAAAATTTACATTAGAGTAACAGAAGGAATATCTAGACTAAAGAAATCGGAAGAAGAAACGAAAGTCTTCCATTGCCAATATTGCCATGCGACTATGGTTGCTAAATTCTGCATGCGTTCACAGTATTCTTTTATCATCATAATGGAACCTTGAGTTAGCAAATCAAATCATTCAACCAATGAAGGTACGTATTTCCGAAAAATGCGCGATGCGCAAAGCTAGAGATGAAAGGCTGAATTCATAGTCACTTAATTATCTCCAATCTAATATCATACGAACATTTTAGCTGTTGAGTGCTGATTCAGGAATCGTTCGTTCGCTCGACCTTATTTTACAGTTACGAAATGGAACTTCAAAAGCTAAAGAGTGCCATTGAAATTAGAACATAATTCAATAAATATTCCCCATTCCTCCCATTTATTTTGCTCTTTATTTCGGAATGACATGGAAAATAGCGGAGCTATAAAATTCAGATAGTACTATCTATAAAAGTTCTAATAAATTGAATTTGTAATATCACATATTAAGGAATTTTTAAATGATGTATTGACAATTCAGCTGAATTTAAAATGCTTTTAACATGGATATCTAAAGATTGTACATATCCATATTCTATTCAAATCTAGCTCCATGTTTCATCAATTCAAACCATCTGTCATTTTTTTAATATAAAAAAAATCCATCAAAGTAACTAAATTTGAGGACTATAAATAAAGGAAATTTAATAAGATTTTGAAATGTAAAATTTTAAAAAACCATTAGAAAATCAAATAAATTGTTGCTATCTAAGTTATTTTCTAAGTTAAGTGAAACGTTTTGAAAATAAGATTGCAATAAAAAATTTTTTTGTGAAGCTGTTTGTTATCATTTCTCAATTTATAATCACAAATTTATATTTTTTACTTTTGTAATCAATTCAATTATTTTGTTAGTACAGTTATTTCACACATATACAGGATCAAGATGTGAAAAAGAATATAATTGTATGTCAATATGTTTACTATGTAACGACATAAAGCTATTTCACCCCGTCTACTCAAAGGCATTCGGATTAAATTTAAATAACTGGATAGCAGCGACAGAATTGGCCTTAACTAGCGTTGAGTTCTGAGGGCCATCACCGGACACGGTACAACCCTTCCCGGGGGTATCAGTCTCGTCATCGGACGAAGATAGCCCAACTCCTACCATTCCTGTACCTCCTCGGATACTAAAATCAAACATCTTTCCAGAAGCTTCTAATAATTATATGATATCCCCCCTCCCCCCTGGTGGGAAATGCTTACTATATAATCCACTGACAGATTTTAGAGTAAAGAATTTTCAGATTAATTGTAGAATAGGTCTCAATTATTGAAATTTCTCAGAAAAAGCTATTGCACTTTTTATTTAGATTATTTTACCAATTTCTGATAATAAGTGATATTACGTCATTATATATATATATATATATATATATATATATATATATATATATATATATATACAACTATGTTTTTGGAAAAATGAATATTTTGTATGTGCATGCCGGCGGTTTATTGAATATATTAATAGAGGTGGAACTATCAAATTTATCTAGAAATACTGAAATAAAACTAATTTCTAGGTATCAGACTTTTTTGAAAATTTTAGTTAATTAAATTCCAAGTAGGACGTAGAATTTTTCTGATATATATTTCAAAATTTTTATATCAGTAATTTGATTTTTATTTCATTTTTAAATTTAAAAAAAAACGCCTTTTTTTACTCTAAATTATTTACCATTTTTTTCTGATTTAAAATATATAACATTAATTTTAAAAACAAACACCAATATTACATGGAAAATTAATTTTTTTCATTGTTTCCTTGAATATTTAATCTGTTTATTTGCTGCCCCAATTGAAAGCTAAATAAGAAACATTCTGCTAATTACTTGACAAGTTTCACAGTGAATAAAAAAAATTAAATTACTTTTTTGAATAAATGAACATGCAATTTCAGATATAATTACCCAACATTTAAGCTTTTTAGGTTATTATGATATTATGAGTTTCGATTTCATTAAGAAAACTTTCCATTCGGTAACAGAAACATGAAAACAAATTGATGCATAGTAGATTTACATAAAATCAATTGCAACCAAAAGTTCTAGTGAACCAGCTTATTTTCAAAGGCGTCTTATCTCTTCTTATTTTTACTTATCTTAACATTTAATGAAGATGAATGTATGTTAGCGTTTGTGCTCTAAAGGTCAGACCATTCCACCAAGAACACCGTACTTGGTTCATATATGCTTTGAAGCGGGATAAAATGCACATTTGATTATTTTTTTTTGAAAAAATTTCGTTTAGAATTTCAATGAATTAAAAAATGAAGCAAACACTTTTACGTTTTTCTGCGATAACTTACAAAAATATTAAAGGGCAAAAATAATTTTTTATATTATCTTAAAATTCAAAAATTCTCTTTACAGTAATATCAATGTTTTAAATATTTGTTAAGATTCTATATTTAATGAATTTTTAAAGAACATTTAAACCAGAATTTCCAGGAATCAATAGTAAATATGAATTTGTGTGTTCTCACTCTACAAATTAAACCGTTTGATCTATAACTACTAAATGTTGCACATATATATTTGGAAGAATGAGAATATGCGATTTGAAGTGACTTATTTGAATTCTTAATTAGAATTTCAGTTAATTGAAAATTGAACGAAATTTTCCTGTTTTTTTCTGCAATAACAATAAAAATAACAATAATAATAACAATAAAAATTATTATAATAGAATAAAAAAAAATAATTCCAATAGAAATTTCAAGTTCAAATTTTACTGAAGTTGACCAAAAATTACAGAGATTAACAGAACGATGTAAAGCTTCCATAATAGTATGCGTTTTATGATTATCAAAATTTGTTTAAAATTATTTTACTGAAAAATTTATTAACATACAAAATTATATAAAACAGTGAATTAAAAATTTAAGCAACCATTAATTCCGGAGAACCAGTTGGTCGCCAAAGACGCTTAGCAACCAACAAATTCAAGGTGAATAAAATTGCGACTCGTATTGAATTCTAACAATGGAAATGAAACGTTGAATTAATTTATTTAAATATAAATGCATTTATCTTGTTATAATGTCAATATTTATTTAATAGAAATCAGGCGGAATCAGACGAAATCCAAACATTATATAAATATATCGAAACAAATCAGTATGTAAACTCTGAAATATTTTACTTGGCGTTCTTTAAAAGTATCGCAATACTAAGTCATTAAATAAATTAATATTGGTGAAATGAGAGCTTTAATGTCATCGTGGAAAAACCATCAGATATTTAAACTATCGTTTTTACTTCCTCGATATTTTTTATCGTTATATTATCGATTTTACTTTCTCGATATATAGAGATAGTAATTGTCAAAAGATCCGAACTCAAAATTTTAACAAATCACCACATTTTAGATAGTCTTGAGTTCAAAAAATAAATTTTTGGAAAAATGTATGTCCGTCTCCTTGTCTGTGACTAAGATATCTTAAAGTTTTTAGCTAGACGGTTGAAATTTGGTATAGGGTCTTTACACAAAAGTTGCAGATTTCTTTCAAATGTAGAATAAAATTTGTTTAGAGGATGTCCATCTGTTTGGCTGTTCGAATATAAGTTAACTCGATAATTACAAAACGAAGACAGCTAGATAGATAAAAGTTGGTACACTGATTTAACATCTATACTGTAAGTGAACCAACTGACTCTCCGATCCGCCACGAAGGCACACGGATTTAAACCATGAGGCTGAATAACCGGACCACCGCAACAGCAACACTGACAGGAACTGTGGTTGAGTCCTAAGGGCCATCACCGGCCAAGGTACAATCCTCCCCGAAGGGAGTACGTCCCGTCATAGATGGGAGGAGTCAGATCCCCCACCTATTTGTGTACCCTCCAAAGTGGCGAAATCCAACCACCATGCCGGAAGAATCTCATCCTCATTTTGAGGTGCTCCCCGAGGGTCTAGATCTATACTTTAAACAAATTTTGAGCCGAATCCAACAACCAGATGACTGTCTGTCGGTCTGTATTTTCAGAAACATGTAAACGCAATAATTTAAAAATGCAATGATGTAAATATATTGAATTTGGTATGAAATTTTATGAACGGAAGTGTAGTTTTATGTTAATTTTTTTGTTTTAATTGGTAAAGAAAAACGTCTCTAAAATACAAATTCGATTTTGGGATACTATTAACGCATGCCCTGGATTAACCGCCAAATAATTCGCCTAATATTGCACAAAAATAACATATTCAGTAAAAATGCATTCAGCATAAATGCTGAAATCATATCAAAATATATTTCGTAACTATTGTGCGCCAATGCCATGTAAGGCATTCTGTGGAATAACAAGTTTATTAGAATCTATACGAGAAAGTTCTGGAAAGACCACTCCTACTGTTTTGAATCAGCTTTCATTTTACCGTTTGATTGGCGCAGTATAACCAAATATGGTTCTTGTGCCATAAAACAATAATCAAAAAAACAAACAAACCTACTGTTTTGAAATTGGTACGCAAGAACATCAAATAAATCAAGATTGATTAAATTTATATTTATAATGTTTTCATGATTTCGCAGATAGTTTTTATTTCCAGAATATATTTAAACGTATAAAAATACTTCAGTTTCAGGGGGAAATTTAAATATTGCACATTCTAGCGGGAAATAAATTATGATCCATTTAAGTCATATTTCTAAAATACTTTTTTTTTCTTTTGTCAAATAAAATTCATAAATGCATCATACAATCTTATTACTGATTCCAAAGCACTATAAATTTATAGATTTATTGCTTTTCTATGATAATGACAAATTCGAATTTATTTCACATGTCTGAACTCGGAAGTGCGTGTACCGTGGATCAATACTTGTGAATTAGAAGATTTCAATACAAATTTTTCTTCCTGTTTTATCTCTTTTGATGAAAGTTCTATCAGTCTTCCATTGTATTTGCGTGATGCTCTACAAAAATAAAAGAAAACGAAAGGGGAAACAATTTTTGAATTTTGTCTGTTTGCCCAGATATTCACTAAGAACTAAACGATTTATTCATTCTTACTGCTCGTTGTAGAGAATTCACCAACTGCAAAGTATAAAGCATTTTTGAAGCTGCGCCAGAATTCTACAATTTTCGTTCTTTTTTTTTTTTTTTTTTTTTTTTTTTAAGTTTACACTGTTAGCCCACTAACATTTATAAATATACTTACTACAAAGAAAAGTGTCAAGAAAATAACCAACGATAAGATTACAAAGTAAGATTTAACACATTTCGTAAAATATCACTAGGTAACAAAACAACAGTAGAAACAATGGGGATCAATTACTAAGAACAACATGATATATTGTCTCTGGGAAACATCAAGAAAGCTAAATTTGTTGTAATATGAAAGCAGTAATTCAAAGATATGCCTTGAAATTTTTGTTAGTAAATTAAAAGTGTATTAGTCAGGTCTAAATATAATACTCATCAAATTTATCTTAACATATGTCCAAAAATGTCGAGTTAAATTTGCTTTAATTCAAATTTTTTATTTCGTAAACTATGACATTCGGGTTAATGTAAGATTCCTAGCATACTGCTATTGTAGGAGATCACCTAAAACGCATATTTTGAAAGGCACTTTTTCACAGACACAAAATGGAATTTTTGTGCAATACATCCCAAATGTTTTCTACAATATATTGGATCTTCCCATGAATGTCATGTCGAATAACTTTTAGCATTCTTGGACTTTCTTAGTATATCGATTGTTAGACGTTTTAATTAAATTAATTAAAATAGGAATATTGCCATTGTATATAAGAAAATTGTAAACTCAAGTTTGCATTTAATACTTCATAGTCGTTGTATGTACATCGTTTTATTTTAGAATTGACATGAGAAGACGCAATGCAATTTTAAATTACAAAATAAACTTCAAATAAGTTTTTTTCTTAAGGGAAATTTGGTATTTTACCAATTATTAGACATTATTTTAACACCTAATTACCCCCTCATTCGTTGTTAAAATTGAAAATAATTTATTAATTATCCTAACTAAATAAAAACTTCCAGATTAGATTCGACTTTTAACATTTCTCATAGTTTGTTTCTTATGTTTATTTTTTCGTACTTTTCTTAAATCACTTGAATGCCAACGAATGTGAATTTTTATCGATTCCTTGTTATATATAAATATAATATAACAAGGAATATAATTAATATTACAAATAATATAATTAATTAATATAATTAACAAGGAAGGTAATTAATATTAATTAATTAATAATGTTTTAGAGAAGATTTTATGACTGCCAACAAATTTCACTAGCATATAATACTAGCGAAAGAACGAAAATAAATAAATAACATTTAGTTGTAATTTTCGCCAGCAGGTGTCGTCCTAAAGCGATTTTTCTCGATTGCTTTTATTACTGAAAACACATTGACTCGCTGTTACAATATATTGGCAAGTTCTTTTTTTAATTACACAATTGCAACAACAAAGGTGCATCAAATTGCTGATTTCATGCAAAATAGTGCATTGCTTCAAATTAATCGTCCGCTTCAAACTTTCATAAAGCGCTATTTCACACTATACCATGTGATGATTCGCCATATTCACCACCATCACCTAATTTCACACCATGTGTTTTTTGACTATGAAGCTTTTTGAAAGTCCGGGGATTTTGTGCTTAGAACAGACAACCTTTGATCTGAAGGACAGTATTAAGCTCCACATTAGTTTCTATCATACATGACCCTTTACACTTTACAGTAGAAAATAATTTTCAGAACTTGACACGTGATTGAAAATATTGGAGAACTCATTAAGCCTTCGTAATGTTGCTTTCGTTAATTTGTCATTGCATAGCCTAATATGTTTTTAATTTTATTTGTTAGCGCAAATTGTATCTGACATTATTCTTTTTGTTTTATTTGAGACATGCACGTGGGAAAAAAAAATGCAAGCCATTTTAGGCATTCAAGCAAAAGTTTTAATATACTTAGTTTGAAAAATTTTCAAGCAAAAAAAAACCCTCATCTTAAAAGGGATATGAAGTTTAATTTATTACAAGGGAGTACATATTTGCTAAATCCAAATATATGCATCCTTTCTTTTTAATATTAAAAAAGTATTTAATTTTTTTTGGTTCTAAAAAGTACAATTTAGTTTGCCTCGGATTGTTTCAATCAGTGCGATATGTGAACAAAATTAATTGTCTCATTTCATTCGAGGACATAATTATCTTCTGAATAAAATAATATATTACTGATTTAAACTTTTATTGAAGGTACAAAATGAAATATACATGCATACCATAAATAAAAATTTTCTTTTTAAAAATTTTGTTCCATTTTTGACTTGGAAAATATTTTATATTATTTATAATAATTAAAATGAATAAAATTTTAAATTTCATTATACTATGTCAATAATTGTATTACTTCTAAAAAATTCAAAATCTTTCTTTTCGCTCAATTGTTTGAGATACAATTTATAAGAATTAGAAATATGCAATATTGCATAAGAAAATATTTTGATAATCATGACATTATTTAAATCTAAAAACAATAAATTGTTGCAACATTTTACTTTCTAGTCTTGACTGTGCAATTATAGATACCAATATGAAATTTTTATTTAAAGTATTTAAGCTAAGATTTCCATCATTTAGATATGAACAATTCATGTCAAACAAAATAAATTTTATAAAAATTTTTTTATTCAAATCTTACTCAAATTTTAGCCCATAATAATTATGTTTTAAAATCTCAACCCTTCCCTTACATAAAATTGATATAAAGTGATGAATAGCATAATAGATAAAAGGAACTTGGAATTATGAAATTGGTTACCGTAAGGCGACTTCCATTTTTTTTTTTTGCCCAGTATACGTCAACATGTAATGAGATACGAGATATGCGATAACTGCCCACATATCATTCTGAAGTATGACTCAATTCGCTAGTGAATTGTTCAGATGAATCATTTCCCTCTTCAGAGATATCATACAATTTACCGTTCCTTTCTTTGAAAGCATAGGTTTCTTCTTGATTTTTGAAACGTAACAAATTTGTCCAAGAGGTTCCAGTTCGGTGTCTTTTCAAATATTTGTAAAACAAAAAAACAAAAAAAAACCCAAGGATTTTATGCTATTGAAACTCAAATAATTATATTTGCAATATTGAATGTAATTTCGAAACTCTTGTATCTAAAATTTATTCATTAGAAAATGAAGAGATCTGCAGCTTTTATAAAGATTTTAAATGAACCATAATATGGTAAAATAAGCTATATGTAGTAGCATATATCAGTCCATAGCATTACATATAAGCTTATATATGATAGTGTTTAATGCATGCGCACTACTTAAAGTTTATAATTAATGTACTTTAAATTTAATCTAGTAAAATAATTTTATTGAAAGAAAAATAATTATTATCTCTTTGGAATTAGAAAACCTAATGGTCTTTTCTATTGTGGATTTATTACGTCATCTTTATACATAAAATGTAACAGACTTTAAAGATTTTCATTGGCCTCTTATGTATTTAAGAATCTTTTTTCTTCCAATAATCCTGCAATAAAAATTAATTCAAACTATGGGTAATTTTCATTTTTTTTAGAAAAACAAATTATTGAAACAATTGGTAAGTTATATAACAAAAAATTGCACGGAGAAACTACAAAACCCATGCAGTAAATTAAGACAAATATATGCATATGTCATTTCTTACAAAAATTAAAATAAAACTTTTCTGTAAAAAAAATTATACCAGGACATTTTTGTATCTTTTGTTTGTAATTACGTAAACAAAAACATATGCTTCTAATATAATACGAAAATAATAGAAAATACTAGGTTTACCAAATTCTATATAAATTGATATTTGATGTTTGCTAATTTAAAGGAAGTTCTTTCCGATTTCAGTCTAGTCATGCTCAAAATTATCTATTTGTTTTAACTTTGAATTCTTTAGCCCTCTGATCTCTTTTATCTTAATTTTATTATTTCAATTTAACAGTCTACTTTATTCCCTTATAAATGAATATTACTTTTGAATTTGCTTTATAAAAGCTGAAAATAAATATATAAACTTTTTTACAGGGTTTTGCTGCTATTTAAAAGATTTATTTGATATATGTATAAATAATGCATGAATTTTCAATGACTAAAAGTATGCACTTATAATAATTAAAATATATTAATAAATCTTTTTTTCTGAAAGTAAATTATAACAACGTTTTGTATTAATTTTTTTTCTGTATTTCAGATATTTGTATTTGTATAATGAATACAAATAATATTTATAATGAAATTTAAAATTTTTCACAAATAAAGTTCAGCAGGTATTAATTAAATGCTCCACAAAATAAGCAATGTGAAATGGTAGTAAAATTTAACTCCATTTTAAACTTATTAACTTTTTAATTATCAATCAAAATTATCGATTCATATTATTATACCGAAGAAGGATTATAGAATTATAAAAGTATTGTAAATAGTATGTTCCACACGTATGTGGAAAACGTGCGGAACTGCTTTTGCTACTTTTATCATTTGTTTTAGAAACACAAGCGGGCATGTGTGGTCCATGTGCACGCACTTGCACATGGTCTCATATATATTTGTCATGGTAAATGTGATTAATTCGGGTGATTTTTATTAACATCGGTGATCATTTATAATCACGGTTAAACTTATTTGTAGATCGTTGATTATGAAAAATAACCAGTAATTATCATAACCTCCATTTTATCATATTTACCATTATATCTTGGACATATTCTTCCTCCTTTTTTTTATTTTAAAAAAATACACACACTGGCAATCAAGCAAGGTCTTAATTCGTTATTTGATCTCACAGTATTATATTGGGTTATACATCAGATTCCGTTGGCTACTATATTTAATAACATTAAAAGAGAATACTTCATTCTTGTTGCAGCATCTGAGAAAATTGAATTAAATCCTAATGGTCATTACCAACCGCGATAGAAAACGACTTTTAAGAAGCATTTAACATCATCGTAGTGGGGGTAACTCGATCCCACACCTTACTTTACGCTACAATGAAGCGTTAGCGGCACGGCAAGCTTCTCATTTCCAGTTTTGGCCTTTTTGTACTTCGCAGGAATATAAGATTACATTTTTTTTTATTATTATTATTTACTCAAACATGCACAGCAACGACCACGTGCACAAGCAAAAAAAAAAAAATTATATCGTTTCAAGACTAGTGTTTATAAGTGTAATAATTATACCATTGAAAATAATTATAAAAAAATATTTAAATATGTTTTTAAAAAATATTAAAATCAGAAAAATAAACTGTGCAGAAAGGAAATTGCAGTCAACAAAAACTTCATTTTCTAAATCTGAGAGTGTTATAAAAATTCTTTCTGTAATATAATTTTTACCAAAGCTATGCAAGAAGAACCTTGAATATTGATTAATATTAAATAAAAATTATATTTCAAATTTTGAAGAACTTTTTCTTGGTAAGCAGCAATTACAAAACAAGTAACTATCCACCAAATATGGGAACTCGAAAAATTCAACTCTTTGACAAATTTTGTAAGATTTTGTCAAATGCATGTTGAATGCCAAACAATATGTAAAACAGATAGTGCGAAATCTAATTAATATTATCCATGTTAAAGGAATACTTATATATATCGTCAGGAAATTTTGTATGACAAAATATTAACCATTATATTAGAAAGATATTTAGTAGCGACAGTAACTTATGATATCATATTTGCCTCATAAATAATAATTAGGTTCGCAGTTTAGCCAGGAGACTTTCCTACATGTAGGATTAAGATGCTAAATATAGTTAGATATTCTCATGGTGATATGGTATAGATATTAAGGAAGTCTGATAACAGCACTGGTATCGTACGATTTTGTGATTCAGATTCAAAATTATATTATGATTCTAAAGAGTTAGTTTCAATTTCGGATAATGCTGTTAGATCTGTTAATTTTCCTCAATAAATCATAGCATTTTTAATTTGTCTTTATACGAAGTATAAAATAAGTATTATTATCGTCAAAAATTCGAGCTGAAGATTTTGACGAATTCCCAATTTTTAAAACATCCCGAGATAGAAAAACTCATTTTATGCATTATGTCTGTCTGTAAACACGGTAACTGAAAAAAAGCTAAATTGATGAGATTTGGTTCCTCGACTAACGATCAAATTTACGGATATCTTTCAAGTTTTGAACGAAATCTATTCTTTGGAATTCTTTCTTTCTGTCTATTCGCTTTTGTACGCTTGTGTCTTGTAAGGCATTTGTGTACCAGAAGTTAATAATTTCATGGCGGGGGCGAGGTTGATAAGAAGTTAATAAGAGAGTATACAAGAAAGTTTTGAGGAGACATCCCCCCTTTTAAATATAAAATCATATACATGGATGGATCATGTAAATGAAATTAATCCACAAAGATTTTTATATTCCTAATTTTTAAACTTATGCACTTCATAATGGAGTAATTTTATCAATTCACATTTTTGCAAATAATACTTTCTTTATTTACAAATTTCTCTATAAATTTAATTATTCTTTCAGGCCAACATGATGTACAGTTTCCGTTAATAGTAATAAAAATCGATTCAAACCAGGTCACAATAAAAAAATAATCATGTTCGATTATGAAATGAGTATTGTTTGATGATCTTCATATTGCCCCGAAAGAATTAGCATTGCGAACATAACTCGATTCTGGTTCGCTTTCTTCTTTAATTCAATAGTAACATGAAGAAATACTTTCAAAGATGAAAAATGGTAAAAAAAAAAAGGAAGTGAATCTTTTTCTTTGTGAAGAATATTATAGCAGGCATGACTCTTGATGACAAGGCTTCAAACGAGATGCAAATCATAGCAATTTTGACAAATAGTAATTTTAAAGAGATTAGTTATAAACGGAGATAAAGTACTTTTTTCGTAAACTATAAGGACCGTTATCAATAATATTGTGTAAATGTTATCTACAAATGCTGTTTTTTCAACAGATGTGGAAACATGTACTGAAACATGTTATTTTAGAGTGATCGACCATATAAGATATCCTGAAGCGTTTAGAGAAGAAAAAGAACCATAACGAACCAGACAGTGCGGAAATCCAAACTTAAAATTTAGTTCTTTAGTTCAGTAATGAATAACCTTTCTTTTCTCCCACAAGAAAACCTGAAATCAAAGAGAAAAATAAACTGTTGATGTGTACACAAACACAATATTAGTATTTGGCAACATATACATAAGAAATAGATAATTAAATAGAAAACAGTTAAGCTGAAGAGCTACAGAAAACGTTTTGAACTCAATACTCCGAAGACAATAAAAGCTTGAATCAAGCGTTTTAGCTTTTTAGTGCTTATATCAGTTTTGTAAGAAGGTCATGACATTTTCTAGAAGGATCTCGTATTTCAGCTCTAATTAGAAATGTCGTCAAAATTTCTGTATTTTCAAGAATATTCAGCTTTGTCGCTCTGATTGGGTATCATTACCGGGAAATCCATTCAGTGCCCATTAAAAATATTTGTACCAATATCTTTTTTACTATGGGGCTAACCGTGCAGGATTGCAGATTCGTAACAATATCACATTTTCAATAAATGAATAAATTTCTGTTTAAATTGCTAGATTATGTGTACTTATTCGTCATAAATCATAATTTGCCATTTACTCTGGTTTATCAGCAAATAGTAAACACATGTTATGCTGCTCGTCACACTTGTTCGCTCCCGATTCACGCATGTTCTCGACTGTTAATATGCGGCAAAATGTCACTTTCTGGGCTGCTATAAACAAAAAAGTAAATGTTGCATAACATTTTCATTAAACACTACCGTATATTAACAAAATTTTATCCACCTTTATAGAATTAATAAATTGAAAACATTGTTTGAAAAGAATTTTTTGAGAATATTTGCAGAGTATATAGGAATGAAAACAATGAAACAAAATGTGTTTGAAGATTTCCAATTTAAAAATGAGTGTAATTGTTCAAATGATCATATTACTGCATAACTGATAGAAAATTTAGTAAAATATTTAATTTTCTTTGGAATCGACATATGTATATAATATCGAGAAACAATATAGTTTGCATTTTAAATTTCATTTAGTGTAAGTGAAATTTAATTGCATTTTTTTCTTCTTTTACTTGCATTAAAAACATTAGCATGAAGAGTTGAGCTTTCTATTTACAATTTAACCTGTTCTATTATCTTTCCATTTTAATGTTCCGTTTAAAATAGAGTTTTGATATATAAATGTGTCTGAAGTGTTATTTTTATTCTCTTTCAACATCTTAATATAATTAATTTTCTGCTTGAAGTAGATTTATAAATCTTTCACAGTAAATATTTAAATGATTCTTTTGGATTATTCAAATATTTATATCGCATGGAAAATATTTAAGTAAGGCTCTTTGGAGGATTCAGTTATCGGATATATTTAAATTTAAATTCCATTATATTAAATTTGTTCACTTAAGGCTTCTAAAATAGTATGAAGCTCTTTATGAATGCTTTAATGCCTATAAAACTAGTTCAAATTTTAAAAATAATGCCTGTGATTTAATTTGAATAGACGATCAAAAATGAATTAAGTCTATTGAAACTTTCATGAATAAGCAATTGCTTTGAAAAATAACTTAAGATATCATTCTGGAATTTATTAGACTTGAGTTTTACTTTTTAAAATTTTAATCCAGATAAAAGACATTTATTGAGTATGCAAGTTTTATCCTATCTATAGATACAAGCTTCGAATTTTAATATAGATTATTTTAACTATTCATTCTTAACGTTTTTATCATAATTTTGCATCATCGTATACTTTGAGCCTTTTCTTTAAATATACAATTTTTATTAATATTGTTAGTATTCAATTAATATTTATAGATTCAGTATGAGAACATTATACATTCAGAATATATTAAAATTAGTTTTATATTTTTCGATTATTACATTCAATATATTCATTTTGAATGAATTAAATTTTGTTTATAATATTGTCTACAAATATTGACCTTATATTATGATGTGTTCTGAAATCATTGATACTCCATTGATCTCTTTGGAAACGATGAAATATTTTCGTCCATTCCTTATTAAAAAACTATTTGATAAATTAATAATTAAATTTATTTTTAAGAATTCCAAAAAGAAGCCCTAGAAAATGAGAGATTTGTTAGTGTATTCAAATAACAAAATGATCTCACCATTAAGAATTCATATCATTATGTATATCAGCCACACATTCGAGTTAATTTTAGATGAGATACTATCATATAGGGGATATTTGCAAATAAATGCTTAAAATAGTGAAAACAATTAAATGAAACATCAAAGTCACTTAAATTTAATTGGGTTCAACCAATGATATTTTCTTATAAGAAATAGTTCATATTAAAAAAAGAATAATTTATGTTTGTTCATAGATCTGATATTTCAATAAACGGTCTTGTCTGTAAGAGAGTAAATAAATTAGTAATGAAGTCAAATTCAATAAAAGATATTAAAAATTGAACAACATATTAAATTATGCATATAACAAAATTTTTAATACCGATTTGCTCATTTAGGAATGAGGAAATTTAAAAGTAATATAGAATTGTAAAAGGGTGAAAATGCTGAAAAATAATAATATTTGTTTTAAAAAATAAGATAAATTCAAGGAAAAATACAAAATATCTTTTCTAAGGAGTATTATAAGCTTTCAGATATAGAATGGGATTCCCATAATGTAAGGGTTGATTCTAAGAAGATCAATCGATCACTAAAGGTCTCCGATTCAGAGTCTTATTTTAATGTTTGGTCTATCCGTTATTACTTGCGATTTAGAATTGAGAGGAAACATTCTCCTGCTGTAGTGGTCTGAAAATTTATAAATACTGTAGTAACTGTCAAGGAGTTCGTACATTATCGAAAATTTTCCGCGTCTTATTGCAATATTTGGTCTATCCGCTGTTATTTGCGCTTCAGAGTCATTGCGAGGGGACATTCTCCTACTGGAATGGTCTGAAAAATCCGATGGCAGCTGGTGAGCTGTCCACTTGTTTGTACATTAGCGACAACTACCAGCGTTTTGTTTCAATGATTGGTCTATCCGTTGTTATTTGCGCTTTAGAATCATTGCTAGAAGACATTCCCCTGCCAGAATAGTCTGGAGATCTATAAATCCTGTTGTAGATAAAGAGCTGTCCACTTGTTTGAACATTAGCGAAAACTACTAGGGCATCACAAACTAACTATTTCTGTCTCATCTTAAGACATGTAGAATAATCGAATAACCTGTACGTCGAGATAGCATTGTTGAGGATTCAGGTCCTAAGGACACGGTAAAACCTTTGCTGTAGGAGATAAGTCTCGTCATTGATAAGGTAGCCAATCCCGCACCGTTAGTATAAACAATCGGGTAACGAGAGCAATGGGAGTTTCCCATTCACTTTCGTTATCAATGGAGTGTTCCCTGGGGAGATAAAAAAAGCTACCAGGTAAATAAGAAACTAACCGTGGATAAGCTTCAAAATGGACTGTGCTTTATTAAATTAAATATGATCGATCACTTAATTTTCGACTTAATCATGCCCAATTTGAAAAAAAAAAGACTTGACTTGCGCCAACTTGAAGAAAAGAATTACGCCAGCTAGAAGAAAATAAAAGTACAATACAAAATAATCGCGATTAAATATTCCAAGGGATTATTGATATTATTATAAGGGCTATTATTTTCTTTGTAAATTTTATATAATCTTAATAGTTTAAATTTTTATTCTTTAAAGTATAAAATGAAAAAAATAAATATATTCGCCTTCTTTGTGTTTCTATTTATTTATTTTAGAAAATAATTATTATTTTGAAATTCACCATCATATCTTTAATCGTATATTTAATATCTGATGCGGAAATGTAACATTTAACGACATTTATGTAATCATTTCTTAAAATACGAGGAATTTTATTACATAACAGCTTAAAGAAACTCATTAAATCAGTCACAATCTACAGAAATAGCGGAAGAAAATACTTCGTTCAATTTAGCAATATACATTTAAAACTCTTTGCTACTTTCTTTAAACAAAACGAAATTGCAATCACTGGAACAAAAGACAAACGATCGCATAAAAATGTAGAGATGTATAAATATGATAAATAAAAAAAAATTCTTAATCCTGTAATGCACAGTTGGAAAAACTTTTTCCTCGCACATAAAAAGTTATTCGATTCCGAAATAGTTAAGAATAACTTTCTTACCAATATAAACAACTCAAGAACTTGGTGCGGTAAAATTAATTGGTTTTGAACGATCGATAATCCGTCTTTATAATAGGGTCACAGGCTCTTCCATGGAGATATTGAAAGAGCTTCGAATATCTATTGAAAGGAAGGATTCGATTTTTGAAAAGTGGATTCCTCATTTTAAAATGGGAAGGTAGATAATTGTTGCCTTCTTTTCACAGACATTTTTACATCCTGTGTCCTGCATTATCAATTGTTCGCAGTCCCACTTAAATTTAAGTACTGAGGGGAAGCTCAGGATATCCACCACAAACAAAAGAATCTTCTATAGAAGTTAAGGATTCGAGATTTTTAAGGACAGTTGAATTTGGAATGGAAATAGGATTACTTGGATATTAGTTTCCTTCATAACGATTGTTAACTCGGCATAGAAAGGATTAAATTCCTTTTCCGCAAGTATAAATTTAGTTGTTCTGATCACGCTTTTGTAGAAAAGTGGCTTTTTTCCGTACATGTATTTAAAAATATTCTTATTAATAGTGAACATAAAGTTAATCTGATATTAGATAATGTTTTCAATAATTTCATTAAAATGGGATAAATAACTTCGTCGATGATATTTTTGTTCTTTCTGCAAATAGTAAAAAACTCCTCTTTAGAAAATAATTGTGGTATTATATTTGCATAGCTCAGTCAAAAATTAAATAGCTTCACTATGTTTATAATTTCGATCAAAATACTTGTAGTTTTACTTAAAAATGCATTCAATGCAAATAATATAAAATCTATACAATAGATTTTATAGTAAAATTCGATTTAATTTTTCAATTCCTTCTATTAGCTCACTCTCTTTCTATATATATATATATCTTGTTCAAATTTTCAATCGTTAATAAAATAATTTTTATTCATCCACTCAAGTTCAAATACATTTTTTAAAACTTGTAGTGGATGATAATTGATGTTAATACAATTTTTTAAAATATAAATAAATTAATTAAATCTCTCCAGTAATTTCTATTTGGTCGTCAAAGTCGCCAAATCCGTCAACATGTCGACAAATCGTCGCCAAGTTTGTCTCCAAGCTCTATTTTGCCACCTAATATTGTAATTCTGTCATACGTATATACATATTTATATAAATTGTAATTATTTAATAAAAAGCAACTAAAATAAAAATAAAAATTGTTGACTTAAGTAGGAATTGACTTTTTTTTATTACTTGTTCTAAATTAACTTCTATAGAGAACTACGTATTACTATTGTGGGTAAAAATAGTAGTATTTTGCTATGAAAATATCGTGCAGTGATTATTTCCTAAGCAGAAGTTTATTACTACTTACGGGACCAACAAATATTTCATTGACTATATTACACAAATATCTGCTGTCTATCTGACTTACAAAAAAACACACTTTTATCTAAATTGTTGATTATTTCGTAAACTTTGGTCTTAATTTGCCTCAAAATAATATTCGGACTCCAATTTTCGACTTCTACATATAAAACTAAATTTCTGCGTTTCTCTGATTGGGAAGGGGGGGGGCTTTTTAAAAGAACTTTGTAAATGAAGAAGAAACTTATTAAGTGTAAAAAAGTTACAAAAGATTAAACTTTTGTGAGAAAAAAATATTTTAAATTACTTGCTGCTTTATTGTTGAAATCATATGATTGTTAAAGAAGACACCCATCAAAATTTGACTAATGTATTTTCTAGGAAAACATATTATACTTTCCGGGCATTTTCAGTTATCATTTGTTTTATTTTCATTAAATTTTGTAAGTCAATCTCTTCATAGTATTTAATTGTAGTGCTCCCCTTAATTAAATTGTGGTTTTTTATTGACAATTACTCAGAAAATCCACGGTCTTACTGTTAAATGTAATAAATAATAATTTTTTCTCCGATTAGGGACTTGTGTCAAGGTTTTAATCAATTAAGAAATGCAATTGCGTGTCTTAGTTTTTTTTCTGTGTAATATACACAGAATGAAATGTTTTTAGCATACCCTTGATTTCTCATTTTAATTATTTTATGAAATTCCTTTTTTATACAAATATATGGCGAGTTCAAATAATAGTTTTGAAACTGAAAGTTAAACAATAATATTTTTTGGGGCTTTTAGTGATATTTTCATATAATGATATTTCGTAGAATACGTAGAGAAAATTAGAAGAAAAAGAAAGAAAAATGAACTGAAAAATCGTTTCTATTATGGTCAAGGCGTATTATTTGTATCTTCCAGAGAAAAAATATACACCAGTGCCAGACAGACATTATTCATTCCGTAAGCCAAGAATATTTTGAAATTGATATATATATATATATATATATATATATATATATAATATATGACTCTTCGATCAGACGACGTTTTAAATATTTTATTGAATTTGTAAAATTTATACTCCCACCAATAGAATTGATTAAATTTTTATGATCTAAAAATGATTTAATCCTTTGAGACTTTCTTGAAATTTAAAATCTTTGCTAAAATGTAAAATTTTAGATAAGAATATCTCTCGCCGTTTCCATGAAAAGATACTTTTCTCATTTAACGAAACTGAAATCTCATCACCAGGCCATCATTGACTCAATTGAAACTAATGGTAAATAATTCTCAGTAATTGAGATTAAACATAATACTAATTACCTTCAAACTCACAGACTTTTCTATGCATCCTTTTCTGAAATTAAATAAATTAATTTGCAACGTACACTGGCGGAACAAAATCAAGATCTGCAATAATCATATTATACCTGGTTATAATTAATACTGCTCCTAACAAAGAATTCAATTGATTTTAGATTTCACAGCAAAATATACAACCTTATATCATCTCAGATTAGGCGAATGAATCGATCATCCTGTTTTGAAAAGCCCATATTACCACCATGTTCACAAACAACACACACGATGTATGCTTTTGTAAGAAATGTGCAAACTCAATTGTGATCTAAGCTAATCTTTTAGTTTCATTTATATTTTAATTTTAATTCGAATCCGTTTTTAAACAAGTTTTCATGCTTTATTCTAATTCTAATGATCAGGGATCTCAATAATCTTAGGTGTAGATTATGGTTTGTCTATCTGCTGTATGCCGAGACAATTATGTCTTCTTTCTCAACTAAAATAGTGTTTCTTACTGTAAAATTGAAATTGGTCCAGTTGCTGTTCGTTCCTCTGCTGACGAGAAACGAAATTCAGTTATTCTATAACATTTTTGAGCTAATCTTGGAAAATCTTTAACTATTCTACAAACATTCATTTCCTTTCTTTGTTGTCTTGTTTCGTGTGTGCTGATGATTTTAATTTAGTATGTAGATCTAGTCGAGTTCATGAATAAAAACTCAAGTTAACAAGCCATATAGCACCTTTCCTATCTAAAAGTGATCTTGGAGCTTCATCATTATTATTCTGAATTAAAATTAATATTTGGTAGAAGGTGTTTTACATAGTACTCATCTGTGTTTCGTCCAGTGAAAGATATGAAATGTCTTCTGCAGCTGTCTCATCAGTTGTCCACAAAATTTTGTTGAATCATATTTGTTTCTACTGGTTTTTGAATAATATTAAGAGAAAAATAAGCATAAAAATTCATAAAAAAGAATCATAAAAAAATTCTTTATTTTCATGCTCTTCAGTGTTTTTACCACCTAGGGCATTGTCGGCCAGTATGAGACAAACATTACTAAGGAAATCCATCAAGTGCGTATGAGCTATAGCGATAGAAGATAACCATGTTGGATAATCGAATAATAGGTTTTGTTTGACAAGAAAATACGAGACTTAAATAGGAAAAACCTATTACTTATAAAAAAAATAAAAACGAAAACATTAATTTAAAATCCAACTCAAATAGCAATAACAGCAGATTACATACTCAGAGAATTTGATCCGCAATTACACCTCAGAAAGAGAATGTATTTATCATTTCAGCATTTAAATCTTTCATAGCCTTCCATCAGGTAAGCAATGTTCTAGAAGAATCTCTATATATCGGCTCCTAATAGATATATCGCCATAATTCTTGTAGTTTCCAAAACGCTCATTTTATTTTTGTCAAATGGTCTCCGAATTCGCAACTAATGACGAATGTCATTGATTTGGTATTCATTCCTTACAGATATCTGGAAATTTTTCTTTTTCAGTGTTAATCTCAATGTTATAAGAAAGCAATTTTAAAAAAAATGATTGCAATCTATTCTTTGCTTTTAGTATTAAATTAGCGGGATTTTAAAATGAAAGTTAAATATCATTTAATCATTTAATAGCATTAGAAAGCATTTCTTTTTCATATATTTTTCAGAAAATATTTTGAAATACTTCTACATTCTTAGAGTTTAATTGTTTCACACATGACTGAAAAGACATTCCAAGAATCTGCTTCTTTTAGAAAAGCTGTTAAATCATAAGTTCTTGGATTTCTGATTTTTAAAAAAAGTCCAGAATGGGATTCAAATTTTTTATAATAAATAATATGTTTACTAAGATATTTTCATTTCTTGTTGAAGATCAAAGTTGTGATTTTCTTCGAGAGAAATAAAATACGAAGGCAGATTTATTTTCAAAATAACATCTCTTAACTGCTTTTGTATTTTTATTTCATCTTCATAAACCACACTAGATATTTTTTCTCCCTCTATTTGTATTTCTGAAAGTATTTTAAACGACCAACATTTTTCGTAAACATCTTTTTAGAAAGAAATTATGCCACTTTTCCTCGAAATGAAATTTTTTTGTTGGTTGGGCAATATGCGTAAAGCGTAATTCTGATTTTCTTATTACTCATTATATAAACATTCTGAACAAAAATTATATAAATTAATTCAAAAACACTTGTTATCATTGTTTAGACTGAACATTTTACAATTTATTGCATTAAGATTGATTTTGTCCAAATTCTATCTTATTTTTCGGTGCAAAACTGACACGTAGACTTAAAACCATAAAATAATTCCTCGATTAATTTCCTTTCTACTGATTTTTTAAAAAATTTATTTTTCATATCTTAATTCAACTAAGGATCTTATTTTATTTCCTTACTAACTTATGTTCAGTATCAAATAATAAATCTTTAGTAATTGTGACATGTTGTGAGTAGGGATTGCAATACCGGACCAAAATTTCAATACCGGTATTCGATATTTTTTAAATCTTAATACCGGGATACCGGTTTTAATACCGGTATTGGAAATTTTAGAAAAAGAAAGAAAACACAGGTACTTCTTTGTTTTATTTGCCAGTTTTATTAAAAGGGTAAATATCACAAAAAATAATTTGTAACTTATAAATTATAACAGTATATAAAGAATCACAAAAAAGTAAAGGAACAACATACTTATTTAAATCACAAAAAATTGTAAATATCACTTTTCAGTCTGTGGTACTAATACAAATTTTTGAAATGTGATCCTAAAAAACATAATGCATGCATTGTACTGTCATTAAGCCTGAAAAGTAATTTTGTGCAAAAAATTACCAGCTGTCGAAAACGCTCTTTCGGCATCTACGATAGTTAGTGGTATTGTTAGCAATGCGTGATATACTTTTTCCAAGTATTTACCTCTAAATCCCTCATCTTCAAATAAATCGATTTCTCGTCGGATTGTTTTGGATATAACTGATTTCTGTATTGTATTTTTGGTTCGTTGAAATTTTATTTATCGCTAATTCTAATTTTTGTTCAAGAGACAATTCTTTTTCACTATCGACGGTAGTGACATCATAATCTTCGATAGTTGAACCGAATCCTTCCGAATGTGGATTGGTTTGTGGGTAAACAATTTAAAGAAAATTTACTCTAAACTTAATCAGATTTGAATTAATTCTTTTCTTTTCTTCTTTTTCATTTTCATTTTTAAAATCATTATAATTATGTAAATACCATAAGACATTTTCTATTTCGGTATGCCTTTCTTCTGTGAGATTTTTCAATGTAATATATAATTCTTCAGATAGTGATGTGTGCTGTTCTTTCAATGACTGCAACATGAAATTTATTGTTGCATTAGCTGTTAATAAATTAAAATCTCTCAGACATAATGCCTCAATAGTCAGTTTTATTGGAAATAGAGCTGATATAGTTCTGGATATTAAGCCGAATTCACTATCTGAAAAATTAATTTACAGGTTTAAGTCGATTATTGCTTTTTGGATTGGATTTCCCAGTTTCAAAAATCGTTCCATCATTAGAAGTAAACTGTTCCAACGTGTTTTAGAATCTAATATTAACATATATTCCGTTTTATTTTCAGTTAGTATATATTTTAGTAATATGTCCTTTTTATAGGGGAACGTTTAAATATCTTAACAATTTTTCGAACTTTATAAATTATAGGAAGCAATTCTTGATAGGTTAATATTTCATCCTCATTAGCAATATCTTCTTCAACAATTACATTGTCATTATCTTCATTGTCAATATCACTCTCACTCTTACTCTTTTCGAAGTTGAAATCCGAAATTTCTATATCCACAGTATTTGGATTCTTCTGTTCTTTATTTTTTCGTTATAACACATCTATTACTCCTTATTGAATTCCATGGTCATAGCACAACTACTGATTTGCACCAATCAACTTTCCAACTTTTTTCATAATTGTTGCTCCATCAGTCGTTATGGATACAATATTTTCTTTCAGGGATAATCCATGTTTCGCTAATTTAGATTTAAGCAATTAATTAAGCCATTAATTAGCTAATTAATTTCGCCCGTTATGGAGACATAAAAACAAAAACGTATACTATTTTGCTATGTTCGCGATACCTGAACATATAGTGGAGACAATTTTAAAAATTTCTAGTAAATACTGAAAAACCGGTATTTAAACTTGTGAATACCGGTATTACGAAATTGTACAAATGGCTCAAAATACCGGTATTCGGTATCCCGGTATTGCAATCCCTAGTTGTGAGAAACAGGATCTGGAAAGTTGCAAGTTGATTTTTTTTCCATCTGGTATAAAAATATGCAGTTCTAAAAAAAAATCTGTAAAAATTTAAGAATGCATTTTTCTAGTCTCTGCCTCTACTAATTGAAAATATATATGTGTCTGTGTTTCTGTCTGTGTATTGACATTGTACAAATCAAACAGGTTAACTTACAAATACCTATTTTCCCACATGTAATTCTTGCAGGATAGAAATAAGCCTTTTGGAAATTTTTTTTTAAATTTAATTTATAAAAAATTAAATGAGATCTTGCAGATTTTTTAACGTAATTTGGAAAAATAATTTCATCCAAAAAAGAATTTTATATCGTTTCAATTACAACGAATTGCATTTTCATTGGTATCAATTTAATTGGTGTAAAATATTTTAGTATAGATTTAATTATATTTTAAAACATTTTTAAACATATTTTTTGGATATGTTGGGAAATAAAACCAACACGTTTTCAACTTTCCTCACATATTTAATCGCGTTTCCTTCCTTTGTTGTTCCTTTGTTGAAATTTACTAAAAATCCGTATCCATATCTGCATAATTCATATTCATATATTCGATATCTGCATAATTCATTCAAATGAATTTATATAGTATCTTCAAAATTAGAAGAATAATATATCTTACATTTAAGTTTTTAATATAATTATGATATCATGGGACATGGCTTTATTAAGATAGTGCATATAGACAATAGATGAAAGGAACATAATTACAAAGGCAATTTGATGCTTCCCACTGTTTGATGTTTAAAAATATGAATTTCTAGTGAAATATATATGAACATTAAGTCCTGCATAAGACATTAAATTAAAATATTTCCGGCAAACCAGCTGGTCGTTAATGGTGGTCACTTACACACACACACATAAAAATATTTTAGCAGTTGCGTGGCTGAATAAAAGACACATCTGAAATTTTACCCTGAGAAGCACAATTTATACAAGAAACAAACGATCATAAAAAGATGTGTCAGTCTACATCGTGACACAAGAGCAAATAGACAAAAAAATTCATAGATATGAAAAATAGAATGCAAGGCTTTTGATAGATATTTCTTTCCCACGTGTCGACTTAGGAAGGCTAATTTCAGGTATCTTTGAAAGAATGTTGTAAGCATTAGGAATTTTTATCTCTTTGTTTGTAGCGTATGAAAATGCTAAAGCCATGAGTTTTCTAGAACGCGAGTTAAAAATAATTAACAAAAAGGAGGGAATTTTATTAGGAAATAAGAGAACTTTTTGGAATTATGTTAATATCCACTAAATTAAGATAAAAATTAGGAAATAAATTAAGATTTAATTTTTAATCTTTTCACACACAATTATATTATAATATTTATAATCTTTTCACACACACACACACACACACACACACACACACACACACACACACACACACACACACACACACACACACACACATTACCTTATCGTAGTCATGCGGCTCCATAACACATTAGCTAATAATTTCGAATTTCATATTGTAGGCGAGCACCCTATGTAAAAATGAACAAAAAGAAAAAAGCCACGAGGAAAACCTCCTTATTAAGCGAAGTTAATTCAAAAATTTTAATATTCCAACATTATAAATTATGTTACCAAGACGGTAAAAGATTTGCAATTATTTACATTTTCTCATTGTAAATTAAATGAAAATTCTTAAGGATTTCGTAGAATTTTGTTAAACAAACTCAAGATTATAAAGTGTTCAAATAAAACGAAAATATTCTTTAAGCAATGTATTTTTAAGACTGTGTTTGCAAATAATTTATTTCTAAATCATACTTTAATAAAGAAACGAAAAATAAATATTATTTTATAATTATCTTCTTCGTCTTTTTGATTTATATATATTTTTTTTAGTTTTTGTAATCAAATTGTATTTTATATATCAAGAAAATACTGAATGCAATTTGTAGACGTATTTTTAGTCTATAATAAGTTTTATATACAAATTTATTTCTTTAACAACAGTTGCGTGAGATAGAATGCTGTTTATATCTAGTTTTTAGTTTTAAGATGACTCATCGTATATGCTTATTATAAAGGAAAACAATGTGTAAAAACAAATAAAAATTAGATTTTGCAAACTCTTTTTATTTAAAATAACATCTCATAATTGAACATTTGAGCTCACATTTCATTCGTGGTATATTGTAAAATAATTTTCTTCCACTTTATTATGTACTAGAAATAAAGAATTTTGTGCTGCATTTATAACAGTGTCCTATTTTAATATTTTTAAAAGTTAATCAGTAGCTAAAAATTAATTAAAATAATATTTTATATAACAACATCTACAAGCAAGCTTCAGAAATATTATGCTCAATAATAAATGTAGAAAATAATTTAAATTTTAAAAATCTATTCTTTAATAGATAAATAAAAGTGTATTTAAATATTTATTGAATTAAATTCATCATTTCCGCATTCAAAATAAATAAATTCACTTTTTTGTTCATATAAATATTTCACAGTCTCATTAAAATGAAATTTAAATGTTCTGCGAAAGCAATTCATGAAAAATGAAGCTAATTCAAACCAAAAGTGGCAAATGACTCAACAGTAACACTGCAAAAAAATGGAAAATTCCACTTTAGAAAGATGGGAATTTATTTTTATTATACTTAAATGCAAATAAAAAATAGAATTATAATCAAAGCATTTTAAACTGAGAATTATGTTACGAAATGCTTTTTTTCTACTAGAGTGAAAAACATTTGTCTGTTGGTATTCAAATAAAGAACATAAGACTTTTTTAAAATTCGAATATGGAGCAAGATAATATGTATGAATAGATTAGAACGAATTTCTTGTAGCTTCGGAAAACTGTCTTTCTTTAAAAAATTTTCAAACGATTTTTTTTTTCTAAATTTCATCTGTTGCATGAAAATGATGCAATTTTCTGTTCAATAACCTCGATTAGTAAATAGTTTTATCTACAAATAGACTAATAAAATTATTATTTAGTGGTTTTAAGAGCATTTATTAAGCAAATTTTTAAATTCTTTTTGAATTTTCGTATAAAAAAATTACAATTCTTTTTGTGGCAAGAAAAGAAAAACTTAAAAACTTTTAGATCGTAGAATAAACAGAATTTGTTTCGGAAAACCGTTTCACGATTTAATGGAATTTTAAAAGTACCATTCTTAGAAAGTTTTCACTGATTTTTGGTTGGAACTTGGAGCTCTCTAGCTCATATTTGGTCAAGCTACTCCAATACATGATATTTTTATCAACTAACTATTCAAATAAGATAGCTATAATATGGATCATAAGATTTTATGTGATTTTAAGAAGATCTTCGAAACATATTCAAAAATACATGTTGTCTAAATATCATAACGTCTTTACTATAAAAGACGTATCGGAAATTTATGAATCTGTTTCATAGTGGAGAAACATAAGAAAAAAATTTATTTTTGATCTAATCAAATATTTTACTCTTTTCTTTATTGGCGATTTTCTAGCGATATAAACTATTCCCTTGTATTATACTTTATACAAATATGATACCAGAATCGGTTTGCATTGAGTTGAGGCTAGTGCAGTTATTATTTTCTTTTCTTTTGTTGACTGGTAAGAATATTAAGCAATAGTTTATTCCATTCACTTATCGATAAGTAAAAAAAATTACTCTGTTTAATTGCATCTTATCCTGTTATATTACCTCATACTTATCAAGGAATATGGAGATTGTAGAATATGAGGAAATAAATGAATATCTTCTCTTCCAAAGGCATGAAAAAAGGGCACCAGAAATTAATTTCAATTTTTCATTCTTCAAATTTTTCGCATAGTACTTCCAAGATTTGCCAACGCTGCCTGTGACTTGATTGCAAGTTCTCCTCTTCAAAAGCAGAGTGCCCCAGGCTTGAATCTTAATTTCCATGAAAAAACTGTCGAGCAAGCAAGTAAACGGGTTAAATACGTTGTGTCTAGATATCATCTATTAGATATAGGTAAAAATTTAAAGAGGGGGTGTTGGCGCAGATGTTATCCTTGATATTTGCCCATTGTTTGATGTTCTGTTCTTTAATAACGCTATTTTTACTACAAAACAGATATGCACAAAATTAATTCAAAATGTTCGCAATATTGTAAATTTAATGCCTAGCCTTTTTTTACAGAAAATTGAAATAATTATGCATTTTCGAAATATATTTAATAAATTGGATCTCAACTTTAAACAAAATATAGAATATCAGGATAATGTTTACACACGAATTTCTTTTATCCATCTCGTTAAGTATTATAGTCATTGTATTCAAGCATAAAGAAACAAACAAATGATTTATATTATATTTTAGGTATATTGGATCGAAATTCGGAACAAATCTATAACTTAAGTAAAAGCTATATATTAAATTCTTTTATTTTCTAGTGTTTTCTTTTTTCTCATACCTGATCATACGAATTGACAGACTTACATATGTCTATGAACAGAATATATTGACTGACTTAGTTAAATATTTGAAATTTTGATTTTAAAACCATGTAAAAAATATTATTCATTATGCTCTGGCATTTTCAGGTATAGCATTCACATGCAAATAAATAGACATAAAAACAATCTTTTCTTTGACGGTTTTCACTTAAAATTGGCGGAAATCTTCGATTTTAATGATGATACCAGATACAAAATTTCATTAGCATTGCTGAATTTAGTTTGTGTTTATTTGTAAAATAATACCGGATTTTTTTATTACTTTATATTTATGCGGTTCTAAAATTTATTACAGGAGATCATTTTAATAGATGTCCATTATTTATACATCCTTTTTTACTGATTAAAAATATATTTAAATATTTTGTTGTGAGAAATGCATTATAGAGGAAAATGGAATTCTGTAGTAGAAATTTCCGACAGATAAAATGTTTATCTTGGAAAAAAAAAGTGAAAGTTTTATATATGTATTTGGAATTCTATGTGAATTTATAAAGAAGAGAGAAAAAAATGTTTCTGCTTTCCTGGGATGTTCTTTTTAAGAAAAATAATTCCAAAATAAAGTCTAAGCTTTATAGACCATCTCATCAATCTTAAAAATATTTGCTTTTTCGCGACTGTCGCGGAAGTTCTTCACAAATTGGAAAACCATCAACTAAACATAAATCAACTTCATTTCGAAATTTGTTCCAATAATGATGCCCATGATATTTTTTTATTGTTTTTAGATAGAGAAGTTAATTTTTATATGTAAATAAAAGGACCTACAATATTAAACACATCCATTTATTTCATATCATATTCAAAATGTAATTAGCATTCAGCGTCAGCAAAATGTGAAGAAATACATATGTACTGATACTGATACCGTTAAATACTGATACAATTTAAATCGTCCACAAGCTCATATCTGAAAATTCTGTGCAAGGAGCATTAAAGAGAATGCATTAGAAATTTAATGAAAACAATTATTTTAAAACTTATTAGCATCCATTTTTACTTAATTAATTAACTAGTTTTCTTACCACTTAATTATTCCTAAGACTGTAGTTAGCAATTCGACTGTGATTGGTGTTATAACTTTCCTGTATTTTTCAAATCCAATTGAACTATTATTTACAGTTTTACCTGAAGAAAGTAAACTTGATGTGTTCTGCAGCACTTTTTTATTGTAGCTATAAAAAGGAAGTAAAATTTGTTGACCGTTTACAGAACTAATTCAATTACTTTAATTGAAAATGCTTGTCTCATTTTAAGAGCGAATTACAGTAGGGCTCTGTACCATGATATTGCTTATTTAATTATTTGGAAACCAACTAGCAAAAGGTTTTTTTTCCCAGATTTTAATATATTAACTATTTACTTAATAATTTATTAACTCCCTTATTTAGTTATTATGATTAATTTTTGTTTTAGTTTCTTAATAATTTATTAACTCTCCCATTTACTTATGATTAATTTTTGATTTAGCTTCTTGATTTTTTCATGCAGAGGAAAAGAAAGCATGGCTTCTAAATCTCTTCTTTTTGAACCTTTTAACTCAAAACATGATTTGGTTCAAATATTTAGATTCTGATAACTCTTGACATTGTTGATTATAAATCATTAAATTGATTTGTCTCTCTTGTTCCATTTTTAAATTATCGTGGTCAATACAAGATAAACATACATAGTTCCAAAAAATGAATTTTCTTTTCTTAAAAACATCTAAGGAATATGTACCATGAAATTTCATCAGAAAACAAATACTATTACAACATGAAAATTCGTTAAGATTTTGATGTTCAAAATCCTAAACTTCAATACACGAAAATGAAGTGAAAATAACATTCACATTTTTCTATGTATTTTCCTTCAGTTATTTAGAGAAAGGACACATCCTAGATTAATTATTTATATTAATAAATTTAAAACTACTTTGTATAAATTTAGTCAACGAAGTCAGTTTAATTACATGTGGGAAAAATGTATTTTTAATACTATGATGAGGATTTAATGCTAAGTTTAATGCTATGAAATATTGAAATTAGGTCATTAATATATTAACTTAATTGAATGCATCATAATACAATTATTAGCGTACAGTGAACAGTATTGTTTTTATTATTTATACTCAGTGTCAAGGACTGATTTCATCTTTTAAAAATGTTTCTGAAAGAGAAATATTAAATCTGGAAATAAACAACTGCAAAAATTTTTAACTTAACTTTACAATAAATGGAATTATGGATTTTAAATTATAATCATTAAATTAAAATGTATTATTCCACAAAACAATATTTTTATTTAAAAATTTTTTTTTTCAGCATGGATCGAAAATAGTTCTTGAGTTTTAAAAATTTATTACAATATTCGCTGTTTTCATTTATTACATAAAGCTTAAAGATCGAATTACTTTAAGTAATTGGATGTGCATTATAATTAAATACAAAGTGTATTAGAATTAATATTCTGGATATAAAATAATATTACAAACCTAATTTCAATCGGATATGATTAAGTTTGGCTCTAGCGAGGGAAAATTTTCATAGCCTATCAAAAATTTTATTTAGGAATCTATTTTCCAATTTGCTTTTAAAAGAACTCGTTTTTTTATTTATAATGATAGAATTTCCATTTTTCATTTTATTTCTATACAATTTAAGTTATATTTATATTCCCTTATTCAGAAATTGTAATTGGTTCTTTTTATTGCATATATGAAATATATGATCAGAACACATTTTTTTAGTTTTCTTTTGGAACTACGCATTAAGAGCGTCCATACATTGTTAGGCTTTATAAATTTTTTATTTCCACAATTGGTTCCGAATTTTGAAAACAATGCATAAATTACAAATTTTGCCAGCATAAACTTTGTGGCTAGTTAGCTGTTAAAATTACTTTATAGTTAATGTCTTTCACTGATTATTTCATAATTTTAGTACAATTCAATATGATTTATTTTAGATCCTCGTTTAATGCTTCCTGCAATACAATAATATACGAGCTTTTTTGTATCTTTGAACTCGCATAATATGTCATACTTCTTGTATGAAATTATTTCTTGAAAACCGCTAAATTTCTAAATGATTCCATAAGAGCTTTCCTCTGAATATTTGCTCCATTTTTTTAGTTTTAATTTATTAAAATTGTTAGATATAATAGGGTTTTTGGTAATTTATAAATGTTTGTACAGATTCAGTCATTGATTATCTGCATAACCAGTTAAACTAATTTTATTACTTGTGCTTTTTTGTCCTCATTGAAATGAGTTTTCTTATAGATAATACAGTTGAATGCTATTTTTATATTTGTTCTTGTTGTCTATGAGCGATATTTCTGCTGTTTGTAATAATTTGATTAAAAACTATAAAAAAAATATGTCGAAATTCTAGGAAAATTGAAATAGTTTAATTAATTTCATTAAATATTTTGGAATGTAGCAAAAAATTCATATGTTTGTAAGGTTTCCATTTCATTCTAATTCGGATTTAAATTTCAAAAAATATATTGTATAAGATGCGTATTCTCATACTCTAAATTTTAAATGTGATAAATTTGGTAGTTCTAAGTTTAATGGTCTGTCCTTATGAGCATGTGTACCCAAGTACGTTCTTCATTTTATATATATACAGATCCCAGAAATTTTGACCGTTACTTTAAAATTTATCTCTGAATAAAACAACAATTACTAACAAAATATTATGGCATATCGGATTCATTAAATTGTTTCAATGAATCACATGAATCAAAATAAACTTACAATCACTTATTCTAGAAGCATTTTTATTCCATTTTTAAAAATTGAGAGTTTTTCGGATTTAATTCAGATGGCTGAAAGATTAACGAAAGCTTTAGTGGATATCTGAAGACACCTTATGTCTTTAATAATGGCACATGCCGATATTTTTCTTGTATTATGCTTCATCTTATAGCATAAATTTCGATCATATTTGAAATAAGTTTTTGTTCTTTATCTTGCATATTGGGATAATATTTAATATTTTAAGTATTTGACTATATCTAGTGCTTTATATATATATATATATATATATATATATATATATATATATATATATATATATATATATATATATATATATATAATTCCAATAAGCTATATCCTACTAGCTTTATAAATATACCAATGAAATTAAATGCAGCGAGACATATACAATAACAAAATTGCTTTTTTTTGTAATCTAATCCTGTAAAAATGATACTGTTTTTCACAAAATGTTATTGCTGTAACAATTTCAAAAAGTAATTATGATACGAAAAATTAATAAAAATTATAAAATTTTCAAACGATTTGCAACTTTATCCAAATTAAATTTTCCAATTGGATATTTTTAATAGAAAGTCTGTCGCATATCGCTTAATTCCCCAAGCAGCTAACATATATTGTACAATAACGCATGACATTATACAATGTTTGAAAAATTATATAATAATTAAGTATATAATATAGTGTAAAGCTCAATCATTGCTGATTCTCCCAACCTTTTCGTGTATTTCTGCTTAAGTATTTTCCATGGCGGAATGAGTTTTTTATAATATAAAATTCAGTCGTTATGGAATTATACAGCCGTTTTCCTTGTTCACTTAGGTATTTCTCTCTTTAGAAAAAAATTTCTGACTGAGAATACAGTTGTGTCCTGTTACTATACTTGTTAATAGTTTCAAAATATAGCAATACTTCCGTATGTAGATCAACTTATTAGTGTACCCTCCAGGGTGGCGAGATCCAACCACTATGCCGGAAACTTCTCATCCTCATTCCGAGGTGCCCCCCGGGGGTCTCATATGGATTGATAAAATAAACCTAATGTTCGAAATTGTGGATTGATAAAATACAAATGAAATGTTCGAATAATTAAAACAAGTTCATTCACAAAGAATTGATTTTATTATATTATACTATTAATATGATACAATATCATATTATTGTATGATTTATAAATTATATCATACTGCAATATTGAATTTAATTTTTGGTTTGTTCTAAAGGAAATGCAGAATTTCCCTATTCACCCTGCGTAGTAAAATATTAGGTGAAATATTTTAAACAATTCGAATATCCTCTATTCTAAAATTCAGTCTGCATTTTTAACAGAAAATATAGCACACGAAAGTAAATCCCATTCTAGATACGCCAACTCATAGGAGAAGATTTTGAATTAAATAACCTAATTGATTTTTCTAACCTCCAGTGTTATAACAGAGTACCTTAACTTACCTGCACATTAACTTACACCACTAGTTCAGACAAGATCCTGTATTCACCCTCGTGAGACCTCAACTACACAGAAGCAACGCCAATTTAATTCCAAAAACAAACAATCGTCTTCTAGCACGCTATTGGAATTCCTCCAACTCTTAAATAATGAAATGCTGTTTCATATATCGTATTCAGATGTGAGGAAATTGGGTTTACGTCCGTCTACGATTTGCCCCGGAATAACTCTCAGGGGCTCTTTGCGGATCAGAAGGCAGATTGGGAGATATGTAATATTCGACAGCGAGTTGGAATTTAATTTGAAAATGCGTTCCCCAGTCTTTGTCATCTGTGTGTGATGGATAGGCAATTCTTACTTCGTAACACCGCATATCTAATTCCACTGTCTTGAAGGCGAAATTTCTGATATTGAGATATTTTAAATAATATAAATAGGCATGCTCTTATGAAATATATCATTATTTAAAATTCAAATTATCATTTTGATACATTTTAGAAATTAGTAAGAAGAAGAAAATATTTTCAAAAAAAAGTCTCAATATAGAAATTTTAAACTTCTTCAGTAATTTATAAGTATTCCGTATTGAGAATATCTATTTCAATAGTATGATATGTTTATTACACAAGCGAAGATTAAATTTGTGAATTAAATAATTTATAAGTAAATATCTTGTCAAAAATAAAAATAATATTTAATTTATAATTAAATTGATTAAACAAGTTAAGTCTGAAGAAGATTTCTTATCTTATAAATCGAATTTCTTGCTCTTTTAATTTAAATGAACAGCACAAAATGAAATTATGCCCTTTAAATTTATACTGAGAGGTATTCTTTGATTGATTTTTTTAAATAATTAATAATTTAATCACTGATGTTAATAACAAATTAATAACATTAAAATTAATACTTCGGTAAGCATTGTTTAAGAAATTAATAAAACGTCCATATTAACTTGTTTAAAAGACATCTCAGTCCATTTCTAAAGTTTTAATGCTGTTAATGTTTAATAATAGCTCAGCAGTCCAAATTAACTCGTATAAAAGCGTCTCAGTTCATTTCTAACCTTTTACTGCTGTTAATGTTTAATGAAACTCAGCAAAATGAATTTTTTTTCAAGGACCATTTGAAATCTGAATCCACCAAAAAAATAAATAAATTATTTCAATAAAGTAATTAAATAATAAATTCACAAATAATTTTTGAGCAATAACTACTTATACTTATAACCTACTTACTACTACTTATAGCCAATACTAACTACTTACAACCATCTAAATGCCCCAGAAATAATTGAATATTTTCTAAAATGGAAAGAAATGATACCATTGTTCATTGAGATAGCTGAATTTCTCATGTAATTGGAAAGTAAATCCATTCCTTTCAAATTCAAATAGCACATGCTTGTTGCTTGTGACTACAAGTATTGAAAACATTCGACAGCTCGAAGATGATGTCGATACTTCTTCGGCATCATTCTTCTTCAGAAATCACTTGCATCATCATTTTTTTTTCATCAAAAATTTCTTCAGTATTATCAAAGAGTCATTAAGAGACAAATCAAAGACAAAATCGTGAGTAAATCTAGCATGGACTTAAAGATTTCTTCGAGAATAAGAACCTAACATTCTAATATTTTCAAAACCAGATTATTCTTTTGATCTGACTTCATGGAATTTTGTTTTTTTATATTAAAATATTGCTTAGTGGAGAAGATAGAAGATATATTTTATTTTTCTCTCTCTTTCAAAATGGTGGACATATTTGAAGTCAAGATTATAATTAAAACTTTTTACACAAAACAATTATACGAGGGAGATATTTAAAATGTTAAGAAATTCATTTGAAGATAGCTACTTATCATAAAACAGCAGCATGTAAGTTGAATTAAATGTTTTTAAGAGTTGGAGAATCCATCACGTTTCAGAAGACTACTCACTTCCTCTTATCACCAACAGTCAATTAGAGCAGAGAATTAACGCTTAATGTCATTTAGCAATTAGTAGTATTATGATAAAGCGTCGTGTGACTTTTTTTGTGTAAGGTTGAAATTTCTTCTTTGTGGTCACCGTTTTAGATCCCTTAAATAGATAAAAGAAAATTCTCTAAAAACTCTGAGGTAGTTTCACAAAAAAAATCGATTTTAAAGCCAATTTGGTGATTGGAGAAAAAGTTAACAGAAGTGCGTTGCTGTTAAAGAAGATTACTTTGAAAGAGATATATGAATTTTGACATAAAAATTGACATCTTCTATTTAATGCTACTGTCCAGAGTATTTTTAATCAGAGAAGTAAGTTAGCTAATGTTTCACAGTGTCGAATGTTTAGTGTCTAATTTTTAATATATTTCAATTTTTTTTTTAATCTAATGAAATAAAGAAAGTTGCTTAGTTTAGATATAAGAGAGAGAAACAAACACCCTTTTATATTTGTCAATTTGAATAGAGGGAATAACAGGTAACATAACACTTGGTATAATGTTATGCAATAATTTTGACATTACATACGGTACTGTACATTTTATGCCCCATTACAAATATCAAGCAATTTATACATTGCATGTATGCTATTGGAGTAATTTTTGCTGAAAACAAGCTCTAGAATTGTAGTGACTAAAAGCTGCTTCTAAATTTTTTAAACGAATTCTATAAATTTATGCCAAATCTATAGCGCAGCCTGTTGTACAATATTGGGGAATATTATATTATTTTTATTCGGTATTCAACATATTATATAATATTGCTAACATTGTTTAATATCATAGAAAATTGTACTATATATGTGCACCATTATGAAATTTTAGCGATGACGCTTTGGAGTTTTTTTTTATAAAAATGCAATAAAAATTTAATTTGGATATATTTTCAATTTTATAACATTTTTGTAGTTTTAATTAACTTTTAATATTATAATGAGTTTTTCAAACCTTTTGAAATTGCTATATCAATCATATTTCGTCGAAAAAAATCATTTTTATAATAAGCACTAGATTAGAAAAAAATACATTTTTGCTACTGTTTTTAGTCTCAAATGAATTTAATTTTTAGATTCTTAATGCTAATATGAATTATATATATAATGTGTAAAATAAATGGCACGTTGCACAATCAAATACTTAAAAACATCAAATATTATGCTAGTTATTATAAAGCTTTCAATGCACAAGATAAAGGAAAAAGCATAATTTATTGACAAATATTATTGAAATTTATGCTACAACTTGAAGGATAATGCAAGAAAAATATCGGCATGTGTCATTCTTAAAGACGATAGATGGCTTCAGATATCCGCGGAAGTTTTTCTTAATCTTTCAGCCATCGGAACTAAGAATCGGCAAAATATTGAGTTTGAAAAAATCCTTGGAATAAGTTTCTGAAATGAAAGGAAGTTTCAGTTTTTCCTGATTTATGATTATCATAAAAATGATTTAAGGAATCTGATTCAGCTAAATAAATTAATAGCAATTGTTGCTTTATATATTCTAAGGAAACCATTATAATTTGAAGAGTCTACTTTATAGAAATGCGTTTGTAGGAAGTTTAATTAAACACAAATTAAAACAATAAATTAAAACAAATTCTTGAAAATACTTTCTATTTAACATAAAATGAAAATGTTATTTTTTACGTGCTATTACGGGATATAAAATTGCCCATGGAACTGTTTCATTTCATAAATTCCATTTCAAATATATTTTGTGAAGGAAAAGAGAGGGAAATGCAAAACAGAAATCTAAATAAATATATATTTTGAAAATTGCATACTGACAACACATTACAAAGAGCAAATATATTTATTTTAATTAGTATTAAAGCAAAATAAATATGCATGAATATAAATATAAGTTTTTAAAAACAAAATATTGATCGAATAAGTATCTTTTTATAATATGGAAATCTCTAAATCACCCTTTTAAATTATTTATATTACTTTTAACAAAGCACCTTTTCTTTTTGTGTTATCCCAAATTCCACACCCAATCCATATATCCCAAATTTTCAAGTTTCTGATGCAAATTTGAAATTTTAAATAAAGACATGCTGAATGAAATAAAATAAATCTTTTTCCAAGAATATCCCATTTATCATATGCTATTCTATCTATAAATAAAGCATTTATTTAAGCACATATGAGGCAGAATTGATATGACCTTTATCCAATTAAAGTAAAATTAGATAAGGAAATTAAATGGATGACGCATCCAGAATGCGATGACTTGTACTGACAAATCCAATAAACTTAACGAACTTAATATGGTAATAAATAACCAATTTATAAGCTACACCTTTTAAATTAGAACATAAATTCTCATGTAGGAATTTAGAGTAGTAAACAATTTAAAGAGTAACAGTCCTCAAATTGTGGCTCAGAAAATCTTCCCTCGTATGGCTCAGAAAATGTTTCAGATAAAATCATCAGATATTTAAGAGAAGTTGTCATCAAAAGTTGATGAGTAAGTTATTATACTTCCGGTGGTTCAACCTCTATAAAATTAAGAAATGTCATGCGCTTTCCGAGATATTCAGCAATAAAATATAAATTTAATTATTAAAAATTTAATTTCGTGAAGTGCACAATTATTTTAAACATTTTTTTTTTTTTTTTTTTATCAAGGACTAGAAAAAATGCAATAATAAAACAAAAACAAAGAAAAAAAATATGAAGCGACCAACGAATTAGTCGAATAACGTGAAAATATAATAAATAAAATTGCCAAGATTCCAACTGAAATATTGCAATCAATATTAATAGAATAAGAAATATTGATATATCAATATTTGTAATACAAATTTTTAAAAACGATGTGGAAATAAAAAAGACAAATGAAATTTAGATATAAAAATATAGCATTAGATATAAAAAGAAAGCATGATTTGCATTGAAGAATATAGAATTCTTGCATTATTTTATTCCCTGGTATTGTTGCATTTCGAACAAATATATTAGAACGTTAAATTTCTGGCAAACATCTCGGATAAATCTTACGATTCTAAAGCGCTTGCCACTTTGAAAGGTTTGTGTCTTTTTCCTCCTAATGAGGCATCGTTCACATCCTTAAAACGTAGTTCTGTTTTTCTTTTTACATCTTTTAGTTTTAATTTGCTTTATAAATAGGCAGAACTTTTCTCTTGATGTATTCTTTCGTACGAACATGTGAAAGTAGTCTTAGATACACTATTAAAGTGGTTTTTCCTTATTGTTTGAACCCCCGGGGTACCTCGAAAAGAGGATGAGATGCTTTCGGTATGGTGATGGATCTCGTCATCTTGGAGGGTACACAAAAAGGTGGGGGATCTGGCTTCTCCCATCAATGACGGGACGTACTTCCTTCGGGAAGGGTTGTACCGTGGCTGGTGATGGCCCTTAGGACTCAACCACAGTTCCCTCCAGTGTTTCTGTTGCGGCGGTCCGGTTATTCAATTTTCTTTATTCATGTGCATTCGGGCGTGTTGGAGAGTCGGTAATATGACTTTCTTTATTGTTTGTCAAATAAATAATGCAAGAGCTGATTGTACCTACATTATTTTTAAAAATAATAAAGCAACAAACGTTTACCTCAATGATCCCATGCACTTTTGAAATACAAATTGATTGATTCGCTGAACCCAACTGAAACTTTGACTACAGTTGTCGAAAGGTACTGCAAGAATAGACAAATTATTGCTTTCATAGCGTCCTATGGTAAAAAAAAGAAAAAAAATAGTAAACGAAATTCGTTTTCATTACATCTCTCATATACGGACTGGAAGTTGAATTATAAAATTTAACCTTTCTATGAACCTTCATGTGTTGTGATTTGTCATAATTTTAGATTTATAAAAAAATACTCTGTTGAAAACCAAATGGGAATAATCCTTAGAATAGAAGAACAGAACATAAGCAAGAATCTATTTCCTTAACTTTCTAATATCCTTACATAATTTAACTTTTTTTTTACAAATCATGTTTTGTTATATACAGGGAAAAAATTAGTATGCATTTTAGTATTCCATCTACAATTTAAATCTAGGATTTCATTCAGATCTAAAATTCTGTTACCAAGACTAAATATCTATTGAAATTATTATGCTTATTGTTTAATTTAAATTGCTGTATTTATAAATACACAGACAAACAAACAAATAAAAGCCAGAATATTAATGAATTCTTCGCAAGATACATACAGACCAACACAGACACACACACACACACACACACACACATATATATATATATACACTATTGTGATAATAAAAATGCTTGCGAAAGTTTAATAACTTGTTAATTAGAACATATATTTTCAACGCAGCCTTCCAAAATACTTAATCACGATATTACGGCAACCTTCATTTGACGACAAAAATGAAAAGACGACAAATTTTGGTTTTGAAATGATGTTTGAAGTTTACTGAATTTCATTTATAACCTGTCGATGGCTGTTTGTAGGTAGCACAGTTAGTTTCATAAAAAAAAAAAACCCGATAGAACTTGAATCTATGAAAATTGACCAAACGTTGACGCAAATCTATAATTTTCGTGCAAAGTAAAGACAACAAATATCATCGAAATAGCCTCCTGGATTCAAGACTTTTTTAATGTGATTTCATAGAGAGATATATGTACATAGTTCCAAAAATGATTTTTCGATTCTTGAATGTTCATAAACATGGACTTTTCTCAATTTCTTAAGCTCTAATCCTTTGATGAATGCAACTTCTTTTTATATACGTTGTATACCGCGAAATAAAAAACAGCATTACCCAAGGAGATAAAAACAATTTTTAAACACCAAATAGTGAGCCTGTAATGTACTACTGTCGCCAAAAAAACCATTTCAAGAAACCCTGACATTTCTACTTCCACCAGAAAAGAACAAAGAGAATGTATGAACTCTTTCCCAACGACTTCCGGGATTCTTTGTCCAGCTGTCAGCGACAAAATAGCAGCAAGAGTGAAATTTTCGAATGCTTGATCCTTGGTGCCGTCCAGTTTTATTCTTTCCTCTTATGGGGCACAGTAACCTCCATACGATGGAGATTCTATGGACATTCTGCTGAAACTATAAACTGCGTACATTGATTGCATACCTACGGTGTAGGAAATTGTTTCGAAACGGTCTCCCAAAATGCCCGGCCGGGATTTTACAACAACGTTCATTTCAAGCCTGTGAGAAGACAAGTGACTTAATTTCTTCGAAGGAGTCATTCCTTTGGCTTTCTAAGGTGTGGAAATGGTTTCTGGAAATCTTCCTTGATTTCTTTCTTTTCTTTTCTCTGGTGTAAAACAAATTTTCTATAATTTACTTTTTCTCTAAATTCTTGAATATCAAAACTGGTATTTTATATTACGAATTCAGGGATATGCAAGCATCAAGTTTTAATCATGTATATGTTATTGTTAATAAGATTAATTAGTAATTATTAATTATTACCAACTAATAACAGTGATCTAAAGCATTCAAACAAAAATATTTCCAAGAAAAAATTTCTATTTAATCTTTATCTAACATTATTGTCTCTATCAATCATTTCCAAATAATTTATCAATTGCAAATATATCAAAATTTTAATGTTAAAATTATTTTATATGAAAGTCCTTGGAAGTATCAAATTTTCTATTCAATGAAATATCGCTATAATTTTCTAAAAATCTCATCCAATATTAAAATATTTCATCTATTCATTTAAAGTGATTTGAATCATAATTATGAAATCAATAATGTCATTCAATATTTAAAATACATGTTTCATTCTTGAATATATTAATCTATTTATTTCACACGTTAAAGACCATCTCATCCCTATTTGGATGACAGCAAATGTTGGCATTCAATGTAGAATTCGATACAAGCTGAACACGCCTATGTTTAGTTAATATATCCTTGTTTTATCCCGTATTTCTGCGTGTGAATCACATGTGATTCACACCTACTATCTAATTAGATCTCTTCTCAAATATAGACAGTAAAAAATTAAACATCTTATTAGATAAGGATCCGAACCATAGACATATTCATGACAACGGAAGTGTTAATATTCAATTAACAACAACAAAAAGAAGACGTGCAAAAATTTTAATACAAGAAATTCAACCTCAAGTCATAACAGCATGCTTCACAGGGGTCATAGAACAAATGGAAAGTTTATATATATTATTTATTCATAACTTCGTGTAGTAAGCAAAGCATATTTTCCCCCATAGATTGACCTGAAAAAAAGTATTATGCCTGGGTATTTATAATTTTCATACATTTACATAAAATAATTTAATATATATTTAATTTTATTTTGCTTAAGGCGAGCATTTTTACATACTTTGCGGCATTTATGTATTTACGGATTTATTTGCACATAATACTGAATTTCTAAAATATAAGAATATGTTTAATTTTTTAACTTGTAAATTATTTTTAATGCAATTTGAAAAATTGTATATGTTTCTTTCTGTGTATATGCATTTAATAAGGAATTATTGATTTTTTTTTATTCAAACATTATAAAAATATAACCTGAAACAAGGTTTCGACTCTGTATATTGGTAATTACCTTAATATTTAAATATTATATCACGTAATATTATCTGTCTCCTGCATATTAGAAATTCATGTAATATTTAAAATCCAATTTTTATTAATACTATATTATGTATTATTTAATATTATAATAAATAATAAGTTAATATATAGACTTGTAACACAAATTCATTTTTAAAATAACTCATATTTAGAGGAGAATTTATTCCATGAGCACATTATACAACATATATTATGCATACACTAAAAGATACATAATTATAAAAGCACATTTATCGTGAGAATAGACAGGAACCACTTACACAAGACTAATTTCCAACGTAAAATAATTCCGCATAATTCATAAAACTATCCTTCCGCTATTACCTGACTTACACCATTTACGTTCTGACATCGCACCTTATAAAACTGGAAACATATTTTCCCTTCTTTTGATATCTTATTTTAGTAACCATTATCCGTATTTTCTGTTCTATTTCACATTAAAACTTCTTTCTCTTCTCGCATCCATTTTCTTCTCGCAGATGTTCTGGCGCTGGATAATGTAGTAATAATCTATACCGGTATTATGCGAAAAAAAAAATATAGCGCCGGTGGTAAGTTTATCTCAAGAAAATAACGCTATATAAACCTCTTCTTAAAGTATCAGAGTGCGATTCCCCTGTTTTCGGTAGCATAATTTTCTCCAAAACTATTATTACATTCTTTATTTTTATATATATATTTTTTTCTTCATCAATGAAAGATAGCAGGGGGAAAAGGATATGAAAATAATAATATATCAGAAAAGGGTATAGCCCATTTTAGGATCAGGAAACAGTAAGACGTAGATTATAAAGAATATATAGTTCAGACTGTCTGTCGTAAATACATGAATGCCATGAAAACATAATGTAGGTATTTGACAATGTATGCAAATATCTAGAATAATGGCGGTATTTCAGACATACTTTGTATTATTAACATCTGAATATGACTTTGCAAAGAGATATTAGAGATGATAGCGATTTATTTATTATACGGCAGGAGTATTATGAGGCATTATATGTCAGTCTTCATACTCTGCTTGGATTACTTGCGGATGGAGTTATTGTTCTGTAAGCTCGTGTGAAACATTAAGCAGTTCGTGGGCGTGTTTAAATGAATTTCATTATTGATTATGTTTTCAGAAGACACGAGATTATAGTGCGTGTTTTAAATCTGATAGAAAGTATTTTTAGAAGTATGAAAACTAGTCGCAATGATAGAAAGTATTTTTAGAACTATGAAAACTAGTCGCAATTAGGGATTGCAATACCGGACCAAAATTTCAATACCGGTATTCGGTATTTTTTAGATCTTAATACCGGGATACCGGTTTTAATACCGGTATTAGAAACTTTAGAAAAAGAAAGAAAACACAGCTGTTTCTTTGTTTTATTTGCCAGTTTTATAAGAGAGTGCAATATCACAAAAAATAACATGGAACTTATAAATTTTAACAGTATATAAAGAATCACAAAAAAGTAAAGGAACAACTTATTTATTTAAATCACAAAAAAAGTGTAAATATCACTATTCAGTCTGTGGTACTATTACAAATTTTTGAAATGTGATCTTAAAAAATATAATGCATTAGTTGTACTGTATTAAAGCTGAAAAGTAATTTTGTGTAAAAATGACCAGCTGTCGAAAACGCTCTTTCGGCATCTACGTCTACGTTCTTCAGATAGTGATTTGTGCTGTTCTTTCATGATTGCAACATGGAATTTATTGTTGCATTAGCTGTTAATAAATTAAAATATCTCCGACATAATGCCTCTATAGTCAGTTTTATTGGAAGTAGAGCTGATATAGTTCTGGATATTAATACGAATTCACGGTCTGAAAAAATTAATTTGCAGGTTTAAGTCGATTATTGCTTTTTGGATAGGATTTCTAAATTTCAAAAACCATTCCATCATTAGGAGTAAACTGTTCCAACGTGTCTTAGAATATATTATTAACATATATTCTGTTTTATTTTCAGTTAGTATATATTTTTTAATATGGAATTTTTTGTAGGGGAACGTTTAAATATCTTAGCAATTTTTCGAACTTTATAAATTATAGGAAGCAATTCTTGATGGGTTAATATTTCATCCTCATTAGAAATATCTTCTTCTACAATTACATTGTCATTATCTTCATTGTCAATATCACTCTCACTCTTACTCTCTTCAATGTCGGAATCCGAAGTTTCTATATCCACAATATTTGGATTCTTCTGTTTTTTTATTTTTTTTTTGGTATAATACACCTATTACTCCTAATTGAATTCCATGAGCATAGCACAATTGCTGATTTGCACCAATCAACTTTCCAAATTTTTTCATAACTGTTGTTCCATTAGTCGTTATAGATACAATATCTTCTTTCAGGGATAATCCATGTTTCGCTAATTTAGATTTAAACAATTAATTAAGCCATTCATTAGCTAATTATTTTCGCTAGTTGGGGAGACATAAAAACAGAAACGTATACTATTTTGCTATGTTGGCGATCCCTGAACATATAGTGGAGCCAATTTTAAAAATTTCTAGTAAATACCGAAAAACCGGTATTTAAACTTGTAAATACCGGTATTACGAAATTGTAAAATGGCTCAAAATACCAGTATTCGGTATCCTGGTATACCGGTATTGCAATCCCTAGCCGCAATGTTTAATTTTTATTTATATTTTATTTTCTAGCGAATTTTTAAAAGAGAAAATACGAGGGCAAGTCAAAAATTATCTACATTTTTGAGATAACTCTGCTTAAACTGTGCACACTGATTTCTGTTTGAGCTTATTTTATTGTTATACTGTTGTGGTAATGCTATGAACGTTTGATCATAATTCTGCCATTTTCCTACCTTCTGTTGAAGATATATCATGGCTGCTCTATTAGAAGTTCGCACCAAAGAGGAACAACGAGAGTGATCTGATTCCTCTGGTAGGAGGGTGTCAAAGGGTCAAGCATTCATCGCAGACTATCATCGCAATAAGGGGGAAATGCACTATCACGTAAAACTGTGTTTTTGTGGCTCGAGAAGTTTAAAAGTGGTCGAACAAGTGTAACGCATGAAGAGGGAGCAGGACCGTCATCAACCTCCACTATTAAAACCATCAATAAGATGAAATTTGAGTTATTGGGAACACCTTACCTACAGCCCAGACCTAGCTTCATCTGACTTTCACTTGTTTGGGCCACTCAATAATGCTTTGCGTGGTCGCCGATTTGCCTCAGATTTAAACGTGCAAAATGCGGTACAAATGTGGCTTCACGACCGACCGAATTTTTTTTTTATTTGGAAGAAATACGTTAACTTGTTGACAATTTTGCCAAGTGCATTGAAAAGGAGGGAGATTACGTAGAAAAATGATGTGTAGCAGTTTTATGTTAATAACTGTTGAATGAAAAGTGTAGATAATTTTTGACTTGCCTACGTAGTAACGAATAACCACCAGAAATATTTTTCTTTTCTTCAATATTTTATTTTTGATTGGACATGAATATTTAAAAGAAGTTTATAATCTGAAATATATCGGTATACTGCTTTGATTAAATGTCATGCTAAATTATGAATATTTTGTAATTTGGAATTGGAAAGTGATAAAAGATCCAAACCCTCCCAACCTGAAGTTAAATGATGAAATATAAGTCATCCATCCTGTAGAAAATCAATTAAAGGAAAGGGTAGAAACAGGAAATAAGAAAAAAAAATCAAAAATAATAAAACACGTAAAAAAATGTAAACATAGTATAATGTAAACAAATGGTAGGGTTCCCCCTAAAACCTTCTCGCATATTTTTTAATAAAAATGTCATCGCATTGAACAACTTGCTTGGCACTGGCGTACATTAGCTAAGAAATATTAAAATATTAATCTTTGACGTGGAATTAGCAATTTTATTGAATCTATCATGTGATACTTGGATAGTGTTTTAGAATTTAATCTCTGTCATTCTGTCAAAACTATATTCAAAATTTTAATTTGGATATCAGATGCGTTCTTACCAGCCAATTTAAACAAAAATTTGACATAAAACTACACTTAAAGTCACAAAATCACGTACCAAATTTGATATATTTAAACCATTGCTTGCTGAACTATCGCGTTTACATATTTCTGAAAATGCAGACAATCTCAACCCTTTAACGAATTTGGTTCCAAACTGTTTATTGCTCAGATCTTAAATCTATGTATCAACCTTTATTGATCTAACTTTCTTCGTTTTGTAGTTATTATTTTAATAGAGTTCCACAGAATAGATTTCGCTTAAATTTAAAAAAAAAAATTACATATCTAGTGTTAAGTACACATACCAAATTACATCTGATTAGCTGAAACGTTTTTCTGTTATCATGTTCACAGATATACATACATAATTACAAAACTGTTTTTTGAGGAGAGGGGGGAGTCGATGCCTAAAGAGTGGTGATTCGTTGGAATCTTGAGATTGGCCATTACTATACTTTATCTATACAACGTATACAAGAGAGTAAAAATGAGAAATTAATAATGATTTCCCATGTTACCGTAGCTAATCATCATCCATTCTTTAATTAATAGATTCTCAATTATGATGCCAGAATTCCTGACCAGTTGGAATTTAACTATGGATTCCAGTTCCATTTCCAGCCAACCAGGATAACTGCGTTCTCTTTGCTTATTATTCTAAACTTCATATTAAATATTTATACAGGAATCATATTCATTGATTACCTATAGAAACACTTATCATCTTTGATCAAAATGCTGGCCTGATGAGCCTTAGAAAGCATTATGACCAGTGAGAATTTGATTCAAATATAAATGTCGTTTAATTTTTTTGAAATTAACATTGTCAAAGAAGTTTTTCGATTCTTTGGTATTTTGTGTACTGCTGCCTTTATTTATTTAAGATGTTATAATCTGCCATCCAACCAGATGGTAGTGAGTTTAAAACGCAATGTCACCAAAGATGTGTTGCGTCAATGTAAATTATTAGCTCCTTCGTTAGACAAAAGAGATCGCAAATGTAAATAAATATAAATAAAATAAAATCTCCCAATATAAGTAGGAATGGACCTCTGAAACACAACTTCCTAGTTATCTGATTTTCATTATTATGAAGAATTTCCCTGTGTAAACCGTAGAGAGTCTTTATTGTAACTACACTAAGCAAACAAACATGATGGTTCCTTCATCTTTACTAATAATAATGATAAGTGTTTGTGTAAATATATATAAGCGTGCGTGTGTGTGTAAATATATATCAGCGTGCGTGTGTGTGTTGGTGCTTTAAAGACCATTTCCCCAGTTATCTATCAAATCAGCGTATAAAATATTTTTTGAGGGACGAAGAAATAAGCTCCTCAGAGCAATGTTTGAAAACTTTTAATTAATAAAATATCCTGAATTTTGAGGTTTTTACACGATAACTCAAAAATTATTGCACAAAAATTAATTTATACCGTTTTAAAATTTAAAAAAACAAATTTTTTAATGAGACCAATTTAATAGTTGAGCAAATTTTTCCTGAATCTTGTTTCATCAAATACTTAAACTTATGATTTTTTCCTGAAAGCTAATGAACAGGATTTGTATTTAATTTTATATCTGTTCAGTCTACATGATGAATAAGAAAGTGAAATTTCAGAACCACGGAGATTTGAAAATAGATGAGCAGCAATTATGTCTTTCATCATTATATAATGTCTTAGGACTGATTTCCATTAGAAGTATTCAATTATACTACTAGCAGAGCGTATGTAAGATTATTATAGTAACGTGGCCTTAATATCTGGAATTTCGATGCATTGTTGTTGGTATTACGAACATGAAGATATGTCTAAGACATCTAATTATAATTAGTAGACACTTTTGGGAATTATTCAGTTAAGATTATGAATTTTTTTAGAACATGAATTAAAATATAAATACGTAAAGTTTCTTAAAAAAAACATTTTAAAACAAAATATATTATTTCTTAACAAAAATTAAAAAATATATAATTTTTAAAAATTTCAAAATATTCCAGGCGTTATAATTTTTTTGTATTATTTTATTTTCTTATAACCCAGTGTAAATTTACTTGGTAACAAAACTACGTATGATTTTGTAATTCCAATTAAATGCTAATTTTTTAGAAATATTTGTATACACACTTACTGAATTTTAATAGGAATTTTATGTTTTTCGGAATTAAAATTGACTTTTAACTATCTGAAAAAACTCGGAACATAAACCATTTTCTTCTAATGTTTGACTGAAATATTTATTAGCAATTCTATTTAGTTTTTTCAAAAATTAAAATACCTGGGACATTTCAAAATTTTTTTAAATGTAATTACAATATCATTTTGAAAAAAGTCATTAAGATGTACTTTTTTTCCTCTTAACCCTTCAAATATTTATTTTCTTGAACAATACATTTTTTAATACTATTTTAGTTAAATATAAACATATATTTTAGTGATGAAACGATAAAAATAAAATTGCACGTTTTCGTCCATTTTTGATTTTCAAAGTCCACAATCCCATTAATCAATATCCTTGTCGAATCAGCTAGTCGCCAAAGGCGGATGATTCAAAATATAATATTTTCTGATGAACGAATTTAATATGTTTATCATAGAATGATTTTTAAAGAATGGGAGAAATTATTTGGCAGAATGAGACCATGTTTAGAATACAAATTTTGCAATGAATCAGTCTCAAGGCTGAGTTGGTGCAACATTAAACTGTAACGAAATGCAATTTACATGCTTGCTTTTACACCAATAACCATAACAAAAATACATTTATTTTCATTCATTTGTTTCTTTAAGATTTTTCCTTTTGTAACAATCTTCTGGAAAAAACCCCTTCTTTCAACTTACTAATCTACCATTTGCTCGCAAACGTAGTTTTACTTTATAGGTCATTCATTCAAGTTCACAGCTTTCATGATCTCTGCAATTTTCCAAATGCTTTAATGGCAGAAAAGTAATTTTGGTAAAAGCAGAGCGACAGTCCGTCATCTTTCTCTGCGTGCGATAAGTCAAGTCAGGGAAGAAGGAGTATTTCGCCCAATCAGCGTCGAGATCACAATCGCACCTTAGCTGCATGTCTTACTCCTGTTCCAAGAACCTTCTTCCTAATTGAACGAAGGCTTTGAAGACTCGCTACGATGAGCTATTAATAAATATCCGAGATTGATGAAGCCTTAGGCAGGATGTGAAACGCGATACCATGAGTTTTGCCATGATGGATCAGTTTATGAAAGATTGCTGGGGTTGTTATTAGCCGTTTCCGCAAACTTACAAATACCTGGAAATAGTCGCAATACCCTGAACAAATAAACGGATTAGACTTTTAGGGAACGATTTATGACTTTGTGGAAGAGAAAATTTCGAATAATAATAATAATAATTTGGAATCTTTTAAAGAAATGATTAGACAAGCAACTTCGTTAGTTGTTAATTTAAAAGCATTGATGAATCATAATCGCATTTGTTATTGATACGTATTTTTATTTTTTAAGGAATGATTTGGTGTAGATACCAAAAAAATCATGCTAAAAATCTACTGTTTTCCAAATTTAAATTAATTAGCATAGATTTCAATTTCGAAATTCAAATAAATTATTTGAAGCCAAATCGAATAAGCATGCTTGGGTAATCAAGTAATTTATTCATAAATTCTAATTCGACAAATCTCTTATAATATGTATGACGATGTGTAATTTAGAGTAAACATACTTGATAAAAGTAATAAAAAATAAGAAGAAGAGTAAAAAATAATTACACAAATAAAATTATTTTCTTAAATTTCAAAATTCATGAAATATTTCATATTTATCTTATCTTTTTTTTTTTTTTTTTTTTTTTTTTTTGTTTAAATAGATTCAATTTTTTAGTACAAAGCAACTGTAGTGGTTATAATTTCTTAGAAATAAACACGGAACGAGAAACCAACTTAAATAAGACAAAATAAATTTCATTTCTTAATTTTTAGCTTACAAGACGTATCGTTTACGTTCGCTAGAATGTAGTCAACGTTGTACACTATATTATATTAAAAAAACAAAAAGGAAATTTTGCATCACATATGAAGGAATGGAAAAATAAGCAGTATTTTTATTACTTCTTTTATCAAATTGCCAAGATGTAGTTTTATTATTCAAATCATAGTCCGATGTTCAAAATATTATTTAAATGGCTCGTTTTAATTCCATAAATGTTTATAAGTTATAATATTTAAAAAGTGTAAAAACGATTTTGCCAAAAAATATTCAAAAGTTTTGAATAATTTTGCCCAAATATCTGAGTCATGCATAATTAAATTAACTCAGATAAATAAAAATTATAATAAATACACTTTGAAAATGTATTTATTATTATGTATAATTAATACATTTTATATTTATATACATAGTAAAAAATTACAAAAGAAATGGTAGTAATGTGTTATAATCAGAGATCTTGAAGGTCAACATTCAATGACATAACATGTGACTCTAATTATTAAACTTGTTTAGATAATTACAACTATTTCTAAGATTTGTGAAAATGAGATTATATATTGTTCTTTGCTTAAACTAATCCCATACACGTTTAATTTATTTGATTTTTAAAATGGTGCGATAATTATTTACATGCAATATAAGTTATTAATAATAAAGTGGGCAGAGATGATGAAAATTTTTAAAAATAAATTTTGATGAAAATGGTTCAGATGTGAACTTTCTCTAGCATTGAGAGTATATTTCAGGTAAGCCTGCTGGTAAGGTCTCGGCTTCGGAACCGGAGTGTTTGAGATTCGAAATCCGATTTCATCGAAGAACCGTCGTGTAAGCGGGTTTGGTGTTCGTTAAATCCGTCGAGTTCAAACGTCCTCCTGCTGGTGTGGTTGGGAAGTTCGGAGAGGAGGTGCCAGCTCAGGTGTCGTCCTCGTAATCTGGCTGCAGTTCAAAATTACGAGATCCGTCCGGGAATAGCCCTAGCGTTGGTTTAAAATGGGACATTCATATAACTAAACTAAACTATGTAGTAGACTAATTTGGGATCTCTACATTCCACTGTCTATTCTAGAGACAAACAGGATTTCGCTTTAATTAGTAATATATTTCACCGCAATCCATTCTCAGTTTCATACTTTTAACTCTTTCAGCAAGCAGTGGTCTTGCCCATAGTAGGTCTCATAACAGTTTTAGATCCTGGTGCAAAGAAAACAAGCTTATATGAAAGACAACTTTATACTGTAAACACCAGAAAATAATTTTAGAGGATTACATATATAATATGAAAAGTGCAATATGTTTTATTCTAATCACCATAGTCATAATGCCTTTTATATGGCATTTTGTTATTAAGTTCATGAACAAGAAGTGAACTTTTACTTCATTCTAGTAGAAAACATGAATTTAAAAAAGAATGCTTGAAACATGACTACTTTAGAGAAGAAACATGACTACATTAAAAAAAATCAACATTGACTGCTACTGCAATAATTATGAAAAAATAATAATAATAGTTAAGGAAAATAAAATTATAATATGACAGAAATCTAAAGACAACGATAGATGTAAAAAATACAATATTACTACTTTCAATAATATGAATAGTGCCATCAAGAGATTTTATAAATTTAAAATTGCAAATTCTGTATAACAATTGCTTCTTAGATTTAAATAAAATTGACTTTTTTCGAGATATCCATTTTGTGAAAAATAGCACTTCGTTCTTTCTCAATTCTTATGAATTTATATTTTCTTTGCATATTAACAATATTTTTGTAAAAAATTGCCTGTAATTGATTTTTTTCCCACCAAATAAAAGAGTTTTTCGATTTCCTCTTTCTTAGAGAAAGAAATATATCAATATTACTCATACATTTTTTACATAATAGTCGTCATTAAATTACCCGAATTCTCTCCTCTATGTTGAAAAAACGATTAGAATCAATGCGTCATCGACGCAGAAAAGCCAGACAATTTATTAGATACTTCAATGACTTGAAAATATCAAACAAGAGTATCCTATCGACTTATGATTTTTCAATTACACCTCTCTCTCCGAGTCTATCTCTCTCTAAATCCAATTCATTTCCATCCTGGGATGGAATGAGTAATATAATTTGAAAGAGATTTAGAGATTTAACATTGGGTTTTCACAAAATTAAATGAAAGAATATTTATAGCTTCACAGAATTCCAGTCAAAAAATGACAAAAATATTCTGGAAAAGAGAAGTATATTGATTGAATCACGCGGATTCCAGAAGGATACTCTACGTTACGGCTTTTAAGAAAAGTATTAATTCCGCTCACTTAAGTTCAGCCATCGTGAACTGAGGTAATGAATCGGAGAAAAATTATGGGTTGGTCGCTGAGACGAAGTTCTTGGTGAAATGTCGTTTATCACTCGGGATTTTTTTGAGGTGCCCTCCTTCTTATTTTCCCTTTAAACGGCAGGAATAGATTTTTCTTAGATATCTAACCATTAGGAAAAAAGAATGGATTTGAACCATACGTTGTACTGAAGGATTTTGTATATTAATATCTGGAGTCGAGATCAAATAGTAATGGTCTTTGGAACATATTTTTTCAGTATTTTTTTTTCTTTAAGTATTAGAGTTGAATGAACCAAAGTTAGTGTCTTTGATATGAAAAAAAAATATTATCAGGATATATTTCTTTTTCCTTCTTTTTACCTTTTTTATTTTTGATGACAATTTTTTCTATATATTTCTTTATTGTTTGACCATTCGGTGAACAGTAATTTCTTACAGCCTCGTGAGACTAACTGTGCATAGAGTTCCGCATGCCGATTGGAGATATTTTGTGATTCGTACTGACCTGTAATTCATGTTGTCTTTAAAACAAATACTGCTTAGAATGCATTTTGCTGATAACCAGTTTTGTATTTAATTTTGTTAACTAATTTATCAATGTTCATTCTAAATAGAGGAAGTTTACTGATGATAAATAAGCTTTTTAATCAAGTTAAATACAGGGTGTTTCATAAATGATGGAAGTAACTTTAAGGGGTGATAGTACACATCAAGACGAGTACTAGTAAATAGGAAACCAAGTGTCCCAAACGTCTTCCGGAGGAGATAGGTGCCATCAAAGTTTAGGGCCCTAAATTTCAAATGATGATAAAAAACGGAAAAATGGATAGATTCATTTGCGGTTTTCGCTAAAATCATTCTTTAAATTAGCATTTTCTTTAAAAAAAAATTTAAAGACAAAGTTTAAAAAATGCCAATAGAGGGCACTCTAGACTTTGAAATACCGAACAACTACTTTTTAACAGTATTTTTTTTTTCTTTTGTTAAATGTTTACTAAAGCTTAGACTTTAACTTAAATTTTGAGCGCAAAATTGAAACCATCGGGAGCGGTTAAGTGGTGCAAATTTAACCGCGTTCAGGGGGTTAAATTTTAAACGCTTGTATCTAATGAGCAACTTGGACACAATAGAACACTTGGTTTCCTATTTACTATTACTCGTCTTGATGTGTACTATCACCCCTTAAAGTTACTCCCATCATTTATGAAACACCCTGTATATATCTTTTATTACATTGTATAGCCTTTTTTCATATGAAAATATCATTTGAATTCTAATTATAAATGTACTTCAAATTATTTGTGTTATTTTTTATTGTCAAAAAAGTGAGTTAATTTTTTATCTTTTTCCTTCACAGAAATCACTCCTCATATCAAATTTTGACTGTAAAAAGTGGTAAAATATAATAAGAATATTACAAGAAAGATGTTATATACAATAAGCATGTTATTAATATCCCGCTTTTTTGCTTCTTAAAATATGGCCTTTGAGAGATACGAAACAATGCCTAAAAAATTTGCAAAATCTGAAAACCATTCATTGTAAAAAAGAGATACGATACATATCAAAAAGAGATAGAATACATATCACAATCTTTGTTTCGGAACAGAAAAAAATCGATCAAAATAAATAGATTTATTCCAAACATTTTGATTACTTTACAAAACAACTTGAAATTATCTGTAATATAGCGAATAAAATGTCATGGAATAATAATAGTAAGCGTGAGATGAAAATATTTTTAGAAATATACAACACAAACAAATACAAAGGTTTCACACAAATAAATCTTTCCAGTAATATTTTTCTACGATCAAATAAATTATTTTGATGATTTGATATCAGGCTTTGTGTAATATATTTATTCATTTCCTATATTCATTAGGATAAGATTTCTGTAATGAAAAATAATCATTTACTTACATATATAGGATCATTTCATATGAATATAGTATATTCAACTGGAACCTGAGCCTACCTATCTCGCCTATAAGATTCATATGAAACATGTTATTTATTTGAAACTCACATGAAATCATATAAATAAGCAACTGAAGTGAATCATATACGGCTTTATGTGAAGTCATATATGATTCACTTCAAATTATATATGAGAATCGTATGTATACGATCTGATATTTGATAACATTTATCCCTCTAATAAAATTAACTATTAAAGCGAAAATTAAATTAGTTTGAAGCATTCGACATTTTAAACACAGTTAAAATCTTGCGATTAACTAAACCGAATAATAAATATGTGCATTCTTTCTTTACAGTAATATTTTATTTGCAGACGATTTTGTAAAGGTTTCAAAAATAAATTACGTTCCGATAAAATCATGCAGAAATCTTTGCAGTTAACAAAATCTCACTTCATTCTTGCTTCATTTAATGGTGTTTAAGATTTTATCAAAAATGGCTGAGATAATCTTTATTAATTACTTTATTTAATCTAGATTCACATTGGAAAGATGATAAAATAAGGTCAAAGATAAGATATCCAGATTAACAAAGTTTCATTACAAAAAAATGTTGATTTCATCTTGCTATATTTTTTATGAATCCTTAAATCAAGTAGCTGAAAGATATTCCTTTAGATTATTATAAAGATTTTAGTAAAAATAAGAACAAAAGAGTTATTTTCTTTCATAAGTAAACACAAGATTTGTTAAGAGTACTTCGTTTTCTCAGAGTTGAAAAAACTTAGAGATCTTAATTATGATTAATTAGCCCAATTAGCTTCATTTCAGTGCAAACCTTTCAATAAAATGAAAACATTAAATGGGTATTTATTACTAATAAAATTTAATTAGATTTTATTTTGAGGTTCTGGAAGTTGTTAAGAGTAATTAGTTCTCGTATTTCAAAACAGCTGGAAACATCTTGAGAATTTCATAGACCACATGATAATTTTTTTCTGAATTCTCTTTCATAACCATTTTTTAATTAAATATGTTTACGATTGCTTATTAAAATTTGTTTGATAACATGAAAAGAAGTAAAACCAATTTTATACATAAAATAAAAATTAAAAAATACTAATTCATATTTTTAATATTTCAGAGATTTGCTATTTTGATTTTTTGACTGCTGTAAAAACTAAATTTAATAAAATCCTTTTACAAATAAATAAAATTTTAGTTTCTTTCTTTTAAATTGTTGAAAAATTCAGCATATTAAAATAATATATTTTAATTAAATATATTAAAATATATTAATATATAGATATTAAAATATGAAATTTGCATCGTAAATTTTTAATACATTTTATTTCTAATATGAATATTCCTCTGGTAATTTCTGTAATGAAGAAAAAGCCCATTTAAATACCGTATCACATAAGAAATTGTATATATATATATAATATGCATAAAAAGCGGTTATTTTAAGTTAATTTAAATTTTACAATTTAAAAATATTTTGAAATTGTGTAAATATTATCATAAGATATATGTATACTTTTTTCATAATTTTCATATTAAATTTCTATAATTCTATGATAATGTAATTATGCAAACGTAGTACACATTTTTAATGCAAAAAAATCTACAGTTTTTTATTAAAATTTATTTAATTATCTAATTTAAAAAATAAAAAAAGTAATTTTTTTTTATCTAAAAACATGAAATGAACATAAATCTATGCAATAATTCGTTGTATTTTTGAATAACTATTCTAATCCCTCCGTAATGTCATCAAAACTTATTTGTGTATTTAAATACATTTGTCCCATTAGTTCTGTTATACTTTTAAAATTCAGTTTAACTTTGACCGACATTTTTTACTATACATTGAAATTTTTTTCAAAAAACATTAACACAATCATTGCAACAAAAAATGATAATTTTCCTCCATAGCAATTAATTAGAATTATAAAATTAAAATTTCGTTCATAATATCAATATTTAAAATATAAATGCCATTTTAAATATTTATATTTTCCAAACCAGGAAAAAAACCCTCTGTGTTATTAAATTAATTTTCTTATAAATATGCTCACTTTTTGCTCAATATTTATAATCTCATAAAAAAACATTATTTTTTATATTTCTAATATCTCTGCACTTGCGAAGAAATCGCTTTTAAAAATAATTAGCTCTTTTTTTTTCTTTTAGAAAAAGAAAGATTTTTTCTTGTTACAAAGCATAACATTACATCTAAAAGAAATAATTGCATAAAATGTATATTGACTTTTTCTTAGATGCAAAGAGTTTGCTCTAAATATATTTTTTCTAACTTATCTAATTGATATTTTTAATTTAGATAATTATTACTTCTACGATATTTTTTTGAATATAAGAGCTTCTGATTATTTAATATTTAAAAGCTGTAACTAAAGAGAAATATTCGCAAGAAACAAACGAAATCCTTTTTGATCAATAATTTCTAATGCCTATAAATAGGAAATGGTTTAAATAAATTATGCTATCAAATGAACGCTACATAACTCGGAAATATACGTACTAATCATAATTTATCCACTATACTATATAAATTGTAGTTTTAATAATTAGTTTTTAATAATGGTTATTGTTTAATATATTGTTTTAATTGTTTTAATAATATTTTTATTTGTTAATTGATATCTAATTCGATTTATTTATATTAAAAAGAGGCATTATTTTCAAAATGTGGGCGATGAAAAAAAATAATGAAGACCTGTAGTTCGATTTATTCCACTCGATTTATTTATTATTATTTCTTTGTTGTATTTAAGACAAATTAGAATATTCTTTTTTTATTGTCTGTTTATTTTCTTCTGTATCTCCTGAGCATATAGTAGGGGTGGAGAAATTGAAGAAAGGCAGTGGCAAACAACCTAAAGTTAAGCAATTTGCGCAAGCAAAGCGCATGTGCATCCTCTTCCCGGCGTTTTGATATGGTCACGCAATATTGAGCGCTTTGGGCTTTGTAATGCGAAAAAATACAACTGAGTATGCATTTTTGTAATATTCATTCATTAGAAACCTAATCCGACAAATCTTACAAAAATGGCAACAAAATTTTATATAAAATTATTTGGTTATTTTGAAAGTATTTCGTTTATATCTACTCGAATATACAGACCATTAATTGGCCCTGTTCCTGGTAGTTTTAATTCAAAATTAAATTCATATCTAAATCTCTGATTCTAAACATGTAATCAAACATTCATCTATACTATTTATATTTCATTGGGATTTTGCATTATCATATTCATGTGCGTACGGTCAGTCGTGCAATAGATTTCGTCGAAATGTTGATAAATTTGCATTATTATTTGATGTTATGACTACATACCATCCCTCTATTTCAATGAATCTTTGAGATATCGCACAGATCTCGTTTGGACACGTGGATACAGATATAATTCTAAAAATACATTTTCCAGAATAAGGGAGATTTGAAAAAATCCCGAGTTTAAATTTTTTTTACGGTTACCGTAACTTCTCAACATATACTTCGTATCTTAGAAAGTAAAACGGGATGATCAATACAATATTGCAGGTGTAACACATTTGGGAGAAAAAATAAACTTATCTTATGCTATATTAGAGTATGATCCATGAATGAGAACTAATTCATTGCAATAGATCTAAAATTATTTTGATTTTTACTATAACTGATTATTAATATTTATTAGACATTGAAAATTTAGATAATATAACGCATGCGACTTTTAGATAATATTTAATGTATCTTTGGAAAATAATAATCAAAAAACGTTAAAATGCAAAATTAAAAAAAAATGCGCATTTCGTCTTTCTAGAGCTCAGAATAAAATTCTTGTATAAAATACTCAAAGAAATATATCTGATTAAATCATATTTTGAAACTTTTCTCATCGATAAAATCAATCTTCCTACTTTACAAGATTTTCTAATGATGATTACGTTACAAATTTCTTTGAAAATGATTAGCGGAACCAGGTGTTTAATGTCTCTCATACAAGAAAACTCCATAAAATACAAGGATTTCGATAGTAAGACTAGTACAAAGCTTATATTTTCTTTTAGGAATTTCTCTGAAATTAGCTCTTTTTTTTATGTCATGGGTTTTTCATTCTAAAAACGAACAATTTATTTGAACTTTAAGGAGAAAAATTAAATTAAGGAGATAATTTAAGGAGAAAAGGAGATGATTTAAGGAGGATAAATTAAGGAGAAATTCCCAATAAATATACGTATCACGAGTTCTGTAGTAGCTGTGTCATATTAGATTTAATATTTATATGAATTTTTTTTATAAAAATAAATTTTTATAAAAACTTAACATTTTTATAAAAGTTAATTATTTGGTTAATTTAAAATTATTCTCGCAATACTTTTATTAAATTAATGAAAATGGCTCATCTTCCAATTCGACCTATTAGTACAATTAAAGCACATCAAATAATTAATTCAATAAATTTATCTAATTTCATTTTTAATGTATGTTGAAGAATTGACACAATTTCTTAAATGGAAAATGTAACGTTTTTTTTTCTCCAAAACTTGTGTGAAAATAGAAATTTACATCGGCAGGGATAGCTTTCATTTTTATTCAGCTGCGGAAAATCACAAAAATTGTTGGTAATAACGGAATACTTTAAATATGCTAATGGCATTTTAATAATAAAAAAAATCTTACCTTAATAAACTGCATCATTTAATTGTCGCAGCTACTTTAAAAAGTATATTATTTAATTTTTTATTGTTTAATTACTATAGTTAAACTGTATTGGAAATTTATGAATTAAATCTCGAACGCGGCATTAACGAAATATAGCCATAACACGAGTTTTGCAGCAATCTTTTGTGAATGCTTTAATATTTGTATGAAGTTTCGCATTACATAAATATTTTAAATAAAAGAATTATACTTTCTGATTTAACTCTATTAATACTCAAAGGCCCCAAACGTCCGTACAACGCAGTGGACGTTCGAGACTTGCAGATATTACAGGGAACTCTCTCTTGCCCTTTCGTCAAATGTGATAGATTGAGAATTAGTGGTATGTGCATAATTTTGTTTATTAGACATCAGCTAAGCGATGGCCCCTTTTTTATATGAATCCTTTAAGAACATAGGCAGTAACTACGATATTTCAGGGAATACAAAATTTTTCTTATCTTTAGATAATAAACTCGGGTGTCCAGTGTTCTGAGGCACCTGCACTCCAAAGATCTTAGGAATATAAAGGTTAAAATAGGATTCTAATATTTTTATTAGATTATTGAAAAGGTTTCCTATTTGCTATCGCGGAGGGAAATAGAAGGAAAAATAGTCTAAATGTGACTTATATTTTTATAAAAATAAATATAAAATAGGCATTAATTTTCTAATTAGTCATTACATTTTGTATTAAAAATATTTATAATATGTATGATTTTATATAGCCTATTTATATAATAAAGACACATCAGATCAGCAATTCAATGAAATTGCAATAACATGTTAATGGGATTATATAATAACACTTTCATTTTTTTATATTTAATCTATAGATCAAATAAGATTTGTGGATAATCTTTTTATTTATACAAAAATAAGATCCTCAAACAACAGAAAAAAACGTCTGCATATAAAGAAAAAAAAGTAAAATCTAATTAAGAAATAAAATAGTTTATGGGAAATTTTATATAAGAGATATATTCTTTTATAAGATATATTCTTTTAGTAAAAACTATATTCTTTTAGTAAGAGATATATTCTTTTAATAGAAACTAGAATAATTACTGATTTTTAAGATTATTTGGATTGCATAAAAACTTTTATTGTTTTTATTTTATTACACTATAATCCATCATAATATTTTGATATGTATAATTCAAATTTGATTCTTTTAATATAGGTCGACATCATTTTTTTAAATTTATTGTAAATGTTTTCTTTTTACGTCTGATATTCTTATTAGAATTCTGTCATTAGATTATTTCAGTTTGTTTGAAATATTTTCTTCGAACTTTATTCTTATGAGATTTTTTTTTCTTGTTTTTCTTATGAAATGTTATTTGAAAGATGTTTTATGATATACATAGGATTCATTAAAAGGATTGCAGAGATGATTGTTAAATATTTTAATGATATACATTTAAAAAAATCAGTTTCATAAAATCATGTCATTTCTCTGGAAACCTTTTCATAAAACTAATCAAAAATCCCCCCCCCTGAATTTAAAAAAAATTTAGTTTTATGTTTCTCGTTCTGTAATTAAAAAAAGATTTTCTTTTCAATCGGAAGATAAAATAAAATTTTCTACTTAAAATAAGAAAAAAAAAAGTTATTAACTTTTTTTCCATTTCGGTGGAAAAAATGAGTTTATTTTTTGAAATCTTGGAAGTAAGAAGTCCCTAAAGCATTTTAATATTGAATTATATAATTATTACGAGGTTAGGATGCACAAATATCTTGTAGAATTTTTTCTCAATGTAATAAAAATAAAATTCTATTTATGAATTTTTATCTAGACCGCTTGATTAATACAGTATTTAAAGTCAAAATTATTGTTATTACTAGCCGCCTTTGGCGACCAGCCGGTTCGCCAATCTTAATGCTCGTTAAAATTTTAATAATTAAATATTTTATGTAATTCCTACTTTCATAGCTTCTTCATCAAATATTTTAAAGCTTCAGATTTTGATAGTCATGTAATTCACTTATAATAATATAAAGTCCTTCAGCCAGAACATAATATGTATCTCTCTAATTTTTTGTTAGTTCCGGTAGAATTTATGCTTAAAATTAAAATGGAAATGACTAAACTGCAATTAATATAATAATATTTTTTACAGAAACAAAGCATTTTTTTTAAATAATATGATTACTGATAATAGAGTCACTGAGCGTTTAAACTTTATTGGCACTAAAGAATATCTTTCTTAAGTTATGTAATATCTCAAGAATTTGTCAACAAAATTTTCTCCGATTCATCATAAACAGATCGATTCATTAAAAATGTTTAATTTTAAATGCATCAAACTTTAAGAAAATAAAATGAATCGTTTAAAATAATCGGTCGAAAACAAGTTTAAAAAACTACTTAAAAAACGATGTACTTAAAACTATAAGCATATACAAAAAATATATATAACTAACATAAATACAATTTAATTACAAAAGCATGCAACTAACCTAAAAATAATTTAAATCATCCGTTGATAACGGTTGTCATGGCAACAATCAGAATGCGCATGCGTGAATTTTCTTCGCCAGCTCCGGTAACGCAAATGCGTGAATTTTTCTACGCCAGTTGGGGTAACGCTATGCAGATTATACATTTTTAATTTCCTTTATTCTGTGTTATTTTAATTCAAAAGTACTTCAGAATGAATCTGAAACATGGATTAATTAACAATGTTTAATTTTATCTGCATAAAACATTAAGAAAATAAACAGAATCGTTTGAAATAATCCGCCGAAAAATGTTAACCCTAGCCTCATTACTGTTGGGAGAAAAAAATTTGAAGCCTTACTCATTTGGCGGTGGGGAAAATAGAAGATTTTTTTGGCGGGAAAGTTAGTTTTTAATTAATAATTAAAATTCTAATTAAAATTTCAAAAAAAGGGACCCCAGGTGCACATTCCAGACCTCTAAGGTATGTATGTACCAAATTTGATAGCTGTATGTCAAATGACCTGGCCTGTAGAGCGCCAACTCACACACACACACACGCACACACACACACACACACACACACACACACACACACATTGAGCTTTATTATAAGTATAGATAATAATGTGTTCATATAATAAGGAATTTAATTATTTTTCAGTTATATCAATGAAGATTTTTATGTTTTCACATCTTAATGTTATTTCTCACAATGATTTAGTGGACATTTGTAACAACAAATTTTCTTTTTGTCCGGGATATATCGTTCTTTGTCCTAAATTTACCATGCATATAGTTGAAATGTCTTCATTCCTTTTTATATAAATTTATAATTACTTTGAGACTCAAGCAAACAGAATTGGGTATAAAACTCGTTTTTTTATATGAAAACATAATTATAACAACATATTTGAAAATTCCATTTGGTTTTTATTCCTTATTCAAGTTTCTTTCATTTCTTATCTTGCAAGTGATTTCAAAGTCCAAATAGTATAAAAAATTTACAAATTTCTTTGCAAATTTCCCTCTTTTAGCTATACAGGGTGGATATAATTAAACTTCCCAATAAACAGCATCATACAAAGCAAAGAGATGATGGATTGCAACAAAATTTGGTATATAGACTATACACAAGATGAGCTCCCAGAATTTCGAAAAAAGCTTTTAAGTTTCAAAATGTCCACCAGAGGGCGCTTTTCCGGGAAAAAATTAATTTTAATACAATAAACGACCAAAACGGAATACAGAAACAATATTATTATTTATTGACTAGTTTCTGATCACATTGCCATCGAACAACATTAAGTAAGGTGTATTAGGTAAGGAAAAAATAAGAGTACTCTGTTTGAGAGAAAAAAAAAACAGAAAGAAAAAAAAGTTTGCAGAAACAAGAACAGATTAGGACGAAATTGCACAAGAGGAGCAGTTGTTAATCGTGTCCAGGATGGTATAGGGAAAGGTGATCCATGTGACCATCCTCATTCACCTGCAAAATTTCAAGTCGAAGGACAGTGTGTTCAATAGCAGATCATAACTGATATGCTGTGATGCTCCGCACATGAAGCGTTATGGAGTTCTTTAAGTCATTCAATTTCACAACAAGATACTGTCATCATTACAGCCGGAAACATCGACACAAAACATGACAACTACTGCAAATGTTTCTTGCCCTTACCTGTTTTGCATAAAGCTTCCTCTTCTTCGCAAGCATGCAAATCTCGACATTTTTTTCCTAGATTGACAGCTTTTCCTGGTTTTACATTTTATTACTCATGATTCTTGTTCTGGATTGTTAATATTATTTCTGTATTCCGTTTTGGTAGTTTATTGTGTTAAATTTAATGCTTTTCCGGAAAAGCACCATCTGGTGGACATTTCGGAACAAAAAATTTTTAACGTAACTCCGTGAACGAATGTTCTGTTCGGTCTATACATCAAATTTCGCTGTAATCATTTCATCCGCTGCGTAGTAGGATGCTGTTTATAGGGGAAGTTTGATTATAACCACCCTGTATATGTATCTGACATTGGAAGGTATCAACGGATTTCGATTTATATATCCATTGTTGCTAAAACTGAGTTCTATTTACAATTTATAATCCTGAAAAATCAGAAAATGATTTAATGAAGAAAATGTTATGATCACATTTCAAAATGACACAATTATTTATAAGGACTCTCTAAAGAAATCTAATTTAATACATCTCTTGAGTTTGTTACCATAAGGTAACCCAAACGAGCCAGCAGAAAGTTCTTCTACCAAATATTGCATCTTCTCTATGCAAAGTGTTGCTTACTTTATTTACGATCCTAATTTTTTTAACTTTGGCAACTTGGCATTTTTGAAATCCTTGACGAAATATAGTGAAAAATTAAAGTGATTTTCTTTCGAACTTTGATCATACTAAAAGCTGTATTTGTCTTATTGTTGGCAAAACGCCAACAATAGCAAAACACTAACAATAATGGTACAATAGCTTTCCTCAGTTGAATTGAACCAAACCACTAAAGGACAATGCATTTTAGGATTAATAAATGTAAGACATTTGTATCTTGTGAGATTGACTTTTTGAAATTATTCCGTTTTCCTTCTGTTATTCTTTCAGACAAAAATAGTACGGCATATCTGTTGATATTAATATGATTATTCACAATTCAATTACCATTTATAGCATATATAAAACCTACTAAGACTATTTGGGAATAAAATGGAAGCGTAAGTCCTATGCACTATCACTGATAAGATTTATTTCGAGAATCATCAAAGATAGTTTTACTCAAAATTTTCAAAGTGATTTCAAAGAAATTCAGTTGCCAAATGCTCTCAATAAATTGTAAACTGGCCTCTTATATTTATCTAAATTATCATGGAATATCAAAGTAACAGTTAAGATCGTAGTCTGACTTGACTCCAACGTATAGAATTACTTTTCTGTTTAAATTTTAGGAGAAACTTCCTCACAGTTATATGTTAACTTGGCGAAAAACAGCAGTAGCTTGGCCAACTCGATCAACGTTGCCGAGACGTTGCTAAAGCGGGTACGAATATTGCAGTGAACAGAACATATAAATTTATTTCTTTGACTTAAATTCTTCAACTGGCATCTGTAACCCTCTGGCATATTGTGGGCTTTCTTTCATATATTTTTATTAATATGTTTAAAATAAATACTCTGCTCACGGAAAAACAGCTATATATATACTTTGAAACTGTAATGAAGTTAAAACAGATGTATTTATCATGCTTAAAATGCATATACTATCATACTAAATTTATATATATTATTGGAAACGTAATTTCTTTCAGATTTTATTTTAAGGAATCCTTACTCTTAAGAGTACTTACTCTAAAGTGCCCTTTCTTTGTTTGCGGATTTATTTAGGAGTCAAGCTCAAAGTACTAGTACTACTCAAAAGCTTTAAGTAAATAGTTTTACAATAAATGTGTACTTTTCCCTTGTTTTATTATATTTCATTGAAGCTCTCTGCAAATATATACCCGTAGATATCTTCTGTCTTGGATTCATTTTTGGAAAGTGTTTTATAAAGGGATTTTACCCAAAAAAGATGTAAACCTTAGTTTAGTCACACTTCTTCATTCTAATCACTTTCCAGAAATAAAATACACTTTAATCAATTTTAAGCTCCTTAAATTATATTTTAGCCAAGGTAACCGGAAAAAAATCTCTAGTCGAACGTCAAAACATTTCAGAAAAATAAAAACCGAATAAGCCTAATCCCTCTTCCATTTGAACGTAATATGCTTTAACAGATAAAAACGAAACAAAATGTTGCTGCAAACCATTCCGTCTTCCAATGCATCCTGCACTTTGAATAGAAAATGACCAAGAATCTAATGGGGGAGGGGGATGAAAAAGCAGGTGTCTTTTGGGAATACCCCAATGGGAGAAATGAGCTTGTGAATCAGATTTACGAACGCTATTGATGTTTTGCAGGGGAGGGAAGGTGAAAAAAATAAACATCACTTAAATAAATGTTCCATTGGAAATTGAAGAAGGAAATTGCAAGGTCAGGAGAAATGAGTCTGCTACGCACAAAAAGGGTGTTTTTACCCGTTTCCGTTTTGCATGCGTGACTAGATTGTGGAAAAATTCCTTTTGCTTCGGGTTTTAACTTATAAGGAAATAATAGGAAAGGAATTGGGATTTAGGTTTTCAGAATAGCGTTTCATTTCGATCTGGGAATGGGAAGGGAAAAAATACTTATCTGAGCTGTTAAGGAATATAAACGGGTTAAAAAAGATCTATTTTTTGCCTTTGGAGTAGAATAGTTTGTATTGAAATTTCTAGTTAATTAAAAATGGGGAAGTGTGAAAGAACGTGGAATGCGAATTCTACTTTAGGCAACGAATGTTTATTCATCCAGATTGCTTCTTTTCAACTAGTGATTGCAATATATCTGATTGCCTTCGGAATTGTTATCAGAAAACTTTTGATATCATATATTTCATATTCTTTGTTGAAAGTGAAAAAAAAAATGTATATATTGCTTATAATTATATCAAAATGTTCTATTTCAACACAAAAATTCCATTTATTTTAAATTTAAATAATGAATCAAAGCCCAAAGTTCATTAGTTCTGCATTAGAAGTAGTTTTACTTTATAAAAGAAACAAATGTCTTTTGCTAACAGCTTTGACCGACATAGGATTTTATAAAAATTCCTACGTCATTTTTAACATAAAATTGTGATAGACTTTAAAATCATTTAATTTCTGTGGCTTATTATTCATTCATGTGGCTTCATTTTTATTTATGTATTTATTTATTTTCATTTTTTCATGTAAGCTGAAGACATGATAAATAAACTATTTCAACTATTTAAGGAAATAACTCAATTAATTTTTTGACAAAACAATAAAGATAATTTGAATTTCAATGAAATAACAAAATGTCTTATTAGAAATTGCGTTAAAAAATGAAAAATTGATATCATTAAAAAGGTAATTTCTTAAATTTTAAAATAGCTTTAAAATTAGTTTAAAACAGTAATATTTTTAGAAGTCGTTCCATTACTTAATTCTCCAAATGTAAGTACAATGTAATGGTTTTTGCAATTAACTAGGAGGTATAAATGTGGTAATACTTGTAGAGGATGGTTTTTTGGGGAATCTCTTTAATCCAAATTCAACATCAATGTTGAATTCAATTGAATTTGTAATTTCTTGCAATGTTTTAGAAAAATTGGCAAGGGATTTTTAACCTGACCTAATGAATGATTGTAACCTGTCCATATGGTGAAAATAGTAGATATAAATTATAATCAAGCCGCTGATCAAAATTTGTCATACTATTAATTCAACCGAAAAAATAATAGTTATTGATTTAGTGTGTGCATTCAAATCCTGGATATAAGATTCAGTTTCCTTAAATGCAGAAAACGAATCTTTTCATTTATTTGGAAAAACCAGGAAAAAAATTAAAATACACTAATTTTTTTTAACCTAGCGATGGTTTTTTTTTTTTACCTAGCGGAATGGTTTTATTAATTCATCATAATCACGAATCATATTTATAATTTATTTAAAATTAATGTATTTTCTATTACTAAATATCATTTCAGGAAAATTCATGATGGTTTTTAAATATTAATAAATGTAATTAAGATTTTTATTTATAACAAATTGGCAATTATTTTATGTTTTTTTTTCATTGAAAATATAACATCAGAAATTTTATTGCGATATTTATAATCTATTTAAAATGATTATTGAATAAATGGACTTTAAACAAAGCATATTCTGAAATAGTATAATGAAAATAGTTTATAGAATGTCATAATGTGAAGTTTGAAGATATAATATAAAGACAACGATTTATTTACAATTAGCAACAACTCTATTTAAAAATGAAGTACATAAAATAAATATAGATAAAAATTTAAAAAAAAATTAAAATATTCAGTAAAATAAGGAGTGATTTCGTCAAGAAAACGAAACCTAAGAAAATCTGATAAAAGCAGAAAACAAAATTGAATGGAACTAAGAAAAAAAACTTACGGAATTTTATCTATCATATCTGGGAAACCGTGGGAGAAAATATTTCCTTGAAAATAAATATGCTGGATTTCTGCAAACCTTCAAAATATGAATTGGTTCACTCGTTTTAAAATGTGCACCATTAGATCACTGAAATCCTCCTGAGTTTAGAACTGCATTTATTATATTATGTAATATAACAGAAAAGATTTATGATATCGAGATAATATCTGAACTGTTCTTTAAATTTTTAGAAAATTTCCTTTGTTACTTATAATCAGATACAGAATAGTCATAATGTAGATCCTGTGCCCCTGATGCCTATAACTCTGATTTTATCTAACCATGCGGATAAGTTACTGGTTGGATAGCTTAAATCTATTTCATAGTTCTTGAAGAAATCCTTTCTTATTTTCAAAGAGAAAGTGAATAGAAAGAAACGGAATGTTTTAAACGGAATCTTATAAACTGCAAATTTTCAAATGAGCCAAGCTCGGCATTGAGAAGAAAGATAAGAGTGCAAGTGGGACGATTCTGTTCCATTTTTATATTAATAAATGAATTAAGGTGTATGTACACACTTGAAACTTCGAAAATCGTTCAAAATATCGAATATTTTTTTTTATTGCTTAATTATGTTCTATGATTCTTTAGCTTTCAAACGATACCAAAATGTTGTCAATATTCTAAATATTTCTCGAGTTATAATTATTTTTCTTGAGGAGCTTTCATTAAAAACTTTAGTTATGGTGTTTTAAAAACTCATTTTATGAAGAATGGTATTTTTCCACTATGTTGCTTCATTCAAACAATCATAACTCAACCAGAAATGAACCAATACAGTTATTTATATATCAAAATAATCTGTATGAAATAGCGGATGTTTTGTGCCTCAATCAAAGTTATATTTATTGAAATAAATTTTTAATAGCTGTTTAAAAGTTAAAATCACAAAAAAATCTCGTTTTTTCTATTCGTTGTTGTTGAAAAAATTATTTTTATAAAACTATACATTTTTATAACTTGATTGAGGCAGACAACATAAAGACTAATATTAGGCATAATTTCCAACTAGAATTATGTGTCTGTGTAAATTAGAATTTAAGATATCATGTTTCAAAAAATAGCCTAATTAGCTCATTAAATATTATTTAATTAATTAATAATTAGTGTAATATGGTTTTTTCTCACTGAAATGAGTTTAAACATATATTAATGACCTACTGTGAAAAAACTGGACTTTTAAAGTTAAAATTGAAAAAAAAAATCTTCAAGTGTGTACGTACACCTTAAAATATTCAGTCTCAGTTATGTAATTGGTGATCACAGAATATGTTTTTATTTATGACTTTTTTATGAAAAATAATCTCTTGATTACTGCGATTCAGTTTGAGTTCTGCCACAGATTCAAAATCCTTTGAAGTGAGCTTGTTTCCCCACATATTAAAATAAATATATGTTGATCCGCATTCTAATGTTCTATGTTGTTTTACATTCAAAGAATTCTTATATGAAATCTAAATTTTTCTGATAATCAATGAAAGGTTTTAGAATCCAAAAGGATTTTAGGAAATGTGTATAATATTAAAAAGGGTGATTTTTAAGATTCGGCCTTCTATTCTTGGAATCATTCTGCTGAACTTCAATGAGAGAAGGAAAATTGATGTGACTTGCCACGCACGATTTTCTGCTCACGAATATCGTTAAATGTCATGTCATCTCAAAAATTAATCATCCTGCGATTGATTGATTGACTATTTGGAGTTTATAAGCAAGAACTACATTTGGCAATTCTGCGGAAAAGAAAGGATTTATTATTCCATGAACTTATGGGAAAATTTACTGGAATAAGTAAAATCTCAAATATGCTGATGAAAGAAATTAGATATAAGGGATGAAGAAGTTCTAACAGAGTAGTAGACAAACGAAATAAGGTAAACAAAAAGTAAAATATTCGTTTCGGATTTAAGGAATAAGAAGACATTAAAAGCAAAGTGACTAACATTTGGTTGCAATAGAATATCACATTTTAAACTTCAAAATAAGGCGAATGCTAAATTTCTTTTACTTGGAAATTGTCGATATATAATGTTTTTAGATCTCTTATTCTAAATTTTTTGAACTTATCCACCTAAAGATTTATTTCACATATCGAAATTTATATATGAATAAACTAAAATAAGGATTTAATTCATTTTCTAGAATTAAATTAATATTTTTTTATGAATTATTTTTTGAGATTTAAAGTAGTTTGTTTTTGGATAAAATATATAGGTATCTTTTATTAAAGTGAAATGTTTTTTTTTTTTCGGAACTGTGTTGAGAAATTTTATAGTATGAAATATCGGTTAAAAAGATGAATTCATAAATAATAATCAAATGAAATTTTTATATATCATGAATGCAAGTCATTGAACAGACTGCAATAAGGATCGGACATAAAATATATATTTTTTTGAATACCTCAACGATCCTTTAAGAGGATTATTATCCTAGCTTGTCCGCTGCTGTGAGTTCTGAATGTAAAGCCTCTTGGCATTATGGAAAAGTTAAAGGAGGCTAGAAATTTATCTGTAGAAAATTATAGTTACACATTTGGGAATCGGCCTGAATATATTTTATTTGGTAATACCTCCCTTCAGTTAGGTTATATATATTATTTTCTTTAAACATTATCAAACTTTTTAAGTATAATATTTTCTGCACACTGAGTATATGAGAAAGAATAAAATTTTGTTTCCAATATTCTTTTTTATCTTTTCAAGAAGCATTTTGTTTTAAAATCCGAAAATTGATAATTAAAATTGAATTTTATCGAATGGGGCTGACATAGGGGTTACAAAAGTAGTTGCGGAAGTCTAAGTGAATAAAATAACAATTAAAAATATACAAAATATAATTAAAAATACTGAAATTTTATGACTTTTCTGATGAAAAATACACATATTTACTCTTAAATTCTCATTGGTTTAGAGGATATCTGTTAGCGCATGATATTTCTATAAAATAATGCAAATGATTTCCATGGAATATTTTAAAGGAATCTTAAGAAAAAAAAGTAAAGATTTTTGGAGAAAATCAAATACATACAAAAAATTAATGCTTGATTTGATTTATTTTCATAGAAAAAACTTAAGGTAATTAATTATTTTTTTAAATTTAATTTCTTAGAAAATTTTGTTATATTCCAAACGAAAAAAAAATATGTTTACATTATATTCCTAATATTTATTTAATCTAAATTTAATAGAATCAATTTACAGACCACCCGAAATTAATTATATGGGCAGAAAAATAATTTTATCAAATGCAGAATTTGCAAAACGAATATATATATATGAGTACAAAAACTAATATATTTGTGCCATATATTATTATTTCTTTTGGTTAAAGCAAATAAAAAAGAATTGTTATACATTCTGTGCCATGAAAAAAAAAAAAAAAAGATTTATCTTCGCCAAGAGAAATACATGAAGATAAATCTCCGGCAAACTTTTTATTCCACTTCCTGTAACACGTCGCCTATATTAATCAAGAAAACACTAATTTTCTAAGCCTAATGCTCCGAATCGAATATATTATTCACAGAATTTCCTGAGAAAGCTCCACCATGTGCCCAGTTCCCATCACTCCGCCGTAGATAAGAGTGTCGTAATCCGATGGTCATCATTCACCACGAATGTCGTCACTTTATCTTTACATGAGATTAAGGTGGCTATGAGTGCTGACGTGGACATTCTCATTACTCTGCCGCTGGTGGAGTAACACCGCATTAGCAAATTACTCCGTAACCAACAGATTCTTAGCGGACCTCGAATTACAGGTTTCAGCATAATTGGCTAAGACCGAGCTGATTACGCATGTTGTGCATATGTGAGGAAGAACTTCAGTTAGAATTGGGAAATTCTACAGCCCCCGAGAAATTTCTAGAATAAAAGTCTGCAATGTGGTTGTAGTTGGAGTGGGAAATTAATTTTGTGCCTTTTGGAGGAAGAATGGTAAAATTATCTGAGCGTGAGAAGAATAAGTCTTTTGTACTGTGCAGTTGTTTATATTATTAATTGAATGCAGTAGCACCAGGAAAAAATAATGTATGAATAACAAAAAAGAACTGAAAATTACATTCATTTTATCCTATCTCAGCTTTTACATAGAGTGGTATTTAGTTAGATTAAGCTACTATTTTGAAATAAAAAGACAATTTTGGAGCAGAATGCCCAACAGATATCTAGGGCGACATTAGTTGCCACCAATTTTGTACATTTTCATATACGAAGTACATAAAAAAGAAACTATTGTAATTATTTTTTTTAAAAAGATTTTATAAATTTCAGACCTCTATGGGTCCAAACAGCACATTTTTGGGATTGAGGCTTTTTTTCTCTGTGAATATAATTATAGATACATATTTTCACCATGACAAATGAAATTTGGTTACGTTGTTACCGACACGCAATTTGTAGATGTTTATCCAATTTTAAACTACATCCATTCCGAGGAAATGGGTCTAGCCATCTATCTGAATATTGGGAAAATATTTCTAAAGTATTAGTAATGATGTAATAACATTCTAGAATAAATCAGTAACTTCTAGAACATTAGGCAATGTTCATTAAACTATTAGATATCAGAAAACAATACGAGCAAGAATCCAAAGCAGTACTATTATCAAACCAAATAAGCAGAAACCTGCAAGAATAAAAGAGAAACAAACCCTAAAATTTAAGCTTTCATGGTTAAAGTTAATCGGCAATATATTTTGAAATTCTTCATTACACCAATTCCTGTTGATCTAAAATGTCTGAGCAAACGAGCCAGTTATTCTAGGTTTTGCTATGATTAGAATCACTTTTTTAATCGTTTTAGTGTAATAAACAGACAGATAAATATTCCGAAGTCTAACTACCAGGGCATAGTTATGTATTAATTACAAAACCTTGTACATTTTTAATTTTAATTAAATAATTTTGAAAAAAAAAATGAAAATATTCGTACTTGCAATTAATTTGATATTTAAAAATTAGAATAAAATTCTTTTGCTAGGAAAATATATTTATTTTTGAATAAAAATGAATAATATATTAATTAAAATTATTTCTAAATTGTTAATTTAATCACTATAATTTTGGGAGAAAATTAAAATCCCTCACTTTGTGGATATAAGTCGCGCACGTTGACGATCATGTTACGAAATCGGCAACTATTGTAAGACTACGAAAAAACTTTGAAGGCTATGTTCTTGGTGTTGGTTGGCTATTATGCATCAATATTTTTATGAATACACTTCATAAAGATATATCGGCATTAAACTGAATCTCATCACGAACTTAATTTTCTAATCCATGCCCTCCCTTTCTTACTATCACTTAATTAAATAAACACTTCTTAAATGTGTTATTTCAAATAGATTGTTTTACTTTTTAATAAAACATCTTAAACAGTATCCGAAACTGAATTTTATGATTGTGTAATATATTATTCGGTTGCATAACACAACTATTATTTTTTACTGAAAATACACAATGTAATAGTCTGGAATTTCTTTCTTTATTCCTGAACTCAAATAATTCTAAATATGATTAAATTATTTCAATGAAGATATTTATGCAAAGAAATATATTTTTGCAACATGTCGTTAGTGGGAAAAAAGCAAAACATTAAAAAAAAATCGTAAAACATTAAACATTTCGGTATAAAAGACAGATTTATTGTGTTTCGCTTAAGTAGTATAAAAGAAATGTTGAATTCCTATTAAAATTTGCCATTTAAAAAGGAAATCATTTTATAAATAATAATAATCATTTGGGATATAATTATTCGACATTAAATTTATTAAAAATTCCTTCTGAAAATTTCATTCGGTATAATTCGGTATAATATTCATGTAGCGTTTATTGGAATACATTATTTCATTTTTTTTCAATTTAGTATTTAATCTTAAATAAATGTATTCAAAATACTGCCAGTTGGAGGAAATCTATCAATGTAATGAAATTCGAAGAATGACAAAAGGTTCATATCATCTTTATATTTTCCTTCGATGGTAGAAATTAATTTATTTTTATGAGAATTTTTCATTTGAAGATATAAATTCTTATTATGAATAAAATCTGAGGAAATATACATTCCTAATATATTTTCAAAATCAAAATCAAAATCAAACTTTTCCATTAAAGAATGAATTACATTCGAATTCACTTTGGGTTTACATTTTGTTTTCTTTTATTTTGAGAAAATCTAAATGAAATTTTTTTGAAATGTGTTCGATATTGATAGTTAAATGTAAAACAATTTTTAAAACTTTTACATATTTCCTGCAAGAAAATAAGTTGTATTAAATATTGGACAGGTTTAAGTAAGATATTATATTTAGTTTTAGATACTTTATCATAACGTCTATTAATGGGAATACTTTATAGAATAAGAAAAACAATAGTTGTTATGCAAGATAATAGAATTTTAAGCTAATTTGGTAAGAAAATAATCAGATTAGTAGAATGCAATTATTATAAAAAGTAGTGTATTAACATAAAATACAAATGCAAATTACCAAATATTCTTCATTTCTTTAATTCGAGGCAAAGATAAAATGAATAGTTCAAATGATGGCCTTGAAATATATATATATCTTGACATCCATTCATGTAATTATAAAAATGATTACGAATACATACAACGAAAATAAATTAAATAAGATAAAAATAAACTTCTAACTGTATTCTGTTCTTACAAAATCTATTTTAATTCACTCAACACATTTTAATCCTTTAAACAGTATATTATTTTTCTAATATATTAACAGCATATTATTTCTTACAAAATGTGCTCAATTGTTTTAGAATAAATATAAAACTATTATAGGAAAAAATAGATTACATTTAAATTATAGCTTATATAAATGAATACAGCATATTAAATACAAATTAAATAATTACTTTCTGGTACACGAAGTACAGAAAATATATTGTAATCGTCAAAAACTTCAAACTCAAGATTTTGAGTAATCTTCACTACCTAGATTAAGTAACTACATTGATGATCTGTATCAAATTTGACACCCAATACGTCAGAGTGTTGACCGTCTGTCAGTCTGTACTTTCAGAAGTATGTAATTGCGATAACTCTAAAATACAGCGACTTAAATAAAAAATGGTATGCGATTTTTTGACTGCAATTGTATTTTATGTCAAATATTGGATCCAATTGGTCGGAAAAAACATGGCTGAAACACAAATAAGATTTTCAGACACCATTAATCGTATTCCAGAGATTAATCGCCAAATAACTCGCCAGTGATCACAGGATAGATTCAGTAAAAATGCTAATTTCGCGCCGAAGTTCAACATTTCGTAACTATAGTACGCCAATGCTATGCAAAGCGTTCTCTACCTTTGCAGGTGTAAGAGATAATCTTTATTAGAGAATATACAAAAAAGTTTAGGAGAAACCAATTCCAAAAGTGGGTTTGACATTATAATTTATTTCATAAAATGAAAAGAAAAGGAATTTAAATCAAAACAAATTATTCGAATTTTGTAATTCTTTTCGAAAATTACAGATAAATTAAAATCAGATCAAAATATAAAATTTGAATAAAATTTAAAAAAGAAAATAACGATAATAAAGTTTTTACTTTATTTTCTAAAACTTTTTAACTCTCTGAACTGTATTCTGAAAGCAAAAGCATGTTCATTTTTTGCTACATTTTTGTAATTGTTTTAACACATCATTTTCATTTGTTTTCAAATGAATGTAAAACGAATATGGAAATATTAAATTTGGTAAGCACATAAAAATAAAATTACTCATATATATGACAAAATAATGATGGAAGCTATTTAAACGCTTTTTTTACGAAACAGAAATGCTTTTATTTTATTCTCAAACAAATAGAACGACAAAGAAACGGTGAAACACATTTACGTCTGCTTGGACCGTAACATTCAACCAAAGTTAATGCTCGTAAAAGGTTTTAAAAGACCGAAAGGCGTTATTTAGGCGATTTACTGGGAAAATATGTTTACAATTACCACATAAAGTTCGCTGACGTTAGCTGAGTTATTTGCCAGTTTCCGGTTGAAGAAGAGATTTATTTTTTCGTACTGAGAACTAGCTGCTCAGTGATCTAGAAATTGCTTCTATAAACTTCTAAATTCTGTGTTCCTTATTTTCAAATTTGACTAAATATATTTTGCCTTAAGACAAACTGGATCGCTTATTTATCGTATTTAACTGACGGTAATGATCTTAGTCGGTCTTTTATTCAGTGTATATTTTTCTGACTGTTGAAGCAGATGGAGTTAAATTGCTCTATGACTTAGTAAACTGAGGGCAAATGCATTTTCTTATTCTCAGTGACTTTCAGCCATAAAGATTTTTAACAGTTAACATTTTAAATTGTCGGACTTTTATAATGTCTTCTTGAACATCGCATTACTTGATAAAAATGCTAAGAAGTTTGAAAAACTTAAATTATTATTTTACAGGAAAAGCATTATTTAATTAATTTTTTTCAGCTAATGCTGAACGTTAAGGTTTAATAAAATGGTGATAAGCGAAAAATAATTGCTAATAAAGATGTAAAATGATGACATATTTATCCTTATTTAAGAATACAATATTCATGAAAAGAGTTTATGCGTGTTTTTGTTTATATTTCTTACCCCTTCTTTGCATGATGATAGAAAGTTCCATCATAACATTTAGTGAACAAAGTATTGTACTCAAAACAGTTGTACTGTAAGTTGGTTATTACTGACAACTTTTTCCACAACTATTGAGTAATAAGGAACTTAGCTGTAAAAAAAAATCAAATGTCACAATCATTATAGCGGGTTCGAACTTTTCATTCCACTATTTGTTATGGTTGGAAGAAACATGCAATTTCTTGACTATTTTTTATAAGTAATCTGAGATTTTTTCTCAGAGAGAGGGACGCTGTTTCTTTTACTGAGCTTAACATGTAAACTTGCATGATGATGGATATTTCCATCATACTGGGTTTTTTTTATTATTTTATATCATTAATTAATACTAGGATTTTTTAAAGCATTCCTTTAATCTAGAGCAAAGCATGCATGGATAATAAATCTTTGAAAGATGGGAAATATCTCGGGTTTCTTGCTTATTTTCTAGCTACCATGCTTTCATCTTCAATCGCCATATTCAAATGCTGAATATATTCATTTTTTGCATTATTTCATTCATATGAAGTTTCAGCAGATTTCCTATGAACGCTTACAAACCAATCATATCTCAAATTACCTGGAGGCAGCATAACATTATACACAAAAATTCGCCTAAAATTAGTCTTTATAAGTTAAACCATCATGCACAATTTATAAGCAAATTAATTAATCATATTAAATTCATTTCATAATAAAGAATCAAAAATTGCAAACAAAACACACAAGAAAGTTGCATGGTTGGACATGAGGTTGCTTGAAGAATGATTTATTGTCTTTGGAGATTGAAACTGAAACTCTCTTAATCTTAACTCTTCAAACGCCTTTCAATTATTTAAAGAATTAATTGCTGGAAAGGAAGACCACGGCTAGTGGATGGTTACAGGATTTTCTTTGCCAAGAAAACCCACTAGCAAATTATGAATTGCAAAATCCAACACTATTTAATCAAATTAGCGAAAAAACATTTGACTCAGACAAATAAGAAAGAAACTATGTCTGATGAGAACAACTGAAATGATAGAAGATGTGCAAATATATCAAGAGAATTATTTGGACACAGCCATTATTTATTACAGTTTCATCAGACATGAATGACAGCTGCCTGTCTGGAGATAATGCTTATACTATTCCTGTATTTAACCGGTGTAATTATCATTAAAGGTCAGACATATAACTCCAGCCCGAGGATCCGCGTCTAACTTACTAAACCAGATTAAATAAATATGTCTATTCTCAAACGGTAGACGTCATTTCGATGTAACGTTCATCCATTTTCATACCAGATGGTGAGATGTTTATCATAACAACCATTATTTAAGCAAAAATTATATATCTTTATCTGCTTCTACTGCTGCTTGTTATTAATTCGAGAAATGTAGAAACTGTTTTGATTATTTTTCTGTAGAGCCCGCATTATTTATTTATTTTAATTTCCAATTGCATTGTAAATGGGCTCATCATTGTTGACGAAACCAATGAATCTGAAAACTCATTCATTATTTATTCATTCATTAAAGAAAGGAATTAATTACATGTGTTATTCACTTTCAGATATCTCTTTCTTTACTCTACGATATAGATTATTGGATAAATAGGAAATCACATGCATACTTAAGCGACACAACCTAATAATATATCACGTTTAAAATTTAGAAATATAGCGATTCATTTTGGGGTAAAGACATCCAGCATTTCGGGGAAGAATTACATCAGTATGAAAAAATTAAACTCTTTGGTATACATTATGATATTTATTGCAGTAAACTTGCTATTACAAGTTATAAATATTATGAATTTTGTTAACAGTATGTTTTCTTTACAACTTCGGTGAACTTTCATCTGAAATTTGTTTCGGCTTATTATTCCTTAGAAGAGCAGTGTAACATTGTACAATATTTTCCTTACGTTATTGCCTAATGGGCATTGTGTTTGAAATGGAAGCATAAGTTTAGGAACAGGTGATGTTCGAATATGGTTTAACATTTTTAAATAAAGTAAAATTAAAATTGCTCAATATGTCCTCCTTCATTTTCAACAATATGCTCTAATCGGGGAATCATATTTTCTATAGATGACCGGAGTAATTCTGCCGTAATATTAAGAATATTTCGCCGAATGCTGTTCTTTAGATCTGGTAGAGATGATGGCCTTTGAGGGTAGATATTGTCCTTCAACTAACCCCACAACCAAAAAGCCACAAGGGATAATGTCCAGCGAGCGAGGAGGCCATGCTATTGGGAAATGACGGCTGATAACTCGTGCTTCTGTGAAATGCTGTATTAACAATCGCTTTATACGACGATCAATATGAGGTGGTGCACCATCCTGCTTGAAAATGATGTCTTGAAGCCATCCACGCTGTAGAAGAGTTGGAATTACAAAATCCTTCAGCATATCATGGTACCGTTGTCCTTTGACGGAACAGATTTGGATTCCATTTGAAGTTTTATCTCTTCAAAGAAATACGGTTCAATGATAACGGTAGCTGTAAAACCATATCATACTCTCACTTTTTCAGGATTCAACGTTTCTTCCTAGATAACGTTTCTTCCTAGTTTTCTTCCGCCCAAATTCGGCAGTTGTGGGTGTTAACTTGCCCAGTGAGACAAAAATAGGCATCATCACTCCACAGAATATTCCATGGCCAAGTTGTGTCAACCACCATTCGAACAAGGAACTGAAGTGCAAAAGTTTTATGGACCTCTAAGTCCCCGTCCTGCAGCAGGTGCAAGACTTGATTTTGTATGGGTAAAAAGACAAAATATGCCGTACAATTTTTCGTATAGTTGAATACAGCAAATCGAGATCCCGGGAAACAAATGACAAATTCACACTATTATGCGGCGATCGATTGATGGCTTCAACAAGCGCGGTCGCAACATTTTCGACGCTGGAAGATGGGACTTTTTTTTTCGTCGCTACCTGGAAGAATACCAAGTTCAACAGTTTCTTTCAGATTGCTGTATCATCTTGCGTAGGACATCTGGAGACACTGGACCTCTTCGTATCTGCTTCATACGACGAAATTCCTTTAGAGCTGCAACGAAATTTTGTTGGTTCTGATAGAACAATTTCACTAGTAGTGCTTTTTCTTACAACGTAGGCATAATGAAGAGAGAAGAAACTAATGTTCGTGAAGAATCCGCCTTCTTTTAATCTAAAGCAAAATGGTAATAGACATGTGCTGTAACGCAAATTATGTTTCTCATTTTCGATATATGCAAATAAATGCCATTTTTGTTACAGTGCCATCTATTGGTGAATCTGTGTACTAATTTTTTTTTTCAATTAATACATGTAAAGCGCATCATCTGAATAATCTGTAGTTTAATGTTATCTTATTTGGACCAATAGAACGCTTTTTAGAGCACTCTGAATTGGATAACTTATTTCTTTCTAACCCTATACAATATAACATTTTCTCGAGGTAAATATATTTAATTTCTGATGCTAAAAATACTAGTGTATTAAAAAAAAAATTGTAAATACTTTTTAGAGAAATCATAAATTAGGATTATTGCAGTATAATTAATTACAGTGAAATTAATTTTATTCGATTACTTCTTTCGATTTTTTAAAAAAATATATTTCACCTCCGTTGTTTTAGTGTTATCCAAAATTTTGTCCTTTCTTCTCTGATCTGAAATTTCTGACTGATATAAATCTGAAATTTCCTTATCTGCTTATGAAAATTTATTATAGCTTATCTCCAAGAATTATTGCCTTCCATTGATATTTTTTTTCATTATACATACATATTCAAATCTTACTACATATTATCCCACAGAATTAACTATAATAAATATTGATATTGATGTAAAACCTGAAAGAAAATTTATTTTTTATTTCTTTTTATTTTCAAAACAATGAAAAGCAACTTTGATAGTAAAATGACCTGAATAATTTAACAAGGAAGATATTTTTGATTTTTAATTGATTATATATTGCTTGTCGGTATCTTATCTGAAGAAAATAATAATATGGGAGAGAAAATAAAATTCAGTTAAAAAGAAAACACGTTTTTAAATCTAAAATCTAGAGATGCTTATGTTGACTCAAATATAAAATCTATTTATCAAAAATGTATGTATGACGTATAAAAATAAAGCACCATGTACAGATAAAAAGCGTTTAATAATTTCAATACCTAAAGATGGAATATTTGCTGATATGAAAGTTTTTCCACCTAAGAATTGTTTGAGAAGTTTTGTTGAATTTGATATTTATACCTCCATCATCATAATTTTTACGCAAATATTTTTTTATTATTATTTTATAGCTATATAACCTTTATTCTCAATTTTTATATCACCTTTGATTTTTAAATTCTGGTAAACCATTTGTCTGAGAATTCATCTAAAGAATATCTTTCCTCTAACTTTTTATTAAACTTTTCCCGATTTGAATGTCATCGAAATTATAACTACAACATAAGCTCACCACTGAAAGATCGATTGTTGAGAAGTCGCTTTTTAAAGTACTTTGGAGTTTCAGTACTGACCTTCCTATTTATATAAATATATATTTTATTCTTTAGGGCTTAAGAAAAAAAACTTTAAAAGCGTTTGGAAGAGTAAAATATCGTTTCCTCTTTGGTTCTTCCATCTATCCCACCAACGAGTGGTGCTGACTGGGAATCTGAAAATAACTCCAATAAACTTCTCAAGATAAATTTATTTTTTTTCCTCGTGTTTTTAAACGCATAGCCAACCTCAAAGCCGTCCATTCTCTTACGATAGTTTCTTGGGCGGGATCAATATAAGACTTCGAAAAGGGTTTTACAGAAAGTCTCTACTACGTATGAGGAGAAAGGAATAAGCAGGAAAAAAAGTTCACATCATCGACCTGAAAACTGTGCCAAAAGTTTTGGCGCGCATTTGTATTCTTGGGTTGAGATGCTGCTAGAGTATTTCGATTCTTGCTTTTTTTTATTCCTGTTGTCAGTGATCTCTTTTTTCGTTCCACTCTAATTTTGCATACTCTTCCATGAAATATTTTTTTTTTATTTTTTTTTATATTCTTTCGCATCCTTTTCAAAGAGATTTTTCATAGAATTGTAAGGAATAGAATACGAATATTATTCACCATTCATTCACCGATTTTTTAGGTCGATTTCACCAGCATATTAATCTTTCTCAATTGTAAGCGTTTTTAACTTGAATGTTATTTTGTATGCGAATTTCTGGATTTGCTGCTATTTTAACTTTATACAATAAAACTGTGATTTTGGCTCAGATATCCATTTTTATTTCTTAAAAAAATAATTCTTTAATAAAAAAAATGTAAAGAAATTTATTTTTTAAACTTGCAAATTCCGTCTACTTTCTTCTTCAATGTATTTATATTTATATGGTGGTTTAAATATAAACTATATCGCTGTATATATTTTGAGGACTAAGACGGAAAGATAAAGAAAGGATTTGTGAGTTCACACTTTTTTTTATCGAAAGTGAACTTCAAGATAAGGGTTTGAAGCTGTGTGGTTTATAATTTAACGGCGACAATAAAAATTCATGTATAGTTAGTAGAATATTTACAATTAATGTTTTTACACGAAATATCCGAAGAAATGTGTGTGTGTCTGTCTTGATTCATATAATGCTAATCAAGATCGGAATGTAATGAAGCTTCCAAGATGTCATCTGAAAAACATCCTTCAAACCGATATGATGACAAGATGGCAAAGGGAATGGGAAGAAGGCGAAACAGGCCGCTCCACATTCAACATAATACCGAAAGTTTCTCTCTACGCGACCAACTGGAACAGAGCGGATGTCCTTTTCTTCACTGGACACGGCCCATTCCCGACATACCTACACAGATTCCACCTGGCCAACTCTCCTTACTGTAGCTGTGGGGAGATAGGATCCCCAATTCACTATGCCACCGAATGCTTACTGACTCACTCATGGCACATGAGAAAGCCAGAAAGAAGTCTCGAGGAAGAATGGTACAGGAGAGTTGCATCGAATACCCTTTCACGCGGTAAGATCCACTCCATAGTAAACCATATTCATAAATACCAAGATCTCTTCAAGACTACACAATAGCTGAGACCAAAATGCCACTTGTCAAAATCAGCCGAAATTATGACTACAGAAGTCTCTCAAAAGTGCAGTTCTGACGAAGGAAATCAAAACCACAGGACTCAGAAGGACGTTACAGATTTCTGACTCTTCAGTGATTATTTATATGCTTATACATGTCATACAGATGTTCTCAATGTAACTTATCAATTTTTTTTCAGTTAGTAATTTCGTTTCTCTGTAAGTTGAACCTACAGTGACCATTTGTTTAAGTATCCTTGTCACCTCTATTCGGTTATTACGTCACCAAAAAATTAAATACAGTCGTGTAGGATTTGACACCGATGGGATTCTCTCTGGAGAACCCTGGATGGTCTGTCGTCTCTTTCTTTCTACCAACAATTTCAATTTCTTTCTTTCTTTTTTTTTCCTTCCATCTTGTGCTCATCCAACTGGTTAGATAACTTAGTGTTATAGGCACCGGGGGCACAGGATGGCGTTATGTTACGTTATGTCTTGATTCATAAATTAATGTATTAGCATTATAGATGAGTAATCAGTCACTTCCCATAGCAGAGAGACCCATCCCCCGATAAAAATTAATGTATTCTCCTGAAGTTCTTCTTAATTCATTTCTTTCCCCGTGATGTTCTTTTAACTACATGAGATTACATTTTTTGACTCTGTCAATCATAAAAAGTCCCCAAATACCAAGTTGGCGACCTAGACACCTGCATTTTATTTCCGATATTTCTTCTCTTTTCATTAAGTGTAAAAGATGGAATTCCAGTGGCTCGTATTTCTTTAGTTAGAGGCTCTCACCCTGTTGGGTTTGAGGGACAGGGATGTTTTCGGTGAAATCTCAAACAATGTTCGCGAATACATTTGCTTAGTACCCGTCTGTAAAGCGAATTCCTGTTTGACATAACAATCCCCTTAAGAGAACGAATATTTTGGAAGGGATAACTTTTTTTGAATATTTGAAAGTGAAACTCCGATGCCCCAATATTCTGAGATACCTGAATTTGAATAATTTTAAAAATGAGAAATTTTACTTAATGTATATTACTTTGTTTATCTTATTTAAATTTTTCCAGTAAAGTAACAAAATTCATTGTAATAAAAATAATAAAATACTTTTTTAATTATTTTTATTGCTTACAGATAAATTCAGTAATACAATAATTATTTTATAAATTATTATTTCTATAATGATTATGTCGATTGACAAAAATATGCCACATATACCACATGTACCACAGTATGACAAAAATATGCCACATGTACCACAGTATGACAAATATAAGCCACATATACCACATGTACCACAGTATGACAAAAATATGCCACATGTACCACAGTATTACAAAAATATGCCACATATACCACATTCATGTCGATTAACTCATATTTATTTTATCTTTTACAACGGCATCAATTTGTGAACTAATGGGAACTTCGCTATCATCGGATGGGAGAGTAATTATAGCAATCTCTATTTTATGTTATCTGCAGTTCTAAGACATAATACTCATTAAAAGATTCCATTTGTTCTTTGTCAGTAGGATACTTATAGCTCAAATAACTTCTCTGCAGGTGTGAAAATAAAAATATTATCGATGATATATCATTATTTTAAATTTAGTTTATAAAATGTTCATAATTTTTTTCGTTATTTTCAATTATTTATCCCATATAAGTTACTGATTATTGAACCATCATTAGTTTTAGTTACTAATCGAATGTATTTATTGTTTTCCGTAGATTACAAATTATAATGAAAGATAAAAGAAAAGAAATTCTTAGATAAATGTAGAATTATAATATATCGTATAATTTTCAGTAAGCAACATGTCGATATTTTTTTTGTGTGTGTATTTTCTCAAAGAATATTATTACGATGGATTAAAAAGAAATTCAAAATTCATGCTACAGTGCTAATAATATCTTTAATAGGAGCATATTAATATCTAATTTATTTCGTCTAAAACTTAAAAACTAATAAAAATGCGGTATAGGGAAAAAAAATCACATTCCGACAGAATAATTTTTAACAAACAACAGAGAGAATATTGCATAGAAATTCTATGCAAAAAAGAAATTCTTACAATTTATATAAACTCTTTTTTCTGCTTTTTTCTAATAATTACTTATCAACAATAAAAGAATAACTATTTAGAATTTAATTTACAATTTAGACAAATAGGTGAATATTTTTTAACTCCAGTTTTAAATAATCGTCTGAAGTTTTATTGAATGAAACGTTAATCTGAATCTAAAATATTTAAGAACTGTTCTTTATTTTAAATTTAGTTTTTATTAATATATTTTTTTATTTTGAAATATATTAGGGCCAGTAATTTTGTGATAGCAGTTAATTATTAATTAAATAGAAATTATTAATTATAGTTATTAAGATTAACTATTAATCATAATTATTAAGAAAAACTATTAATATAAGAATGATTAATACACTTTTCTAATTTCATCTTAAATTGAAATTACAGTAAAATATTTCAAAAACTTCAGAACTACCATTATAAACTATCATATTTTTGAATTTATTTAAAAAATATTTTAATTGTTTAAAAATATAATTACATTTTAATACCATACCATTTACGCATTTTAATAGAAACAAAATAACAATATTTGCTTTATAGTTTTGATAACTGACTAGCATATCTTCACCTTACTTATTTTTATTTTTATTTCTATTCATATAAATTAAAATGTCTCAAATGGGATTTTGTGAAGTGCAACCACTTTACTAGGAAATATTCTCCTAGTCAACTTTATTATTATTATTTTTTTCATTCGTAGGCGTAAAGGTCGCACTAAAGCTCGAAGCAGCACTAAATAAATATTCAGACTTCAAATATCACTTTCAAACATAATTTGTTTGCGAATGGTAAACATTTAGCGACACACTTTGAAAAATACCCCCAACTTTTTTGCTTTGTTTGCGAATCGAAACAAATACCACTTCGGGAATCCTCAAAATCTATGTACTTTCCAAAAGAATAAATTTTCCCCTCGCAGCTATTACAGCATTTTCGCCCACTAAATCGGACTTGAAAGGTAAATGCTTGAAAAAAAAAACTTTTTTCTATCCAACGTGCTTTAGATCATTTACTTTGTTACTGAAGGAAAAGTCAGGCTTAAGAAGGGATCGTATATCTTGACTCTAACTTTCAAAGACGTTGGTATTTTCCAGGGGCATGGGGAAAAAAGGATGCGATCGATACATCCCAGGGTCGTGAATTTTCTATCGTCCCCAGAGAATGTCGTTAACTGGACCGGAAGTGTGTTTAAAGCCATGGTTCCGCTAGGACAATGCAAACATGGAAACGACAAAAAGTTGAAAGGTCCAAGTTAAAGTTTGATGCTGTGCGGACATGTTTGTTTAGAGAAGAACGTAATTTTGTTTTATAGGCCCGTGAAAATGTCCTTTACTTGCAGTCTACTATAGGAGCGTTTGTTGCTTTTTTTGTCTCAGTAAAAGCTGATAATAGATTCCTATTTTTCAGATGTTTATGGCAGCCTCTGAATTAATTTTGTGATTAATTATTAAATTTTAGAAATTGTTTGTTATTTCTTGGTTTACGAAATATTAAAAACGAAGATTAAATTACAGGTTTTTAATTTTGCTGTTATTTGATATCAGTAAATCAATTCTGTAATTTAATTTTTATTGATAGAAGATAAAAATATTAGATAATTATCTACATTTAAATAAAAATACACTTTAATTTGAATTCTTCAAATAAAACAGTACGTAATCACTTCTTTCATAAATGATAAAATGATCGATTATTTTAAAGGTTATTTTTTCATTTAGAGCACAAGATTAGGACAAGAAATTAGCCTTATAAATTTACATTTTAAAGATTAAGAGATTTTTAATCTATATTGATACTACAAATTGCTAATTTTCAATGATAGTTGATGAAAATATATGTTACATGCTTATTTCAAAGATGTCAAATAATATGCATCAATTTTTAATTCTCTTATTAAAAAATCACTTGATTGAAATTGTTGCCTATTATCAAATAATTTGCAGAAAACGATAATTTTTAAATTGATGCACAATAAAATCATTAGATACAATCTCTGTTGGTCTAAAGGATATAATACTTTCTAGTTCTATTTCTGTTTCAGAAATTAAATTATTGTCTAGTCATTTCATTTGCATATGAATACCGAACACATACGTATTTTTTTTTCTTTCTTTTGATTCATAAGTAATTTTTTCATGCATTAGGTTCGATAATATAAATATGGCGCTTTTTTTGATTTTGTTTTAGACATTTTTTTAACGTTTCAAAAATATGTAAAAAAAAAAGAGTGTCGTATAGAGCAGAGGATTTCTCTTTTTGTGAAATAATCAATGTTTTGTAGACTTACATGTTTTAACATTTACGGCTTTTTTTAAATAAAAGACTATTTTTGTATTTACCTTATAATTAGGCCAAATGAAGAAAATGTTTCATCTCATGAAGAAAACTGCGTAACACAAGTTGGTGAATGTTTGAGACAGACGGATTTAAAGTGCATTAATACGTCTATACAGTGTGATTACAACAAAGATCTCAATGGTCTGAACGCCGTGACCTATCCACAGGCCATTTAGTCTGATGCTTAAATTCATAAAGAAGTTTAAATGCATATTATGTCACGAAAAGTAATAACCACTTTGTAAATGTTAGGCTCATTAAATAGAACATTTATATGAAGTTTTTGTCAAAGGAATTTCAGATTTATTAGAAGCATAATTCAAAAACTAAAAAATTAAAATTTATAAAATGCTAAAATAATAATAAGAAATCCACTTCAAAACGCTGAAAATATGAAGGCTTTTAACGTTGTAAACGATAGGAAAGTCAAGTGTACACATGGCATACTTTTTATTGCATACTTTTCAGATTGCTCATTATACAATGCTTTGTAAACATACACTACATTCTCTAACTACATTTCTACAATTGAAATTAGGCACATGGTATTTTTGGCACATTTTCCTTATTAATATAAACGAGGTCGGAGAGCTGAAAAAAAATGTAGTAAGTGCATGTGGCTAGGATATATATCCTAGCCACAATGTTGAAATATGAAGTTTTTAATGTAAAAAACAATAGAAGTGAGCAGCATGTATAAATAACTGAAAACTATACGCCAATAATGATGTAAATACCACTAATGTACCATGGAGAATGTAATAAGTTAAATTATAACTTGTATGTAGGTAATGAATAAGTATTATTGATCTAGATGAAACAATCTGAAATTGATTTTTGTTCTACCATAAATAATTTATAATTGGTAGTTATAGTGTTTCTATTTACTTCATTAATTCTAGTTACAGTATTTTCCATTCTAATTCAATTGCAACTTTTCTTGATTTAGATTACTATTCGATATGTTGACACAAATTTGAACGGAGAGATATTCCCTATGTTATCCGAAATGCCTTTGCAATTTATAGAATATTTATATTACCTACAGAATATTAAGTTTAGTCTTAATATTTTGAATTCTCTCTTTTAAGTACTATTAAATTTATCTAACAGTATGTAAAAATTCTCAAAACAAATCCTTCAAAAACGCCAAACAAATAAAGAGATTAACATAAATTTATCTGTATTTGTTCCATGGAAACCATTAGTACACAAAGTCCGTAACAATGATTTCCGTTTTAATACACAATACCACCTGAGACTCATCTACTCGAAATTCAAAACACGATAAATTTCCGAAATTGCATGGAAAACAAAATTTATTAAATCTTTAAATTAAGGAATAGGTTAACTTTTTAAGTAAACAGGAATTGAAACTATCTGTAACTATTTTCAATAATGGAACGTTGCTACAGATAGATACTTTATATTCCTTTACAAAGACCATCAATTAATTAGTATTTTAATAAATAAGGAATTTAAAATATATCTCTGCATATCTTGGGAATAATAGAAACTTTCTGTTGCTTCATATATAGCATATTTAAACATTTATGAAACTTACATTGACAAATAGGTTTTAAAGTTATTAATCCCTTTATTAAACATTGATTGAATTGTAAATTTGGTCCAATCTTTAAAAAATGAAATTGTCTATAAATTCGATAGCAAAAGGAGGTGAAATTTCAAATGTCAGTTGGCTTTATGTTGAATCTATACAAACCATTAAAAAGAAATTAGATCTTGCCTAACTGATTAAAAAAATATTTATATCTGCGTTTTCAAGGTCAAAATCTCAATTTTGCTTTATTTGTTTTTTGAAAGATGGTATTCACAATCAAAATAATATAAGGAAACAAGGATTTTTTCAATGCATAACCGCAAACTATACTTTATTTTCAATAAAATTTTATCTATCATTTATATGATGCTAATTATGTAAATATCATTTACTAATTAATATTCATCCAAAGAGATTGTGGTGTTATCGAATTAATTCGTTTACAGGTTTTCAAATGGACATATTACAGAGACATACAATCTTTTGAGCTTTTTCATTTTATATCTTAATAAATGTTTACAATTCCGGTTATAATGCTGTATGCAGCATTTCAACTAGTGATTTTTTCAAGAGTAACTAATAGCTTTTTTAATTTTCAACTATTAGCTATTATGCATTTTTCAAAACATTACTATATAACGAATAAATAGTATATATACTGACTCTTATTAATATATTTCCGTTTGAAGAATTTAGCTCGGTATACATTTTTTGTAGAAAGATCACATGTGAAATTTTATCAATGAAACTGGTTTCCAGTTGGATCCAGTATGTTCACTAGTAGGATGTATATAATTCAAAAATTCAGAGTGATAGAAACATGAAAATTCAACAAAATTTATGCAAATATTTTGATGATAACAGTTTTTCTTTGTGAGCTTCGTGTGCAAGGAAGAGAAGAAAACAATAAAGGCGCTTCAAGATATGAGAAGTCAACCTGAAATGTTTGATTTTTATTTAAAAAGTATGGAAGCAATCTTTTGAATAAAATATAATTTAGCATTCATGAATTTTATTCATTAGATAAGAAAATTTATCAAAATATGAAAGACGAAAACCGGTGTCTGAAATGAAAGAAAGGAAAAGAAAGGGAAAATAACATGCAAAATCCATCATAAAATCAGAATAGATGACATCTTGAAGTGACAAGTTACATGTATAACATTTGGCTATATGTTATCTTATTTATTTTGTGACATCACGATCTTTTTCTTTCTCTAAGCATTCCATTCCAAAAACTGATGTATCGTGCATCATATAACAACTACATAACATTTAATCTCGACAGTCTGAACAAGCGGTGTAATCACCTCAATGTTATCGTGAAAATCAATCGTCGCGATAGCACTGAGGTGAGAGCAAAAGTTTTGTCTCTACTGGTTCACCATACAATTTCTTCGGAAGACATGCATTCCGTCATTCCAATCCATATCATTATTACTCCCCCAAAGGAAGCGAGAGTCAGCCCCATACAGAAACATCAAGGTTGTCTTTTAGAAACCAGGAGTGATCTTGCTGCTATTATATCCAAAAGAATTATAATGCAATATTCCAACTGCTAAAATAAAAGCAATTATTGGTGAAAACTTTTCAATACAAGAACTAACTTCCATCTTAAGATAAAGAAAGATAGAGCTAAAATTAAGCAGTGTAATTTAATTTTTAAGAAAAATCATAAGGAATGGAATTATTTATTTTTTCTTTATATTATATTTAGTAATGTTTACTGGTCTGAAAATTATTTTAATGCTTTTGTCTTAGCAAAATGTTGAATAATAGGCATATATTTAAAATACTTTCATTATTTACAGATAATATACTTATATCTTGTTAAAATGGATATAATTTAATAATCGTTTTTTCACTCATTTTTTTTTATGTACAGCTATATTTTTCAAAAATTCAATCCATGTTTCTTCACTGTTTCAATAATTTCAAAGTATAATGATAGGTTCATTAATTAATTTAAGTTAATTATAATCAAGAAAATGTCTTTCCTTAATTAATTTCAGAATAAATTCTTTAAATATTTCATATTTTTTAAAAAAATATATAAAAATATAACAAAGATTAAAAAATAGAAAATTATTTAAATCAAAGCATTCTAAAGTGTTTACAAAAGTGCTTCTTAAGAACTGCTTTTAATTAATTAACTTTATTTTAATTAACGTAATTTATTATTCATATTTAGTATGTTTACTGGCTATATAAACCTGAATATTTTGAACAAAAAATAATGCTTTATCTTACAGTGGAAACAAAAAAAAATGAAGAAAATTAACAATTCTGAGTGTTTACATTTTATTTTAGCTGCATAAATACATCCTAAAAATAAAATATATTCATAAAATATATATTTAATAAAAATAATACTCACATTTTTGAAATGATGCTTGGATTACTTTTTATTTCATTTTCAATAGCGCCAAAAGTTCAAAATGTCACAATAAAAATAGAAAGCTGAATTTTTTTTTCTCTTTTTTTTTCCTATACTGGAAAACTAAGAAATAGTGATTACCTCTTTGATTTATGAATCTACCAATGATATCATCGCTATTTTTTCTTACTGGGTTAGGCTTGATTCCATTTAAGTATAATTCTTCCATTTTCTTGGAATCCTCTGATTCCTTTTTTTATAAATATTTGGCTCGTTTCTCAGTAACACCTGGCATTTCTTGAAAATTCTTACCACCTGTCTTGGAAAATACTATATCGAGTTCAGCTGAATGTATCGGTGCGTTGCTATGGGAAACAGTCAATCTCTTCCGGTTTGATGCAATGCCTTTCTTCCATTGAATTTACATTTTATAACAATTGGAGACAAAAATATTTTAGCTATCAAATAAAGTTTTATTGTCAAAAATTTTTGAAAGATATTATGAGTCGATTAAATTGCTTATTTATGCAAATTATTGTGCAAATATATTTTATCCATTATTTCAATTTATTTTAACATTTCAAAGTGAGGTTATATTATTATATTAAGTCTGTCATCATTGTTTGTACATAGCGATTATATTATAATTCGATTTTCTTACAATTATTTCTTTCTTTTTCTTTTTACTCAAGATTATAATGAATAATTTTTTTTATTATATTGGAGAGATTTTTAAAAAAATTAATCCCATTAAATATGCATGCCTTTTTTAAATACTGCTCATGATTTTTATATATTTTATGGTTATAAAGAATGCTTTCTATAACAAAAAATATCGGAAATCTGTGGAGATTATGCATTTGTATAAAATTGCCTTTGATTTCTTTGGAATGATTTGGATAAAGTTTAAGTGAATTCCTAGTAATTTATTAAATTTCTATTGGAAGAGCTAGAATTCGAGTAGCATATGGTGCATATAAAGTGATTTTATTATTTCTCTTTTTCAAGTTTCCAAACATTTTTTTTCTAGATCTTTTTACCTTTTTTTTTTCTTTGTAGGCATCACATTAGAAATTAATTAATAACATTGTGAAAAAGGAAAAAAAAACATATTTATTAAAAAAACTCTAAAAATAAAATTAGCAATAAAGGAAGTTACATTCTTTTTTTGCATACTTGCTGGGCAAAAAATTTAGAATTTCCAATAACGAATTTTTAAGAAATAGATATTTGATTCAAATCCTTTATATAATAATTGCCAAAGTTACAAATAATTTAAAGCCTAATTTCTTCAAATTATTTCTTGTAGAATATTTAGCATAACATGTATTGATTTGTCTAGGTGATTTTTACGAATGAAATTAGGTGCATTGAGTTCGAGACATTTTTATAAGGTTGAAAGATGTAAAAAAACTCCGAAATGGGTCGTTTAGAATTCAAACCATCAAAAATTCAAAGTCATATTTTATATGTTAATCTCTTTAAGAGTTAATTATACCTGGTATCCATGATTTCAACCAATCTTTATACATATGATGATTCCGACACAAATTAAGCTGAAAAGTTATCACCATTTTTATATATATCGTATTTAGATAGATAATAATGATATACAATTAAATTATTTGTTTTAGAAAAATTTAGATTTCGATCTTCTGATGCTTATATTAAAATAAAACTATTATACTTGTTTATCAAATGTTTCAAAATTACAATTCTGAAATAACTCGTAATATCACTTCTAAATGCTTGGTCTTAAGGTATTCTGTATTTTCTTAAATTATTAACTACGTAGTCAATGATTTCAATTTACAAATTTAAGTGGAGTCAGTTCATCCATGATCGACATAATTCTGCATATAATTGGTCATTTCCCTACAGTCTACCTTATGGTGAATTTTGATGCCATTTTCTTAGTTTCTTGCAAAATGCACTATCAATTTCAAAATTAAATCGAAATAATCGTCTTTGTGCATATCTAGTGAGAGCGATTAATTGCATTTCTTCCAAAGATCCTTCACGTGACCGTCCGTAAGAGCCTTAACATGAGTCAGTCGTTATTTAACATCCTACTGTCAGCGTGACGTGTTAACGTAGACAGGAATATGTTACCTCATCGCAAATAGAGGCTCGTCATTGTTAGTTTTCGGCATAATTTCATGGAAAATCAACAATCCAAGATATCGATATTATTTCTAAATAAATAATCAACTGTTTTTCTTTTAAAATTCAAATGACTGCAAAAACTATGTTAAATAAAACTTAATTAACTCAATAAAATATCAATTTATACACTCCTCGGTAGCTGAAATCAAATTTGAACAATCCAATTACAGTAGTAGCCTTACAGAGTTTCTTATTATTCAAAGCATATCTCTGCTATTCTGTGTGGTTGTATCTGACCGTCTGTAAGCTGTTTATCGGGTACATTGTTTCAGGAATAAGATGGGTTTATTATATTTGTTATGATATTTCATACATTTTTACTAAGTATCATATCAGATATATTGTTTCTATAATAAGATGTGTTGCAGAACTCTTTCTAATCTAGGGAGCAGGAATAAATCATTAATCTTTCTTTCAACACAAAAGGGACTGAGGAAATTACGGTGCTAATGTGTTACAAAGTTTCTTCAGCGCAGGTAATATTTCATGTAAGTAATGTGAATTTATATGGTTTGTGAAAGAATAGAAAGAATATCGTCTTGTAAAAAAAAATTCGGTGTTATTGTATATCTCTCCATTTCGTAGAAATAATATGATATTTTAGATTTTATTCTGGTGGTATTCTGCAGGTGTAAAAACAATATCTTTATTGTTTTGTGTGACAGAAAAAAATCCTGATTAATAATGATGGGGAATACATTTTTCAAGATTTCATATTATGACATAAACCAGGCCTAAATTATATATATATATATATTCTCGTATAGGAAATATGGAGGAAATATTGTATTATTCATTATAAAATTAAAACTCAAAATTCTGACGAATTTCCTCGTTTCAGACCTCTCTGAGTCACAAAATCTCATTTTTGGCCTCATGTCTGTTAGTCTATTTATCTAAGAATATGATAACTCAAAACGTTTTTGATAACTTCTATTTTCATAGCTGAAATTTGGTGTATGGATTTATATCCATATTTTTAGAATTGTACCAAAGTTTGAAAGAAATCAATTCAGAGAAAGTCTGTTTCTCTGACCTTTTTTGGACAATTAAATTCGATTACTACAGAACCCAAAGAGAGCTTGGTAAATAATATTTGGTGAACAGGTTTAGCAACCAAAATACAGCTACATATCAAATTTCAAACTAAATTCTTCAAAATAGTCTATCGTCTATCGGTCTATATTTTCGCATGTAAATATTATAACTCATAAACAAAATGAATTAAATCAATCAAATCTGGTATCTTATTGTATTATTGCAATTGCAGCTTTCTGCCAAATTTTATGCCAATCGAGCAGTAAGAGAACGTCTAAAATGTACATTTTCAGATTAGCAAATTCAGTTATAGATTCACACATAGAAGGTCAATATTTCTTAACAATCGTTCACTAATGACATACAAGTTATTTCGGATCTTACTCAAGGTCCACAATTTTATGCGAAGGATAAGGGAAGGAGGATATGAGTGTTACTGGAAAGTTTACAAGAAAGTTTCGAGTTTAACACTCCCCCTGGTTTAAAGCAATTTTCACTAAGAAATGCAAAGCTTTTGTTGATAGAATATTGGTTAGAGACAAGCCTTATAATTTTGAATGTTAAATATGTGATGAAGGTGATGAATGAACTGACAACTCATTATCCAAAATTTCATAGCTTGTCAGAGGATGAAAGCTTAACAATTGATTACATGGTTCTGCCCATTTTTCTTCTCATCAAATGCTTAACGTTAAGTTACCATATTTGAAATTTCAAGTGAAAAAATAAGATAAACAGAAAAAAAGAATTTACTTTCTTGTTGGTGTATCTGGTTAATGTGTTTGAGCAGGAATTCATACATGTCTACAGGATAAAAAAGAGAACTTATCTTCAAAACAGAACTTGTCTGTTGGAATTTTCAAACTAATTCAGTACGTATTAAACTACGCTGATTATAAACATCCTCAGAAGAATTTTATCAAAATCAGACACTGATTTTAATGAGGCATAGATGTTCTTTCAAAGGGATAACAATAAGAATGAATCTCTTTGAAGTGATACAGGAACATACGGCAGATTAAAGTTTTCTATTTATCTTTTTATTATTTATTTTGAATTATTTTTCTTTTTTTTTTAAATGTTTCATATTTTTGTTTTATCTATTGTTTGTATTTTTGCTCATGTAATTTTTTATATATTTCATTATTATTCTGTATCCTATTTTCAAAAAAATAATAATAATTTTAATGCATCTAAATTGTATAGGCGGCGTTTTGAATTAAAAATGAGTATACACGTTTTGTAATGTGGTGGGAAGATATTTAATGTATAACAATGTGCTCTGTAATCAGTCTCACCTAACACGAATCTTGATCGCAAGAATGTAGTATTCCTTAGAACGGCAGAATAAAGTTTGATGAACATTTTGTAAAAAGGAAATGAAAAAAAAATGTTTGAGGAAGAAAGTGTCTCGGCATGAGACATTGTTTATCGTCTTTTAAAATTTAACTAACTCAGATTTTAGAAATTAATCTTTTTCATTTCTAAATGCTTGTAGTTCCGATTATGTTATTTGAATCTATAAAACAATATACTGTGAAGCTTTTATCCAATTTTTAAATTTGAGAGATTGGTTGTTAGAAACTTATTGCGTGTCAATCAGTTATTAAACCAAATTAAATTGCTTTATATGCATTATTACTAAATGGTAATTTTAGTCATGTCGTTATTAAAAAAGTGAAGAAAACAAACATTGTGGCTAATGAGTTAGTTTTTGTAATAAGGAGATAAAGCCTATTTGTTGACTGATTTGCTAAAAAAAATGCTAAGCTGAAAGAAAAATTTTAAAAAAAATGGAAATAAAGTGTGCATAAAAATATCACACACACACACACACACACACACACACACACACACACACACACACACACACACACATACACGCGCGCGCGCACGCACGCACACACACTATATCCATTGGGAAATCTCTATATTTATTAAAAATTTCTCTTTCAGCTCTTTAATCTTTTAGAAGGATATTACCGAGTTTTGAAGATAATTTAAAGAATTTATTATTCATAATGTCTACGAATCATATCAGACGACTGAAATAAGTCAATACCTGTAACATTCCAACAGTGACTTAATGTTACAAGGCATCGCATGACTCTGAAACGTAAAGATAGGTTATCATTCTCTTCGGTTATTATATCTATTATCTTAGGTTATTATATCTATTATCTTAGGTTATTATATCTATTATCTTAGGTTATTATATCTATTATCTTAGGTTATTATATCTATTATCTTAGGTTATTATATCTATATATTATATCACAGGCTATTATATCTATATATTATATCACAGGTTATTATATCTCTTTAAAAGAATTTTTAATACAAATACCTAACTGTGATCCTTAACAATGTTTCGCACTCTGTAGATTGTGTGCCAATAAAGAACAAATACTTGTTTTCCTATTAGGATGATTATCCCTTTAAGTCTGAGCTAAAATCGAGCTTCTTTTTTCAAGTGACACATGTATTCACTAACTCTTTCTCCTAAGCTATTGATTCATCTCATAAACCAACTTCTAAGCTCGTATGTACAATAGTAATATATCTATTTGAAAATTTAGCTTAAGACCTAAACATTATATTAAAAAAAATTAACTTTTAAGCATATCAAATCTTTTCTTGAAAACATTGATTTAAATATATGTAATATTTGAAGGTCTCAATAACAAGTACGAGTATATGTCAAAGTTTGATTCATTACAGAGAAAGTATGCCTACGATTATTGAGTCAAAAATATTTACATTTTTTTGACTAACTGTCTTGCTTCACATATATTCATACATATTTTAAATATGGACATGGGAAAAAGGTGTTCTGAGCATAAAAATAAAACACATTCTTTTGCTTTCTTGGGAGCTAACAAATTGTTCATAAATCCATTGATTATATATACAAAACAATTCATCGAATAACAATATTTCGTATTTAGAATAATAAATTCAAATACTGTCATAATATAATGCAATAATAACCAAATATTTTTAACAAAAGAAAACTACAAGATAGGTAATAGCCGGAAAAAAAAATTATAAACTTTATTTCATCATCTAGGAGAGCGAAGAACAAAGACTTTTTGAAGAATAAAATATCGAAAATAATGAACTTCATTATTTCCGATATTTTATTAATCAAAGCGAGAATACTTTTCAATAGCAAAATAGAATCAGACAAAAATTCATGATGGAAAACAAAATTTCGTTTAAGACAAAAATTATTTTGAAAAAACTTCTGAATCTTAAATATGACAATATTCATTTTTAAAACATACATAGTCTCGTGTATTTTTATTAAGTAATAATTCGTTCATTTTTTTTCAAAAGAAATTATTATTTTATTTTACAAAATTAATACCGGACATATATGCAAAAAAATTGAAATGTCAACAAATGGCTTATAAAATAATATTCTCACACTTATTTAAAAATTTCAACGTGAAGTGAATGTTATTTTTTATTCGCTGTTGAAAAGAGAAACTGAAGAATATTTTTAAAACAGTTTTTAAAATGTCTTATTTTCATTAACATATAAGTAAATTTATAATATGCTGTTTAAAATGTTTTCTTTATCAATTTATTAATCTTTGGTACCTTTATATAATTATAAATGTTTCGTGGAGTGTTTTGGTCTTTTTATAATATTTTATTGTTTGTATAGTGAAAATTAAAGTTAAATAAAACTACTTTTATTCATAATGTAAAAAAAAAAATGTTATTTTATAATTTTATGATCATGAAAAAATTTCTATACATTTTATTAATGAAAAATATATACCCAAAATTGATTAAACATTTACATTCCTGTAATTATTATAATTTAATAAAATTTAAAAGTGATTGTGCGGAGCTTTAAGAAATCAGAAAGGAAGAATTTATTTCAGGTATTTTTATATTCGGTATATATAATAATTATATATATATATATATATATATATATATATATATATATATATATATTAATACGGGTAGAAAGCTTCTCAAAAATGTTATGAATTTCGTAACGTTTTTGAAAACATTCAGAACAGAATTAGAAAAAATACAGAAAAAATGTGTTACTTTCATTTACATATTATTACGATAAATTATGAGCAACATAAAACTTTTAATTTGCTAATTTGGTTAAACCAATTACGAGAGGAATTTTCGTTATTAGATTTTTTTAGAAAAAATATAATAAAAACTATCAGTACTTTAACTTTTAGGGTTTTCTTCCATATCTAATAATAATTATTTTGTTTATTCGCGTAATGTGGCAGCAAATATAAGTATGAAAAATTAAATTTTGACGTTATTTTTCATAAATTTATGTAGCTTTATAATGAATATATATTAATGTATACTCTAATCATGGTACATTAATCGATTTCTAAATAGTTTTAGATAAATATATTTTCGAGTTATGAAAAGATGTTAAATAACATAACATATTTTATATTTACTAAGTACATTAAAAAAAGTTAAGGAAACTAAATATATAGATATTGTGGTCATTTTTTGTATAATTTTTTTTAAAACCAAAAAAACTTCCCTTTTGACGAAAAAAATAGTCGTATCATGAAAATTTGAATCATATTATTTTAAGCCAATCAGCGGCCTTCTTGAAAAATGTCTTGAGTTGATAAGTGGATTTTCCCCGAAGCTGCCAAAGTAATTATCTATGCCCTTTTAAAATAATGATATTTGGTTAATCAAAATAGTAACTACTAGCAAATCCGGGTAAACAGTTCGGAGAGGGTTTGTATAAAAACTTAAGCATCATAATATGATAAAGACGCTTATCGATTCAAATAACGTTAAATATAATTTTTACAGACCATCAGAGAAATAATTACTTGTCAGTATAACGATTCTAAATCCAACTATCTGACCTATTGTGTTTTATATAAGTTGCAAATACATTTGTCGAATCATGCATGTCTCACCGGCTAATTTAATTTTAACATGAAAACATTATCATAGTAAAAGTCTAATATATTTCACTGTTAAGTATATAATAAGGCAAATTGCAACTATTGCTTTGTCTCTTTGTAACAACGATATCGATATCATCATATAAAATGTTAGTCTTATGAGTTCGTTTAATAATTAACTCCAACAAAAGCATGTTATTTTGGTGGAGGTTTTTGCTTATTATTAACTGCATCTCAGCATTGAAAAAAATTAATGAAATTTCACAAACACGTAAAACGTAATTGAACATCGATATATGTCGATGTATAATACAATAATATCTGTCAGTAAATTGCCTGATGCCACATCATTTTCTCTATCGAATATATCTATATACATTTCACAAATGAATTGAGGCTCGGTGGCCTGGTGGTAACATCTCGGGTTGTGAGTCGTAGGGTTTCAATTTCGAGACCCAATTCCACCGATGAATCGCCGTATAAAGGGGTCTGTTGCACGTTAATTCCATCAAGGTCAAACGTCCTCCTGCCGCTATGGTGTGGAGTGGAGAGGAAGGTGCCAGCTGAGGTGTCATCATATATATATATATAAAATGTCTAGGATTTCCTAGCTCAGATACCAATGTTTTGTGTATTGACGTCAACAGGCATTAAACGCTGATTTCATCTGCTTACCTAACGCTCACCAACCACTTTGGGTCATGTTTCAGTTGTTTCAGTGCCCATGTAGCAAATCTTTGTGTCTGGCACCAATAAACTGCGAAGTGCCAGTGTTTTGTACTGATATGGATCCAAACATCTGTGCAGATTACGGCGAATCGACGATTCCCGAATCCTCGTTTAACTTCCAGCTTCACGATCATGTTTACTCTCCATTGAAGTCTCAGCTGCCAGTTTTTATATGATTCGTATTACAGCATTGATTCTTTCTTTTTGCGCTCAAGTATGGTCTGCCATTTCCTGGACGCCTCTGCAAACTTCATGATTCACAGAAACGTCATACTGTATTCAGTATTCCATTAAATGGCATAGACCTTTATTAAGCCTTTCTAAGTACAAAACTTTCGCAATACAATAATTGTGTATTTACCATTCTTGTAGAAAGGTTTAATTGCCGACGCTCAGTCTCGAAAAGATAGCATGCTACCAGGATCGAATAACGAGTCCATTTTCAGTCAGAACTTATATTGCTAACTTTATTTACATGAAACGTCTATAACGGTAAGTGTATTTGTCGGTTATTTTTTCAATCAACTTTTTATATGTTGAAAAATATTGAATGCATGCCCACCATATTCCAGTAAACCGAGAATTGCTTCTTTTACTCTCTGAAGTTTCCACAAATTTAAGAAACTCTCAGTATAGTTATTTCATAGCATTTTTCAAAACCTTCATCCCAAATGTAGTCGCATATTATAATAGATTTCTAAGTTATTCAAGTTTCAACATCCTAATTATTCATGTTATTTTTGGCATCAGTTTTTATCCAATTTGGCATCATGCGAAATTCCTTAAAAATATTGTAATTATTTTTATGAAGAAAGCAGCATTCATTGCTTCAATAATTAATAATTATGTTTCTTTAAAGAATGATATTTTACTGTTATTTATTCCCCTAATAAAATCTCTATTCGAATTGAAAAGAAGAAATTCACATTAAAAGTTTCCTTCAATAAGAATATATTGTACTATTATTGGCATATAAAATTTGCTTCGAGCAGCAGAAAGCTAATATAAAATTTTCAGCGCAATTCCTAAAATGCCGAAATAAGCAGACAATAATACATCATTACATTTAAGGGAATACATTGGCATACATGAAAATAACCCAAGGGTATATGGAAAAGTGGTGCATTGTTATTACGTTTCAATTCTCAATACCGCAATAATCTTATGTTTCATCTGAGCAGATAGGAAGAGAAATTATAATTAAAGAGATATTGAGAAACTTTAATTTGGAACAAGGTCTTAATGTTATTTAACAACCAACATTTGTGTTATGGGTATAAGATTTTACTTAGGTGGATATCGTCTGGAAGATCCATAGTAATAAAATTAAATTATAAATCGTTATAAATAATTTGAAATGTAATAACGAAATTGTTAAATGTAACAACGAAATTGTTAAATGTTAACTTTGGAAATATATGATCAACTAATAATCAAATATAATAAATAATTTTTATTCTCATTCATTTATAACAGAAAATGTAATTTAATATTCAGATTTTCAAATGGCATAATTTAAATAATTAATCTTTCTAATTTTTATTTCAAATTAGTATATTTTACGGCCCTAAGAACAATGAGTGATGAACTTTTGAGTTAAATATTTAAATAAGATTATCTTAATACCATCAGTACAAAGTATTTTTATATTTCATATATTCATATATATTATTTCATATATATTATATCATAACTATTTTATCATACCATATTAGTAGCTTACAACGTTTTGTTCCTTGTGCTATAAGTTTCACTAATTTTCATACTGTATCTTTTTATCTTTATACATGTGGCATAGAAAATTACAACATCATTTAAAAATGAAAGAACTTTAAAGCTTATTACCATTGTTCTGGTTTGGAAATCTTCATTGTGAACTAAAAGATTATTAAAATTATTTATTAAAACATACATTATAATGAAATGTTGTTTATCTCTATTAAAGATAAAGATAAAAATGTGTGTGTGTGTGTGTGTGTGTGTGTGTGTGTGTGTGTGTGTGTGTCTGTGTGTGTGTGTCTGTGTGTGTGTGTGTGTGTCTCTGTGTGTGTCTCTGTGTGTGTGTGTGTGTGTGTGTGTGTGTGTGTGTGTGTGTGTGTGTGTGTGCGTGCGTGTGCGTGTGCGTGTGTGAATTTTAACTTCAATTAATTAACAATATTAAGCTGAATTTTTGACATTCTGAAAACATTATTGCGCATAAAGGAATTATTTTACACCGCTTCCAAATTCAAAATATTGTCTTTGCAATTATATTATTTCAAAGGTCTTGCAAGGTTTTTGTAAATTTTGGCATTTAAAAAATTATGTATATGTCTTGCCTAATTTCCAACTAGTATAACAATGTTGATTTGAAATAAAAACCGCTTCCATTGTTTAATCAAATATATAATATGAGTTTCCTTTCTTGTTAAAAATAAAAAAGAAAGACTCTATTTGATATATTTATATATTGTTACAAGCCTCTAATATAGCTTCCCAGCATGGTTGGTTCAATCAGGAAAGACCATTTTACAATTAGCTCTGTTGAGTGCTGATCAGGTGCAGTGATCTCAGAGCAAATATAGATTTTGTTGGAAACTTTGAGAATTTTAGCATCTGAACCAATAGAAACCGAGATACGCCTGACTGGTCCAGAACCTTCTCTGCCCGTCTCCAGGGAGCTATAAAAGGCCAGCAATCTCAAGATTCAATCAGTCATCAACGAGTAGTCAGGTATCGAGTCGTCGAGAGGATAACGAAGCAACAGCGGAATAGTCCAGCGAAGCGAAGCATTATGTATATCTCAAGCGATTGCTGAACTGAGCTGTGTGCCAAGTCCTGGTGTTTATTGTAGAAGCAGCATCGAGTCGTCGTCTGAGTTGTAGCCAGTCGTGCAGTAGTGAGTCGGTAGTTAGATACAGCTAAAGGGTGGAGACAGTGGAGAATTGCGGACGTTTGGAGAGGTCGTAGAGTGAAACTACGTGTATTCCTTCATTCTGTTGAATTCTGTCTGGTCGCTTTGTGTGCTGTAGCTATTATTACTACCGATTACTACTTGTGGACTACTGTTTGTTGTGCTACTGTGTGTCATCCTATGTACGTCTTGGCTGTATATTTGTCGTCTTTCTGTTAATGTCTTTGTATGTAATAAAAGTCGTCGTTCGTTGTTGAGGCCTGCTGATTGTTTTCTCACCATACACTCACTAGAAGTGAACCCGGTGAATTTTCGAAATGGAATTAAACGTCCGTAACAATATATAGTTTGTAAGAGAAAAAAATTAAATCACAATTTCATGAAATTTATAAGTTAGATAAACCAGACAATTTATATTTAAAATAGTGCTATGATATTATGGAACTGGTCTCCATTTGTAAGATTCATGGAGACGTTAAGAAAGACAGATAAAATACACAGATCTTAAATAAGATAATTAATAACACCACTGTAATGTCAAATAATTCGGAAAATCATGGACATGGAGTTATATTTAAACAATCTATCTGAAATTAAACATAAAAAATAGACCCCTTGAATCAGTTAGTCATCTGACTTGATTAATTTACTAATGACATAAATGTAAATCCTACCGATATTAAATTGAATGCTTTTTCATTATTTTCAACACTGTAAGAAAATAAATTTAGTATGATGAAATAATAGAAACAATTTGAATTTCCTTCAAAACAGTGAAAATATAGCTGTAAAATATACTTAAAATTATTTTGAAATCTTAATTAAATCTAAAATATGGAATTTTACTGCCAAAAAAAATTATCATTAGAAAGGTAATTTCTTATGGTTTGAAAAAAGTGTAAAAACTTTTTGCAGGAATATTTTCAAAATTCATTGCGAAAATAGGAAAGATTGAGATTAATTTTTTATTTCAAACTCCAATTAAATTTTTTTTTAAAAAAATCGCTCCGAGATATACAATTTGAATCTCTAATTTATATGAGTTCCGAATTAGATTGTTTTAGATCAAACAGATTAGCCTGTAGAATGCCAGCACAAATACACATTCTTTATTTTCATCATTATTAGAGATTATTCGAATTCGGTTGTGTTTCTGTGTGAATAATTGCACTCTTATTTCTTGTATAATTTTTTCTTTCTTATGGAGAAACGTCTTATTGAGCATGGCACTGATACCGAAAATCTATTGGCTAATATACCAAAGCTAAATTTAAATTGTATTAAATTTTTAAAGGCTGCTTTGTTTTAGTCGATCATAAGGTCTTTTAAATTGTCAAGAAAGTGATCGCAAGAAATCTTAATAAATATAAATGATTTCACAATATTTATTTCTTTTAAAATTAAGGTTGAATATCTTATGATTCTTAAGAATCATCCGCGATTTAATGCACTTTTATAAATGAAAGTAAGTCAATGATATGATTTTTGACAACTGCAAATCAAGCACAAGCAGTTAAAAAATATTATATTTAATCTTATATCCAATATAGATATTTGTTGATTAGTGATATATAAACTAATGACTTTTAAAATACATATTAAAACATGAATTCTGTTTACAAGAAGAAATCATCTCTGTCATTTTTAATCATTTTTAAACACGTGGTTCCAATAGTTAAAATATGCAATATTCTTAATGTTCATATATAATTTATGTATATTATTTACATTATCTTTGAAAATATTATACAATATCTTAAGATATTTTTGAAGAAGTAATTTTCTTAAAACAACTTCACTTTATCAAAGTACGAAGTAAAAATATTATTTCACGCTTCTTTAATGACAAGGTAATAAAGATAAGCCATCTATTCCAAAGTCTACCGGTCTATCTAAGTGCTCATTAGCAGCCTATGGCTTTTCAATTGATTTTCGATTTAAGGGATATTCGAGTCTATAAATTTATCATTGCCTGATCCTTTAGAGGAAAATATTTTTCAAAAATGATTATTATTGCTTTCACTTCATTCTGACTGAGGAATATGAAGCATTTATAAATTGATACAATGAGGCTGAAATTTATTAAAGTAATTATTTATTTGAATCCACTTAATTTTTCTTTACTTGCTCCATCTTGAATGCTTTAGCAATTTAAATGAAATCGTTTTGAATGTCATGCAGACTCATTTTTGAAGGCAAATTATGAGAAAGAATCAAATTATTTGAAATTCACTTTCATATTTTTTGCAAAATAAATTACTTAAAATTATGCTGATACAATATATATATATATATATATATATATATATATATATATATATATATATATATATATATATATATATATATATATATATATATATATATATTATTAAATCCAAATAACTATTAAGGCTTATTTTCCGAACGTAACCATATTTCCCGATTTTTTTTTACCTCTTCTTAAAACTTTTTACATTACTGACTCGTTTCTTCTTAAATTTTTGTTTTAGGACAGCATACTACCTTTACAATATCTAAAGTTTTCAAGCTATGTAAAACGATCAAACTTATTTTTTGATATAATGGAAAATTTCTTTTAAAAATTTATTGAATTCTTTGGGATAATTTACTTAAATCCAAGCAGAAAAACAAAAAGTGTTATTTTCAATGTAGATATTATCTTCCGTATCATGTAAATGTTAATGCACACATTTCATATTCTAATTTAAATCTTGAAAGAGAAAACAATCAGAAATTGAGTATGACAGTAAAATGCTTTCAATTTTAATCAAACGTCTCTTTTTTTAATGATGAAATTTTTTTTCCTAGAAAACCTAAATTTTCAAGCTATTATCTTTGATTCAAACATTTTAAAATATCACAAAAAAGGACTTCTGATGTTGAATGTGTAAAACACTAATTTATGTTCAAGATTATTTTTTTTTCATTATTTTTCTTGGTTCGAAAATAAAATGTTTTGAAAATAACGTTTCCGTGCATTTCCGTAAAACATTTAGTTTCTGAATCAAATATATCAAATAAAATCAATTAGACATATCAAATATATATATATATATATATATATATAACTAATACTACATAGAATATATCAAAAGAAATAGAAATAAAAGTGAATAAAATCAATGAAATACATCTTTTTTTTCAAAATAATAAACCAATAGTAACGACACCAACATTTACAACTTCTAATACTGTTAAGTTTTTATTTGTTTATAAATATTATTGCTTAGAATTTTTTATTGCATATATTCTATATTAAAAGTCAATTAATTTAATCAAAACCTCCGCAATATACCTTTAAGTTTTGTTAAATACTGTTCAATACAAACTTAATAAGTAGTTGAACAAAGTTTGTTTATAATCTCTGTGAAATAAAATTTTGCGTAGTAAAAAAAAATATATATATTTTTATGATTATCATTGTTAATTCTTAGAAATTTTTATATTATTGACATGGAAAAACATATATTATGTCATACATTTAGTCACATATATTTGTTCAGTTTGAAATTATTTTCACTACAGTTTGTCAATTTGGTATTTAACGTTTACTATTAAAACACAACTATGCATTACTATATAATATTTATTTAAGAAAAAAAAATATATATATGTAATTTACAATTTAAAAAGTCCGTGCTTGAATTCTTAGGATTTGTCGTTTAACTTCAATCGATTGAAAGGAAAAAAAAGTTTTAAACCGTTTTAAAAACGCTAAACAAAGATTATTTGTTACTAGTTTTGATTTTTCTGAATGTTGCTAGAGGTATGGTAATTATTTAACATTAGTGACATAACTTCTAAAATGAGTTTCAAATTTACTAAGAAAACAATCCTCGGCATTCTAAACCACGTACGACAGAGATAAACAATTCAATTGACTTATTAGGCTATTATTTTCGGACAAAGCGCACGTACAATTTAAGACCTTGCTTTTGCCATTTAAAAATTCGATCCATACGACCAGTGAGCTGCATTGTTTTATTTGTCCTTCTGATACGTTTGCGACCGGAGATTTTAAGGTCTTGAGATAAGAACGTGCACTGGATGTTTAAATGCTCGACTGTAGAAAAAAAATGCAGGTCAACAAGACATAAAGAAACTCACAGTAACGTAAAATTTGAAAAAAGAAACTTTGGAATTCTACGTTGAATCTGGTATTACCCAGCAGTGAAGGCTATTCCAAAGGCAAGGGACGAAAAAGTTAGAAGAAAGAATTTCTTATAGAATTTTCTGTTTTATCAATGATTTTTATTGTTGCTGTATACATTTTTTTCTTCTTTTTTACTGTGATCAATGCTGAAAAGATATGGACATTGAATCTCCAAGGGAAAATAGTAACAGTTGCCAACTGAATTTTTTCCCCTTCTACTTCTTCAAATTCACAAAGAAACCCAACTAATTTTTTTATGTATATATCAGATGTGTGAGATGAGAATATTTCGATTTCAAATAGATTTCCAAAGAGAAAGTTTTATTTCGTAAATGAAAAAAAACTAATGACCAATGTTTGTTCTAGAGATAATAATAAAAAATAATTTTAAAAATAATTGCATATTTTTGGGAATTTTTCTTCAAAAAATTGTATCGACAAAGAATATTTCACTGGAATAAAATAGCTTATTCCTTAATATTAAGTACAATAAGTTCTATATATATATATATATATATATATATATATATATATATATATATATATATATATATATATATATATATATATATATATATATATATATATATATATATATATATATATATATATATATATATATATATATAGATAGATAGATAGATAGATATAAAAAATTATATCTATATATTATGTTAAATCAAGCATAAAAGTTTGTAATTCAAATGTATTTTTCCCATTGGCTACGTAATGAATAATTTTAACTTGAAAAATATAACTTTAATTTATTTTAATTAAAACTTGAAATTATACTTAATAATGATAAGTCCTAAAAATTATTTATTTTTTTGCAGAGATTCTATAGTTATGACGAAATCAGTTTATATTAAATCAAGCATAAAATCAAAAGTTTTTAATTCAAATTTGTTTTTTTTTCCATTGGCCATGTGATGAATTATTTTAACTTAAAAAATACAGCTTTAATTTATTTCACTTGAAATTACTCTTAAGCATAATAAGTTCTAAAAATCATATCTATATATTATATAAAAATATTGCAGATATTCTATAGTTGGATAACAAATGCATACAATCAAAAGTTTATAATCCAAATGTGTTTTTATTTTATCACTGGTGATTTATTTTAATTTGGAAAAACAGTGCTTAGTTGGAAAAATTACATATATAAATAATTATGTTTAGAATTTCCAACATAGTAAAAACAAATTCTGGAATATTTCTTTGGTTGATGGCAATCATCCTTTAAAAATTAGCTGTCCATTTTGGCCAACAAAAGCTACAAACAACAACCTAACCAACAAAAAGTTCCAAAAAAATCCTAAATAAGGAAACCTTTTGTTTTATTACATAATCATTTTTTTTTGATGACCCAATAAAGAAAGATTCTGAAATATTTGCATCTTTCTCATCTTTTACTAATCCCAAGCTTAAATTGCAAGAAACTAAATAATAACCTTTTAACCTTGAGCAATCCATTAAATAGATGGAATAATCAGAATTTTTTTGATTTCAAGAAATAGTTTAGTTCCTGGAAAAATGATACTGTCAAAGAATCTAAAAATTATTACATATAACGATAGAATGTCAGTGAGCTTCATCAAAACTTTTTCGTAAACAGTGTCAACATCAGATTTTGATGTCATTTGAGAGAAGAAGAACTTTTATTTATAGCTGCTTTCGTTATTTTTAGTCTTTTATATGTAATCAATAAAATAAAATTTGATTTTTAAATCTTTTTAGAATTTTTCTAAATATATCTTAAAATAAGAATGAAAAGATAAAAGATAAATACGTTTGATGGTTGAAAAAGAAATAAGAAATATATAATAGAAATTTATTTCAACGAAATAAAGCTTCATTATTTCATGGAATAAAAGCGACCACAGCAATTGCATTTTAATCAGTTTCAGTTAGTATTATTTGCCATTGTCATTTTTAAAGATAATTATAACAACGCCATTTCCTTAAGCTATATCTGAGATGTATTATTAAATAAAAATGTAGATTAACTATTAATTTCTATGATTAACGATATGGAAAATACATTAGTTAAAAATTGTGCCGCTTTAATATTACCTATTAAGCCAGGATATTTTTTATTTTATTTTATAGATATTTATCCAAATGAAAAGCCTCACTATTTGATTTAATGATCGCCAAAATTGAAAACCCACTCACAAAAAATTAAAAAGCGCATTAATTTAAATAAACTCGGATCTCATTCAATCTTAAATAATGTTCATTATAATTAGCAATAATTACAATCTAGTGATCAACTAATAACTGTAATTACAATTAAGTGACGAATAAAAATGAATAATCGCGATCTCTTAAATACACTCATGTTCTTCCGTGTCTTGATGTATCATGGAAAAGTGGCAATTAAAGAGATCATAATTTATTTTCAATTGCATTTCAAACTCAATTTTATCCCATTTTCCCCTCTTCAAAAAATGAATTTGAAAATGACTGAAAAATTAAATACTGCTAAAATAGATCTCAAACAAGGGGGAAAGCTTACTAAATTGAAAATGATTTGGTCGATTTAAAGAGATAAACGACGCTGACGGAGAGCTTATTTATTGCTTAATAATAAGTATTTTCAGAGATGAAAGTATAGCAATTTGCATAATATTTTCAAAGAAAAACTTTCCTTTTTAGAAAAATAAATTTTGAATTAATGCGCTTTTATTAAAAGCTTCCTTTTAGTAACATTCGCTGTATAATAAGCGTAAAAGTACGAAGGATGGTGTTGGAAGGAGCTTTCAAATTATTAAGTTCAGCTTGACTGAAAGTAAGAGGGGGAAAAGATTAGGGGAAAAAATCCCTCTAAGGAAATTTTCGTAAAAAAGGAAGACTGATTGCATGATAGAATTGACAGGTACTTATTATACTTCTCTGCAAGTCTCGTGTTTTCGGTACTTTTCGGGGCTTGACCCGAAAAAATAACGAACTAAAAATAAGTATAAAATATTCTTTGAGTATAAATTACTCAAATTTGAAGAGAAAAGGAAATAATTTTCATTGTATAATATACCTTTTAGATGACGTAAAGGAATCGAAATCTTTTTTAAATTATTATTCAAGAAATGAAGAAAATTAAGAAAGGATTATTTGTAAATTGTTGTAAGTTTTTAATATTTCATCCCTTATATTTCATTTTTATATTTATATTTCAGTTTTTAATGTTTTATTCACTTCGATGTGCATATAGAGTATACAATTAAGTATTAAAATCATTCGTTCCTTCAGTTTCTAGAAGCAACTTTTATTAATTATTGTTCGGTTTGACAAAACTTTGATCTGAAACATTTTAATAATTAAAATATATCAAGAATGATACATTTCGAAAATTTGAAATTTTTCCCATCAGATATTTTTTTAATTATGCAAAATATTTATGTACAAATTAAAAGTTTCTCTGAACTCAAAATAAGAAGTTAAGGGCTAATGAATAGTTATATTTGTTTATTTTGATGCCTAACAGTCATTTATTGTTAAATGCATTATTAACTTACTTATCATTAGGAGAGTAGACGCATTTAAATACTTCATGTGCAGTCTTATTAAATATCTTATCCAATTTATTTAAAAAGAGAACATTTGGCGTCGGCAGATTTAACTTGTACCAAATCAGCTTGTACTGTTGCTCTTTTGTGGTATCGGGTATCGAACTAAATAACCTTGGAGTCCAAAAGCCGAAATCTTACCGCGAGACTAAACTGGAATCTTATAAATCATTGGCATATATTTAAAAACTCTAAGATAGCAATGATCATAATATTTTGATTATAAAATTAGGATCCTCATGATTTCATCTAAAATGTTAATTATGAAAGCAAATGTTTGATAGTAAATGACAGTTTCCACGTAATAATTTCAGTTTAATTGCGTTTAACACAGTAAAATGCAGATAAATGTTTGTGTATATCTTTAAAAAAGTTACCAAACATTGATTGCACAATCATCATTTCTAGAATTACCTAAGCATAGTTGATTATTTAGTTGATTCTAGAGTTGATTGTACATAATTACCATAAAAAATGGTCATCCAAACGGTGCTTACGTTATATTGATCCAAATAAACTCATAGTTTTCAGCCTTTGATTCTGATTAAGTATTAAATATAATGCAATTAAGTTTATCTTATCGAAACAATTATTAAGAAAATAAATTCAATTAATATCTATTACTAAAAATATAAAAAATAAGTAATCCAATTCTAGAATTAATACCTATTTAGATCGTTCACATACGTTTTGAAGTTATATTTATTTCCTTTGGTAAGAAAATTCATATTTTGTAGGAAACATGCACAAGAAGCGAGGCCTTATAACCAGACAAGTAATATATATAACTTTATCCTTGTTCAGATTTTTTTTCATTTTTTAAGTCCACTTGGTAGGGAAAAAACGCCATTTATCATTTTCAATCAATTTTTGGCAAAGAACTGCCAGGTTCTAAAAGATGGATGTTGTTAGAAATGAGGATCTCCTTGGAACAAGGCAGTTATTATACATTAATCACTTTCTTGATTCTATACTTCCCGCGAAAATGGAAGAATAACTCTTCATATACAACTTCCTAGTAAAAATTTCTATAATCACCATTCTCAATTTTGAATTTAGAAAAGAAAAGTGGTTTGTGAGTTGAAATAATTCATAGAATATTCCACCATATCATTAAACATTAATAAAACAATATTCTATGAAGTTTCATTCTGCAATGGCCTGAATTGCTTAGGAAATATTTAAATAAAGATAAATAATATGCATATTTTAAGGATTGATTTTCTTACCATTCTTCTCTTTTGCATCATTAAATTGCTAAAAATAACCCCGTTCTTTTAACATCTTGAAATAGAAATTTAAAAAAAAAATGAATTAATCTGAACAAAACTCTGGACGAAAACATACATTATTAAAATAGAAGCGAGTCAAAAATAGAGCAATTATTATAATTTTCTGCAAAATATTTAACATTTTTTAAATAGTTTTGCAGAATATTTAGCTGTTTTTAGTATATAGAAAACTTTTAAAAACTTTTCAACATTTTAAGAAAATTATTTCTAAAAATATAGAAAACTGATGAATCAACAAATAAACCTTTTTGGTGTAAAAATGTATATATTCTAAATTTTTTATGACAACAATAAAACTAATTTTACAACAACAACATAATTTTAGTTGATACTGAGAGCTATAAAATCATGATAAAAGAGAAAATTTTCAAATGTTTTAACATTAACTAATATTATTTATACATGTAGAAGCAAAAGTAAATGTTCTTTTAAAAGACAGAAATGAAGGTTGAAATTTCAAGAATTGAACAATAGTTTAAATGTTAAAAGAAAGACAAAAATAACAAAGAAAATATAAAACTTACTTTAATGCAGCAAAGATTTTAAGAAAAAATTCTAATGGTAATAGATTCGTTATCCTTTGAAAAAAGGCACGTATTTACATGAATTAATTTTACATTGGAAAAATTCCAAAAATAAATATTCTAAATTTTGAAATCTTTTATAAAAGCCATATTAAAAAAAAATAAAAAGAAAAGTTTTCATTTGAATGGTATATTCTTAGAAAAAATCGAATTATCTTAATGCTAGAAATTTGGTCAAGCAATATAAAGTATCAGAATTCATTTTTTTATATGCGCATTATTATAAAATTCGTACAAATAATAGTACTATACTATATAGTAGTAGTACTATGCGTATTATAAAAATATTTATTATAATACGCATATTCAATAGAATTAAAAAAAATAAATACCTATATGATTAAAAATTAAAATATCAACAATTGGTTTATTTGGGTTACAATATAGGTTTACTTTATAAAACATAAATTGAAGATTTATTTGAATTTTCATTACAAAAGCATTTTAATTAATTTAGATCATCGCTGTTTAAGGATTGATGAAATAATTTTAATATTATGAGTAAATTCTAATCTTTATCATGAATTACTCTTGTTAAGATAAAACTGCATATGAAGATAAAATGGGCTTGAGAAATACATTTTGTAGAGACCAGATATTTCACTTTTATGTTCGATAATTTTTTTTAAATAATTCATTATTATTACTTTTTAATAATTTATTATTATTTTGAGAAAACACGCTTTACAACTTACTCCAATTATTGAAGATCCATAGTGTAATTAAAAAAAACAATTAGATAACGACATTAATATCAAGAGTTTCATATACTATATATATCGTAACAACTACCTTTAGAATGGGATATGTTGATATATTATATATGGAAACATATTATATACAATATGTATGTAATAAAAGCAAATATAATATTTTTATGCCTTTATTATTTTGTTGATTCCATGGTAAAGAAACAAAGGTATGAACTTTATTCATCAAGTCCTTGACTTTATAAGTTAAAATGACGAATGATTATTATAATTAATGTCACAATTGCAGCTTTTACAAATATTCTTTTATGATATAAACTCTATTATCGTCAACCCATTACCATTAGTTGAAACGTTGAAATCAACATGAATTTCAATATTTGTTTAGAAAACTTAACTCAGCATAAATTGCTATACACTTTGTCTAAAGAAGCCTCTAAGAATTCCTTTGACAAGTTTATTTGTCTCGGTTGTTGCCATTTTTCTTTCAGTGCTTGGTCATTTCCTCTTTATAAGTTTTAATTTAGACTCTTATAAGTTGTGCTGTGTGCAGAACCTATTTTATAATGATGAATCTGTTAAAATGAAACAGACTATTGGCTGCCTCTTTGACCACTTTTCTATTGCCAGTTTCTGGAAATGTCCTTATTTTACGTGGGTTGAAATGAACACCGTGCTCCTGTCACAGTAGAGAGGTCTATTTTTAATGAAGGATTCGCTTATGATGCAGAATAATTTATTTTTTAAATATAAAATAAGACTCTTCTGTTTTTGCATCACAGTTTTGCTTTGTGCATCTTCTGCAACATTTTGTCCCTCAAATAAGTACTAATATAAATGCCCTAGTGATATAATAATATAAAGCCCTAATGATAGAATAATATAAATCCCCAATGATATAGAAACATGTTTGTTTGTTTCTTATGGCACTTGCCATAAGAAAGCCCACTGTTACGAAGACAGCGATTTAAGCCTGAGGAGGAACGTCTCTTATTTTTTATAGCAGCTCCAACTAGGGCCAAGAGTACGACTTTGCCACTCACGCATCATTCATTCGCTTGCACAACCACTTTTTACAGGAGGGCACATTCACACATCTCACAGATAGAACAACAGAAGAACAACCATGCCCAAACCGGGACTCGAACCCGGGGCGCCCAGATCACGGGGAAGACGCGCTACCCCTATGCCAGGACGCCGGCCTATAGAAATATAATATAAATGATATAATAAAAAAATGCTAAGTGGTCAAATTTCAGTTGTGATAAAAGCCTGCCATAACACTTTGCAATGATATCGCATTTGATAGGGCTTATGTCTGTAGAAGAAATTTCATTGTTGTTCAGAAACTTTTCAGGTTATTCTCACCCAAAAAATCAATGAAATTACAAGAGGATTTTTTAAAGGTCTTATCCCAAATATGTCTAATGGTTGTAGCTTATGTTGTGTTTATTTGTGAGTAGAAGAGAGAGGACTTTCGTGTTCTTTAGCTAAAGAATTTTTCCTTTTTTTTTTTCTTTGTTTAAATCCAGTGTTGGTAAGTCGAGATACGCTGAAGATTCTCCAGAAGAAGAAAGATAAGCCTTTCTTTTGGAGTTTTAGTATATTTTACAAAATATCTTATAAAACCTAAAAACCCTGCTCCAATATCTATACAAAACTATTCGTTGAGACTGCACATCTTTCAGGTTTGTTTGAAAAGAAATACTATTTAAAATATTTTTCCAAGGAAAAAGAAAAAAGGAGGAACTAAGCTACGTTTAGCTTTAACAGAAAGGATAAATCTTAACATGTTAGTTGCTTTTGCTTATATTTCATCTTCATTTTGCTTTGTACTTTTACCGCTTTCAATGAATTTTCAGAAATTGTAGATAATAGGTATTATTCTTTCCTGCTGCTTGTAGCGTGTTTTAAAAGGAAGTAAATTTTCATAATATAAATAATCTCTTATTAATCTTAAAATAATTAAAATTAAATAAAATATAAAATAAAAATTATTAAATATTAAATTAAATTAAATTTAAATGAAATTAAAAGGAAGAAGAAGAAGAATTTCTATGTTTTTAATATTTATATTAGAAAAAAATATTATTCAATATATTCAGAGATTACACGCTTTAATTTTTTCTGCTTTATAGAAAATTAATAAACTGTATTAGCAAAACAAGCACGAATTTAATACTTCTATATAGTATTGATTTTTATGTAATTAATAGGAAGAAAATAAATTATCAAATGGAAATATTGATAATTACGTAATCTAATGATTAAGCACATAATTTATTTTAATGAATAATAAATAGATGTAGTGAATTATAAAAAAATAGCTTATTTATTGTTCATATTCTTCCTAAATCCTAGCTGTATTTTTAAAAATAGAAATACATTTCAGTATTTAAAATTATCCTTACTTAAATAGTATAAGAATAAACAAAATTCTTTATTTCCTGATTAATATTTAGAGCAAAAAAAAAAAAAAAACTTTATGGAAAATAGTTTTATTGCGATTGATAGGCTTTTATTTATTTATATACTAGCAGCCTTTGGCGACCAGCCGGTTCGCCAAACTTAATGTTCGTTAAAATTTTAATAATTAAATATTTTATGCAATTCCTACTTTAATAGCTTCTTCATCAAAATATTTTAAAACTTCAAATTTTGATTGTCATATAATTCATTCATAATATTATAAAGGCCTTCAGTTATAACGTAATATGTATCTCTCTCATTTTCTGTTAGCACCCGTAGAATTTATGCTTTAAATTAAAGCGGAAAGAATTAATCTTCAATTAATATAATAATATTTTTTACTGAAACAAAGCATTTTTTTATAATCTGATTACTGAAAATAGAGTCACTCAGCGTTTAAACTTTATGGGCACTAAAGAATGTCTTTTTTAATTTATGTAATATCTCAAGAGTTAGTCAACAAAATTTTCTTAGATTCATCATGAAAATATCGATTCATTAACAATGTTTAATTTTAAATGCATCAAACATTTAAAAAATAAAACGAATCGTTAAAAATAAACGGTTGAAAACAGGTTTTAAAAAAACTACTTAAAAAACGATGTACTTAAAACTATAAGCATATACAAAAAATATATAACTAACATAAATACATTTTAATTACAAAAGCATACAACGAACCTAAAAATAATTTAAATCCAGTCTGCATCTGTTGATAATAATTGTCAACAGAATGCGGAATTCAGAACAGAATGCGCATGCGTGAATTTTCTTCGCCGGTTACGTAACGCAAATACGTGATTTTTTCTACGCCAGTTGGGGTAACGCTATGCGGATTAGAAATTTTTAATTTCCTTTATTCTGTTTTATTTTAATTCAAAAGTACTTCAGAATGAATCTGAAAGATCGATTAATAAACAATGTTTAATTTTAAATGCATCAAACATTAAGAAAATAAACAGAATCGTTTGAATAATCTGCCGAAAAATATTAACCCTAGCCTCATTACTGTTGGGAGGAAAAAATTTGAAGCCTTACTCATTTGGCGGCGGGGGAAATGGAAGATTTTTTTGGCGGAAATGTTGGCGGTGGGGAAAATGGAAGATTTTTTTGGCGGGAAAGTTAGTTTTTAATTAATAATTAAAATTCTAATTAAAAATTCGAAAAAAGGAACCCCAGGTGCTCATTCCCAACCTCCAAGGTATACATGTACCAAATTTGGCAGCTGTAGGTCAAACGGTCTGGCCTGTAGAGCGCCAACACACACACACACACATTGAGCTTTATTATAAGTATATAGATTATATGAAAAAAATGCCTTTTATTTCGTATTGCTTGACCAATAATTATATATAGAGATATATCAAAAAAAGTTATTTACATTAATCTAAAACTTGATTCTTGTCAGTTAAAACATAAAAAAATGAAGTTCGTTTTTTAATCTTTCTGTCTTCCACAATGAGTCTTTCATGGTAATCTTTTGCATTGGAATGTAGAACCTGAACAGAATTCTTTACAATTTCAGTATTCATTCGAAATCGTCTGCTTTTATCTTTACACTTGCGCAATACTTCTCACAAAGCAATAAAATAGATTAGAATTTCTGTCTCCCTTTATTTTCATTGAAATAAGAATAAAACAATTGAAGTCTATTCCTCCAGTTCCAGAAAGTTTATTACAAATTTCATCGCACCAAATTTAGCAAGCTCAGTAATATTAAGAAGATTAAATCCTACAGAAAAGCCGGTAAAGTATTATTTCTTTTCTGAACAGAAAGGCAGACATTTTCCAGTCATATATAAACAAGGAGGCACTTTAATTTTTCAACATTCTGACTTTCTAGGTAGTTCTGTATAATTTTGATTTCTCTTCGGAGAATTTAGAATGTGTTTAGCTTTGAAGTCTTTTCTGATTTCAAAAACAAGTAAAATTTCCTCTAGATTCAATGATCTAGCATTTAACATTTTATCCAATGGATTGAAAATTTGTAAGATAGTTTAAAGAGCGATAAACTAATGCAACACTAAAAACAAATGCTACTAAGTATTATATATTGTGAGGAGAGTATCAAAAATGAAGAACATTTTTTAACCAGCCAAGAAAAATATGATATATATGACTGTTATTTTCAATAAAGTCATTTGTTTTCTTAAATGTACAACATTTTGAAACAACAATCAATTTCACAAATCTTATTCAAAGTTTTATTAGCTTTATTATAAAAATGAAAAATACCTTTTAATTTATAGGGTAATTCGAAATGAATATAGCGATTACAAACGTCTATAACTATTTAATGAGCATTTTGAATTACCCTGTATTTGAATTCATGGTTATTACTCTAAATAGTTTCAGCAGATTTTGAAATATTTCATAAGTGTAGTATAATTTATAGAAGAAATGTATAATTCAATAATACAGTAGAAAGAAAAATTAAAATTAAAATAATTATACACATATTATTCAACTGAATATTATTATCACCAAGAATAAAATCAATGAAAAAACAAGAATCAAAAATACAAAGAGAGCAGAGCAGCATGTAATGATGTTCAATTGAAGTTGGGAATTGAAAAGTTCATTTAAAATTCTCTTTGCTAAGAAAATCATGCTTCTTTAATTGAATTTCTGAGACGCATAAGCTTATTTCATACCCAAATTCTTAAGAAGAATGGATCTCTTTCATATCAAGATTAACTTTTCCGTCTCCAAGGTTACAAGAAAATGGAAACTATTTTGCGAATAAAAATACAAAATCTATAATTTGTCTCTAGAAACAGTATTCAGAAGATATATTTATATTCCCTTCAAATATAATCTTTTTATAATCATGAAAAATATTTGAAGAATCAGTCTGGGAGGATCAAAATTTAAAACAAGAACTTATATTTTGATTTTTTTTTCTTTTACCTAATGATTTGTATTATGCTAATGGTATTTTGTTTCTTTGAATGATTTTTTTATGCTTAACTCCAACATTTTTAAAGATAATTCGACATATATCTATGGTCCAACTGGATTAAAAGATAATCATTAAATGGCTTTTTTCTTACATTCAATGAAAATTCCATGTTAGAAATTTTTCACCGACATATTAAGTCTGGTATAAATGTCAACTCACTAAGCCATTAATATTTCATTTACTATGATACTTATATAATCATAAAAAAACAGTTTTACTCCTAACTCTTATATATCCACTTCATCATGTGTATTCTACAGAATCATTATTAAGAAAATCAGAGAAAAATAGATTACCTTGCTTACTATGAAATGTAAGACATTTCTTCATCTAAGGATTTGAAAAGGATGAATGTTCTTCCTTGTTTCCAAATAAAAATTATTCTTTTCAAAAGAGATTTTCAGATTTTATATAAACATAGTGGTAGACTGAGGTATTTTGCGGCCACCTCTTTTAATAAGATAATCAATTTAATTTTACATTTCAACACATTATACACGTTTTAATCATTTCTTTTAGTTTAATGTCTTTTTTACCTTTAGTTTAATGTCTATTATTTTTTCATTATTCTTAGGAATATATATTTAGTTTATCTACTACGATTTTCGTCTATTCTGCAGCCAAATGTTTACATATTATTTTTTTAAACATAATTCGATTTTTTTTTGTCCTGTGACTATTTAAGCCAAATTTTGCGCTGTAGCTTCTGAGGGTAAAAACTTCCGAGCACCCGAGGGCAGAAGTCTGACTTCTAGCTTAAACGAAGATAGCACACTCACACACTCGCTTGCACAACCCCTTTTTACAGGGGTGCTCATACACGCACCTCACTGAAAGAACACCACGAAGAGAACAACCCTGCCCGAACCAGAACTCGAACCCAGGACGCCTAGATCATGTGGATGACGAGCTACCCCTAGGCCAGGACATCGTCAACAGAATCCGATTTTATAAATATTAAGCAAGTGATCGGAACGAAACGTATAAGAATTTGACTAATCATACTTGATAAATCCTTTTATCTTATAATTCATAGAATTCCCATTCTTTTTAACCAATTTATTTATCTGGCGACTAGGCAGATAAAGTTTGATGATCGATTTGCTAACTCCACTCTCTCAGCCTAGCGACACTAGATAGATTCCAAGTCTTCCTATTTGGAAATTTGATTCTGTGCAAAACATATCCTAAACGCAGGTAGGGATTGCAATACCGGACAAAAATTTCAATACCGGTATTCGGTATTTTTTAGATCTTAATAACGGTATTAGAAATTTTAGAAAAAGAAAGAAAACACAGGTGTTTCTTTGTTTTATTTGCCAGTTTTATTATAAAGGGTAAATATCACAAAAAATAATTTGTAACTTATAAATTATAAATTATAAGTTACACAAAAAAGTAAAGGAACAACTTATTTATTTAAATCACAAAAAAATTGTAAATATCACTATTCAGTCTGTGGTACTACTACAAATTTTTGAAATGTGATCTTAAAAAACATAATGCATCAGTTGTACTGTCATTAAAGCTGAAAAGTAATTTCGTGTAAAAATTACCAGCTGTCGAAAAGGCTCTTTCGGCATCTACGTCTACGTTCTTCAGATAGTGGTGTGTGCTGTTCTTTCATGATTGCAACATGAAATTTATTGTTGCATTAGCTGTTAATAAATTAAACTCTCTCCGACATAATGCCTCTATAGTCAGTTTTATTGGAAGTAGAACTGATATAGTTCTGGATATTAAGATGAATTCACTGTCTGAAAAAATTAATTTGCAGGTTTAAGTCGATTATTGCTTTTTGGATTGGATTTCTAAATTTCAAAAACCGTTCCATCATTAGGAGTAAACTGTTCCAACGTGTCTTAGAATATATTATTAACATATATTCTGTTTTATTTTCAGTTAGTATATATATTTTTAATATGAAATTTTTTGTAGGGTAAAGTTTAAATATCTTAACAATTTTTCGAACTGTATAAATTATAGGAAGCCATTCTTGATGGGTTAATATTTCATCCTCATTAGCAATATCTTCTTCAACAATTATATTGTCAATATCACTCTAACTCTACTCCCTTCAAAGTTGGAATCCGAAGTTTCTATAACCACAGTATTTGGATTCTTCTGTTCTTTATTTTTTTGGTATAATACATCTATTACTCCTAATTGAAATCCATGAGCATAGGACAATTGCTGATTTGCACCAATCAACTTTCCAAATTTTTTCATAACTGTTGCTCCATTATTCTTTATAGATACAATATCTTCTTTCAGGGATAATCCATGTTTCGCTAATTTATATTTAAGCAATTAATTAAGCCATTAATTAGCTAATTAATTTCGCCAGTTGGGGAGACATAAAAACAAAAACGTATACTATTTTGCTATGTTGGCGATCCCTGAACATATAGTGGAGACAATTTAAAAAATTTCTAGTAAATACCGAAAAACCGGTATTTAAACTTGTGAATACCGGTATTACGAAATTGTAAAATGGCTCAAAATACCGGTATTCGGTATCCCGGTATACCGGTATTGCAATCCCTAAACGCAGGGTCTCATTTAAAGATTCTGGATCACATACATTTTCTGAACCTTAACAGAAGAATTGGCCATTGTTCTTTCCCTGTCAGATGCGAAGTTTACTCATAAAAGGACTCTTACTCCCCTAACACCATTCCGTGTGAGGTGTTGGACCTGCTTTCTATTATCTTATTTTTATATTATAAATTCATTAAAATTTAAACAAAGTAATCGTTTAGGGTTAATATCCAGCATTAACATGATTTCATTTCAAATCAGACCATAATGATATATCTTCCCATGATCTCCTAAGGGCCTTTTTGTGGGATTATTATATGGTAGTTTACTCTAACTAGGATCTAATAATCCCACTGTAAGGATTTTAGGAGCTTATGAAAGAATATATCATCATGGTCTAATTTGTACTGAAATCAAGATTCAAACACTTTCATAATGATAAGTTCCTTGCTATGAATCTTCTAATCTTGTCTTGCGCATATGGCTAGGTGTGGCTCTTGCGCCAATAAATAATACAAAACAAACAAATCTAATCTTGCCTTAGTTAAAAAAAATACTTAAATTCATGATGTAAAATCTTTTATTTAAGAACAATTGATATTCGATTGGTGAATACTTCCTTATATCCACATAATGATCGATTGTGAAAGGATGACCCATACTACCAGACATAACTCAAAAGTATGTGACAGCAATTATTTATATTCTTCCTTGGAGAATAGTTACTAAACTTTTTTTTTTAATTTCTTCATTTTAGATAATGAATACATCTTTTTTCGAAACTTAGATTCTGTGTAGATATTCGTCCTTGAATCTTTAAATAGAATAAAGATTTTTGGGTAAAAGAGAAAGTGGTTCAAACTCAAGATTAGAGGATCAGAGGTTCAAAAACCAATTCCACATAACACCGCCTTAGATGCTGTCTCCATCTTCCAAAAAGAGTTCAGTGTTACTAAGTGAATTTTTAACTAACCACCTTGTAGATTTAAAATAAAATCAATCAAAGGAATGATCCAATAAGCCCAGAAGTTAATAAAGATGTATTGTCTGGAATAGCAGATTTCTATTTTGGTCACTCTATCTATAAAAACAAACAATCAATCAACATTGTTTAGAGTGATAAAAAGATGGAGGACCTAAAAGTATCTGTAAGGTAACTTATGCCCTCAAAAATCAGGTATATGGGAGATGTGAATATGATGTAGCGATGCAATAGAGAAGAGGTACAGCATATACACAACGTCGTAAATCTGGTGGACTTCTCCGGTATGAACTGCATGAAAGGTAATATTCATTTTATACGTAGACATAATTTTTGTATTTGAAAATTTTACTAAGTTGGTAATCACGTTATTAACATCAATTACATTTTCTCTACATTTAGAATTTTTTAATAAAAGTTTAACACATTCACTGTAGTGATTGACACCTGTGATTCGGACCCCTGTCTAATAAGATTCTTACTTGCTATCTTTTTATGTGTAGTTGAGAAGAGAATATATAATTAGATAGTGTGTATGAATCATTGGTGATTCACGTACTGAGAAATGTATTAAAATAAGTAAATATAAGCTAAATATAGGCTTGTTCTATTCGAATCAAATTTTACATTGTCTGAGAACTTTTGCTGTCACACGGATATGATTGACGCGGCAGTCAATGAGTTAATATATTATCATTGCTGCCTTGTTACGGTATGTACATTTTTTTTCTCAACTTTACTTAATTACGTATGTTTTATATATAAATGATTAAACAAAATTTTAAATTTGCGGTACAAACAATATCCAAATTTATTTTATAAAACATAAATTTGCATTTTTTTTCTGTTTATGTATTGTAATTTGTTATTGTTCATTTACTCTAGATGATGTTTTTAATGATATATATATATATATATATATATATATATATATATATATATATATATATGCTTTATTGGGTGTTATGCAGAAATAAACAGAATTTGAATATTAACCATATATTTTCCGTGCCGTTCTTTATTTTCCGTTTTTATAGTTTATTTTGTAATTTTTGTATATTTATCTTTTTATATATGAGACTATTAAATTGCTGGAAATAGATTTTATTCTACAGAAATTCTATACTGTTATAGAATGATTTAATTTTAGAATTAACTTAATTTTGTATAAATAATGTAGAATTGTGTAGGATTTTTTTTTGTATACGTAACATTATTATAAAATCATTCTGAGTAATCTTAATATATATTTACAGTTAATTCCTGCAAATTTTGATGAGTTTATGTACAGAAAATCTAATCTAGAATTATAAACATGTCATATATTTCAAAATCACTGATAATGGCAGATGTCATCCCATTTGATTCAGTAAAACCATTGGATAATGAGATGTCTATTTGCCGAGACTGTCTAGACTGATTCGACAACTTGACAGGGAGATTCTTAGGATGCAGTGAACGTGTTGTCTAACTAAATAATAGATGTATTCTAACAATTATTAGGACAATAGGTTCGTTATGTGTTTTAACAATACTTTCAAATCACATTAGTCTAGATGAGGCAAAATTTTGTATAGACGGGTTAATGTTAACACCGTAAAATTATTTAACGAGATTAAAAACCTTTCTGCATGGTAAATTTGGAGAAAGATATAAAATATCAAAACTGATATTATAGCATGGTGTTTAATATCTTTTCATTGTAAAACTTTCAAGAATGGGGAATTAATCATTCTATTTTATGGATTCCTTTTTCATGGCTTCGACTCAAATCTGTAATTGGGTAATTTCTATTTAAAAATAATGTATTAAGCTTGGTAAATATTTATTAAACAAGGAAAATTATTCATCAAACATGTACAGAAAACAACAAACAATTCAAAAATAAGATAAAGATTAATTTAAATCTTTATTATATTTGGAAAATGTTAAGGGATACATTTTTTATATAAGAAAGGAATTCATAATATGAAATGGGGGATTAGACTGATAGTGTTTGTGAAATCAATTTGACTATTATAAAAGCTAAATATCAATAAGTAATGATTTCATATGATAATTTTAAAAATTGTTCTCAGTTTTCGAAAATGCTTGATCGGATTGCGGTATACAAACCCGATACAATAACTGATGATCTACAAAAATTGCAGAATGCAATAATAACAATATTTTTAAATGAATAACTAAATATTTAATTTTCATATAAAGCAATTTTTGGGAAAAAGTAGATGGTGTAAAGGAAATACAAATGTGGAGAGCTTTTTTTAATCGTATTTTAGATTTGTTCCTCAAAAGCTCAATTGATATTTTTAGAATATTACATTTTAATTTTTAAAATATGTTGATAAAATAATATTGAAGAAACAATTAAGCGCATATTATCTTATGTTGATATTATCGTGTAGAATTATTCGCAGTCAAATTGAGAAAGAAAAATTAATTCATTCGAGCAGTGAGCATTCGGAGACTTAACTGTCATCAGCTTGATGCAGCTCCTTACATACAATTGAAGAATTAAGTATTCAAATTACGTTAATTTGCATACAAAAAATCAATTAAAGTTATGCATATTTTTATAATTTGCATGCATTGGAAATTGAACATAAATAATACAAATAACCAAAAGTCTCCGCTCAGAGCAAACTGACGAACTCAGGATTTGAAGCCAAAGACGTATCAAAATGTGACACTAAGCCACGTGCAGAGTATATCAAAATGTGACACTAAGCCACGTGCAGAGTATATCGAAATGTGACACTAAGCCACGTGCAGAGTATATCGAAATGTGACACTAAGCCACGTGCAGAGTATATCGAAATGTGACACTAAGCCACGTGCCGAGTATATCGAAATGTGACACTAAGCCACGTGCCGAGTATATCGAAATGTGACACTAAGCCACGTGCCGAGTATATCGAAATGTGACACTAAGCCACGTGCCGAGTATATCGAAATGGGACACTAAGCCACGTGCCGAGTATATCGAAATGGGACACTAAGCCACGTGCCGAGTATATCGAAATGGGACACTAAGCCACGTGCCGAGTATATCGAAATGGGACACTAAGCCACGTGCCGAGTGCATCAAAATGGGACACTAAGCCACGTGCCGAGTGCATCAAAATGTGACAATATTAATGCATTTTAGAAATTCGTTTAATAATTATTTATTGTTCAGTATTACCGTGCTATTCTGTATCTGGCTTTAACAGCTCCTCTTACTTTTCAAAACTTTTTATTGGTTCCTCTCAGATTTATATTTATAATACATTTAATTTTTCAGTTACGTTGATGAAATTTTGTACTACCAAGATTTTATTCTTCAAGCAAGTAAAATAAACAGGTTGACAGTGGTATGAATTGAGATAGATTTCGTATAATCTAGCTATCTGTAGAATGGTTTAATACAGTTTTGCTGAATTTTTTGATACTGAAATACAATTAATTTACATAAGAGGCACACAGAAATCCGCTTTGGATGACTTATACTGGATGGTCATTAAATTTCTTTACAAATTCAGACTTTAGTTTTCAAGTACTGCATTAAAGTTATTAAACTTTAAACATATGACAAAACAACTTTCAAAGTGTTGTTTCCTCACTCATACAATAATGTGCGAGACAATGACAGATGACCAGATCCCAACTTGAGTCAGTATCTAAATTTTTCACATGCACCATCCAACAACTTCATGGTGATGTTTCTAAATGTATTGAGATCGCGTATCTTCAAATTTAAAATCTGCAAATCTCTGGACCGTGTACCAAGTACGGTTTCCATTTGAAATACATGTTTGTTAACATTATAAATGTAATACAAGTTGTAAAATGTAAGTTGGATTTAAAAATCCCGCCTTACAACTTTTGCTGTTTATCTGTATAAGAAAGAATGATAAAATAAAAGAATGCATTTCTCCGCAATTCCAACAGATCTTCTCGTATCCAGTTGATGTACAGAAGTACAAAATCTAAATATTTAGTTTGTATTGCATGTTTATTTGAGATAAGCATTAAGAATAAGAAATATTCAAACATGTTCTTTTTAAAAATATATATATTTGTACAGCATTCAAATCTTTTTCTGTGCATTTTTAGCTATTTGAATTGTTTTTAATGATATACTTTCCCATCATTTAAGGTACTATTCTTCTAATGCACTGAAAAATTTTAAAGCTGATTATTAATGTATGCCTTAAATATTCCAATTCACAAGGGATATCAGCTTGAGATTTAAAAAAAAGTTTCGCTATTTTCCCAAACAAGGCACAATTTTCCAGAAGTGAACAACTGCTTTCAAACTGCGGTAGAAAATAAACCATGAAGCACGAAATAGCGCATTTTTATCAGTCGATGTTCCAGAACAGTTTCCAATAAAATTCCAGAGTGCTGGAATCCAAATTAGTTACTTTCTCGCTCTCACCAAACTAAACTGTTGAAAGATTCGGTTGTTAGATCTTTCCCGCTTTCAGCTCTGAAAACCAATTAATTTGTTAGGAGAAAATACTGCAAAGAAGTATATTTGGTCATAAGAGTATTGGTTTCTTTAATTCTTCTGATCAATATGCAATCTATGTAGCATTACTGTAGCTCGAACTTACGAGGCAATTGTATTTTGACCACTCTTGGGACTTTAATTAAAGTTTCATTATGGGTTCCACTATGGAGAATGGGAAGAGTTTCGTTTCGAGTATTTTTGAATTAAATCTTGTAATTTTATGCGTTGCGGGGTGATATTGTAGTAATTTTAAATAATTACATATGAAAATGATAAATTGATAAACTATCCATTATAATAATTTTATATTAGAATACAAGTTTCATGCCTGACTGTTTTATTATTTTCTTCAACTTTTTTAATTTTAAATCATTTAAATACAAATATATGCATGATCTAATATATGATAAATGTACAGGGTTAGCAAGAAAGGTTTCTCGCATCAAAAGGGCTCTAGAATATGTTTTATTGGGCCAAATAATATAAAATTTGAACTGTAAGTGATTCAAATGATGCGTTTGACATAAATAAAAATGTTAGTTCAAAAATTCCGCCAATAGATGATACTGTAATTCACGTAAGCAATTTAATATGCTTTGTAAATGTTGAATATAAACAATAACAATGTACTCTCATCGCAGAAAAGCGTATTTTCCACAGATGAGTGGATTAAGTCTGCCAAAATACCAAGAATATAGAGTCAAACGCTTCATGTCTGGCACAGATGCTGGCCTTTGACAGTAGATATTATGCTTCAGGAAATCCCCACAACCAAAAAGCACGGGGGCAGGATATCAGGTGAAAGAAACAGCCATGCTATCGAAAATGACGGTTGATTATCTGTGTATCTGTGAAATGTTTTAGTAATTGCATAACTTGATGATTAAACTGAGAAGGTGGATCATACTTGAAAATGATTTATCGAAGGCATTCCCGTTATTGAAATTGCGTAATTAAAAAGAAAATATCGGCATATCACGGTAGTGTTTTGATGTGATGGAACAGTTTTGAATTCATTTTACAGTTCTCTTTGAAAAAATATAGACCAATAAAAAAAGTTGCTGTAAAACAGCACCATCCTCTCATTTTTCAGGTTGTAAGGGTTGTTTCTGAACAACTCTAAGGTTTTCATGCTGCCCAGATATGACCGTCATGGGTAGTAACACTTGGTTCTCTTCGCATCCGCTACATATGTCGGAATTATTTTACAGTTGCAGTGAAATTTTGATTATTCTAATAGAACATTTGTAGAGCGCTTTCTTTTAACATAATTATGATTTTCAGAGAAGTAATTATTTCTGCGGTCGAGTTCACCTCATTTTTATCGAAAAAGTAATGCTTCTAGTCATGCGCTGTAACGTACATGTTTTATTTTTTCAATAAATTCAAATAAATACCATTTATATTATATTGTATTGGAGAATTTTTATACCAGTTTTTTAAAATTATTTCATGAATGTCAAGGTTTCCATTTGAATTATTTGCAGCTCAGATTCCATCTCATTGGACCGATTGAATGCATTCTAGAACTTCTGAAGCTAGAAAATTTCTTGCTAACTTTGGATGTATGTCTCAAAACTTTGTTAATGTATTCAAGTTTAACTAACGGAATATTAAGTAAGATGAAAGTTATCTGAAATGAAACTACGTTTTGCCAATCTGATTAATAGAAAATACCTTTTACTGACATGATTATTAATTCTATAGCATATTGACATTACGACCACCTCTAAAATCAGCAGATGCATCTGGATAATAGAGTAAAATGTTCGAAGAAAAACATTAAAGAAATGCATTAATGTTGAGCATTCATTTAAATTTTTTGCATCACCAAAAATTAATATACCAATATTGACACTTAATTAATATTTTGAGAAACTGTGCAGGTTGTTGCTTCTATAAGTGTCACAGACTGCAATATTTAGTGATATTTAGAAAAAAAAAATTATGACACTTATTTTTGATAAAATATTTTTAAACCAGACTTATTCATTATGTGGTGAACATTTTTTAAAGTTGGAATAAGAAACATGGCAGATGTTTTTAATGAGAAATGAAAATCCTTTCATATATTCATTTCTGAAAATGGAAATTGAATTTATTAATAGAACTTTTAAATGTCTATTTTCTTGTCATAAATTACTAGTTTATTAAAACATTAGTAAAGCATTTACTATAGACTTGTTTATTACAAATATCTGTATTTATAGACTTTGCACAATTTAATTATTTAAAAGTTTAATTTTTTTAAGTTCTGAAAAGAATGATTAATTGCAAAAATGACTTGAAATAATAAAACTTTTGCATAATATTAATTTCTATATTCAAAAAAGGATTTTGCTAATAGCATTGTAAGTTTTATTAATGCTTTACTAAAAGTTAATTAAAATGGCACTTTTAATTAAAAGAAAAACAGTAACAGGCAAATTGTTTTTAATTAGCAAAACAGAAAAACTAGTTATTTGGCGAGTGCAAAATAATCAATAAATTATCTGGCACTGAAATGCTTCAACGTTTAAATGAAAAGGACAATTTTTTCCCCCGGTCTTCAAAGTTTAATTTTTTCATATTTTCAGTAAACATGATTTGTGAAATATATGTAGATAAAATTTGAAATTCGGTTTTGCGGCGTCATTTTATGTTTTATTAAAAATATAAAAAGGAATGTTATAATCATTCGTAAGCAGTGGAATGAAATTCGAAAAATATATACGCTTAGGAAATTCTTATATCGGCTAGTTTCTGAACCAAATGTTATTCATTAACGTTTACATTTCTTCCATTATTTGCAATCAAAAATTACTTTCAAATTAATAATCGCATCGAATTCAGCAAATTAATCTGCTTGTTAAAAAAATTGTGTTTAAAGTAATTTAAGTAGCAAATGATTACCTTTCTAGAAAAGCTATTAACCCGTTTAATGCTGAACGAAAATATCATGCCATTTCTAGGAATGCAGGTACAACTTGAAATGTTTGCTAGGATTTGGGAATAAGCTCATAAAAAAAATCAAAAAAAGAATCTTTGCAAAATTCAGAAAGTAGCATATTACGAAACAATGGAAGAAATAAATTAATGCTAATATTATTTCAATGTTTTTTTAAGGTAAAGTGCCTTTGCATACGTAACGATATATCATCGTTTGTATTTTTGGAGAGCGTTGCGAAAGAACGATATTTCGTTCTTCGGCAGTAAAAGGGTTCAAGTTTTGGATGCTTGTTCGGTTATATGTTATAAAAGTTCGGTTACAAGTTTTTTTTGTTTTTTTACGTTTTCCGTTATGGCTTTGTTTCAGTGTCATATTGAGCAAAGCATTTTATGTTCAATTTTTGGAAAAAAAAAATACTACAGGCAAAACGAAAATATCGAATTGGAAGAAATATTTTGTCATATCTTACTTTTGGCATTTGATGCTACTTGGCATCAAATGCTGAACATTTACATCAGATGTTAGATGCTACTTGGTAAAAATATACATTTTACATCTTGAAACCAACAAATAAAACGGGAATGGTAAAATTTGTGATTGATAACCATCCAAGGAATATAATATCATAAAATTTAACATTTGGTATCAGGCAAAAAATTTCTACTCCATCAAAAAAAAAAAATCCTGAATATTTTTTTTAATTTTATATAATATATATGTATATAATATATATATTTACTATTTACTTTATTTAATTCCAAAGAAACGAAAAGTTGTAGACCCGTTGCTCTCAAGAAACTAGGATTTGCTTCAGGCATCGAAGGCAAGCAGAAATTTTTGTTGAAAAAAAAATTCCTCCCAAAAGGAAGCAGAAACAGCATGCTCTCAACAGATTCTCGTGGCAAATTATTGAATGTCACTCCAGCAGATAAAATTATTTGAAAAGTGTTCTTCATGTGATAAATGATGTAAGGCAGTCGTCAAAGACGAGAATCATACTTACCACATCCATACAGTAAATCTGCCAGAATTCTCCCAACACGAACGGAGAAAAGAACATTAATCTTGATGTGGAGGATTTCAAAAAATTCTAGGGGATATTTGCTGTCAAGAATTGGATTGGGAGATGTACTTTAAAGATTACTTTGAAATAAAATCTGCTGAATTCCTGTAATCATTGTTGCTAAGCAATTCAGGAGAACTTGATAACCAATGGAAGCATTAAATTTTTATTGCGATTGTAGACTTTAATCGAAATATTCACATAGAACTTTCTTAAATATTTTTCCCTTAAAAAAATTCCTCAAAATTTGACATTATTATTCTCTGGAAATATAGAGAATGTTGTTTACAGGTTCAATGACAGAAGAAAGATATTTATTTTTGTACTATGTAAGCAAATTACTTTGTCCTTTCCTAGGCAGAAGGTAATGTAAAGTGTAGCGGTTACATAAGTCTACTACCTTCTCTTTTGATACAACAGATGGCGTTACCTTATTAACATTAGGATATATTTCTTATGAGACTTCTTGGGGGTTATTATTAGATTATATAATAAGTGTGTGTCCTGTTTTTCCGTTTTGGTGTTTTTGTCTTGTGAAAAGTGGAGCTTTGACAATAATTAAATAACTGTTCTTCACTCTTTTATTTTCATCTATCTCATAATGAAGTTATAAACAGTCTCATCACTCTACAAAAGTCATTTTTGTAGATCATTAATTATTTTAATGATTATTATATCACGAAAATAATCAATCGTATATTACACCTTTAGGTTCCTATCTTTTTAATATAATTTCACCAAAAAGATAACTTTTGCTTAGAAGACTAAGTGTATCTAGATTACAGCATCATTATTTACTTTAAATCATATTTCTTGCAATATACTCCACAAGATATAAATTTAATTAAAAGTGATATTTTGTAATGCAAAAAACTGAAATTCCTATTAAAATTCTGTTAAGAATAGAAAACGGATAAATAAAAATTATTTGATTTTGCGGTAATATGAGCCATAAGTTGTCACTTAATAAAATTCACAGTTAAGATTTTAAGAAATGTAATTTCTTAGTTACCAAACTTCAGCAATTCGTTTCCCAAAGGTTTTTATCGATATTTTCTGTTTCATTGGTTTATTTACGTATCTTTGTACTTAATTTCGTTGAAAAATAAAGAAATCGAAATGTGAAGAAATAGAAGTTGCAGATCCATTTCTTTCGAGAATTTGGGATTTGTCCTCAGGCATCGAAAGCAAATTGAAATTTTTAGTGATAAACACTCACAAAAAGAAAGCAAAGACGTTATACACTCAATGAATTCTCGAGGCCGAATACTGAATGTTACACAGAAAGAAAATTATTTGAAAAGTATTCAAGTAATAAATTATATAAAACAGCTTGTCAAAGAGCAGAATTATACTTGCCATATCCATGTTCTACTTTCATTAAAAGAAAAATTTCGTTGATGTAAAGATACTTTAAATAAAACTAAACAAATATTCGCTGATATGGATTGGACTACAAGATGTATAATTCTGTTGAATTCATATAATCAATACTACTTACCAACTAATAGAAAACATTTATTTATTCCCTTAATTTGAGAATAATATATTAGTGAATGATGTTATTATAAGCTATACCGAACGATTGAATATTATTCATAATATACAGTAAAACGGCGGATTGACACATAATTATAACACATAACTCACCAAAATTTAAGCGGAGCTCTTTTGAACAAATGATGATAAAATATATCCTTCATTTGTTATGATGTCATCCGAAAACCATACTCAAATTAAACTTTTCCCCAGAAAATTATATCTTGTATTGCCGTTTTATTTGCGATCTTGAACTTGTGAATGGAGACCCTGAAATGTATAGTGCAGCTCCAAAAATTTTGTAAAACTAATCGTCATTTTCATCAGAATAATATTGTAATAGCATTTTCATTAACGAATCACTCTGATTGAACAAAAAAAAATTAAGTATTCATCGTATGCGAGACGTTAATTGTCTTTAATTTCCGTGTAAATATATAATTATATCGTATTTTTATATTTATTATAAAACCTTCCTTTTTACATTTGGAAATTTCAAAAATGTTTTGTTTTATATGAAAAATATGAGTATCGTCAGCTCACTTCAAAGAATTCCGACTATCCATTTTCACCTTTTGGAACTTTTGTAAATTAGCATTTAATTTGTCCAAATCATTTTTATCAAATTTATAAATGCTGTAAATACTAGACAGAAATGTAAAAAAATATTTTCATCCAAGAAAAACAAATTACATTTTTATTGATCTTTAAGTAAAGCAAACGATATATGGAACGAAATTCTTATTCGGCATGATTTTTTTATTCAATATAATTAAATTAATTTTATTAAGAATTTAAATGCAAATTTTAAATGTTTACAATAACAAATTAATACAAATGCATGTAAAATTTCGAAACGTATATTTTTTCGAAATTCCCAATACTTGGAAGACAGTAGATATCTGAAAAATAATCCCGAATCAAAAATTCTGAACATATAAACGGGAATTATTTATTAATGTGGTATTTTCTTATTTTGATACAATCTAATTGCAAAATGAGGAGCCATTATAAAGCACTAAAATTAATGTTTCTGTAAACTTTTCTTTGTGCATTTCATGTTTTAATTATTATTTCGCAATGATGCTATATTAGAAATTTAAATATTCAATACTATCTCGTGATGCAGAACCAACAAATATAAAGCATTTATGCTTTTCATTCAGTCTTTGCTAAAAATTATTAATTAAAACTCCATTTATGTCAATTAAATTACTTTCTACTAGAGGTATAAAATATTTAATCTAAATTAACAGTTTAATTAAAAAGAAAAGCAGAGAATACAAAATTTCGATCCATAATTAAAAGAATCCAAAAACATGTATCTAATATGTTACATCTGAACAGTTTGTCTTATAACGAATCAAAATATTACTTTCAAATTGGGATATATGCTTAATTTTCGAAATCTTAAAATAAGATCAATGTTTAAATATTTTGATTCATTAATTGAAAAGAATTTAAAAGAAAGTCTAAATTTTCTTTAAAATCGTTTAAAAGGAGCATTTGCCATTTAAAAAATAATATAAATCTTAGATTAATTCTCTTTGAAAATGAAATATTTTTAAATTTGTAAGATTGCTAATAGTGCATGTGCTAGATCATTAAGATTTTTTTTAATTAATCATGTAATCTTCCTTTATATTAGCTTTAACTATATCGAAAATTTAAGATAACGAAAAAATATTTTGTATTCATTGAATGTCTTTACTTAAAATGATTGGTGTTTTATTATATTCCTTTACATTCAATTTCTTGCCGAGTCGTTGCAATATTTGGTTGTAGCAATTTAATTATAACTTTTTTTCTAACAATTATAGATACAAATTCTATAAAAACATATTTCCAATATCATAAGCGAATTTATATTGCATACCATGAGCCAACTATATATTCACCCTGTGCGTGGACTGTCAGGTTCAATAATGCTATCAGGGAATTCAAGATCCAAAATAGTCTGAAGATTCAACGATAGTTAAATACTATTACGATGAATTTTAATAGGAACATGTTGAAAATTAATTTTTATAGAGAAAATTTTGAGTGACATGCCTATGCTTATTTCACACCAATTAAAATCATTCATATCTTACAATCTCCATTGAATTACTGATTTGGTTGCCTTTTGAAGAAAATTTCTTTTGTTTACATGACACCATGTATTTAATTGATATATAATCACTGATTAATATTAAGTTGGCACAACACAATGTGTCGAATCTTAATTAAAACGCTTGAATCAATTGATTTGTAAATTGTAGGGATAAGTGTTTCTGAAACAATGTGTGATGAATGTTTTATCAAACTAATAGACTACGATTTTTTTACTTTGAAAACCTTTCTAAATCTTAACTTTTTTTAACAATATAGTGCATTAGACAGAATCTGTTGAAGATTGCCATGTTTCATTATAACTATATTAAGAGGGGTGTTAATTTGTAGGCATTAAATTAGCAACGGGAAGATAAGATCCGATGTACTAATAGTTAATGGTCGAAAGATAATCCTCTTGGTGTATCTGGTCATCCCCTTCGAGGTTTCCCAGCGTGGAGAGGATGTTGGGAACTAGACTATATCTAATATTTTAGTTGGCCAGTTGGCAGCACCTGTTTAAAATTAGTTTTGTAGAGAAATAAAGAGATGTCAATTGATACCTTTCAGTCTAATTTAAAACCTACAAATAAACTATTATTCTCAATTTTTTGTACCAAATAATTGCTAATTTGTGCATTAAATTAGGCTTAAAGATATCCAGCAACTTCTATTAATTTTAAACAGTTGCTGCTATATTAGAAGGTTTCGTTCCCAACAAGAGGGGGGAGGGGGAATTTAGAGAGATGGTACATATATGTTCCTTTGATATTAATAATTGCGATCAGTAGGTCCTATTATTGTGGGTAAGAGAAAAAAAACACCAAAAAATATCAGAAAATGTTTTTTCAAAATTGTTTACACTGAATGCATATAAATTAATATGTGTGGTGAGGTGTAAATCATAGTTTACAAAGTAAAATTTCGCATTTGGTACATAAAGTTTTGGTTATTTTTACTAAATAACTTCTACTGACCTCTGAACCAGTGTGAAATATTCAATAAGTTTTAGAATCTGTAAAATCCAATTGGTTTTTATATCCCGTTTCCAAAGACGTATATGTCCGGTTGGCAGCCCATGGCCCAATCTAGATCTATCGTTTTATGGAGCTAATTCTCAAGGCGGAAGAAGTTGTAGTTATTGTTGCCGCTGTAGCACTTTCGATTTATTTTAAAAACTGACGCACAAAAAAAGGATTTACCTGATAAAGCTGGAGAAAGACTCCTCCATGCGCGTGTGACTACACAACTGAATGGTTTGTTTAGAATATTCTAGTCTTCCTTTCATGTTTTTTGAAAGATCGATAATCCCTGGAGCATTTTTTAAAGCGTATTTTCAACATCTGATGTTAAAAAGCAGGTTATATCAATATCCGCCACACAATGGTACTGACTATCAAGCGTTTGACAAAGGAAGATGATAGTAGTATCAAGCAGTAGTGACTTTACAAAAAAAAAATGGGAAATTTAAACTGAATTTTAATGAATAGTTGTTAGACATATTATTAATTAAATATTAATTAATTTTCCTTTCAGTTTATTGAATATTTTAATGAATACTTAAATAAATTCCTTCACAAAATAAAGGATTTATAGTAGAAATCTGATGGTAAATTTCGGAGATGCACGCGATTTACGGTCACCCTAACGCTGAGGAAGAATTAAGCAAAATGTGATGCTCCGAAGTAAGATAAATTGAATTTCGAATTAGATTACAAAACTAAGAAATTAGATATACAAAACTAATTCTGTCGGACTTGTTCAATAAACATTAACAACAAGATCTTCATGCACAATATCACTAGAAAATTTAGCATTTCAGGCGTGTCACACTTGAGTTGCTCTTAAAAGTTAGAAATACAATGAATATCATGGCAGAAGATCTTTGCCCTCGTTTAGGATCTTTCTATAGAGATACTGAGAAGAGATACTGTTTTAGTTTTGTTTAGATGATATTTTAATTCACTGATTTATCAAGTAGCATTCTAATTCGAATTCCCTGCAAGTGTATTTACATAAACTTGTTACAACTTACATAGGTGAATCTAATCTATGTTGCAGATGTCATGGGCAATCGGAAATGACATGCTGCCCATGTAAGCTAGCTCCAGAGTTTTGGATAAATGATTATATATAATTTCAATACAAATTTAAAAGTTAATTTACATTTGAAATCCCTTCGAAGAGTGTTTTAAAAATTCACATTGTTTTAATCAAAAAAGTAATTAAATTAATTTTCTTTCTATTGAAATAATAAACCCATTTTAGATATCTAAATGTATGTAAACGAAAATAAAATATGACTTTAATTTTTTTTCTAAATAAAACTTATTTATCATTATTATTCTGGTTTGTCTTCGTTCGGTTAACTTGAATTAATTTGTTATGATATTTAACGCAGAAAATTAATTTTTCAAAACATATATTCACAATCGATTATTTATTAATAAGGCAATTTTTATGGTTCAGGCACAATTCAGGGGCCAGTGAGAGCAGTTTGTCGAAAAATTCTCGCGTATTCTCTAATAAAAAAAAATTTATACTCATAATAATGTCATTCGACAAGGCCGTAAATACCTAGCAAGGAGTTCGGAACAATAATTACGAAATTGTGATCTTCGGAGTGAATCTAATTTTTTTACATCTTCAGAAAATAATCACTGGCACTCGGTTAATACACAAATATCTAGAAATGAAATACGTATTTTGAGCGTCTTCTTTCCAACTGTTTGAAATCAAGATATCTTTAAGGCATTGCATTTTTGAGTTATTGCGTTTAAACTCATGCCAGAGTATACAAAAACTGGCGGGCAACCCCTTGACAGATTTTATTCACCATTTGACCAGGATCTAAATTTTAGATGCAAAGTAAAACTTGTTAAATTTATATATAATATGAGGTTTGTAGTTGTCACTTCCACTTCCACTTATACTCGGACAGTCAGAGCTGGTATTCACAGTCATAGTTCCAAATATACATTTTTAGTTTAGAGAGGTCTTCAAACGTGGAGATTTATTAAAATCTTGAGTTCGATTTTTTTTTTTTTTAATGATTGATATTTTTTCTTTGTTATACTTCGACAAGCTAAAAAAAAAGTTGCAGATATTACATTGAATATTTAGTTAAAATTTGCAATCACTTGCTATAATTTTCAAATTTTCTATTTTTATGTACATATATAATGTTTTGGAAATTCTTAAGATGACTTTTTTTCTAAAATTACTTATATTAGAAATATTTGGAATTTGGATTCTCTTTAATACTCTAATACTTCCCAGTCAATTGAAATTCATTTATGAATGCGTTGAATTTAATAATTTTAGTTTAATGTAACTCTAAAAGAACGAAGAAAATGTGTTCCACAGTGCTAAAATGTTAAAATTAATGACTTTCGTTAATAAAATTGATCGCCTGGAGAATTGGAAAATATATCGACTTTTCCGAATTCAATACGGTTGGCAGGACATCACTTTCTCTAACACTGTTCATTATTTTTATTCAGAGATTGATTCTCGGATATTTTCAAAAGATTTATTGAACTTTCACAAACCACGTTCTATCCCCATTTAAACTTCAGCATGAGAATTGCAAATATAAGTTATGAATTATATTTGATTATACACTGTTTATAGCAGCTTAAATTAGTTATTATTATTTGGGAACTTAAAGAAAAAAAAATTTCTTACGCTTTTTGATAGATGATTTCCTTCAAAAAATGAAGACTGACCATGTACATCATTGAATTCGAATCTAAAATAAAAATTACCTCAATTACGGCAAGCATATTTTTAACTTAAAATTCTAATTTGTAACGTATTTCTAAAACAAAGATTCATTTTAACCGCACATTTTTAGACAAATTGGTCAGTTTCTTTTTCATGTTTTAAGCATAAAATATCTTAATATGATTATTTTTTTGGCGAGGTTGTGTTTCAGATGTTATTTCCAAATTAAATTTGAATATCTGTTTTATATCTAATTGCTATTTTGGGTTAATGCATTTCTTAAATATTCCATTTATCTAACGGGGAGCACCTGTTAATAATTGAGTATGAGAAGCTTTCAGCATGGTGGTTTGTTCTCGCCACCCTGGTGGGTCCACAAAAAGGTGGTGGGGAGGACTCTGGCTCTTCCCGTACTTCCTTCGGGAAGGGTTGTACCGTGGCCGGTGACTGGCCCTTAGGACTCAACCACAGTTCCAGCCAGTGTTGTTGTTGTGGCAGTTCGGTCATTAAGTTATTTCTGTGTGACTTCCGGGTGGGTCGGAATAGCTAGTTTAAGGTTAACCACTCCATTCATATATGGCATCAACTGCTCCGGTCGTTTAATCGGAATTCAAAGTTTCGAACTCCATCCCTATAAAGTTTTTATATTCCAGTAGAAGACATTAATATAATAAAGAAATTTTTCATATAAAAACTTAATCTATAAAAAAGTATTCAAATTATTTTACATTTGCCATAAAATTAATGTGTAGTAATCATAATGTTAAATAAATCTGAAATAAAATATGCCCAAGATATTTTTGACTGAACTCTTTTAGAAATAAACAATTTTTCATTGTTCTTTTTGTATTTGCTCCTCTAATTATCTCCTTGTAAACTACAAGCAAAAGGAAATGGGAACTAGTACAGGTATTTTGAATAGTGGTGCTGTACTTTGCAGATTAAAATTTTACAGTTTATTTTAATTTCGACAACAGTTTTTAAATTGATTAAAAATTTAACTGTAAAAAATAAAATTTAATCCATCATCAGTAAAAATCTTGAAAATAATTTACTTTTCGTAAATAAAAAACTATTAATAGAAATATTTCAAACTTTCGTGTTTATATAATCATATAAGCCACAAAAGGAACACATTGCAATCATTTCAAATAAACACATTGCATTTTTTTTAATTTAAAAAAGAAATGTCTATTTTTTGGTTCAAATCATATATTGAGATTTAAATTTGAGAAATCGGGATGTATATACTTCTGGGCATAATACTTCATAATGAGTGGAAAGTCTCCCAGCATCAAACAAAGAGAAGAGGTAGAGAAAAGCTCAATTACTTCACAAAATCTTACAGCAGCTCTTGAAAAGATCCCGTGGCAAATTTTCTCGGCTTTATCTCACTCTGAGGCTTGTTTACACGGTGGTCCTAGTCTATTCTTCATCGTTGTACTTTCCGCGGAAAGCACTGTTGGTTTAAACGATTGTTAAAACTCCAGGATTACAGCAGATTATTCAAGATTTGCCCCACTTTAGCATGCTATCTAATGAACGCGCGTCAGTTCGTGTCTACCAAGCAGCTGGGGCTGAAGGCTCTAGATACGAGCATTATTCACTTTACGCCCTTATAAGGTGGATGTAAGGTTAAAAGATTGTAGTTATGTCTGACACAGCGATTTTGTCGACTATTTTAGTCAAAATACTAGTTTAGTTTTGAAAGCAAGACATTTTAATTATTTTATTAATTGCATATTAGTTAAGAAAGTACATCTGCTGCATTTAGATATGATAGAAGTAATTGCTCTCCAGTGCGTATTTCTAAGAGAAAATTGAGTCGTAAGAAATATTTGATTTCAAACCATTCAACCAAGGATCACAAATTTTGATGTGCCCTTCAGTGAAAGTTTCAGATAAGAGGCTGTTAGGCGGCTATGACTAAAAAACGTTATTGTATGCATTGCCATTATATTAAGCTTTTTAATTCAAAAGTTTCCTCTTGGACTCTATTCAAGTCGATGCATCATGTCGGCATTTTTTTTTTTATTTTGATTGTTAAAAACACCAATAAAATGGCATGAAGATGCATATCAGGGAAATTCGATTTAAAACAATTATTCATTCCTTTAATTTTGGGAGCAATAGGCAAGACATTTGTTAAATGAATAATTATGCATCTAATTACTTTTTCACGCTCAAAAGATTAATGGTTTAAAATCAAAGGACTGATCAGCTTCCCTGGGTGTTGAATGAATTAATACTATGTTTGCATTTTTAGGTGATAATTAAATTCAACACATCGGAAATCGGTATATATTTACCGAAATATCTTGAAACATTTGATGAATATCTCTCAAAAGTGCTAAAAAATATTATGCAGTACATCTTGTCAAATGTAAGTCTTTTTAAGAAGTCAGCAATTCTAGAGTTAAACAGGGAATATAAAAATCTTAAAAGGTTAAAAAGCATTTATAATAATAGATTAAAAACTAAGTTGTCGTTAATGATGGTGTCAAAGAAATTTTGAACAAAGTAAATGCAGTTAAATTCGTTGACTGCTTTGTTTAAAGACTTTTAAGTCTTATTTATTTTATTCTCTTGATTTGCCAAAATATAGCTTTCTTCACTTTTTTTTTTTTGTTTACTGTAGATCATGCAAGAAATTTTACAGATCAGATATGTGGATAATTTTTTTAAATTTTGGTAAATTGTACAGTTAAATATGTTTATTTGTACACTTTCCTGATATGTCTTTACAAAGCAAAGCTTGATTAGTATCTAATTTATTCATTTTATTGACACAAAAGTTTGCAAGAGTGGCGATTTTACTTTGAGAAGAATTCATTCTGTACTTTCATTTTATTTAAAATTATACCCAATTTCTAGGTAGTATTAGTATAGTTCTGCTCTTTGTAAATTTGATGGATTATTTTAAAATATATATACAGAAAAATAATTAAGATTTAAAGAAAAAGGAATACATGCTTGATGACATTTCTCAAAATTTTGGGGTATTTTCTGAAACATTTCAAGTAAACTAGCGTGGCAATTTAACAATGACATAAACTATGTGAACGAAAGAACATAAATGGAATAAAATATTTTTAAGGCTATTTAATCGACTAATAGTTTGAAATTTGAGATTGGTTATAGTTGATTATATAAAATACAAAAGAATGGCAAAAAAAATTAATAATGGTCTTTGAAAGTATTGCAGGTCTATATTTCAATTATCCTTATTTAGTAAATGTAAATCATATCCTTATTTAGTAAATGTAAATTAAATGGTTTCTCATAACTTTTGTCTTTTTTCTAAACTTCAAAAACAGTTTTTATGCATTTTAAAAAAAGCAATATAAACACAATAATAAAAAAATTTGAAATATTAAAAAAAAATTGTTGAAATCTATTCTATATATTAATATATAATTTAAAGTATTAATTGAATCTATTTCGAGGATTTAAAAAAGAATTCTTAGTGGGAATGTAAAAATTCCAGAAATATTTCATTAAATATCATGGAAATATGAATTGTTCTAAATAAAAAAAAATATTTTAATGATTATAATATTATATCATCCAATATTAATTTTATGATAGGAAGTAATTTTAAACATTCATTTTATTTATTAAAACTATTCAAAACAATCCAATAAGTCTATTTAAAATCAAATTTTCTACCTTTTTTACTCGGAAAAGTAATTCGATGCAAAATTCACCTAATACAAGGACTTGTTTATTGTTCCGAAAAATAAATGTATATAATTGTTTCAAGTTGAATTTCCCCGAAAAGTAAATTTGAATCTTTTTACCATTCCGTAGGTATTTTTAGCAACCAAAATTGAAAACTAACGTCAAAATGATGCACCTACTTAAATGGTGACCATGAGTCACATCTCGCGTCCAAAGGTTAAACGTGAAAAATATTTTTATAATGCTGGTTGAAGAAAAATTTAATGATGAGTAAAACGTTATTTATATATGCAAAGTAACTATTTTAGAAAGCATAACAAGCCATTATTTTCAAATAAAAACGGTAAGAAGGATTGACAAAACCTTTTTTTGATTCTTGACATTGATCTCGCAGATATAATCACCAAAAGTCATTTTTTAATATAAATTTTACGGTATTTCTTTCAATTTTATGGCCATTACTATGTGTCAAGAATTACTTAATGACATATGAAGCTTCAAACTTCAAATAATTTATATCCATTTGAAATATATATATAAATCATTAGGTATTGAAGAAACTTTATAATCCAAATCGCATTTTGTATTAACATATCTACGTTACAAATTGCTTCTGAAATTCTTACACAACTTTCCTAAATGACTTTTTTGTAGATTCCGAATTATTTCTAAAACTCCTACCGATATTAAATGACCTTTTGAAAGCCTTGTGCAAGAAGCTATTATGATGTTATCTAACATTAACGAAGAAAATTTCAAATATGGTGTCCAATATCCTGCAAACATGGCCAACGCTCATATAGTCTACCGGCAGAGGGAACCGGTTATTACAGTAAATGCTTATGTATGTGTCAACACTCGACTTGCGTTTTGAGAGAAATTTGCGTAAATGAAATGTGGTTGTTGTCTTTCAGCAGAAAAGGGAGGAAACTTCAGATTTCGACAGCTGCCCATTATCTAGGGATTACTTCTCCCACCTCAACTTTCACAAGTACGGGGTGTACCACAAAATAATTATCGTCGAAATGCTTCGAAGTTCCTTTCTGAGATATTATGAACTATTAATTTGCAACTTTGGGTCAAATTATCACACATATGATTTGGCATTAATATTAATTTCAATTTTAATTCAAATTTATTTATTCTAATTTTTTTTAAATTATTATTTAGATTTTGATTTGTTTTTTATTTCTTTATTTCGTGAAAATAGCTCAACTATTCTCTCGTTTACTTCTTGGATAATTATGTATTATTTATCTGAAACACTGTTAAATGTTCACTCTTCGGTACTTATATTAATTTAAATTTCAATTCATATTGATTTAGGTTATTTTTGCATATATTTACTAATATTAATATTATATTTTGATTTGGTACTAATATTTATCGAAATTTCAATTTATACTGATTTAGGTTATTTTTACATATTATAATCTTAATTTGGAATTTTGTAAAATATTTTCGTGTTTAAATAAAAATGAAGTTGATTTCCTGGAAATTGTTCAACACTTATTCATTGGGTATTAAAAGTCATTTGTAATTTTATATTTAATTATTACTATTTTGAGTTACTTAATTAAATTATGATAAATCTGATTACCATACCATTTACCATTTAAGTTTTTGAAATTATTTACTTATTTAATAATATTTGTAATTTTAAGACTTATTCTTATAAATGTAATATGGTTCATAAGAGTATGATTATTCAACGTTAATTATTGTAATATCGTAATTAATTTTTGAAATTTTATTAACTTATACAAAAATATTATTTAAATATTAGTAAACCATTGAGATGAGCAAAATGATTTAAAAAAGAAATAAGTCTCGAAAACGTGCAATTAATCCAAATAATAAAACGCACAGTTCATATTTAAAATGGCACGGCGCCAGAAAATTATAAATATATATGTAATATACAAATAAGAACAATTTCTCAATTTAAAACTGAAATAAGATATATTTCAGATCAGGATACTTAAATATTTGTCAGAAAAAATTAGAATAAAAATTAATATGATGAAAAAGAGTAATCAAAACATATTCTACAAAAAAATAAAAATACTAAGCCGTTTATTTAGGACAATGGCATATATATATGTAAATAAATGAGTGATGTACTGCAGAAAATGTCAAACGAAAAAGCATAGCCTGTAATAATGTTCTTGTAGTTTTAAAATAACATTTTTGTAATAGATTATTATATTTTTTACCTAGCCAGGAAATTTTCACAAATACACTACACATATATATTAATACGTACAATTTGTTTTCTTTTAAAGATATGATAGTTTAAAAAACAAGAAAAGAATAGTATGTTGTAGTTTTTTCTTTCCTGACTAGCATACTTCCAGCAGCATATTGACCATACAATAGGAAAAATAATTTTGTTATTCTGTAATGCATATTGTGAATGCATGGAATGGAACCAGTAAGTGTAATTAGGGATATTTTCGTTGCAACTGCATTCGAAAAAGCGAAACTCTAAATATTCTATCATTATTCATCCTCTGCATAAATTATTTGGAAAGTAAGTTCATAAGTTATACATTTCTTGGATCTGTAGGATATAGCCATTAGATATGATTTATTCATTTTTTTTCTCCCTAAAAACAGAATAGCATTCTAATTTATCCCTGACCATTTTCATTACGAGGTAATTCTGAATAGGCATTTAATGTAATAACAAAACTGTATATTTCATGCATTCTGAATACTTTATTATATGATTGAGTGTCATATTAAGTGTAATCTGGAAGTGTCCTGTCCCACCAATTACTTTTTTAAACCAAATTAACAGCTGAAATATTTAAATTAATTGTGTGTGTGTTTTATATAATATACTTTTAACGCTTGGAAGCCGGTTATTAAGAATTGTTTAATGCTGTATCACATCAATGAAAGAAGAGAAGAAAATTGTACTCAAGGAATAATTAAAAACAAACGTGATACTGAACGAGGAATCTGGAGATAATTTTGACATTCTTTTTGTAAGAATCTGGAATTATATACATGGATAAATCTAAAGTAAATTTGCATATGTTGAGAGATTCTGATGAAAGTACCAGAATGAATGACCATTATCCGTTCGTTTGACCGATTGTTGGATTTAACGGTCATGAATTGAATGCGACAGGTTTGAAGAGCACCAATTTTACAAAATCAAAACTTTTTCAGTGATTAATGGTAGTTTGCGATTGTCGACAGTTAGATTAACGACATGCCATCAGATCCTATCATTGAATAGAATTTTTCATGCCACTTAAATGTCAGAGAAAAATTGTTTAAATTGGAGATTGGACTTCCTGCTTGAAATGGGGTGCCTTATTTTCTACTATTAAATTGAACTAGTCTTTATTCATTTTTAACTATCAAAATAAATATTAAATATTTTCTTCAGATATATCTTAAAGTTATCCATTTCTGTTTCTGTAGAAGTTCATTTCCACATCCCCCCCCCAAAAAAAAGGAAATATGATTATAAATTACTCGAAATCGGAGATATTAAATATTTATGATTATTTATATGCGATATTTCACGAAAGAGAATATAATTTTACTCGAAAAATAGTAAGAAAACAGTACACGAGAGCTTAAGAATGGGAAATAAAATAAATTCTGAGCAACAACAATTTTTATCATTTAAAATAGAGCTTCAAATCAGTTCATTACTGTGATTTAGAAATCAAAATGCATGTTCCCAATTACCTCATTTTCTGGGGTAGTTGGAAACATACTGAGGTAATTACGAGTGTTTCTGTGATTAATACTGGCGAACTGATAAATTTTAATTGAAAAAAAGAGCATTGTTTACGCATACCAGAAATCATTGTAATCATTTTACCACCAAAACATGATTACCTATTCACGTAAATATGCTTATATGTCGAAGAAGGCGAAAACTTCTACAAAATTCGTTCCCTATTTGGCTAACCTTACTAATTTTAATTCACTTGCGAGTAGAAATTTAGAAATAAAATTCCATAAACAAATGCAAATTATAAACACAATATAATAACGCAAGTTCAAGAAAAATTTCCGTATAAAAATTTAAATAATTTCATCTTGAATAATTTATAAAGGATTCGAAAGCTTTAAATTTAGGAAACATCAACAACACAAGATATAAAAACTAATTAATTTGATTAGTTACTTGAAATAAAGTTTTAAAAGTATTTATATTTTACAGTTATTTTAAATCATAAAATAACGTTTATTAACCTGAATTATCTATAAAAAGCGACGTGTAAAGGATTTAATTTAGGAAATTCATTCCTTTTAAAATTAAAATAATTTTAGTTGCTATTATAACTTCGTAATAATTTCTAACATTAATTAAAGCTTTTAAGTTAATTTCTACTAAGTATTTAAAATTTAAATTAAATGAATAGTATTTCTATAAAAATCATTTAGTAATGATTTATCAAATGTTTTCTAACTTGATATAATTACTTTAAAATTGAAGAAACTAATATCACGGTAATTTACCATATTTTATAAATTTGTTAATAACTTTTCCTGAAATTCGTGATTGTAACAACACATTTTTGATAGAAATAATTTATGCACATAAAATCATGAGCAAATTAATATAAACGAAGAAAAATAAAACTGAAGTTATAAAGACTACGCTAAGTAATAGAATGGACTTTTTTGAATTAATCTCTGTTTTTAGATTAATTTTATATTTTAAAAAATTGAAATAAATCTAACTTTTTTATAATATACAAACAACGTTTCAATCCATTTTTCAAATTTTAAATCCCTATGCTTTTTTATTTTCAATATGGATATGACCCCCACCCTTTAATAATATTATAGCTTTTGCGTTTGCACGAGATGTCATACTATTCGTTTTGAGTTACACAAGGGAAAATTCGCAGCACATATTACCTAAAAAATGCAGCCTCTTATATCGATGTTACGGAACTCGCATGCCATATGCTTATTCCCGCTATTCCATTCCACTAATCGAAATTACACCCCGAGTTTGAGTCACAGGTAAGGGGTTTCGGGATAAGGGAGTCACGTGATCAAATTCCCGTTGTGCTACCCCACCGGTTGGTGATTGTCCTAGCAATGTGAAAGCAATTACAATGTCCACCAAGCAATATATGATTTGGTACAAACGGTTTAGAATTAAGAGATGGTTTGTATTGAGAGGCTCTTGATCATATTCGTTAGAATGTTTTATAAGACAAATTTGTTCCGCATGCCATTTCCGAAATAGCATACGAGGAAGAATGCCTTACTATTGAATGGTTGATTCACAACGTATAGAGTTATTTACTTTATCTGTAAAATATTACCAACATAGTTTTATTTTAATGATATATTTTTTCATTACTTTTGCCTACTTTTCTGTGCTTTTAATATCGTACAATCTTCATTTATCTTCTGTTAGCATGCAGTTTTTTTCCCCATTTTCACAGAACTTAATATCTAATTGTCATTACAAGGTGCAGTGTAAAAGTTTAGATAATTTTATGAGAATAGATAGAAATAACAATGAAAATTATTATAAAAATTGTGCTCGGTTCAGGAATTCATTGTAAGAAATAGGCCAATTTTAGTTTTTTTTTTTTTTTTTCGATAAACGAAATCGGTTCATTTTAATTCTTTATTTTTAAGCTAGAATGATATATCAATCACTTTGAATTGAAATTTTATCTTAAAAAATCTTTATCTTAATGTTTTAAATAACGCAGTGTTAAACACCTTCTGTGTTAGAATTTTTTTTTTCAAGCATTGAAACGACTAATAGTGAAATTCCATCACAGCATAAATTCCCATTGTAAATTCAATTATAATAATCAGGATCTCCTTTAATTGAGTTAGAAGCAAACAATCAAACCATGGCGCTTATTTTTTAAATAAGATAATTGAATTTTCAATTAAAACTTGGCCGAATTCGACATTAATACTTATTTTCACGTTGCGAAGTTTTGAAACGCCTGTAGAGTCTTAGACTACCACTAAGGGTTTAAGGTTTCTTAATGCAAATGCTTTTAATTCGTCGTTATTGGGAGATGATCATTTATATTTAAACGAAATACTTAGACTAGAAGACTAAAATCCCGTTTCTATTTTTTAAGCACTTTAAAAGTGATGTAAGTAAATTACATTTATCTTGATGCAATAAATGGGGCTATAAATGTGTTGGCAAGTCTTGCGTCATTCAACAAAGGAAACTTCTTTCAGGAACACTCTTGAATAATTTGAAGTAAATAACAGCGAAAATCGGTAGCAATCCTGAATCCTCTTAAGAAAAAAATTCATACTTTAAAAAAATGCACGTAAGAAATTTGATTGCAAATAAGATATTAAATACGTGGTTAAAATTTAAATGAGTGTCTGGTAGTGCTCGCAGAATGAATTTTATTGTTTGAAATAAACGATTTCGGATACCCTTGACGGAAGGGAGAAAAAAAAAAACTTTAATCTCTATTAACTGATAATCGAGTGATCTAATAATAAGATCTCTTTTGTGAGGCTGGAGAAGGCATAATCGAGTTTCGAACCTGGACAAAAGAACCTCAGTTTTTGCAGGTCTGGTGCACGTTAAATACGTTAGGGATAAATAGTCTTTCGCTGGTACTAGGGCACCAAATAAGGTGACGTCATACTCATCCTAACCAAGGTTTAAATTACGAAATCAGTCCCCAAGTAATTCTGGTGTTAATTTTAAAAGGGAAATACTGTTTAAATATAACAGTAAAAATAATTAAAATTAAAGGTACATTAAAAAAAATTAAAGGAACATTAACTCTTTTAACAATATATTTACTGTCCTTGCTTAATTTATCACATATTTTACTTAAGTATTTTGTGTAATTAATCTTGCTCATTAAAACAAACTTATGTTTCAAGGATACATCATAAAATCTAAACATACATTTAGAAAATAATAGAAGAAAAATTGAAGACAAACAGGGACGGCAAATTGTTGTTAGTTAATTGGTAGTTACAAATAGTTTATTCACATAGGCACTTTTCTCACAAAATAGATCATTTTGATGTTTGTAAAATATTTTAAGTAGTAACAGAAATCCCTTATTTCCCTTTATTTAGTCACGTCTATATATATAAAATCATAGTAATCGTAATTACAACAAATGTTTTGATTCATTGAACTGAAAGCAGAATTTGGCATAAATCATTCGAAAGTATATTATAAATTATAGTTTTTATGAAATTTGGGCCAGAAGCAAATTTAATTGTGATGTGAAATATTTTTATTAAATTGCCATCAATTTCTAGAAATTTAGGAGGGGATTAAATAACTTATTTGCTGAGGAAATGTATTAATGTTTAAAATTGAATAAAATACTTCATGTTAAAAAAAAAAACTGCCAAAATTATAGTTTATAAAAAAAAAACTAAGTATAATGAGTTTTAAGACATGAAAGTAAATTTGCATCAAATGATTTAAGAATACCATTAAAAAACAATGTCCTTTATCTTTAAGTGATTAAGTATTTAATTTTATAGTTAAACTTTAACTATTATAAGCAATGATTACAACAAATAAAAGTAGCTATTAGGATAATTTATTTATTGTTGCTGCATGATATAAGATAGGGAAATGACTCAAATTACAGACATTATTCTGATATGCTGATAGTTAATTTTTTTTAAAATTAAAATGCATGACATCAAATCGAATGAAAACTATAAGATAAGCCATGTTTGATATCTTTTAGCATTTTCCATTTAAACAGCGCCCATATTAAACTTTTCCTTTTAAGCAAATCAAACTTTTTTGCTTACAGTTGTTAAGGCTCATATCTGGAAATTCAAAGCCAATCTGAATAATCGAAAAGAAATTTCCAGTCAATGTATTCGTATAAACTATCTTGTTGGAATAAACTGTATTTCTTATTTAATTAAATCATATCATCTATCACTACTTTTGCATTGTGATTTAAAATCTTTAACAAGGGATTAAATCTTTGTTTTCCTTTAATTACATAGATTCATTTCTACATTTTCATTTTCACGTCATTTTTAAACACAAAACAACAGTGACTGCATAATATTTTTATTTTTTTAATTAAAAATGATTTTAATTACATCATTTAAATTAATGCATTTTTAACAAAGGATTTACTTACTCTCAAAATAAGAATAATTTATTCTTTTAGAATGACGATTACTGGCATAAATAGTTTGATAAATATTATTTCCCAAATATATCCAAATATTATTCCTTAAATTCATACTCACTTTCATAGGAATGAAACTTTCCCTATTTAGGATGTGTTAGGTGTCCCATGAGTTTCTCTCCTGTTTCCTATATGAAATGAATACTCAGTATTTACTGTTTAAGGTATTATTTTGTTATATAAGAACCCTTTTGCTCTATTATCTTCTTACACCTCCCAGGAAGCCTTATTATGCTTTCTTTCCAAAACTGCTGTGTTTTGGGCAAGAAATAATCCTCATGGTGCGCTTTTATTTCGCTGATGGATTTCAAGCTCTTGTCGCGAAGGAAATTAAAGGGCAGGAAGAAGTAATAATCAGATGGAGCGAGATCTGGAGAGTATGAAGGATGCGATAAAACATCCCAATCAAACTGTTGGAGCTTTTCTCTTAAGACTAATACAATATGTGGTCTTGCATTGTCATGATGAAAATCAACGCTTTGTCGATTCATTAATTCTGACTGTTTTTTTACTATAGCAGCTTTCAATTTATCCAGTTGATGACAGTATTTCATAGAATTTATTTCTGCACCTTGAGGAAGAAGCCGGTAGAAAATTACGCCTTTTGTATCCCACCAAATATACAAAAGAACTTTTTTGGGGGTGTACAAATGAAACGTACTGTAAAAGAGCTCTAGTACGATTGATACCGACGACATAGACAGCTAATAGATAAGCCTGCATGTTTGCACAGGCAAAGCCAGATAAGGTAATTCATAACGCGATGAGAAAGAAAATTTTGGGGCACACTAATATATATTAATACGATTAAATATTCCAGACAAATTATCCTGAATTGATATTTAGTCAAATGTATTCTATATTCAACGTTTCTGACAAAATTTTGATATATATATTTTCATTTATCTCATTAAGATCCATCGATGAAACAGTTAGCAACAAAAAGATCGTATAATTATTTGAATTTGAAAGTCTGATTATTAAAATGTATAAAAATTATAATACCATCAAATACAGTTTGAAAGCTACCAAAATTATTTGAAAACTTATCACAAAGATTACGATCAATTAAAAGAACATTTGGTCAAAAATTAAAATATAAATTTTTCTGAAAATTTCAATTAGGATATGTTTGCATTTTGTAGAAGATTCCCAATTAATTTCTTCATTAAAATATCTGTTTATATTACATATATCAGAATTCTGTGGATGAATCATACGCTATATAACAAATATTTTCAGTCAGATTCTAATATATTTGGTTTAATAAACTAGATGGAAATAAAATCTATTTTAATATTTCGTATAAATTAATATTTACGAAAAAAAATATCTTTTTTGAACTCCTATTCATGCATTTAATTAATAACTTCATTATTTCTGAAGTTTAATATGTTTTTTCCCAATCTGTATTTTAAAAATACTTTCGACATGAAATCTTTTTCTATACTCATTTATTTTATTGTATTGTAATAAAATAAGTTTTTATAAAAAAAAATGTATAAATGTTTAAAAATCAAGTATAATTATTTTAATTAAATTAAGGAAAAATTGAACTTGTAACGCGAGTTTTTCTTCAGGAAAAAGTGTATTGTTGAAGTTCTGTGCTATATAACATACACTTGGGTATCATGCAGATTTAAAATTATTATGTTGAAGCCAAATCACTTAGGCACATTATATTGATATAAAGATATATTTCTCATAGCATGCAAGTTATTATTGCAAATCATCACTCATTTTGCAAGAAAAATTTAATCGTTTATTTTCAATGTGATACTATGCTTATATGAATCTTTGACAGTTCTAGATTTTTCCAACCGTTAGTTTGCTTGAAATTTTCACTTGAAATACACTTTTTAAATTGCTGACAGCATGTTTGTTTTATGTATAAAGCTGTTATCTAGCATCTTAATTTTGGGCTTTCTAAACCAGATTTTAGGAGACTTTTCGGTGTAAGCTGTTCAAAAGTAAAAAAAAAAAAAAATCAATGCCAGCCAGTATCAGTTTGCTGCTATTTTACAACGAGAAAAATCAACCTCTTTTACCCCTCAAGCAGTATTGCAGGAAAAAGGGGGGAAAAAGCCACGCTCCAAAGAGAGCAGTCACAAATGTTTAATCTCTGTGTTTGACAGATATAACCCTAAAAATTTTTGAAGTGTAAAAAAATGCAAAACCTGAGTTAGTCGACATTTCGAAAGACAAAGTTTTTTTCAAAAGCTGTTTTTTTTCCTCTACCGCTTCAAACCCCCTTCAGATATGAACGGATTCTTTTCTATTTCGACTTTCAAAATCTTTTGCTTCACAATATCTTGTCGGTGATATTTTCTGACATCTTAGATCCAGGAAGCATGGACGAGAAAGAAAATACACAGGGTAGGTATTGCTGGAATGTGTATCTGAAAAATAAACTATGAGGAATGGTGTCTTCAAGAATGATCACAGTTATGCCCCGATTTTTGAAAGATCCAAGAAAAAATCTAAATCTCATGTTTCTCCATTTCTGTTCACCATTTCATTCCCAAAGGTAAAATTTTATCGAATCCATTTCATCTTAAAATTCAAGGATTCAGAAAATATTTCCAATATTCCTTTAGCAAAATATTCGCAGAGGAAAAATTAAATAGAAAAAAAACGCAAATATTTGTTAGAAAAATATTTGTTTTGTATTTAATTTTAATTAATATAATTTAAATAAATTCCTTAAATTATTAAAATATTTTTAATTTTTAAACCAATTGAAATTTGAAATATTGTATAATATTACATTACAAGTAATTTCTATTAAGTATATTACATGTACATGACAATTACAAATATTTTATTATAAAATACATATATTTATTATAAAATGCAACGTATGAATTTCGTGAGAGAAGTATTAAAAAGAGAAATTCGTCAGCTAATCAATTTAATGCAAACAGGAATCAGATCGTGCAATATATGATGGTTCTAAAAATTTTGAAATGATGTGTATCACTAAGTTTTTAACAATCATCAAGTTAAATAATTAAAAGGCTTTTAGAGTATGACGCCTGAAGAAAATCTTTCAAAAATAAAATGTAAGATGTCCTGATCCACGTTCATTTTTTTCAAGGTGCTACATAGGTAACTGAAAATCATAATTTTTGTGTATGAGTAATCCGTAATCTCAGACTTTCATAGTCTGTGCACACACACACACACACACACACACAAAAAAAAAAAATAGTTTTTAGCGATGTGCGAGGATAGAACCTGGGACCTTGTGGTTCACAGTCCAGTAACTAAACCATTATGCAAAAGCAATTGCTCGTGCAGCGTAGTTATTAACTGTCTTATATGCTATTCACCACAAGCTCCACACCCTTCATTTTTTTTTTGTTTGGAGATGCATTCAAATAGGGAAGGTTTATATGGTAGTATTGTGTATGTCTAATAAATAATAAAGTATATTACATAATTTTATACAGTTGTGATATCAAACACATTTTATTGTGCATACTATTGATATAATTTATTATACAATTTTTATAATAAATTGATTCGAGTTTTTTATTATATTCATATATAATAAAATTATAAACGAGTATAATAATATAAAATGTAATCAAAATATAATATATATATTTTGATGCAAGATTTTTATTATATATTTATACATAATAAAATTATAAATGATTATAATAATATAAAATATATAATAAAAATATAACATATATATTTTGAAGCAAGTTTTTAAAATATTCATCTTAATAATCTATTCACTTCATAAATAATTAATCACAGTAAGGGTACTACTAATTAAAATTTAAAAAAAATCTTATCAATAAGTTTGTTAAGTCTAAAACTTTCAGCCTTAAACAATGATAATGTTTCCGAATGAATCGTGTTATTTACGAAAGAGAACTTGATCAAAATGCTACGTATTAAATTTATATCCAGTTTGATTTATATTCGAATTCTATTCAGAATACGAAATTAGTTATTTGGTGATAAAAATAGTAAATAATTTATTTACTTTTGAAACTAAATGAATCATACGCTCCAATCCGATACACTTACTCTGAATTTTCAGAATTTCACTCTGCATTTTCAGAATCAAACCGGATTGCATGAGCATTCTTGGATAACAAATTAATCAGATCAATAATACTCTAAGTGCTATACTTAATTTGACTTATTTAAGACAATCGTTGAAGCAGCAAGTAGTTTGAGAGAAGTAGGCGCAGTATTTGCAGCTGAGCAAATCAATACAATGCCATGCAGAAACATCTAATTAATTTTAATGTCCACCTGCTTGCATTTGCAGGGGGAGGGTAGACAATGCGAAACTAATTATTCATTTCCAATAGCTTCTGAGCGCACATTATTGGACTCATGTTCTGCAAGGCATGTCTTGGTACTTGCACAGCTATACTTTCTGCCTTGTTGATATTAGCTAGAGCTTTAAATAATCTGTAGGGACAGCATAGGTTGGATTATTAGCACAAAGTTTGGCCTACAGCAATTTACATACAACCTAATGGACTCGATTTGTAGATTCAAGAATTTGGCTCAAAACTCATCGGATTTAACTATACTTTGGAAATGCTATTTCCAAGTTGACTCGAGGGGACGCTATTGTACCGAAATTGCATCATCAACAAAGATGTGATGAAAGGGACTTCTCATGGAGTTAACTTTTGCGATGAACTGTGCAAGTTATCGAAGATTGAATTCGAAAAGTGGTCTAAAATTAATAACTTCCAACTTGGATTTTGCTGCCATTGCTTCGGGTAATTTCGCTTCTACATTAAATTGAACAGCAAATCAGCAATCTTACAATTTTTAATTTAATATAAGCCATAGGAGTTTTCATAATTGATATACATTTTTATATTTTTTAAAAAAAGTTTAATTTATGCTAATTTTATAATTAGTTTCAATAATCTTGAGGTAAGTTTATGTTTCTGGAATTTGGATTTTTTAGTATTATATAATATAAAGAAATATTTATATATATAAATAAAATAACAATCTTTTATTTATTTCGTTCTTATATATTTTCAATTCTAAAATGATTTAAAAAATTTTTAAAAGGTTTTGTAAAATGTCTAATATTTCCTGTATTTAATGAGCATTCTTTTATGCAACATATATCGTTTAATACTTGCCATGCGTTATTGATTAAACTTCTCAGAAGAACATTAAAATCTAATATTTTTATGATATGGAATCAATCAATCAACCCAATTCCATAATGATTCCCTTTAAATTCTGAATGCTGAGTTGTTTCTTACGTCAAATTTATTATATTTATATTAAATTTAAGCACATATTAAAAATATATGCTTGATAATATGTAATTGTTAAATTCTGAAACAATGATGTTGCTTCATTTTTAAACATTATGTACATCAATGAATAATAGACATTTCTATTAGTATTATTCTTTCAAATAATATCCACATATTCAACGAAATTCCAAGCTTCTTTAACATCAAGCACATGAATGAATGTGTTTATCATAAATTTGTTCAGTATTTAATAAAACAGTATTCTTCAGAAAAAAATTTCTATTTCCTGTTTTAATTTTCATTTCTAAATTTTCTATTTTTATTTTATTCAGTAAATATAATTATTTTCTACTTCGATTAAAAAATTGTTAGCAATAATTATCGAAGAGCGAACAATTGTTTAATTTTTTGAACAACTGAATATTAATTTTTTCCCTAAATAATAAAAATAAAATTTGTTTTTTATAAGTAAAATCAATATAAAAGTGGTGATATGAATAAAATAGACTTTAGTTTTCTTTATCAAAAGAAATGAAAGAGAATATGAATTTGTCACCTTCATTAGGAGAACAATAAATGCTAAATCACTACCAATACTTTTTAATACGCCAATACTTTTATAATACACTTTTTTTTGTTACAATTCTTAGAAACAAAGCTCTTTTTTTTAAATGATATACAGATATGCGAATTGTTTTTAAAGCATTAGGTTTCGAAATTAAATTTTGAATTTCGATTTTTTTGCAGATCACTTGTGATAAATAAACTTGTCATTACATGAGATACATATATAAAGTTAGAATTATTTTATTCTCATCTTGCATTTATGCTAATTTGGTAACATTGACTTTCATGATGTGTGATTGGGGTTATTTTTAAACAATGTTTACCATTTTACTTTTCATTATTTAAAGCTGTAATCTCTCACAACTTTGCAGGTCGCTTAAACTAAAAGTTAATGCAAAAACAGAACTGAATCCGAAACTTAATCCTCCTAATCTAAAAATATAGAAACAAAAAAATAATTTTTAAAATTCTGTATTTAAAATCATATAGCAATCCATATATCTTTGAAAACTAAAATAATCGTTTATCTTAAACATAATTTTCATTTAAAGATTTATTCAATCGAAAGAAAATTCAAATAAACAGTTTTTTACATTTTTATCGAAGATTTTTAAAATTAATAAATATGCTTCTAATAAATAAATAATAAAATATAAAGTGAGGTGATTTTTAACTACCATTAAATGGTGGAATTAATTAAAGAATTTAATTTTTTTTTCTGATCCCTGTTTGACTATGCGGGTTCCCCTTGTTTAACTTTAAAAATAATCAGTGTCACTGAGTTAAGAAATTGGAGTAACGATTTACATGAAAGTAGTAACTGAACCGTGTAAGCATTTCAGGTTTGAGGTTATTTTCGGTTGAATGAAACCTTTAAATCTTTACAAAGAAAAAGAATTCCGGGCAGAAAAAAATCTAAATTTTGAAATTCCAAAGGAGCGAATTCTGCTGAAGGAGTTCTTTTACTTGATTCAAGTCAAAGGTTTTCATTATTTCACCTAGAAAAAGAAGTATTGATCCGATTAACCAAAAGTTTGTTGTTCAAGAATAAAATAATTGCAAAATAGAGTTGATTCTGAGGACCTAATTAGGTTTTCTGCTGTCTTGAGGCTTAATAAATTGGATTCACTTTTATTTCGAAAAACCTTTTATGCGATAAATCTTTAACATGTTTTATCAAATTGGTCGTTGCATATTCGAAAAGAATATATTGTAATGTCTTGATCTAGACTGATCAAATAACGAAACTCAATTTCCAGACAATTCTTTATTTTACATTTCTATATATATACAAAAGAACAACTTGTTCTAATCTTGGTTAAATAAATAGTTATTTACACCTGTAGTAGGAGATACACCAGTCGAAGTCGAAGGTTTTTCTTGAAACTCAGTTGATTCTCGGACTCCGAATTCGTGGGCGTAGTCCAACAGTTTGCCTGCAATTCGTTTCTTGTCTTCCTAAAAAAAAAATCCGCACTTTATTTCGGCGACACTCTCCGCTTCTTAATTTACATTCGTCATTTGAGCTCTCCTTCGGCCAATCGGGGTTCAGCAATATGCTCTCTCAGCGGCGCCAGTCGGTTGTGGGAAGGTCCTTTGTGTGATGCACCTTTCATAACTGACTATTCTGGAACACGGAGTTATCATAGTCCTTTCACAATGAGAAACATTTAGCATCCAGGTGTTTGGACACCCCTTCCTCTTTGAAGGTACTCTCAATATATCTCTTGGACGAGGAATTCCTACATGTGGTCTTTCACCGTAGTTGCTAATGAACAGATGCGAGACCACCCAGGTGAAAAGATCCACCATCTGATTATTTCGAGGAGTTTAGTAAGTAACAGCGACGACATGTCTTATTAGTACTGGGAAACGGGAAATGTTACAATATGCATAAATTTGTCTACTGCCGAAAAACTGTATTAGTTAGGAGAGTTTTATACAAAGCTGATATATAGATAATATATAGCTTTATTAAAGCTGATATATAGCTTTTTTTACATTTTATTTAAAAACAAATAAGTTGATTGAAAGTTCTAACTTGGGAATGATTTTTCCCTATCTCTTTTAGAATAAAAAAAAAATGTAAACGCACTTGAATAAAACAACTTGAATGAACGCCATAGCCGTTTAACAATCAGTCATATGACTATGTTTCTGCGTATCCTCTAACGTTAAATTGTATGATGTGTCAAATTGTGCTATAAATTTATTAAGCCTTTAAAGCTTTCATGTCACAAGGATATGAGTTTTCTTATGTTTAAGTGGTGGTGAATTTATTATATTGATTACAAAATAATATGACGCACATTCTCTTATTTTCTTAGGGGGTGGGAAGTACTCTCCTCTCTTGACATATGAAAGGGGCGCGGTGGCTTGGTGCCAATGTCTCGGCTTCGGGAAAGGAGGATTACAGGTTCAAGACGCGATTCCACCGAAAAAGCGTCGTGTAAGCGGGTTTGGTGCAAGCCAAATCCATCGAGACCAAACGTCCTCTCTCTGGTGTGGCGGGGTATTTTTGAGAGGTGTCAGCTGGGGTATCCTCCTAGTCATCCGACCAGTTCAAAATTGCGAGGTCCGTCCCCGAATAGCCCTAGTGTTGCTTTAAAACGGAATGTTAATATAACTAAGCTATCATATGAAAGAATTAACAATGAGTAATTTATTTGTTTTAGATTATCTTTCATTCCAAAAATTGACGCTCTAGTATTTTTTTCCCTCATTATTAAGTGTATGTTCATTGTCCCCCCTCCCTTTTTTTTTTTATAAACATAGCATATTTTATACGATATTTTAATAATTATGAATAAAATCCTGTTTCAAGAGTATCTTCAAATGTAAACAAAGAGATCTCTTATCTTTTTGATAATTGGGCTTTATTTAATCTTATACTTAATTATTCATAAACCAATCTTTGACATTAATTCTAGTTTCTTCAATTAATAATAAAAATTGAATATAATAGAAGACCTAAAAAATTTTAAGAAGTATAGTTTCTTTTATATGTGGCATTTCAGAGTCATAATGTTATCCTGTAATGTTATTAGAAATCAAACAAAAAAACTATTTTAATAAATTACCATAATTCAGAGAAAAAATTGAAGGATTACTATATTGTTATAAAGAAAGATTTTTTCCAATTTTAAAACTGCGTAACATTTATTTTTGTTCAATAATTTTTTTCGAATTTGTCACGGAGAAACATCAAAATTGTATTGGATATTTATTTAATAAAACTCTAAATAAAGTTTCAAGAAATTCGCTGAAAAGTACACATTCATACTTTTCAAAATATTTATGCACCAAATTTGGTAGCTGTAGGTCAAAACGTCTGATTTATAGGGGATCATTACATTTCTATAAAGAAATAATTTCTTTATTTTCTAAAAAATTTGAATTGGCGGAATATTTATTTTTGTACAATAATATTTTTTGAGCATTTTCGGAAGAAACACCAAACTTCGACATAATTTTCAATTAATAATAATCTAAATAAAAATTCAAAGAATCGCTGAAAGGTGCATTATACACTATTGAAAATATTTATGTACCAAATTTGGTAGCTGTAGGTCAAACTGCGTGACTTGTAAGACACCAACATATACACACAGATTCATCTTTTTATTAGTAGAGAAGAGTTAGTATTTTTCTTAAATAATAAATTCTCACCAATCAGAAGTAAAGATATTTTCAAACTTTATAAAGAAATTTATAAACGTCATAATAGATAAAATATCTCTGAATTCCAATGCTTCCCAAAACTTTTATTAATAAACGTTACGTATTTCTATTTTCTTCACAGCGAAATCCCAGAACGACATGCATCCCCGGCAAAATTCTTACCTCGACATACATGCTCAGCAATCGAAGTAAATTTATTGAGTGTTCCGAGCAATTAAGAAACTCATTAACCATTTCGATATTTCAATTCCAATTTACGATTCTTTTCCCACTGCAGTCCGTCAGGAACACGGCCCACACCTTTCACACAGCATAACCCTTACGAGGGCAATCAATTCTCCATCTGATAATCACCTACGCGACAAAATCAGCGACGGAGCTATTTGAATACCCCCCACCGTTACTCAGCAAGTGCGCGGCGCATAATTGGAGAACAAGTGCTTCACCAATCAAGGTAACGCGATGAATGCACAGATAGTCCGTATCAGCAGGAATATGTACGATGTCTTGTGCATCTGTCTCTAACGACCATATGACGTGGCCCGCCGCAATGAATGGCGCACCGCAGAACAGCAGCTTGGCATGATGCCTCATCTACGCTGCTTGGCAACGGAGCACTGGTATGCGATGCCTTTCATTAGTTTTATCATTAAGGGTGACTTCCCGGAGCTATTATAGCCGATTTGTCACGCTTTCGAAGCCTGCGCAGATTTTCAACGGGAGGCCATTTACACCGGAATGTTGGATGTCGGGAGGAAGAAAAAATCACGTAATACAGGGGCAGGTTGGAATTCGTAATCGTTGACAAGCAAGGGCAATAAATAGCACGGCTGGGGGATGGGTGTGGAAAGGACACCAAGGTGGAACCTGCTAGGTGAAGACGGGGCAGAAGGTTTATTTTTAATATTTAGGTTTGTTCCCCGGCACTTGAGATGGATTTGGGATCATTAAATGAAACCGAAGTAGGTTGTTGGAGGATGTTCTTCTAAATATTTTATGATGGCGAGTTGAGGAAGGTTTATATTAAAGTGGTTTTCTGAAAGTTGTTGACAGTTAGATTATGAATTTCTTAAATAAAATATATGGTTATGAAAAAAGTATTAAAATATTTCCTCATATTAATGCGCTTTTTATAAATATCTAAATTTAACTATGATGAGATATTCTTTTAAAAATAGTGATTCAGAATTCAAAAAAGACAACTTGAATAAATTGGAATCATATTGCTATTATTAAATTTTTAGAAAAAAAATTCATATTTGAAGTAATTTATTAATATAAAATACTTCAATATTTTAAATATGTATACTAATATCTTCTAATAAATATAATAGATGCTGTGGACTAGTATTATCTAAAGATTTAGTCCATGTTAATGATAAAGCACAGTTTTTAATAAATTGTCTATCGATTTTAAATAGTTATGTATAATATTAAATTTTGAATTATTCGATTTGATTCTGGTCATTAAATTCCATTCGGCAAAATTATATAATAGGTTTATTCACGTTATTTATTAACTATCGGAGAGGGAAAAAATTAATAACTAGCTAGGTATAAAAAATGAATGAAAAAGTGTTAAATTGCTGTCATAAATACTTTATTCCGAATTAAACTATTTGTAGGTTAATAATACAATTTATAGCATTGTATGCGTAATCTGATATGAATATGAATAATGTTTTAATTCTTATTATTTTTATTATAAAACATCTTTAATTCGATTAAATATTTTTAAAATTTCTCAGTGGCTTCATTTTTTTTTTAAATCAACAATAAAATTCATAACACATGCCTTTATTTTTTTAAGTAAACTATTTTAAATCTTATCGTTTATTAAATAAATTGTGCATCTATTGAAGCAAAAAAAAAAGTAATGCAAAAAGCCTGAATTAATTTCGTGGCTGTTAGTTTGAAAATTTGAAAATAATAAATGACATCTTTACTTTTTCTGTATCGAAGATTGCGTTAAATATCTTAATTCTAATTTAAAATTAATTCTTCCTTTTATCAAGGATAATACGATGTTTCATGAGTAAAACTTAAGTCATTTTATAAAAAAAAGATTTTTATAACAATTTATTTTAATTTACATATATTTTAACCACAAATGCAATTTTTTTACCCATGGGCATTTTTTTTCGTGTGACTATTTTAAGCCAAGTTTTTGCACTGTAGTTTCTGAGAGGGTAAAGACCCCTTGAGCACCCGAGGGCAGAAGTCTGACGTCTAGCTCAAATGAAGATAACACGCACACACTCGCTTGCACAATCCCTTTTCACAGGGGGGCTCATTCACGCATCTCACAGATAGAACACAGGATAGAGAACAACCATGAACGAACCAGGACTCGAACCCGGGACGCCTAGATCACGTGGAAGACACGATACTCCTAGGCCAGGACGCCGGAACCCATGTGCAATTTTACCAATTTAATAATTTATCTTCAAGTAAATAGCATTTTCCTGTAATAATGCCCTATTCTGCTATTTGACTGTATTTTACCCATTTGCATCAAATGTAACATTGAATTAGGTTATAGAGTCGCATCCATTTCAACAATCACTACCCGGGGCAACCATCAAAATTCCGACGTAGATGTAAATAGATTGTAGGAATTTGCAGGTAATCATCTGTCCTCTGACAGTGTCATTCCTCATTCTCTGATGCACCCCGGAATAATTCCTAATTCGGTCAAATAGATTACAGAGATGTATTAAACATTATTTAAAATTGAAACAAACTACTGCCCATATAGTGAACTCATTGCCTAATATAGGAATGATACAGTAATTAGATAGCGTATTCACCGAATTTTCTTGTAAATAAAGCTTGGAATTCGTAGAATAATAGTTCTAAATAGATTATGTTGATTTAATGCATTTAATTCATAATCGAAATACGTAGAATTGAAAAAAAAATGCATTATGTTCATAAGTAACTACAAAGCCCGATGTAAATAATTTTAAATAAGTAAAGAAAAGAAATAAATCCAATGTATTTCCGAAAATAAAAGTTCTAAATATAAACGGACCTGTCAAAATAGTCAATCCGATCAAAAACATAGCAGATTTCAGAGCAAAAGTTTGAGCGCTGCCAATTTTCTTTTGTTTTGACACTTTACTTGTTACTTTTTTCCTGGACAGGATATAGTTTTTTTTTTCCTTTAGAGGTGCCTTGATCATACAATAGTTATCCATCTATTGCATTTATAACATACATTAGTCCTCCAGCTATAATAAAAAAAATCATCATTATATAAATATTTATTTATTCAACATACCTTGTTAATAGATATTTAACTTTACATTAATTACTCATTTTTTTAAAGAAAAATACGATTTGCTTTTCTTTCTAAATTCGTTCAAAGATACATTATAACATAAAATAGTTTCCCTAGATTAATATAAATGCTTATTGATTATAAATATTCAGATTTTGATAAAATAGTATGGATATTAAATTTTTAAATGGATATAAGTAACTGATAAATTTATTTTAATTAAAGCTCATTCTTTTTAAATATATCTTAAACCATTTATGTTTTACTGCATACTGTTGATCGACATCATTAATAAAATCCAAGCCCCCAAGTGAGTTGTGGACACTTATCGACAACCTGGGTTGATTTCTTAATAAAGTCTTATGACTAGGACATAATAGTTCAGACATAATGCAATGATCTAATACTGCCTTTGAATACTTTCTGAAGATTTTATTAACATCAGGAATTTTTCAGTGAATTACAGTGAAAATAAAGTTAACAAGAAAAATGAGGATGAAGTAAGCAGTATTAAACTATGAGATGCTATTGGCATCTTCGTGAAATTCCGAAAGATTTGACAGCATGTTTTAACATCCATGCTTACAATTTTTGAGTGGCTTTTGGGAATATAAATAATCCATTGTTTCCTTCTTTCCTTAAATAACATTGTATTTAATTAATTTAAACCATGTCCTCCACTGCTGAAACTATTTTCCTTTATAATTCACTGAAATCGTGCAAGATGAATAAAAGGAAAATTCATTTTTTTAATAAATTCAAATGGTGCTGCAACTTTGCAACTTTAATAGACGAATCCCCATTAGTCCAGGATTCCGTGTCCCATATATTTTATTACCAAGACCGCAGTGGCCTGGTCTCGGCCTTGCTGCCAAAGGGCTCTAGGTTCGAGACCGATTCCTCAGAAGAACCGTCGTCTAAGCAGGTGTAGTGCACATGAATTCGGTCACGGCCAAATGTCCTCTAGCTGGTATGGTGCGAAAATTTGGAGAGTATGTACCAGCTCAGGTGTCATCTGACCACGGTTCAAAATTGCGAGGTCCATCCCAAAAACGGGGCGTTAATATAAATCTACTAAACTCTACTATCTATATATTTGTGTGTAATATACTACCTCAAATTATTTAATCGAGAATTAATGCTGCATTTTATTTTTGACATATGTCCTTTCATTTTTTTTTTAAATTCATACCAGGCTCCTACAGAGGGCAGAGATCAGCTTAACATCAAGCCACGTTATGCTTAAATACTAAAAGAAACGAGTAAATTTTCAAGATGCCTGGGACGGCAGGAAATTAATTGCATATGTCATTTAAATTTTTAAAAGGATATTTATTTGTTAAGTTGCATTTGCCTCCTATTTATCAGTTACATGAGTATTGTTTAAGACTAGAACTCGACATATAACTACACTTCGAAATAATAGAACAAAACCGAAATTTGTATTCCCTTTACAACTACAAAGAGATGGTTTATGTAGGATTCATAAACCATCATGGTCTGCGTAGGATTAAGCAAAATCGCAATCGGCACACAAAGATCTTTTGTTTTTGAAACAAAGACTGTATGTAGATCACTTTTAACCCACGATTCATTTCAGAAAAATATTTTCAACAGGTATGTTAGAATATCGCAATTACTGCTCTCAACTAATTAAAAGCTCTTTATCATATATGTAATAATGATAATAATATAATGCATTGCATGCATGAATAATTCGCATGTGAATAATAAATAGTTCGAATTATTCAGCTTGTAGTAAAGTTAGGAACTACATTAAAATATCGATTTTTTAAAAAATCAAACATTTTTTAACTTACATAATTTTTTAAGCTTTGTTTTCGATATTAACCTTAGTTTAGGTGTTTTTACAATAATTTGGTTAATTTTTAATTTTCATTTTAAAGGCAAAAAAATTGCAATTATAAGATTTGTTTTAGCATATTACGCAAACTTATATCCTCTGAACTTGCAGCTACTTCTGATTCATATTGAAAATGAAACTCAAATGTAATGATGATAACGTTGATATTATGTTTTGTTTTCCGTTCCATAAACTATTTTCTGTATTTTTATTTTTACTCTTTTTCAATATTTGAAAGAGAATAATGTTTTCTTGTATAAAAAATATATGCAGTCTTAAGCGAAATAAAATTTCAAAAGTCAACGCTGTATTCTTTATATTAATGTGTAAAACGATTTCATAATACAATAACAATTTCTCTCCAACATCAGTTCTTTTATAATAAATTTTAAACAACATTTTTGTTTCATTTGAAGAAATCTTTAATTAAATGTCTGAAAATTCAAAGTTTTAGTGTTATTATTATTTTGAAAATCTCAGCAAATACTATGAAATTCGAAACGTTTTAATTTTATTTTTAACATAATTCAAGCTTTGTTATACAATCTTGAACATTTTCTGAGAAATTCCAAATGGGTATTTAAATAAAATCTAGAAGAAAGGCGCAGACTTAAATAATAAAATTTAATTTTAATCGTCATTAAATATTAAGAGATAGAAGAAATTAAATGGAATGTTTTTTTTTCCTTTCAGATTTATTTTCTATTGAAAAAATGCAATGATGCACATAAAAACATAATTAATTTTATGTTATCATTGGTTATAAATAGATGTGTTTCAATTAATAGTTCAATATATTATCCTGTTTATATGAATTATTTAAGGAGTCTTCTTTTCCTAGAGCATTTTACTTATAAATATGATTTATATCGATACATTTATCATTTTAACAATATTTGAAAACAAATTAATATTTAAAATATTTACAAATTATGGAAATATTGAATTTGATGTAGGCGTATAAGTAATTCTCTGTTCATTCTAAAATTACTAGAACAAAATTTTAGAATTGTCGCGTATATTCACAAACATTTTAAAATTGAATGTTTCTCTTGGACATTAGCAAAATTTATTTGCATTTGAATTTCGGAAATTTTCTTTAGAATTTCAAAATTACTAAAAATCAAATATTTTTGAATGGTAATGTTTAAAAAAAACATACACAAATACAAGCAAGTGTAAAACGTAATTCTCTTTTTTTTTTTCTCTTATAATTTCGTCATTCACTTAAAAAATGGATTAATTAAAAAAAAATCTTATTTTTTAGTGAAAATTCTTGTTTGCTGGAATTTATTAAAAACGAGTTTCTAAAAGCAGTTTTTATTTGCAAATAATAAAGGCGTGTGAACGCACGTGACTGTGTGGGAGCTCTACAAGCCAGGCAGTGTGACTTAGTTATCTGATTTGGCACATATATACCTTGGAAGTTGGAAAACACCTTGGACTGATTTTTTTTTAAAGAAAAACCTTACTATAATTTTGATTCTTTGAACCTTAACTGAATTTTTGGCATTTTACCGTTATTATTTTCGAAAATATTTTGGCTTATAAAAGACTTTTACATAATTTCAATTTTTTTTCTTTATATATCAATGATATCAATTTAAAAGTCCTTCAAACATTTTCTGAGATTTTAATTTTTTTTTGAATTAATTCCCTGCTATAGCCCAGAATGCAAACGATTTTTCATTGTTTCATCAAATATTTCATCGCGTTATTTTTTCCATTGTCGGAAGCTAAAAGATAATTATATGTTTATTATTTATCGAGACGAATAAAAAAAAATCTGAAGCTACAATATCTCAAAATTTATACGTCATATGAAATGCTCACTTGCCTTCTAAATAGCTCTACGATATCATAGACAACGTCAACATTAGAAATATTCCTGTGCATGTTGAACGAAGCCTATGTAAAATAATTAAATGAACACAATTCTGTTGTGAGGTAGTTTGATGGTATCAAAGAAATGAAGTTATATTTAAACGGTTCGGTTGAATTTAAATACAAGCAATATCTTCCGTGAACCAGCTGGTCGCCAAAGACGACTATTAAATACATATATTTTCTCTAAACTAATGACATCATAATATTACAATAGAATTAATGAAAAGATATTCCAACTTGAATACTATTTTTTTTTATTTAATGACATATTTCAAAGAAATTATATTTAATTTGCTATTTCTAGTAAATTACATTTAATTTTCTATTAAATATAATTTACTAGAAGTTTTATTTAATTATATTACTTATATATAATATTTAATTTATAATAATTGTATTTATAATAGTTTTTATTGTATTTAATTATATTTTTTTACTTAATTACTTGAAACATTATTTCGTAATATTTTATTATTTACTAAATAAAACCAACTACAAAATTTTAACCATTTGCATTCGGATTCTTTGACACATTTTTTTTCCTTTCTGTCATCGAAAAGAAAGTAATATGGCTCATATATTTGTCTTGTATCCGATTTGAAAACTGTTTTTATTGTTGAGATTTATATAAATGAAATGTCAAGCCTTAAATATTTATGCATTTCATTTCTTTGTTGATTCAGTTAGATCGTGAAAAGTAATTGAAATATCATTTATTTATAGTTTTGCGAAAGTGTCAAGAAACCTTTCAGTCATATAGTTACAATAGAGAAAGTGAAATTTATTTCTATCTTGTATTTATCTGCTGTTAACTTTTGTTATTTACTGTGAATAAAGAATATATTTTCAATAATAGCATGCGTCATTTCAAAATGACAAATAAATAAATAACCTATGGAACAATATTTCTAACAATTTTGTCTTTTTTCATTTCAGGTATGTGAAAATCTTTCATTTCGTCTCTATTATTAGAAATTCAAGCAGTTTCATCAAACAAAATATCCAATATTCGTCTTTTGGGTAATATTTTATATTTCAGAAAATATATAATTTTTGTTTAATTTATGTTCGTATTGTAAACAATAGATGTTTTATCCATATAAAATATCATTTCAGAGTATTTAACTTTATTAGTAAGGCATTTAATGTGTCGCAATTTTCTATATATCATTTCATATATTTCATATATTATATTACTATATTTCATATTTATTAACATGCATTTAGTTTTGTATGATATATTAGTAACTTAAACCATTATCAGAAAATGAAAATTTATATTTATATTTTAAACCACTACACTTCATGATATAATTTTTAAATGCAATAAAAAAAATTCAATTTATATTGATTCATTTCAAACTAATATTACGTGATTATGTAAAATGTTTATAAACTAAATATGATGGAAAGCAGCTAAAAATAAATTCGTTCATGTGAAATATCGTTTATATGGTACGTGTAAATCTTTTGGGAAAAATCAACTAAGAAATGAATTTATTGACTTTGTGATTTTAAATATATAAATCATTGAATCACTTTTCATTATTTTCTATTTTGTAATTTTATTTTTTAATGTTTTAGTGTTTAAAAGAATTTTTTGCGACATAGAGTGACATTTTTCTGCAATTTATTTTTAAAAAAATGATTAATCATATATTGGTTATGCTGGTGTATTTAGTGGAGAAATCTTTCAAAAAATGTCAAGTAATAAAGACCACGGCGTGTAGCAAAATTAGCCAGCAATACAAATGCATGCAAAACATTATCCTCTATATAGTTTTGTGTACAAATAAATCTCTTTGTTACATTAGATAAGACACCATTCCATAAAAATGTTTACCATAAGATAATGTCACCGTAAGATAATGTTTTTAAGCAAATTGCAGAAAGAAAATGGTGTCCTAATAAAGTAAAAACATCAAAGACTTCATAAAGTTCATTTGAAGACACTAATGGATTGCAAGTTACAAAAAGATAATGTGAAGTCCTAGGAGGAAAGCCTTCCTTTTTTTAAATACAGGTCTTAAGTATTACTGGCATTAATCCTAAACTTAATGATTGCTAGTGCAATACCGATCGGTCACATAAAAGACCACTGTTTCACTGGGAAAAAAATGGCCATCATTCAGACTGAATGATTGTCTACCTGGCATTTTCAAATGGCTCCTCTCAACGTGTCGTTAAACTTAGATTAAGGATTCGATTTTTCCTTTGAAGTTATCTAACAAATGGCATCTCCACTGCCAGAGTAAATTCTCAGGAACTTGTACCGTGGAACAGTTTCTCTGATTTGTACAAGAGGTAATCACAATTGAACTTTGTTTTTACCATTTTCTTCCTCTTCTTCTTCTTCCAAAATGGTACCGTAGAATAGGAGGATGGCTGATAAGAAGTTCCATTACTATCGATGTGTGAGAGCTCTTTTGTTCTAAACACCATTTGCACGATGATGGAACGTAATAAGGAGAGATGGATTTTAAAAGTCTTTGGTTCTACCTGGTTAGTCTAGTTTGAGATACTGAAAGTACTTGGCTAATTCATTTGTTTTGATGTGCACGCTCTAATGAAAAGGGAAAAATGAATCTTCGATTCTGAGGTTCTAGCATTTTTCAATCTTTTTTAAGAGGTTCTGTAACGTGTAATGCATATAAAAGGTGTTTTATTATTTTTCATACATATCTCACCATTTCATCTAGTTTCAAAACTCAGACTGATAAAGAATGTTCATGGCTGCTGCTTTGAATAATAACTCAGATAAACGCTTTTTTTTCCTAATATTTATTTTTCGGCTTTTGGGATTCACTGATATTAACTATAATTGATGGATTCATACTAATTAGACAGGTAGCGGTGACCTCTTGGGAAGGTCATGGCTTCGAATTGGAGGGTTTCAGTTTCGAGACACGATTCCACCGAAGAACAGTCGTGTAAGCGGGTATGGTGTTCGTTAAATTCGTCAAGGTCAAACATTTTTTGCCCTGTTGTGGTGTGGAAGTTTGGAAAAGGGTATTAGCTCAGGTGTTGTCCTCGTCATCTGATCGTGGTTCAAAATTACGAGATCAGTCCCAACACAGCCCTAGCAGACTCGCCTTAGAATAGGTCATATAAGACTTAGCACAAATATTTGCTTTGTTCAGAGCCGATCCTTTTTCATCTCATCGCCAATGCATTTTCTCAGTGCGGCATATTTTAAGTGTCAAAATTTTAATACTTATAGATTTAACCGATTTGGTACAAATAACGTCACCTTAAGACAGCTGTTTCGAGAAAATCATCATCCAAACCTTCTTAAGTTTCTTAGAGATTAAATGTTTTCAAACTCATTTGAATTCTTTTCTTTTAAACTTTGAAATTTCCTTTTTACTGAGCTGGTAAGCTAGAAACTGGCATATAAAATATGAAAAATGTGTATATCTAAAGTTTGGCGCAGTTTAGTTAAGTATGGCTCTTGCACCATAAAGCACAACCAACCTAAAGCCCTAGTGTTGTTTTAGAACGGGAATTTAATATAACTAAACTGAACTGGTTCTAAATAGGAAAAAAAATATATATATATTCTTTGATATATTCTAGATATTATATTCATTGCCAAATAATATAATATCTAGAACCTTATAGGCCAAGCTATATTTCAAAAATAGCTGAAATGAAGCAGATCGTATGAGACGAAGATTTAATGCATCTTTTAGCGTGGTAATTCTTGCATAGAATTCAAAGGAAAAAATATGGTACCAAAACTATGGACAGGCAATAGATCTTGAATATAAAGGATAATTTGTGTGAACTTAATTTTTTTTTTAAATCCCACGTTAGTCATCAAGAGGATTACATACAACTAAATAGCTTCTAGGAGATATGGAACAGAAGATTCAAGTAATGCCATTGTATAAGAACAGAGTATCAGTAAGAATACGTTTGATGTAGAAAGCAATATCATTGATAAATCTTTTGTTCGAAACGACAATCTTCTTGCCGCTATTGCAAATAAAACTATTGTTTTGATTTTTGTGGTAAATGGTTTCCGGGTTTTTTTTGTACTTAAAACATTTTCAAAAAGTTTTCACTTGGGCTTTTACATTTGTTATTGAATATATATTAAATTACAAAACAATAGTTTATTTTTGTTTACATTTTTAAACAAAATTATATTTATAAAGTTGAAAGTAAATTACCTAACATTTTGAGATACAATATTTGTTCTTTAAAGTGTTTATATAAGAAGGCTCTTGTGATTTTTACATGCTTTCAAACGTGTTGTATATATGAAAGAAAAGATGATTTTACCTTTTTTCCATATTAAATTTCGCACATTTTCGATAATGAAAACCATCCCTTATCATTACAAGATTTAATAATATTAAAGTTGCATTAATTTATAAAAAAAATTCAATAACAGAGAAAATTTTAAATTTCTTTTCTTTATACAGAGTGGATTCTCTTACAGGGAAAAGTATTAACCGAAAGAAAGATTTTACAATTTGCAGATTTCTTTATTTGGCCAATTTAATTAGCAATATGTCATTGAATAAACATTTTTGTAAGCGTAACATTTTATTAATGAAAAACTATAGATATAAATTGCGGAGATTGGATGTAACATTTCATAATTTAAATTTTATATTTGAAGGTTACCTGCTATCAAATTTATCCAAAGCAATACAATAGTATTTTTTCATTAATCAAAAATGGTATTTGATAATCAACTGCATTCTTTAATAATACTTTTTAATTTTTTAAAAAAATTCTGTATATATATTTCTCTCTAGAAATTTTCAGTATTCATGAGATCCTTTTACGCTTCAGGCAAATTGCTACATTTTTCTTGAAGTTAGATTAATTTTTTATGACATATATATGCTAAAAATAATTTCTCCTTAAAAGTAATAATCTTTCTTCAAATACAATTACTCAGTGAAGTTTATTACCTTCAACGTACAATATTGCACGTTTAGTATAAAAGTTATTAAAAATGCAAAATATTACATATGTAACTATGTACAAAATTTGATACTCAGAGTGGAGTATCAGGAGGAAATCTGAATGGAAATTGCAGTTTCTAATCGCCACAATTTATTATTTTCATAATTCTTATTTTTACAAATTAGATATTAAAAAGGTATTTGTATTGAACTAAATTTTAAAAAAAGAGCATCGTTCATGGGAATGGTAGATACAATAAACTTTTATCTATAATGTATTGTCTTAGCACATTTTTTAAAACAATTACTATTTTATAAATTAGTGAAGTTTTAATTTTATATGAATAAATTTTTCTAGGAAGGATAGTTTTCGATGTTAATATCAATTTTTTTAACTTACTCGACAGAAAATAAAAGCAATTATTACAATTATTTTACATTTAAATAAAATTAAATATTAATAGTTTCTAATGCAATAACTTATTTCTAAAATCTATGTTTTTCTTACAGAATTATTTTTGATCTTTGAAGTTTTCAATTATCTAGTTTTCAAAATAATTAATTCAAATCATTTAGTATTTTTTCTCTTCTTTCAATTTATTTTATTTTAATGTAATTTCTTTTCTCTTGATTTCTTTCCTTTTTAACTCTCTTGAAATGATTATTCATTCCGTTTATTGCAAATAAATAGTGCTATCAATCAATGTTGGGGGAAATGTATAATTTTGAACAGTTATGCAATATATTTCTCTTACTTAATTGATTACTTCTTTCTGTCTTGCATTCAGTTTATTCAAACGTAAATTAGTGGCAATGGAAAATGATTGACTATTTTTAATCAACATATTTTAATGATAGTTAAGATCTCTTTATAAATTATTTGTCCAAAGACAAATAATTCACAAATGATTTGATAGAAAATCAAAACAAAGCCAATTAGACTACTCGAGAACAAATCAAAACATAGTCATAAATGACTTATTAATTTAGATATCTGCATATACATGAATAGTATTTCATAAAATCACTGATACTTTCATCTATTTTGTAGCATGGGACAAGTTTTCAATTATTATATATTCCATTTCAATTATTATATATTCCATATTAACCACACTTATTTATCGTATGTAACACTTATAAAGAGTTATAAAAGTATATTTATATAATTTTGGACTTTTTTACATTCATTATAAATAATGGATCATGCAATATTTGGTTGGCTTAAAAGAATTATAAACAAATGGTATTTGCTTCTTGCATCATTTCTTGCAACCTAACCGTTCTTCAAAATCATTTTTACTGTAAGTAGCAAATGCTACTTTTAAGATACCTTTAAGCGCAAAACTTGGTATTTTGAGTGAATTGTCAATGACTTTTCTTCTTTTGTCAAGAATAGGATAGAAATTAGTTTAGTTATTTTTTGAAATAGTTTAGTCATAAGAGAGACGAAAACAATAGTTTATTAGATCGAAACATTCAGTAAAAAAAAAAAAAAAAAGAGACATGTAATTGAGTTTTCCATAATATTCCAGCTTAGCAATTCATTTCAACTAATAAAATTATGATTAAAAATAGCGTATTCATATTTTGAACAGTGTTAGAATTAGTGTTCCAGTGACTACAACAATTTCGCTGGTTTATCGAGGTTATATTTAAACGAATTATATCGCATAATTGGATCTTTGCATATAAACGGCAAATATTTGCATAAGCACAATTAGTTCATAAGCACAATTGGTTGCGTTACATGTTTATAGCTTTTAAAAATAATCCAATGTTGAAGGCTCCTGAAATGTATTACGAAACTGACTAGTTACTACTTTAATATGATTTAGTTAAAAATAATTATTTATCAATGAAAGAAAATTGGTAAATTGATGGATATTTCAATAAATATATTGCTTGAGAAAGTCGCACTAGATTAAAAAAAATGGATTCGTGAAGTCAATATTTGCTAGAAATTTTGATGTACATAAAACTATTCAAATATAGAGATGACTGAAAGAGGTTGCGCATTTAATTGCTTACATTTTGTCTAGACAAGTATTTTTTTTTAAATTTGTTATTTTATAAAATCTTAAATGACGGCGTTTGTTCTCAAATGAAAAGAAGGATTTATTGAGTCTTTTCTAATAGAAAAAGTATTTCTCAGAAATTATTGGAAGAAGCATCTATTACATTATGGATGAGTATATTAATCATGGTTAACAATGAGTAACTGTAATAGTGAATAAAATAATAAATTAGTTTGAAACATCGCAGGAATTGGACCCATAAATATTGAATGTCTGACAAAATCGTGTTATTTAAATGCAATATTTATTGTTTTTGTTTTATTTAGTTTGTAAATATAGCATAGTCATGTACGTCAAAAGATGAATATTAATTAATCAAATTTGATTCATTTTGATCAATTTGACCAAAGATCAATCAGCCTATCAAAAAGAATAAACTAGACAAGGGGAAGCAGACGAATAAAAAAATGTTAGTTCGCAACCCATAATTGTATTTTTCATAAGCAAAAATATATTTCAGATACTTATTTATCTTTAATGTTCTTTCATGCAATAAAAAATCTTCTTTATAATCAAAATTTGTTTTAAAACATGTCTCGCATTAATAACGGTAAATTGATGCAAAAACAACTTTAAAATATCTAGAAGTTTTAAAATTAAGATAAGTTGTATGCATTAGGATTTTCCTTTTCTCCAATTATTACTTGTAAAATATTAACAAATTTGTTTCTAACTAACGCTACAATATTTAATCTTCTAATGATATGTTTTAGTTTAAAGAAGATAATAAACATTAAATTTTTTCGTTGTTAGAAAATATTTTAGTTGTATAGAAAACCTTTGTCATTTTTTAAAAAATATATTTTTTATAATTACAATGGTATCCTTTTCTTGCGTAATTATCTTCATTTTTAGTGTTTCTTCTTTTTAAACATTCTGTAAATATTATTTATTCTTTCATTGATGAATCGACTATGAAAAAAAATATGGATAATGCAAGAGATGCAAAAAGGAGAAAGGAATCCAAACATTTAAAGAACATATAATAAAGCTGAATGGATTTTTTTGGTCATTTATGGGCATACAAAGTCTTACTAGAAAATAAAGTTTATTCTAATCTTGAAAAATATAAATTTGTCTATATGACACTCAGGGAAAAAAAATGAAAGTCCTTGTATGGAAAATATTTAAATGACAAATTTTTAATAGACAAAATTAGAAAGAATTGCGTATTACATAAGGAAGTACTACTATTTTTCTGTTATTCTAATAAAATAGATATTCTGCTTGTCTGAAGACGCAATAAAATACGTGGCATTATTTTCTCACTAATGCAAAAAAAAACTATCCAAAGCGTGGTTCCAAATGAATAATAGCGAATCGAAAAAGTAGTTATTTTACTATTCTTTTAAATACAGACAGACATAAGCCAAAATATTCTAACAGCCAACAGACGATGTATAGCCTCTCAAATTACAAAAAAGTATTGCATCCAGACATACTTTCATGAATATTTAGCTTGTGTGCAAAGCAACAAGCCATTTTATTGGCCTCTGTTAGTCATTGTAAATTCTCAGTAAACACTTTATTTTTTTTTTGTCTACTTACAATTGGGTCTTTTTTAGTCTAAACTCTTTTAATACGACAAAGAGCATAAGAATGTCTTTTAAAATTGAGGGTCTTTAAAATCAAATGAGAAATAGTATAATTTCCTCAGTCTTTGCCAAAGAAAGATAATTTTGCTACAGAAATCCTTAGAATGAATCGAATGAATTATATTTATTTGCACTTCTCGCAAGTACTATTGTTGGTTAAAACGTTTTTATTTCTTTGAAAGAATGGTAAGAATATTTGTTACTTTTTCAAATTTCTATGAAAAGGAACATCTGAAATAATTAACCCTTTACACTCGGAGCAGTATATATCCGAAAAGTATATATACTTGTTTTAGGTTGAATTTTCCTGAAAAATTAATCCACATCTTTTTACCATTCTGTTGACGTTTTTAACAATGAAAATTGCAAAAGAAACAAAATGTAAAAAATGATGCACCGTCTTGAATGATGTATGAGATGTACCATCCGAGTGCAAAGAGTTAAACTTTTGAAATTTTATAATAGTTATCGATATATAATTATTTAAAAAGATTGAGAAATAATTATATAAGACCTCTCTTATCCCTTCAATAAATCCTTGCACAGATTTTCATCCTTCCGTAGACATCTTTCTTAGTTTCATCTTGTCGAGTTGGAATTCAAAATTCCTTTTTCTTTTGCATATTGTTCTATGTGATATATTGATACAAAATTATTACCATGCAACCTACGCAGATGCTAAAAATAGACCTGTAAGCCTGGTAGTACATATAATTAATTTTATTAAAGAAAAATCGATCTTTTGATAGCTTACTGCTTCTTTAGTTTGCAATAACATTGCTCGATGACTAAATTTATTAATGTCCTTTAGAACGGAAAAGCATTTTTTTGCTCGTTTGAAGCCAGGAAAGTTTTTTTTTTCTTGTTTTATGACATTTTAAAAGAAATGTTTTCAAACTACACTCATCCAGAGCCCAAAGGAATCATTGTTTCGTATATTTTTGTTTCAAAATTTCAATTTCACAGGAAAAAAAAACCAATTGCCAAATGTTTTGCTTCATTAAAGGAATCTACAACAAACAAAAAGCATGAATTTGAGTGCAATGTATATTTTATTGTAGAATTGCAGAATATAAGTCATTGTTAACAATGGAAACATAAGCTTGTGTGCCTCATTCACATCAAGTTAGGCATAAATTTTCATCCATAATGGAAATGTGCATTTCGGAGCAATTTTTAATTTTAATGGCAGATTAAAGAAATTTTATATATTTCTCGAAATCTTCGAAAAATATTTTAGGGTAAAAAAAATTCATGGCATTTTAAAATTCAAATAATTGTTTTTGCACTGCTCTTCGTTTTAAAAAAAAATTGCAAATTTTTCTGCTATTCATATCAATGTTAAGTATAATGTTAATGTTATATATATATATATATATACATATACAGACAGCGTGGTTATAATTAAAATTCCACTTTGAAATGGTCATCAAATGAAAACTACTGGACCAAATGTTATCAAATTTGCTAATAGTTTATAGGAGTAATGGTAATTTCTTTTACAAAAAATGTTCAAAAACTGACCCGCAGGGGGGAAATGGCTCTGGATGCATTATTGTTAGACAAAATAGGACATGATGACATTGTTTTAAAATGCGTTTATTCGTTTCTGAAATGTGTTACAAAGCATATTCAATGTAGCGTCCACCATTTTCTAAAAGCAAGCTAAATCGCATTACTTCTAGGAAGATGACAGAAACGAATTTTGATTGAAAGTGCGGAAGAAGTCGCTACTACTGTGGTTGAAAGAGCATCCTATTATCAATATTCTTAGATAAATAGTCAAGTGATGTCACGTAATTTGTTTCCTCCTTCGTCTATGATACGAAAGGCCCACCAATTCACTTTAAAGAAGATCCATAGAAGGTCCTGATAGTGCAGAAATTGCACTATCAAGACCCGGAAGAAAGCGTTGTATTTACTTACTATTTTCTTTCTCGAGTATCCATTGACATTCCATGGCCTTGTGATCAGTTGAGCCTGATTTTACCTTACACGGAGCAATGAATACGCAGAACTGCACGAAGTAGGTTATACACATACGGAGTGTTGCTGATTCTAAAGCTGTGCATGAATAACATCTAATTTCATTATTGCATGATGTAATTTTATTGCTTATTTCATTCTTACCACCTCTTTCTTTGAAATGTATTTTCCCTTAATGGCCCAAATGGTGCTCCTTCTCAGCTGTTCTCTAAGGCAGGAGGTTACTCGTGCTTTGAAAGAATACAAATATTTAGGTGCTACTGTCTTCATGGAAGATACTCAACACATCATACTGCCCAACAAATGAAGGAACTACTTTGGGTCCACTTTGGAGGCTATTGGATAATTTGGCGAATTTTTTTACTGTCTGACCTGCTTTATTCTTCAGGTTTGAATCCTTGCGATTTCTGATTTGAGGATTCCTGAAAAATCAACCTATGCAGAAAGCATTCAAATTATGCCTGAATTGAAATCAAGAATAACACGCTATGTTGCAGCAATTTCTTAAGAAACTTTTTGGGGTGCTTTTGAGCACGTTATAAAAGGTTTTGAATATGCTGTAGACTCAAATATAAAGCCCATTGGGCAAATGATGGGATAATTAGAGAAATTTTGATTTAAATTTGTATTTTTTGAGCCATTTTTGTAGTTTTTGTGCGCCACATTTTTCTTTGGTGGTAGAAATTGGAATTATTAATTTTTATTTCTATTTTATTATTTTTCTTTTTTCCGAATCTAAATTTAGACTTTAAAAATGTTGATACATAAAGGATGTTAAAATAAAAAAGAATCCTTTCACAAAAAGTTTACTTTCTAAAATTAAAAGAATATATGCTATCAAAACAAAATAAACAATTCGTTGCGAAATGAAATGAATTGAAATTAAGAATGTAACTACTGAGTTCTTTTAAAATGGGGATTTAATAAATTTTAAAGGAATTATTTTTATTAGTCCAGATTAAATGTTAAATTTGTTTATTGCATAATTTAATGATTATTTAATCAACTAATTACATAATTATGAAATTCTTTTGATTCATAATGCGCAGGAGAGTAACTATATTGAAGGTATAACTAAAAAATATATGTATGAGTCTAAATAATTATTTATTTGTTTTTCTTTAAGTTTATATTTGATTTGATTTGACATTTATAAATTTAATTACAAAAATTTCAATAAATTACAAAGAAAGACAAAACAGTTTATTTCTCCGAATAAAGGCAAAGCGTTACAAATAACTTTTTGAATAGTGGTAATGATACAAAGCAAAAGAGAAACTAAAATCATTTATTTTTGTATAAAGATGTATCTTTGCTCTTTGGAAACTGAAGCACAAAAGTTTAGAAAATAATTATCGAATCTTTTGTAAAATACTAAAATAATAAAAATATATTGAATTTTATTTTTATCTTCATAATTAATCACCATTTAGATAATTATTAATAATTTATATACTTTTTGTGTGCAACAGCTTTTCAGATGGGAAAAATATTTTAAAAAGAAAATAGCATAGAAATAAAAAAAAAATACCATTTTCAGCAGTCTTTCAAATAGTACAATAATTCAATAGGATTATCTTATCAGCTTTGTATGAAAAGCATTTAAGCAATTGATATCGAAAAAAATTGATAAAATACTAGTTGCCCTTGTGATTAATCAATTTTATCTCGAAAAGCAGCTTAGTTATTCCCATCGTATTTCATTGGAATTAACTTCCGGTAACGCCATTTCCGGAAATGCTTTACTTTATCGGATATTGGTATGTCGGTCATATTGGCTGGAATGCGCCACATTGTTCATTAGTAAATAGAGGACATATTCTTTCAGGGATCTATTCTATGGCAGGAAACGTCTCGTAAATTAACGTGACCAAATAAATGTCCTGATTCAATTTTATTTCGTTGGCTTCTCTAATCAAAGATCAGTAATTTGTTTGAAAGCATTGTGTGTTAGAAAAATAGTTGGATAACATGATTTATTAGAACTGAATAAATGTTATATGAAAAGAGATCATTTGTTTCTTAAAGCCATTGAATAATGTCTGAAAAGATACTGCTTTTTTTATATGGAAATTCGGCAGAAAAATACATAAAATTAAATAAATTTGTGAATCGTAAATGAAATTTTGAGGCTGAATTCCTTACCTTCATATTAATAATCGTCAAAATAACAAATAATGCATTTAATCTGAGTGATTTTGTGTCAAAATTAATATTTTCTGAACTTATTCCTTATTCGATTTTTATTTACTATAATTTTTATTGCCAAATGATTTTTTTATTTAACTTTTTTTGACTCCCTCATTATATACAGAGATTAAACTCCATTCCTAAAATAAAATATTATTTCAAAAAATATTAAACATATACATGTCATTGGGAAGATGCTGCAAATGAAGCAGAAAACAATAAATTATTTTCCTTGAATAAGATTTCGTTGTGTTTTTTTTTTTACATTGTATCATTTACTAACTTTTCATACAATTCTTCGTTCCATGCTGTTCTATTTTGTTTAAAAGAAACCCCTCACTGACATTTTATGCAAAATTCTTTATATATTTTTGTTTTCATACTTCACCAGGTACATATGTTATCAAAAAACCGATTTCGAAAATTTCTTATTACCAAGTCAGCGAGTTAAATTAAGTGAAAAAAAGCTTCTATATTCATATGTATTTTTAATTTTTCAAGTGGAAAAAAAAAACTGCTATATCCAAAAGTATTTTTAATTTTTCAATCAAACGAATGTCTAGATTAGCTTAGACAATAAGACATTTCAACAAGTGATAAACAAGCTAAAATCATATTTATATATCTTCTCCGCAACAAATTGTGTTTAAAACATCATTTCGAACAAAATTCCAAAGGGAATTGACTAATATGAAACAAAATTAAATTTCAATTCTTAATTAAGATTTTTCTTTGTTTTCCACAAATTAGATCGAAAACTAACGAAGTTCAGCCCAAGAGAGGCAATCATATCCTAATTAAACTTGAATTGCAATTCTGATCTTCATTAAGAATTTACAAAAATTCTTTTTGAATTAAGCGCAAACAATTACTTGTAATTTCTCAAGAGACAAGATTCTTTGTTTGATATTCTTAAAATAATAATAAATTGAATAAAATTTTCAACTCAAAGCAATTGTTGATGTCAACAAATCAAGCTGGATCCCTACATTTAATGCAATGTTCTTCGTCTAAATGATATAAAGGGCTGATATTGTGCATGTGAAAGTTAAAGGTAATCAATAATTTGAGTTAATGTAAATTTATTCAATAATTAGATGTGTAATTTTAAAATTGATGTTCTCTATTTATTAGTCATTTCGCTTGTTAAAATGACTTATTCATAAGCAAGTATATACGATTTATGTCTCATATTTGATTTGCTAAAATATATAGTTTTGTTTGGTTCAAAAGATTGGAGTTACAAAAATTAGGGAAATATCTATTTATTGTTTTGAAAAGAAAACATAACAATTTTTAAGGTCTTTGTTACCAATGAATGTTTGTTGTTCTGGATAAATCAGAAATTTCGGATTTCTCACTTTCGCAATTAAATATTTGGATAAAGAAAATGCCAGGTCATCATCTTCCAAATTAATTTTTAGAGCGCAAATGTCATAAAAAGATAATTTATAAATTATGATATGAAATTTTTAGTACTTTTGAAACCAAAGAGACTGAAATGGCAAGTATTCTTGCTGAATAAATAGGGGAGAGAAGATTTGGTAAGCTATAATCTTCTTCAAAACTCTAAAGTTTCTTGTCATAATGTAAATAACAACCAATCTAAATACCGATTTCCCTTATATTAAGTTGTGTTTTTTTCTTTTTCTTCTCTGATTAAATTTAATTTTGACAACGGGTAACTTGGAAAAACTGTATGATTATATCGGCAGATATGTTTTGTTTTATTTTAAGACTAGCCGCCTTTGGCGACCAGCCGATTCGCCAAACTTAATGTTCGTTAAAATTTTAATAATAAAATATTTTATGCAATTTCTACTTTAATAGCTTCTTCATCAAACTATTTTAAAACTTCAAATTTTGATTATCATATAATTCATTCATAATATTGTAAAGGCCTTCAGTCATAACGTAATATGTATCTCTCTCATTTTCTGTTAGCACCCGTAGAATTTATGCTTTAAATTAAAGTGGAAAGAATTTATCTTCAATTAATATAATAATATTTTTTACTGAAACAAAGCATTTTTTTATAATCTGATTACTGAAAATAGAGTCACTCAGCGTTTAAACTTTATGGACACTAAAGAATATCTTTTTTAATTTATGTAATATCTCAAGAGTTGGTCAACAAAATTTTCTTAGATTCATTATGAGCAGATCGATTAATTAACAATGTTTAAATTTAAATGCATCAAACACTAAGAAAATAAAACGAATCGTTTAAAATAAACGGTTGAAAACAGGTTTTAAAAAAACTACTTAAAAAACGATGTACTTAAAACTATAAGCATATACAAAAAATATACAACTAACATAAATACAATTTACTTACAAAAGCATGCAACTAACCCAAAAATAATTTAAATCATCCATTGATAACGTTGTCATGGCAACAATCAGAACAGAATGCGCATGCGTGAATTTTCTTCGCCGGTTACGTAACGCAAATACGTGATTTTTTCTACGCCAGTTGGGGTAACGCTATGCGGATTAGAAATTTTTAATTTCCTTTATTCTGTTTTATTTTAATTCAAAAGTACTTCAGAATGAATCTGAAAGAGTGATTCATTAACAATGTTTAATTTTAAATGCATCAAACATTAAGAAAATAAACAGAACCGATTGAAATAATCCGCCGAAAAATTTTAACCCTAGCCTCATTACTGTTGGGAGAAAAAATTTGAAGCCTTTCTCGTTTGGCGCTGGGGATAATGGAAGATTTTTTTGGCGGAAAAGTTGGTGGTGGAGAAAATGGAAGATATTTTTGGCGGGAAAGTTAGTTTTTAATTAATTATTAAAATTCTAATTAAAAATTCGAGAAAAGAAACCCCAGGTGCACATTCCCAACCTCCAAGGTATACATGTACCAAATTTGGTAGCTGTATGTCAAACGGTCTGGCCTGTAGAGCGCCAACACACACACACACACACATTGAGCTTTATTATAAGTACTAGCCGCCTTTGGCGACCAGCCGGTTCACCAATCTTAATGTTCGTTAAAATTTTAATAATTAAATATTTTATGCAATTTCTACTTTAATAGCTTCTTCATCAAACTATTTTAAAACTTCAAATTTTGATTATCATATAATTCATTCATAATATTATAAAGGCCTTCAGTCATAACGTAATATGCATCTCTCTCATTTTCTGTTAGCACCCGTAGAATTTATGCTTTAAATTAAAGTGGAAAGAATTTATCTTCAATTAATATAATAATATTTTTTACTGAAACAAAGCATTTTTTTATAATCTGATTACTGAAAATAGAGTCACTCAGCGTTTAAACTTTATGGACACTAAAGAATATCTTTTTTAATTTATGTAATATCTCAAGAGTTGGTCAACAAAATTTTCTTAGATTCATTATGAGCAGATCGATTAATTAACAATGTTTAAATTTAAATGCATCAAACACTGAGAAAATAAAACGAATCGTTTAAAATAAACGGTTGAAAACAGGTTTTAAAAAAACTACTTAAAAAACGTTGTACTTAAAACTATAAGCATATACATGTTGTCATGGCAACAATCAGAACAGAATGCGCATGCGTGAATTTTCTTCGCCGGTTACGTAACGCAAATACGTGATTTTTTCTACGCCAGTTGGGGTAACGCTATGCGGATTAGAAATTTTTAATTTCCTTTATTTTTTTTTTAATTCAAAAGTACTTCAGAATGAATCTGAAAGATTGATTCATTAACAATGTTTAATTTTAAATGCATCAAACATTAAGAAAATAAGCAGAACCGATTGAAATAATCCGCCGAAAAATTTTAACCCTAGCCTCATTACTGTTGGGAGAAAAAAACAACGGAAGCCTTTCTCGTTTGGCGCTGGGGATAATGGAAGATTTTTTTGGCGGAAAAGTTGGCGGTGGGGAAAATGGAAGATTCTTTTGGCGGGAAAGTTAGTTTTTAATTAATAATTAAAATTCTAATTAAAATTTCAAAAAAAGGGACCCCAGGTGCACATTCCCGACCTCTAAGGTATACATGTATCAAATTTGATAGCTGTATGTCAAATGACCTGGCCTGTAGAGCGCCAACACATACACACACACATTGAGTTTTATTATAAGTATAGATAGATAGATGAACACTTTTTCAAATCTCAGGGAAATTCATAATTTTCTCGCAAATATCTCCACTATTTGTACAAATTACCTCCCCGAACTTCTTCCTGCTTTTTTATTATGGTGTAGCGTAAATTTTTTCTGAGTGGGGTATTTACACTACTTTCTTATTGATTCATTTTTTTGTAATTTCGTTATTTCACAGTTAAAAGCAGTATAAACTGTCTCGATAAACTTAGTATATTTACTTTACAATAAGCACATGTTACTTCACAAACTATACAAAATGTGGTTTTTAATTATAAGGGCTAAATTATTTGAATTAAAAAGACTAATTTGCTTACATACATATTTGTGACTTATCAATTGAACTGACAGAACATAAATGTATATATGTGTAACATTCTTTGAGTATAATTCTGATTTAATTTTAAAGCCTCATTCTCTAAGTAATACTCCTGTCACTACTGGTTAAATCAGAATTCATAAAGGGAAATATTTTATTCCTCCTTTGGGCAGGTTTATTGCGTTTAAGGAATAGGAATTTGCTATCGTTTTTTGAAGATTTAAGATTGTTGTATTTAATTCTATTTAATTGTAAAATTATTTCTTCATTTATAATTACCATAAATAGTATGTTTTTGTAGAAATAAAATTTCAATTTCTTTCAAAATTTAAAATAAATTTAATTATGTTAAATCAATGTCAATTTGCATTTTATATTTAAAAATAATTTCTATTCCTTCTATATATCTCTTTCTCAAAAAAATAAAATGTAAATAGTTATGCGAAATCAAAAATACTGAATTGAACTTTAACAGAGAGCCTACTAACTTATTTCGCGTTTTTAAACTTTTAGGAAAGTGGTAAAATTTAAATGAACACTTGGTACTTAAAGGAAACGAGTTCAAGAAGCTTTTTGATGTAATAATTGATTTCCAAAATAGTTTACTTCAATCTGAAACGCTCCAAACAATTGGAGATTTTCGCTGACTTTAGTAATCGGATGTGTTTCCAATATTCGATTTATTGTGGTTTTCTTTATTCCATTTAATTACTTGTTTGTTCCTAGAGGAATAAAACACAAGCGTTCTTCAATTCGCAAACAAATACGGAAACTCCTTTGTTTGATATTGTGTAAAACAAGATATCTTTCATTTTACATTTCTAAATTATTGTATTTTTATTTCAGAACCTCAAAAAATAGATATTTATAAAGTTTTCAAATGCGCGCTGATTAAAAGAATTTGTTTTTTAATTCGAATAATACACATCGAAAAGAAATGTAGCTCCTGCTCTATTTTATTTTTCATCTGCATTTATGAAAATGGATGTAAAAAATAAGAAGGAAAAAAAAAGAAAAAGAATAAAAATTATTTTTATCTAATTTTTTTCATTTAAAAGATTTTCAAAAAGAATTAGTTCATAGTGTTTTATAATTATTTCTTCTTATAATTAGCATTCTTTTTTTCTTACATTAAAATATTTAAAAAATCGTAAATTCATTATCATTAAATAATTAGCTTAAATTAGGGGAAAATTCTATGTGACCTTGATTTGCATTATTGCGCAGACCAAAGTTTGAATTCAGAAATGTTATGTGTCTATGAAGATTGATATATATTTAAGAAAAGTTAATGTTGAATAATGCATTCCGTATTTTAAGAAGAAAAAGGATTTTAAATTAATTTTCAATAGTTATTTTTATAAAGATTATAAATATTTATGAAAAAAGATTTAGGCACCGTAGATTCAAAATTTATCTTAAAACAAGTTCGTGTTAATCTGATAAATTGCAGCAGCCAAAACCATAACATTATACAAGATTTTCATAAATATCATGTTAGATGTTGAATTTATTTCAAATTAATGATTAGCTGAATCCATATTGAGTGTTTTCTTCCATTTTAATGTTATTATCGTGTTCGACTTGCATATTTCTAGATAAATCTATATAAATATACTGAAACGTAACTTTTCCTCATTCCTGTAGAAACTAAACTACTGATCATATTTTCTACAAATTTTCTTAAATACTGTGGAGCACATAAGTAGGAGAAATTAAGTAGCATTTAATCCAATAGTCCAGTTTTTTTTTTATTCTAAGAACCGCCTTCTTTTGCACATGCGCAGAGAGTGATAGTAAATTCAATAGCGATACTGAAAATTTCTTCAATAAATGAAACGTCAAAAAACAAAATCAAAGAAAAAAAAATTGAACAAAATTTTATTCATTTAGGATTTTTTTTCCAATTGAAAACTTTGAGGTTTACTCAGACTTAAATATATATTCTAAATTTCACATGTTTTTGGTCGATGAAGATTTTGATTCGCTTTTAAAAATTGCTATTATCATATTCCTTGTAGACAGGCATTTAAATAACCACTTACAGGATATAACGAATTCCGTATCTCTTTTAAAATTGTTATATAAACTACCTTTCTGCAGCTTTTAAACCCTTTTTTGGCAATCTGTAATTTTTTTTCAGAAAATCCGAGCTGTTTAATCTTTTTGGTGTAATAGATTTTCTAGTTTCAATTAAAATTTAGTAGCCTCAAATAAAACTGTATGTATTATATTTTTTTACTAAAAATATTTAGTATTTCAAATAAGTAATAATAATAAAGAAATATTTATATTTAATTAAGTCGTTTACTTTTCATTAGTAAAAAGCTTGCAAATTTTTTCTCGAATAAAACCGAACTCATCAGTATAAGCTAGTTTTAAAATATTTATTAATTTATTCTGCAATAAAAAAAGTTTTGTTAGAACAAATTGATTATTGACTTAAAATATCTTACTTCAAAACAAATTCATATGCAATCGTTCACCTATAATATTACTTGTTATAACAATACAGGTTCCAATATCTTTATAAATTTCAAACTAACGAATAGTTGTCTCAGTAGCATTTAAACATTTTTTTTTAAATTCAATTTTTACAATTTTATTTGGTGAGTAAAAAAATATAGTTCAGTAAGACTTCATTTGAAAATAATTTTAAATAATATAAACCCTAAAATATTTGCATAATCTGATATAACTCAAATTTGGTATAACACACGTTAATTTTTTTCCTGAAAAAGATTATACATAATAGAAATTTCATCTAGGCTTTATATTGAAAATGCATATTGTTATGTCAGATATTATTTTTGTATTATATTTAAAAAATATTCTTGTCTAAAAATTTGGTAACTTTTTCAGCTCATTGTACATAAAATAAGAAGAAAGAAATGAAAAAATGTTGGGTTTCTTATATAGTTAAAAGCCTTGAAAAAAGTTTCACAATAGAAATTTTCGATCAATAAAAGTTCTAGAAAAATTGCTTTAGAGCAATCTTTTCGATATCATCATTAAGCAATCTTGTTCCCTTGAAATCTAATTTCAACTGGTCCCAAAGATCATAATATATATTTAATGAAAATAGCCCCAATCTAATCCTGCATAGCAAAATGAGAAATCACTTTAATATCCGAATCTACTAAAAAATCAGATTGAGGGCCACATTTCATTCTCTATAATCCTGCAACTGATAGGATGGAATATTTCGCATCAAGAAAATTATCCCTTTCTCATTTAGAAGATTTATATCTAAGTAGGAACTAGATTTTATGATCGTAGGATAGTTCATAATCGGATATATTGACAGACGATATATTTTAAGAGACTTCTTTTTTTCTGTTGAAAGTGCTTTAAGTGGGACAGTTTGGATAAGGAATTAATTGTTTTGTTTGAAAAGAAATAACGGTTTTGATACGGATTGCAGCATTCTGCTGCATTTCTTTGTTTGCGTTTGTCACAAATACTGAAATATATGTGTCATATAAGACTCAAAATACATTGAGACAGTTTTCTAAAAAAACATAATTCTTGTATTATCCAATGTTATATTACATATCATGAAATATCCTTTATTAGCAATCTAAATTATCATCAATGATGTGTTTGCTTTATATCCTGCTCTCCTAATAAAACAGAAATATGGCCAACCAATACAGAACTTGTATGACCGTATAAATTCGGATTGTTAGTGAGAGAATAGAAGAATATCTTTAATTCTCAAATAAATTAATACTTATGTAATTTTATGCAAATTTTGAGGATTTTTTTAAATTAATTTTTTTACTCTTTACAAAACAATTGATACTCGATATTGAAATCATTTTACATTTTATATATAATAATTACCTTTTATCCACATTCATAAAATTACCTCAAATAAAAATACTTTAACATAGTAGTTGCTAGAAACTCCCTTACCTATATGAACGTAATAATGATGACTTTAATTGCCTTATTGCCCATGCAAGTTTAGATTCTAGTGTCAGTTTTGAAAAGAGCGTGTCCCCCTTTTTAACTATTAAAACGTCACAAACTTGCTGTTTTGTCCACTTTTTATTTCATATTCTTAGCAGCCAAGTTCTGTCGCGTATATGGTGTGGTGTGGTGTGGCGTGGAGAGGGGGGTGCCAGCTCAGATGTCGTCCTCGTCATCTGACCGCGGTTCAAAATTATGAGGTCCATCCCAAAATAGCCCTAGTGTTGTTTTATAACGGTACGGTAATATAACTAAAATAAACTAAACTCTGCCGTCCAATAGTTATGCCTAGTATACGCCGCAATTATGTCTAAAACCATTTTCAGTTACCACTTTAATCACTTTACAAGAAATGGAATTTTGAATTTTCATCAACGACCGTAATTTCTTTCAAAGCCCTACAATACACACAAAAAAAAACAAAAGTACATTTACCTAACTTTATGTGTATACTTTCTAAAAAGGCACTTCATGTGTATGGCTGACCAAATCGCCACCACTGAACGAAGCAATATCGACAGCTTAAAAAGGCACTGCTGGAGAAAAAATCATTTAAAAAATATCAAAATAAGTAAATATCGATACACGATTTACAATAAAAAAACACTTGATCATGATACCGAAATCATATTAAATAAATGCTTAGCTTTTTTTTCTAGTAATTGTTCTGGCAATATAAATATCTATAAAATAAGTGGAAAGAAACATATATAGCTTAAGATTTGGATATTAAAAACTGGATAAAAATCATTAAGGACATATCATCTTAATCGGTTAACTAAAATCTAATAACCAATATGAGATCGGATGACCACTAGGAGATTTTTCTACAAGAAAAATACAAATTTGGTTAAATTTCCTCTTGAAAATGTTTCAGAAAAGTCATTTATGAAATCAAACACATCAATTTAAATGAAACTAATTTAAGTTTTTATTTTACTTACACTTGAAGTAAAGCACCCACGTTAGATATGATTATAAAAAACTGTCATACATTACTTTTATTCATGGTACTTACTTTATGTATTACTTATGTATTTACTTATGTTATATTGATATGACAAATGAAATTGGATTAAATCAACAATCCTTTTTAAAATGCTCATCGATTGCAAAATTAAACCTTGAATATAATTTTCTTCATTTTTAAGAAATTGCATATAGAATTTTTGTGCTTAGTAAAATTAAAAAAAGAGCATTCTTTTCATTTACAGATAAAGATAATGGTGATATTTAATAATCAATGAAACTAAGCATTTTCATACATTGAAACACTGTTAATAATAAACCATTTGTTAGAATGCGGCTTCAGTGCATTTTAACAAATTTCCACAACACCCTTTTTGGGAATTAAGTTTTACTAAATATCTGCTAACATTTATAAGTTGCACTCTTTCTGAGGTTTTAAATTTTCATACCGAAGCTTTATAAAGGCAAATGGTATTTTAGATATGTAAAAGTATGCAGAACAAATGAATAGTTGTCAAAAAATGTGTGATATAACGATATTTGATTTATGAAATTACTTCTCTTTAAAAGGCTCTGCAAAAACAATAAAGATAACGTTATCTCTATGTTTATGAAATAGAGCAGCAAGGGTCTTGTGGTGAGGTCTCTGAATATAAGGCTGGCGGTTTGCAGGTTCAGAATCTGGTTGTTCACTGCATATGCGGGTTAAGTGCAAATTAAATCTAATAACGTGGATCAAATGTCTTACCATCAACGGCGTGCGAAGTTTGGATAGGGGAGGAGGAATCATAGTTCAGGTGTTGTTATAGTCATCTGACCAATTATCAAACATACGAAATCCATCACAAAATTGTTTAGTATTATTTTCAAACGGACCATTATTATACTTAAAATATGCACATTTGAAGAGGGGAAATTACTCAGGTGTTGTCGTTGCCTTATTATGGCTGAAGCTTGGAAAGTCCTTCCCAAATTACCACTTCGTTACTCCCAAATGATTTGTCGATATATGTAAATTAAATTATACTTAGAAAATATTCAACTAAAAAAATCCTGTATAAGCATAACTCATTATTTTATTTTTTATTTTCAGTTTTTTCCCCTTCGTTATACTTATATATATGTTACCGTTAAAGTATGAAATCCGTTATTTTATAGAATACCTAGTTATTCCATGGGATAACTGATCGTGTCCGTTAAAGTATAAAACTCTCTTGTATTTCATAGTTTAACTAGTTATTTCATAGAATAACGATTTGCAGCCCGTTAAAGTGTAAAATAATCTATATTATATATCTCGCACGACAAATACGAGTACATTTACCTTCCACCCCTACTGCATTTATGTTTTTGTTTGTTTGTTTTAGAAATAAAAAAATGTTTTTGTTTTAGAAATAATGTTCTTTGTAATTCCAAGTGTCATTTTAGTAATCCTTGTTGTAACAAATGATTTTATGGTACGTTTCCACGTTTCCATAAATACCATTTATACGCTGCATAATTTAGATAAATTGCTTCTTTTTCATTTTAATTGTATATCATTAGTTTAATTTCATTTTAGATAAATTGTTTATTTTACACCTTAACTGTCTCTCGTTAGTTAATTTATAGAATACCTAGTTATTTCATAGAATAACTAGTTAAAGTGTCAAATTAATAACATATTACACACTTTAACGGACACGATCAGTTATTTCATGGAATAATTAGATATTCTATGAAATAACTGCATTATATACTTTAACGGTAACATATGTAATAAATTTAGTGCATCAGAATTATGTTGTTTATAATTACACTAAACAGAATGACCTGCTTCAAATACGATTGTAAATTACTCCCAGCCTAGAAAAATTCAGTTAGAATATTCTTAAAAATCACTTTTGAATTTAATATTTGAAACTTAACATTTAATATACATTCATCATATTTATTATAATGTCAAAAAAAAACATTGTAGGTTAATATAAAAGAGCAATGCTTCGAGCGTCTGGTATGGATCATCCAAATCTTGTCCTTGGGCCATTAAATATCAATCGGTTCATGAATCAAATAAAAACAAACAAAATGCTTGAGTGCATAGTTTGTTTTTCCCTCACAAATCCATGTAAACAACGAAAATCTGCTTTAACAAACACTTTATTCCCAGAAAATTTCAGCAAAATATGTTTTTAAACTAAACATTTGCCAAAACTTGCGTGGTAAACTGCAGCGATCTATAATCTGACATGTCCCAACGAAAAATAAATCACACTAACGTTCGCTAAAGCCGAACCAAAAGGGAGAGGTACGGAACAAAAAAAATGTACGATAAAATAGCGTTAGACAGAAGAGTCTACGTGCTTTGAGACAAGAATTCTCTAAAAGGGACAAGGGAGCGTAACTTCATCCCCCGTCAGAAATCTCCGAGCAAAACAAAACTCGGCAGGCTCCATTTGTTTTTAATAAGTTTCTGAAATTCCTCATCGATTTTCAAAGGGTGCGCGGTGCACTCTAGTCTCTGATGGATTTCCCAGATGCTCCAGTTTTCAACCATGGAAAGATCGCAACGTCAGCTGGCCTGAACAAGTTACAAATAGCAATATTTTTCGAAACATTTCATCTAGAAACGAGAATTGGGTTGAGGAAGTAACATCCCGCATTCGAAAACTCAGCGACAATCTTCTTTTTTTTTTCTTTCTTCTGTTTGTGTTATTTTGTTTAGAAGAAAGAAATTTGGTTCTGTGCCTTTATATAACGATATGCAATCTTCTTCAAACATTTTTTTTTGTTGTTGTTGTTGCTGAAGATGTGTGAAATGGTTTAAATAAGATTTGTTTTGTCCTCACATGCACAACATTTTCTATAGAAGATAAGATTAGTTTATAGTTAGACAAAATGTAAAAAATTGTGTAGGTTATAGAGTGCTTAAAATTGTTAGTTTAATATGAAAAGACTTGGGAGTAAATTATTTGAACTCCAATGGCAAAGATTTTTTTTTGTTTGTTTTCAAAAGGGAAAATATCAGCTTTTTTTTTTACGTTCCGAATTTCCAAATCATACAAAGAATGATACATGTTATGATGAGTGATGTACAAAAATATTTTTAACGATGTGTTGATTTTTTCTAATTCTATTTCTATATGCTCCAAGAATTTTCTGTTTGTTATTGTTAATTAAATATCATTTGTACTCCTAATGGAAGTGTAATCCGGTATTTACTAATAATTGCCCTTACGCTCTCTAGATATGCAAAGTTTGACTTATTTTCTCGTTTTCGAAATATATAGAGAAAAAACTCGTAATCCTCAAACAAATTGCAGCTTAAGATTGCGATAAATCTCCATACTTTAGACCTCTTCGAGTAAGAAGACACATTTTTGGCATTATGTCTCTCTACGTATGAATGACGTATTTAAAAAATATTGGAGCTTAACGAATAAAATTCAGCATATGTTCTTTAACCAAGTCTTCGGAGGTGTTTCCTCAATCATATTTTGAACGAAATCCATTCAAAGAAGATCTGTCTTTTCTGTCATTGAATAAATCTTAGCATAAATGCAAACTGAAGAAACCCAGATGAAAATAATTTAGTACACTAATTAAATATTTAAAGCGTATATATGCTTCAAATCAGGAATAAAATCAGACAAGTGGTTTGTTGTCTGTAGTTATGTGCGTTTTATGCAAATAAAAGCTATAATTTTAATAACTTATGTAGTGAAATTTGATTCACAGTTTTAGTCTGTTTTATAAATCTTGAGCCACATCGGTTAAAGGTTTAATTGTCTGTCTGTACTTTTCATAAGCATTTAAAAACTGTAACTCAAAAATTTAAATATATGAAATATAATAAGTTTTGTATTCTAGTATTCTATTATACAGTTGTAACTATTCATTTGTAGTTCTGTGTAAAATTCGTATTTTATCTGGGAGCAAAATGGCGACCATTCATGTTTTGGACTCTTAATATTTGGTGATAAACTGCCATAAAACACACTGTATGTTTTTATTTGTAACTATAGTTCGCCAATGATATGTGGTTTATAATATTCATGTATTAGAGAGTAGGAGAGAATGTTTCAACGATATGACTCTCGCTGGTTCTAAAAAAGATCTTTTGATACATAAGAATTTTAGTCATTCCAAATTTTTAAAATTACATAGAATGATTAAATGATATTTTTAATCATAGATGTATCTGAAATTGAGTTATCTAGAAATATATAATATTGTTAAATCCTAATAGTCGACACAAAAATGAAATTGCCCATTTTATAACATGAAGTATTGCTGGGGCAAAAATTTTATACTGTTATATCTATCGGTATAAAATTTGTTTTCATCTCTTAATGATGTATTTTATTCAATATAAATACAAATGTTTAAGTTTATTCTAAAAGCCGTTTAACTTATCATTCCTTTAAAATCTTCATATTCAATGTTTACTTTAATAATGCGTCTTAGAAATGCTTTTTATTTGATAATGGGAAAATCAAGCTATTTATTATGGGCAAACTTTATTCAATTGAAAATTTGAATTCATATTTCCTTAAATGAAGTATAAAAATAACATAAACTTCAAAATATTAAAAAAAATTGATACAATATTTGGGATAGATTATATTTTTAACCATAAAAAGGCCAAATAATATTAAAAAAAATAAATCATGATTTCATCAAAATATTTTTTTTAATTTTAATAAAACTCATTTCGCATTTTGTTTAACTTGATTTAAAAGATTACTCACAGTTTTTAATATAGAAAATATAGTTTTTATGATAAAATAATTGAGTTGAAAATAAAATGAATGTCTCCAGCAATAACAAAAAAATGTCTCCAGTTGAAAATAAAATGAAATATTTATCCTCAAAGAATCATAGTATTATAAAGAAATCATTTCCAAAATATAATCTTGCAAACCATTTTTCTTTTCTTATAAATTTAATTTTCATTTTCAAACACAAATTTTTAAAAGCCTAATTACAAATTTCGTCATGTTTTGCAATTTCTATTAACTGTGTAATCAATTTTATTGTATTTTTCTGTGTGGAGGAAAACATTTTTTTAAAAACGTGCTCTTCTAAGCAATCAACAATAATTTTATCTGAACATATATTTATCGTTTGGAAAATTGAATTTATTTCACCTCAAGAATTTCCAGTAAAACAATTTGCATAGTTAATATTTTCTCAAAACACTAAAACGAGTTACAAAATATTCCATAGGAAAAAGAAAATAATGAAATAATCGTATGTGCCTTATAAATTAGTGCTGAAAATAAAATCTATGGTGTTTCCTGTGTGTGAATAATAAAAAGTGCGTATTTATTAGGATATAATTTAAAGAACTTTTTGGTTAAAGAGTTAACGAACTTATTTCACTTTGTTTCTTATTAACTTATTGTAACAATTCCGTCGCATAGTTTGTTATATTCTAATTTGAATAAGTGGTGTTTTCTTTTATCCATATATTACAATATGATTATTGGATTTGGTTGGGTTAAAAATATTTAAACGTCATTATAATCTTAATAAGGATGCAACGGTAAAGTTTAAATATTAAATATGCTAGAGGAAAAAATACTTAATAAATTATTATAATTAAGGATTAAATTCTGTTTTCATAATTTAAGAGGTGAATTTATGCATCTGAGCAATGGAAAAGGTAAAATTTCTGTTCTAAAATTAACACCAGAATAAATCTATTTATACTTAGCGGCGTAAAGTCAAAAGACTTTATTACAATTATTTATCATTGAATTCCGAAAAATTAAGGCATGAGAATTTATCACTATGTTTTAAATGAGTTTGATATAGTCGTTAATTGTTTGTTAGGGAGCAGAGAGTTGGTTTTTCTGCATTTTTTTTAATGTTTCGTTCATTGTTAGTTTAAAATTCAAAATAAAAATAATTAATGTGTAAGATTTTAATTTAAAAATACCAATTTTAAGATAATTTCATTGACATGTTTGATATATACCTCACTATAAAAAAAAATTGTAATACAAAAAGGTTAATATCATAGCAAGAGATATGTAAGAAGTTTCTGAAATTTCAAAAAAAATTAAATTTGTATAAAAATATACTTATGTAAATTTCAAATATGATATATATTATTCCAATTCATAGTTCAATTCCTGAATTCTTATTTACTTTCCCTTAAAAAAATTGTAAGGAATTCGGGTTTTTTCCATTATATCTGAATCATTTTCTTCTCGAAAAATTGCCATGTCCTTTATTAATAAAATATGTCCTAGTAAACCTTAAAGGAAAACGTGTACTTCCACTTTTGTGATAAAACATAAATGGGGTCATTAAGAATATTTTTTTGAGTTTGAATTCGTGTATTAAAATTCTATTTTTCAAAAGTGCATGCTCGTTTTGTAATATTATGTAAGTCATTCATTATTTTCTAATAATGTTTGAAAGATAATAATACCAGATGTATATAGTACGTAGGTTGATAAATGGGAAAAAAAGATTTAGTATTTCATATATTCTGATTTTATTAAAAGCGTCAAATTTATAAAATCAACAAATATATAGTGATAATTAACATTCATGAGAAATATGTAATAATGATATAATAATTTAAAGAATTTAACATCTTTAAAATGAAACATCTCCACAGTTTTTAATCATTTGTTATAGATAAAACAGATCCACATTCGTGTCTATTAAGCTTTAATAACTAACAATGCAAAAAAAATTAATTTAAATTTTATATGTTTTAGAAAGATATTACGAGAAAGATTATTATTCAAATTTGAAACATTTCAGATAACTGTATTCTCCAGATTCTCACCACTTTAAATGTTAAAGAAAGTGCCGATAGGCTAAAAATCTGAAAGAATGACACGATAGTGAGGCATAAGGATACTGATTTTAGACAAATTAAGAAAAAATAATAAACGGACGTAAATAAAAAAAGAAATGAAACAAAGCATCCAAAGATATATTTGATCATAAATCATTCTATAACTTGTTGTAAAAAATTAGCATTTATAAACAATATTATTTATCACAATATATAATCACACATTTTTGGTGGGCAAAGCTTAGTAATACGACAGAGGACAGACTCGTATATTTTAAAATATTTTCTCACCAACCTTTAAAAATTCAGATTGCATGCATCCCTCATTTTTATTCTGCATAACGCAACACCTCACCCACATCGTCTAGCCAGCAGTTACCATCCATAGAACCCAGCTGACATATTATTAGAGTCGGAGAATTATTTTATGTTCTCGCTTCCAGTAATCAAGTGAAGTATGTAAGGCCACGTCCGAAAGCGATTACAGAAGCACCTGTTTGACATGCATGGCTAAAAATTCATTGAAATGGAAGCCTTTTACAGTGTGTACATAGATAGGTACTTAAATGTAGATTGTACCTCTGGGAGTTTTCCCCAGTTGAGCTCCACCCTCCTCGGTGCACTCATCTTCATTGTATCGATGGGAAGCGGCACATTTGGGAAATTATTCTCCGAGGGCCCAAATGCGAGACAGATACTTCTAAGAGTTCTCCAAATGGTTGCAGATCACTTACAGCTGGGCATTACATAGAAAATGGTTGGATTAAGGGCTATTGAAAGTTATTGTTAGAAGTGAGAAGTGGCTATTAGAAACTTGATTCGACTTTTAGGCACAAAAGGAGGTATTCTGGGGGCACAGTTTATTGTGCATTTATTTTTGTTTTTGAATTATATTTATTTATCTTGAAAATAAATAGTTCTCGTCAATAGTTTGTATGAGCAATAAGAAGGAACTTCTTTGGTGTGCTGAAATATTGGATTACGTTTTTGCGGAGATGATTTGTTTTAGCATATTTTTGTAATAATTATTTAAACTCTCATTCTAAGAATTTAAATAAACTCTCATTCTAAGGGTTTATTTATTTTCTATAATTAAATTCATCAATAACTTTTGCAGACATAATTACAAATTTTTGGACAATAGAAAAGGCATCGAAAATAAATTTTCTTAAAACTATTTTTGTAGTTGAGATTTATTTATATTCATGCAAAATCTATTAAATAGTGTAAATTGTGAGGATTAATCTGGTTCCAATTTTTAATTATTCTTTGAAACCAATATGGAGTATAAGATTAATTCGTCAGTTTACAAAACGGTACATAATTAAGAATTAAAATGTCAAAAATTTTCTTTGAAAAAGTCATGTTTAAGAATTAAATGATTATTAATCTGAAAATATATATATATAACTGCATGAATGCGAAATATATAATTAAATATCATTTTGCATGTATAGGAAGAATACGTTTTTTGGTAATACACACTATACTTTAATACCTATACATATGTAAAGTCGAAAATGTTTCCTTTCACAGATTTCTTAAAATTCTGACGAAGTTTTATTTCTATCTTTCAAAAACTGGAAATGTAGAGAAAATATCCATTATTGTATAAAAGGATCAACTAAGAGCGAATTCTCTGTGACCGCAAATATGGAGACTCCCATTCCTTTCTTATATTTGAATATGGGATTTCCTATTACAGGAGTAAATGCAAAAAAAAAAAAAAAAAAAAAAAAAAAATATGGAACGGAAACCTTTTCTTACGAATATTTCAAGACTCCTTTTACTTTTTTAAATGAATTCGCCCATAGCACAGATTCCTTTTCTTGTTGTTGAATTCGTTATGAGTTAGATAAAAATTTTCGAATACTTTCAATAGATATATTTTGTAGAAAAATAGGATTTATAAGATTTTAATTTTTTTTTCTAAGGATTTCACTATTTTAATTAATTTTCATGAAATCAATCTAAACTGCAAAAATTTATGGAAAACATACAAATTGATACAAAAAATTACTAAAAAAAGGAGATTGTGGCTCAAAACTCGAAGCAAATTTGATTCAAATTCTGAAATTAATGTGAAAAATATGAACATATTTTTTTGAAATTTATTTATATTCAAATTCCTTGCTTCACAAAAATTCTTTTCAGAATATATCCATTATAATCCTAAATTGTTTCAGTAAATTATTATAAAATTCAAAATTATTCAATAAATTGCGTGCAATAGATTTATTCAAAAAAATTTTCATTTAGAAGTAAATTTTTATTTAAAATGTATTAATCTTAAGAACCCTGATGTAGTTCACATTTAAAGATTTTAATAGTTTTGTTTTACTTGTAAGAATCGTAATTTTAACTTTAACAGATTACTTTATTATTATTTTATTTTTATTATTTGCAGATTATACATTTAGCAGATTTTTTTTCATTACAGTTATTATTTTGAATATTTGCCTGTATTTTTTAAATATATTACATTCTCTTCATTATTAAAATCAACTTCCTATTCATAAAATGGAGTTATTAGAGATATCGTATAATTAACGAATATTAATAAATTTAAAATTTTCATTATACATTTTATGAATCCAGCATTTCTCAGTTTTAATAAACAACTGAAATAGAATTTTTATGTCTAAAGAAGTTGCAATTATAATGTAATCTAAAACGTAAGTATAATCTATAATGTAACTAGAGAGGTTTTTCACAATTTATTGAATTGTTTTATGAATTTTATCATATCTTAAGATTAATATTATCATTTAATTTTTTCTCCAACCATTTTTTGAATACACAATGCAAGAAAAATCCCATTTTAAACATTCTATCATGCATCCTTTAAATTTAAAATGTTTTAGTTTTACAAATATTTTCTTCTTCTCTATTTTGGTGATTATAAGGGCAATGAAAAAAAATCCACATACATAATCTCCTACCCTTTCTTCCAAAACATAGAAGATTACCATCAGGCTGAAAATTAGGATCCCTTATGTGAAAAACACAATTTATTTAAAGAACAAAAAAAAATCTACTATTATGGTGTATTTGGTTGCGCTACAAAGAAAAGAAAAAAACCGTATTAATGACACACATTCAAGGAAAATTTAAGATTGTGTTGTTTATTTTTCTCTGCAATTTTCTTAATGTATTTTTTAGTCTTTTTCTTCTATAATAAAGTTTAGCGTTTCATATTGCGCTTTTATCTCTTTACGCAGGTATAACAGTAAAAATAAGCGAGATAATTAAATCAAGTGAAATTTATGTCTGATACTTTTATTTGCTTTTATTTACTTCATTCGATTCAATTTAATCTCTCTCTCATGATGATCTAAAAAAATCAACTATGGTTTTAAAAGAGTAGCAAATTTAATATATTTAACAAGTGATAGAAACGAACTTAATTTCCATATCAAATGAACTGTAAGCAAGATAAAGTAATATTTTGAAATAAATGTTTCAATTTATTTAACAAGTAAATTAAGCCTTTATTCCATTTCTGATACATTTGGAGTTTATTTTTGAATATTATCTGAAGTTATTGTTTAGATTTTATTCATTCGTAATGCTTGTTGATAAAACTAATACGTTGTATGCTTATTACATTCGAAATACTTCAGTAATCTAATAATCAAAAGCAATCAGGGAATAAAACTCAAATTTATAGAATTAAAATGTGAATTGCATACAAATTTCGAAACGTTCTATGAATAATTTGTCAAACAATTTTTCAGAGTAGTTTTTTTTTTTTTTTGAAAAATATATTATAATTGTTCGTAGTTGTATTATTCTTATCGCTGTGTATTTTTCTAATGTCTTTTTCTAATTTGAAAGATAAAATTCTAAATATTCTATTTCCATTCAAACCTCAAATTTCTTATTAAAATTCCTTAATTAATGGTAATAAGTTTTATATATTATTTATTACAGAATAATTTATTCATATCCATTTTCCATTTTTAAAAAAACAAAAAATGAATGTTTTAATTATGTTTAATGAAAAATGAAGTATTTATACTGACATTAAGTCAAAAATGTCAGGTTTCCAATTTTTAATTGGAAAAAGACTTTTTTGTCTAAATGAAATATAAAGCAAAATACTTCTAGTTTAAAGTTTTATCAAATGATTTACAGATGGCTTAAATGTATTATCGAGATCTTGAATTAAAAAAATAGGCTGTATTTCTATCCATTCTTCATATATCAAAATTCAACTCATAAACAACCCGCAATTTTCAATTTTTTTTTGGAATTGTGAAGCACTAAAACAACTATAAAATGTTTTTAAACCTATAGCTTATTTATTCTCTAGTTCAGGAATCTCAGAACATATTAGAAATTTGAATAAAAAATATGCATTAGATTTTAATTTATAAAATCAATTTCGTAAGAAAATTTTGTCAAAGTTTAGAATTTGAGAAAATAGTATCTAAAGATGTAAAATAGTATTGAAACGCATGTAAATGCAAACATAAAAATCAGTGTAATTTTGACAAAAATTAGACTTGTACAAAAATTTACAAACATTAAGAATATTAAATAAAAATTTGACTCTGTAAAAAAATCGACTTCTCAACGCAGTCGTCTACCTTAAGGGGACAGTGAAGTCCATAAAACACTTTTGGGAATTATTCAGTCAGGGTTATGATTTTTTTTTTTTTTTTTTTTTTGCGTTGGTATTAAATTATAAATATGTCAATTTTTTTTACATTTAATACAAAATATATTATTTTCAAAAAAACTTTAAAAAATATATAATTTAAAAAAAATATTAATATTTCACGCGATTTAATTTTTAATTTTTTTTCTAATATTTTTTTTTCTTATTAACCAATGTAAATTTATTTGGAACAAAACCATATTTCCTTCTGTAATTTACAATTAAATGCTAATTTTTTAGAAATATTTTAATCCGCATTTACTGAATTTTCATATAAATTTTATGTTTTTCCGAACTAAAATGAAATTTTAACAAGTTAAAAAAAAAAAAAAACCTCGAAACATAAAAACCCTATTTTCTTCTAGAGTTTGACCGAAATCTTTATTATCAATTTAATTTCTTCAAAAATTAAAACACCTGGAACATTTCAAGCATATTTAAATCTAATTATAATATTTTCAGAAAAGCCATTAAGATGCACTTTTTTTCCTCTGAACCCTTCAAATATTTATTTTGTACAACATTGCATTTTATAACACTAATTCAGTTGAATACAAACATATTTTGGAGATGAAACGATAAAAATAAAATTGCACGCTTCCTTCCATATTTGTTTATATCAAAGTCCACTGTCCCCTTAAACGATCTGCTTTCTTGATTAATTAAAATATTTACTTCTTACATAACAATCTATTTATTATTCGTTTTAAAAATAATTGTGTTCCACTTTTCTGAAAGCATGCAAAATTTGACAAAAGTGGAAGCATTTGCTGGATTAAAATAATTCATATTAATATGACACTATTAATTATTAATATAGTGAAATTTCTCAATGTAACTAGATTTAATATTCCTTTAGTTCAACTCATTTCAATTTATTCAATGTCAAATAACTGTAGTTCTCTTTCTCAAATTGGCTATCACCTAATGGATAAATTTTAATTTTAATCTTTCATTACACTTATTCCATCCTGTTCGTTGCGATACACTGCAGCAATTTATGTCAAATGAAGTACATCAAACATGACGCATTTCTTTTTATCAGGGGAATACGTAGTTCCTACCAGTTGTTTCAGGAATGAAATATCTTCTAAATTAAATTAAGGCACTACGTTGAGATACGAAAGCAAGGATGCAGTTAAGAATGAAGGCAATTTGTAACATCTGCTATGAAGGAGGATCCTTTTGTAGGGAACAAGATATAAAATAGAAAAAAGAAAAGAAAAAAAGAAAGGAATCAAGCAGAGGGAGGGAAAAAAGAAATAATGTAGAAAAGAAATTCCTCCAAGGCAGAGATATACATTAATTTGTAGAACACAGCTGCGAATCACTTAAGAATTGAACTTCTCCCTCTTTGAAGACTGTGTCTTCTATGTACTGAAAGTATGAGAATGATGTTAATTGATTTTTCTTTCCCCATACCCTCTCTCTTCCCTTTTTCGAAACTGCACTGACGTAACTGAATAATCGGAAAAGCTTTTTCAAGAGTCTAAATGCGAATTTCATGAGCATGTGTTTCAGACAAGTTGTTCAAAAATTGTAGCAAAAAGTTTTAATTAAAGTAATGCATCTCAAGATTAAGCAAACTGGACGAGCAGAAATTATTTCTGAGTGTTTTTGAAAAGTTTGAAGGGGAATTTTTCCATTAACAAGAAGTCGATTTCGAATGTACATATGAGAGAGGTATTCAAAGTGAGCTATTTACGAACTGATATCTTGGAAAGAAATATTCATAAAATGAAATAGTAGATAGGAAAGTAAATACATCAAAATGAATGCATATGAAGGTGCACGTGCATATAAAACTATAAAAACAGGTGGTTTACGAAAAATTTGATATTCAAATCTTCAATTTCTGATATTTACATTTCGAATTTATGCTAAAGAGTAATCTGATTTTAGTACAATTTATTTGTGCTCGGACGAGCCATGGTAAAAATTAAAGCGAATTTTAAAGCTCATGACCAGTGGCGTAATAATATCTAGAATATAACCGTGATAAATTGAAACTAAGAAATTCTGAAGCAAATATTAAAATCAAAATGACATTTTCTTTAGAATAGTCAAAATAATTTACCCTTATCAAAGTTTCACAACTCAAATTTTTAAACTTAAATTTAGTGGAACTGATTACTGGAGGGCAGTGTGCAAAATATTTTAATGCGTGATATGGTTAAACCTTGACTCGAAATTCAGAGTTTTATTTCTAAAAATAGAAAAAAAATTGAAATAGAAAATAACCTAGTAATTATATAAAGTATTAAATATATATTAATATAGATTATATATATTATTTGGATATCTTTATTGTAAATTACTTTTAATGCTATTTGAAAGTTATAATTTAGTCGATTGAAAAATATCCTATTTTAATGGAATTTATCGTTGTTTTTTTTATGTTTCTATGTTATAATAAAATTTCTATTTTGACATAACATGGAATCCATATATTTAAAAGGGATAATGCAAAGAAACTGTGTATTAAGATATGGGCTATATCTTGCATACAAGCTATGAATTATAAGGCTATATTGCTTACAATTTGTAATTAGGAGAGAGCGCTTCTGGAAAATGTGTTATGAGGGCGTATTATAGGAAATGCTTTATTAGAGGAGTGTGTTTCAACAACGTTAAGCTGTTAAGAGGGCATATATATTTACAGGAACTTCTTTTAAGAAAGATGTGTCGCATAGAAAATTTCTTATCAAAATAATCTGATAATTCTTTGTAGAATAACTGAATTGTAACAAGACCTTTTTTTGTTGAATACGATTATGTTTCCTATTTAATAATGTTTGTATATTTATTCTTTATGATGTCAAAAACATGGATTAAGAGAACATATTACATAGAATTGGGAGATAATTGCATATTAAGAGATATATTTCTTAGAAAATTTTAAAAAGAAATATTGTAAATTAATGTGCATTAGGAGATAATATTTCGAGTTAATATTAAAAAAGTGAATTGTTATATGAAAACCGGCGTTCGGAAAGTGTTGAGTTTTGTTCTATTGGAATAACCGTACACACTTCAGCATCAGGCAGTTCTTTTTAGAGTCCTGTGTTGTAAATAATTTTTGAAGATTTGAGAGGATGTAATAAAATTTGTTTCCACTTTAATGAGTTTTCTACCTTGAATATACGAAAACTCCAAATTGCGAGATCTTTTTGCATAGGAATCACGCATTAAGGGTGCATTATTCATACAAACTGTGTATTGTGAAATCATGTTATATGGAAATCTGTGTTAGTGAAGCGTATATTGAATGGCTGTTGTCATTAAATAGCCATATAGGTTTTGGAACAGGCTAGACTTTCAAATAATATTCATTTGTAATAATATTCTGATTATTGAAGAGTTCATTAAGTTTGTGTTCCTTTTTAATATTAAATATCTAGAAGCATTAATACAATTTTTAACTCCTTCTGAATTAAACATTTTTAGTAAGTGTTTTAACATAATTTTCTCAATAACGAAACTGAAGTCAAAGCATAAACCATAAAACCGAATTTTCTACTTAAAAATTATTTTAATCTTTTAAAACTTTGAAAACTATCTATAAAATAGTAATGATAACAATGGCTCCAATTTCTTTAGTATTCAGAAGAATATTTGAATTTGTATGTTGTGATAAATTGAAATAACGTAAAAGAAACACTAAATGCAAGATTCTTTTGCTAAAATTTTGAACAATTTTCAACTTTAATTAGTTTTTATTTTTTTGCGGAAATCTTAGAGAGAAATTTTAATATCCAAGCTTTACATTTATTACATTTTCTGCTATTAGCTTATGTTTCGAAGCGTTTTATTTTAATTAACAAGTCTTTAAAAAGAAACGTGATACAAAATATCAACTATTTAGCTATCTTAGAAACATACTCACTGAAAATTTAATTCGGAACAGAACGGCCACAAAATCGAGGGCAATCAATTTGTCCGGCAAAACAGTCTAACAAAATAATAAGGATATTTGGTCAACACGGAGGCCCGGATACATAACCACAAAATACAGCCGAAATGTACACAAAGACAGCACTTACAGTTAACAGAAACAGCTAGAAAGCAGTAAGTAGCTAGAAAAAAAACCGTAACGACTCAAAATCCTGAGACAGAAGACTTTTGAGCTCCGCAGGAAAAGATATTTTCTGTAACTATTCTTACCCCACAAATGTCTTCTATTCTCCTCTGTTTACTTGCTTGGGTTGAAGAAAATTCCAACTCACTAGCAATGCCCTGCTCGACTCGCTACTCACTGGTTGTTCAATTCACACCCCAGTGCTACCCCGATACTTGACTAAACTAATCGCTTGAGCTGAACTCAACTATCTTCAGCTGTGTCTTCTGGATGTTTAGTCTCGGTGCCAGGTCGGAGAAGGTTCTTGAAAGATCACAATAAATCATATTCTAATGCACATTGCTAAAATTTTTAGAAATTCTAGAATCTTTTATTTTGTCGCCAAAGCAACTAGGTTTATAGGTGATCATTAATCTGCCATCAGTTTAGTATCCATTAGTGACATCTGTAAAAGTATCCTCGTTCTGATGAAACAAACTGAATTGAGAAGCAACATCATAAATTCGTAATCATATTTAATCCTTTCAATTATGTGAGGGCATCAAAGCTTCTCAAAATTAATTTTGACTTAAATTCGAAAAATAAGCTTCCAACATATCAATGAAAGCGAGCATCTACAGTTTAAGTTCTAGTTAGTTGAAGCCATCTCACAAGCTTCTCATTAGGATGAAGCAGTGCCTAAGTACGATATTTGTTTAAGAAATTAGTTCCCTTTACGGAGAGCGAAGCTATAAATTAAAAGGCCGGTGCATCCAGCACCATTAAGGATACTATGTTTGATTAAATCTGTTATCCCGAAGATTCTATTCATTTACGATGGAAACGAATAACATGGGAAATAAATTAAATGGAGCAGTAATTAGCCTTTCACTGACACGACATTCCATTGTTAGTTGAAACAACAACTTTATTTGATGCAAAAGCTCAACTTAAAATGACGAGGATGATTATTTTATGGGTAATAAAAGGTTTAAAAAAGATATGTGTCTACAAGAGTTTTAATGAATATTAAATCGATTTTAAAGGACTTAAAAGGACTAGTAGACAAATTAATTAATGTTTATGAATGTTACAAATAATATTAGTTTTCTATAATGACCAAAGGATTAATGTTTCCTTTTAATGATGTTGTCGAAATTGAACAATGATCCAGTTGTAAATTTAATTGTTTGCGAATAAAAAAAATAGTACATACTTTTATAAATCAATGAAACATTTTTTGAATTGACAATTTTTATTACCCCTTTGATTAAGAAATCTGGAAATTGAATTCATTAATATAAATTTCTCAAAACAACTAAAACGCCTTTCATGGTTCTTTTCTTCAAAGATTGATAAAAGAGTGGCTTAATTCCATAATTAATTCCATTTTGTAAGCAGAGGTGGTCCTTCGAATTCATTCAAACTAAAATGTGTAGGAATGGCTGCGGCACAGGAATACATTTCATTAAGTCTATAACTGAAGTTTTCGTCGAATTTCAAAAAGCTTACAACGTATGCTTAAGCTTAAAACCAAAGTATTTAAAAAACCGTAATCAAAAAGCTTACGACCAAATAGTTGTCAGTGATGCAACTACTTGGAAATTCAATACCCCATGTTGTCGCCATTATTGTTACTGTAGAGGGTTTTTTCTTGGAAGCTGAATTCCTAGAATGAAGTAATTATCTTTACTCTTCTACCATTGAAAGATTTTATTGATGCATTTCTTCGCTTTCTTTTGGTTAGATATTTGACAAGTCGTCATCAAAATGCTCCAACTTTTTCCCCCATTCCTCTATTGGCGAAGTCAAAAACTAAACAATTATTATTTCCAGCTTAAAATTTTTATAGGAATAAATTGATTGCTACTGTACAGATTTCTTCAGCTATAAGTTGTGATAAAAATTAGGATAATGCTGATAAAGAAATGAATTATGGGATATTGTTCTTATTTTCCATTCTTTTTTGTTGTATGCATAAACAGTGAAGGGAATGGGCTTCATTTAAGTCCTTACTTTTATCCTATCACTAAGCGTTGTTATTCGTTTGCCTCATATTAGGAACAGATATTCTCCAGATCAAATACCTTTAATATAACAACCTTAATATAACAAAATTTATATAACAACAAATGCCTTTTATATAGCAACGGTCACTAATAAATGCTTAACAAACAGTATACAAGAAATAAATATGTTATGTCCACGATATTGCAAAGGCCCCTCTTTATTACCAGCCGAAAAATGAATTCTAGCACATTTTTCTTCAATAAAAAAAATATGTAATTTTTAGAGACCGTTGTTGTTATACCAATTCCTCGAAGGTTCATAAAGATAGCTCGAAGGGTGTGAAACCACGATCTTTATGCAAATACAATCAAATTGTCTGAAACATTAAATTATTAAGAAACAATTTCTGAAAATGTAAAAAAAAAGGTTAAATGTATTAAAATTATAAAAAATTTAAAAATTAATTATCGTGTTTTTTTACCTCCTTAAAATATCTGAACAGTAAATATTACGAGAAAATCAATGCAAATGTTGTAATTCTTAGTTAAATTTCCATCTTAATTTTTTTATTCCCTTACGTCACAACATTTTAGCACCTCTTTCTCATTAAAGCCAATGAGCTGTCTAACTTTAATTGGTCAATTTTTTATTTATAATGGTTATGCTTATCATTTAAATGCATTACAAAGCAGTTCGGGCAAACAGTTTTTTTTTCATAAAAAAAATTTTCAATAATCTGATATTTCGACTTCTTATAAACCCATGTCCTCAAATTCATAAAACCATACTTTTGTTAAAGAAAATTCAAAATCACTGAATAATTTTATTAATTCTGAAAAATCTTCGCATTAATTTTTTCTTTAAAATGTAACAAATCCGACTCCAAATTAGAGGGCAAAATATAAAGAATCATAATAAATGATAAATTAGGACTTCAACTGTATTTTTGTTTGACCTTTTAAGATCATGCATCATATAAAATACAAAAAAAAAAGATTATAAGCTATAAGAATGATTACGGGAATTATCCAAACAGAACCTGGGAAAAAATTTTTAAAAATAAAGCAAATTATGTTGTCATATGCGAAAAGATTATTTATAATTTATTATATTCTCGATTTTTTTTTCTTTCGTCATTCTAAATATTTTTTATAAAATTTCTAAAAGAATAAATGTTTAATCTATCAAACACGATATTAGTTACAAATAATTTATAACAATATGTATTTTCATTGAAACATTTATTTTTGTTACTTATTATTATTTGAAAAAAAATTATTTTTTCATTAACTGCATGCTTTATAGAAATATTTCGTAATTTGTAATAACTACATAAATTGAGACGTATGTAGCTTTTTCATTGTTATCTCATTCTTGCAGTTTGAAACTCACAAATTATTTACTGTTCATTTTATTTTTGTAACCAAAGTCAGGTTTTTAGAAATTATTGTAGTTAGAAGTTCCAAACTTGAACATTGAACATTTTTAATCACTAGGTGTATTTCTTGTGCACTAATTGCTATCGCAGTCATCTCCTATATTATTAAAATTGGTCTCTTTCTCGATAAATTATTATTTGAGCATAAAAAAAGAATTTTATTAACTTTATTTTACCTTCTTTATTTATATCAGTTCCATAAATAAGGGAAATAAATTAATTTTTTCTACAAAATGCTTTATAACTTAACTAATGCATTATATTTAATAACATATGACACATATTACATTATAAATATGCGTTTTACAAGTAATAAAACTAAACTATTACTAAACTAATAAGAATTCTGAGAAGCAATATATTAGATGAAACGATAATAAAGCACTGAGGCATGAATGGTTAGCATTGGTCATGAAACTGGAAATTCAATGAAGCGTTTATTGAATAATTTATGGAGGAACTGAAATGAAACTTTACGCAAATGTATTAATTTTGGAAAATTCTATATAAATGTTCATTAATATTCTTTAATTTCAAAATTTTTGAGTTTTTCAAAAAAATATCATTTTAGCTTTTAAGGAATGAAGAAAAAATGTTTTCAATTCCTCTCATAAAGAATATCAAAATTTGATTTTAAATATATTTCTATTTCTTGCAAACTTAACTGAAGTATTCTCTTCGAGAAGCAATAATATTTTCATGTATTCTTTATTAAAACGATGGTGATTTAGAGATTTTATTTGAAATTAAAATTGTGATGGTTCTGATAATGCTAAAAACAAATATGAAAAACACCAAGGTTATTAGTTTTATCTGCTCTTTAACTTTAGAAAAAAATGGTAATTTTAAATTTTAACTCTTCATTGTAAAGATGATTTCGAATATTAAAATAATTCAATTCGCAAAACTACAGTCGTAGTCACAAAGAAACGTACAAATTCTGATTTAAGATATTTCATTTATGAGTTATTGCGTTTAAATGGATGTGAAAGTACAGACAGACAAATGATCAACCCTTAGATTAATTCAAAATTTAATAAGAAGGTATATTTTACTTATTAAATGAGTATCAAATTATGCTTGCTTAGCTTTTTCCGTTTCATAATTATCAAATTCACTTGTACTTGAACAACCAGACTTTCTGTGAAAATTTTTTGTTCAAACCAAATTTCATTCGCCTAGTTCAAAGCTTTTATAAATTATCGTGCTCATAGTCAGAGAATATAATACCAAAAAAGTGTTTTTAGGCATTATGCTGAATCCACATGCTGATGAAACATCAAATGTGATGTTTCATCAGCATGTGGATTTCATATTTTTTGACGATTATAAAAATTCCTTTGTATTCCATATGCGAGAAAGTGAAAATCAATGATAAAAAAACGCAGAACTTTATTTTGATGTAGAGATTTGTTTCTATTTGGAATTATTTGAAAGGAATTTACAGAATTAACAGAACCTAACTATTAAAAATTATGCTAGTAGAAATCCAAAGATTCAAAGTTTCAAACCACCGTCAAATATCATACAGGAGTTCTGTAATAAGAATTTTAACAAATGAGTTCTTCACTTTTGATGAAATGACTCCTTTCTCAATACCAAAATATTGATTTCAAAAGCCTCTTATGAGAGATTTTTTTTTAATTCATGCAAGAATTATAAAATTTTAAAAAATATATATAACGTAGTATTGAAAAGCCTTAAAATCCCTACAGGTTTCAGTAGTTTATTACATTTTCTAAATTCAATAACTAAGAACGGACTTAGAAATCAAAATAATAGCATTTTCCCAATAAAATATCACAAATATTTTTGTAGTTTCAAATTCAGTTATATATATATACAATATCTATTAGAAATATATGTATTTAAAGTCTTTTGTGCGAATATTCCTAGTTCTGTTTCTAGATTATTTTTGCATCCATTTAAAAATATATTTTATAGAGGAAAGAAAAAAAATATTATAAATTTTATGTTAATACCTTAATTTGATTCCATAGTTCAAATAGAATAATTAAAGAATAATGTTATCATATTTGTTTTACAAACTGCGATATGCTTATGATATTTGACTTGCTATATGCCTATAATGGAAATAAATATCAAAAACATTTTCCTTTTGCTCCAAATATTTTTGTATCTCACAACGACCATTCTCTTATTAGAGCGTAAAACAATAGTCTTCCAAGTCTAGAAATAACGGATAAAAAAAATATCGAAATAAACAATACATTGCTCCTCCTCCTCATGATACTAGTCAAGGAATTTCCAATCCGATGTGCCGAGATAAGTACACTTAAATTGTCCGTGACACATGCTTCTTTTCTTTCCGCCTTCGTGTCTTTGGTTTTTAACCTAACAGATAGTTGGAACAATGACAGAGGATTGTTGGATGGTTGGAAGGGGGAGAGAAAAAAAAGTAACAGAATAAAAATCAAAGGGATTTCTGTTACTTTTTTTTTTTTTGTTGCTGTTGTTGTTCTTAGTGTAACTTGCAAGTTTTCCACCGGACATTGAAATAACTTTTTCTTAATCCTCTTGGAATTTGATTAATGGCTTTTCTCAAATCGAGAAAAAGGAATGAAATGTATTCAGGCGCATTATGGGTGAAATTCGAGTTAATGTTTATTTAGGATGACGCATGTCAAGAGAAATTGTTTGCGAATTAAGAGTGATATTTTACGAAATTACATTTGGAATTATCTGTCTGAACAATATGTTTCGACGCTTTGCCTTTGAGCATTAAAACTTACTTAGATATCTCAGAATTCAGAGAACGTTTCACTTTGGATATACAATGTAATTATTAGGTACTCTTTTAAAATCTTAGAAAACTTTTACAATGTAGCCGTTTGCGAAAGTATCTGAACTATTTTTACTTTCTCTTAGAGATTATTGCAATCGTCAAAAATTACTAACAGGAGTTTTTGGCGGCTTTCCACATTTTAGGCCTATATATTTCAAAAAACACATTGTTGGCTTTATGCCTGCATGTGATAAATATGAAACTTAAAACAGCTTTGAACTAGACTGATGAAATTTGATATAATGATTTAAAAACCAAAACTTTATATTCCTATCAAAATTCGGACAAAATCCATTCTTATGAATTCTATTTATCTCGCATTCCAAATGTAAATGAACTTAAGCCTGATTCCAAATGTAAATGAACTTAAGCCTGATTCCAAATGTAAATGAACTTAAGCCTGATTCCAAATGTAAATGAACTTAAGCCTGATTCCAAATGTAAATGAACTTAAGCCTGATTCCAAATGTAAATGAACTTAAGCCTGATTCCAAATGTAAATGAACTTGAGCCTGATTCCAAATGTAAATGAACTTAACTTGAGCCTGATTCCAAATGTAAATGAACTTAACTTGAGCCTGATTCCAAATGTAAATGAACTTGAGCCTGATTCCAAATGTAAATGAACTTGAGCCTGATTCCAAATGTAAATGAACTTAAGCCTAATTCCAAATGTAGATGAATCAAAGCCTAAAACGAAAGATAGATAAAAGAAATTGGTACATATGTTTAGCTCTGAAATGTAGATTATTATCAAATTTTGAATCAAATCTTTCAAATGATTAATAGTGTGTCAATTTCTATTTTCGTATACAGGTAAACTCTGATTTAAATCACTAAATTGGGTATGCGATCCTGTGTCTAAAATTGTAATTCCATATCATATTTTAACTAAAATCGAAAAGAAAGAAAAACATCCACAATGTGTATTAGCGCGGTTGATTCATAAAAGTTCTAGATTCAAGACAAAGATCTGTTTTTATTAACTATTGTTCACCAATACCAAGCATGAGTTTTGCGGTCTTACCAGTTCTCAGGATTTTAAACGATGGGAAAGACCTTTATCGGTGAGTATGTGTAGTAGAGAACAGTCTTGCTGGTTCTGTAAAGTGCAATATGCATTTACCTTTCAAACTTATAATAGCTATTTAGTTATAAATTTTAATACTTGCAGCAATGGATGTTCGTGCATTAATCTATTTTTTAAATACATATATATTTTTTCATGACTTTTTTTAAAAAATTTCTTATATAAATTACTAGCTTTATAGTGAATATAGCACAAATATTTTAAACCTTTCAACAAATGATTAATGGATCAGTTAGATTCAAGATGATAAAATGAATTAAGCGATTATGAGTGTCATTCATATTGATATTTATATGCTATTACATGTGTTATAATAAAAAAAAAATTCGAAATAGAAATGATATTTTGTTAAGTAAATTAATAATTCTCTTTTAAGACCATTAGATTTTTTTTTTTTTTATCTTAAAAGGAAAACATTTATTTTTTAAATCGTCAGACAGAATTTTTAGTCAAGTTATTTCTGTAATGATTCGACATTTTGCTGAGAATTTAGACACAAAATAAAGAATTTAGATTTAATATTATTCGAATTTCTTTTTAGTAATGTGATATATTTTTCCATAATTATATTAGGCATTTACCTTACAGATTTATAACGGTTCTCGTATTATGTGTTTATTGCATAATTTTTTTTCCACTAATTATTCAAATATGTTATTTTTGCAATATTTAGTTCCTGGAAACAATATTTTTAAACATTCGGACACAGTCTTTAAAAAATGGGAAATTAGTAATACATATGTCTTATAGAAACTAAAAATTATTAGATTTTCCCCCGTTTAAGCTTTTGGAGAAATTTAATTAGGAAAAAAGATTAAAGCAGTAAAAATTACTGAAAAGATTAATTTTTGTAGTATTTTTTAATTTGAAAAAATAATCACGAATTACCTTCTCTGAAACAATTTAAATAATTTAAACGCAAAACCGATTTAAGCCAAATTTGCCGATAAGAAACTAAATTTTCAAAAAAATATACATTTTCAAAGGAAATATACATATTCATAATTTTCAAAGGAAATATACATCCATTTCCCGTATCAAAAATGTAATCTATACTTATAATAAAGCTCACTGTGTGTGTGTGTGTGTGTGTGTGTGTGTGTGTGTGTGTGTGTGTGTGTGTGTGTGTGTGTGTGTGTGTGTGTGTGTGTGTGTGTGTGTGTGTGTGTGTGTGTGTGTGTGTGTGTGTGTGTGTGTGTGTGTGTGTGTGTGTGTGTGTGTGTGTGTGTGTGTGTGTGTGTGTGTGTGTGTGTGTGTGTGTGTGTGTGTGTGTGTGTGTGTGTGTGTGTGTGTGTGTGTGTGTGTGTGTGTGTGTGTGTGTGTGTGTGTGTGTGTGTGTGTGTGTGTGTGTGTGTGTGTGTGTGTGTGTGTGTGTGTGTGTGTGTGTGTGTGTGTGTGTGTGTGTGTGTGTGTGTGTGTGTGTGTGTGTGTGTGTGTGTGTGTGTGTGTGTGTGTGTGTGTGTGTGTGTGTGTGTGTGTGTGTGTGTGTGTTGGCGCTCTACAGGCCAGACCGTTTGACATACAGCTACCAAATTTGGTACATGTATACCTTGGAGGTTGGGAATGTGCACCTGGGGTTTCTTTTTTCGAATTTTTAATTAGAATTTTAATTATTAATTAAAAACTAACTTTCCCGCCAAAAAAATCTTCCATTTTCCCCACCGCCAACTTTTCCGCCAAAAAAATCTTCCATTATCCCCAGCGCCAAACGAGAAAGGCTTCAGTTTTTTTTTTCTCCCAACAGTAATGAGGCTAGGGTTAAAATTTTTCGGCGGATTATTTCAATCGGTTCTGTTTATTTTCTTAATGTTTGATGCATTTAAAATTAAACATTGTTAAAGAATCGATCTTTCAGATTCATTCTGAAGTACTTTTGAATTAAAATAAAACAGAATAAAGGAAATTAAAAATGTATAATCCGCATAGCGTTACCCCAACTGGCGTAGAAAAAATCACGTATTTGCGTTACGTAACCGGCTAAGAAAATTCACGCATGCGCATTCTGTTCTGATTGTTGCCATGACAACGTTATCAATGGATGATTTAAATTATTTTTGGGTTAGTTGCATACTTTTGTAAGTAAATTGTATTTATGTTAGTTATATATTTTTTGTATATGCTTATAGTTTTAAGTACATCGTTTTTTAAGTAGTTTTTTTAAAACCTGTTTTCAACCGTTTATTTTAAACGATTCGTTTTATTTTCTTAGTGTTTGATGCATTTAAATTTAAACATTGTTAATTAATCGATCTGCTCATAATGAATCTAAGAAAATTTTGTTGACCAACTCTTGAGATATTACATAAATTAAAAAAGATATTCTTTAGTGCCCATAAAGTTTAAACGCTGAGTGACTCTATTTTCAGTAATCAGATTATAAAAAAATGCTTTGTTTCAGTAAAAAATATTATTATATTAATTGAAGATAAATTCTTTCCACTTTAATTTAACGCATAAATTCTACGGGTGCTAACAGAAAATGAGAGAGATACATATTACGTTATGACTGAAGGCCTTTATAATATTATGAATGAATTATATGATAATCAAAATTTGAAGTTTTAAAATATTTTGATGAAGAAGCTATTAAAGTAGAAATTGCATAAAATATTTAATTATTAAAATTTTAACGAACATTAAGATTGGCGAACCGGCTGGTCGCCAAAGGCGGCTAGTATGAAATAATTCTCGAATAAAGTTAGGGGTCGGAATTCCTTGCTGTTTAAAATTTTGATAATCCAATTGCAGAAATTGAGAAAAGAAGTTTATATAATATAATGGCAGCTAGGATAATTTATTTTTTATCATTCGCATTCTTTGATGTAAATTCCTCTTTATATGACAGTAACTCACAAAAGCTAAAACATCAGAATAATTCACATAAATATTTATTTTTTGGGGAAATGAAATTATCATTTATGCACTTAGGTCGTATTACTTATTAAACAATTCACTCATTTCTAAAATCTTACAATTCAGAAAAAATATTTTTTCTCAATAAATTTTCTAAATAAAAAGAACCATATATAATCTTGATATTGACCAAATAATAAAATACTTTTATTTTAAACTTCTTACATAAGTACATTTTCCTTCCAAACCTATTTCACCTTCTTGGTCCTCAAAGCTTAATTGTAAACTCTGGCGAGGCCATGGAAATTTAAAAGATTGCAGCTGCAACCACTCCCAAGGTACCCACTGAATGTAGGTTTTCGAAACATTCGAATGAACTTCCAAAATACGAGAAAATTCTCTACCCAAACGAGATTCCGGTGATTCTTCATGATTTCCCGCAATTGCAACTTAAAAATTTCCGGAACTGCCCATTGAGAAGAGGAATATGATGGGAAGAGTATGTTTGGGGAGCACTGAGAAATTCCGTTCTGAGGCTTTTAAGGGCAATTACTACCATGTTTTCGAAAGATTTTCAATCTGTAACTATCTTTTTTGTGGAAGAATATTTTATTTTTCTTCTGTGGGAGTTGGTTTTTGTGATGATTTGAATTAAAATTTTCACATAGAGAAATAAATTTCAGTTTCTCTGAGTCTTTTGGTATTTTTTTATATATGGAATTTAGGTTTTTTTTTCTTTCTATATAAATAAAATATTCAGTAAGACAATATTGTATTATTCATATATAAAAAATATCGTCTGCGATCATATCCGAATTTTAATTCGGTGAAAATAAGTGTGGCAAATGAAAACTAGATTTATATTTTTATTACTTAAGTAAATAGAATTTGTTATATATTGTTACGGATACTTCCGTGGTAATTTTGTCCATTTCTTGATCGATGAATAAAACAGTCATTTAGTAACAAACGGCGACGTTTATTAAACACGAAGACACAAATACAAAGACAGCAAATATACAGCAGAGACGAACAGGCAACACACAGCAGCACACTACAACAAATAATAGTCCACAAGTAATAATCGATAGTAATAACAGCCACAGCACTTAAAGTGGCCACACAGAATTCAGCAGGAGGAGGGATTCTTCGTAGCTTCACTCTACGGTCTCTCCAAACGTCTGCAATTCTCCACTGTCTCTTCGCTTTAGCTGTATCCAATTGCCGACTCGCTACTACACGACTAGATACACCTCACACGACTCAGTACTGCTTCCACAATAAACACTAGGACTAGGCACGCTGCTCAATTCAGAAATCGCTTGAGCTCCACATTACACTTGCTACTCGCTGGGCTGATCCAATTATTCTCCGTTAACTCTTTCTGCGATTACGACTCGTTTCACTCCGGCTTGAGACTGCCGGCCTTTTATAGTTTCCGGGTGGTGGGAAGAGAAGGTTTTGAAACAATCGGGCGTATCACGGTTCCTATTGGCTCAATCACTGAAATTCTGGAAGTTTCCAGTGTTATCTATTTTGTTGCCAAGCTCTGGGATTACTTATTCGGCATCCAACAGAGCTGATCTTAAAACTGTTTTGCCAGTGATTGAACTAATTATGCTGAGAAGCAACATTACAGATTTGACTCATTTTTAAGTTTCCGTTAATATCTAATTAAAATAAAGGAAACTTTATTTATAAATAATTAACTATTAAAATGATTCGCAAAAAGCAAGACTTTTCATGTTTACTTTTTTGCGGTTTATAGCGAAAATATACTTTTTTTTTTTTCCTTTATAACTTTTTTTTTTTCAATTTTCCTTTACAGAAACTTTTCTTTTAAATTATATAATGAGAATTTATACCTTTCGTGAAATTCTGCTGAAAGTTTTCCTTCTTTTAAATTTGAAACCGAGTTGAAGAAATATGGTAACCTCTATAAGTACTAACAGAAATGATGTCAACTATGAGTTTATATATATTTAAATCTTTTCTTTTTTTTATCTTTGAAATTTTGAAATTGTTAATAATATTTTTTTTCGTCTAATTCATTCGCAAAAGAAAAAATAAATAATAAAAATACTGAAAAGAAAAAAAATAATGGTTTAGGAATGGAATAAGAAAAAAAATGAATAAAAATCTGAGATAAATGGACATTTCACCGAACAGAGGATTTTATACGGTTTAAAGTTTTCATACTTCTCAGAAATCATCCTTGAAGTATTTCTTATAATGAATTTAAAATAACATTTTCTTGAATTTTGCTCTTCGAATTAAGAAAAATACGAATATCTAAAAAAATTCATTTATCCAATTATCGTTCTTATAATTGGAAAAATAATTGCAATTAAAAATAATTGGAACTAAAGATAAACTCTTTAATTACTGTAAAAGACAATTCTAAAAGAAAAATTCTTCACTTTTATAGAGTAAAATGCGAAAATAACTATTATCGTCGCTTAGTAAAATTAGTTGGCTTACTGCCAATTTTCTTCATTCATTAATTTAGCGTGAATTTTCGTAAACAATCTCATAATCACAATTTTCATTGGCTGTTCGCAGAAACATGTATTTTTATGCTTTTTATAAGTCATGAATTTTAAAGAAATTTGTAAGCAATTTTTTCATTCTGTGATCATTATGATCAAATAGCCACTTTTAAATTTGGTTTCCTTGACAGTTTAGTTGAAATGGTAAAGACAATTGATGAGTTTTGTAAGAAATAATACTAGGAAAATCATAAACACAATGTTTTGTTACTTTTGTAAGAAAGAACGATTCTATATTTATTTTCCTTCCCACAGTAGGGAATTCTTTGTTTTCTTATTATTTATTTTTCAAATTTATATCTTGCCTTTGCTTGCTTACAGTTAAATAAAATCCATATTATCAAAATTGTAAGTATTATATTAAAGATTATTATAACAGTTTGGAAGTATTTTTAAACAAAAGTACTCTACAGTGTTTATTTTATAACTTATTGAACACATAAAACAAAGGGGAATAAGATACACCTTTTTACTTTCTCGTATAGATAGTATGGAGAACGTATTACAAGTAAAGTAATAACAAAAATTCAAACTCGTGATTTTGACGAATCAACATATTTTAGGCCTCTCTGAGATCAGAAAACAGATTTTTGGAATATGTCAACCTGTCTGGTTTTCTGTAACAAGGATCACTCAAACTCTTAGAGCTAAACAAATGAAATTTGCTATACGCTCTTTGTGCTACATTTTAAACATTTCATCGAATTTCGAACAAAGATGAATTTTTTTCCGTATGGCTCTTCAATTATTAGTTATTAGGAAAACTACGAAAAAATGAGCTAAATGGCTAAATTTTGGTATATATATTTAGCATCTTTCTTATAGACGCCAAATTTTATGACAGATCCGACCAGGAATGGATCGCTTGTTGTATTTTCAGAAATACAAATACGATAACTCAAAATCGCAATGACTTAAATATATCAAATATTCTATGGGATTTTGTGACTAAACACGTAAAATTGCAACACATTTTTGTTTTTACTGTGAAAAATACGTTTAAAACACCAATTAAATTTTGGGATATAATTAACCACATTTGAAGAATTAATCGCCAAATAACTCGCCAAGGATGACACGATAGATTGAATACAAATGATAAATTCACTTCAAAAGTTAATGTGTTGTAACAATTGTACGCCAGTACCATGCATGGCGTTCTCTGGGATAACACCTTTATTCGAGTGCATGCGAGAAATTTTAGGGAGATAACTCAAGCTGACTTGGATAAGTAGTTTTCTCAAAATATTATAGAAAAAGCTCTAATGACATTTTTTCAAATGATTAAAATTTTAAATATATTCTGTTGAGCAACAGATAAAAGTTGATACGATTTGTTTTAGAAAACTATACACTCTTAAGTTCTATTGGCAAATGTGAACTTGAAATCTACAAAATAGTTATTTTCTGATTATATCATAGCATTCAATATCAGCAAAGTTCCATATTCTCTAGGCATGTTGCTAAAATTCATTAAATGAATCACTGCAAATTAGCATATTTGCTTCATATTATGCTCTATAATACGAATTTCCGAAATTTAATAAGCAAAGAATATTACATAAAATTTATCTAACAGGCCTTAACTATGAAAAATTATTGTTAGTCAACTTGTTAATGAACACTGTACTAACAAAGATATTTTATTTTTCTGCCTAGTAAACACTTCTAAAGACCAAACTTTTAAATCAAATTCTTCAACTAATTTTATCGCACACAAACTTTTCTTTCATTAAAGCATCTGTCAGGCTATTACATATTTAATTTTTTTTGTTTCGTAATTTCTACAAACATTTTAACCTCAACTTTATTAGAATAATTTTAATCAAAATTGTAACAACCTGTATCTTTACTTTATTATAATGCATGCTTGACTTGCACAGCACAAATTTGATCTTTTCTCTGCGGAAATGGGTTGACTCTTTTCCTCTCAAAACAAGAATTCTTTCGAATTTTTGATTAGAGGTTCTTGATTATAACAAGTTAATCAAAGCATCTTTTGGAAAACACAAAAAAATTAACGAGAATTTAAATCTTATTAAGAAATTACTTCATCTTCCCGCATTGCTTAATCAGTCTTCAGGTTGATTATTGATTGAATTCTGTGACACTTAATTAGGAAAGTCTCCATAAGGATAACGTTGTATGTCTCCCTTCTAATTTAAATTATGGTGAGGACTTTTATTTTTGTTTTTATTCTAGGCATAAGCATACTTTAATTTCGAAACATCTTTCTTTCCTGTGCAAAATTAAAATGCTTTGATGATAACAAAACACTTGAACTATGGAATTTGTTTTCCTTTCTGCTGGCCTGGAAAAAAATAATTATGGAATTCATCCTAAAAAGTTTGCGTAGAAAGTATAGAAGGAACTCATCCTAGGTATATTTTGAATAAATGCAAATTAAAAACTTGGTCTTTTTAAGCTGTTCAAACAATCAACCTGAAGAGAAAGTTAAATTTTTTTGGATTTAAAGACTTTAATTTTACCTAGATGGCTAGAAATTGTCATTATAAATTGAATAGCAATGCATTTAGGAATTCTCTACGCCAATATACTTTAGAAAAAGATGTCTCATAAAAGGAATTTCGAAATTTTCCATCTTTCTATGTTGAAAGCAATATATTTCCGTTTCCTTCTAGAAAGCATAGGAAATTAATATGAAAATGTTGAGTATGCGCTTCTTTACTCCAGAAAAAGCAAAAATAAATTCATTGCAGTTAATGCAAAATAAATATTTAGGTTTGTAACGAACACTTCTGTATATTCAACCGTATTTGGAAGTTAAATTAACGATTCCCTATTTCAATCGTTGGCAAACCGTGGCTCTCGAGCCACGGATCAGATTGAGAACGTAATAAATTTTTTTCTGCTAAGTCAGCGTAAGAGTATCCTGATTATGTGCATAGCAATATATCTATCTATAACTATATATCTACCTACAACATATCTATCAATATGATTTAAATAATGTTGCTCTCAAAAGAGATTTCAATCGGTCAACTAATGATAATTGACTCTATATCAATGAGTTTGCCAATCATTGCCCTGCTTTACTTTTATTCTTACCTGAAAAAACCTTATTTACCATCTGGATGATGCAGATGGTAGAAATGATAATGGCAAAGAAAGAAACAAATTGAACTTTAAAACTGAATTTATTTATGTGGTTTGAAACATTATTATACTGATATAATTTAATCCCTCTATCTAAACTCGTCAGAAAATAGCACATTTTTTTCTTAAGATTTATTAGTGGACACACCAACACACTTTCCGTGAGAATTGGATCTCTTTATGAAAAGCCATTGATGTAAAACTATCTAGGAACACCCTCCCCCCTCTCTCTCAAATATTTGATTGTTTAGGTTTTACCAAATAAGAAGTTTCAAATAGCCTAAATTTAAGTATCGATTTTTTTCAGTTTTTTTTTTTTTTTTTTTTTGGATTAATATAGACGATCTTGCAAAGCCAGACCATCTGAAATTCCAACGTCTTAAGAAACAGATTTACACTAACAAAATATTTGTTATTAATTTGATACTCAAATTGCATTTATAATTTTCAAAATGTTCAAATCGAATAGTATTACCAATGCATTCACAGAGCTATTTCAGATATTTTTACAATAAACAATAGGAGCAAATGAGCGTATGTAATCACAATGCATTTTAAGGACATCTTCAGGAATGGTTATCCTTTCCACTATTGAAGATTTTATAAATAAATCATCTTTTTTTGTCGTTTGCATATGTGACAAACTTATATTCTAGATTTACAAACATGATTTTTGGATATCATTGATATTCACACATGGTATAATTCTTTAAGTCAAAATACATTTAGCAACATATTTATTTTACTTTATTACAACTATTTACTATCTTGATAATTACAAAAAAAAAATGTTGCTTCAAGATATGGTGTTCTCGTAGCAAATAAGCTTTGATTTCTGAACACGAAACAGTTTGATGCACCTTTTTTTTTACCAGTTTGCTTAGCTTATTTACATTATTTACTGAAATTTATAAAAGTACTTTGATCCATAAAAACTAAAGATTACATAAAACTTTAAAAACGTTATTGGGATGCATTAATTGAAATTGAAATCTAGCCTAACATAAAATTATCTCGGATAAAAAATACAAATTAACTTGGAACATAATTCCCACTTTCAACGAATTTCAAAGGCTGTCGTTGCTTAAGAGATCTTATTTGCCTTGTGTTTTTACATATACCTACGTTCTACAGCTTTATCTTTCATTTAAAAGCCATATTCATTGAGGAGATTACGATACAAGACGGAAATAACTGTTCAATACTATTTTGAAATCTTGAATTTTTTTAAAAATAAAACTCTTGTCAGTAAGATTTTAGCTTTAAGTTAAATATAATACAGAATCTCTCAGATTGATTTAGATGCTGATATTGATGAAGTTTTTTGACTTTTTTTGTTATGCCTTTCATACAGTTACGTTTAGGATGATTTGGTAGCAATGACAACAACATTTTAAGATGAAAGGAAATGTATTTAGAATATGTGATCGCCTATATACATTATTTAACTCTTATGCAATTTCTATTTTATTTCAAGCTGCTTAGAATGAAGCTAAATTTTGTCATTTCTACTTTAATTACTTTTCAGTACTTGAACATTTTTGGTATTAAAACTTCAAATGTATTTTTTTTCTTACTCGCGTATTACTGTAACATAAGAATAATAGTGTAGTTATCTGAAAATAATTAAAATGTGCTTAGAATTTACGGTTATTTGTAAAATAATGCAAAGTTATTTTATTTGCTCAATCTAATGGATTCAGATGATTGAAAAATCCAAGTATATTGATCAAACTTTGTATTATTTTGCAGAAAATTTAAGTGCAATAGATAATGTCCTTGGTCTACTGAATAATTTAACAATTATTTTGAGAATAAATTTGCATTCTTTTTTTTCAATATTTATTTCGAAAATAGTGATTTTTTAAAAGATTCAATTATCCGTAAAAAAATGACGATAAATATATTTAATAAATTGTTTAACACAAAAGAAGATCTAAGAGATGATAAGAAAGATTAAAAGGAAATCTTCAAGAGGAAATATTTCACTCCTGGCAAATGAAATATGTCAAAATCAGTTGTTTATCGTTAAAATTCAGGTTTTAAAATAAATGATAATATCGCAAAAAATTGATATCCAATGCAAAAAAAGTAAACAATTTTATAAGTAGAAAAAACATTCGAAAATAAAAGCATTCCATTCCAAAAGGCATTAAATTCATGACAAACAATACATCATATTCGATGCTAATGCTATTGATAACATGACGAGTAATCATTCAGTGTCAACTGAGTGTCGTTCTGTTGACTTTAGAATAAAACGTAAAACAAGAATTTTTTTTTTTTGCTGGGAAAAAATTTCAAAGAGTAAATATAGTAATATTTATTCTTCGTGAGATAGATGTTTCTGATGAAACCATGAATGATTCAGTTTACTTACATGAATGAAAAATCGACGCATCATGTTTATTGACATATCCCCCCCCCGACCAAAAAAAAGTTAAATTTAGTTTCCCTTCATTGTTTGAAAAATGCTGATCACTTCAGCAGATAAAATTTTAAAGAAAAAAATACAGTACCTTTCATTTTAAAGAAACAAATAATCAATTATGAATTTCAATTTTTCATGTGCACATAGATCTCAATTTTTAAAATAAATTATCAGTTGTTTATCTCGCTTATAAAAATAAAATAAATTTTTGTAAAGAAATAATCTGCTCATCATAATTCATCCTTTAAGGGGAAAATTGCAGGTTACTTCCTTTTATAAATCATTCAAAAGAAAAAGAAAATGTGCAGTTATTGGTTAATTTGAATGTAAATAAGACTGTATAATGCAAAGTAGTATGAATATGTATAATGCAAAGTAGTATGAATATGTATAATGCAAAGTAGTATGAATATGTATAATGCAAAGTAGTATGAATATGTATAATACAAAGTAGTATGAATTATATATAATGACTGACTGGATTCAGTTTGAGTGATGAAGTTGAGTAATAGAGGGCAATTCAAAATGAATATAGCATTAACAAATGGCTATAAATTTTGTATGCATTTATCCTAGATGTTCTATGTGACTTCCGTTGGTCACACGAATAATATCTACTCGATAGTCCATTTCAGGTCATACATTTTGAAGCATGTCTGCGGTCGTCAAGGCAAGTGCATCACAAAATCGTAGTTTCAGTTCTTCCATTGTTTTGGGCATGGGAAATTTTGAAGTTCCGTCGACATTATGTGTTAATCTTATCGATAAGTTATTTTTAATTAAATAGTTATAGCCGTTTGTAATCGCTATATTCATTTTTAATTGCCCTGTCTTATTAATCAAGTATATTAGATTTAATAATCAGAATTAATTTACAGTTGATTTAATTTAATCCTTTAAAGGGCCATTTTTTTTCTAGTCATATTATGTTAAAGTATTTTTAGGCTTGAAATTAGAATAAAAAAAGGAATTCATTTAGCTTATTAAATAAATTTAATTCTATTGATTAATTAATTTGGTTAATTAATAATTAAGCAACAAATCAAGTCGCATCATTTTGTGTAAGATAAGGAGCTGAACCATCTAAATTTCTTTCTAAAAAAAATTTGTCAGAACTGATGCCAACCTACATAATTTCATACAAAGATTGATAAATTTGGTGGGAAGCATACTTCCCACAGCCCTAGAAAGGGTTAAAATGCATTTCATTAAATGGGTCAGATTCATACGCTACTTTAATTCTAGTTTTTTACTGCAAAAACACCTGATATTTTGCTTAAATCAAGCCAGAATTTTGAAATACTCGTACATTTGGAGTCATTTCAAATTCGGCATTTACTTGTTAACTCTAAAAAGAAAAAAAAAATCTTCGTTGTTAGTTGATAATCATTTGATCGTTCGAAACCGTACAATTCCTCATTATAAAATTATTTAAGTCATTAAGAAATGTGAGTTAAAATGTATGATTACGAAATAAGAAAAGAATATCGAAGAATTTGCAGACGGTTTGCAGAAATTTTACTTTAGACTATTTGAGCAAAGAATACTATTTTTATTATTTTTTTGACAATAAAAATATACACTCTTAAATAAACTGCATTTCCTTATTCTCCACTTATTTCATTTGCTTACATAATATCTACACGATTAAAATTAAATAGAAATTCACTATTAAATTTATTTTATTTCAATAAGATGGCCATTGATTTAGTGGTGTATAACTTAAAACATGTATGGAAACCGATATCTCAGAATTTATTTTAACGAATGAATTACACAAACTGCACATAAATAATAAGCACCACATTATTCGATGTTGCATATTTCATTATTTTCATAAATAGTAAACTTTACACAAGATTGAACTTTAGTAGTAAACTGAATTCGAGTTTCTATAATTTGTGATAACATATATCACGAAGTATTTAAGCTCTTGCTTCATATCTCGATTGCACGGCATTCCAGGCAAGTTATGAATGCAGCTTCAGAAATCTATAATTCTCGTAGCAAAAGCTCCTTAATTAAAATAGACGCACAATTATTTTATGCTCATTACATGCGTTGCTTCTTAATTAAACATGAAAATTCTTTAATATAGTTTGAGGAAACTCTCCATTCTTCAATGAGGATTAATTTCCTTGATGCTTAAGAATTAAATTGCTGTTACTCCAACGCAATTAATTAAGCACACCTTCTAATGCCGTTGCTTAAATTACACTGGGGAAATTGCATTTCCTATATATACACCAATATTCCTAAAAGTCTCACCCAAAATTTCTCAGTCTTCTCGAACTCTTGCAGGCGAAGACAACTATGGGCATGTTGTATAGGCTTTTCACAAACTCCGAAACTCTCTGCGTAATTTCGGCTTCACGGTGACTGAGGCGAATTATGGGGCTTTAGTATAATGAGGGGACGTCCATAAACGTGGTTTTAAATTAAATTGCCGCTTCCCGTGCGTAATTCCGAAACGATATTTCGCACTCTCTCCATCTCTGTATTAGGGCGTTAAGAGGTATTGTACAAGATTTACTACTGCATGTTGCGTTGTTGCCCTATCCATCTGCTGTATCCCGGTTCTAAACAGTTTAATGAGACGCAAAAAAAAGATATTCAAGAGGATTGTGGCCGAAATAATTTGTTCCTAAATAAGGTGAACATTTTCGTTTGTGTTACTGAAAGTAAACGCTAATTGGGTAATAGGGAAAACTTAATTTTTTTGGCATTAATATTATTACTATCAAAAAGTAAGGGAATTTTTTCTTTTAGAGTTATTAATAAAAACTCTCTGGAACTTTATACTCCGAGTTGATGGCCATTTTTTATATGATTGTTACTAATAAAAATATTATTTGAAATTGTTTTCTGAATCGAGGAATCATTCCATTTTCACAAACCAACCATTACTATTTTCCTAATGGAAAACTTGGTACAACCATTACTAAACTTAATGCAAAACTTTTAGTATTGCATTATTTAGTAATAGATCATTTCAGCTGCTGACCACCAATCATATTCGCTGATTGGGTAATAGTGAAAACTGAATTTGGGTCATTCATGTTACTATCAAAGTAGGGAAATTTTTTTTGGAGTTATTTACATACTCTCTGGAATATTATGCTGCTAATTTATGTCAATTTCTTATACGATTGCCCCCAAAGGAGATTCCAAAAAGTTCTGTTTGAAATTTTTTTCTGAATTAGAGGAATGATTTTATTTTCGCAAACAAAACTACTAATTATGACACTACTAAAGTATTATGTTAAAATAATTTGTTCCTAAATAAGGCAAACCTTTTCGTTTCTGTAAATGAAAATAGGCGCTAATTGAGATGCTGAAAACATTCATATCATTACATTTAAAAATATCATTGCAACAAAAAGATATTTTTGGAGCTATTAAAAACAAATTCTATACGATGAATTGATACCCATTTCTTTCACGATTGTTCCCAAAAAGTGTTATTTGAAAAAAAAAATTCTGAATCAGAGGAATCATTTCATTATAGCAAGAAAAATAACTCCTAATTGTGTACTCCTACTTAGGATTATGGCCGAAATAATCTGTTTCTTAATAAGGTTTAAACATTTTCACTTTTATAAACAAAAATAGGCCCTATCCATCTGCTGTATCCTGGTTCTAAACAGGAAATGAGACGCAAAAAAGATATTCAAGAGGACTGTGGCCGAAATAATCTGTTCCTAAATAAGGCGAACGTTTCCGTTTTTGTTAATGAAAGTAAGCGCTAATTGGGTAATAGTGAGAACTGGACTCCATATGATTACTATCAAAAAAGTAGAGGAACTTTTACTTTTGAGCTATTAATGATACCTCTATACTGTGAGTTGATGTCCATTTCATATATAACCATTCCCAAAAGAGATTCCTGAAACTGTTGTTTGAAATTTTTTTCTGAATCGGGGGAATCAATTCATCTTCACATGCCAACTAACTCCTAATTGTGTATTCCTACTAGAGGTTTGTGGCAGAAATATTCTGTTCCTAAATAAGATAAACCTTTTCAATTTTGTAAATGAAAATAGACATTAATTGAATAATAGTGAAAATATTTATATCGTTACATTCAAAAGTATCATTTGTACAAAAAAGAATAGAAGGAATTTTTGGAATTATTATGATTGCTCCTAAAAGAGATCCCCAAAAGTATTGTTTTAGTTTTTTTTTCTTTTCTAAATCAGTTAAATCATTTCATTTTTGCAAACGAAACTAACTACTAATTGTGTACTACTACTAGAGGATTGTGTCCGAAATATTCTGTTCGTAAATACGATAAGCCTTTTTCGATTTTGTAAATGAAAGTAGACGCTAATTGGGTAATAATAAATAGGGGGCAATCTTTCGTTGGAGTTGCTTACAAAAACTCTCTGAAACTTTTTACTGCAAGTTGATACCCGTTTCTTATAGGAAAATCTTATATTATAATCTTCTTATATTATATATTTCTGGGATCTCTTTCCCAAAAAAGAGATCACAGAAAATATTATTTGATTTTTTTTTTCTGATTTATTAAAATCGCTTTATTCTCGTAAAAAAATAAACTCCTAATTTCTTTAAAATTATGTTTAGAACTCCTCTATTAGAGCTATCGAAAGACATATTCTACATTTTGAGTTTTTTTTCATAGAAGATCTCTGGATTATTGTACTGCATTTCTGTATCATCACAAAATGCTCTAAAATATTAGTATGACATCTACCTTATATTCTGTGGCAATAAAAAATATCGAACAACGTGAAGATACCGTACAGCATCTTTCATTTATAGGGATTTTGCCTACATTTTTAGGCTCAACATTTCAAAATTGGATTCGGAATAAAAGGGGCTGAATTTATTTTTCCTTAATCAGACGAACAATTTAGTTTCCAGAAACTAAAATGAACACGGTAATGAAGAGATTTTGGGTCCTAAATTAATATTACTAAATACTAAGGAATTTTAGTCCTAATAAATTTGCAGAAGCTATTGGAGTTATCTTTGTTGTCTGCTACACCCACGCTATAAACGAGGTTATATTGTTTTGTTAATATCCATCTGCTCCACCCATGCTCCCAAAACACTTATGCGAATTATGCTTCAAATAATCTCTTCCAGTGTGAATTTTTCACGTTTCTGGAAAATGAAATAAGCTCTAATTGAGTAAGTAAAATGAAATTTATTCTTAACATCCCAGCTATTGCTCTAATGCTTGGCTGTATATTTTTTGTCCTTCAATTTTGAAAGCAGAAATTAGAAGAACTGAAGAAACGTTATTTGTCTTCAACTACATTAGTTCATTATTTTTACTAGTCAGTTATGTTATTCAATAAATTTTAAGAATTTATTTGAGGATTACGGACATTTCCCTTAGAAACAGAGCTTTAAATTTCCATTCAACTGATGGTGAAATCATATGTATATTTTTTTAAATTTCTGTTCATATTATCAAATTTACAATTAACCTATTTCATCTTAGATGTCGAAAGTTAATTCCATCTTTTTCTTATGTGGGCATTATAGAGTTATGAGGGATTCTGAAATGTCCATTATTTAACTATAGCCTTATAAGACTAACATACTATTGTATCTAAGAATTCAGGAGTTAAATACTCAAAAAGTAAACATTAAAAAAACTGGAATACTCTTAAAGTTTTTTTTTTAATCAACAAAACATTTCTTAAAAGGAAAAACATTTCAAAACTGAGTTTATTTTAAATTAAATGTTTATCGTTAGCAAATGCTAAATTTATGAATATATGATTCTGTATAATTCAAACCCAATTATATTTTACAATAATATCAAATAAATAATATTTTTCTAATAATTACTTAATTTCGCAATTTCAAACATTTTATTGCATCAATTTAAAACTATTTTTCTCTGCAAATAAATACGAGTACATTCTAATATATTGATAATAATATATCAACGCATTTGCCCATTTGATTAATGAAGAGTTCTCAAATGCTCTTTTACTTTATGGAAAAAAGTTATTTTCCATAATTTTAGAAAAAAAAATATTTCTATCCAAAATAATCTTTGAAATAAACTCCATATAAACTCTTAAGACCTCTTTCTTGATATAACGCACTCGTATTTCTGAACTAAAGATAGAATAAGAAAAATATAATAACTACATCACTTTTTGCTGATACGCAACAGCACAAATTTTCTCTAAACCGCCAAATTATTCTACTTTTCTTTGAAGAATATAATCTTCAGAAGAATTTATGATTCTTACAAACTACATGGATCTCATATTAATGTACGTTTTTATCATAAAAAAAATTATAAACCAGAAGCTTTAAAATTCTCTTACTTTGAAGAAACAGATAAGGAGGAAAAAAGGGATGGGGGTAGCAAATAAACAACTGAGATAAATCGAACGCTTTTGAACCGATTAAAAACATTTATTCTCGGGAAACCTTCTAGCAGAGAAGTGAGTGGTTGATTTTTCTACAGAAGTCAAGATTTCTTATCATTTTATCGAGCGGAAGAGGATACAGTCGAGTCCGAGTGAAGTGGGCAAGAATTCTCTGATACTTCAATACAGATAAAAGGCTTAGACGTAAGTCTATGTCGACAAATAGGCTTAAAGTTATTTCCCGCGTAAGACCTACTGACGGGTTCTTCAAGATCTAGAATGTGGGTTTATGTGGATTTTTTTCATTTGTATTCTCGGAATCTTCAGCTCAATATGCAATGTTTCCAATACAGACAAAAAGTTACAAGGATACAGCAGATGTAGGAAAAACCATATGAATGGCAAGAAGAGGTTCGAGATATAGATAAAATCTTTAGAAATGGAGCTTTTAGTGGAATGTCTTTTTCAGTAGATTTACGAACATAGCGGTTTTTTTTATTGTGAAAATCGTAAATATATCTAAAGAAAGAGCTTTTTTCTATCCAGTTTCTTTAGGCTTAAGGTTACTTCCATGTCTTATCTGCTTGTATGAAAAGTTTATGCACTATATTGATTAAATAAAAATGGAAGAAAATTTATGTAATGAAAAAAAGTCATTTCATGTTTGAAATAAAGCAATATATTTAAGAAAAATATTAACAAACTCTAAAGAAATATTTCTGCTACGGAATCCCTTATTTCGGTGGCATTTTGAAAAAGCACCTAATAAATGTTATACCATTTGTAAATTATGGAAAGAAACCCTACTAATTCGAATATAAGAAGTTATTTTGGCTTTTGACCAAATGGTTACGATCTATTACCCAAAATGATTTGGTACATGCATATAAGTAAAAAAGATGGTAATGGAAGCGGGAAATCTTGTTAGAGGACAATTCTAAGAAACAATTATTGCACATGTTTAAATTTCAAAGTAAGGTAAAAATGGAACGAATTTTGCATGTAAGACAACTTAAAACCCTTATCGTGGCAAGATTGCTTTTATTAAGACAGACATACTTGCAATTTAAATTTTATAGTAAAGTCCAAAAAAATATTGATCCCGGGAAATTAGCAATGTATATTATTCTATATATCACCAACGAAAGGTAAATTACTGCAACTGCGGCATTGTATAGTATAATATACGTTAGTAAAAAACACGACAAAAACATGCTAATTCTCATAGCGGCAACAGCATACATATAAAAATGTGTAAGAACAAACATTTAGGCATGTATATTTTATAATAAACATACATATTTAGGGGTACAAACATAAAAATAAAATAACTTACCTTATATAAACCTGAGCGGCGCATCTTGACGGTTATTTTTCACAACTGATTTAAAATTATGACAGATAAACTACTATTTTTATATTTGAAGTATAAATAAACGTCTAGAAATGTCATGTGTTAAATAAAACTAAGTTAAAAATTATTTTATAGTGGTAGTATATTTTTATAAAGTTGTATGTATGGTACACTATACAAAATGAGCATAAGGGTTAACCTGAGAAAATAAACCCGTAAGCAATATTTTTATGATAATATGACATTTTATCATAAAGAATGCATTGAAATTCCATGCATTCTATCAAAAAATGTAACTACTATGTTTATTTATTTAATCTACAAAAATGACTTTAAAAATACATAAGCTTTACTTATTAATGAGATAAATTCATGCAAAATAATTTTATGATAAAAATGAGGCATAATGTGAGGAATAATCCTTTACTAATATATATTTAATGGAATAAACTTAAAAGAAACATGCAATATCCATATTTACTATTACTATACACACTTCAAAAAAAATGGTTAAATAATTAAATTGTCTTACAAATTTTAATACATAATTTTAAATAAATACATTGCTTACAAAGTTTTTACATAACAGATGATGAAATTTAAGAGTTTAAATTAAAATTATTACATTTATAATATAGGAATACTGACAAAGAAACTAGGAAAAACTATTTAAAAATGTCCACTATTTGAAGAAATATACATAATAGTGTCCTTTGTAATTATATATCCACTGTTGGTGAAAAATAGATTTTAATAACGATATTGACAATGAATATCCGAGTTATAGAAGGTGTATCCTAATTTAGTTGAACCTGAGCAATTAAATAGCAAAATTACAGCTTCAATTAACTTAATGCTTAATTTTGGTCTTTTCAGTTCTCTTTTATTTTGAAAACACCTAATGAATTCATCTTGATCTACTATGTTAAAAAAAATCCGAATAATAGTATCTCATATATCTGTTCATTTACGCATAATTCTTAAAAATATACAAATCTACGAATATCTTCATATTATTCTAAGGCATTGCTTAAATACAGATATTTGGAGTAATATATATACTGAAAATTGACTAATCTAATCATATACCATCTTCAGAATTAAATTATTCATACTGTAGATAGATTCAGTGAATTTTAAAAATATTTTAACTCATTATTATTTAAAGGGTTATGCAAAAGTATGAAAAAAATTTTGATACTCTAAATAACGTTTTAACTTAGTATGACGAGCCTAGCAAGTATGAAATTATCATTTTACAGGCTATCAGATTGATTTTCATCTTCTATTGCAAATCTACCCCTCAACAATGCAATAATTCGGTTTACAAGTTTTTTTTATACTACTCTCATTCCTTTTTAAATTCTACTTATTTGCATGTTTTCCCATGTTCAATTTTTCATAAAATATGCTAATCCAATTATTATTTGAAAGAAATAGAATTAATACATTTTCCAAAATGGAATTATCGCCAAAAGTAACATACCAAATAATTTTAAAATATATTAAAAGATTTTAGGTGTTAGATAGCATACGCAGTTATATTTGTGCTTTGATTGTACAAACATGTTAATTTTACATAAAAAATCCACACCCCTCCTAAATAAAAGCCAAAGGGATGGAGGGTGGATTGTTACAACAAAATGCATTCAGTAGGAAAGCACCAAAGAATCCCCTGTCCTTCAAAGGACAAATATGTACGACGGTTAGTCCGGCTGCCAAATAATAAAACAAAATACTACGAAATAAAATTACTAAGTTACATTAAATTCAAAGATTACATCACATCGACTAAAAAAACTACTATACGTTAAGCAGAAATAACGAAAGCCCTTGCATTAAGCTGATTAGCACTAAAAAATCATTTATTCTTATTTTCGATGAATTATTTGATAAGGTTTCATGTAGATAGAAGCATAAAGTAAGCCATTTTGCTTAGAGAAATGATTAATTGCTATTTCTATTTAAAATTGTTATATGCTGTGGGCTAGATTTGATAATGAATGAAATTTGAAGCAAGTTAAACGACATCGTAAAGTACAAAAATTCATCTTGCCGAAACAGGTGAAAAATTCATTTTTAAACGTTTTTATCTGGATTGCCACAGCAATGGCCCAATGGCCATTGTTACGAATCGTAGCCTCATCTAAGCCCTGTGGTATCCCTATTGGTACTCAGACACATAAAAAGCCATACGAAAAGAAAAATAATGTGGTACAAAAAGAAGAAAACAAGCCATAGCGTGAATCTTAGATTGATAAAACTTGGGATAGGCAAGTCCACAGAGCGAAAATGAAGGCAAGCAGAGGAAACAAAAATTGCAGGGGATAACTACCAAAGTGTCTTCGTTCCTCCACGGCCAATAAACACAAGCAATATCATTCATTTGGTACCGAATGGCCCGAAAATGAAAAAAAAAATAAAAAAAGAAACAGCAAATAATCGCAAGTTTCAGTTTCTTTCTGTGGCCTTTGAAAAGGATGGTTTTATTTAGTTACATCACACAGCGCAGAACATTAAGCAGTTTCGCAGCCGCATGATTGCACCTCAACCATTAATAAAAGAGAAAATCATCTACTTTCTCCAACTGCAAACATTTATGAAGTTTGCGGAAACAAAAGCTTTTTTTTTCTTTCATATATCAGTTATAGGGTTTATAGAGATAGAATTTGGTCTGTAAGCATCAGATTGTGACCACTTAACTAAACTATTAGTCTTAACTAATATTACTTCGCTCGCTTAAATGAATTGAGTACTTATTACGGATTTTGGATTGCCCTCTTTGATTGCTTTCTAGCGGTTATGTTTCTTTCTTATTCTATATTTTAGCGAATTTTAATTTTGTAAGAATGATAAAATTATTGTTAAATATTTTACTTATTACATATCATAATTTTGATTTCTGTAAATTTTAAAATACTATAAGCTATGAGTATTTCGGCAGATATTAAGATTATTGCCAAAGAAACAGATCTGATGTTATTAATAATTAAATTATTGAAAGTACTTCTTTGTTAAAAACCAACATTTTAAAAAAGAAGTACGATCGTATGTACTTCGCTTAAGAAATTTAATATTATTGAAAAGAACATTTCTTTCATATTCTCTTTCTATCCTGGGATTTCAAAACTTGAAATTTTCAAAAGTATTCTTTCTCTCGCCAATCATCAATTTTCATAATGTTGAGTTTCAATAAAACACAACCTCGAAATAAAAGAGCAGATTTTCCCTGATTTCTACATAAACGCGAAGGGGAAATTTTAGCTTCCTGGCCAAATTTAGCTCGCTATGGTACTTTAATATTTCGCTTTCTAGTTACAAAAGAAATAATATTCTATCAGAATATTTTCTTGTATCCAAAGCAAAGAGCTTATTAGTTCGCCAGATAATTAAAAAAAAGTATGTGGTATGCAAGATTAATTTGATATTTAATATATAATTTTTCATGTCTTTAGAATGCCACATGCAAAGAATGGGGTTCTAATTATTTTTGTTGATTAGCAGTGTTATTAACACCATTTGATGAACTCGAATTGGATTAATAATGTTATTTTCTTGTTATATAATTCCCTATTAGCCAATTATAACTTATTGTAATATCATATCGTAATAAATATTTTAATCTAAAGGAATATTATAATTAATATTTATAAATAACAATTTTTTGATTGGAAGATGTATTGTGATAAATTATTTACATTTGAAATCATTTACATTAATGTTAGTATAAATATAATAGGAGCGAAAATTCATTAGAAATTTTTTATAATTAACTTAATTAAAATCACATCAAACATAAAATTTAAGATAAATTAATACTGCGTTGTTATGGGCATAACTACGAACTTTAATTAAACTTATACTATTATATTATCTAAATTCTTTCATCGTAACTCCCGAGTACTCATTAATTATGACACGAGTAATTTATGCAACATAATATGGCATTAGTTAAAGTATCTGAAAACGTGTTACGAAGAATTTAAATAATTCTTAGTTGGCACTGAACAAGTTAGTTTACAAATTAATGCTATTTTTTGCATTATCTTAAATATTATACAAACTATACTACAGCAGAAATTTAAATTATATGATTTATTAATATTTCAAGAAAAAATATGTTCAAAATTATAATATCTGAAGCATCTTTATTTTGTTAAGAAAATCTATTGCTTTTGTTTTGGCTTTGTCATTTCAATAGAAACTGTGTTGCATGTCTTTGTCAATATTCATGACTAAATAAGTTCTCTGTAAATAAATCATTCTAGAATTGTTTGCAAGTATTACAACAGCATCAAATCGAGGTAAAACTGCAAGTCTGCCACTTGCTTACCTTGTTGGAATCCCAGTTAATTGTTTTCATGAAATTTTTACTAATCATCTAAGAATGCTAATATTTGAATTAAGGAGAACCACCATGTTAAAGCTTTTGTTCAAATTAAATACATATTCTGAAATAGTATAACGTCTTGAAATGTTCTGCCATCGAGATACACAAAATTTGATAAACTTGCTCTTAATTTAAGAATTTTATTATAAAATAACTAGAAGGCAGAGACATTAATATCACAGTGACTCACAAAATAACTCACTGACTCATATGATTAAAAAGCATTTGCAGTTAATTTTACTGGAAGTAATTTTAATTTTCAAAACACATATTTAAAGCAATGTAACTAAAGTATTCTTTGGGCGTCCGTCTCATTTACCTAATCGAAAATGTTTTTGAAAATACTCAATTTCATAGAACTTACTCATTTAACTTCATATTTAAAATCTGAAATTAGTTTTATTATGAATACAAGTTTGAAAGCTGCTTCATATATTACTATAAGTCAAAATGGATTTAACATACATCAAACATAATTAAAGCAACAAAAAAAAAGATTTCCAGTGACAAGAAAATTCAAAATTAAGTTTTTCTGATACCAGCAAAAAAAAAGAGAGAAAACATGTTAATAAATTATTTTAACACATTTTATCTTAGAAATTAATGAATTTAAAACAATAAACAAAAATTGAAATTTACGTGTTAGGGACGTAAATTATTTCACTGTATATATTGTTAACGTATTTAAAAGGATTAAAAAAATTTAATGAATATACTTCGCTCTAGGAAATTTTTCGAACGAACTTTATTCGAAGTTAGATATTTAAAATTATCATTTAGAAATTTTAAAACTTAAATTTCTGCACAAAACTTCTTAAGTTGCATTTATAATCAATTCTATTCCATTTGAGTTCAAATTCATCCATTTATTTCTGAATCAAAAGGCATAGAAATTCAAAATAAAAGGCAGATCAAAAGAAGTAACTGAAATATTTTGTGCTCGTCCTCCATAATCTATTTTACAGGAAGAAGAATCTTACAAATTCCCCTTTTACCGATGAAAAGTTGAAATTTTCGGATAAGGAGACAAATGTAATTAATTTCAGCTTCAAATTCCAAGAATTACGCTTGGCTTGCTAAGTACTAGTCCCTTTACAACTTCAACAGAGTATATTTTAATTAAGTTACTAATTAACTTATCATTGCTATCCTTGCATAATTCCTTTCAATTAAATGAGCATTCTTTCTCGTAGCTCAATGTCAAAATGCCCGTCGGTATGAGTAAGCCTAGGGATTCAGCATTTGCTTACATTATAAATGGCAAGAGGTGGATTATTTTATGCCGCAGGGAAACGAAGATTAATTATTTATTAATTGATCGGTTCAAGAAGTATGCCTATCAGACTCAATAAATGATTGCAATTCATCAGTTTGGAGTCTGCGAACCTATAGTTAAATTGTAAATATTCATATTTAATAAGTAAATTTATTGAATGATTATAATTTGCAAAATCTTGAGAAAGAACTTAACCTTTAAATTACGGCAAGACATAATCTTGAATATCCTGCAGTCCTGGAGATCCGGTAGTAAGGGTTATATTTTACTGCTGAAGATTTTCGAAATATGATCCCATTGAGTATATGAATGCGGTTTACTATATATGTGAACCTGAAGTACGCTTAATATAATGTAAAAGTTTAAATGACCTTTTTGTTGATATGAAATGAAAATTTTGGATAAAAAAAATAAAGGTTTTGTTCTTGTAATCAGTAAATGCATATATTATTTCAAAAACAGCACTTGTGTCTTATTTAAGGCATCAGTTAAATGAATCGAAATTATGCTTGCAAGACGATCAGTTGCGTCAAAAATCGGAAAACACTAGATTTATTGGATGCATTTCACGATATGATAATTTAATTCATTTTAAAGTATGTAGATTCAATATTTTTGCCTCTTTCGTTAGCAATCATTCGACCTATTAAAAATAGAGTAATGTATTTATAATATACAATTAGCATATAATGCAGAGTAAAATGAAGTCTCTAAATAAGATTTAAGAAGGAAAAAAGTTAAGTATTTAACATTCTTGATATTGTTGTGATTAAAACAATTTTTGACACAGGGCATGTATTATAAATACAGCACAAATCAAAGGCTAAAGTAAAAAGGAAGAAATCAGTTGCAGCAATAAAAATAGACTATTTATTTTTGATAAGAAATTAATTATTTGCTAGTAGAATTCTTATTTTTCGATTACGATTATGATGATGTTTGATAATCCAGAATATTTATCACTTTCAAAATAAATTTTAATTATTAAGGTCTTTAAGGAATTTTAGTATTTATGAATATTCACTATGGATTAATTTCTTTACCTAACTGTATTTGGTTTATCACAAATTTATAAATATTACGAATTTGTGTAATCCCATTCATTTATTGAAGCGCACTCAAGTCATCAATTCAAAGAAAATATTTTATTTGGAACACTGCAAGCAGTAAAACCTCGACCACTTTCAACTCTATAGCGAAAAAATAAAACATTTGTATGCACAATATTACTAAGGAGCTTTTACATTCTACCCATCAAAATTAATATTTATATTTATTGTTCGAAAAATTCGTTACCGTTTAATCTTCTCCAACAAATTATGTTTCGATAAAACTCTGGTTCCATTTTGCTGATAAAAGTATATTTTCGAATTTTAGAAACCGTTTAAAAACGTATTATTAAATACATTTCATTTAATAACTATTTCTTCTATTTATTGTATTACAATTTATATTTCATTAACAAAAAATATCATATCAACTATTTTCTCAAATTCATAGCAAAAATTATGTAAAATAATTTTTTGCTAAGATCTGTTGCTTAAGTTAAAATCCTTTGAAAACAAAAAAATTGCGTAACATTTCAAATTCTTCTTGTGCATTTAGCCTATAAAAATAGATTAGGGAATCTCATCTTTAAAAAAATAAATTTATCAAAATCAAAGCAATAAATTTAAATGAAAACGTGTAAAAAGCAAAAAATATTGGAAGAAATTTATTTAATACAAGCATAAAACAAATTATTTGCAGATATTTTTTATATAATGTCTTTTATATTAAATAATTTTCAGAAATTTGTGATCTTTCAAATGTAAATCAGAATAATATATATATTTAATAAGATAAAAATTAAAAATTCATATTTTTAAGGTTTTGCTGTTTGTATAAAATATAATAAAATTTCAATACATTTTTTTTCTAGAAAACCGTAAAGAAAGATTAAGTTAAACTAAATTTTTTTAAAAAAAAGCAAACATCGGTTATTCATTTTTAATTTGATCTTTTCAATATATTTTTCAACTGCCTCATTCAAGATTTAATTTTTAAATTAAAGAATTTAAATGAATCTTACTTATTTTATTTATTATCCGTATATAAGAAAAAAATCCATAAGTTCCAAATGAAAAACTGGTAAATTTATTTGAAGGATTTCTATGCTTGTTTACTGATGAATCCTTTACGTTTTCGTTGAAGGTCATATTTATGATTATTTTTCAACATAAGGTTTTTTTATAATTTAATACTAGAAACTGAGCAAACATTAATGATTTTCTCTGTTGGAAAAAAAATTATTTTAAATCAAATACTTAATTAAAATTATGGATCTAGCTTAAATTCTTTAATTTAAAGTTCTTAACGAAAAACATTTTTATACAAATCAAATATTTAACATATTAGGGGTTTGATAATTTAAAAAAAAATCTATTCAGAATTGAAATAATTTTTTTTAAATTGATAAAAAGGCCTTATTTGTCTATTAGAATTTTTTATTTAGAATCCTTCTTAGAAGCTTTATTATTTTAATTATGTTCTTCTCTGATAATCATAGCACGTCCTAATAAATTGCCCCCCCCCCCCAAAAAAAAATCTAAAATCATTTTGCAATATATGTTGCATTAATTTCTCATACAGAAACCAATATAGATCATTTAATTATTTTTTATAGTTTAAATACTGAATTCTTCGGATATTATGGAGACCAAAATTGATAAATTTAGCTGAAAGAGTGAGTTAAAACATTATAAATTCACGTACAAAAATTGTATGCAAATATTTAGAAGCTATAAGAAGCAGCATTATTTTATTACATCTTTTGTACAGAATTTGTTAGGTGCGTTTAAAATATAAAAAAATTGCAATGTAATGTTAATAAGCATTGTTTTTAACATAATTTATGCATTTAAACTCAAGCTATTAATCTAATAATTTCGGATTTGGAAAGATTTATTGAGATAAGAGATTTTCCAGTAATTTCATCTGTGCAAAATGTTATGCCATGTTTAAATTGAAGTTGTGTTTTAAATTTCCTATATTGTATAAGCAAACAAAAGTGATTCTTAAAATTGTGCCAAATTATCTCTAAATGTTTCATCAAAAAATTGCGCTTTTAGAAATTTTCCATTAATAATCAGCTTATTTCTTATAAATAACTTTGTAATTGTGAAACAATATATAAGGATGAAGGATTCATGATAGTTGAATTTAGATTTATGTTCGGTAGAACCTTGTTCGAGATCCATTGAAAAGTTACCTATGAATAGCTGCTTCCTTGTGGATGACACAGATGTTCTGACAGATATCATTGAACTATTTGATTTATAATTACCCTATGACCGTTTCTACTCTTCTGTTGTATGGCAAATGGAATTTAAAGCCAGAGAATGATAAGAATTTGAATAAAGAAAAAAATATTTTAACTCCATTTTTGGGAACAAAGAAAACAGATTAAATTCATATCAAATTTCTTCCTCTTTAAAAACATAATAGAGAATAGTAGGAAGAAAAAAATCAATTCTCATTTAAAAATAATATTTGGGAAACCGTTTTGCCGTTATTTAAAAGTTTAGTAATTTGCTACGTACAAAGCGACCTTAAGATGATATTGAAACATAACTCATCGCTGATTCCCCCATCGAGATAACATTTTCCATTGGATCACTTGTGGCTGGATTCGAAGAGCGAACAATTCTCAAAATCCACCTTTGAAGGTGTTAATTCTTAATACCATCGTAGTAAATTGATTTTTTTTACAAGAATAAAAAGACCTGGTAATAGTATTGAAATCTGATACTATTGCAGGGTGATTCACTATTTGATAATTTAAAATTTTGTAGTATAATTTTTTCCATCAAATAGAGCACCCTATCTTCGTAATTTTCTACAATATAATGTATAATGTAGATAACTTATACAGTTCAGAGTATTTATTGTCTGTACGAAAGTTGGATAAATGGGTGTTCAAGGAGTTGTAAAGATATACGTAATTTCTGAATCATTTTTAAGAATTAAGAATTGTCTTGAAACATGGATATTCACCAAAAGCCCATGATAAATTCATAATAGTTAAAATTTATTTATATGCTGTTGTATATTTTTATAAACTTTGTGAAAAAAAAAACATCAATAAAAAAATGAGTTTTATTTTATGAACCTCAAAACTATTTATATAATTCGCATAAAAAAAATAAAATTTACGAAATGATTAAATGCGAGTTTCCTTGAGAATATACGGTTCTAAGGGAAAACATGGAAAAAAGCATTCAGAAAATATGGAAGATGGTCTTTTATAATCGATCAAAATCATATAAACGCCTCCACTACTATTTGTCCATTCTTGCGCATACTTCCAAAAATAGATGCAGCATATAACTTAGTCTGCAAAACACGCAAATACATTCCGAAGCGGAAACTGAATTCCCTAGCATGCAGGTACGTCATGAATGTCGCAAACTATTTTCCTTGCGATTCGATTTTGAGTCGACATAAGCTTTTGACAAGAACAATGGCCATCACTGATGGAAGAGGAAAAAAAGTAACATGACAACGGAGACTCCATCTTGGATTTCACCTGCACGTGGCATGGGAAGATGGGGCGTTGGCACAAACGTCACTCAAGCTGCTGGGCAGGAGGCCGCAGATATGAATGCTTCAGTAAGCCGCCCGAATAACAAAAGGAAGGCTGGCTCAGATGAGTTCCTGTACTGTTTTTCTTTGAATCAGAATGGGTGGGATTTTCCTGGATACACGGGGAAATGTTCTTTATAAGACAGGGATCTCATAAAATTACTTTTGGGAAAGGGTCCAGAAAAATGTAGGACATACTAAATTGTTTCTAGATTTGGTGTGATAGGTGTATTTTGTTCAAAGGAAGATGGTGCTTAGAAAAATATGCAACGTGGTTTAACAACTGATATTTAGATAGTTTAAACAATATAAAAATATATTTAGGTAGCGTAGATATGTTACCATTATGATAATCTATTATATTATAAACAGTGAATAATGTGAATAATTTTTAATAGATTTTCATGGATTCATAAAAAAAAAGTTTTATAAAATAAGACTTTCAAGCAATTATTTATAAGGAAATTCTATGATATATTCTATTGAATCTTTTATGTATTTTATGACTTCAAATTTCACATTCATGTGATATTTATTTGGCATGCAAAATTCTTGCTAATCTCTGCTCTGCTGTTATTAGACAAAGACCCACAGAAGCGCTGATTCAGCAACGCTTATACATATGTCTTTCCTCATTTTTTTTTGAGAAAAGTCAATGAAATTTTATAAGAAATTTCATTACCTGAAGCCTTTTAAAATGAATTTTCTGACATGTGAGCATTGTTGCAGCATTTAGAGAAATCATATCACTGACTCTCCGACCCGCCCGAATGCACACGGATAAAATTACTAATGACCGGACCACCGCATTAGCAGCACTGGCAGAAACTGTGGTTGAATCATAAGGGTCATCACCGGCCACGGTACAAACCTTCCCGAAGGAAGTAAGTCTCATCATCGATGGGATGATCCAAATCCCACAACTTTTTTGTGTTCCCTCCAGGGTGGCGAGATCCAACCACCATACCGAAGCGTTTCATTCTCATTTCTAGGTACCCCCCCAGGGGTCAGCATTTAGAGAAAGTCATACTTCTGCAAGGAAATGATATCCCACAGCTACGGAATAATTCCAAAAATATTTCTTTCCCTCAATGTTTAAGAACGATTGCAAAATATGAACTTGAGAGAGAAAGAATTTATGTGCGTGCATGCTAGATATTTAAAAACAAATTCGCTGGATCAAAAACTAAGAAATTTGATGCCGCCAACTTCAGGGGCCGTGATGGCCTGGTGGTAGTGTCTCGGCTTGTGAATTGTAGGGTTTCAGGTTGGATACCCCATTCCACCGAAGAACCACCGTGTAAGGGGGTCTGTTGCACGATAAATCCGTCAGGGCCAAATGTCCTCCCGTTGGTGTGGTGCGGTGCGGTGCGGTGTGGAGAGGGGGGTGCCAGCTGAGGTGTCGTCCTCGTCATCTGACCGCGGTTCAAAATTACGAGGTCCATCCTAAAATAGCCCTAGTATTGCTTTAAACGGGACGTTAATATAACTAAACTAAATTAAAGCCACCAACTTCAGTAATATAATATGCATTTCAAGCTGTCGCTTAATTATACGATAATTTTTAAAAGTGATTCATAAACACCCTTAAATAAAGAACAGAAACAGGGGAACGCAAAATAAGCCTTAGTTCTATGAATAACAGTTCATACTTTATATCCATTCTATTTTCGGAAGTTATTATCTTCATTCACATAGAATTGATTATGCTTAAATAGTTATTCATGATTATAATTTAACAGAAAAAAAGGAAACACACCTATTTGCTTAAATAATGATTCAATATTTTGTGTGTCCTTAATTTTATGATTCATTAAGTGTCGTTGTTACTCTTACTATGGAACTACAACATTTGAATTAGTATTCATTCTTATTGCTGCCTAAGTTTTAGGTCATTCCAATTGCAGTTAGAAGTATAACCATTATTTAGATAGTGGAAAATTATCATTAGAGTTCTACTTGTATAAATCTACTTGTCTTTTCATAAATATTTCAACCATGAAAAATGAAATCACACAAATTATATTTTTTTAGACTAAGCTTTATCTTTTGATTCCAATTGATTGAGAGAAATATTATGCGACATTAGGGCAAGATGAATTATTTCAATAAGGATCTGAAAGATTTAAAGCTTTTGTTGGAACTTCGAAAGCGTGAAAATTATCGAAAAAATAATATCTAGATTGAAAATGGGAAAAAAAATGTTAAATAATGATATTCATTCATTTTATGAAAGGAAAGAAATGATTAACAAAAAGTTATTATTGAGTGCACTATCTTATACTTCTTGAGCAAATTAAATATTAATTAGCTGACATTATTTTAGGAATAAAGTAGATTGAAAAACAAGTAATACGATTTCAATTTACAAAGCGTAGATTGGGAAAATTATATAGTCTTTAATTTTCTTCGCCATGATGAAGTAGTGATAGAAATAATGGTAATTCTAATTATTTTTGCTTGAATTACCTAGATGAAAACAATATTTTACTTTTTCTCCAACTTCATTTCGGAACAGACATAATTAAAAATGTGTATTACACCAATAAGCTTACATTCTTCATTTTTTCGATCATTCGTACTTCTAAAATGAAATGTTTTTTTTCTTAGCAATGTAACTTGGTTAATTTAAAAAGACGGATCTACAAACAAAACTGGAATTTTAAAATATTGAGTTTAAAAGTGAATTCTGCAGATGGAAATTATATATTTTAAATTAAAAGTGACAGTAAAGATGATTTTTGATAATTTAATAATTTTAATAAGATGTGTATAGTTAATAGAAAAAAACGTTGCTATTTTAATAACTGAAATAAGGGTAACTATAAAAAATAACTATTATAAGACATAAATTATAATTATAATAAAACTTGCAAGATTAAATTAATACTTTTAATAAGTAACTAGCCGCCTTTTGAAGATCAACTAGCTCGTCAAAATTGATTATTTTAGGTTATTAAATGATTAATATGGAATGCAATTTTTTTAAATTTCATTTTATTTTATACGACTTAAAAAAAAGTACTTGAACTGGATCATTTTAATACAAATTATTGTTGACACAAATTAAAAGCATATATATTATAAAATATGAACGAAAGTGAAAATCCTATTTCGGAATTAATGATAATTAAGTTTATAATCTTAATTTTAACATGAGCTGAAGTAAGAAACTGAATAATTTTATGAATGAGTTTGAATTTATTAACATTTAAAAAGCTACTGAATTGAGCATTACTCTTCAAAAAGCTTTTTTTCAAATCAAACCTAAATCCTCATAACATAGTAAATTAAACTTGAAGAATTTGTTTAAAATAAAGAAAAAGAACAATGCAAAAATAAAATCAATATCATTAAAGATATATAATTTTTTAGTTTTAATATAATGCAAAAACCTCTTTGAAAAGGAACAGTTTTCAGTAGGTAAGTCATAGCAAATACCCATACTGATGGTTACTTTATTTTCACTCTCGATTATTGAACTTTCCGATTAAAATTTATTTCTTAATTTCTTTTACATCTTCTGATTGAATGAGATATTTGACAACGCGTGCAGCATTTATAATAATTTTATTTAATTAGTGAATTATTGAATTATGTGCAGTTGTAAAAACGCTGAATAAAGTAATCTGTTGAAACTTTCGTGCATCGATATAGTATTTGCATTTCATTCCTACCATTCCGTAATATGTAGTAATAACGATTTCTGTGCCACGTATGATAACGTTTCATATATAGATACTTTTCAGTAATAAATTATTGATAAGGTTGAAAATGGATTTTTCGGAACTCACAAGTGGTATATAACTTCGGGAATCTTTGATAATAAAATTAATAGTAATTAATATTCAGACTATTGATCGAATCAAATTTTCAGATTAGTAAAATTCTGTAAGTAAAAAGTTAAAGTGGGGATACTCCAGATTTTCTTCTTCGTTTCCGTGTAGCTTCCAATCATACTATCAAGTCCACAACATATATTTGCATCATCTCTTTCTAAAGCAGTCATATCATAGTACGCGAGTATAGAGATACTTAAAGTATGAAATAAGTGTAGCAAAAATAATAAATTTCCCCGAATTTTCATGCAATTACTTATAAGTGCTATTATTTTATTATCTTTACTTTAGTGCCAAAATGAATTAGTAATACTCTTCTCATTTTGTATATATTTATTCGTGTATTTATGAAGCATACTGTAATAAAAATAAATAGTCGTCCGAATTAAAATAATTTTAATTGTATATCACTTATTTAAATAATGTTCATAATTCATGGGATGTTAAACCTTGTTAAATTTTTATTAAAAGTCTTGTTATATTAAAAATCATTGAGTTGAAAATATATTTTTCCACTTTTGATTTATTTTTATATATTTTAGAAATACCAACTAAATTTATTCATCTTTTTACGATATAAGATTATGTAATTATTGAGATATTAAATATTTTTTCAATGAAATTAATTTTAATAAAGTATCAATCGAATTAAAATAATTAACTATCACTGGTCTATCAGCATTCTTAAACAAAACTAGCGTTGAGAGCACAATCCATAATATCTTATATAAAAAGAAAATTAAAAATAGCTTCCGATGTGACATTAATCATTATTATTTTCAAACATGTTTATTATTTTGTGGCATTAATCATTATTTTCAAGTATTGTTTATTATTTTGTGGCATTAATCATTATTTTCAAGTATTGTTTATTATTTTGTGGCATTAATCATTATTTTCAAGTATTGTTTATTATTTTGTGGCATTAATCATTATTTTCAAGTATTGTTTATTATTTTGTGGCACTCATTATTTTCAAACATTGTTTATTATTTTGTGACATTAATCATTAATTATTATTTTCAAATAAGATATAACAATATTTCACAACAGAATCATTATTTCTCATTATTTTCCAAAACAGCCACAAAAGAAATTATTAACAAAACTCCCACTCTATATCGCGTCGGTCATATTCGTCTCCAAAGCGCTGAAAGTGAATAAACGTCCAAGACATCAAGCAAGCACAAATTCTTCATCTCTCGCGAGTAGAGGTATTGGGGAACTATTGTCCGAACAATGCGGGCTCGTGCTGTCAGATAAGTTGGCTCCTGTCCAAGATGGGCAGATTGCCTGGATTGATGGCAAGTGATGAGTGTAAGAAGCTCATCCAAATGACCTGTTTTGACTTTTCCCCTATAATCCATCATCGATGCAAAACTTATTCAATGACCTGCCTTTCTTCCGGGCCATGCAAGCCTTATATCTATTAAGAAATCTTTTCATTTTTGGTGAATGTATCTTTATTAAGGCTTTGTAACATTTTTGTGAAACGAAAGCATTATTGTGCTTCCGCGATGAATGAAAGAGAATTTTTTTTTTAGTTTTGTGACATTGTCACTAGATGATGTACTGCTTCATATATTATGCGTGTTTATTGGGACGCAATTAATTCTCATATTTATTACGCATTTTATCGTTTCATGAAAGCAAGCTTAGATACTAATAAATACTCTTTGAAATAACTACATTTCTTTATTAAATAATGGCATGTTAGTTATGCTGTAAATTTTGCTTTTGGCTACTTTTAAGCATTTTATATTAATGATTAATCTCTTTCGAGTTTTTGTTACATTTTTTTATATATATATAAGAAAGAAGTTATATCTAGGTTGACATTTTTACTCAATGACAAACTATTTCAAATGTTCCTCAAATAAGGTGATTATTAGGACAAAATTTAAATTGGCAGATTGCTTGGAGTGATTGCAAGTGATGAGTCGTAATTTTTTTTTTTACTCTTAATCCATCACTGCCGCATAATATGTCTAATGGTTCTGAGGCATGTATGTCAATTATTAAGATTTTTTGCTTTGGATATACATGGCTTTTTAAGATTCAGTTACATTTTTACGATATGGTAGTTATTGTATTTTTGCTGTAAAAGCAAGTGATTATTTATAGGGTTTTGATAATGTCACTAGATGTTATAGTGCCTCGTAATTAGGACAAGATTAGCTCTCATATTTACTGCTCGTTTTATCGTTTCTTGACTGTTTAAATGTCAATAAATATTTTTTTTAAAATTAACCTCCTTTTATTAAATTTATTTTTAAAGAAAATGAATTTATTTTTAAGAATTATTACTTAATGATAATTCCAAAAGTTTCATCATTATCAAAATTTAGTTCCTTTTTTGCGGTTACAAAAATTTTTATAAATTACAATACTCTTACTTAATAATGAATATTATAAAATGGTCAAATATTCATCCAGTATAATGCTTGCTAATGCATTAGGATATTTATTATAATTATTTCGGATATTTACTGTTTATTTTATCATTTCTTTACAAAACACTTTAATACCGTCTTTGCATATACCTTTTTATTTTATACTAAATAAGGTTGGTTAGTAAATCTCTAACGTTAACATAATTGGGATATGAAATGCACTAAGGCATTTCATATCCCAATTACTTTACATTCGGGGTAAAGTAATATATAAAAAGTAAGTCATAGTATAAAATGGTCGAAGTGTTCAAAAGAAGAAACGAATATGTTAGAAAGTTTATAAGGACATGATATATTTTAATACTTATTGATCATTTTGCAATTTATTTAAAATAAACTTAAAAGTAAATGTAGTTTTTTTTTTTTTTTTTTAGAAAAGCCATCAAATTATTCATTTAGAATGGCTTATATATATCATTTAGGATTAGAGCTTTCATCAGGAAAGTCCCAAAAGATAATAAATGGCGCCTCTTTATTGCATTTTGTTATACTTTTTAAGACTAAAGACAACATTTTTATATTTTGTTACAAAATAAGAATCAAAAGATGATTAATTCTTTCTAATAATAAAATTTAAAAAATGTGAGACTATACTTATTTTAAGATGATTAAGTTTTGTATGTGTAATGTTCATTTTATCACTTCTGAAAATCTTCTTAAAAAATATTCTAAAAATAAATACACCCACTTACTTTTAAAAAATAACTGTCTTCAGTTTCACTATATACCAAATTAGCTCGTACTTTATGTTAGTCATAAATGATACCTCAGATAAATATCTTTTTTTTTTTAACGATTCAGTTAATTTTTGCGAAACCGAAATTTTTGTCCTGTTCTGCTTCAAACAACGCGTTTCACCATGACAAATTGCTTGCTGAAAAATGAGACATTTATCTGATTCTAACTTATGAAAAAAAATCTGGATTTAAATATAGCTATTTTTCCAGAAATAATTTTTAATTTGAACGTTTCTTTATAAAAATAACTGAGCATAAATGCCATATGTTTGAGGACGTTTTACTGTGAAATATATGCTAGGATTTCTAAAGGTTTAATTTTTCCATGCTTTCTGCTCTCATTTAAATAATTGCTTGTATATCAAATAATAATTTAAATTACCAACAACTTAAAATTCATCTCTAACTTTCCTTAAAAGAATAAATAATCTTTAATGCAAAACTATGAGTTAAGAATCTGTATTTATAAATGAATAATATTTTCAGATACGAGTATCATTTTATTCATCTTCAAGCAATATATGAATAAAGATATATGTACTAAACTGTTTTAAAATTTATAAAGGATGGTTGCTTTGAATCATGTACAGAGATTATATTTTCCTGTCACAATAACTAAAATTTATTTAAGTCTTTTGATGTATTTTGTCATTTAATTTTTGCTAGTAAGCATTTCGTTACAGAGAGTAGGATATATTTTACGATGGAGATGTATTAAAATCTACTGGCTGATTTCTTTACAAGTTTTATTTTAACTATCATAATATTTATTATTTAAATGTTAACTATTTATCGAAAACTTATCATTACTATTTCCAAAATTTGCAACATAGTTTGCTAAATATCAATATGTTTTACTCTTTTTGAAATTAGAATATAAAATCAAAGTAATAAAATCAAAGTAATAAGTAATATGAAGTTTTAATACTTACAAAAAATGAGGTTCATAAAAAAAAATCGAAGTCAAAATTAAAATTTCAAATGCATTTAATTTTCCTGTAAAAATATTATTTACACATTATATATAATCTTAAATCAAGGTACAAATATTCAACTGGCGGGTAACTAACTGCATAGTTTAATATTCTACGTACTTTTTGTTGACAGCTAACTTCAAAAAAATTCGTAATCCATTCTTATTACAGAAATATCTGTCTCAATTATGAAGAAAAAGTCTAATAAATAACAAGATCATCTATCTTCTAGTAAAAACCTGAGACAAAAACAATAGGACTAGTGGGAAAAAAAAAGAAAGTAAACTACTAAATCGGTTCTAAATGGTTTGAATCGAAAATGGTAAAAACATAGGTACATTCTTTTATTCTCAAATAATTATTTGTCAAATAGAAACGAAAACAATTTCTAATTCACCAAATATTTGAATCAAAACTTCATGAAATAAATTTAGAATATTGTCGATACTGAATATGTTTAAAATTCAGATCTAAAATTGTCTTCATGGGAAATAAATAATAAAAAAACTATTACATTCTAGTCGTTAACTAATGACTTGCACTTCTAATTCTTTGATTTTATTAAAATTTGAATAAAAATTTCTTAAAAAATAAATCTAGAATACAGAAATAATTAAATGTTTATTAGTGTAAAAACCACGTGTATTAAAACATCTTTAAAAACGATAAAATAAAAACATTCTAATCAGATATGTAACAAACAAAAAAAACTTGATAAATATGCTAATATATAATATTATATGTAAAAACATATTTTAGCAGTTGCGTGGCCAAATAGAAGACACTTTTGAAATTTTAAACTTTGATTTATTTCACCACGGTAGGCATAATTTACGTACAAAGAATAATTGGTAAAAAAACAATGCATTAGTCTACATGCATCGCATGCATGCGCAATGCATTAGTCTACACAAGAAAAAAAGTGATCCAAATTTTCCCCTTCGGTAATTTTACTATGAGATTATGATAGGGATTTCTTTGACACTTGTAGTCTTCGGGAAAGGGAAATTTAGGTATCTTTAAAAGAATGTTGTGAAAATCGAAGACTTTCACGCCTTCTTTCGGAGCGTGGGAACATGCTGAAGTGAGCAGTTTTATAGTGCGCATGTTTAATAAAATAAAAATGTAGGAATTGGATCAGGAAGTAAGAGACCATTTTAGAAGGAAGTTGATATGGGTAAAATTATGATGAAAATTTGGAAATTAATTAAAATTTATATTAATTATTGTTCTTAGAATTAAGCAATGAACTATAAAATAATTCCATTTTATATAATGAACATTTGCATCATGAAGATGCTAAAAATTAAAGTTACAGAATGAATAGAAAATTTTGATTCTGAAGCTCATTGCAATATCAAAATTTCCCACTCAATTTTCTGTTCATTTCTGACGATTGTCTCTTTTACAAGCATAATAAATCATTCTAAATAAATATAACAATGTATAAACACGTCTGAATGAATGCCTAATTGTGGTGAAAACTCAGGAATGTTTTTTTAAAAGTTGTGAACAAAAGATTTGAAAAAAAAAAAGTTTTAGAATACAATGCCAAACACCATGGCAATGGAAATCTTTTCTAAAGAATTAGAACTTTTGGAGGTAGACAAATAAGTTTCTATTCAAGGAAAGGACGAAGAACAAAGACGTCATCTGGGCTTGTTCGAAGCGTTCTTGTTTCTTTTTGCCCCAGAGCCTGGAAAGCAGTTGCAATTCGCCAGCAGTAAATCTTCTTTTAAACTCGGACAAAGCTAATAAAATGCATTGCTAGGTAGGACAAGCATAGGATCGATCGCTTAAACCATCCTAGTCTAGGATTGTATTTAATACATAAATTTGTTGTAAGTACATCTGAAGCATTTCTATCGGATTTGCTTTTCAACGATAGTAAATTTATTCCTTTGTACAACAAGATTCTTTGCTGTTATTTTCAAAGAGATTTTTCGAAAACTATCTTTAACTTAGATGTTTGAAGTTTCACGCTTGATAATTTGAAGAAAATGGTATGAACACTAATTTCAAAAACAAATGTACAACATTTTTTTTCAGTTCTTGTTATACGCACAAAGGAATAAAAATAGTTGAAAAATTAGTTTTGACTGAACTGTTTTCTTCAAGAAATCAGGGAGTTCTGTTACCACTTGTATTCTTCCAACTCCATCTGAATCTGGTAATTTCTTAATGTTATGCCCTTTATTTAACAATATTCGATCTTGATTAAGCAAGATTGATTGATGCAAGTATTATCAAGTATTATTATATACAAGTGATGATTCGATTGATGCAAGCATTATGTAGAATTCCCCTATAAAATAGCTGGCCGTATCCATGGAGAGCAAGTAAAAGGTTAACTTCTAACATAGTAGCGATTACAATGGCCTTGAATCATTTGCATTTATTAATACAAGGGATTGTCTTGTTTTCTATTCCATACATTAAATGAGATGTATTGTTATATTTATTGTTATATCTGTTAAAGTTGGAAATCCAAATGTAAAATATTGTGTCATTTTCATACGCATTTCAATTTTTTTGAAAGTACGAATTTCGATAGTTTCGATTGACTGCTAAATAGTTCAATCTCTTGTTATTTTTCTTTAGCTGAAAAAAAAAGTTTCATTGTGTGTGTATTATAAGACAGATTTTATTACATCTATTTACCGTTTGATAAATTCTTAGCAATCTGTAGCAATAATAAAGGTGTGCGTGCGCGTGCGCTAAATGGAGAGAAAAAAAATTTTCTCTCCATTTAAACAATTTTGAAAAATTTCTAGAGGAACTTACTCATAATAATACATTCCATTGTTGCAAGACTTTTTGAATTCCCTTTCATTCTAGCTAAAAATGTCTTTCTGAATTTTTCTTTCCGAATCTTACTTTGAAGTATTTGAAGTTCTATTCTAACTTAAAAATAAAATTTTAGATGAAATGATAGAAAATTAAACATAATGCCTTTTCTCTTATTTAGAGCAGCAAAAGATGTAAGTTCTTAATAGTGTGAGGTTTATGTTCATGGAAATTTGAAATTCTAAAATGCTTTACCATGGAAGCCAGAAAGGCCAAATTATACAAAACATTTAATTGCAGATTTTAGCAAGCATTAATAATTGCGAACCAGTCAGTTAAAAAGAATCAAAAAGTAATAAATAAGAAAAGTAGTGCTAATATTTTTAGAGTTAAACACTGAGCACCAGATATAAAATTATAACAATTATAGCTTCCAAAACTTACTAAAATACTCAAGTTTCTTTTAACTTGATCTCTAAATTATAATAAGATTTTATCGGTATATCAATATTTCTATTGTGGAAACTTTAAGAAAAACAAATTAAGATCAATAATTAGAAAAGAAGTAGAAAAAAAAAACACAACTCTCTAGGAAAGTAAAAACATCTTTCTAACTGACGTTTCTTAATCTTCTTTTTTTTCTTCTTTCAATAATTTAGTTTTTGAATAATCATCCTAAGATATATGAAACTTATTCACTGGTACTAATTTTAATCAACATTACCTGACGTAATTGGCTGTTTATTTTTCGATATGTCTCAGTTTCTATAACAACGAATCTATTCTTAATCGTACTATATATATAAGCTCAATAACTTTCATTATTTAAAAATAAGCTTTTTCATAGGAAAAGAATATAATTCAGTTGAAAGAAAAAGTTAAAATTTCATAAAGTCAATTAAGAATAGAAAATTAGTTTATACTTTTCTATTTTCCAGAGAAAAATTAATTAAATGGCACACATTTCCATTATCTGTTCTTACCTTTTTTGCGATGTCCTATTTCCAAAACGTTTGCGCTTTTAAGTTTATCAATATTGTATATGAAATCATTCATCTAAAATAAGTTTTCGTGCTTTTTCATTCACAAACTGTCTATTGTAAGTTTATTTTGATTTTGTTTTTCTTCAATAAAACAGAAGCTTCCTTTCAAACATCACTTAGACTATGCATGATTAAAACAAAGCAAAATAAAACGAATGCATTATAGTAGTGATAATTCAAGAATAGTGGAAATGTTTAATAGTTAAAATTTTTGTTATAACAAAGTTAATAATAATTAGGGCTTTGAGTTAAGGATTCCATAGTTGTTAGTTTAGAGAAAAAAAGTATGTAGACTGTTTTCTGTATTCTAACTTTATCTGTATCCAGATACAAGAAGTTTTTGTATGTATGCTTTAGTAAATGTTTGATATCGAGACATAATCTTCTTGAAATATGTTAATATTATCTTTCCAGCATTATTTCGTTGTAACAAGATTGTTTGCACGGTAAATATTTTGAAATAATTCAATTGACTTTAGGACATGAATGAAAGCACGAATTCATAAGAATGCCTAAATGAGAAATTATAAGCCATAAGATAAGAAAAATCTTAAAAGCAAATAAAACGGAATTATCCACATATCTTTCCCTATTTTATAAAATTTTTTTGTCATTTATTGCATTCATTTTTAATTCTTTAAACTAAGATATATTTTAATATTGACTAATATTTCAAAATTCCCCGTCTCTACTCATGATATAAAGAAATGCATACTTTTGTAAGACTTTCATTCAATTCTTCAGTTTTTGTTCAATATTAATTAAATTTGTCACATTTGCGTTTCAAGTTAAGGCAGCGATCACTATCAATTTATTTCTAACCAAGAATGTTAATTAAAGTATGTTAATTAAAACTATATCAAGTGTTTTTCCCCAATATCTTCCTAAAATATTTTCTTATATACATACTTTTTATACAATCTTTAAACTCAAAAAAAGTACTTCTTCAATTATATCAATTTAATTTCTGTGTAATATTTCACTCATTTTATTTTTTTTAGATTAATAAAAAAATATAGTCACAAAATGTAACAATATTTCTTATTATTATTCAAACTAATTTCATTGTTCCATTAAACTATTCATTTGCGAGATTTTTCCAGATTTTCAAATAAGAAAATTTTTTTTATAAATTAGCTTCGAAATAGGATTTTTACTTATGTTATTATTTCATACGATATGCACTTTTTAATTTGCTCGCACAAGAATTGATAAGTTTGATGCAATTAAATTCATATTTTTTTTCAGTTTTATCAAACAATGAGGTGAAATATTCTATAATTTCTTTTCTTATCAATTGTGTAATAATAAGGAAAGTTATTATTTTGGGTATACTAGCTAATAGCAAATGAAATCTAGTATTTAGATATAAATATTTCAATCCATTGTTTAATTATATTCATAAATTAAATTTCTTTGTATTTTTGAAATTTTCAAAAAAAACCATTTAAACTTTTATTCAACTATATTTTTTCTTGAATGATTTTAAAATAAATGTGAATTTTATGCATAAGCCATTATGTAATTTCTTTTGTGTATATAATATATTGAAAATAAAATTAAACATTATAAAATGAATAGGTTTTCAGCAGCCATATATATATATATATATATATATATATATATATATATATATATATATATATATATATATATATTTAAGTTATATATTTCACTAGACAAAAGAAAATCTTTAAAAAATCAAAGAATAGTGAAAGTTTTATTCTTACATAATATCTTAACTTTCTCCCAATTTCTCTTTTCTGCATGTCATAAGTCAGATTAAAGTGTCATCGGTTTCCAAAATCCGAATTACTCCACTTACAGCAATCCTGGTAGCGAAAATATTTTAAAAAGCAATTAGAAAATCATTAATTCATGCTGCTGCACTTCGTGCATTTCGAAGCACTTAAAGACTACTCCAAGCACAACAGCAGAAACAAAACATAAATAAAAAAATCTACCTCCCTCCCGTAATAGCGATGCTGAAAGAGAATAGATATTCTCCGATCAGACTCAAAAGTTAAACCTTGGATCAAGAAAAGAATGTAATTGGAGTTCTCCGCAACAAACAGCAAACAAAAAAGGCAACACAAAGCTCTTGGGCCCTTCATTATAAATTGACGATCTCTTCAGCATTAAGGAAGCACCCCGAGTAAAGTAGAATTTAAAGCACTAGTCTGCCTCCTTTAAATTCTTGATGAAACTTCACATCCATGAGAAAGCCCGTCCCACACGCGGGGGTCTTCGGACTTTTCTAAAGTCACACAGGGATTATGAGCGTCTTTGTGACAAATGACGCTCTTAATAGTGTTTTCAGAACGGGGATATTGACTACGTGTCCTTTTGTGCTGAAAGATTTTTACTTGAGGGTGGGGGGGATTGAAAAGTGGGAGGGGAGGAGACCCGTCAGCAGAAACTTTGCAAGGATCTTGAGCAGCAACGAACAAAATGAGCTATTCGCCGGTGCTGTGAAAGGGGGACCCATGGTACTTAGTAACACGGAAGGCTTAACCCGTCACGGCGGTGGAAAGAATGGATAAGATGTGTAAGGGTCGGTGCGGTCTCTTGGAATCTTAAGAAAAGAAGTTATTAAACTAGCGAGATCCGAGTTTTTAACGGGACACAAGCTTTAAGAGATGATTCAGGGCGTATTTGTGTGGATGAGCAACAATGGGGGAGCTCCGTGATAATGCAAGGTGTCTCGCGGTTCTTAACGACTGCTCTCGGAGAAGGCAGATTGGAATTTGTGTGGTTCTTTTCGGTGTTGTGAGAGTTGTTACGTTGTAGCCATAAATTTATTACGATGGTAAAGCAGTATTAAGAGGTTGTTTTCTGAGCTGGATATTAACGCCGAGAGTTTCGGGGAAACGAATATTCGAACAATGAATTGCTCCAGTGGTGGCGTGTTCGCGAGAGAAATTTCCGAAATAACTGGGTTCTTGTTTACTTTCGAAGATGTAATGGAATTGTTGTTCGGTTACTTCATAAAAAAGGATTTGTGAAACTAAATAAAAATATTATTAAAGAGAAAATAAGGAATTATTTGTTATGTTCAGAAACATTTATTTAGTCATAAGATGTTGAATAGAGAAAGATGTTTTGATCCTTAATAATTTAATTTTAATTTTAAAATTTATTTATTCAAAATAAAGTTTTTTCAGTTATTTTCTTTCAGTAACATTTGAATTACCTAATCATGATTTGTTGAAAACGTTTTCGCAGAAGTTGCGAAAAAAAATTATATGTATTATCTATATTTATTTTAACTAAAATATCTATTCACTATTTTCAGCACATTTTAGAGGCTTTTATGCTGTTTCTAGATGATGATTCTGAAATGCAATTGCTTTTTTTTTATTTAAATCTGAGGACTGATTTTAGATAAACTGGTGAGGATTTGGTCAAATTTCTTTCCAATATTGATATTTTCACTTTTAACAAATTGATAAACATAAATTAAACAATGTATAAAATTATTTTCATCTACTAAGGGTTTTATTAACTTATTAAGATTTATTATAAAAAGTATATGTAAATTTACTTTTCTTTTTGTTAACGGGAAAATAAGAGGATTTTTTTTATCTAGGTAGAATCGAGAATTGAAACAGATTTGCTTTAATCATTAGATAAACGAAAACTTAATGCGATAAATTTATTTAACCCTCTGAAGGGCGCGTTTCATATAAAACCAAAAAGGCATTTTTTATATAAATACAGAAAACGTAAAAATATTATCAAATCTACTTTCTAATCTTCTGACCGTGTTCAAATATGCAAATTTGTGTTGTTTATCTTAGATCGCTATACATCAAAAGCAGAAAAACCAAACAAAATAATTTTGGTATGTCTTTGTCACAGTAAAGTAATAAATTTTTAAATAATTTTTATTGAATGAATTCACAAAAAAAAATATATACATGATAAATGGATTTCTGTCAAGACATTCATCAAGAATATCGTCTTTTTATTTGTACTCACGTGAACGCAAGAATCAAAAATATGAAACGTATTATAAATTAAAAATTATATGTATACATTTTAGATGAGTATTATATTTTAGAACAAATTTCTCATAATATTTGAAATCATTCGATATGTGTGGGCGGAGTGAACGGACTCAATCAAAATCGCAATAAATTTTAGTTCATATATATTCACTTATTCATATATATGTATGTTCATATGTATATTCATATATATTCACATATTTGATCTGTATATTCATATATATTCACATATTTGATCTGTATATCCATATCATACATTCATATTGATCTGTATATTCATATATATTTGAAGACACTAAATGAAAAACCTAAAAATAGTTATAATAGGAATTTTATAATATTGATAAAAAGAATTGCAGCTTAGATTGCAAATTTTAATACGTCAAATGGGGAGCTATTGTTTTAAGCATATCATTTCTTCTTCAATACTTTACAAATTTAAGCACTAAATGCGTCATGTTGTAGAAATATATTTTTCCCACTATTTTTAGTTCATATGTATATATGAATATACATATGAACATGCATATATATATGAATAAGTGAATATATATGAACTAAAATTTATTGTAATTTCTTGCGATTTTGATTGAGTCCGTTCACTCCGCCCACACATATCGAATGATTTCAAATATTATGAGAAATTTGTTCTAAAATATAATACTCATCTAAAATTCATACATATAATTTTTAACTTATAATACGCTTCATATTTTTGATTCTTGCGTTCATATGAGTACAAATAGAAAGACGATATTCTTGATGAAACTCTTGACAGAAATCCATTTATCATATATATTTCTTTTGGTAAATTTCATTAAAAATTATTTAAAAATTTATTGCTTTACTGTGACAAACATATACCAAAATTATTTTGTTTAGTTTTCCTGCTTTTAATGTATAGGGATCTAAGATAAACAACACAAATTTGTATATTTGAACCCGGTCGGAAGATTTGAAAGTAGATTTGATAATATTTTTATGCTTTCGGTATTTATATAAAAAATGCATTTTTGGTTTTATATGAATTGAAAACGCACCCTTCAGAGAGTTAAATAGATTTGGCGCATTAACTTTTCGTTTATCTAATGACTAAAGCAAATCTGTTTCAATTCTCGATTCTTCCTAGACCACAAAAACCTGTTATTTTCCAGTTAATAAAAAGAAAGGTAAATTTAAAAATACTTTTTTATAATAAAGCTTAATTGTTCATTCTGATGATATCAGGGATTTAGAGTTTATTATGTCTCATGTTTCTATACAAATGTTAAGAAAGTAATTCTAAATTACATATTTGTAAATAGTAAAATTGATTTTCTAAAATTTGAGCAGTTCTCAATATTTAGTTAAAATAGGATTTAAAAATCTATTTTAAAAGCAAATTGGAAAGAGACTTATCTCAGACATCAATTATAATAATATTTGCTTTTACGAAGACATTTAAAGTGTGTTAAATCCTCAGCAAATCTTAAAAATTTTACGAAACCCTTATATTTGACACATTTTTCAGTTTTATTTATAAGATTATTTACTTAAACATTTCTCATATCCAACTAATTCACTTACGAAACGCTCACAAAAGCATTCACACACAATTGCAAAAGTGCAGTCATAACAAATACAAAAGAATACCATGACAAAGCAAAATATCAACCATTTTAAAACACAGTTTAAAGAGATTCAGACCCCACTTTGTCAAGTAAAAATATTACATAAATCCCCATTTCAGTTTCAAAATTCCTCCAAACATTTTCTACCCTAAAACCTAATTAAAAGCGGTTAAATTTGACAAAGATAAACGGACTGTAATCCTAATGCAGCGTGCCAGGTTAAACTGTTTATTTACTTAAGACACTCTCTTTCTTTGCATAGCCAAGAATCTTGTCAAATTAATGAGACTGAAAACTCAGTAGTTGGGGCTCAAGACTCCACAGCAGGGCTTCACCTTACATCTCCCCTCCTCCAGCAATAATTAACCCTAATTTTTATACCATTCTGAACCATCTGACATGGATGGGGAAGGGAGGAGGTGGCATGACTCTAATAACAACCCGATCGTTTTCCTCGCGCATCGTTTTTTTTCCTGCCCGTTAAATATTTTCTTAAATAATTTTGGCGTCAAGTTTCATTGGAATTCCATAGTTATTAGATATCACTGTCATGAAGCTTTAAATGTACGAAGTGTAATGTAGAAGTTCATCAATAATAATACTTTTCCAGGGCAGAAAGGTGGAGATTTTCCTTCTTGCTCCTGAAGATTCTCTCTTCTGACTAATGACAATAAATGGGCGGCAGGTTTCTTATCTGTGGGCTATTAATCAATACAAAGCTTGCACCTTGTGGTTTTGTTCTCAGAGCGAAGCGATATACTAAAAGGATATTGAGGAAAAGCATTGACGATCTTATAGAAGATGAAAAGAGTTTTCAGTGAGGTTTTAGGGAATAAGGCTCGAATGTGAGATCGTTAAAAGAGGATTATGTGTGGCTTAAGACAGTATGTTCTGAGGTTCTTATACTTTGATGTTTCTTCTCTCATCTAATGTTCTAAGTATAAGTTCTTGTATTCTAAGACAGACTTTCTGAAAAAAAAATAGCGCTGATAACTTGCAGATTATGTTATTTATCCCACATATCGGTTCAACTTAAAGTTATGATGGATAGATTATTGAAGATTAAGACTTAATCATATGGAAGTAGCATAAAAATAACTATATTCATTTGGGAATTTGTCAGATATTTTCATTGATTCTTTCGGATATTTATTTATATATACAAAAACATTTCTTAAATACATCATTTCGCTTTTGTTAATTTATAGATAGTATCCAGTTAATGTTAAAAATTATTGCACTGCATGCATTATTAATTCAATTGTTATACATTTATGTGAAAATTCAAGAAATAAGGAATCTTAGTAACTATTATTTCTGTAAAAGTATTGTAATTATGCCGTGATAAATTATTTTTACAAATATAATTTTTTTAAGATTTTATATTTTACTATTATTGTCTAAGTTTTATTTATAACAATATTCTAAAATATTTTAAATTTTATCATTATTGTCCGAAACTATGTAATAATAATACTAAGTCATATATGAAATTACATTAAAAGGATAAGCGTACCATCATATTGCACGATTGAAACAGTAATTTATCATATGCTTGTGCAAAATCCGATAGAAAGTCGCTCTCGTTATAACGACATTAGAGAATAGTTCCATAAATGTTATACAAAACGTTTACTGTGATTGCATTTATAGAATGAAATAAAACGTTATGAATAAAAAAAATTATCATTAATTAATTCTCTTTTAATGAGTAGTGAAGATACCACATCTTGCTTATTCCAAATGATAAGGCAAATCTTGATATTGATTTGAATAAATTGTATTTGCATTATTTTATTTTTCACTTATATTATATAGGGTGTCCCTAAAAAATATTAACACATATTTATATCCTCAACTATGTCAATTAGACATATAATTCCGATTGCAAAGTTTTATAAACTAAAGTACCTTTTTGATTTCTGTAAAAGGATATAGTAAAAAAAAAAATTTTTTTTTATTCATATGGTGCCCATATTAAAAGTCTCAATGAGTAAAATCATTTATAAAGATACAAACTGCCATGCTTCTATCTGTGAAACTTGCTAAAGTATTAAAAGGCAAATTTATCGATTTGGACCATTTCTTATATTTCTGACAGGCGTTTGAACGAGGAATTCGTAATAATTCTCAGCGATATCTATATCATCTAGGAAGTTTATCAAAAAATCAGAATAATAAAATATTTTTTTATTTTCATTAAACTCTAAAAATCATCAGATAAAACATTAATTGAAATCTTTTCATAATAAATGCAGTAGAGAAAACTATACTAATTGCATTCTTTTAGCAGTACTCGCGCACATATGATCGGATTCATTATCTGCTATTTAAAAACAGGTTTTTTTTAAATCAGCAACAAAAATCGAGAATATTCAGACATAAAACGAATCAAGACAAAGAGAATGTATGAGTCGCGATTCTGAATATAGTTGTACAAAATGGCATGAATCAAATCGCACAAATGTATATAAATACTACTAATATATGTCGTTGAAAACTAAATTTTGAAATTATTCGCAGACTTGTATTTAACAGTCAAATGTAGCTTGTTCAATATTTAATTTACCTTAACAAGTAATCAATTTTATCATTTTCAAAATTTAGTAGCGTTTTATAAATAGAAAAAATAGCATTTTTGTTATATATAATAATATAAAAGAAAGTATTAAAATTTTTTTCGAGCATAAGATAAAGTGTCTTAAATTTTATTTAAATTGTTTTATAATATATCCCGAATACTGACACTTATTCATAAAAGATTTGTGTGGTTCTTTTTTTTATGTGTGTGGCATTTATCAATGGCCCTTATATAATTAATTTTACCTTATAGCATTTCTTGCAAAAAAAAAAAATCAAGTAGTCTCTATTTTAGAAATTTATCTTCAGAAAAATATATTGTAGTTACTGAAAAAATGTATTCTGTTAAAATAAATACTCCAGACTAAAGAGTAGAGAAAAAAAGAATACATCACCGTATGATTTAAGTAAGTAATTTTTATTTTAAAAATTGTAGAAAAACTATGAAGATGAATGCAAAAATTACGAAATAAATTTAAAACTTATAAATTCTGGGCCTTGAATATTTCAGATACTTCTTGGAATAATATTTCTCGAAACAGCCACAAATGGCAAAATGTTTCAATCAAATTATCATACAAAATACGACTTCGAATTTTTTTTTCGGCAGCAGGGAAGTTTTCAAAATTTTGTAATTAAATCATATATTCAAATTAGTATAAGAGTTCTGAAAATGAAAATGATTTCTTCTTCTATATTTAGTCGAATGTATTTTATTTCTTCAATGATATAAATACAAGCTGAACTGAAATGTCCAATGCAATTACATATAATTTCACATAAACTATCAGTTTTTCATTGCTTTTAAATCGAAATAAAAACTATAATTTTTGTAATTCTGGAAAATGTAAAATACCATTCATTATCGGAATTTAGATTCTTTTAACCGAATAGAAAAGTAATAAAGTAATTTAAAGAATTGTACTTCAAGATATGATTATTATTCAATTTCCTTAGATATTTTTTTACATTTAATTTTGAATTTAAATAGAGAAAATATTGCGAGTACCTCAAGTGATCTAATAAAAATTTTGAATTGTAAATATATAAATTATCTTCTATAAAATTACATGAAAAATATTTGCTACTTAAGAATTCCATACATGTGTTGCAGATATTCTCAAATAGGTGAAATGAAAGTGTATTTTTGTAGATAAATTCTAAATAAAATATATTTAAAATTTTATTTATGTTATCAAAAGATTCGATTTAAAGCAAATTATTTATTTTATGATTTGAATTTTCTATTTAAAAATTTAGTATTTATTATTCAAATTACAAATACAAAAGTCATGAAACAACAAAAAAGAAATGCAACTTTTAAACATATTACAGCAAATATTTCTGCAAATTTAAAACAGCAATCTATTAAATAGCATACATTTTCAAATCAATTTTGATAAAAAAAAATGCAGTTTAAAATTTTTTAAGGATGCCAATGGGTATTCCAAAAGTTTTATTTAAATGCAGCGAAAGTATATTCTCTGTGGGAAAGATTTCTTTTTCCTTTACTGAAATCAGAATATTTTATTTCCTTTAATATATCGAAATGTAGGCAGTTCTAAAAATATTCCACATATATACATGAGGTATCTCGTAAAAATTCCACGCTTTCTGAATTCTTAAAAAGAGGATATAAAATTATAATATTCTGTACGAACGGCAGAAAGATAAAAAGCAATCTTAACTGTCAGGCATTTTTTTTTCTTAAGTCAATGCTGCACTTTTACTTTCTAGTTAAGGAATATTTTAATCGTTCTTTTTTATCATTGTTCAAATTATTTGACATTAATTATTATTCGACGTACAATTTTTTAAAAACTTTCAAGAAAATTGCTTTTAATATCATTCATTAATAATATATTTAATTTTTTATTAAAAAGAAGAAACAATTTGATTTTTAGTTTGTCGTATACGAAAGAAACAAATTAATATATGTAAAAAACCAAAAAGTAGATTTTGATTATAATTCCTTTTATAAAATTCTCTGCCTGAATTTTTTTAATTCATTTTGAACACAGAAAATCAAAAAGGAAAGTAGTCTAAACAAACTATTTTTTTTGCATTTTCCCTAAAATGGTAATTTTGAATCAAATTTTCATCTTATTCTATTAAAAAAAATGTTCACATTTAATTCCATTATTATTATTTTTTCTTTGCTTCAATTTCATTTTACCTGTTTTTGTCAAAAAGCAACAAAATACTAGCGCTAAAACCTATTTAAATAAGAATAAAAAGTAAAATTGCGTTCAAAATATCAAATATTTTGTTAATATTTTTAATAAGCAACAGAATCAAACACAATCAAGGAGACTCAGTAAGATGAGAGCCTATGCAATGTGGATTTGAGTATGGATGCGGAAGGCTGCTCTTTCTTCATAATTTCATCACAATATAAATTGCATTTTCCTCCAAATTTCCTATATCAAATTATTAAGGTATATCCTAGCAAGTTTGAATATCTTCCGCTTGGATTTGTATTATGACATTAATGCAACATAAATGATTCTACAGGACATTCTCTTTTTCAATACAAAAGGGAAGATGAAGTTTTCCTTTTCTTACCTCTTGCTATTGGTATGATACAGGCATCAATCATAACATATCAGACATTAAGCGTTCGAAGACTTTTAATATTTCATTTAATTGCTTTATTATTTTTATCAATTATGCTTGAAATACATATTTAAGGGGACTCGCTACGCAACAATTTTTTTTCACAATTTTCAACATTTTTTTTTTTCAAATTTTGTGATAGGTAGATAAAAACTGTGCATAAACTTAAATTTCTTTAAAAAAAAATCAATTTCAAAAGTTACAAATTTAAATATCTTATTTTTTTTAATTAACCCTTTTTTTAAAAAAATAAATTTATCGTACAATTGCCAGTATTTTTAATCAAATTTTTTAAAGGGACCTCACAGTGTGTTGAAAAGAATTAGGGATTGGATTTTTGAAATCTGTATTAGTTTCTGAAAAGAAAAGTTGATCAAAGTTTTGTGCCTTTTTTTTATGGAAAATGAGATTTTTTTTCACTTTGAAAATTTTTAGAAAAAATCTAATGAATTCCTTTTTTATATATATCCATCCCTAATTCTATTGATGATGCATTTGAGAGTGAGCAGAAAAAAATTCATTCAGTGACAATAAAATGTGATTGACTTGTAACATTTTGCAGCAAACAGAATTTTGGAAAAAAAAAAGCAGACTGAGATAAACAGCTTTAAACTTTTCAACACAGTAAAATTATTATTAAAACAGCCCATATGAAGCTGGATTTTATTTTCTCAGAGCAATAATGTGGTATTTGAAAGTCCTAAGATATCAATCTTATTAATATATATTATTATAATATTTATTAATGACCATTATCATAAATAGGGATTATTAGAAAAAAAAACAGAAAATTTTCGCTTTTTTTTTGTTCGAAATTTTTTTCCGTCAAAATATTTATTAAATGATCTATCTCTATTTATCAAATATATATTAATACACTGCAAAAATTCTTGATCATTTGACTGAAATTGAAATAAAATTAGTAATTTTGAAGTTGATTATATCCAGTGAGAAAGAAAAGCTAAACCAGTGAACTATAAGCAAACATAGATTTATCGTCACAGTATCAAACAAATGTCCTTCTTTTTAATTAAAAAAAACATTATGCGCCTTCCCTACTTTTACATAAAATATGTTAGATGTAAGCACTGGATTTGGGCGTGGCGCCTGATATCGTGTTAGATAAAATAATTCCGTATTTCACTAAATACTTGTCCGATTGTTTTGAAATTTTGAGATTAATAAGTCAATAATTAAAGGACAATTTTTCACTCAAAATTTTAAAATATATATATTAATCAATTTTCCGAAATTCTGAAATTAGTTATTTTTGATTCCCTTAACACTGTGTCCTAAGATGATTCGGATTTAAATACCTCACAATAATGATGCTCCCGAATTTCTCTTTAAGATATATATAAAATCCTTCCGCCTCAGTTAACACAATGACAGAACATGCTCTTAAAGGGTTGATAAACAAAAAGGGACCTCTGCTTAGCCCCAGTTCAGATTAGCTAAGAAAATGTATGCACTGGCATCTTTTGAGTATTCCTTGTCCTCCAAGCACATCTGGACGAGCGCACTTTACAAACAAAGCACGTGCTTTGAGTACTCAATAGATCAGATTTACTGAAAGGAGGAGAGGGTGAATCCGCATGATCATATAACGGTATCTCGAACGTACTTCATAGTTTTGTTGAATATTAGGGTAATTTCAGTACTGGTACAGTTAAGTTATTCTTGTTCTGAATGTGGCAGTACGGAAAGCTCTAATGTTTAGTAAAATAATTGAAACTATATAAAATTTTTTAAGACAAAACAATTGAATTTTTCATTTCCAATACGAAAACTTAAAATTATATCAAATAATCAGAGATGTACATGATGGTTATAATTAAAGTTCCACATTGAAACGGTCTTAAAAGGAAAACTACTTTATCAAATATTATCAAACTTGGTAATAGTTTTAAAAATGTCATGAGAATTTCTTTTCCGACAGAAAAAGAGGTGGGTTCAAAAATTTGCCACAAGGGGGGGGGAATGGCGCTGTATGCAATATTATTAAACAAAATAGGACTTGAAAATATCGGTTTAAAATATGTTTAATGGTTTCCGAAATGTGTTTTGAACTTTTTTGGCAGAAAAGAAATTTTCATGACCTTCTTTAAATTATTGGCAAGTTTGATAACATTTGGTCCAATAGTTTTTCTTTTATAACTATTTCAAAGTGGAACTTTAATTATAATCACCCTGTACATGATATGTATTAATTTGAAATGATCTGTTTTTATATTTATTTTAAAACTTAACACCTTATTTAAAACTTAGCTCGGCATCCCCTTTAAAGTATTTTCTTCAATAAATGGGTGTAAATACCACGATAATAATTTTAGTTTTCATTTGAAATTCGTTAGCATAATATTACTTTGAGTATTTTCATGAACTCTATCAGGTGGTAGACTTTAGACTGGCTTCTTCATTCAGTACTTTTAACTATTACCTGCATAAACTAGCTTAGAATTTTATGATGAATAAAAAAACAAAACAAAAAAATCGATTTTTAAAGGAAAAAAAAGGTACTTAAAAGGTTAAGCCCAAATTAATCTTACTGCTTAAAAAATGAATACTAAAACTAAAATCTGAAATTTTTTTTTATTACTTCCATTGTGACCTCAATTCCTCTTTTATTTTTCTGCAGCGTAGAAAGAACTGCCATTTAATCTTAGCTTATCTCTAACAAAAACGCATCATTCTTTTTAATAAAATTCTTTGAAACATAAAGATAAAGCGTGGTAGAGGGTGGAGAGTAACGGTATGCCTGTTTAAATTGTGGCCGAGTAATCCTCCGGCGGAGTGATGTACCACGTCACATGTTCTGAAAGCCATTCCAGGCCAGTTGATGGATTGAACCATCGGATTGAATTCTTGTCAGAACAAGCTATAAAGCACTGCCTCATCCTCAAGAGTTCAACCGTAAGTCTATCTAATACATAAAATATTCCGCCGCAAAGAATTAAACCTCACTTGTTGAGTCTCGTATAAAACGGTGAAGGCTCCTGCATTTTATCGCGGACCCAAGAAATTTGAACAGAAGATGGATAGGATGCTCTGACACCCCAACAACATGAATAGGCTTTATAAGTTTATATCCTGGGGATTTGGGAATAAAGTCTATCAATTTTCATGAAACAACTAAAAGTTGTTTTCCGAAATTTTGTTTGGTGTCCACAATAAATGATGATTCTTCTAATATATTTTTTTAATTCTTGACCAGCGTATTTATTTATTCCATAATTTTTGAGATGAAAATTCAGGCTCAAAAGTTGAATCTTAGATGCAGTAATACGTCTTAACTGTAGCTTTCGTTTTGATAAAAGGCTATATAAAGTCCATAACTTGTTTTAAAATTCTTCAAATGCACTTCCGATATTCATTCACTAAACATTTAAGTTTAAGCAATTTTTTTTTCTATTTTATTTTATCAAACTATTAATAACACAGCATTTCAAATGAAAAAATTCTTTTAATATTCAAACTTTATCCATTTATCATCACAATCATATTTGATTAGAATAAAAATTAGGAAGGATTTTAAAATATAATCAGAATAAAATTTGTTTTCTGATGATTTACTTCGTGTTCACAAATATAAAGTTCCTTTTAATTTCACATTCATTGAGAAAATTTGGATTTTTTTTTCTTTTTCATTTCTTTTTCTTTCTTTTTTTCCTTTTTGTAATTTCTGAAAAATTATATGTTTCACGCTGTGAAAAATTGTATCTTTATTGTTTCGAAATACAATTGTCAAGTTCGGGGAATCCTTTATTTAAGTGAAACCTCTTTCCCAAAACTACAGTTAATTTCCGAAAAATGTATTTAATTTTTAAATGAAATTTTTAATTTCTAATCTTTGCATAAAATATAATCTTCTAAGATCATTATTTGCTCCAAATCTCAAAGGGAATTTATTAGAAAGTTAAGTACAAACATCTATTTTAAAATCTATAGTAAAAATATTTTATTAGAACAAAATATGCATTGTAAAAAATGCCGAAATGATGCATTTCACATATTTGAAGAGTAAATAATTTTAACTAATTTCCATTTATAGGATTTATTTATTCTTAGATTTAACTGTGTTACTTTTAGGACATTCTTAATTAAAATTTAAAATTATAATGCAATAAAATATTAGATAGCCATATTTTTGATATTTGAATCTATCAGCTTCTTAAATATTCTACTGAAAATAGTAAAATAAAAACCACTGAAAAATAATATGAAACATTTCCTGTTTTTTATTGAATAAATACTAATGCATGGAAATACTATAATTTTATTAGTAAAGAGAAAAGGTATAAATAAAAAATCAATCGAAAATAAAAATTTAATTTAATTTTTTTTTTTTTTTTGTGAAAAATTGGCAACATATATCCAAAAGAAAGAAATTCAAATTTTATAAATTCTGTACTGTTTATTTCTTGCTTTTTACTTTTATGAAATGGAATATTAAATTACTGGGTCCACGAATTGAGAGCGTAAATAGAAACTTAGCTTCAAGCCAGTTTTCAAGGATTAAATAAATAATTCATGTATGCCACAGTAACACATGAGTTTAGAAAAAGGAAGACACTAGGTGTTTTTTTTTTTTTTTTTTTTTTTTTTCAGAAAACCATGGAGATTATTTTATATTTCACTAAAACTATAAAAAAAATAACGTGATGAAAATTTTAAATATTTTATATTTTAATTCATTAAAATATAGCTGGTCTAAACTAGTTGTACATTTTAAATTTTACATTTGTTATAAACCTATACAATCATAGCAATTTCGCTCCGAGATATATTTTCATAACGTTGTGGCCAATTTGCTTATGAAAATTTATACTTTCAATACCATGTATTTTATTAATATATTTAAGCCTTTGATTAATGCATCTAACTAGCTGATTTACTTTACTAAAATAAGTAAAAAAAAAGTATAAACATTATCTTCTATTAACAGAATGGCCTTAGGCATTTCATTAATTCATTGCCATTACTGCATCAAAGCAGATTTCAATAGAAACTACTTGCGCATAACAATATTGAAAATGCCTTCATTGTCAAAATTAATGCATTTTCTAAAAAAAATCCAAATTGTGAAAGAATTTACCTTTAAGTGCCAAATAAAATGCTGAAAAAAGGAAATTTATTGCGACCAACAAACTCAAAAGTCATTACAATCTACTTTCAGAGTGAATATTCTTTTTTTTTTCTTTATGTTGATGCTGTTCATAAGTTTTCAATCGTTATTCAAGCTTCTATGCGAATTCTAACGAATTTATTTTTATTCCCTTTCTGTAAATCTGCTTTTCTGAAAAGTGCCTGGAAACTTCGAAAGAGAACTTTGAAGTACGCATCCCTTTCCGAAAAAGTATTTGTTAAATAGAATATTTGATTAATTTAATTTACTCTCTTCGAAAGGGGAAAAAAAGGAAATGGAATATTTTCATTGGATAACATTTAATTAAGCGTGAACCGGATTTCCATATTTCAAAAGCAAGCTCTTTCCACAGAACAGAGGAATGAAATAAGAAAACTAAAAAGAAAAGAAAGGCAAAGCTGAAATGGAAAGTGCTTTTGAATTTAAATTCGTTGATTATTTTCTCTATAAAGTAAACTTTTCTTGAAATTTTATTTACAGGATGACACATTAATGTTTGCATAAAAGTATTGGTTTGTCATATTTTGCTTTGAATTCAATAGAACCTCAAAAGTGTTGAGAAAATATCTATACGCATCAAGCTCACTCTGCTTGCAGCAATTTGAGATTCGCCTGCAGTGAAGTGAGTTGAATCAGCAAAAACGTACTAAATTTAAAAATTAAAAAAAAATCCCTATTACATTTTTTTTATTTCATGTTTTATCTTCTATAATTAATTTTTTTTCTTTGAAATTAATGGTAATGATAAAAATTATTTTTAGAAATAATTTATGTTAGAAATTTTTATACATTATTTAGCATCTTTTTGAAATTTTTATAATACTTATTCAAGCAATTTCACTTCGTTTATATATACATTTTTGGGGGACACAAAACAATTATATTCTGCTTTGAAAAATTATTCCTTCATTCAGTTATTTCCAAATATAAAGTTATTTGGAAATAACTGAAATCTATGTTAGGCATTAATTGAAATAAGGTAATAAAAAATCCTGTAAATTTTCTATAAATCGAAAAACATTCGCTAATTACCCTAGTTATTTTTTTTAAGATTCTGAAATCTGACGGGAATATAGTTTTATCTGTAATTCTTGTAACGTTATGTTTTACACTATTTTGAAATCAATGGTAAATAAATAAATTAATTAATGGTAAATTAAAAGTAATTAATGGTAATAATAAAGATAATGTTTAGAAAATAATTTACTTTAGAAGTTTTTATACATTACTTAGCATTTTAGTGAAATGCTTATAATACTTACTCAAGCACATTTCATTTTGTTTATGTATACAATTTTTTGGGGACAGCAACTACAAATTGTTTAGAAAAGTTATTGTTTCTTTCAGTTTTTTTTTTAAATATAAAGAAATGTGTATTAGGCATTCATCTAATATTAAAACTTGAAATGATTAAATTATTATTATTATTAAAAAATTAGTATTAAAAAATTCGAAGCATTTTTCTATAAATTGAAAAACATTCATCGATTATCATAGTTATTTGCTTTCGAAGATTTTGAAATCTGATGGGGGATATAATTTTATTTTTAGTTCTTATGACTCTTAATTTACTTTTATAAAATTATATTTTGGGGGGTATTTTTTCCATATATTAATTTTTTCATATTATTTTAATTTTATTTTCAGAAGTATTTATTAATAAAAGGTTAAACTAGTTCAAATCTTCGCCATAGATATTGAAAAAATTGCAGTTGCCAAAAGATGAAATTTGAATTAAAAATTAAAAAATCTTATCAATTCATCGTAGGAATTATTTGAAAAAAAAGATGCAATGATTTTATGGCATTGAAAAAGTTATCTACATTTTTCCTCTTCTTTAGTCTGTATATTTTATTATATAAAAACTAACTTTTAATATGAGAAATACATAATAGTAATTGTCTATGAATATGAATGAAACATATATTTTTCTATTAAAATGGGTTAATTTCAAATGAATACAATACCCAATTAAGGAATTGCATCTGAAATTCAGATTTAGATAGATTCTTTAATAATGAAAGCGAATGTGTGACGTTTGATTTTTTTTGTGGGGCCGGATCTTTGGAAATGGAACTAAAGCAATTGATACATATATACTTTTAAGCGGGAGAAAAATTATTTTTAAAATGTTAATTTATAAATAACTAAACGATTACTTTAAAAAAAGTTTGTCTACTACATTAATCTAGTTACGTTGCAATAATTTTCTATATTAAAAAATGCACATTTTACAACAAAATTGCATTCTAAATAATATTCATATCACTTCCATTGATTCTTTAAATACGTAATTTCAGAAAATTTTTTCCATGATAACCATGAGGAAAAGAACATGACTTACTTTTTATTACATTTCTTTTTAAACCATTTTTTTAAATATAGGTTATTTCTCTAAACGATTAATTTCAAAAATAAATAATAATAATTTTAAAAATGCGTTATTGAGGAAAAAATTTAGTTTAGGCATTTTTCTTAAGACTTTGAATGAATTAGGCACTAAAGACAGTTAGATATAAAGCGAATTATGATAAAAATAAATCATTAATATCGTTTCAGATATAATATTGTTGATTTACATTTTTTGTATTGTTTCTAGAGTCCTATTACTATAATATTTATTATTTTCTAAAAAATTAAATTTTGCAATTAATATTTATTAATCATGTCTATACAAAGTCTGGAAATTAAATCATTTTACAGAATTTTTTATTCATATTTTTAGGGAAAAAAAAACAACACATTGTAATATTCCGTAAAATGCAAATTAAAGATTGTGTTGAAATACAAACTTTTCTTCACCTGTCGAATGAATGGAAAGTTTAATTCCAACAAATTATTTTTAGAAGGAAATCAATTTAAATTCCAAAAATTTAAGCTGACTATGCATCAAATATTTATTCAGAGGAAATAGTTTTTGACAGTTGCAAATTGAATTTCTTACTTGAGAATAACTTCACGCTTAAAATATTTCTGTAATGCAATTTACAACTGACACAATTACTTCGCTATCAGGTGAATAAATTGTATTATTGTTGATTTCTCTTGTGTGTACTTGTTCTGCATTGAATAACACCGCAAAATTGAATTTGATACAATTCAAAACATTGAATTTAACACAATCCAATACAGATATTTTCTTTTCTCAATTATGCTTTCAGATTCATACGGAAATCTTTCACGCGTAAAAAGAAATACTTTCCAACTTCTTTTGAATTGTATGCAACTATAAAATAAATTATTCTAAAGATGAACCAAAGCACAAATCAAAATATGTCGCGTTTGAAAGATTTATTAGCAATGGGAAATAAAATATCAAGAATTGTTCAAGAAGAAGAATCCACTTGTAATATAATTTCCACTGCTATGGAATTTTATTTAGTTTTCTAACTAGTGGATCTCGTCTTCATTGTAAAGGACCTGAAGGTTATTTTTGATAAAGAATTATTGCATATATATAATTTTTTTTGCAATATTCAAATAAAAAATAATCAGTATACAAAAAAACCCCGAAAGAAATGACATAATTTGACTATTAATAATATTGAATGTGTGTATATCTGTCTATTTGTGCTCCGCAAAAGTTTCCGATCGATCTGATACCATAGATTTTAGCAGAAGTTCATTCTGGAGGGTAGAAATTCGAAACTCGGAGGGGTATATTTTAAAATTGAAGTCAAAAATTGAACTGAATGAAATTTAAGCACAATTTCTGCACGTGTTTGTGACTTTAACATTCGATTGTATTGTCAGCCACGATTGAATAAATGAAATATTCACACAAAAAATCTTTTATATTTTATTATTATAAAACACAAATAATAAAACATTATTTGCTTAATTTTAATTAATAAATAAAAAAAATACAATCAAAATTTCATATCTTGAAAAAATAGTGCGATTATTTAATTGGGACCTCTTATCAATATTAAAATTTTATTTCAATCTGTAGATATGTCAAAATATTACAATTATAAGTAAAAATGGAAAAAGGATCCATATACGTCTAAATTAAAGAAACGGATGTAAAAGCATGATATCTATTTACATTTAAATAAATCAAACTAAATTCAAGCTAATTTTGGAAATTTCGAAGGCATATATATACGACTGAAATATAGAATTTTATATACATTACCCAGATGGGCAATAAATTGTTAATGGAAAAAAAATTATGTAAATACTTGTAGATTGAAAAATGGTATATGGAGTAGTCAATACTGCACATCTTTTTTTTTGGGAAGGGGGCTAAAATAAAAAAAAAAAAAATTGTAGAAAATTTTTACTATGGGTACTGATATATTAAAATGCTTACCAAATGCAATAATTTTAAGGCGTTTATTACTTTCCAAATTGTTCAACATTTCCTCCGAAATAAGGCAAATTTATTGCAGATTATTCAGCATGCATGCCGAGGAAAACAGTATGCGGATACATAAGCAGAAACTCTCAGCTAACGTCATCCTTTAATTTCAGCAAAATCAATTGATTTTTCAAAGAATTTAATATATCCCTATAGCAAAATTCTCACAGTAAACAAATTTGATAGTCGGAAAGAGACAAATTAATTTTCAATAATTACCATTTGATATTTTCTTTCCTAAAAATTTCTATCTGTAAAGGCAAACCTATATGTTCAGAAAAATTGGTTGTTTCATCTTCCATTATTATAGGGAATACACATTTTTCCCTGGAAAACAGGGCCACATATTCGAGCAGTTACTGGCACTTTGTAGCTGTAAAGGAAGTTTTTCAAGCCTTTTCCGAGGAAATGCATTAAAACAGGTTCTAAATTAAAAGAACCAATGAATTCTCATCACATTTTCACTTTGAAAGAATGATAAACTTACTCTGTGCAATCACAGATAGAAGATGTTGATCGGATGACAAGATATCCTATCTGCATGGAGCATGAATTAAGCTTCATCCGTTCACAAGATAAGCTACTCTTTTCGGATCTTATGCGATTTCGGACAATTTCAGAAATGCAAAAAGCTTTCCTATGAGGTCTATCAATTAGCAAAATATTATGAAAGAGCTGCAATTTGAATCGATACAAATTTAGTTTTCCATAAAGATAATGCATCGTCATGAGCACCAGTAAGCCAGTTACAACTTCACGCATTTATTGTACCCTGTTTATTTATCAGATAAAACAGAATCCATTTCGACGACCAAATTATTGATGGTATTCACCTAAGTTTTAGATCATGAGCATTTCGGAAGGCTATTTTCGCATCAATTTTTTTCAAATCATTAACTTATGATAACGTAAAAAGTTTCATTGACAAAGATTTTTCTCATGTATTTAATATTTTCACAATATCTCCAAGAAGAAATTCCCAATGAGAAATTATGATTCAATTGTTGAGATTATATAGATTCTTAAATAATTATCTAAACGAAATATTTCCAACTAAATATTTTTATAGCAGCGGCCATAGAGGCATAATATTGCTTCGTATTCGAAAAGTTCAAAATCTGTTTCCACTAAACATCCGCCGCATATGCAGGTCTAGAGAAAATTAAATTATCTAGAAGCGAGTGAAATATCTCCTCTTGATGTGGAGTGAAAAACTGGGCAGAGTGTACCAGCTCAGTCATCATCCTTGTCATTTAGCTAGGGTATAAAACTACAATTTCCTCCTAAACGGGTTAATGGCTACTTCCAAAAAAGGAACTTTGCAACAGGGGAGTTAATAAGACTATGCAAGTTCTTTGCAACAATATCTAGGGGTAATAATGTGTACTTGTTTTTTCATGCCTCCCTCGAAGGAAAAAAGAAAATGTAAGCTTAAAATGTTTACCCAAACAAACCGTCTTGTAATTCGATTATTTATTGGATATTGCGATTTTCATATAATATTATTTGTACGTTATCAAATCTATAGAATTCGGTATTTATTATTTTTTTGAAAAGCAAAACTCATACCTCCTGTTGTCGCAAAATATCGCATACGTATACTTAATATCCGTGGATCTCTTCAAAAGGAATTCTAAAACTGATAAATTATATTTTCAATATCATCCATCATGCCAAAGACTATTAAAATCATTTTCTACTTCACCTGCTTCATCAACGACTGCGGAAAATTATTTTAAACAAAGAAGCATAAAGACAAACAAAATATTAAAAATATCAAATTTCATCTTCCCATGGTGACGATGATCTATTAATGCGCTACCTCTTGGCAATAAATCAGCTGTTATTTGGAAGTTGACAGGTAATGTAGTATAAAAATATGCATAATTAGTCAACATGCGTTAATCCAAAATCTTAATATGTAACTAAGATATTTTTAAGGTAATTAAGCTAAAAAAATTGGCGCAAAGATCGATAAGTTCTTCTAAAAGAAGATCGATGTTTATCATTTCCTTAAAATGTGTCCTAAATATTTCTGAGAAAATTTAATGGATTGGAAATCAATGGCAACAACATGCTAATTATATTTGATAGACCAGCAATAATAGATAGAGAATATCAAAAAAATCCATATTATATGTTGAAAATCGCCTTTCAGGACTAACTTTGCTTCCAAATTAAATATATATCCAAAATAAAATTTATCTTCAAAAATTTGTTATCTATGTGAAATAAAATTAGTTTATATAACATCATAGCCAAACGACAAACGTTACTTAAATATTGTATAATACAATAATGTCTGATACTCCCCAATAATAAAAATGTATTGCACAATATAGAATAATACAAATATACGACATTGTACAATATTGGCCATGCATAATATTATGTATTTTAGTAGCAGTTTATAATATCTCATAATATTATATAATATTAAGCAGTGTTATATAATATTTAACAATTTGGCTTGAGCATTGCTCAGTATGGTAGAACCTGTTGTAGTATCAGGCCTGTGTATGCAGTTTTGATAAGATGTGCAACAGAATACATCAGTTTTTTTTTCTGAATAATTTCAACATCAAAGAGGTGCACTTAACGTGTATCGAGTATGTGTTGACGCCATTGGTATGTCCTCATTCAGGTCAATGCTCAACTTTTTTCTGCTAGCGGTTTCTAAAGCTTTGGTGGCAATCTTGACAGTAAGAACGGGCCAGCCCACAATTTTCACTTAACTGAGCTCATTAATCTCATATCAGATATTGAATAAGATTTTTAAATCCCTTTACCGAATCTGATTATAAAAAATAGCATATTTTCCATTTCAGTATGAAGCTTAGCTTAGTGAATTGTCATGGTAATACGGGTTGATCCATTCCAGTTTTGAGCTCTTCATATATCATAGGTACTCCTGGAATGAGAGATGATTGAGTCATATATATTCCTTGGCATTAGATGATTTATAAGCGAGATCTGACCCCTACCAGCATCTGCCATCAAATCGATATGCTTATATAACACATTAAATTCGAAAATATCAATTCGATTTACTTCATTAAAATTTGCATTAACATAGTTCTTTTGGCGACAGAAGTTGATCTTATAAACTCTTCATTTCTGTTGTGAATTACCCTCATTACCCATTCTTAGATATGCTCAGGTAGAAACAGATTGCATTGCGGGCGGAGTGTGCCATTTTCCGGTCATGTGATGTCTAGACATACCCCAATCATCATATAAATTACCTCTCATATCAAAGATTAGTTCGCTACAGAATATATCACGGTACTCAATGATTACATTCATGTGAATAATTAAATTTAGAGATTTTATCTAAAAACTGTATATTTTATCTATTGTTTGGTTGGGAAAATGTGTGTGTAGTTCTGGCACTTCATTAAGTTGCAAATAATAAGACACTCGAAATCAAAGAACTTGAGAATAGCGCGTGTTTTTGAAGATTGCATTATCATCTTTGTAATTTTTTATGATAGCATTATATATATGCGTCTATCTATTCGGCGTCTTCGCATTGTGTTAAGTGAAGGAAGAACAACTGCGAAATTCTAAGTTATTTTCCAAAACATTTTTTGGAAAGCTTAAGCAGCGGCTTTTTTAATCGAAATTTGAGATATTGAGCTACCATAAGGAATTAAATTAATAAATAAAATTATTATATTAAATAAAGAATTAAATTATTATATTAAATATGAATTCTAAATCTTCTTATTAACGTAAATATCATACATGCAAACTCTGGGAATTTTAAAGCTCATTCAAATTAGATTATAAAAAAAAAACCTATTTTTTAAATACAGTTTAATTTCTGAAATTTTATTGTATTCAAACAATAACAATAAAGATGAATCTACATTTAGATACAAATTTTCAGTAAAATGGTGAAACAAGTCTTAAAAATAATCGGCCTTAAATATATGGAAATATCTGAGACAAAGAATAGGAGCTATGATACGTTTATATCAATTTTAATTTCAAGTGTAAGCCATAAATCTAAACCTAGTTTATATTAAGGACATTAGATTAAAAGAATCGTTCCATTCCATGATTGCAAAATAAAAATGTATATAAATAATAATAAAGATTTAAAAAAATTATTCAAATACCTTAAGTGTCTCAAATATCTCTTTTTTTCTAAATATATTACTTAATGCATCTTAAAGAATCTGAAACAAGCAGATTCTATTTATATATATATATATATATATATATATATATATATATATATATATATAAATATAGTTCAGAGAATTGGAATTTTGGGCCTTGAATATGAATATCAATTTTAATTTAAAGCTTAAACCATAAATCTAAACCTAGATTATATCAAGGACATAAGGTTAAAAGAATTGTTTTATTCCGTGATTACTAAATAAAATAAATGTATAGAAAAAATATTTAAAAAAAAAACTTATGCAAAGACTTTGAGTATCTGGAATCTCTCTCTTTTTTTTCTAAATATATTTCTTAATACCTTTTAAAGAATTTGAAACAAGAAGATTCTATCGGAGGTTTCGCAATACATTTTAGGATATTGCAAACAATTTTACAAGTCCCGGGATAAAGATTTAATCTCTCGATTTGATCATTACTGAAAATTTAGTATCGTACTTAATAACTTGATTAATCATTAACTGAACTCAAACCATCTAAATTTATTCTAATTGATTCAAATGGTTTAATCAAACGAATCTGAAATTAATTTATGAAATTTCTTAATTCAAATTAACTATGTTATTTTAAAATAAAAACTTCACGTTTATTGAATATTCATTCAATTTCATTACAAATCTAAGTCTAGGAAGATTTTCCAAAATCGTCAATCACAGTTATTTACTACCAATCATTTTTCCAAAATTAAATGTCGAAAAATCGTTGCCCTAAATCGTTACCTAAAACCATGTCCTAGACAGATAAAACTGGAGACACTAGCCAAGAATACAGCCAAGAAGCACGAATCCAACAGTAGCTCCTTACCCATTCTGCTTGAATAAATAGCCAAGGGGGAATCGTGGCCCAAAGAGCACTCCGCCCTCGAATCCAAATTGGCGAACGTAATTGAATCTGAGAACATAATAGAACCAATGTTTCTGTAATACGATTGAATGACTGCTTGGCTGTGAATAGCGATTAAGATTCTCTGCCTTAAAGCCTTCAGAATCGGCACATAACATTTGGAGTTAATTTATTTCGATAAAATATCATTTCACAGAGCAATGTTTTTCAATTTGAAATTACATGCTCGAATTTTAGCTTAGAATGAATTATATTTCACGCACCAGTGGATTCTTAACTAGTTCAGTCGTAGTTTGAACATCAATATTTATTCTAGTAAGAATCCTGAACTGATTTGGGGGATTTTGAAACTTTATTGAGGGCACTGATTGTAAGGAAATAGTTTTATGCTACGAAATATTCCTGAAGGAAATTTTGGATTTCTTAAGGTCAAAAGGACATGAACTTGTATAAGATGTTAAAATTATTATTTTTTTCATTCCGCATCGAACATGATTCTCGGTCGTTATAGAAATATAGTAAATGCCCTGTGTACGGACGCATTGTTCGTATCTAATATGATATTGCATATCTGTCATTTTACGGTATATTGATACTTCATATTTAAGAACTTATCGGTAACAGTTCCTTGTGACACTTATTCACTAATACTGTGATACTAATATTTAGACATTTCCAATATATATTTCAATGAATTAAAAGAGAAAAAAAATCAAATGACATCAAATCAATGTTGTACCATTACATTATTTTGCGAGTGCCTACCTCGTTCGCTCCTTCTCATGCACTCTCAGTCATTCATATTTTAATCACCTTAAAGATAGTGTTACTCTTTTACATTATCTCACGTTTTGCTAATAAAGCAAAACGAAGTACTTTCTGAGACTCAACGTAGTTTTGAGTCTTAAACATAAGTCGCAAAAGCGTATTTTTCGAGTAATGTTTATCACTGGATAAAATAACTCGAAAACGTTTTAAAATTTAATGCATAAACTTAACATTATATTAGCATATATCTGTGAAATTCTGGAAGAAATTCATTCGGAGGAAATCTTTCAGTCCGATTGCCGAAGTATAATTGAACATAAATTCAAAACATAAAGAATTAGATAAATAAAATTTGGTGTACAGATTTAGCATTTAAAATATAGTTTCTTATCAAATTTTGAAATAAATTTGTCAAAGGGATTATCGTCTGTAAATCTGTGCTCACGATTGATTGGATACTTAATAACTGAAAAAGGCGAGGATTTAAATAAATGAAATTTGTATGTGACCCTGTAATTGCAATTATGATTTCTTTGTCGAATTTGAGTTTTAATTAGCCTGGAAAAGGCATCCAAAATTCATTTCTGGTGCTTGAGTATTAACTGCATTTCAGCGGTTAATCACCAAAAAAAATCATAAACAGAATATTTATAGTAAAAGAAAAACTATATTAACACCAAAATACTATATATAATAGCTAATGTTCGCCAATGACATGCAAGGAATAGTGAACTTAACGAATATTAACATTTTTATGCATGAGCAGAAAGATATCACTTTTATTAGACAATATGTGAGAAAGTTTTAAGGTCACCACTCTAATTAGTGTTCAGTTATTTTACAAGCCTGTTATCTGAGTAAAGATATATCTAATGTTTTCTAAAATCTAATTCAGAAAATAATTATAATAATTGATTAAAGATTATTAAAAACATATTCAAACAACTTGACGCTCGAGCGCGTGCTTTAGCCTCCCTTGAATGAGCAATTATAAATATAACTAAGGTTTTTGAGTTGGCAAGCAGAGAAAAGTTAAAATCGGAAGCTTATATCTGTGGAATCATATTAACGACCTTTTCACTAAATATTTTAATGTGCTTAAGTTGAAAAGCTGCTATATACTAACAATCTAATAAGTTAAAAATTCTTAAAATATCTTTATATGTCTTTGATTTAATTCTTTAATATTTGTTTCAAAACTAGATATTTGAACACCTTTTGTATATGCCCTCGGGATTTCAATTAAAGATCCTTACTGATTCAATTTCAATTTTTTTAAGGAAGTAATCCTAGCTTTCTGGGCACTGAATATACGATTTTGGAAAATTTATAAAGATATAAAAGAGATTTGCGTGTAAAAATTTTAGAAATAATCTAGGAATATTTCCAATCTAGAAAATTCACAATTATTTTCCGATGCCTATTATTTTCTGTGAACCTTGTCATGGACTGTAGAAAATGGTAATTACTAATGAAGGCATTACTGACAAATATTTATATTTGGAAAAATGTACAATAGATTTTGTTGCAGAAAATTTAGGATGGTATAAGGAGAAATTAGCTTCATAAAGTACAAAAAAACTGTATTTGACAGAAATATTTTTATTAAAATTATTAAAGAAATTGGTAACTGTTGTATCTACATTAATCTTAATAAATTATTAGTAATTTCATCTTTTTACTATTAGTAGTTTCATTTTGTTTGCAATTGATTAATAAATAGACTACAATCTGACAGACTAATTGATTGATTAAAATTATGCTTGTTGTAATATATAGTAATAAAGCTGTTTTAGTTTTAATTCTCAGTCAAATATCATACTCTCTTCAAAATTCCACCTCATATTAATGAAAGAACTTTTTTTAAAGCGATGAAACAAGATTCAGCCCACCTTCGATGAGTCCATGACATAGTCCAGTCTCCCCGCTATTCTAAACACAAGATATTATCAATGTTTAAATTATTTTAACCCATAGCCCCGCATTAAAAAAAAATTAACATTAGTTAATCTAAATAAATTGTATTTTTCTAAGATACTTATTTTGGTAAAGACTATAAGAGTGATATTTCTTACAGGCGTTTGATCAAACATTTGCTAACGGGTTTGAACGAATAATTTTCTAAAAGATTTTTTAACTTGTTGATTACAGTAGATACATTTAGATACTATGTGATCCTCACAATAAAAGTTTAGCAACTAAAAGGAACTAGACGAAATCTAAAGATATTTCTAGACAAGCTGGAAGGCAAAGGTACATTCCTTTACATTTACATTACATTAATTTGTTGATGTTAAAAACAATCAAAATTAGAGCTTGAAAATAACTTTTAAGCCTCTAATTTCTAAGAAATTGCAACTATCGGAAAACTTTAAATGCAAAAGTTGTTTGTCTTATTAAGGTGCTAATTTGGCTAACTGGATTTATTTTTCTATCTTCAAGATTAAGAAAATTATAGCGAATTGAAAATTGCCTCCCTCCACCATACCCACTCCCTTTGCGCTAGATAGGTCCTTTATGAACTCGTCCGAGATTTTTACATTTCTAATAACATACGCCAAGCCAATTAAAATCCAAATAAAATTACTCTGGTTTTCCGGTTTACAAGAAAACATGACCAAAGCGTTACACACGCACACACATACACATATATATAATATATAAATTTAGAATGAGGGATGATTTGGGGCTGTAGGGACCATGATCGGTAAAGAATTGATAAATCTTCCAGGAGTCTTGTCATGAGAACCCTTGCAATAGATAGTCTCCCTATAAGAATTTAACTAAAATTCTGCTGAGGCGAATGAAGATCTTAAAGAATACAGAATAATAATAATAAAAAAAGTTGCAAGACATCGTTGTTCTGAGAAATCTTTTCTTAAAAAAGGTTGAAACTTCTGGAAAAATTTTACACCTCGGTTTTTTTTTTTTTTCCCTCTTTTTTTCTTTCTTATCAGATAGTTGAGGCAAACGAGTAAGAGAGAAAGACAAGTAAAAAAACGAAAATAAATAAACCTCAGCCCAACCAAGAACTAGAAGCGATCAATACCTTTTCGGAAACGGGTCCAAACTTTTAAGCAAACGAGCTTATGGTGGAAGGGTGCAGCGAATATCGACAAGAGGAAAATTTTAACTGAAACGTAGCTTCGTTTCCCCCTTTTGGGTCGTAAAAGACTCATCGCTGCCATTATATTAGCCCCCTTTAGTGCAATTTCCGAAATGGCAGAAACTTCGCTTAAATATCGCCCCCGAGAAAGTTGGGAGTTAAAGTGAGTATTCGCAATTTCAACAGATCAGCTGCATTCTTTAAATTCTGAATGCTCAGGATCTTTCTAATTGAACTATTTTGGGGTTCAGCAGGGTGTAGTAGACTGAGATAAACGAATGTGTTTTAAAAAGCTAAGAATTCTATTTTATTCCCCATTAGCTCAAGTTACACTTTCTCATGTTGCATTTAGCAGAAATTTGCTGATTTTACAAATTAAATCTCGATAAGAATGATCCATGAATAAAAAGATTTTTATGATCTTGTCATAATGTATTTCGTATTGTTAAATATAATATGAATAAGAAAATGAACTAAACTTAAAAATATTTTCTGATTGTTTATAAAATGTCCACGTTAATATATTATTATCTGTTGGACTCAAAGGAAATCTATTAATTTAAAGTTTTTATTTATCATGTTATAATACGTTCAGGGTATTCTGTTTTTTTTTTTTTTTTTTTTTTTTTTTTTTACAAACATTTTAAAATGTCATTTGAAACGCGTTCATTATTTTATTGATCTATGGTAAAAAATTAAAATTTAAAAATTGATCGTATTTTTAGGGTCTTGATTTATAATTCATTTTTATATGCGGAATCTAGGAATCTTCCTGATGTTGATGTCAAAGATAAGCAAATAGTGATAGATAAATTAAAAAATAATTACTAGCGAATGAAAAGAGTACTAAATGTAGTCGTATAGTCATAAAAAAAATAATTAATAGTAGCAAAAATACTTTCAAGTATACTTTTATCAGTATACAAAAAAATATGCCTTTATTTAATTTTTAATTTTTTTAATTTTTCATTTATTGTTATAAATATTGTGCTATTTAGAATTCAATTCTGATATTATAGCCACATTTGGTTTGAACTACTGATTTGGGGACAAAATTTAATTAAATCAATTGATCAACTGATAACCATATATAAAAGTAATAAAATAGTTATTATGATCAAGAAATGATTGAGTATTCAAAATCTGAAAACTGTTGCACAAGAGAAATTGATTTTAAAATGTTTATAAAATTCTCTTTTTAGAAATAAAACAAATAGAATAATGGGGCGTAATATGTAAATTAAGACTTGAATGTAATATTTCAACAAAAAAAAATATGAAATGTGAATATGCATAGCCATTTCAGTATCTCCATGTTCTAAAAATAATTCTTTTATAATCTTTGGAACTCAAACTTCACTTGAATTTCTCTGACATACGAGCTTTTAATTTACTACAATGAATCTAATAAATACTGAAACCAAAAATTTTTTCCATCAAAAATTCAAAAACTGTATAAGTTCAAAAGATATTCCTATGGTCTCACAATCTTGCTTGAATTTGCTACATTGCCTAGTTAATGGATCTTTCTTTCAGCTTCATATTGTCTTAACAACAATCCTCATACGTTTCCAAAATTAAAAAAAAATATATCTTTTTACTGAATTACGCCTAAATTTTCATCATTTTTAAAACAACAAATTCATTATTTTTCCTAAATTTTTGAAAATTTGTTGTTAAGGGGCCAAATGAGAAGGAAAAGGCCTGCTTCTTTGTACTCGCACCTGCTTTTTACTACATTTCTAAAGCCATTGGTAAAATGATAAATTTTTCTTCTAGTTTATTTAAAATATGTCTAATAAAAAATCTGAAAGCATTGTCTGTACATACACCAAAATTAAAAAAAAAATACTGTTCAATTATGAAGAAGAATATTATATTAAATGAAATGTTATGACATTTTATTGATATTATAACGATAAGATTAACAAAATGCCGTTTTTCAGTAGTGTAAAAAATAATTTTGTGATCTTTTCCTAATATTTGAAATTATTTTATTCGATACATTGATTTTAAAATGAATGTCTATGAAATCTTTTGTTTAAAAAAATATTAGATTTGAAAAACTGAAATAGCGTTATTTTGTTTTGAAGAAAATTTTTCTGACCTTTAAATGTATTAAATATTTTGAATTTCAAAATACTTAGCTTTTAAAAAATTTATATGTAATATTATTTTTATGTTTTGAGATCGCTTTAAATTTGGTGTTATTATTGAAATGTGTTTTTATTTAAAAAATATTTTTAAAATGCAAGTAAATCAATTTCAAGCTGATATAATTTTAATAATTACTGTTTCGAAAATATCTATAAATAAATTATTGGTATGATTATTGAGAAATACTGCTTATTTAAATCTGCCTCTAAAAAAAGAGATTTACTAAATTAGTTCCAAAAAATATTGTTATCCTAAAAAAAATATTTTCTTAAAATAAAAATAGTTTTCTTTGCAAGATTTCATTCTAAAACTACGTAAATTTAAAAGATATTCCCATAGTTTCATTTTTTCACCCTTTCAGCATTCCTATTCTGTTCTCGCTGTTGTTGAATAAAAATCGAGCTCCTTAAGTAACATCATAAAGAATAAAAATTAATGTTATATATACGATTTGTGAATCTACATTAAAAAAAGAGATAGAACATAAATGAACATGGCAAACTACATATTAATTTGCATGTCAGAAAAACAAATCAACGCGGATTGCAAAAGGAATTTTAGCAATGCTTAGCTAAAGGATTTGAAGAAGACAATATCATTTTACTTAATTGTCTTACACTATCTGCAGAAAATGTTATAATTCTTTTTCCAGGTTGCATTAATATAATACCCAGACTCGCAAATTAATGTTTTCCTTGCCAAGTTTATTTACGTTATATTTCCCCTTAATATTAATTTACCATAGTCCATTGAATTGCATTATTTTGCAGATTTGTTTTGTATGTATTTTATATTTCTTGAACCTTTTATGCTTTTAAGCACTTTTCTTCTTTATTCCCTTTTACCTTCGATATTAATTTCATATATATATATATAACATAGTTATAGATAAAGGACGAAAAGAAGCTAAATCTGGAATTTAATTCAATGTATTGTTACGAAATTTCCGGGGTTCGTTTGGATAGTGGGGGTTATATGGTGTAAAGAACACTCAATCAGCAGGCGGCAGTAGAAAATAAAACAACGACGTTTATTTACACGAAGGCACAAAGGACAGCATAAAGACGATAACTATATACAGCACAGAAGACGATTATCTTCAGCCGAGACGTGCAGCATACAACAATATACACAGCAGCTCTACTTCGTCGCTGCTCCGCTAGTTTCTGGAAGACGAGTTCTTCGCCGTCGCTTCCGACTACTCTTCGACTCCACTGGTCTACGACTCAATTCACCGTCACTGCCCGGCAGTTGCAGCTTCTTTTATAGGTCTCAGGAGGCAGGGCTAGAAGCCTCTCAACCAATCAGGAACGTTCAAGGCGCATCTCCGTTCCTACTGGACGGATCGGGAAAATTCTCAATGTTTCGGGTATAATCTATTTTGGCACCAAAGTCGCCAAATTCGTCGCCAAATGGTCGCCAAGCTCTGGGACCTCTTATGGAACCAGCTATGCTGGGAAGCCGCATCACAGGTTCGTAACAGTATATTTCCACGTTAGGGAATGACTTGTAAGCGGGGAGAACCAACGAAACGCGTCTGCTTACATCGAGACACAAAGAAAAAAAAAACGTGAGAAGTTTTTCCCTTAGTGGTTTTATTAAGAAATTCTTATAGCGTTTTTTTTTTTTTTTTTTTTTTTTTACACTTGTTAATTCAGGAAAACAAAACATAGGTATCATTAGATGTTATGCCGTAAGTGTTAATGATTTTTATCCCTTCGCTTGTAACGTGAGAACTATACTGTACTATTTCTCTCTCTCTCTCATATATATATACACATTATTTTATGTGAAGTAGGATGCAATTTTGAAGACAGTGAAAAGACTTTCGATTTCGTGACGTCGTTTTATTTCATTTTGGAGAAGCAGGCATATGTACAAGCGATGAGCACACACACAACACAGAACGACACAGAGAGGAATTTAGGAAAAAGCACTTGAACATTTTATCCCTGGTCTTATATAACCTAAGATTTTGATAGGCAAAATATTTCTTCATAGTGCTAATATACAATGAGATTTCGGTAGGGATTTTCGTTACACGCGCCGACGAGGTAAGGGAAAACACAGGGATCTTTTAAAAAGAATGTGTTTACTGGGCATTTTTCTATCCCTTCTCTCACAGCGTGGGAATGTGAGGTTTTTACCCGATTCAGCAATTTTACAAAGCTATTCTTGAATTAATTAAGTAGAGAAAGTGGAATTGGATCACGAAATAAGAGAATATTTTTAGAATGAAGTTACTATGGGCAAAATTAAGATAAAATCTTGGAAATTAGATTAAAATATCATTACATATATATGTAGGCTACACTTGCAGGGAAAAAAATTTTGTAGTACAATATCCAAAATCTGCCCTCTATTAGTATTAAAACCACTCTTAGCTTACAGCATTCTGTTACCTTGATCTCTCCTTGATCATAATTAGCTTTCTGAATTTTCACAGCTTTAGTCACCATTCACTGTTAATTTACGAAATACGAAAGAATTACAAATACATTTTATTTCTGAAGAAGTTTTAAAACTCACAACTCATGCTGACATGTCGGCAGTGAATAATTTGTTTAAACTTAAATGTAAAATTAGAAAATATTTATTTTTAGATGCAAAATTTCATGAACACATATTGTTTTATAACGTAATGATTGCTTCTTGCAATTCAAACGGAAGGAATAACGTTTAACTAGAAGATTCGTTTCCCAAATAGTGACGCAATAAAAAACCGATTTCAGTCAGAAGATTTTAAATTAGAAAAGAAAAAAAAAACTTTAACAAATATTTCTGAGACATATATTTGTCTAGTTAAACTTGGCATATATTTACTATCCCTGAAATGTATTAGTTAACATTTATTTAAAATCTCTCAATTGCTTGAATGGTATTGAATTCCGTTGAATAATATATCAGTGTTCTTGATTCGTATATTTAAACGCCCACCTTTAAAGTACATTTATTTTTAATTTAATGCAAAATAAGAATTATTTTAAGATAAAATATTTCGTGTATTTACATTTCATAATACAATGATAAAAATTGCCATTTAAATCTTTATTCTCATTAATTAGCAATTTAAGTCTTCTGTAATTAACAGGAAATTTAAAAATTCAGAATTTATAACTCTTTTTAAAATTAGGAACTCTAACTTCATTTTTAATCGATTTCTTAGGAATCATAGATTAATTATGTGTGAAAATCTAAACTAACTTACTTCTAGACTTATACTAGAATAAAATTTTCTACTTTGCGTTGCAATGCTTTATTCGACTAATTAAAAATTAAAGCATGAATTAGCATTATTTTTGCTTTAGAAATTATCTTAAAAACAATTAGAAAACATAATTTCATAGCAGACGATTTTAAATTGGAAAAGAAAACTGTTCTAAGAGATATTACTTCAAAAAAATTATATAGCTACATTTTGACATATCTTTTTATCGGCCAAATATCATAGTTGGCATTTGTAAAACTTTCTTAGCTGTTGAAATATTTTTTTTTTTTTTAAATATATATGGACTGTACTATTTTGATTATTAAGATTGGCGTGTTCCTCAGAATTTTGTTGGGGGGGTGGAAAATTTCATACTTCATTTTTATGCATCAACCGGAATATTTATTATTTAATTTGAAATTAAAGCATGAATTAACATTATTTTTCATAATGGAAAGACAATTACAAACAATGATTTCATATCAGACAATTTTAAATTGAAAAAAAAAGTTTTATAGGAAATATTACTTTAAAAAATTATATAACTACAGTTTGATATTATTGACGAAACTTTCTTATAGTTGGAATAATGTAATATTTTTAAATAATATATGGACTGTACTAGTTTGTTTATTAAGACGACGTATTTCTCATAATTTTGTTGGAGAGGGCGGGGAAAAAGTACTTTAGTTTTATATATCGAGCGAAATATTTTTCATAAAAATGAAGCATTGTCGAAAATATACAATAGAAAAAAGGCAGATTTTGAAACAGTGAAGATTATTTTACGCGCCTATCAAACATTTTTAGTGCTTAAAAACATAATTCTTGCGTAGAAGAGACTTTACAAAAGTCGATTTCAGTAGAAAGAAAGTCCTCGATAATAGCTTCTTCTGCAATTCAAAAAAGCATGAGATTTTCTGGGAAAGGACTTATTCTTCGTGAACTTCGGGGAATACCAAGCTGAAAAATAATATTTAATCTTCTTAAAATATTTTGAAATCGTCTGGAACGAAATAGACAATATCAAGATGGCGTTCTGGAAGAGGAACTCTGGAACTCAGGCCTACGGAATATTAGAGAGATAGCTAGGAAAATGAAGTGATTTAAGTGTCAAGCCCAGGATCTTGCATAATATATGTTGAACGAGAATTCTCGATAAAATTTAATGGAAGTGATATTTTCAGGTGACAATGCTCCTTTAGTCGTTGTTTTCGCTGGAAAACGATTTCGATGCCCGATAACCTATAAAATGAGGGTGAAATCTTTTCAGAATCGATATAAGCTATAAAATTTTACTGTTATACTTTTTTACATTGTCTTTATGGTTACTTTACGTCGTAAAATGATACAAAAAGCGTCGTAATGGATGTCGTTTTTTGATATATAATAAAAATGCTGTTTTTGTTTATATATTATTTTTTCTCTGCATGGTAAATAAAAATGTTATGATGTATAGTTCGTTGCCACCGTTATTCATCACATTTTCTTCTGGTTTTTGAAAGTTCGTGAAAAATGGTTTATTGAATGACAAGTTGAGCATAGTGAAGCTTTTAAAAAATATTCAATATCAATATTTAAAAATACTTAAATCAATGTAATATTAATATTTTTATTGAATCAGGTATATCCCAGCACATGTGCCTTATACACTTTGTTTAGGAAAGGGTTTCCTTAAATTGACTGAAGCCTAGATATGGCCTTTATCTTAATGTATTATTTAATTAAATATATAGACCATAAAATAGGAAACTAAATAACTAAAAACTATAGACCATAAAATAAGGTTCCAATACCGTAAATGTGATTTGCTGATCTATTTTTTATAAGAAAGTGACTGCAATTAAATGTCAACTCTTTTTTTTAGACATTTTTAGTTATTAAAAATCCTTTGCAATTATTAACCCTTTTCGTGGCAAGATTGCTTTTTTGAAGAAAAGCAAAAAAAAAAAAAAATGTATATAGGTAGCTATTTATTTTGTATTGTATGCCTCATTTTGTATAGTATACCATACATACAACTTTATAAAAATTATTTTATAGTGGTAGTATATTTTTATAAAGTTGTATGTATGGTATACTATACAAAATGAACATAAGGGTTAATAGCATTTAAACTATTTTATAATAAATAAAAAGCCACAGTAAATATATTTTTACTTGTCTTTCAAGGGAATGATGTAAATTGAAGATAAATGAATATTTGTGTATAAATGAAATTTTCATGAAGGATTTTGATAATTAATAATTACATTCTTTTATTCCAAATTCATTTAAAGACAAGTTTCAAATTTCTTTTAATATAGTAGTAAACTATTACTGATATATTACAAGACTATCAATAATTATTTTATTATTATTTCATTTTAATGCTTAATTTTGAATTCGCAAATAATGGTTTGAAATTCCTTAAAAACTATTACAAATCGCCCTTTTTAAAAACATTTTTACTTTGTGTTAGAATCTACATAAATAAAAGATAATTTTCTGAAAAGATATCAATGAAATTAAAAATTTCAATCTATTAATATATTTCTCTAACTTAGAAAAAAGCTAGGGAAACTAATCAACTCTGAAAAAAATTACTAACCAATTCTGAAGTATGGGTAAACGTTTCTTGGGCAACCTTCTATTAACTCTGTAATTCATCCAAGTTTCTGCAGTTGTTTATAATAGATTTGAAAAGAATCGGCCAACCAGATTTCAAGAAGGCGTGGCGTACTTATTATCATCCGATCTCAAGACTGATTGGAAGGAGATAACAAGTAATTCAACTACGAGTGGTCAAACCAGATTTAAAGAGCAATGGGCGTTCAAATAGCTATATGAATGGCTATAAGGCTTCGGTTATATGATAACTACTACTGGCTACTCAGACACTAGGTTTGAGAAAGCCGTTATCGCGACGGCTTTGGACCAAAAAGCTCTATAAATCTCAAAGGGCAAGCAGAGTTTCGATAGAATATTGACTCTCTTCATAATTTGAAAGAAAAAAAATAATAATATAATTTATATCTTTTTATTATAAAAATTTTGCAATAGGATTATTTATTTTTAACTAAGGCATTCGGATTTCTTTTTAAACATTATTTTATTTCCATTTGGTTTTAAAATTGACTTAAAACATATTGATGAACAGCAGCAGGTAGTGAACTAATAATTTGCTGTAGAGTGTTTGTTTATAAAAATTATTGATTGAGATTGTTACCTTTAAAATTAAAAATAATTTAATGATTTTTATAATTAAATTACTTACTTTTTATTTATTAAATTTTTAAATTATCGAAAGAAAATTTTACCACTAATTTTAGTTTTAAAACTATCGTTTACATCGTATTCATGTTTAAATTTAGTTTTTCTTATCTAAGATTTCTGATTAAATTAAGAATTTTGTTGCTATATTTGTTGAATTAGGTAATTATGAAAATAAAACGAAATAATGATGATAAATGTCAATTAGGATAATATAAATCAATAAAATATATAAAGAATATAATGCAGAATTTTTTAATCATTAATAAAGAAGAAAACGCACATATTGACAATAATTGAAATTAGAGCAATTTCAAGTAAATCGTGGATGTTAAAGAGCATTTGTTTTCATAGCGATTATAAAATATCTACAAAAAAAAAAAAAAAAACGGATTTTTGTACACGGTGTATCTATTCTACTCATGTAATAATCGATTCTACTCATATAATATAATAAATTTTATTCTCTTTTAAAGAAACTATAATAACTAGAACTAGAACAACTATAATAACTAATAACTAGAACACTCTGAAAATATAATTCATATAAGATATGATTCAATTTTAGCTCAAATCTTCTTTGAGAATACATTTGGAAGATAATAAATATATACGTAAAAAATTATGTATGGTATTTTTTTCACAAAGACAATTTAATGCGTAACGAATTGGTTATCTTGAGATAAAGAATTATTAATGTGAAAGGTTTTATTTTTTATGGTTAAATATAGTAAGATTTTCCGCTTCCAGATTTTGATAACTCACATATTACCATATTTTAATGTTCTTGTTATTCCATATTTAAATCTCATGCATCCTGCATGGCAAGGATATAAGAATTGATTTTATTCCCAGAAAACTGGAATTGTTTTTATATTTCTCTAGTATTAAGTGAGGAATAAGGATAGAATTTCTAGTTAAATAAAGTGACGGAAAGAAAATTGGAGAAAGGAGAATTATTGGAACGGTATCGACGAATTCCTCAATTGTTTGCTTCATGTTCTAATTATTTCTTTTGATAACTAATTAGAAAAGGTGAATTTATCATCAGAATTTATCACAGGTTAATTTATCATTAGGAGAAAGATTCATCTTTTGAAGCTTTTAATAGTTCTTTCTTAAATCATAACCATAAATCACACCACCGATACCAAAGACAAAAATGAGACTGAGAGAAAATGGCCAAAGTTTATATGAATTCGAAAAAGGGATTTTATCAAAATATAGCTAAACAAATATTTGCTTTAGATACACGACTTTAAGGCCTAATGCAGCTTAACATCGAACTGCTAGTTACAAAAAGTAAAACTTAAGAAGCATGCCAAGCCAGATACCCACACAATTCAGAAATTAAAGTGATTTTTTTAGGTACTAATTAAAGTTTAGTAATTTAAATAATTAATTTCCTTTTTGTAACTAATTTTTTAATTTACATTTATCATATAAATATGCACTTATTCTCATAAAAAGTCTTATAGTTGCCTGTTTGCAATTTCGGCTTTAAGAACAAAAGCTCACTAGCTCGAGACCAAGTTCCAGTAAATACCTGCTTTATATGCCGTCCTGCCGCATATATATATATTTGCAAATCTGGAGTAATGAGTGGTTATTAAAATATTGTCTTCGTAATCTGATTACAATGCAGAAGAACAAGGTCCTATCCTAAATTGTAGTGTAATTTCAGAATGTAACTAAATAAATAACATTTTTGTTTTCGAAATAGAGTAATATTTTGAAAGGGAAAATTTTAGAATTTAGAAGTTCAATTATAATCGATAGAATGCGGTGTTTTTGATTTTGGAAACGAACTCTCAATTTTATCCAATGTTTTGATGGGATAGTATAGTTTTGGCGACCATCTTTTTTTCATATTGAACGTTTTCAAAAAAAAAAAAAAAAAAAATAACTACACAAATCATTAACTCATTATTATATTTGAAGATGGTCACAAAATTAACGAGATACATGTAGAAATGCATATGCACAAAGAATGCAACTTTACGTGGTCAAATTAACACTGTTTTATTTCAACAAAAAGGGCGTTTAAATTTCATCTACAACAGAAAGAGAACATTCACATCAAATAGTTTCGTCTAGAGATTTTTACTCAAGTGACTATGTCACTGATTGTTTATCAAAATCGGTCTACCCACATTCTGTAGACCTAGCATTTATAAGCATTTTCTATAAGATAATATATTTCCACTTCTGATCACCTCATAAGCACTCTCCATAAGATATCCACTTCTGATCACCTCATAAGCACTCTCCATAAGATATCCACTTCTGATCACCTCATAAGCACTCTCCATAAGATATCCACTTCTGACCACCGATACCACTTCTGATTCTGGACAATATCGTCGAGTAGATAAACCGTGTATTAACTAAAATCAAATGTAACGCTTGCTAATCTCAAGTCGAGACTTTATTCAAGAAACAAACCTTACATCTGTTTTTATCCAAAAGACGAAAGGGTTCTAATCTTCCAGACTTAGAAGGATACGGAAATTATAAGAATGTTCTAGAACAAACGAGAAATAAAAGTGAGATACGAAATTTGCGAAATGTCGCTTTCAGTTCATAGTATCCAATCACTGAGCCATTCAGTCTGTCCAAATTAGAGCAAGTTTCGTTACGATATTTTCATATATTGATTCATTTGAACTTTCAATCTTTCACTGTTAATATTATTCATGAATAAGATATTAACAGGGAAAAAGCTGAGTGTTTTGAAAAAGTTATCTTTAATGTATAGATAATGTTTTATTTGTTCTTTCTTTACTCAGATACAAATACTCAACTTTATCCATGAAATTTATCACAGAAAGTATCTGGTAGCATGAATAGGAAATTCCATATTTGTATCTTATATAAAAAATAATATATTTAGTCGCCTATATTTCATAATGTGCTATGCCAACTTCAAACTTCACTAGAAACAATACATCATCAGATAAATTATTTCGAATACAAAGAGGTCACAAAACCAGATCTGAAATACGTGATAAGAAATTGCAGCAAATTCCTATTTCCGCCTGTTATTTGATAATTCATTCATTCCTGTCATATTGACACGCTGTTTTCATTGAAGTCGAATGCATAAAATAGATTTATTCATTAAAACAAAAGCTGCTCTTGTATAAATGAGGTTTATTTTCAGTTGAATGTGCAACATAACAATGCTTCGCGTATCTCATTCGAGAATTAATATACATAACAGGGAATTGTCTAATTCTATTCATCCGTTGCAAAATTCATAAAGGCTTGTATCCCTCTGTACAATAGTAAATATCTGTTTCTCTTTAAACGTCGGATACAGTGTCAGAGTTCCTTTTAATCACTTCTGCGTTTATTCCCGCCGCTTCAGCTATTACCTCAGCAAAAGGAAGCTGTACTTTTGCGGCTGAGCATTCTGAAACTTAATTTAACGGCACCATCAGAACAATTGGATCCTTTCCCTCAAAGGCTTCATGCTTGAGATAGATCCAGGCTCTTCAGGGATTTGCGTCATATAAGCTGTCACGACTCCAAATCCACTGAAATATTTCATTGTCCTTATGACAGAATGCATTTGCAGATTAATTACATAGGACGGAAATCGCAGATCGGTAGAGGATCCTACTAATGAAAACTCATAAATTATGTTCGCTCTCTTTGCTTTAGAACTATTTGTCCTTATCAAAACTTAAAAGAGGCGGTACGGTTGGGATGTTGGGGGAAGAGATCAGAATGGAGATGTCCGTTTGTGTGCTTAGTTTCCAACTTAATTATGACATTTGGAGAGTGGTTATTTGCATTTAGGTTATAAGCTATTGCTTTTTTTTGTGGTTTCGTGGATACGATTTTATTAAGTAGATCCAAATGCCGTTGGTATTCATTATTTGTTAATCCTTGGGTTACTGCTGCAGTTTTCCCATTTTCAGCAGATTACGCGTTGATCCCTGGTTTACAACTTCCCTTAAGAATTTTTGTTGCATTAAGAAGAAGAGCTTAGATTGTGAAAGGGGATGCATTTAAGAATATGCTTCGTTTCTGAAGCATTTTAAATATAGTAAATAATGTACTATATAATGATTAATACTGTACTTCATAATAATACTGTTCTGCAACTTACTAATACCTCAATATAACTGTAAGGCAGTATTAATCATGTATTGTATACTATACTGATATTGAACCAAGCAATTTAAATAATTATACTGTACTGTATACGGTTAAATATACTAAATATTATATATATTACAGCTTTTGCGTGAATACATTTCTTATTCCAAAAAAATTATTATTGCGGATTTGATGTTCTTTAATTACTACTGATCAACAAAAAAGAATCCCCATACCTTTCTGCTGAACAAAGTTCGAACCAAAGTGTCCGGGATAGAGCTTGCCTACACTAAAAATATCTAATAACTTCTATACTGATCACATGACAAAAGCAGTAAGGACGTTTTCTTTAACATTTTAACATTTTTCATGCAGATTATTAAAATACAAGCACTCCTTTTGGAGTTCTAACCGACAACTAGGTAATTCCAAAAAAACCAATATAATAATGATCCCTTCTGGCACCACTAAACCGGAAATGAACAAATGCATCATATAAAAAATAAAAGCAAATAAAAAAAAGGAATTACAGGAAACTACGAAAAAAAATCAAGTTTGTTCGTTTCCCGTTGCAACAATCATATACAGACCAAATTATTATACTGTTTATGGATGGAATCATTTTAACATTCGAATTTTTAAATTAATTTGGACTTAAGCTTCCACGTTAAAAAAATTTAAATAAATGAACCAAAATTTATCTATATTTCACTATACCGGTAAAATCTTCATAATACTTTATCTATTAATAGTTAAGAAAATATAGACATAAACACGAAATATGTTTTCAAATTAAATGAAAAAAAAATCCAAAAAATCAGTTTTCATCACTCAGAAAAATAAAATAATCCAGATATGGAATTTTGCAAATTTTAATTCATAACGTATGTATTGGTAAAAATAGGCACATTTTTTAATTGAGTATTTACTGATTTAATTGACTACCTAAATTCTTTTTAAATAATACAGTTTGTATTTCGGTGATTTCAAATCCTTCAGAAATTCCTTTTGTTTCTTACATTTTTAAAGTTTTATTGGGTAATTTGATTAATTTTCATTATATTGCGTCTATTAATAATTCAGTTCTTACATTTCTTCTCTGTTTTTTTTCGCATACCCTAAGACCGTATTAAACTGGGCAACTGTCAGGGAAACCTTATTGAATTTAGATTTGTTAACGCAAACCGTGTCCAAGTATATAATATATCAATTAACTGCAATGAATGAATGAAATAACAGATCACTTAAAATTTTCGAAATAATTTTGGGAGATGCAGACAGAGTTTTCTCTGTAAAATAGTTATCCATGAAATTGTTTAGTAAATAGTTTACAAGCTCATTACTCCATCAGATAATTGGGTTATATAGAATATGAATTTATCCAGACTAATGCGTTGAATGCATGCTTTCTGAAGCATCTTACTGCTTTCCTTTTAATAATTGACATGTCTAATACATGTCTGTTCTAAATAAGTATTTGTGTAGAGACATATCAGACTGAGAATCTTTATAAGATAAATTAATCAGCCCTGTTTGATTGAGCGTCTACGATGACACTCCTGCACATTGATTTGTAACTCTCTATATAGCTCTTAAGTTTTCTGAAATACAGGAACTCTTTCTGAACTTTCAGAAGTATTGTCACTCTTGTAATGGTATATAGAGTTGAAACATAATTCGGTTTAAACTTTTAATCGATTTTTATCAATTTCTTAGTTTTATGTCATGAATTACATGACAAAGATTTGTATGTCATTTACTTATATATCCATTTTTTACTCATTTACTGATGTACTAGAAAACTAAAATTTTAATACAGTTGTAATTTTTAGCATGATCCTACCAAAATTTTAATATTTATGGAACTTTAATATCAATTAAGTGACTTATTTTAATTGACTATTTTAATCAAATACTGATTTTAAATAATAAGTGCTTTTTGGTTGCGATTTTAGAAAATAATGAATAAGAATTTTAGATAAGAATTATAATAATGAATTCTGAATTTGCAAATTTTTATTCAAAAGAAAATAATTACTAGCAGAATTAAGAATGACAAAAAATTCACTTTTATCTCTGATTCATAAAGGTGGAAATAATATATAATATATATTTATTAAAAATCTGTAAGTAAAAATTAAATTCGACCTAGTGTGAGATATTAAAATATCAGTGGCTCGAAAATCAAATCGCAATATAAAGAATATCAGGATAAGGCGCAACACTTATTTCAAATTATAAATGTAATAATATATGTAATATTATTGAAAAGAGAAATGTATGGTTTATTAGTGCTGACTATCTTCTTAAAATCTTTTAGGGATTTTGATTTTTCACTTTTTATTTTTCTTTCCACATTTAAATTTCACAAAACAAATTTTTATGTAATAGGATTAGCGAAAAACATTTTCTATCCCCTTAATTTTTTTTTATTGGATAAATATATTTTCGAAGAATTTTAATGAATCAAATAAACGATGTTAAAAATACAAAGCGTGATTTATTTTTATGAAAAGTGTTTACATTCGACCTACAATATGCACCATAAATTCGCGCAAACTTTGAAAATTTATAATAGATGAAGTGATGTTTGGTAAAATTTTAGTTTGGGAGAATTAGAACAGAATTAAAAAAATATTTTTTTAAATCTCATATTACAGATGAATATTAAAATTATTATATATTCTATTAAATAATACATAATATTTCTTCGATTAAAATATTTACATGAAACTAGCGGACTTATTTCTTGCAACTTTTGTCTACACACTAATGAGTGTACTTTTGTCTTACACACTGCGAATAATAACTATGCTAGAGCCTGTTAATGCGCGATCTTTGATTTTTATGACAATTAATCGTTATGATGTGGTTATTATACTAGCGACAGATTATCGAAGAACTCTGGAGCATTTTTCCAAACGATTGAAAGAAAAATTTTACATACGACTGCAAATGTATTCATAAAATTCGCATACCAAATTTTATATATTTTAATCATTGCATTTTCTGATTATCGCTTTTGCATGCTTGCTTTAGTTAAGACCTACAGAAGTGAAACATTTTACAGATTTAGTTTCAAATTGATAGGCATATACTAATTAGATGTTAATTCTGTGAACTAAATTTTATGCTACAAGCTCTCTTAGTTGGTTATTGCCAAGTAAGTAGTATTGTATTCGGATAGCATGGCAATCAGATTTTATCTGAATGGATTTTGTTCAAAATGTGATAGAGATCTCCATATTTGGTTTGAAGATCATATACCAAATTTAATCAGTTTAGCTCAAAGTGGCTTTTTAGTTATCGTGTTCAAGCCAGATAGAAAAAAGAGACACAATTTTCAAAACGCGTTTTCCGGATTCAGAGAGGTCTTAAATGTGTCGCCAAAATCTCGTTCGAAATTATGTCAAAACTTCGTTTGGTCATATTCTCTCATATAAGTTGATATATGAATAAGTGAAAAAAGGGGCAACCTTGTAAAATCATATAAAGGAAAACCACACTGAAAATCCATCAAATGCAGATATCTTCATTCACAAAAAGAAAAACCGGCGTCCTGGCATAGGGGTAGCGCGTCTTCCCCGTGACCTGGGCATCCTGGGTTCGAGTCCCGGTTCGGGCATGGTTGTTCTTCCTGTTCTATTTGTGAGATGTGTGAATGTGCCCTCCCTGTAAAAAGGGGTTGTGCAAGCGAATGTGATGCGTGAGTGGCTAAGACGTACTCTTGGCCCTAGTTGGCGCTACTAAAACAAGAGACGCTCCCTTGGCTTAAAATCACTGACTTCGTCAGCGAGCTTGTCCATGGCAAGTGCCATTATAAACAACAACAACAAAAAGTGAAATAATTCAATTATTCTCATTAGTGTTGAATTTTCTTTGCTTTCATTTCAAGATGACAGAATTGGAAAACATTTAACAAAAACTGAAACCATAATTTAACGATATCGGACGCGTTGGTTGTATTATATTTCAATACTTTAAATCATAAAAAGTAAAAACATCTCGACATTAAAATTTGAATTTATTTAGAACATTTCTTATCAAGATTTCATGCTTTTAGTATATCCAGATTTGCAGAAAAAAGGTTCCAATTAAAACAAAATATTTTTCCTTTTTAGTCCATTGTTAATTGAGTATCGTTTTTTTTTTGTGTGTGTGTGTGTGTTTTATTTAAAATTATACAAGAATAAACGATGGCTTTAACTGTTAGACTCATAATGAGATTCAGGATATTATGTACATAAAAAAACAAAGCAGACATTTATTATTTACGGATTTAAACTTTATATGCAATGGATGACATTTCTAAAAACTTCTTTCTTAATGTTAAAATAAATATTCCAGAAGCTAATAGATTTGTTAGAACGTCATATTATATTAATAAAATCATATGTATTCACCATAACGAAGGATCAAAAGATTAAATGCATAAAAATACTTTTAAATTATGAATTATTTTTTAAAAAATTACATTATGAGAAACTTGGATAAACATCTGGTTTCAAAAAGATATTTTTGAAAAATATTTGCATTTAAAATAATATGGGAATGGGAAATTTTAATTAAATGTTTCTTTCAACGTACTTGATTACCTTATTAAGAAATATTATTTTTCATGAGCGAATGATAGACATTCAGTTCAATAAAAATAAATTTTGTATTTATAAATTTTTGAATTATATGAACACATATAAATGTTTAATATTTATATTAATACGGAAGCATTTTTTTAAAAATTTCTTTTAGAAAATCATAAGCAAACAAGCTTAAGATCTTTCTCAAAAAAAATCCTGAAATGAATTTCAGAATCCAAGAAAGTTTATGCAACTGTCAGCGTTATTATTTTAAACAATTATTTTAATTATAAAAAAAAACATGATTGCACTCTTAGTAATGATAGTCGAAATATATTATAGAAGAATTATATATATTTTAAAATAATAAGTTGTTTTCGTTTTCAGTCCAACAGCATAAATATATTTGAGAGTAACTCATCTGTTTTTAAAGAGTTTTGATTGTGAATATTTAATAATGAGTGCGAATCTTTAGTTTGAATTCAAATGTAAGAATCGAAGATTTATTCTTTATTTTAGAAAGAAAAATATTGTTTTTGAGATAAGTTTTGATTGAAAAGCGAATGAATCTTTCATAATTTTCAAATTACTGCTCTTGTAATGATGATTCGTCTAGCAAAATGAATTTAGATGATTTCCATTTCATAACAGCAATAAAAAATGGGTAATTAATAAAATACCCATTATGATAAATATGGACACATGGACTTTTGGTGCTCTTATAAAAATATTAGTAATGATTAATCCGGTGATTGAAAAAAGAAAATCCCCAAAAATATTTCACTAATCAGTAATTATTTAATGAAATAAAAAATTATTACATTTAATCAAGTGAACCAAAATATGGTTCTTAAAATCTGTTTAAATTAATTTAAAATGCTATTAATCGACGATAAAATGATATGAAAATGACAATAATTACATTATAAATTCTTTTTAATTTAATGTTGCAATTGATGTAATATATAATCTTAACAAGTAATATTATCTGCTATAATTTTCAAAAATTTTCAAAAGAAAGAAGCAAAGAATGAATTCTTCATAATTAATGAAAAAAAAACCCTTTTTTTTAAATATTGATATATTATGTGCGTTTGATACTCATTCTAAATGCTAAAAAAACCTTTCCATATTTATGATTACTTACGAAAACTTCCTTTTTTTTCTTTCTCTAGTAAAATCATAGATGTTTATTAGATGACGATATAATAGGATGATCAATATTTCTTTTTATATGAAAATACTGTAATCACTGATTAAAATTTTGTTTTCCTTTAAGAATGGTATAAATTTGTGCCAGTAGAACTGTCTTGTCATTGCATGTGAAAGGAGACATAGATACAGAGTAATCAATTTTGTATACAACTGGCACAGATATTGAAAAGCATTTCCTTAAAGGCATTAAAGATGCCGTAGAGGTCAAATATTCTTCCACTTGATGAGGGCTGAAATAGATACTAACTCTTACACTAAAGACACACCTTTACCTTTATATAAGACATATATAAGATATATATATATATATAATAACAGATATAAGATAAGATAACATATATAATATATAATAATAATATATAAGACAAAGTACTTTTAGTGCAGTGCAGTGTAGATGAATGATGTCTTAAGCGCAGTACTAATGGTGCCAGAAAATCTTAACACTGAAGGATATGATGCTGCAAATTAAGTTCTTTGCCAAATACTTAAAAGTTTTAAAATGTATGAATTTTTTTTGTTGTGGACGCACATTTGGAGGAATATAGAGAATTGTGAGGAGATTTTTCTGAAAATAGTGGCCTACTTTTCGTAAAACAAGACAGGTGAAGGAGAAGGAAGATCTGAGATTGACCGGTTTGCGGTTGATGACCAACCGTCCCAAACAAGACGACAGTTCAGACAATTCGCCAGTGACATAGATGAATCGTGTAATAGGCAGCAATCGGCCACAACAAATCCTGTCTTTACAGCATCGTTCAGTGGTGCCGGTGCGGGCAGCTGCACGCAAGAAGTGGAGTAGAATTTTTTCTACTGATAGAGTGTTGATGAAGTTAGTAGCAGAAGAATTTACTATGCAAAAGAGCTATTGAGTATATTATATTGCTAAATCACTAGCCTTAAATTCACATAATCTTTACAATATTTAGTGAAGATATTGAGATATCAATCCATTTTCAAAAAAGATTTACACATGCTGCAGAAATAGAATCTTCCTTCTCTTTGTAAAAGTTGATATAAATGGTTTAATGGTGTGTCATTTATTCAGTTGCACTGTAGATGTCTTTGATGTTTTGTTTTTAAAGAAAAATCCAACGGTGTTCTTTGTTTGTAAATGTCACAAAAGAAGAATATATATAAATATAGACCATGATAAAAAGGAAATGATATAGATACTACATCGGTTTGTTTTTAATGTTATATGGATGGTATAGAAGTAGAAATATGAATTATACTAAGATCAAAGATTTTTACGCCAAACAGAACTTTTTTATTTTGTCCTTTTATCACCTAGCAAGTTAAAGACTTAAATCCTGCGGCAGGATGATGTTAGTAATTCCAGATCTGCTCACTTGTAAAAATATTAATACTGGTAAAGGGAAAAAGAAACTTGGATTCCGTATCTCAAAAACAAAACCACTTTCTTGTCTTTTTCCTACTACTTAATGCAGTTATCCCTGAAAATTTATTTAATTCGTAGTCTGTATCCTTCCTTTGATAGCCACCAAAAATTTCACTTTTAGAATAGAAAACAGATAATTCGGACAAAGGCTTCTAATATGATTTTTTCTATTAATACTGTAATTCTTGTAAGAGCATGAAAAGGAAAAGACAACTATTTTGACATTTTGATAAATAGCAGATACATTTAATGAATTATTATTCTGAATATTCATGCAAGAATTCAGAAAATATAAAAATGCAATTTTTGATCATTTTATCTATTTTTGTTTTTTGTCTGGTTTTTAAATACAAATGGCTCCCGTCTCACTGTGTCTTATTAGTGTCATTAGGCTTAATGCTTTAAATGGAAAAATAATGCATTTATTTGACTTAAAGTGAAAGGGTAATATCAAAAGAGAAACATAAAATTTCTTTCCATATAATTTGAATTTCAAATAATACAAGGATGAACGATTTCTCAAATATATTACTCATACGGAATAAATTGTATTCCATATAACGAACAATTATGTTTAGAAAATTCAAGCGTGAAATTTCTTTCCCTAATTTTATTTAATGATGCGGATAAGAGCGACAACCGAGATTCGAAAGTAATCATGCGAAAAAATATCAAAAATACTTTTTGATTCCGACTCGTCACTTATCAGTTGTTTTTTGTGTCTTTGTATGCGTGATTCATTTTTTTTCCTTCATTTTTTTTTTTTTTTTTTTTTTTTTGTATCGCAACGACTTTTCTGTCAACTTTTTTCAAACTTCAGCATTTGAGTTCTGTCGGGATGGAAGAAAAAAAAATTTAAAAGAAAGAGAGAAAAAAAAAAGTGTGAGAGAGAGACTTGGTTTAAAATTAACTTACAAAAAAATGAAAGAAAAGATATTTCTTTTTGCTTTGTTTTCCTTCGTTTGTTTCGAAAAGTTATTTTAACGATTGTAATTCACTTTTGGGACAATTTTTGATTTCTCATACAACAATATTTCTCATTTCTTTGAGTCGTACATCGATAAAGTACATTTATGACCGCATCTTTTCTTATTTTCGAGACAGAAGAAAAGAATTATAAAATATTTCTTTGCTGAAAAGAATATAAAGGGAAGAAGAAATGAATGATGCAACTTTTTATATTACTTCGCATTTTTTGAGTTTGATGAGTTTCTCCGGATTTTTTTTCAATCTAATGCATTAAAAAAATGTGCTTCATTTAAAATGTGAGTTGTACATTGGTGTAAGACTTAGAAGCATAGTTCGAGAAAGTAAAGAAGAATTTGGTATTGTTTCTTTTCAGGTATTTTTTTTCCCTTGAAGATGTTTCGAATAAAAGAATTCAATTATATAAAAAAAATTAATACATTTCTTTTTATTGCTTTCTCATATATGAAGTAATGATTGTAATTTCGGCCTTCGTCAAAAAAAATTCGAATTCACATTTCGCATTTTCCTGAGTTCAAAAAACTTATTTTTGTCTTATATATGTCTCTTCCTGAGCTAAATACCTCTAAAACAATTTGAACTAGACAAATGAAATTTGGTATATTAACGTAAGACTAAACTTGCTGAATTTTATCGAAATTTGAATGAAAATCATTCGCAGGAAGCTTATCTTGCTATTATAGTACAACTCGATGCCAATTAAATATCTACAAAATGAGAAAAAACAAACATACAAACTAGAAAGGTAAAATGTACCACAAAGATTTAGTATCTAAACAGTATATACTTGTCAAATTTTGAATCAAATCTGTCAAAGGTTTGGTTGTTGGTCTGTGCTTTTGCCTGCACGTAAATGCAATAACATAAATTATTGGAACTTGGTATGTGATTTTATAACCACAACTATAGTTTTTTTTGTTACATTTTGATTTCAATTGGTCGAAAAATGAGTCCACAGTATATATTCTCACGATAGATTCAGTAAAAATAATAGATTCACACCTAAGATCTATATTTCGTAACTATTATGCTGCCAGTGTAATGCAGGGAGCTCGTGACATATTTCAAGGTTTACAATTTTATGTCGGGAAAAGAGGATAAGCCATTAATTAGTGGGTATGCGAGGAAGTTCCGGAGAGACACTTTTAGCTGGATATTCATATAATAAAAAAGTTTCTTTTGAAAAATAAACTAAGTAATAAGCAAAAGTATGACGCTAATTAATAAGTTTATTTTGGTATATTTTTTTAGTTAGCAAATATAGTTTCCTGTATAAATTTTAAATTTAAAAAAAAGCCATTTGTAAAATATTATCGCTGAAAATATGCAATATTTTTTGGGGAATTAAATTGTAATGTTATGGTAAAAGCTTATTTAACCCTAAAAGTATTTACATCAAAGGATCGTATCTATTCATTATCATCATTATACCAAGATTTTTAAGGCGCATATTTGATCAAATAGGAATTAAGTAATTCGCATATAAGCGTATTCAATTTAAATCAAGAATAGATTCCATCTACTGTGCTGAAACGTGTCAAGTCCATTAATTACCTTTACAATTTACGCTTAGTGTTCGCTTGCTTACTTTAAGTAGATTTGGTGATGCTAGTCAAAACATGGTATACATTGTTATTTTCTTGTATTTGAGAAAGTATTATAATCACCAAAAAAATTCGAACTCGAAATATTGTCGAATCTCCATGATCCAGAACTCTCACAGTCCTCGAAAAAATACTTTGATAGCTGGTCAAATGAATTAAATTTAGTATATTGAATTATTATCAAATTTGCTGATTTTTAACAATTGTCTGGCTGCACGAGTACAAGTGAATTCGATACTACAAAACTTAGAAAGGTAGGTAAATAAAATTTGGTACTCAGGTATAGAATCTAAAATATAAGTACTTATTAAATTTTAAGCCAAACCCGTACAATAATGTACCGTCTGTCGATCTGTATTTTCGCATGTTTGTAAATATAATAACTCATTTATGGAACGCCTTACCCTTAACTGGGAAGGTACGGTATGCCAGACCGCTAAAGATGGACTTTCGGTCACCCCTATTTTTTTTAGCTCAATCGAATAGATTGACCCTGTAGCAGCCTGTTTCGTGACTTTCACTAAACGTGCACTTTTTCAGATGGTTTCAGCTGATGCTTTTTAAAATATTTCAGCTATTTCTTACAGCGACATCTGCGAGACCGCATTTCCCATTTAGTGTTCCAGTATTATACAACTTAGTGATCCTCGTTATAAAGCAAAGCTACAGAGACTTTTTAATGAAGTAGAAAGTGGTTTTAGTGATGGGGATAATTGTACAGAAAATTTTATCGATGAAAGTTCTCCTTTAGCTGATTCTGTTGTGGATGTTCAAATATAGTTACTTTTTCTAGTGATGATATATTTTGAAAAAAATTCTAAAATATATTAATATACCAAGAGAAATATCAACAGAATTTATTGGCTGATTTTTTTACTTGCACTTAACCTGTATGTTTAAAATTCCTTCTAAAACCAATGATGCCAATAAAAAAAGGGGTTAAATTTACCCATTATCATTTTTATTTTTATTTTCATATAATCGTTTATTTTTCCCTTATATTGTTTTTTATATACGTTTGTATATTGGAAAAATAAATATGATATAAAAATAATAAGAAATATTTTTTTTCAAGAATAGTATTTGTTGTTACATGTAATGTGAGAAGAAAATGATGTTCCAATGCAATTACTTTTTTCAATGATAATATTATTTTGAAAAAATTCAAAAATATATTTATATATCAAGAAACGTATCTGCAGAATATGATGAGATATTTTATTATTAATACTTTTATTAGAAAGTTTAATTTGAGTGTAAAGAATGCGCGACTTCCTAGACCGCACCTCCCCAGTTAAGTCCTAAATTTCTACCTCCCCAGTAAAGGGTTCAATTTACCAGCTATTTTGGGATTACAGATGTAGTTTTGTGTCAAGTTTTAATGTCAGTTGTCCGGTAAACCAAACCGACATCCAAAATACATATTCTAGCGATAAATTCAGTAACAATTCTAGATTCAAGTCAAATGTCTATATTTCACTACTATCATTTACCAATGCCATGAATGATATTCGTGACTCGTGCCCTCTTCTATGTGGAGAGTATTCCTACAATTTTTTGCAAGGTTAAAATCTTTATTGGAGAATATGCGAGAAAGTTTCGGGTAGACCACCACCTCTGACTGATACTTGGATATTTGATTTTATTATTAATCTATATTTTACCCATTACTGACTTTATAATATTAGGAATTTGAAAAGATATGACACTACTGTTTCAACAATTCCTAGACTCAAAATTAGCATTCGACTCTTCCTGAAACTTTGAGACATGCATGAGAAAACCATGTTCTATATTTGTGCATTATCCGAATGCCTGCGCTTAAACATAATCAAACCTGCCAAAGACAACATGTTTATTGCAGCCAACAATTAATTGCCAGATGATAAACTTGTTTATTGCTGTCAGCGTTTAACCACCAAAGACAACTTGTTCATTGCATTCAATGATTAATTGCTAAAGATGCCATGTTTGACATATCTACGATTTGATTAAGTTCGCCAATGACATTCTGTCCCAATTAAAGATCTCAAATGATGTCCAATTAAGACAAATTGCATGCGGTTAATATACAAATACATCTTTTTTTTATGCTATAAAGAGACTATCACTTTTCTCTTCGGCACCTTGAATTCCTTAATTTAGAATGATAATTTGAATAAAGACGAACATTTTTTACATGACATGCATATGCCTTGTCATCTTTTTCTAAAATTTTTAATTACTCCTTGTGTAATTTTCTTGCGATACAATGGTATTTGTGTAAAATTAATTGGGATCTCTCAACTTTTAAACATCAGGCATCAACTGAGATGTATTTCCCAATAATGAATATGCATCATTTAGCATTAAATTATAGATGGAAAGCTACTGACGTACTATAAGAAATCAAATTTTACTGTATATAAATACTGTCTCCCTATTTCAGGGAAATACTGATTTTTCGAATGAAATACTACAGTTGCTAAAAACAGAATAAGATTATAATTGACTTTCGTGCACTTTCTTAGTTATCTGTCACCTTTAAAATTCACTACTTTCAGCTAGAATCTAGTTTAGAAACATCGGGCACATCAGTTATCATTGCTCCTTCTCATAATCAGTTTCATGATAGTAATTTGTAAATTACAATTAAAAAGGATATATTCAGGTGAGAAACGTTTTTTGTCCTTCCAAAATCTGTTTCTGGTTTAACAAATTGTCTCAAAAGATTATAAAATTTTGAAATGAGAATTTAGCGATTATATAAAGACTAATGTAGTAAGTGTAATGTAACAAAAACAAGAGTTTGAGAGTTCGGCAGATACATCTGGATTACACTGGCTTCCTGAGGTAGCTACTAACAAAACAGAAGTTATTATTGCTCACAACAATAAATAGATATTCTGAGGGGAAAAATTAAAAAAAACTTCGAAAAATCATCTTAACCTGCTTAATGCTTATGACCACGGATATTTTGTTAGATCGCGATTTATGAGTAAAATAAGGTAGAAGCTCTTCGTTAATACAATATATTTAATACCGAAGCAATCCAGGCCTGAACTCTCTTAGAAAATAAATAAAGGAATAATGAACGCAATTAACAAGGACACTTTCATAGATAGAAATATACTGAAAGTACTTTGATAAAGATGGCAAATCACAGAATTCATGTTCGTAGATATGATAACTATAATATAGATATAACTATTCATTTCGTATATATGAATAGTACACTTATTGGAGAATACATGGGAAGTCATAGAAGTTTAAATAAATAGCTAAAAAAATAATTATTCATTATAGAATAAAATATGCATAACAATAATTTTGGACATTCTTTAACAATGTTATGTGATAGTAAATGTACTTCAAAATAATATTGCTTTGGAAACTAAAAATATACTGGGATTAAATCTAGTTATAAAAAATAAATGTTTATCAAATTTTTATTCATGATTTTTTTTCTGTAATATTTAATTTTCAGTATATTTCTGTAGGGCGAAAAAAAAAGCAAGGAAGTTGAAAAAAATTACTTTTTGGAGGATGAATCGATCTTAGCTTTTTTGCAAAAAAGGAAGGAACTATCTACAAAAAAGGAAACATTTTCTCTTCCTGAAGAAAATAACTCATACCTGTATTTTCTTCTGGAAACCTGAATATCAAATTCGGCTGTATATGAGTTAGCTTGGATCATCGGAGTAAAATGGAACTAGCTAAGAAAAAATATAATGCTATTCCGTTGCCCGAATTTCGTTGCGTCTGCTTTGGAATTGCCCTCATTTATTTATCTTTTTTTCCCTAGTAAGATTCGGTTGTTATAAAGATATCACGTGAAAGATGTTTCCAATGTTTTATAGTTTCGGCGAAGCTATTTAAAGAAAGTCTTCAAAATCTTTGCATAAAAGGTGGACTGGTACACATCTTACTTTTTGGGATCAGATGTATACAAAGAAAGAGTATTATGATCTTCAAAAACTTTCAAATTCGGGATTGTACCAAAAAAACTTCATTTCTGAGTTAGAATAACCCTTTTTAGAATTAAGTCCGACTGTCTTCTTGTAGACATATATCATGCCTATTAGGTGCAGGGACATGAAATGGAATTCCGTGTATGAAGTGGGCATGCATTTTCATTCAAAATAAATAACCCAATTTTGGAATTAAGTTTGTTTATCTTCCTCTCGACAAAAGTCATAACTATTTGATTCAGAAGCATTAAGTGGAATTCTGTACAAGAACAGAGTATTCTGTATTCATCCTTAGTATCTTAGCAAAAAAAATGGCAAATCCTAGACATAATGCGAATTTTTCGAACTTAGCCGTAATTACTGTTCTCTCGAATGTATACCCATTTCCACAAGATTTACCCGAACAGGTTGTAAACTCAGTAATGTCAGACGAGAGAGTGAAGCAACAGTACAAAGCCTCCACCCCCTCTTTAGACATCAAATTCAGTGTAAGCAGCCCCCAGTGTAGAGCGGGAACAATCTGATTACCCAAGAGCGACTCAGACCCGCATTATCCATAATTTTGAGGGTGCGAAGGAAATGCTAATTAAAAGGACAGGAGCTGTGATTCAATTCTTCGTTCTCTCAACATAATCTTATTTTAAAAAAAAATAAAAGTAATGTAAAAATAGTAATATTTTGCTACCCTAAAGCTCCTGATAATCGATTGGAGAATTTAAACCTCTTTTCCCTCGTCATTATGCGACGGCCAATTCAACAAAACAGCTGATCTTGGGGATTAAAGATGGCTGAGATATGGAGCAGGATTCTGTATATGATCGTCCATTTTAAAACCGAAAAACATTATAATTCAATTTGGTAAATGAAATTTGATATGGGCATATATGAACTAAATTGTAAATCTGTAACAAATTTTGTCCAAGCCCTACCGAAGAAACTGTGTCTGCTTGCCATTCATTTACTCGGCATTCACAAAAACATTACGAATTAAGCAGCATTCACACGAGGTCAACTATTGCGTGCAATGGAAGGCCACAGCTACTTCAGGAAGATAACCATAACGAGACAATGGCAAGCGGTTGTCTCATCGGGGCTACTATTTTCCATTGCCCCATTACGGTCACATAATCTTCCTGAAGTATGTGGGGCCTTCCATTGAGCGCAATAGTTGGCCTCGTGTGAACGCTGCTTTAGACAGACTGACGCTAGCGCATGTCCTTATCACAAAATTTGTAACACTGTGTTGACTTTGTGACTGTTACATTAAGTATTTTTAGATTTATTTACCATGTGTATAGGAACGAAATGACATGATAAATGCTGTTAATTACATAAATCAATTTAAATATTTGATCCTTATACTAATTTTAGATCTTTAACTTTTGAATTTAATCAGGCATATCACAAAGACCATTTTTAGCTATATGAGAGAAAATTCACACTATGCTGGATTATAAAAAAGTATAGCATCGAATCCTCACAGATAAATATATCAAAAGAAGAAATGAGAGTTAAATGTTGTGACATATTTAAACTAATTTTGTAACAAATGAATATGCATTAAAATTATCAATTTGGTAATTAAATTTAATCTGAGAAATATAAAGAAAGCCTTTTTTTAATGGAATATTGATATATTTTTGGTTGCAACTATGAAGATATCGGTATTTGGTGGTAAATATTACAAAATACCGATACTTTTTGAAAGTTTGTACTATGTAAATAGAATTGCATTTTATTACAAATTTTTATTCAATTGTATCGTTTGCTTTGACTTGGTTATTTTTCCGTATTAAATGTTATAATTATGGTATAAAGATTATTACCTTCATGTTTATACAAATTACAAGAATTTCAACTTTCTAACAATTCATGGCGGGATGAGAACGTTTGTTATCATGGCTATCCATTGAGTCATCAAATGTAGATCCTGTTTTTATGACTACAACACCGATGCCGCGATTGACGTTGTGAGACATGTTTTGATTAATGAGAAAGAATATGAGAATTATGAGAAAGAACCTTTATATTATACTGCATACTACATTGCTGTTGAATGACGTTGTAAAATTCTCAGTCTTTGAGAAACGACGTTACATATTATATCTTAAAAGCGCTGTCGCATGTGCCCTTAAAAATCGGTCTTGTTTGATTTATAAATCCTAACTACATTGCAAAAGCTGTTTTTTAAAAAGAAATTTTGACATATATGTGTTTTATCAGTATACCTTTGCTGTCTAACTTTACCTTATCATTTTGCTGTCTAATTCATGCTCTCTACATCCTAAATATTTCATTTTTGTTTTTTTAGTAGATGAATGCAAGATAGTTGTTCTTTTTTCTACAAATAGTATTAATAAACACAATAGAATAAAATTACAATAAAAAGCTGCCAAATATTTAAACCTAGTATAGTTTCATCTATCTCTCGGTTAAGGCTTCAAAGCAGACTTGGATATACATGGAACGGATTATACCTTGATTTCACATGGAATAATGAATTTTCCAAAATATGTATCTGTAATTGAAACTGTTTGGATTTCTGTCTGATTGTGGAAAATATTTAAATTATTATGAATTTAATGTTAAACAATTACTTGTTTAAATTTATTCAGTTTCTAGAGAAATAATTACGTATCTATTTCAAAAATGGAAATGATTGCTGCCGTATGCATTTTTTGCACATGCAAAAAATTAAATAACAAATTATTAAATTAAATTTAATTGTTAATTCATTGTTGATACATAAATCGAGAGTGTAGTTTTCGTTTGATAAATATTAAGAGATGGAAAATAAAATAAAATTCCTTATGCTTTCCTTTTAACTCTTGAAATAAAAAAATATTTAAAAAGACTGTGAGTCGTACGTAGAGCGAACACTTTACAGAAAAATTTTAATAGTACCATTTTCATAATTATCTCAATGAATTCTTTGCTTGCCCAGTTGAAGCTTTTTAATAATCAAATCAAAATAATTATCAATGAAGCATACAGCATGTAACATCGGACAGAAGCTCTGTGTCTTGCATTTAAAATAACTTGGCTACCAGAAAATCTCTGTTCGTCTTGTATTGAATTGAAAAAATAATAAAGCACATTGATATCTGATATTTTGTTCAAGAAAGTACAATGGAAGTGAACGTTTTGAAACATTTGACTTCCGGAAAGCAAAAATGGGCTGTTTGCAATAATGTTAATTGAAAAAGACCGTGAAGTAAGCAAGCCGAATCAATACAATCGGCTTTCACATTGAATGTTCATCAATAGAAGATCGTGTTATCAGTTTAATGCTATTGGAAAAGGAATGCCTTTTCTTTATTTTCTTCCCTTTCTTTTTAATTTTTTCTTTGTTGCCGGACAATCAATCCGAATGAATACTTTTAACAGTTAATTAAACTGAGCCTTAAAATTAAAAATCCTAATTTGAGAGGAGGTATTGTAATTCTCAGAAAGTAAGAGAAACCATACTTATCACACGGTCGAATTAATGTAATTCAGTTAGTAGAGTAGGAATTAGTTAACTTTATTGAGTTTCTTTAGAGATATACTATATAGTGTTGACTTAATTTGAAAATTAGAACAATGATGCTGTTAAATCGAATATTCTTTAAATTTCTTTGCCATAAAACTCGGATGTATAGTGACGTTTAAAAGCGATAATGTCTATACAGTCACTGGAAATTTAAAAAGAATAATATATTATTGAATAAAGAATGTCATGTCACATGAAAAAAATTTCCCTCAATTATGTAAAAAGATATTCAGTTATTATAATACCAACATAATTATCGAATCTGAATAGCTCTTACAAATTATTCACTTTTATTGCACTCATTTTTCTTACTTTATATTGTATATTCGGCATGAAAATAGTAAAGGCGATTTCCCTTGGTTTTAATGTCTTGGGCAAAGATTAAAACGAGTGAAAATAAAACTGAAACATTTGGCCTCTTGACTTAAAATATGTGACATCATGTCACATATTTTTTTCTAAGCTATTCAGATAAATTTCTCACTTATTTTGAGCTTCAACAGTATTCTATAATACAAAAGTATTCTATGTATCAATGTACTGTTTCCCATTACTAAAATTGATGAGCACATTACTTTTTTCAAAAACACTTTAAACGCTGTTTTACACTGTTTATTAACACACTTAAACACTGTTTTACACTGTTTATTAACACACTTAAACACTGTTTTACACTGTTTATTAACACACTTAAACACTGTTTTACACTGTTTATTAACACACTTAAACACTGTTTTACACTGTTTATTAACACACTTAAACACTGTTTTACACTGTTTATTAACACACTTTAACACTGTTTATTTAAACTGTCGAACTTAAGTACTTGAGTATATTACGCATGTAAATAATATAGTGTTGTTCTTGAGTTTTGAAAAATGAAATCGTTTCATCTCATTCAGCGCAATATGAACTACTAGCTCAACAATTTTCATGCACATACTAAAAACGTTATATGAATAATATATTTGAAAATTTAGGAGCAATTTGAATGTTGGTTCATATGAATGGATTCTGCATTATCATAGAAAAATTTCAATGGCGATTTAATGTATTTTCATAGAAAATACTATTTTTAAAGATTAATAAAAATACTATAATAAATCTTTTAATGGTTCTTTCTTTCATGGCAACCTTTCGAATTAGAAAAAAAAATGAATTTTACTGTATTTAAATTACATTATTTCTCTCTTACAGAGCACTTAAGGTATAGAAATGAACATATTTATTTTTGCTATTAACTGATAGTACTTAAGAAAATTTTCTAAGGATTTAAAAAACTTATGTTATCTCTTGGAAAAAATTAAACAAGAAGAAAAAAAATAATTTTACTTAGATTAATCGAACTTTGATAGACTCTGAAACGATAAAATGTTTTGAAAAATTGAGGAAATTCTATGCGCCATAGTTATTTCGAGAGGTTGTTGTGCTTTTTTTCTTGCGGTTAAAAACTTTTTCATGCCACTTATATCTCTAGACGATAATAATTAATCTTGTTTTAGATATTTTTTTTCTTCTTTTTTTTGCCATGAAGTCAGTTTCTTAAGATGACATCTTTGCATTTATTAATTGATGTCTTGAGATAAAAAACAGGGGTGTTCTTTTCTTAGGAATATTTTTCTCTTTTTTACCATCTTTTTTTCACTTTTCGATATATACATTTACCACATCATAGCGAGTTTTTTCGACAATTTTTGTGGAGTGTTATTTTTCTCATGCGACTTATGAATATTGAAAGGTGCCAGTAATTAACTTATGAAGCATATAATGCTATAAGAAAAGCAAATAATTCGGTTATTTTTTTTCCTTCAAAGGCATTCACATTAGACTGTGAAGTATTTGAGTATGAAATGGGGCTTAGTTTAAGACTCGCTTTTCTACAAGATGAAAATATTTTGCATATTGTTAAATTAGTGTGATCTTAAGTGGTAGTCATTGCTAAAGTGTTCTTAAAGGATTTCCCATTTTTTTATATCTCTTACATCTAAATAAAGAAATCAATTGAATTTTTTCTTACATCCATATCTAAAAAATTTATATTTCTTTTTGTCTGTTAAGTCACTGAGTATTAGTCTCAGATCAATTTCCTGGAATTTTCATCTGGCTAAATAGGATTACGTAATGCAAATCTGTAAAGCTATGTGCCGTGTAACAATTTTCCTAAAATGTCCCTAAATTTTAATTTTCTAAGATTTCACGATGAAATACAAAGAAGTTATATAAAAATACACATTCATTTTCTTTTATCAAATGAAACTTTGAAGCTATCATATATTCAACGGTAATGTTTTAAAATAATTAACTCTATGCCTAGAAAGAGCTTCTGTCAAATTTTTGAGAATAAATTCATTTTGATTCTAACAGAACTAATATAAACGTATTATTCTTTATTTTTTGAGTGTTTCCTTTTTAAAAAGTCAATATTAAACCGGTATATAAAAGGAATGCAATTTGTTCTGTATAAACTATTTCGTAGGAAATGGTAAAATTTTATAAATTCTATTTATCAATAGTCTCGTAGAAAGTTCGTAATTATGATTTCATTTGTATAGATTTAAACAGACATATCAATAAATTTCAAAAAAAATATTTTGCATATTTGCAAAACACAAAATGTATATGTAAGATTCAGCTAACAAAAACAGGGCTTATTAAACAATATTTATTGTTACTCGAGCTGTTTGTAGATGAGAATGTGAACATTAAATATTTTTAACAATTTAATTAATTCTTTTTAACAATTTAGTTATCAATTTCGTTAATTTACTAGACTTGGCACTCAAATTATATGCAATTTACTACATGCAATCTTGAAATTAAGATAAAACACTTCGTGGTATTTGCTTCGATTCAAATGCTCTTTGATAAGGTTCACAGCTAAGAAGTATTTCCGAGAAATAGTTCTGACGTTGCTCCGATACAGAATATTAAACTGTCTGAATCTAAATCTAATTCAAACCAAAATTATTTGGACTAATATCCAAATATTGGGCCAAAATGAAGCTGAGATATGACCTCATTTTCTTTATATTGGAGAAAGTGAAAAATTGCTTTGCCTCTTTTAATGGTAATATACTTTATCAATCATTATATAATGTCCTTAATATCATTTATAATTACAAAAGTTTGGTATATATTTTCTGAATTCGTGTTATTTGAGTAAATATGCTCTAGCGGAGTAATTGTAACATGGAGTAATTGGGAACTATAACTACAATATACACATGGCCCTAGGAAAATTAAAGCATGTGCCTTTAAGTCACTTTAAGGGGAAAAAAAGAACATTCCCTCCAATTTCTCAAGAAAACATGTAAATAAACTTTTAGAAGTTTCATCTTTCGTTTTTTTACGCTGATTACATGAAGGAGAGTTATTAAGATACTTATTTCTAGAATTATAAAGCGATTCAAAGAAAGCTTTCATTTTCAATTTTTTCCTTTGAAACGAGTTAATGTTCTCATATATCTTTAGCATTTTTCAAGGCGAGGTAAATTGAAAAAAAAAAAGCTTTTAACATAATAAACTTATGATATTTATGTTTAGGTATTGTGTTGAGGTTCCATTATGATATTAATGGTAACCTGATAGAAAGTAATATGAATTCTAGTAATATGGTAGTATTCAATTCTACCAATAAAATTTATTATTTTATGTCAAATTAGCAGCTAATGTTTTTTTTAATCTATGTGTTACTTACTTATATATTACTTTAACATATAAAAAATGGTTAATAATTCAGTGAAATCCGTTTGAAATCAAGTACGTCAAAAAATTACATCAGGGATGAAGAAAATATGATTCCGTTGGTTTTGCCTCTTTGCCGCGACAATAAATGGAGAGTGTAGAAAGGGAGGAAATAACTTATCTGATATTTTAAACAAATTATTACCTTTTTATTCATAACTTTGAAGGCTCATATAAAAGAGTTATTATTCATGCTCTACAAAAATTCATGCTGTTGTTGTTGACGATGAATTGGATATGCGAGTTTTAAAGAGCACCAATATGTCTAAATGAATATTTTTTTGAAAAACATCTTTCTGAAGGTAATGACAAGTTTCCTTTTTTAGGTAGTCAGATGAAAACTATATTCCCAATCAAATTGTTTAAATAGTTTTTTTTCAAATACTTAAAGCATTTTTTTTCCAAATATTTTAATACCAACCAGTTATGAGTTAAGGCAGATTTAATGTTCTACAGGAATTTCAAATAATTTTTTCTGGTTTTAGATTTATCACAATTTTTCACTTTTTTTTTAAAATTTCTGCTTTTAAATTCAAGAAATTTCTTTCTAGTGTGCATGAATATTTATTCATCTCAATTTTTTTAAAGAAAATTTCAGACAAATTTGTAGATGTGATTATTACATATTACTCTAATAAATTATTACGACATAATTAAGTAATTACCACAGTTTAATGGCAATATTCTAAGAAATAAATGTGATTTCGCTGAAGAATAACATTTTGGAGTAAATGAAAACTATCAGTAAAAAGCCTTCTGTTACAACATGCAGTAGTTTCTCCTCATTTCTAATATATTTTCTCTTCAAATATATTTGTTGCTTTGATTAGAAATCGAAAAAAAAAAATTCCCAATTGCTCTATATCTTAAGAGGATAGGCAAAACCTTGGACCAAAGAGGAACGCTGCATTAGAATGAGAATGATTAGTAATTAAATCATTTCGAAAGAAAAAAAAGAACATTGTTTAGTGAGCCCTGTATTGAATTACTAAGCATCAACAAAAATATGAACCTATTTATTATAAATCTGATAATGCCACTTTAAATTAAAAGAAAAGTTTTTTAAAAAATTGCAAAATTCATTTCCAATTACCTTAACTGTTCTTAAGCGTTTTAAATTGATTGTATGCTTTTCAAAGTCTTTTTAAATACTGATATTCTCTTAAATCTTTTCTTCAGCACAAAAGCCTTTGATTTCTATTAAATGGTAGACATATATAAAACATAGCAACTTTTCATTCATATAATGAGCGAAAATATTTTACCAAACTAATGACAAAGACAATTCATTATAATAAATTTGATTAATGTTTAAATAAACACATTTCATCTAAGATGGTTTATAAAAATAATTTTTCGTGCTTCAACCACATATTATGCTACAAATTGTCAAAATTATTTTTTGGATTTTAATTTTCCATTATTAAATTAGAAAGCGAAATTTTCTTCCAAAGTATAATTTTATTGTTTGAAATAGAAAGTAACTCAAAACTCACTAAATTTTGATGTCTGGAATTAAATCGTTATTTATTTATTTGATAATCTATATCAGTGAAGATTGAAAAATAAACAAAATAATAGAAAAAAATCACTTTAAAAGTAATTTTGGGATCACTTGAAAGATAGTAATTGGCGAAACTTGAAAATATTTCTTTCTTAAAAAGTAGATAAACATTTTTTGCCATGACTTTTAAGTCATATTTTTTAGGAATTTTAATTCGAAAAGATTCTTGCAGTTTATCTGCAATAATTTCAAAATACGATTTTGCTTCGCAGAATATTTTTTTCATTCTCTGCCTTCAATATTTTCAAGATTATTTAGAAAATTGTATAGATATTTTTCTTTTAACAATCCAAATTTTGAATTTAAGGACCCTGAAGCCCATAGATCAATGGTTTCCAAATAATCTGGAGAAAAACTCTCGCAGGTGCTTCACATTCTCAATAAAAAATATCCCCTGATAGCGTAAGACTGTCATTTCAAACTATTTGCCTACGGTCCACATTTTCTTTCTCGAAATAAATGGTGACTGATACTAAAATAATTCTCAAGAGCTCCAAAATAAAAGGAATTTTCCTAGTTTCCCAAAGATTTCTGAAGCTCTTGTGGAAAGAATAAAACGTTCAGTCAAACACAATTTTAGTCCCCACGAATTTTTTTCCCTCGCGTCTACCATCCATCGGAAGATGGAAAAGCTGAAATAAACGTAACTTTCACTTCCTGGTCTAGAGTGAAAAAAAAAAAAAAAAAGAAAGAAAGAAAGACACGTTATATTGGGGAGGAAAGAGTATCCAGTGAAAGTAAATATCGGTTAAATATTTATGGTGTTTCTTCTTTTATTTCCTATCTATCAATTCCAAGCTTTGAATCCAACTTTGCAACAGTCTCAAAGGATGCGAGATTTAACTGTCCTGGGATTGACACCCTGTTTTGGAAAGGATGCGGTCAAATTTACACGAAGAACGTTTCCGGTCAGATATCGCTCGCACAGGAAGGAAAGTAAGAAGATTTCAACTTTTCCATTTCGACCGAAAAACAGGGGAAATGGATATTTTTTCTTTTAAAAAATAATAGTCGCAAATGTAAAGTGTTTTCTTATTTTTTTTACTTTAGATACGGAGAATTCTAAAAGCATACATACTTTAAGGTTAAGTGCATTGCAAACACTTGTAGCCTATTTTATATAAGCTAACTCAGACATCAGTAGACGGAAAAAACACGAATTTTATTGACAGGCAGGGTAACGCAGTAATGAATAGAATTAAAAAAAATTATAATTCGTGATCTTTGGAGATAAAGTTACTGTCTATGTAGAGCCACATGTGACCACACTAGATTTGTCTTATTTTTTTCTTACATAACTACAATTTATACATAGCATACTTTCCATTTTAAAATATTAAATAACGCTGCAGTTTGTAGAATTATATAATGAAAGAAATGTTAAATCTGTAATGTAATTATTATTCTTTGTCTGACAGCTATGTTCCATAATAGACGATGAAACATTGAGCACCATCAAGCTGTTCCTCCACTCGAAATCTTTTGATATATAAAGCCTCACTCCACTAAATTCTGATCCAAAACACCAAATGCAGCTGATATAGTGATCATTATATAATGAATAAAAGATGCTTTGAGGCCTTTAAATTTTTTTTGTTCCTTGTCCAACAGTTATGTTCTGCGAATGGTGAAGGACGCTACGATTATTCTCTAGATATTGATCCACATGATGGGTATTATGGTGTATAAAGCATGACTCAACTAAATTCTAATCCAAAGCACCAAATATCTCCGCAACTGGTAAAGTGGTTTATTATATAAGGACCGAAATGTTGTTAATGTTATTTTTTTCTTTTCTGACAGCCTATTCTGAAGAATGGACAATGATGCTTTGAGCATCCTCAAACTGTTTTTTTTACACAAAATCATATGATGTATGAAGAATAATTCTACTAAATTATCTTCCAAAATTTATGCAAATGATACCATAGCTTGTATAATGAAAAATGTTCGTTTTTGTTTAACAGCTTTGTTCTCTGAACAGAAGAGGACATTCTGGGCATCTTCTAGTTGTTACTCAAAGCAAAGTATGAGAAATATCATTCATCCAAATGACATTTTAGAATGGCAATCATACTGCCAAAAAAATTCTGGTGTCTTATTTAAAATAATCAAGGTACATTTCCCTCAAATTTGACAAATTTTTGTAAACAAATGACATTTTAGGTTTTTCTAACTTATGCCTCGTGCTGTAATTTCTTTTTTCGCTTTGAAATGATATTTCCATTTATGTTTCTCTTGCAAGGTTATAACAGAGAAAAAAATTGACAAAAATTAAACAATATAAGTGAACAGCACTTTCGGACAATACGTAATGCAAAGAAAAGAAAATTATCCATATTTATGAAGAAACTCTTAATATGATATTCTTTGGATGTAATCATTTACATACAAATTGTTTTAATATTATACTTCTGTAGACTAAAATTGAAATATCAAACAAGTAAACTTTATCATTTCTACCATATAATATGCAAATTAAATTTCTAAGTTAAAGATGTTTTAGAGAGTGTCAAAGACATAGGAAGTATACGTCTTATATCATAATAAAGCGATGTTAAGTTTGGAATGCTTTATCTCATATAGCATTAGGATTTTTAATTAAGGAAAATTGTAATATATAATTAATATTATCGCAAATAAAGTTTGAGTGTATACTAAACAATCAACAAATAAAATGAGTTTTCACAAAAAATAAATACTTTTTGATAAATTTGCCTTTTTCATAAGTATATTTTCACTTCTGCTAATAGAAAATATTTACTAAATATTTTCTATTAGCATACCAGACGAATGCAAAACATTTATTTGTAAGCTTATGATATATAGTAATATGCTAATAATGTTTGGATAAACACATGTACTACATAATACGCAAACTTACGCTGTCTGGGTAAACATTTGTGATATATAGAATGCCAGTTCGGTATGAATAAGCATTATAAAAAGTGAAAAATACCAGAACTTTCCATAGTAAAAAAAAAAAAAAAAACTATTTGAAGAAATAAACTTTTAAAAATAGAACTAATGTAATGTGAAATATGAATTTCAATCCCTGAAAATATAAAGATTAAAAAAGGATAAAAAGAAAACGCAAACAAATATTAATGTGAAAATAAATAGAATAAATGAATTAATAACTCTAAGAACGTTTCGACTTTTTACTTACTATTTTTAGGAAACATGAATACTTAGTTTTTAAAGAAAAAATATGTATCTGAAATAAACTTTTGTTCTTATTTATTAAGAAGCAGGGATCGGGAAATAAAAGATGCATATTTCAAATACTTATAGTACATTACAAGGAAATTATTAGAGAGACAGAGAGAGAGAGTTGAATTATAACATTTGAATAGAGTAGTTTGAAGATTTTATGTAAATATAACTGCAATAAATTAGCCGAATTTTTAAAAAAACCGTTCTCTGATGTTTATATTATAAGAAATCGTGCATTTCTTTGAAAAGAACCTAAAATTGTTTGCCAAGAATGCTTTATTTAAAACGATAGAAAATGTTCTAAACGAAACATTGAAACTCAAGTTTTTAAAATTTTTTAAGGTTGGAACTATATTTTAGTTTTGCACATTTTTAATTTTTTAAATTAATTTTTTTCTAGTAGTTGTCGAATGTTTATTGGACAAGAAAATAATGTTTCAAAATTATATTCTGTTGATTCGTAACATTACATTTGAAATTTATACTGATCAGTAGAGTTATTATTATTAACAAATTATTAACTCGAATTATTATTGATAAATTTATCAACCAAATGCTGTATACTTTTCTCGCAAATGATCCAATGCTTGTTCTTTGTCTTTATTTAGGCTTCAGCTAATTACCACACAACGGAATGATTAATATTCTATTTTAAAGAGTACTTAATATATATTTAATCATTGCAGAGTTGTTACTAATTATTAACGCGAATTATTACTGATGAATTTCTCTACCAAAAGCTTAAAGGAAATGTTTCTCATAAATGATTCCAGTTCTTTGCCTTCATTTAAGCTTTAACTAATTATTAAATAAACGACTGATGAATAATCTACTTTAAGGAGTTCTTAATATATTTTTAAGTCTTTGTATAACTCCTGTTATTTAAGTTATTTCTGTTGTAATTATTATAGGAAAAATTCAAATTATACTACAGAGTAAGATTTAAAATAACTGGTTCTTGTTTTGATAATCTAAATGTTACAAGTTATAAAAATTTGAAATTATCTTATATTCAACATAAAGAAATAAAACAAAGTTGCGTTTGGCTAACAATGCAACTGAATATCCTAATGTGGCGACCATCATCTGTAATAGTAGATGTCGTATTCTTGTAACCGGAATCCTACGTTGCGAGTCCATCCGGGACATTTACACTTCACCACCAATCAAAAGAAGGGAATCTGAACCACTTCCGAGTGCTCAATAGATCCTCGAGTTATCTGAAGGGGCAGCTTTTAAAGTAATCCATGGAAGAGTCATTCTTTGCAGTATTATGACGACAGAACTCGCTTCCTTGATTTTCCGTGCCGTTTTGTTCGGTGGTGTCTTTTATTATTTTTATTTTCATCGATTCACTACTGCTGACACTGGAGTTCCTTTCTTGGGAATAATGGCTTAGTCGCGCTGCTTTCTGAATTTTGACTTAGTTTCTGGAGTAGTCAAAAGCAAAACTGATCCGGCGACAAAAGATTTGTTCCGAGTCTCTTCACAAATATAGAAACCTTGTTGAAGGTTGGAAGGATTCTAAAATTATTTTATGCTGTTAAAGTCACGTTTTAAGTAAAAAGGAAGGTTTTTAACAGGGAATAACATAACTTTATAACTACTTTATTCTGAAACTTGTATTTTACTTTGAAAAGCTGAAACAATTTGAATGTCTGCTTACTTAAAATAGATATTTAAGTGTTTTCTTGGAAAAAAAGTAAGAACTCTTCAAGTTCGGAAGATATGTGATGTGATACATATAATGTATATAATATTTAACAATTTTGTTTAAATCGCTGGAAGTGTTCTGCCTTCATTTTCTTTTGTTTATTAATTCATAGAATAGCAGTTTGAATTCATTTTGAGTAGTACCGAATACATTTGTTTTTCGCCAATTCAATCCAAAACTTGAGAGTTCTTTGATTTAGGTTTCAAAGCAATATACCAAATTTCATTGATGTAACTTCTTGAGTTTTTTTGGTTTCAGAACTCTGATACACACGAATAGACCGATGGAAATCTAATCTTCCTTTTGGAAAATCTATTTAAAATTTGACGTTGATGTACAGTTTAAATAATGGAATCTATTTGCGTTATATCGCATGAATGCATTGACAAACCGATGTATTTTAATCTAAATTGCGCAGATAAATATAATTTTAAAAATATTTTTAATGTAAGCGGTGCACTATCCTTGTAATTGATTATTGAAAACTGCTATGTGCAAAGACAAACAAAAGCTCAAAAATGGTATTTTTCAAGCACTGAGAAGTCTGAAACGTGGAGATTCATCAGAATATTGAGAACGAAATTTTTGATGATTATTTTTTATCCTTTTATTCAAAGAAATAGAAGAATGATAAAGTTGTTTGTTGTTAAATGTCGATTATAAGATAGGAATTTTTCGGATTCGGGATTTGAATTTATTTATAGAGGATTTGCCTGTCGGTGACCTCATGTATTAAAGTAATTTTGATATTTTGATTGATTGCTTTAGACATTCAACCAATATTCAAAATTACAATGCTTTTTCCTTCCAAAAAGCCCTAATGTAGTCTCATAACGGAGTATCAACCTAATAATAAATAAACTAGCACAGTACACCATTTGGAGTTGATGAGGTTAAGTAAATAAAATAATGAACCAACCAAGGAAAATTAAGGCATAATAATAGAATCAATAAAAACTTTGAAGCATTGGAAAATTTATTATAAAAACTTCCATTTTCTCAATTTTTTCAAACATCATTGAAGTACATCACTATTATACGCAATATAGCCTTTAATATTATTAGTTTACTGGTTTGAAAGAAAACTATAAAAAAATTACAGTGAATCTAGTGTAAACTATTATTAATAAAAATATTTCTTGTTATTTTATACTAAGCAAGTATCTTGTAAGATTCAAGATTAAAGTTTTTTTAAAAAAAAAAAAACTTCAGTTTTAATTAAATGACGACGACTGGGGAATTTCAATTTCAAAAAATAAAAATCCTAATATGAAATGGAATTATTTTATTCACTTTTAGATGTGTAAAAATATATTACATTTTTTTTTCTATGTAGTAAGCAAGAGGAATTTACTGTCATGCTGTAGAAAATATCATATCTCACAATATAATTACATAAACCTTCCTTCCTGTACCTTCAAATTTATCTATACCTTTTTCACTACTATTTTGCTGAGCATATTTAAAAAGGATTCTTTTTCTTTCTTAAGGTTATGCATCGTTTTAAAAACATGCAAAACACTGAATAAATAATATTTAAAGTAGTATTTCTGTCAGTTAAGTCCATTTTACTAAACGAAAAATTTACAAATTCCCGTTTACATCCTTGTTTTTATCACTGCTTTTTGCATCTTGAACATCCATTATCCCTTACTCCAATTACTGGCATATATTTTACTAATTTTTTATTCTTTTTTCGAACTAAGATAATCTATTACTTGTAATTTCTTACAACGTTGTAGAGTGACATTATATATGCGATATTGTATTAAATGTGGATGATATTTTTAAAACTATAGGTCATATGAATTTGAAAAGTAGGTTACTCTTTATTTTGAAAATAAAAACTCGTTTTTAAGGGGAAGTATTGCATTTTTAAAATTCTATATTCTAAAATAAAATTAATTTTCTTTTGCAACTTTTTATCAATTTGTTTTTAAAATAATACTATTAATTAAATCAATAAATAAAACATTTATTTAATAAAATGCTAAATATATAAAAAATAAAAATATAGTTTGTAAACATTATTTATTAAGTTATAATTATTATTTTCATTTCTTTATGTCTCCGTCTTTGCCAATTTGAAATTAGTTTCTAATGAAACTGGATAAATATGTCTATTTCACTAATTAAAACAGAAATTACTGGCAAATATTTTAAGAATTCTTTTATTCTTTTTCAAATAAAGGTAATATATTACTCTTTATTTCTTACGACGTACTGATTAAAGTGACTTTATATGTTCCTTTAGCTTTCAACTGAATTGGTAATTTTACATGCTTTTTATATAAATATTTCTAGTATAAAATTTTCCATTCCCTTCCCTAGAAACTGTTCAAAATTTGTTAATTGCTTTGGGCCGACATTTCAAAACCGATATTTTCTGGTACTCACGACTGAAAATGTATCATTCTAACAGCGAGAAATGTCGCAGAGATGTCTTTAAATGATATAATTCACAAACTGGTTTCCTCTGGCGCCATATCTCGAATAGCTTGAATTTCGTTATCTGGCTAAAATCCGTGAAAGCTATTATAAAAATTTCTAAGAAATTGTAAATGGCTGCTTTAGTTTATTCTGACTGTCATTTGCATTTTTAAATTAGTGTGTCTCTTTAAAAGCAAATTATTTCCCTGCTGCCATAAATCTCGTTAGAGAAAATTGACATTTTCTTTTGACTATAAAACTAAAATACGTCTTACGGAAGAAAAGAATTGCATGATTTTATGTTGAAAATTGAAGCTGATAAATCTTTGAATTTGTCAGCTTCAGAATCTAATATCTTGAAGGTAAACGATTTTTTTAATGAAATTTCTGATAATATGGTAAGTTCTTAGCTGCAATGGCGAAATTAAGTTATGATTGGCTTAGAACTTTGGCTGAGTTTATCCACAGTTTAGGAGTTTTAATTTGAATGTTTGTGATTAGAAGATCAATTTCATATAATATTTTTTCTAGCTTTTTTGACAACAATAATAAAAATTAATTTTATAATTTTTTTGTATTAACGGAATTAATATTTTATACTTTAAAAAATGATTGAAATTTTTCGTGATTAAGTCTTATGAGAAGATAGTTATAGAATTAATACATATTAATAGAGATTAAAATTAAAAACTGACTGTTATGCTATGGAGAGCACCAGGACTTGCCAGAATGTAAAAAGCAAGAGCAATTTAATAAGAAAATAATTCAAGAATAAAAAATTTTTTATGATGCATGTTTAATATTTATCTTAGCTTAATGTCATGGAATACTGAGTGTTTTTTTTTAATAATGAATTTTCTTCCTGCAATCTAAACTTGATTAAAATTAATTATTATACAAAAATTAAAATGATTAATAATTTAAACAATTACACCATAGCAGTTATGACTACGTTTTCATTATAATAAAAGTCGATACATATTTCATAAATCAGGGATCATATTAATTATTAACATCCATAATCATATAATGGCTCAGTGAAATCTGTAACGAAGGGCGGAATTAAAATTAACCCCGCCCCTTTGATCTGCATCATCATCGGATGAGTAAACCCCAACTTCTATTTAGACATGAAACATTTCAACCCATAGTTGATAATTTGGCTGTCATATTAACTTAGAAATAATGATACTTGCCAATGTCTCTCGCGTACACATTATATAAATTACATTACAAATAAGCCTAAAATAAATATCCTATTTTTAAAATCCTTCTCATGAAAAGAGAAACATATAATATATGTAGATTATTAAAATATATATATATATATTTTAGTCTAGAGTTTCTTTTTTCACACAAGGTTTTAAATTCTAGGAACTTTTTAACAGAGAATTTAAATGTTTAATGAAACATTTGTCTCCAAAAATTTGTATCAGATATTTACAAGCTATTTTTTTGACAATCTGCTAGTTTCTGAAAACCTTTCACAACTTCATTAATTAGCTAAGCAAAGAGTTGAAACAAATGCAACTTGAACAATGTTCAATAAAATAACTTGAAACGTTTGATCAGTAGTTTGTTTACATTTGAATGTTTCCACTCAACAATGAGTAATAACAACGATTTCTATGTTACGCCCATTAGCAATTTACAAATATAAAGGTATAAATTGATTGATTTATCAGTATTCTTATAATACTTACGATCCCATAACTAATTCTTTATTCAATAAATAAATATTATTTCTGGGTTAGAAGACTTCTAATTTTATTTACATATTTTTACAGGGATTATAGCAAAGATTAAAGCAAATTTTATATTTTTATTTTAGATTTTTTTTTTTTCTGTTAGGGAATTACTATGTGTTTCAATTCGATTTTAGTGCTTAATTTTGATTTGTGCATTTATTAATATTATGAATAGAGAAAACTCCATAAATAGATGATCATATTAACTATCAACATTAATAATTATATGAAGGCCTAGTGAAATCTGTAACGTAGGACGGAATTTCTTTCTCTTGTTAACCTTTGTTTCATTGCAAAGGAATAAAGGTTAATAAGAGAATGAATTACACGACGGAGGGCGAGACAAAGTCAACATATATTAAATCATATCTGAGATATTACTATTATGATAATAAGTAGTCTAGACGGGCATAAAATCTAGTATGTTGAATAATTATCTGTCATCCATTTGAATTTCGTAGCCAGAATTACCAGTCTAATTATCATTATGTTGGGAAATTAAACACATTTTTTTTCATATGTCCTCATTTTTATTTAAACATCTAACCATTCAGTAAAGAACAATGAATGATGTTAAGAAAATGGGCAATGTTCTACAGATGAAGATATAAATTACTCTTTCTTTAATTACTTTTTTGCATTTTAATAAAATTTTGACAAGGAATTTTTTTACCATTCACTAATTTGTTCAGAAAAATTATTCGTTTATGAATGCCATTTTAGATTAATAAAACACATTTAAACAAAAGTATCCTACTAGAAAACAGCTTTCTTTTACTTGTAAACTCGTAATGTTGATGAAGTAATATCCATACATTAGTTCTTAAACCCTAAAAAAGATAACAGCATTATCACAAAGTGAATGTATTTAACTATTGTATTCAATATGAATTTTTAAAATGCTGGTTTTACGTTGATGACTATTACAGTTGATAACGCCACATACGTTTAAAGATAAATAAAATACTTAAAAACCTTTCTATGTATTTTTATTTCAAATTTTATTTCTCTATGTGTTTGAATTCCCATTATCTCAAAAACACGAACCGAAACAAATCAGTTAAATATCCATCTGACTCAACTACTAAAGCAATAAAATTTTTTTAACCCATCAAATGAACAAAACTGTTAAATCTTTTAAGCAGCAATAAAGGAATGGAATATCATGTGGTAAGATTACATCGTAAAATCCGCCACCTAATCTCGTTCAGCAAATAACGAATTCCATTTGTATGGAAATTGTCCTTTATTTTTTTTCCAAGCAATTGATGCAATTTGTAGGCTATTCGGGATAAACGAAATTCAATAAGAAAATGTGGCCATAATTTCCAGTTAACTACTTCGAATTCCCTTCTGTGTTTTAACGCGCTGAGAGACTTACGGAGTAATAAAATTACTTTCTTTAGTAAAAACAATTATAGCATTATTCCTACACTGTCGGAGGAATTTAATTCACTCAATTCACTGTTCCTGGTAGCTAGTCTAATTTGCAGAAAGAGACTTGACCATTTATAACTTCCTCTTTTGGCAGTTGTCCCAGTTATGTTCTCTGCCTTCCTCTTTTACACTTTGTCTGATAACTTTTTTCTATTTTCCTCTCTTGCTCCATTTTTGTTTCTATTTCTTTTCAAATTTATTCTTATTTTGCTTTGTTGTTTACTGTCTGGTAATATTTATATTGATCGGAATGTTTTTGTGTTGTTTCTTTTTTTCTGTGTGTGTATTATTTTTTTGGTTGTTAGAAGCGAAGTTTTAGTCTCGCGTTAATTAAAAGTGCATTCTTTGATGCGCAACAAAAGTGATGTAGCATTGTTTTCAAATTATGATGGTCTTCGGCGTTTAGTATTGAGACTTACTTGTGTGTTGAATAAAACATGTTTCCTGTTACGAGTACATTCAGTTTGCAATTCAATTGCCCTAGTTATTTAAAGAATGTACCTTTAAATAGTCAATTCAAAAATTACTTTTGGATATTCTTAAATAAATGTCAATAATTATTGTAAAGAAATGTGAATAGTATTAAACTAATATATTTTAAAACATTGAGCTTCAAGTTTATTAGTATATTTATTAAATATTTTCTGTTTACACTGTATATTGAATATTTTCTACATAGCATTGACTATTGATAAATAACCTCGTTCGCACAAATGACCATCTTGATCAGTATTGGGCAGTTTTTCAATTTCTCACTTTTATTTATTACACTATTGGCATGTTTATTACACCATTAGATATTTCATGGTATTCCCACGATGTTGCTCGTTATTATGAATGAAGTCAAGAGAGAACAGCATGGGGAAAAGTTGTAACATGATTTTACTCAGAGGGTTTAAATTTTTTAATCAGAATTTTACTTAATATGGTTCTTGTGACAAGCTCTATTACATTAGAATAGTTAATGACCAACTAAAATGGGTAAGTGAGGGCCTTTGAACATGAGCCCAATTTTAACTAGTCAGTGTGGAAAATATTTCGTAAAATATGATTTAATTTTTATAAAAATATTTGTATTTTTTTTTATCTATATATTAAGTTTTAAGAAAAGCTTTAATTTTTTCTAATCTCAGTGTTTTTTTTTTCTTAATTAATCATCAAAATTTTTCGAAACAGTAGGAAGCGAAAAGTTGTAATAATTTAAAAATAGTTGGGAAATTTTAACATATTGAAGCCTTTAAATTCAGATTCTAGTGCGTAATGACCAACTATTGCTCTCAATACGCGCTAGAACAGGAATTTGGCACGAATCACTTTATCATATGAACGTAAATTGACTCCATAGAAATTTTGGAACTATTTTTAACAGACAATTAGGAGCCAAATTTAGAACACTAAATATTAAATATGGTAATTTTATTTATGTTAAAACTTATAAATTTTTTATAATAAATATTCTAACAAAGAAAAGTGAATTTTATTTTTAGAAAATCTGAAAATATTCTGTATTAATTTTATTTTAGTAACTTAATCTAATTATTTAATTATGAATTTTACATCTGAAAACGCTATGTAAAATATATTTTTGATATTTTTTTGTAACTCCAGATGTTCTATTCCATAGTATTAATTTGTTTTCACATGTTCCCATACGTTAGTACGCATTTTTTATTTACTGAATTTTTAAATTCGATATTTTATGTTATGTTTTTTAAGAAAAAATAAGATCCTTGCTTTGAAATTCTCATAAAATTTTATAAAAAAATCATATATCATTCTTTATTTATCGTTATTCATATTTTATAACTTTCCATTTATAGTTTTTTTTATAGTTATTTTCAAAAACTTATGATTTAGTTTTGGACAATAATAGAAAATAATTAAAATTTAATTTAAAATTTAAATCTAGTCAATTAAAACTTCAATCGCATGATCAAAATTTTTTATTAAGGCCTTCTTTTCTTATAATAATGACAAATTAATATTGAAATAATAAATAACTTGAAATTAATTGAAAGGGAACGAAAAATGTAATGATGCAAACTGAATTACTTTAAAGTTTAAATTATAGATAAAAATGCACTTTTTTCTTGTTTAATCGTATGCAATAGAGCAAAACATAACTGCCAGAAGCAAAAAAAAAAAAAAAAATTCAGCAATAATGAAAAATACCTCTATTGTTTGATTAAAATTTCTTTATTTATTCCTTCCTTTATTCTAATAAAAATATATGAAAATATAAATGACAAATTAATATTCAAATAATAAATAAATGAAAATTAATTGAAAGAGAACGGAAAAAGTAATAATGCAAAAGGGAACTACTTCAAGTAAATTATTGATAAAAAATGCACTTTTTTATGTTTAAACATATGCAATACAACAAAACATAATTCTAAGAAACAAAAATTCATCAATTATATAAAACTGAAAAAATTCAAACAGAGAGAAAAGTGAAATCCTTTAAAATCAGCCGAATAAAAGTCACAACTCGTCAACGCCACGTACTCGATATCAGCCCGCATTTTGAAAGCTATCATTACAATCCCAATTCAATCAGGACACTAATCTAAAGTACCAGATTTCCTCAATACCACAACTTGAAATATGTGGTATCAACGGGGCAGACTTTTCGTCCTATTACTCCAAGTGAAAAAAAAAGCGGAATTCTTGGTCCCCCTTGTAATCTACTAGCATCATTTCTCTATCCAAGGGAAGAAAATCAACGATTGGAAGGATCTCTCATAGCGCCCCTCTTTCCATTTGCTTTTCAATCTCTTTCTTTAAGGCTAGAAATTGAGGTCATCAGTTGGTGCTTCTGGAAGCGAAGATCGTGACTCTTCGTTGCAATTTCTTCTCTGATGCGTTATCTCTGGAGGTTGCTGGTTCTGGTCATGACACTCGAAACAATCTCTCTCTACCTCCTTTTTATTTTCTTATCTTCTTCTTCATCGTTTTCTCGTCCTTTTGTTCCTATCCGATTCACCTGCAATCAGCTATGGCCAATAATAACGAACTGCGTTGCCATGTCCTCGAGACAATTCGGGGAATATCGGTGATTCTCGATTTCTTGGAGTTATTTAGTGTGCTTTTTTTTTTCCCTACTTGCGTTGGGGATCATAAAACGGTAAAAACAGGATTGGTGATGACGTGTGTCTAAGCTGGTTTATATTGTGTGTATGTGTGTCTGTATAGATCAAAAAGTCTTTGACAAGATCTGTTACCACAATATCGAAAACATCTGCAATGACGCCCGAAGGAAAGGCCTAAAGATATATCTTTAGTTCTTGTTGATGTAACTGGAACCAAGAAACTACTATTCTTAATTAATTTATTATTGCTGATAATAAGCTAATAAAATAAACTATAAGTAAAGGATTGATTGATTATATATTATTCTTTAACTATTTAATACTGTTTTCAAAATGATAATATTTACAGTTACCAAGATTGAAAGTTTTTACAATTGAATTTAATGGCAATTTAATACTACGAAACCAATTTATCAAAATCTTTTCGGAAAAAAAAGAAAGATTTATAGGATTATTACTTTAAAAATTTTATCATATCAGTATGAAAAGTAAAATACGTGAATTACTTGCATTATATCCAGTCTGAAAACCAGATCCAGTTATGTATATCAGATTCAACCAAAATTTTAAGGATTTTTATATGCACCATTAAGAATCGCATTAAAATGCATGTAATTTGCTAGAAAATTTGATTTCGTTTATCTCCATTATGCGACAGATTTCTCATAATTTAAAACGTGATTTTGAAAAACAAAATATTTTATTATTTCTGTAAAATTTTGAAAACATTGTGTCAGAAATGTAAATTTGGGATTTATCTTGTTCAGAATAATTGCTTCTAATTTTAAAATCTTGGCAATATCAAAATTGATGAAGACAACTGGATGTTTACCGTACTATAAAGCGTTTTATTCCACTACAATCTTATTAAAAATAATATTTTATTAAACTTGCTCAAATTTGAGTGCATTTTTCTTTGCTCATAACCAAATTTTCATTGTAATCTAGGATTAAATACCAAAATATCTGCTTATTAAAGGGTAGATTCAACCATTAGAGTTCGCATTGACTCTTTGAATGGAAAAAGACAACGCTCCTTTACTATATAGATTGCTATATAACTGAATATTTATCTGATCAATAAAAGTATATATTTTTTAGACAACACATCAAAATGAACAAACTCATTAAAAAAATATAGCAACCCAAATCAAATGAATATTTGCACTAACTTTGATTATGATATGAAACATTTTGATTATTATTTCCATTTTATCCATATTAATTAATTGAATCATGTATTATGATAATGAAAGAAATGCGATTTCTTTTAATAATATTTATAATTTTTTCGTTTAAAATTTTTTTTACATAAGACAAACATAATCAAGCACAATAATTAAGATCCTTTTCATTTGGAAATACAAATTAAAAAACTGGAAAGTCGACAACGTAATTTCAAGAATTACAACTCACTAGAATAAGAGGAAAAGTTATTGAATTTCAAATAATTCGAATGTATTTGTTGAGCTTTCAAAATGGGTCTTATTTTAAATACGCTCTAAAATCCCAATGAAGATGGAGAATGACAGGAAACATGTGTTGACATCTCTAACTAAACAATTACTTATTCTCTAATGAGTAATATCTCATCCAATTACTTGTATTATTTGGTCACTGAAAAATAAAGGCTTTTAATGGAAAAAGTGATGAATAAATAATAAAATAATGTACCTCACATTACTTAACTATTTTCATATATAGACTCCATCAACAGTAATTAATTGAACCATGACCTTTTGCGTCATTAGATAATAATTTGACTTCATTTCAGTGATAACAGTCAATATCCTTCGTTAATGAATTATTTTTTTTTTCCATATAAACCAAACATGACTTGATTAAGAAATATCTAAGCACAATAACTGATGTTTTTGAATTTGCTGGACAGATCGAAATTAGTCATTATCGTAATGGAATAATCGGATGCTGTAAATGAGTTTCCGGTCCATTTGCAAGCAATTACTCCTGAACATTACGTAATTGCGATAACTAGTCATCATGTTGCTTCTCCATTTGCATTACTACAGACGATAATGATCGCTAACTTTTCAAGTGAAATCATTAAACACGATAGCAATGAATCTGAAAACAGTGCTAATTCTTTCTAACTATTTATTTCAGTTTATCAAATGAACCTGAAATATTGACTAATAGAAATAAATGTTTAAAAATTTATGGTTAATAGCGTTTGGGAATTTTCAAAATTCTATTTCATTTCATAACAAACTCTGTTTATGCCTATACTTTCATTTATGTTTTATTGACTTTTAGAACATGAGAAAAATAGGCTAATCTGCGATAATTTTGATTCTACGAAAATTTTGAAACTTCATGTTTAACTTAATGTTATAAATAAAATAAGGTAGATAAACCGCGAAAGAAAATTCTGATTTAATTCATTGAATGTTGCCTTAATATAAAATGAAATTATATTTAAATTTGTTTATTTACACCTAATCTTTAATTATTACTTTAGTGCATATATACGTATATGAATTCATGTAAAATGTTTGTAACGGAAAATATTATAAAAATAAATTATCTGTAGAATATTTATTTGTATTATGTACTACTTGAATTATAGAGATGGAATATTTGTAACCGAAATTTGGTATAGAAAATATTTTTATATTTTTGGCGTTGATTGCGAACTTTTAATTGGATGAAAATAAAATTAACAACGAATAGCAAAGAGTTCTTGATTTACATGCAAATAGATAAGTCATATCACTGAAACTTCGAACCGCCCGAAGGCACACGAATAACGAAAACTGAATGACCGGACCGCCGTCACACTAATACTGGTGGGAACTGTGGTTGAATTCTAAGGGCCATCACCGGCCACGGTACAACCCCTCCCGAAGGAAGTAAGTTCCGTCATTGATGGGAGGAACCAGATCTTTCCACCACCTTTTTGTGTACCCTCCAGGGTGGCGAGATCCAACCACCATACCAGAAGCATCTCATCCTAATTTCGAGGTGCCCCCGGGGGGTTAATGCAAATAGATAAATTTACAGTAATATTAAATCAACAGAGTTTAACCCCCTTCCCCATTCTCCCATGAGAATTATTTACCCTCTAAGTATTTGCCCTCAAATCTGATATAGGTGTCATCAGGATATTATTCTCTCTTCGATGTCTAATTATCAGTTAATTCATTGCAAGAGTTAGTGCTGAAGATGGAGTCTATGTCTAATTATTCAGTTGCTGAAATCATTTCAGGAAAAAGCTGTGAGAAATATTTTGAAGGATGATTTGCGGTTTCAGTTCAGCTTCTGCTTTACATTTACTTCATTGATCATATTTTGTAATTGCCTTGGCACCAGTTTTACTATTCACAGTGGATGGTCATTCATCGCAAGAAAAGTGTAATTTTGTTTGATTATACTTATATTTCGCCTACATATGCCGTTATACTTCAATTACGTTCCATTTCTTTCATTTTCTTTCTCCCTGTCAACTAATCAGGTACGAGAATTACTCTAGTACAAGATTATCTCTCTGTATGTATATATATAATTAATACTGTGGGTAATTTTACTCGTCTTCTTTAATTTTTGAATAAATTTTTGTAGTCCAATAATAATAACCTAGTTGTAAACATTGCATGGACTTTCATTGGAATCATTTGAAATTTAGAATTTTTTTTCTAATTTATTTTGATTTATGATATGAATCAAAAATTGCATTATCAATGGAAATGTACAAGTTTACAAACATTCAGACCTCGATTCATTCAGAATGTGATTTAAAAAATCGATTTTAAAATTTCTTTCTTACAAAAAAGAAGTAAATCGAGTTAAATAAAACCGTAGGGAAAGAAAGAATATTCTTCTAACCACAATTTTAAATTTCTTTAGAACAAATGTAGTACTATAAAATGAGATAAATTTAATGTTTTGTTTTTGAATTTTTCACGAGTTGAATGCTATTTTCTTTGTCTGGAAATATTTCTTAGCTTTACGAGTGACTCAACAAATGATTAAATGCGCTTTTACATAAGATAAGTGAATTTCATTTCCAATTTTCTTTTAGTACTTATTATTCTTTTACTTTCTCTCTTTCACATTATTGGCGTGTTTTCCAAGCCATCCTCTTTGCAATTGTTCATTGAAAAAGAAGAAGAAAAAATGTGTTTTGTTATTGGATTGAATAAATAAAATCTCCAATATTATCGTTAATTCAGAGTTTTGAAGCAGTCTTATTCACTAAATAATTGTCTGGAAAGGCTCATTGATCACAAAATTCATTTTGTCGATTCGAAAAAGGCTTTTTGAAAGCGCATTTAAAATAAAAACATTTTTAGCAACACCCGCAAACGGGGGGTGGGGTGGGGGACTTTTTATTTTTCTTATCATTCCAGCATTCCCCTCCCTTTTTTTTACTTCATTTCTTTGTACCAATGGAGTCAATTATTGGGCTTTCTTTATTTTTCATTTCGAAATTTTCGTTAAACAGAAATTAAATTACATAAAACCTATATTCTCTTCTATCGAAAAACGAATTCCAGTCTCATGTTTCCTGAATCAGAAAAACGCCTTTTCATAAAAAGAAATAAAAGGAAAACCAAAGAAAAAAAAAAGAGGCGGAATAAATAAAATGACGATTCTGCATTTTCTGCGACTTAGCTTTCTCTTTCTATTTTTGTATACTTGAAAAGCAATGTAAAAATCTTTATGCTTCCTTTTTTTTTTTTTTTCATTATGATTTAAAAATACTGCATTGATTTTTGAAAATTTGAGGGGAATGAGTTGAGCACAGAGATTAGAGTTAATCCCATTTGCATAAAACATTTAATCCGCAAGTTTGCATTCGGAAATACGAAAGAAAAACTTTCTTTTTCTAATCTCTTTGTTATCTTATTTGCTTGAAATGATAGAAAATAACGTGATTCGGAGCTGTCCTTGCTTCTAGAAGTACTGAATAGCTAGTATGATTTTAGATTTTAGTGAGAACCCTACGTATATTAATGAGCTTTATGTTCTTTCTCATAATCCATGCAACCAAATGGGATATCAATAATGACGTTAAAATACTTGCTATCTATTATTTCTAAAATAATCGAAATTTAATATTTTAGATTAGAAACAAGAAATGTTGTCAAATATAGTAACTAACGTTATTAAAAAATATATAAACGCCAATCTCTAATAACAATGCTAACAAATACAAATAATAACAAAAATGCTAGTCCGTATGTGTGTATCGATGTTATAAAGATCAGATTGTTGAACATAAATCTGTCAAATTAACCTCAAAATAATACTGAAGGGTAAAAATGTACACATGAAAAATGTTTTTAAAAATTCAGCAAAATTATGAAGATTTTTCTCATTAAAATATTTATGAAAATATTATCAACCATTGATTGTATTTAAATTTTAAAAATATAAATTTAATTAACATAAATAAAATTAATAAATCAGAAACTGAGTAAGATTAATAATTGAGAAGACCCTATAAAAATAAATAAAATCTCTTTGTAATTGATAACAAATTTGTGTCATATGTCTTATACGGGTAATTTTAACCTAGTTTTTTTATTTCCAGTTAAGGAATTTCTTATTCATGTTAGGTGAAATTTACCTAAGAACAAAAATCTGATTATATTTAAGAATAGATGACTGAAAGGCTTGATTTTTTTCATTTCATAACTTTTCAAATGTAATATTACTAGTAACTTAGTTAAAATCTGAAAACTGTCGACTCCTTTTATGACTGAAAAATGTGCCAAAAATTTGGCGACCATTCTCTACAGTAGGATTAAGTCTAATTCCAAAGACTATCAATTCATAGTATCTAGATTTGATAGATCATGTAAAGATAACAAGCATTTCCTGCTTTACAGTTTGTTTACTTTAATTCTGTAGTAATAGCATATAATTTTTTCCATACAAAATTAGTCATTTACTCCTATGGCAAAAATGATTATCTATGTCATAATCAGTTTGAAAATACCGCGTCTTTGTGTAGTATCACGAATACAGGGAAAGCAAAGATAAAGAGAACTTTAACCACGTCAGCAAACTCCTTTGTTTTGTTCTAAGAAAATGCTATGTAGCCCTATTAAAAATTTTGAGAGGGTAATGTATAAACTTTATTATTATCGTGATTATCTTATGCGGTGCTTTATTTTCAACATGGGAATGAATTGGCTGTCGCCAATATTTACAACAATTTTATCGAAGAAATAAAGATAAATCTATATTTCGGATTACCGATTATGCTATTATTATGCTATTTCGGTTACCGATTACGCTATTTGACAAATTAAGTCTTAGAGCAAACTTACAGATATTATTCAATTAATTTATAACAGATTTGAAGTTGAAAGCAAAAGTGAAATCTTATTATTTTTTATGTATGATGATGATGATGATGTTGTGTTCGCGTTACAACGGAAAGGGGGTGCAGTAGTTTTTGAGAGTAAAGACTCCTGAACATCCGAGGGAAGAAGTCTGACTAACTCATATGAGATGGCATTCACACACTTCCTTGTACAACCCCTTTTTACAGGGGGGGGGGCACTTCCATACACCTCACATATAGAATACAGGGTGAAGAACAATCATGCCCGAAACAGGACTCGAATCCGGGACACCCAGATCACGGGGAAGACGCGCTCACCTAGGCCAGGAGGCCGGCAATTTTTAATGTATTATTGATCTAAATGAACTGGAAATTTCTCTAGCTGATATAAAAGCTAAATTAACCAATTCGAAACCAATTTAACCAATTTATTTTAACTGCTGTGCTATTAACATTTCAGCAAAACAGTGTTATAAATGCTAAAAACATATAAATTGGTGAAATCCATATAAACATCTATAAAGCTCTAGTTACGTACATTTTACGTACATTAACTACAAACACATAGATACACTCAAACGCAAAAATAATTCCGCCTCTTTATTTTTCTGTATGACTGATAAATTGAAAAGCTAATAATACCAAAATAATAGTAGTTAAATTTTGTTTCTTTAAGCAAAATATTAAAAAAATAAGATGCTTAGATGATGCTGAAATACAGAATTGATCCAACCATTCATTTATAATAAGAAAAAAAAATCCTGCGTTTAAAAACAAATTATAGATTATCTCAAACTAAGAAAAAAAAATATTTTTGTTCTCCTTAGCCTAATAACTTTTATCACTAATTGCTCAATAAAATATCTAGTAATTTCTTAATCAGCAATAAACATATTTGTATTGGAAAATCTTTCAAGAAACAACAACTAATTAAAGCACGAAATGCCAACAAATATAAAAATAAAGAAAGTTATGTAAAGAAACGCAATATGCAAATGATGTATAGTCGTCTTCAGCATACTTACCTTTATATATCCTGCATTAGATCAATTTCAAAGCCGTTTTAAACTTCGTTACAGGAGCAAAATGAATTATCGGAAATCGCTTATGTTATTCAAACAATAACAGCTGTTCACTTGCGTTAAAATGATACTAGTAATTCCACGGCTAATTTATATTCCGGAGTCGTGTCCTCTTTCTGTAATGAAAATGTAGCCGTATTCATTAATCTCTGCGATCTGTGAATATGCCAGAGCTGCAGAGTCGTGACCAAAGCAATGAAAGTTGTAAACAAATATTTTGGGACTGTGTTTCTGTGTGCTTTCGTTCGTGCTGGAAATATAAATATGCTCTTCTGCATTTTTCGTTTTCATCTGTTATTTGTGTATTTGGTTTGTTCAATATTTGCAGAAGCTGTGCGGTATCATTAGATAGAATTTGGCGCGTCACTGTGGCGAGATATAAAAGGCGGCTGAAATAATTATGTGAACACGTTCTTTTGTAAATATTCAAACGGATTTTGGTTTGGAATGTCAAGAAATGAAGGTTAAAGTTTGGTAAATAATACTTGATACTTTTTATTTAGTTTTCCGTCGTCTTTTCACCATCGATTCTGAATTTGTTTTGTTAGACTAAAACATAAATTTTTGCAATTGTGTAGGAGCCAAAATGAATATATATATTTTAAATCAAATATTTAGTAAAAAGCATTCTTGTTTGTTGTTTTTTTAACTTATACTTTTAAGCCTGTGCAATAGTTTTTTTTAATTCAGTTAATCTATTGTTCTTTATTCTTTTCTTCAAAGACAAATTGGAATTGTTAACAGAAAAGAGTTTACTCTTATGTTGGGAAATCATAATCGTGCTATTTTTTATCTTCATTCTTTAATCGTGTTGCTCTTCACTTTTGCTCTGAAATCAGTGAATTATAATTATTCTAATCAAGATGCTCTGACCCTGGAAAATCAACTACAGCTTCTTTTCCTGACGCGAAATAGTTTGTATTCAATGAAATTGCAATAGGAACTTAGTTTGTATATATAAATGTAATTCATTTTTTGAGGTACTAATACAACTAAGAAATAAATACACAAGTGCAATTTACAAATTGATTTAAAGCTATGATTTTTATTATTATGGTATTATTAGCCAAATTTAATTAATCAATAAAATTGAATTGTTTTACTGTCTTAAATTTTTAAAGAAGTTTTGGGCTGATTTAATTATGTTGATAGTTTAGGCTAATTGACACACACACACACACACAGACGCGCGCGCGCACACACACACACACACACACACACACAATAGATTTCTATATTATTCTGGAAATTTAAAATTAAAACTTATGAATAAATGCAAAGGAATCCACTTTAATTAGAAAATTATTTAAGCATTTGTTAAAACTGATTCTTATTAATTGATTAATAAACGTGTCTTATTCATTACATTTAGTAAAAATATAAGCTAAAACGGACAAGTAATAATAAAATGGGACTTTAGAAAATATTTATTTTTCGTCTTGAGAAAATTGGTGTTCTTCTTACATCAATTTATTTATTATAAAGTAACCGGAAGTGATTGCAAATGTTCAAAGGTAGCTTACTTAAGTTTTGATTTCCTAATTTCCTTTTCTTCATTATTAATAATTAAATTAAATCTATTAATTTTCTTATCGGGTCAAAAGTATGACAGATAATATTAATTTTAAATAAAATTTGAAATGCCAATGATAGTCCAAATATTATATAGCTATGGAATGTTAAATAAGATTCTGTTATAGTATATTTATATCAAAAATAAGCACTTGTAATAATGTCTTAAATCGTATTAAAACCGAATTTAGACTATTGGGGATTAAAAATGGAAATACTTTTTAATTATTTCATTTATTGAAATAAAATAATTATTCTAACATTTAGTCATTACTTCGATGGGATAAATTTCCTTTTAAATTAATCATAATTTTAATTAATTTATGTTTTCAACTTATTTGCTAAATCTTTGTGAAATATATAAATTCCATATGTCACTGCTACAACACTGCATGCAATTAACAAAGGACTTAATTGTAAAAGCATTTAGACATTATCTCTACTAATAATAAAGATTAATGTGTATAATTATTTCTGCTTTGGAGCAATGTTGCGCTGATCATTTGACCTAGAACTACCAGTTTGGCACATATATAATTTGGAGAGTGGGAATGTGCACTCTAAAACGAATTTCAGAAATTTCAGTTATAATTTTAATTAATGTAAAATTAGGCACGATTTCGTCTTTTTTCCGAGGTAACTTCTGATAAGAGAACAGCACAAAAATAATTTTTAAATCACACTATAATTAGTAAAAAATTTTTCCTTCCAATGGTGTCAACTTTTGTTGCCTTCATACTTTTAATTTTAAATTCATTTTTGAAAATATTGAAATGCATTTTACAAAATTATATATTTCTTTGTTGAAATGAAACTCAAATCAGTTTCATTGTTGCTATCATTATTTCATCCTGTTCTTTAAGAAATTATTTACTTTCAAAATATAAAGATTCGATTTATTTTTCCACGTTGGGTAGGTGTCATTATAAGGCATAATTTCAATAAAATTTTAGAAGTATTTTCGTACTTGTAATTAAGGTTTTATTTAAGAATTAGGTTTTGGTGAAACTTTTTGAAGTGGCTTCTCTTTCCTAGATTGCGAATGGATTGTGGTTGCTAATATAAAGGGAAAAAATTATGAAAATCGTATCGAATAGAGCATTGAAAACATCTAAAATGTATAAATTATATGTCTACCAAATTTGAAAATATTTTATCAAAAGAGCCATGAAGACAAAGTCATAAGAATAGTTAATTGAAATAATAACAACCATTAACCTCGCAAGAAGCCAGAAATAAGGAAAGCAATTACAATATTGTAAAAATAAGTACGCAACTGGGCAGTTACGTATCTGATAGCTCTATGATGTTATTAAATTTGACATTACTTGGATGGTTCATATATGCAAAGATGAAAGCAATTTTAAGACTTTTAAAATTTGTCTGTAGTGTCCATTCCAATTCAATGCTGAGTTCAAGAAATCAAGAACATCTAATTATGCAGTGATGACTTAATTGAATTAAAATGTAGTCAATATTTCTGGCATGCTATCTCATCGTCAATGGCTGCTGGTTGATAAATAGAAAAAAAAAAAAAAAAACGTTTGAAATTTCTACATATTTTATATGGAAAAAGTTTTATAAAAAAGTTTGATATTAGAGAATTTAATGCAAGACATTTAAAAGCCATTCTTTATTGTTAATTATTATTATAATTTCGGAAATCTGACGCGGAAAGACATTTATATTTCAATACATATACTAACAAAATGCTTCACAATTTTGAGTTTGTTAAATGTACAAAAGCATTTATAGAACATACTTATGCATGGAGTAACAGCATTCATTATAAGCTTCAAATTTGCTTTTTTTTAAGTTCAAAATGTTTAATTATGTATGTAAAAGGTATTTTCAGATAAAATCTAATTTTCTATTTCAATCTTCTCTTGTATGACATATCGTATTCAGGCCGCTTATCTAATTAACGTATTTTCAAAAATTACATATTTCTTCTACATAATATATTTATGATCATACTTTAACTGCAACATCCACTCCACCAGAAAATATTCATATTGAATCAAATTACATTGCGTTACTCGTTCTGTGAAAATATTTGTGTAAATTACTTCGGAATAGATTGGTGACAAATAGAAAGGATTGTTGAGCATCTCCAGTCTACTCATTATGTGTTATTACCTATGTCACTAATAACTGCATATTATTTATTTTCAATAATTGTATACTATGTATAAAATGAATTGATGGCAATATTGTGTGAGAATTTCTTAAACATGTTTTTGACACTAGTTGATTCCACATAAAAATATCATTTACAATATTTAATCAAGTTAGGTTTTTCCTATGTACTTTCAAAAGTAATTTTCTCAAAAGTCATTTAAGAAATTAAATCTGATTTGGCTTGGCAGTTTGCCTTATAATGTTTTGTATACTTAACGATGTTTACCGCCAAATCTTTCCAATTTATTAACTAAAGAAAAATACTTTTGGTTTCTCTGACAAACTAACAGATATCATTTATTTAATGAGGTCATTTAGTTTGATATGCCATGTTAATCTAAATGCGCATTGTTTTTCAACACTAAATTGCAGCAACAATTACTATAAATATTTTTTTTTAGCTTTTGGCTTGAAAAATTGATAACAATTACGTAATAAGTTTGTAAACCGAAAATGCTTATCACGTACAAGTTCAAAGACATAAAGGTAAAGAAAAATATTAAATGAAGTATATTTTGCAATATTTTAAATTATATTACAATATTCATTCAATATTTCTATATAACATCTTCTTGCGATTTCAATATTTCTTTATAGCATCTAACAATCAAAACATGGAACGAAATAATAAATAAAATACTTTTAATTATATTTTATAATATACTTTAAAATATTTATACAATCATTTCAAAAACATTTTTTTAGAAATATTAAAACAAGCGAATGCGTAAACTAATGTAAAAAAAATATTTGCATAAAACCCTGAATAAGATAACTCTGTTTAGATAAAATGAAATAAGTATTGTAGAAAAGTAAAATTCTTATTTGATGAATTTGGTCCAAAATTCGTGATAGGTGGTTATAGATTTAGGTTAAGTACCTCATAACATTAATCAATCTTTTTGGATAGTAAAGTAATTTTGATTATATAAATACAAATGTAAACTCAGATTGTGAAAATAATTTCAAAAAGCAGTAAAAATGTATAAATTTATTCGTTTAAATTGAATTAAGCTACCAATTAATCATTTACCATTTTTTAAACTTTTTGTAGTAAAACTAATTAACAATTTTTTAATGCTTATATTTGATCATATGTAAAATTGGCAGGCCTACACTGTTTCCCATGAGGAAACTCATCAATAATAGGAATTGAAATACCACGATCGAACTATTTGCATTGAAATTATTCAGTGAAATCTTACATACTGCGCTTTGTCAGATACAAAACCGGTGGGAGCAATTTCTTCGACACTTTCCCGCATATTCTGTATTAAAAGTGTTATCCAAATCCTAGCAAAAAGAAAAAAAAAAAAAACAAAAAAAAAACGAAACTATGAGGCAGGGCATAAAATCCACGAAGACTCATACGTTATAGCCCAGGGCATAAATATTTAGTGAAAGGAAAGTGCAGAAAATAATAGAAAAAGAGAGTTACCATTTTAATATGCTCTAAAATGTATAGACCTTAACAGACGGTTAGCGGATTTTATTCAAAATTTGATATCTGTATTTAAAATACTAAATTTGGCGTTAAATTTCATTTATCTAAGTCATTGCTTTTTGGAATTATCACATTAAAGCATAAAAATATTTATGTGAAAATATAAATCGGTAGACGGATAAAACTTTGATACATATGTCTATTTTAGATGCCAAATCAGCGTACCAAATCTTAATTATTTAGTTTTTTTTTTTACTTTTGTAGATATTATATTCACTTGTATGCCTAACAGATTGTATCTATATAGATTTCATTCAAAATTTCACAAAATTCTACAACTTTTGTGTAAAAATAACACACCAAATTTCATCTGTTTAGCTGAAAACCCGTTCTTTGGATTTTTATGTGTTCTTTTAAAATTGTTGAAAGTCCTTATAAAAATTTTCTTTTCCCAATCCTTGTTTATTTGATTTGTCCCAATCAAATATATATTGATATGCATATTAATAATTGGTCAAATCCTTGACACACTTAGTTCAATTATAATTAACATTGATAATTTTGTTGAAGATGTTTAAGAACTTCATACATATAGATATATCACGGATTTCTCATGCACCTTTTTCGAGTATCGCGTTCATCCAAATATGCGAACAGACAGTGAATTTAAGTGAATTTCAAACAAATTATGATAGAAATTTGATGTTATTACAATCGTTCAACACGTTTATTAATTATCATGTTTTAAAACAAAGAGAGCGAAAAGAGATATATAATTCCGAAAATTTATTTTTTGCACACAGGGATATCTAAAACCCCTAGATTTGTTAAATTATCTAATTCGAATTTTTTGGCTATTATAATAATACTTTTTCCTTTGTATATGAAAAAGTAATTATTTTATTTTACAGGAATTAATTGAAATTCATAATCAAGATTACTATTCTAGAATAATCTGTTTAGATAATCTAGAATAATCTGTTAGATAATAGGTTTAAAAAAAGAATAAGTAAATGTAAAAATGTATAAAGTAAAAGGTAAATAGCAATTCCTTTTTATAATAGAAATCGAGTGTGATTTTTCTAAGATATAAAGGATGAAAAGTGGCAATAAAATTTATCTCGTTTCTATGATTTTTCAGAGATGATGGGCATAATTTTTAAATACGTAATTTTTATTTTAAATATTTCGCAGCTTTCAATGTTTAAAAAATACAGAAAAAGGAAAAATATTACAAAAAGGTTCACAAATTTTTGAAAATGTAAATTAATAAAAAATTTGCAGTTTTGAGGTTTGGAATTAATCGGTATTAAATTATATATTTGCAGTCTAATTGATAATTAAAATCGTAAAGTTAATCGCTTTATTATAGCAGTCAGAATATTAATTTTAATTAAATTATAAACATCTTAGGTTTTATTATTACTAATACAGATAAATGATATTGTAGTGCAAACTAGGGAAGAAAAAAATAAGTATAAGATATATAAAAAAATAAGCTGTTACAAAAAAATATTAAGTTGTTTCTACCTAATTATAAATCGAAGAATACACCTTATTATTCATGGAATGCGAATTTTTAAACTTCTATAATCAGCATTTATCAATAACGTAATAAAAAATAGATCTAAAATAGAACTTATACTACACTGTGTAGAGTAAAATAAAAAATAAAGAAGTAAACTTCATTGACAAAATTGTTACGTTAAAAACTTCACAATTTATCTTGTATCACGCATGAGCATTTTGAGATTCATTTTCCTTGATTAAAGATATGAATTGAGGGCTATAATTAGGATTGCTTTCTCCTCTAAAAGAAAATGTAAATCCATTACTTTCTCCCCTACAAGAGACAGAGAAATTCTTGACAGAAAGTTCTGTTGAAGCAAGTAAGCAACAAAACAGTATCTACTGACACGGGCAAACTACGTTGATGTAACTCTTCCCTTGACTAATAATCAATTACTTTCTACCGGAAACTTTTTTTACGGTCAAAGTTCGCCTTGTTCGGAATGTTTTCGTCTTCACTTTAGCGTGTTTCTCTCGTCAAACATTCGTATACAATTTCGTAATGCAACAATTTCCTTTCTTCGTTTTTTCCTTTCCATGCCATTTTCTCCTTTGTACTCTTTGGCGCCAATTCCAGATCCACTGTCTACTGAATATTTATCGTGTGATAAAACAAGGCTATCTCCACCCCGTTAAGTGTTTTGGGGTTTCCCAAACTTCTCGATTTGCGGCGACTAAATCTGTTTTGAGATATTATGCCTCTGATTATTCTGATTGTTTAGGAATGAAATAAGCTTAAATGGATAAGCAATGCGCGGATGGTTTTCATATAATTCCCATCGGGTTTTAGCCTTAGAAAGGAAATATCACTGCAGTGACCTTTACTAGGAATTACGGAATTTTCAATTGTAAATACTTTTTCAGAAAATTAACTGTTTGTGAAAATACGAACAGTTATATTAAATTAATAATATATTATATTAAAAAATCTTACACCAATTTACTCCCAAAAAACATAATTTGATAATCATGCAAAGTGATAAATATTTTAATAGATTAACTGGAGTTATTTTGCTTTTTATGTTGTTAAAACAGATGATGATTAAAAAAACATTTTTAGCATATTAGCAATTATTGAAAAAAGAGTACTTAATAAAGCTTTGATTTCGCATAATTTTCTTTATTATGCATAAGCATACTTGGAAAATTTCATACTGATACGATGAACCAACCCTTTTTGCTTAATCCCACGCGCAATCTCTGAAAACGTAATATTGACAAATTGACTTTAAAGTAAATATTTGTGAGTGAAATGTCAACAGTTACCTTAAAGGTTTTGATTATATTTTATATCAATTAACCTACAAACATTTGAAATACAAAAAAAAAAAAAAATGTTCAGAAAAGTTTCGGCTGTTAAGTGAAATTATGAAAAAAGTCGAAAAATTAAAGGTTGAAAGGTCCTATAATCTCTTAAATTGACTAATACTAAAATTAATACAGCTATAAATTTCGGTATATTTAAAAGCAAAAGATTGTTCAACAGAATCAAAATGGAAAAAAGTTCATCTTTTGATTATTTTTTTTTTTCAATTTCACATTGACTGAATCTTTAGAATTTTAGAATACCTTCTTTACTGACTCTGTTTATAAATTAACAATTTTGCAAATGGCTGAATAATCTTTTAAAGGCCTTTTAGAAATAAATTGCGCTTGTGATTTTAAACAAACTGTCCTTTAACACCTATACTGTTTCCGCTATTTTTTTATCACTGAATCTTTTCAAAGAAAATTAAAAGCAGATGTGTGCTTTCTTGATTCAACGAAAAGGCAACAAAATCTTTAAATTATAAGATATGCTTCTAAAAGAAGGTTTTGCTCGTTGGAAGAATGAGCAAATATTTTTTTTCGTCGTCACATTAACACTTAGACAATGGGGAGTCCAATTTATTTCTTTAAATTGCAGAAAAGATAAAAAAAATATTTTTTAAACTTTAATCTTCATCAAGGACTTTTATTCATTCTCCTTTTCAAACAGTTTACGTAAGGCGTTTATTCAACACGAAAAGAATTTATTTCTCCTATGTGAATAAAATAATTTAAATCATTTTTTTTAACTTGCGTGAGTATACATTATTCGTTATTTGGGCAGAAATAAAAAATGAATTATCTTCCCGTGAGTAAATGAAATAATTTAATTCATATTTTATCTAGAAGCTTACAAGTTATTTATTATTTGCATAGTAGTGTTTTCTCTATAAACAAGATCTTCCATTTTTATGGACGCTTTGCTATTTATAAGAAACTAAAATACATAAAATAAATTAAAATAATATTTCGGAAACATTAGGAAGCATTTGATGTATATTGATTTTAATTATTTCTAGCCGAAACATCACTCAGTAAATTAAAATGTTCTTTCTATAAGATATTATTTCTCCTTTTAAATAAAGAATTATCCAGTTTTTCAAGAGGCACACTATGTAGGTATATTATTATAAAATAACGAATAATAAATTATTTTCTATCGAAATTAATTAGCATCGTGTCTAAACAGTAAAAAGAAAAATGTACCTATTTTAAGAATTTTGAGAATGTTGCATCTTTTTATAGAGGGTGGGGGGAGGTCTAACTCTTTTAACTCAGTTTCTGACCTCAAAAAACCGTTTTTAGAATGCTCTTGGCAACATCATCACAATTCATAATATTTTACGCAAATTACGTTACAAGAAGATTGCTACTATATTAATTTTTATTCATTATTTCCATTGCAATGACGTGATAAATTCATTATGGACGGCAGGCTGACTCTACTAGGCACTTTTGCGAATTTTTCACATAAGGTTATGAAATTTTTTATGCATATATATTACAGTATAAATACGCCAATTTTCATTAATTTTTTTTAAATGAAATACATTATGTTTAAAATATATATATATTAAACTTTAAAAAAATTCAAAATATTCCAGGCGGTTAATTTTTTTTTCTGTTACATTCACTTTATTATCCAATGTAAGTTCATTTTAAAAATATTTTTATACACACTTACTGAATTTTAATATGAATTTTATGTTTTTCTGAACTAAAATTGACTTTTAACTATCAAAAAAAAAATCTCGAATTAGGAAATGCTTACCCTTTTTTCTATAAATGCTTAACCGAAATCTCTATTATTAATTCTTTTTAATTTCTTCAAGAATTAAGATAGCTGGAACATTTTAAAGATATTTAAATCTAATTACGACATTATTTTATGAAAAATAATTTGTTCCTCTAGGTCCTTCATACATTTTTTATTGAACAATATATTTCATGAACTATTTTAGTTAAGTATAAACAAATATTTTGGTGATGTTTAAAATTTCATGTTTTCGTCGGTTTTTTCTTATTTCAATGTCCACTGCGTCCTAAATGAAAAAAATGCGTCCTGCGTGTAATAATCGTCATCAATTAAAAGTATGTGTGGCATATTTGAAGATGCACAAAATTTCTTCAATATCTAAAAATTCAAAAAGAAATGGTTCTCTTCCCAGTATTTTATATTATGCATTGGCTAACTCAAATTAAATGAGCTTTATTGTAAAATTTTAAAGAATTAAGTCGAAGCTCAAGGAGATAAAAATAAAAAAAATTTTTTATTGAATTTATCAAGTAATTATAGAGGTTTCTCACTCAATTTGTACAAAATGTAACAATATAATGAATACTTGATAACTTATACAAAAATGTTAAAAACATTTTAAAAAATTTAAAATATATTTCCTTCTATTTAATCTTTCAAAAATGAGTTTAAAACAAAAATAAATATTTTTTTTGTTCATTTTTACCACTTTTTCTTTTTAAAAGTATAAGATAAATACATTCTAACAAAGGTGAAATTACTTGGAAAAAGTCGCAAAATTAATAATTTATTTCAAATGAAATTTTAAAAGAGAATGAAAAGAAGAATTTTATTAGCAATTCATTGCTACAATCAAATGATTTCAAAAGTTTCGTCTAATAAAAACCGGCCACCTATAACTGATTTCCGTGGACCAAATGCACATATAATAAGGAATTTTGGAGATGGGATAACCCGTTCAGGTGCCAGCGTCCTCATCTGAATATGGCTCAGGGTTACGATTTCCATTCTAAAATAATTCGTGTTAGTTTCAAATATAACATTAAAATTAATACATCAAACTAAACTGACCTACTAAACATAAAATTTGCTTGAATGTATTACCTCTGTAGTGATGTAAATTAAAGAATATGTGGTTGAGTTAAGAACCTGAAATATAATATACGATTGGAAAGATTTTTATATGTGATCTTTCTTCAATCAATTTCATCACTCTCTTTTTCGAAAAAAGGATATATTTTCTTTTGTAGTTAAGTTAGAAAAGAATATAAACTTCCTTACCCTTGACATGAGTCAAAAGTTTATAATAATTATTTAGTTTCAAATATGATGTGAAGCTTTTTTCTCATATGGGTAATTCTGCCAAATTAAAATCATACAGAAATTGTTTCGGTACAAAAAAAACAAAAAAAAAAGTCAGTATTGTTCAAACTGCTGATCTAAAAATTGTAAAAATAAATAAATAAAATGATTTTTGAAACTAAATAATATCTCTTGTTCAAATTTCTGTCTAGACGTTACCCGGTCCTTTGTAATAGTTCATGCTTTTGATAAATCTCAGAAAGATGAATTTGTTTAACCAATGGAGATTATTTCCATAAATTCTCAGTTAAAAAAATTCTCAGTTAAACATATTCATTCTGTTCATAAATTTGATATTCACTCATGTTTCAAGACCTAGTAAAGTTCATCAATTCATTTGAAAGTGACGGTAAATAAATAAACTCTTTATGATTTTTGGGAGAAAAGTAAAGCTATTTCCAATGTAAATAAACACTGCTTACACAGTCATCTCTGACATTCTGAAATAACTAAATGAAAAATGAAGCGGGAAAAAAACTGGAGTAGTCAATAGCCTTTTAAAACCGTGTACTTTACTTCAGTTCGTAAACCCTTAATTTTGAATATATTAACCTGTTATGAATTTAATAGTTAAAAAAAGTTCATTCATTCAATTTGTATTATAAGCAGTAACATTTTATTTTATTTTGTTGAAACAGCGAATAAGAATAATTTCAGTAAAATATCAGTAATAACATTAAATTCGACGCAACTCCATCACGTGTCTGTAAGGCTGCAGTGGCAAAGTGATAAGGTTTCGGAACCACAATGTTAAAGGTTTGAAACCATATTCCATCTAATAATTTCCATATTAACCGGTTTGACGTAAGCTAAATCTGTTCGGGACAAATGTCCTCTCACTTGTGCAGCGCGTAAGTTTGGGGAGAAGACGCAAACTCAGGTGTCGTCTTCGTCATCTGATTACGATTCAAAATTGCGAGGCCCTTCACAAATCAGCCCTAGTTTTGATTTTAAATTGGGATGTTAATAAAACCAAAAATAATAAACTTAAATCAATAATGTCAGTTTTTAAAGCAATACTAAAATAGGTGTTTTACTTTACGATACATCTCAAATCAGTGGTTTAATGTGATGGACTCGCACGCTTCAAGTTAAGTGATAACTAAATTTTTAAATATATTTTTAGATAAATCGATATATAGGTGTACAATGGAAGAAATGCAACGTGATCGACAACAGATAACGACGCTTTCTTTAACAAGAAAAACGGGTAGAAAAACACAACTGAACCATGAGAAATGGCATATGAGTTGTTGATTGCAGAACTTCTTTATTCATATGCAAAGAGTATATTCTTAATTAATTCACAAAAATTTCATACGGCAAACCCTCTCGCAATGCGATAATACTTCGAACAGAGAATTTGTGAATGAAGGCGCTTCCAAAAATAAAGCATAGTCTCCAGTGAATTTTTTTTGAATGCTCTAGATATTCTCATCTCCTCAATAGAAACTTCGCCATGATTCTTGTATTTTCAAGAACCTCTTTTTATTTCCAATACCAATATATTGCCACCAGTTGCTCACCGAGATAGAGAGTCATTGATATGATTCAATTCAGTATTTATGAATAAAATCAGCAAATCTCCATTTTTTATTTTGAGACTAACTGCACAAGGTAACAATATACAAATTTGTAATGATATATGTTTAAATGTTTATAAGTCTTTCATTCCTGTTTAATTTAAGATTTTATTTTATAATTAATTATATATATTCTGCTGCATTCTGTTTGCTTTTTTTTAATGATATATTGCTTGAGTTCTTTTGAGTTGTGGTTTTACATATTCGAAGATTTTGTTTTATTTGCTATCATTAATTTACTACTGTTGTACTCCCCACAAACTTTATGTATCTTAATTATTATCGTTATGTGCTATAGATGGACCAAATCTGCGACATTTCTCTTTTTCTCTGATCGATATAAAGTCTTACTCTCTTGATTTAGGTTAGGTTGATTCTTGATATACAAATTAATTATTTCGATTGATTCAAAGACATAGAATCACAGCATGAGATATTGAAGAAGATGGATAGATTATAAATATAAATTTTTCAAAAAAAAATTCTTGTCACTTTGTCACAGATCAAGTATCATGTAATTCTGAGTAATATATAACCTATGGATCTAAATAGATCTATATACCTTCTATACCTTTATTGAAATGGTGCAACATCGCTTACTCTAATTTTGTTCCAAAAACCTAAACTAAGCAATCAGCATCTTATTATCTATTGAGTTTTGGGTACCAAAATTTTCAGTGTTATTTGTAGATCATATCAAGAAAATGTTTTTTTGTTCGTCTTTGTGTAAATATGAATATTATAAATGAAGTGAAATAATTAATTATTTTTACAGGATGAAAATATTAACCGTTTTTATTAAGAGAATGAAACACAAAATAATGATCACTAGGAAGCGATATGATTTATTCCTACTCAGGTGTTTGAAAGCTTCTAAAATAACCATGTTGATTGTCTAAGCTATTACTTTTATAGAATGTAAAAATATTGTGTTTTTTGCCAAATACTATGTTAAAATCATTTTGTCATGAGCACGTAGCTTCCTTTCACCCTAGAGCGAAATATTTTCTTAAGATTGTAAACACTTTTATATTTGTCAAAGATAATGGTAATTTCTTATAAATAAAACACATCAAAAGAGGCCCATGCGGTTAAAGTGATAGTTTTAAAACTGACATTTATATATAAAATGCATGGATATTTAAAGTTGCCATGTTATGTGTAATTTGGATCATGCGATGTTTAAGATAAAATAAATCGTTCGAAATGGTTTGCATGCCATTTGTAACACCAAATTTGAAACATACTTAATTCTTTGGTGCTAGACCCTCAATGAAAAACAATTTTTGATAATAAATATGGATCTGAAATTAAAAATTAAATAATATTTGAAAGTCTTCCTTAAATAGATTTAGAGCTTAAAAAGATATATTTTTACAATTTTAAAATTTAAAAAGAATGTTATATCCATAAATCTTTTCTCTAATTGAAATAAATAACAGATTTTTAAGAATATTATGCAATAATAATCTTCCATTTTATTTATATACTCAGGATCATTACGATGACAGTAAACACATTTCTCTGTTCAATAATTCAGATTAGTTTTAAATCGCTTTTAATGTTTTCTGAAGTGGCACGCGGCAATAAAAATTTTAATTTTCAACAAAAATCTGAAGAAAAAAAATAAATGTAAAGTAAAATTTTGACCAAAATAAATCTTTGAATATATAGTGAAATTATAGATTTTTCACAAAGAAATTTCCCATGCAAGAATCATTAACTGACATTATGATATTTTATTCAATATTACTATTTTTTTCAATATTTTATATATTCTTAAATATCTTTAAATTATTTGATTATTTTTTTATGGATTCTTCTTATTTTTTAGGTAAGTCCAATGCTGTTTTATCCCTTCTTATGAACTATTCATTTCTTACTAAGAATATGTAAGTGTTAATAATTTTCTACTGCATTCATTTTTTAAAAAAATGCATGACTTATAATCATAATATTATAAGTCATAAAAAAAAGTGGTTTTTAATCGTTTTGACTGTTTCTTACTTTTACGAAATATGTTGTCGATTTAAATCGTCGGTTTTTTTTTCATACGATTATGTAAACATATGTGTCTTTTTCCTTTACGAGCATTGATTTCGTTCATAGACATTTTATTTTCTTAATCCACGTGATTATAAAATATTGCAGTGTTTAAAATATGTGATTAATCAGGAAATTCCATTCAATTAAAAATAGCTTAAAAAATGTGAGCTAAAAATGTGTGTAATTATTATAAATTCAATTTCTTTAAAAAGTATTTGGAGTTTGCATATTTCCATGCATTAAATTCAGTAGTTCAAGATAAAACGATTTTGCTAGTATGGAACCGATATCGGATTTCAATTTTTATAAATCGATTTCATCATTTTTTAATATCGAATTCGGGTACTATATAATAGGAATGAAAATTTCTTCATTTAGCATGAAGATTATTATAATGTTTTAGTACATACTGATAATATAATATGTAGTTGATAACATAATATGTAATAGTATAATATTATGCTCATAATATTATATGAGGATTATTAACTATTCATTTTCATGATCAAAAATGTTTTTCCACAATGATAAAAAATATCATAAGAAGATTCAATGCAAGAATATCGTTTTATCTATTTTTGCATTTAGGCACAGACTTGATGACTAACTTTTCAGAATGTGGCAATTATTTAACAAATGGCTCTCCTATTTGTATCCGCCAAGAAGAAAAGATATATTAATCCTTGATAATAATCTCTGAATGACAGAAATATTCCTCCCGCTTTCAAATTTCAGCTCATATTTACATCTAATGACCAATACCATAATCCAGAATAGCTTTTAAAATCTTTTTCCATTGTCAGAATACGAGATAAATCAGTTCTTCAGTTCTTGAGGAAGCAAGATTAGTGAGGGATTCGAAATATGATAGATCATTGAAGCCAGATATTTTGGCTTCATTCCTGAAATCATTAACGTTTTGTCTTTCCTTATCAGGCCTTCAAAAATTGGCCGCTAAACCAAAATTTTTTGAAAGGCAGAGTACTGGGTGGATATTACTTATGAGAAAAGAAGTGCCAAAGCATATTTAGTTTGTATAGAAAAATGAAAAGCAAAAACGCAGCAAACAGATCAAAACCTAAAATAATATTCATAAAGCTTTCAAAATGAATTGGTTTCGCAAAGAAGTGATTCATTCAATTAAATAACAAAAACAAAAGTCAAAAGAACAATGAACCAGAGATAAATTGTTTAATTTTACGACGAAACCAAAAAAATTTGTCTTTTTTGGGCTATAAAATGTATTTATAATGACTGTATAGAGGATTCGATGACATATATAACCAGCTGCAACTGTCTCTTGGAATTTTCTCGTGAACTTTGTAATAAATGTACTTGCATATTATTAATTACATGCTATTGGCGAACAAAAGTTATGAAAAATAAATTATAAGCATGCAATCTTAAGCGATTTTGTTAGCATTTAATTGCTGAGATATAGTTAATATGAAAATGCAGGAACACTGATATGCAGTTTGGCGCATTTTTTTACGCTGTTTAAAAACAGGATTTGTATTTGTAATTTAAAACAATTGTAATCATAAATCATATATAAAATTTTATATTTTAAATCATAACGTTTATGAGTTATGTCATTTATATTTATGCAATGGCAGACCAAGATGTTAAAATCTGTGACAGATTTGTTATAAAATTTGATTGAAAAAAACTACATTTTAGATACTTGTGTACCGATTTTTATCTCGCTAGCTCTTTACGTTTTGTAATTATGAAGCTCATTTGTACTCGAATAGCCGGTCAGACAGACTTCTTTGGGTGGATTTCGCTCAAAATTCGCTTAAAAAGACCAAATTGTAAATTTGGTAATATGGACCAAATTTAGTCCATATTACCAAATATCATTAATATAACTCAAAGTATTTTCGTTTCATTATTGTAGCGGAGAGACAGAATACAGATATACATAATACCATAAATGTATTTTTCTACTTCAAAGAAAGTCTGAAATTTGGAGATTCTTCAAAATTCCGTGTTCTAATTTCTGTCGATTACAATATTCCTTTTCACTTGGAGAGCATAAAAAATATTAATTTAACAGTTCAGATTTGTTTTTTTTTATTACGCAGAAGGTAGAATCTATGTTCGACGAATTTCAGAAATGATACAAGAAGATATAATTCTATTCCAAACTACTACTGTTTAATTTAAGAGAGTTAAAAGTTGACATTCTGTTTGAATGGGGTAATATTTCCTCGAAATTCCTCATAACAATACATTCTTCCACAAAATTAATGCTGTCTTTGGCGTCATTGTAACTAAATGCAAGTAAAACTGTTCCACCAAATTTACAAATTATGAAATCAAACATTTCCTGAACATTCTATCTGATCATATCATAAGGTCTGCAAATAATTATTATCATCTTGAATTTTATCGACTTTGATGAAAAATTACAATTGCGAAGTTAGATGTTAAAATTATTACTGAGAAATCATCCAGTAGGTATGCGATAGAAGAAGTTTAACAAACTGAATAACAGAAAACAATGTTTTATTCCATAAAAAAAGGAAAAAAAACAGGTATTAAAATATCAGCATCTGTTGAAACTCGCAACAAAAGCAAATAGCAAATATTTAGGCAAAACAGTAAGAGGGCTCAATGAATAGCTAGAGAGCTCACACTACGTTCAATACTCCAAAAAAGAAAGAATTTATTTTACTGAATCGTTTTATCTTTCGCTTTATATAGGTTTCCTGATAGGATGTAGAATTATATTAGAATAGTGAATCTAAATACAGATATTGGTAAAATTCAGATATTTTCAAGAGGATTCAGCTTTATTTTCATGATCGAGGATCATTGATCTGTTATTCTCTCAGCATTCATTAAGAATATCTGTAAATCCTTCTTTTTAGCAATGACATTCACGTAGAAGGAGAATGATATTACAGTTTCATTACCATGTTTAATTCTTATCGTTGTAACACTAATCACCTTGGAAAAAAATAGCTGAATAGCTGTGGATAATATTTCTAATCTGCATAAGAAACGAAAAAAAGGCAATAATTTGCAATGAAGTGTCGAATATTTGTAATCTTTTATTTTTATATTTATTTATTTACTGTAATATAATATCAGGACAATTAATGCTCAAATATGATTTAATGTTTTCCAGTATTAAGCAAAAATTCAGGAAGTTAAAATCAAATTAAAGGTGAGGATAAATCGCTTAAAGCTTATCAAAATCAAGCCAGACACAGAAAATAGATTTGCAGAAAAGAGAGGGGTTGGAAAAACTTAAATGAGGCTACGTGTCTTATCTTTTCCCAGCATACAAAAGCCAAATTTTGACTTCATTAACGAAAGCCTCGCGAACAAATGATTCTATCATACATCATTTTTAAAACACCGAAAGGGTATTTGAATCTTTTTTTTTTTCTTCTTTCATTCACTTTCTGTCCCTCCTTTCCTTCATTTTTCACACAGAAGAGAAAATGAACTCAAATTTCGCTCAGGGCCGCAGTGAGGAGTCAAGTCATGGCGATTTTCCGTGCGGAAAAATATTCTGTCTAAATATTTTCATTTCTTTCGTTCCATCCTATTCTCTCATATCGACATGATCCTCCTGGTTTCGTCCGAAATGAAATGTGGATTTCACTTGATTTATGAAGACCTCGCGACTTGGAATGTTTGAGGAGAAGAATATCATTTTTCTTAACAATGCAAATGATTGTTTTTGTAGTCATCATTAAGGAGAAGAAAAATAACCTTATGAGTAAATTCTCCGATTTAGGATTTTAGCAGATACATTCGGTTTCTGTTTTGATTTTCTTAATAATATTTTTTTTTTTTGTTGAGTTCTTCTTCAATGCGTTGTCTGTGGTATTCTTCGCGTAAATCACTATTTTGGTGCTTGATTCTTATTTAATTATAAGTTACTAATGACTTTTTAAGGCTGGATGCTTGTCAGAAAAGATTTACGGCTTTGCTTTTATTTATGGCTTTACTTTTGTGATGATATTGACAATGTAATAATTTTTCAAAATAAATCAATTACCGCTTCCTGCTGTATTCTTTGTGAAAAAACTAACTATTAAATATATTTTGGAATATGTTTTGGAAAATGGAACTATTTTTGTCGTATATGCACAATCCTTGAAAATGTTTTTTAATGTTAGTTTATATATGCTAGAATTTTTCAAATGAACTGAAAAATAAATTTATCTTGTAATAAGAAAAGAACTTGAGATTCCAAATAGCATATTATTTTTCATTATATACTTGCCATTGTAAAAGAGCTGAACGTAAATACTGTTTCTCTAAAAATCCTGAATGGATGGTTTTGTACTCATTAAGAAGGGAAAAAGTCATGAAAGGAATTTAATGTGTCAGAAGTTTGGAAAGATAATTTCTATTTGTGTTTGGTTTTTTTAATTATTTTTTTTTGATTTATTAAATACATTTTCTGTAAAATTCTTTGCATAAATCATCAATTCATGCTTAAGTTTTACTTTATTATGAGTTATGTTATTTTTGAAACTGTTGAGTCGGTTTTGTACTGTCTGTAGAGTCGGTTTTGCTGTTTTCTGAAATTATATTGACAGTTAAATTTTTGAGATGATATTAGCGGCGTAATATGCTTCGTTGACAAGAAATTAATGCGTTTATCTGTACTTTATGTAATAAAACAATTATATAGAGTGAAAGCTGTTTAAATACATAGCATTCGCATTGCAGTAGAATAGTCTAAATATTTTGGAATGTTTCTTAAAGTACAACCAATTTATGACAACCGAATTTAATTGGCTCTTTAATTGGTTCTATAATTCAAAACAGAAATAATCTATTTCGGTTTTAATTCGTACTTCTTGTTTTATTTGTGAAATACATTTTCTGTAGTATTCCTTGCGCAGGTCACGGTTTCCAGCTTAAGTCTAACTTCATTATAAGCTATTTATTTTTGGTTATTTGCTTGAAGAGTAAGTTTTACTTTTTACTGCAGTTATATTTATGGGTATATTTTTACGTTGATTTTAGAGACTTAATATGTTTGGTTTAAGAATTAATTCGAATAAAGAATTAACGTGTTCGGATATACTCTATGCAATAAAATGATTTTGAGTGAGCACTGCTTAATAGGTCAAATTCTGCATTATAGTAGAATAGTTTAAATACTTTGGAATGTTTCGTAAAATACAACAAATCTGTGACAACAGGATTTAATTGATTTTCTTTGCAATGCGCTATATACCATTGGAAAATAAAAAGCCTGCATGTTCTGTAATCATTGCTATGTGATGAAAGAATTTGTGCTGTATATTGCCTAGATACGTATAAACACATACGTATACACAAGTGCTATGCTACCAGATAATCTTTGGAAGAATATCTTCAAAATGTTGAATAACTAGCTGAAATGAAACAGTTGCGTTATTTTTTTGATAAAATAACAACTTGAAATATCTAACTCAACAAAATATTGCGCTGTTAAAAAAATGTTTGATGTTTATACATCATTTTTCATATACCATTGTATTTTGTTTTACAGTTTGGCCATTATTAATGAGGTTAAATTTGAGAAAAACATATCAGAAGAAGAATTTTTCCATTTTAGGAGTTTTGGAAGATAATTTTAACTCCATTTCATACCTGAATATTTTCCCTGCAGTTCTTTAGTACATTTAGTATGGCATTCATTTAAAAAATACTTGTTTGCTGGCATCCTGGCATAGGGGTAGCGCGTCTTCCCTGTGATCTGGGCGTCCTGGGTTCGAATCCTGATTAGGGCATGGTGGTTCTTCATCTGTTCTATCTGCGAGATGTGTGAATGTGCCCCCTGTAAAAAGGGGCTGCGCAAGCCAATATGATGCGTGAGTAGCAAAATCGTACTCTTGGTCCTAGTTGGTGCTACTAAAAACAAGAGACTCTCTCTCCAGGCTTAAAATCGCAGAATTGGAAATCAGCGGGCTTGTCCAGGGCAAGTGTCATCAGAAACAAGAGCAACAGATACTTGTTTGGGTGCTTAATTATTATTAAATTACAAGTTAGTTATAGATATTTGAAATTGTTCCATTATCAAAGGAAATAGGCATTATTTCTGGTGTTGTATATGCGCTTATATATTTATATAATAATTCCTGGAAATATGTTATTATATATTTATTCTTGATGCTAATTCTGCATCATTATTGCAAATATAATGACTATTAAAGACATTCAATTACAATGTTTGTCTGTAAACGTGATTATATGAACATATTGAAAGTGTGTTGGCAAATGTATCGAATTTTGATTCTGTCATTCCTAAGATAATTAAAATTAAGCTACTTCAAAATACTGGAATATCCGAGTTTCTCTTTTAAACATAAGCAAAAAGGTCTACCTCCTACCAAATACGGGATGTTTTTAAGGGGGATGAAATACAAAAAAGAAACCATCTTTCTCTAATGGTTATTAAGTATATGCTCTGAACTCCTTTGAATATTATCAAAAAAAAAAAAAAACCCTCTCGCACCAAACTCATCTGGACGAACGTTTCTAATGAACAAAGCACGACATCATCAAAGAGAAATTCTCAAGCGGAGAGGATATTTGGCAATGATATCCAAGAATCTCGGAAGACAGTCTCAGTTTCGCGAAACGGGCTGGTTGTACTGTACTGATAGAGTAAAAGCATATATTTTTAACAATGCAACGAATATTACAGAGCATTCTTCTAAAAATGTCTAAGTCTTATCCATTAAGCTTTTTTTTCTCAGTAATATGTACGTCTCGAAGTATATGTAAAGCCTATCTTCAAAAAATTAACATTAATTTGATTTAAAGAAAATGAATAATCAAAACTTTTTGAAAAAGTTCAGTTTTTCTTCTTCTACTGGACTTTCAGTTAATTATAAGTTATTTATTGAATACTAGGACTACTATAAATAATTCAGATAAGTTAAAGATTTAAGTCCACAGTTTTATTACTGTCTACACTTTTGAAAAACTCTTTTGAAAGTTTTATGAAAAACCAAATACGCTGTTCAATTGTGACCCGTGCGACTGTTTGACTGTATTAAATTAATTGAGAAATACACGGAATTTTTAGAAAAATAATTTATATTGATATGGTATGATTAATTTGTAAGATAGCTGAAATATGCAAGGAATTTTCTATAATACAGGGTGTTCATTAATTATTGTCGGGGTTTCCGTACCTCATAACTTTCGAATAAAAAAATATTACGCAAAAACCGATTACGTATTCGTAAATTACAACTCAAAGAATTTTATTAATGACATTAAAGTGTAAAGCTTGCACAATTTGCACTTTGTAGGCATTCAGCTGAAGGCGATTATGTATTCGTAAATTACAACTCAAAGAATTATGTATTCGTAAATTAAAACTCAAAGAATTATGTATTCGTAAATTAAAACTCAAAGAATTATGTATTCGTAAAGTGCAACTCAAAAAATCGCCTTCAGCTAAATACCTACAAAGTGTAAATTGTGCAAGCTTTACACTTTAATATCATTAATAAAATTCTTTGAGTTGTAATTTACGAATACGTAATCGGTTTTTGCGTAATATTTTTTATTCGAAAGTTATAAGGTACGGAAACCCCGACAATAATTAATGAACACCCTGTATTTAACTTTAATTTTTTGAATTTAGGTAAATTATCTTTAAATTCTTCTGATTTTGAAGAATATATTTACATACACATTGGGATGATGTTAATTATTGCAAAAAATGTGTTTGATTCAATAAAGTGTATCCTTACTGAAAGATTGCATTTTTACTTTTTTCTGGGACTGTCTTCTCAAAATGTATGAAATTTGCATTAACATAGACTGCATTTTAAAATAAAAGCTCTAAGTTGAGATTACTATTAATTTTGTACAGTTATTCTATTCGTATTATAGTTACAGATAAAATAGCTGATGTAAACTTTTACAGTTAAACAAAAAATGTATAGGAGGAAGTTTGAAAAGTTTTGAATGTCTAACGTTTTACATAATACTTTATCGAATACCAGGTGAATATCGATTTTTGGATGCTTCATAAAAGCTAGTGAAAAAATTTTATTCAAGCTTTAACAGCATTCGGCAGAGAACGGAAAATATAGCCTTCCAGACTTTAGTTTATACATATTTAAATAGGCAGTCTGGAATGCGCATATAAATTTATTACATTTTTATTAGATTATTTTTAATCTACATGCTTTTTTTAATATAAGATATATAAATGCTTTTAAATATACTGTTAAGAAGAAAAAAAAATATGTCGTAAAATATGTTGTCAGGAACAAAATTTAACAATAAAGGATATTTTTTTTCTTAAGAATTTGGAAAAAAGTTTTATTTTATCTCTTTCACCAACTTTTAATCGATGCTTACATAAAAAAAAAAAAACTGCACATATTATATGCGCTGATACACTTTTATAATAGCGGTTAAGGAATTATAGTATTAGGATGTAAAAAAAAATAGAATTCCCTAAGCAATTTTGCAGAGCTATAATTTTTGTCGTTCCGCACGAATAAACATTTTATTAAGCAGTTTTACTTAATTTTCTTAGAAATCTCCATGATACCTAGTAATTGACTTTTTAATTTGAATGTCCGATCTTAAAAATTAAATTTACATAGATACCTGCTTAAAGATTTAAATTTTTGTTTTTAAAACATTTCGTTGAATTCTTTATTTGATACGTTTTATATGAAAATAATTTAGAACCATTTATTTTTATCATGATATTTGTATTTTTACTTGAGGCGTCCTGTCAACATAGGAATTGATTGAAAAAACATCAGAAAGCTGGAAAAATTTTATTATAGTCGTACACAACGCTGCAATTAGTGCAGCTTTCCTTTTAACTAGATTCTTTTTTGGTATGGCAATGATTCTTAAAAAAAGTCTTCGAGAATATTTTTTGAAGTTCTTCTGTCATCGTGATCTGTTCCAAAATCTTGATGAGCATGGTCTTGGGCAAGTTCGTATATGGGTCAGAGCAAAAAATATGGAAATGGTGAAGTGTGGAAATTCCAATATAGTTTCCAATAATTTTCATGTAATATAGTTTCGTATCTACTGGAAACAGAGAAACATTATTTCGATAAGTGAGTATTTGTATCTTCATCATGAAAATTATATGGCAATGCTTTGACAAATGCCATTTTTTAGAGGTTAAGTGTCGATAATCTTACAAGCCTATAAGAGCATAACAACATGTGTTTAAATTTTGTCACTGCAGAGATAACTCCAAGTAAGATGGCATGGAAAAGAGATGCTGATTCAAAAGTCATGTTTGTCATGAAACTATGATTTAAAATCCCAATGTTTGGCCCTAAACAACTTTCTCAATATTTTAGAAAGGAATGTTAGTAAAGTTAAATTAAACTAAAATTCTTCATTTTTGATGAAAAAAATTTGAGCTATTATATGAACCCAAAAGGCATAATTTAAATTGATATACAATTTAAGTGTCGATAATCTTTCATAAATATTTCGAAGAGAATTTAACATAATACTAATGGTTAATTTAACATTTCATACAGAGCACTAAGAAGGAAAAATGTTAAGTAAACAATAATAATTTATTCTCTTCAAATGAATTAATTACTCTCATGCATTCAGATGGGCAAAATTAAAGAAAAGGAAACAACATGATAATATTTTTAAGATTAATTCGTTTTTTCTCATTTAAAATAAAAATAAATAGTCTTAATTATACAGTATGTGTGTATAAAAGTAAATATTTGCGTGCGTTAGTTTATATTGATTTATTGATTACATATTAAATTGATTATATATTAAATTGATTACGTGTGCATGAATCAAGCTCATATCACAGTGGAAACTTTTTTTAAAAAAATAAAATATTTATTAAAAATAGAGAAAAATATTGTAGAAAGAATGTTGATATCATTGAAATGTTAATTTTTTTTAGATATATTAGTAAATACAGTTTTATTTAGATAATAAGTCTCTAAGTTATTAAGGGAAAAATACTAAAATTTAAATATAATTTTTAGTGAAAAATGTAATTACAATATTTGTTCATCTGGAAATAAATGGTAAATATATTATCCTTAACTATTCTCTTTGCTTATGATAATTAATAGCTAAAAATTCATAAACTTAAAAAAAACATTCTTATACTTGAAGCATGAGGTGTTTATATTAATTTTTAAATCCGTTAACAAAGTTAATGTATTGAATTTCAACAATTTTCCGTTATTTAAACTATTTGATTTAATCATGATCAATCTGTTTATTTTGAAATCCTTTTCAATATAAATCACAGCCCCTGTTCAGAAACGTAAATGCATAAATGCATAACGAGATTAACACCATCAATCGTTAATGCTAATGATGAATAGTTTCCAAGAACATTAGCGGTGGCAATTGATTAATTTAATTAAATTATAATCTTCATTCTGCTTAATTCGTAAAGCAAATATATAATCGGTATTAGAAACAAAATTCTACTTCTGAAAGGCACAGACGGCAAGTTATTAACTAATATCATTTAGCTAACTATAATTTTACCTAGACGTTTGAAGTACTTATTTCCATAATCTTTAATTTACTCATTTGTTAATCATTTTGATGCTCAAGTGTCAATTAATATGCAGATTATATGTAAGATTTCAATTATGAGGAAGTGAGTTTTAAGATTGCCATATGATTAATGAATGATTTGGTTATTTAATGAATAATTTAATTATTAATACATTAATCTCTTTTTGAAAATCACTTTATGTCAATTTGAGGAATTGTTAGTTATAAATATTTATGATTCTTTTATATAGTAATTTATAATTCAATGATTGATATGTTCATGGTTATTTTGATATATAAGGATATATACTTTATTTTAAGCATTTTATTTTCAATTTGGACATTATAATGTTTTTAATATGTTGAATAATTATGAAGATTATAATTTCAAGATTACTTACTTATTAAAAAATTAATAATATAATAAATGAATAATAATAATAATAATTTTTATATGTCCTTTTCCAGTAAGCATTTTTCTTTATTGATATAAAGGATATGAATTCTTTAATAACGCCACATAAATATAATAATAATGACAATAACAATAACGACATATAAAAGACATATATTTTAATCATAATGAATATTATGTAAAAAATTTCTAATTGAACATTTTAGTCATTTGTAACATAATTATTGTGGCTTTTTTTTTTGTGAAATTTTTCTTTCGATGTTACATTGTTTCTTTATACTGGATACGCAAGTTTATATAAGAAAGTAAGATAAGATATAGTCATCTATACACATCGTTAATCTAACTGAACTGACACTGATTTCATTTTAATGGACGGAGTAACAAGTAATTAACTTTTCCTTTTGTTAGTATGTCGCTAATTACTTTAGATCTTGATAACTGACTGAAATTTAGAGAAATCTTTTCAAATAAATTAAAGAATTACTTCAAGAATGATAATAAAGATGATTTATTCTAATAAATTAGAAAGGTAACTATAGTTATTTTGCGAAAAATGTGTGTTCTAGCTTCATTATACGTGAAAATGCCACGGAAATTAGATGCTAAGAATATTTTTAAGTTAAAGTCGCGTTTAGCTGGATTTATAAAAGTAAAAGGAAATGATGTAAATGTTCAGAATAAAACAAGGTTCCTTTTTGACATTTATAAAGAATACTTTTCTAATCCCTGATATTATATATTCGATTTCTTTCTCGAATATGAAGTACGCGAAAGTAATCATCTGTACTGTATTTAACTTACAGCTCAAATGATATACTGTAATTGCTAAAAAGACTTCGAGATTTTGAAGAACCTGAAAGTTTTATATATTATTGAATTGGAAAAACACATTTTTTGGCATTGTGTCTGTTAGTATATCTGTCTGTGAACACGTTAACTCAAAAACTCTTTGAGTCAGATAAATAAAATTCTGTACATACATTTAGGCCAAAATTCAGATTTCTGTCAAATTTTGAATTAAATCCATTTATAATAAGTCTATGTATCTAGCTGTTCGAGTACTGAAAAGGAATTCGATGACTACAAAACTCAAAGATCTAGGTAAATAAAATTTGATACGCTATGTTTAGCATCTTAAATATAGATTCTTATCAAATTTTGAGTCATATTTGTCAGAGTTAACTTTCTTTCTGTCTGCATTTTTGCATGGATGTTAAAGCATTAACTCATAAACACATTGATATAAAACAGTGAAATTTGTTATGTTTTGTTGCGGCTGCAAATATAATTCAGTATCATTTTTGAAAAAAAAATCGGTTTGCACAGTGGCGCTCAAAATACATACTTCATGATAGAGTCAAAGAAAATTGAAGATTGAAGCCAAAGATCCGTATTTTGTAATTCTTATTCGGCAATACCTTGCGAAGCAATAACGGTTTTATTCAAGATTTCCAATTTTATGTGGGAGGAAATAAGTTCTTTATAGGAGAACTTGCGAGAAAATTTCAAGGACACTACTCTTGTTATTAAATGTAACGATCAAAAATATTTATTTTTTAAGAACACCATATGACCTTCAGTCCATATTATTGCATAAAGTATAGCTACATAATTTCATTATTGCATAAAAAACGTTTATTTTTTACATAGATCTTTTTCTTTACAATTTATTACAAGGCTTTAGAGTAAATCGTGATGCTGGGAAAATAAGGGTTGTCATTAGTTACCCTGTTTCATAAGATAATTCAACATTTTGATTCATCGAATTCTGTTAGAAACAAAAAAAATATTGGGAGGCACACAATGTTAAAAGACTTTTATTGTACGAAACTAGAACTAGTGGGAGAAGTGTTTGAAGGTAATATTAATACTTTCAATCATAAGTCTTGTGGCCAGTAGAAATATTTTTTAGTAAGCAAAGATAAGTATACATTTAAAAGCTCTTTACACTGAACTGTGTTTCCATAGTGTTAACAGATAGACCACGGTCCATTATCAAACAATAAATATTCAATGCATATAAGCAAGCTTGTCAAAATTTTAGATTGAAATATTAGTCTTCAGCTGTAAACTAGAATTTTGTTAACATTTTTTTTTCTGCCAACTTAAAATTTCTGCAAAACTTTATTTAAATCAGAAAAAAAAAATTAAAAAAAAAAACTAAGATAAATGTATCGAATTATCTAATTAACCAGGAAATTAATTAGCTGCCGTCTGTGTGATAATATAAATTTTAGCTAGTGATTGTTTTATGAATACAGTATAACAGCAAATTTATAAATGTCGCACAGTTTTTTTTTTTTTTGAAAAGAAAAAAAGAAGCAAAATTTGTAATTTGGTAACAATATAATTTAGTAACACTTTAAATATTTTATAAATAAATCATAAAACCAGGGTAGATTATCACTTTACTACTAGAAATATCTAAAATTATCACAGAAATATATCCTATTATTCGTCGAATTCATTTCTATGAATAATATTTCCTTCAGGCTAACGTTGAACTAAACAAAACAATATAAAACTGAGCAAGATTTTCAAATTAATAAAATAACTTTTATTATAAAATAACTTTTAAGACATAATTATTATACCATCAAATGCTTGGATTTCTAAAAATTGATCTAAAATTACCTTTTGATTTTTATTTCTTGAATTAGACATGATGAATTGTTTTAAAAATCATATATCTTAAAGTGTAATTTACAGTAGAAAGCAGCTTGTTTTCAGTTGGTGGCATTTGGTATTCGTTTAGTAAAATATTTTGAATCAATGATAAATACTTATTAAATTACCATTCATCCCAAGTGGCTATTTTTTAATTCATCATTACAGAATAAAATATGGTATTATCAGTCGTACACATGAAGCAAAAAGAATATGCTGTCGCAAATTATAAATAACAGTTTATTCATCATTATTCATGCTGTTATGAGCATGCTGTGATTTAATTTAATAACATTTTCATTACGATTCTATTGATGTTAGAGCTTCAATTTTATTCCCATAATAATTTAGAAAACAAAATTAATTATGTTGTTAGAGGACAATGTTCGGCATTTAAGGGTTTAAAAATAATTTATAATTAGCATCTTAAACATATTTTCAATAAAATCCATATCTCTAGTAAAACAACATTCTCATGTAACGATTTGAATGTATTCCGAGAGACTCTCGTGATATAAGGAAGTCAAAGAAAAATAAAAGACAGGGATAAAACAAAACAGAATAAAAATGTCTCTTTCTATCATCCGTATACTTCGGAGCCTAATGACGGTTTCCGTCTCTTTCGTTGGATTCGGCCATCAATTATTCAACTCTGTTCCTTTGTACCCGGATATAGATGTCCGGGAAGGCCGTACGGAAGAATGGTTTGGACTTGGAACCACTCAAAAGGTCCAGATGGTGACCTGCCGTGAATGGAAAAAAAAAAGTCCTGTCAACTTCTTCGAGGCTCCAATTACTTGTTGTCTCCCAAAGCGCTCCAGTAATGGTTTGGTTTTTCGAAGTTTGAGATTGGGAACGAAGTTCTGAGAGGGATTATGGTCTTTGATGCTTGCCTTCGAAGAAGCGGTTTTTATTTTCAGTTATTGGGCCAGCTTTGTTTGTTGGTGTGTCATTTTGGAAAAGCGGAGACAGAAGTTCTAGAACAATGCTCCAACTTCTGTTATCAATAATCAATGGAATCATTGTACATTTCACAAGACATTGGTGATGTTAGTTTCGCGTTAAATTTTTTTTTCTCTATACTTTGTGTAAACAAGGCAAATAAGTAATAAGTATTTCCATGAAAGGTGAAAGTTATTAGTTAATTATTTTTTCTCTTCGCTGTTTTTATATATATCCTATATCAGCGAATATTTTATGTCATTTAGCGAAGGAATGGCTCTTTATCTTTAATTCCTAAATTTGTAATCATTAAGCTTGTTCCAGTTTAACAGGGCTGGCATTCACCATATAATCAATAAAATAAATTACATGAAAATTAAAACAAATGTAATAGTATTTCCTTAAATTAAAGTCACATTCTTATGTAATTTACGTAGGATATTTGTCTGTATACACTTGCAGAATTTGTTATTATTTGAAAATCTCTATAACAATTCAAAATCTATTAGAAACTCCTAACATATCTTAATTCTATTAGAAACAAGTATTAGGGTAAAATATATTCAATCGTTCAATATCTTGTACTATTTGAAAAATGTCTATTAATGATTCTTTTTGTCTTTTCGTACACCATCAAATAATGAAACAATATAGAATTCTAAGAAAAAAAAACTATGCCCTATTTAATGGAAAGGAATTTAATGAATGTTTGATAACGAATCTTTTGACGAAAATAAAGCTACGTAAAAGAGATATTTTGAATTCCACTGCATTTCCTTCAAATTCCTCAAAATGTAATTAATATGCAAGAGATTTAAAAAAAAATCAAGATAAATCTCTTCTATTAGTTTAAATATGTCTACATTAAACTACTTTTCAGTTTCATAGAAACCATTTTGGAAAAAAAATGAGGAAATTAGAAATGATCTTGGCAAGCATTTCTTAGTGAATATTATAATGAAAATCTCAAATGATATTTTTAACCTTCTTGTTTCTGATAGAACTCCTTTAATACAATGAACACTTTTCGATAATTTTAATGTATGAAGAAAACCGTTAAATAAATGTAAATTCGTCTTCGTTAAATCTTGAAATCGTATATATCGTTGACAGTGTATATAATTCGTTATATAATTCGATAGATTTTCGCTGTTGTTGTACTATCGATTTTGTGCATTGGTAAAATGGAATAATTAAAAAAAAAAAAAAAACGAATGTGATATATTCCACTTTTTTTCTTACGTTTTCAGATTTATTTACATTACATTGTGTGAATTTCTATTTTATATTGTTCTTTTTTTCTTTCTTTATTTCTACTCTAAATATGCTTAAAATACTCACAAGTGATATGTATGGAGCTATGATGTTTATGGTGGTATGGTACTTTTAGATTCCTTTTGAATTAAGACCAACAAAATTCCCAATAGCCAGCACTCTCACTGCGAAAAATCAACTACCTATGTGTGTACTGGGTAAGCAATTTATGAATAATCCTACTTAAGATTCCAACCGTAAAATAGAATCATTATCTTGTTTACCCAATTCATTTTCATCAATTACTCCTTTTTTCAAAACGAAAACTTTTGACCTTACCCTTTCGAAATTTTGTTCAATACTGAAAGACGATTTCAAAAGAACTTGACCTGCGTTTGTGTTTCTCAGAAAGAAAAATTGGGAAATCTACTAAATAGCAGCGAACAATGCATTGCTTAGGTGCCTATAAATCTGCCATTATTGTATAACAATGATGAAGAATTAGAATTGATTATAGAACCGGCAACTTCTAACTTCCGATCCATGTTCATCATTTATACTTAGTTTTAATCTACTATTAATTAGAGGGCATAAAATATATTCAACTCCTAGAATTGACAAATGACATCTAAATTTATTTTGCGATGAACAATAGAAAATAAGGACTTTTTTTTCTATTTTCTTTTTCAGAAAATATTTTCAGGAAGTAAAAATATACCTTATTATGTGCGTAATCTGTGAAAACCATCATGTATTTTCCCAAATCGTGATCCTTTATTCTAATTAATGATCAATGTATTTTTCTTTTACTGTTCTATATTGCTTTCCTCTTTGGACTTTTTCGTTACCACCTATTCATTATAACCTCGCCGAACCAATTTTCTTTTTAATCTCTTTGGACCAATATATACAAACAAAACTCGCAAAAACCTTAGCACGTAATCTAAGCAACTAAATTGACATTAGGAAGTTGTAGAATAGGAATGTATTAGTTTTGAACAAGAATCAAAAGAAAGGAAAAAGTTATCTTATTTCAATCAAATACATCCTGAGGTTAAACTTCGAGAGATCGGAAAATAATCTACATCTCTGCTCTTGGCATTTTATTTTGTGCGTTTATTCATCGGAAAATCCAATGAAAAAAAAGAGAAATGAATCAATACTAAAGAATTTACTCTCCGTCCCATTCGATCATCGGTACAGAATAAAATAGAACATTTTTCTTACCGCTTTAAGGTACAATTACACTGTGTGCTATCCCGTTCCCTGCTATGTCCATGCCAACGGCGAAACCCCTATTGATAAATGGTTTCTCTTTCGACAAAGATTAGAGTTTCGTCTGCCCTGTTATTTCTGTTTTTGTTTCTTCCCGTACTCCCTTCCCTTCAAGTTGTGGATTCTTATTATCTGCTTCGATCTGGAGGTATTTTTCATGTTGTTCTAGACCTGGGACCCGTCGTTTTTATTCTGCGTGTTTTGTTCTTGCCAATTTCTTGTCAGCTCCCATTTTGAAAATGAAGCAAGGTAATAAAGGATAGGATAGGTGCAATCCACCTTCTCGTATTTTTGCAGCGTGATTGCTCCAGTTTAAGTATATTCATGAATTTGAAATATTTTGCTCATTCTTATTATCATGTGAGAACATGATGTTGTTTGGTTAGGGGGTTTAGAAGCTTGAAATCGCGTAGGCAATGAATAAAGCATAAATGGCAATTTTCATCATTATCTTTTCATCGCATATATTATTTTTACCTGCTTTTACCAGTATTGAATTATTATTATGTATGCGTCTTTAAAAGCCGATGCGTTCCTAAAAGGTTGACCTGCGTTTACCAGTATTGCTTTTTATAACTTAAGCTTCCTTGTCAGCTGATGCGTTATTAAAAGGTTGATGTATAACTGTGACATCATAGCTGCTATTTCATCTCAAAATCAGTCGAACACCAAAACTTTGTTTGCCAACTAGAAAAATTGAAAATGAAGGTTCAAAAAATTATATATATATATGAGAGAGAGAGACTTATTGAGAAATCTCGTAATTGTTTCAAACCGGCTTAAACTGGTTAATGACTTAAACTAATTAAGGCAATTAATGACTTTAAAATAATAATGTTTTTACGTGATAACTTGAAATTTGCGATCGCAGATTTCGTTTTTTTATTTAATATTTTTTTTTAATGTCCACTGCATAATCTGTACGAGCATATTTTATATAAGTTAATTCAATTACAGTAACTAAAACCATTTTATTTTCTAGAAGTAACATGTAACAAATTTTAAATATCGAATTGTACTTTAGGCTCTAATATCATATACTTACACAAGTAGTCAAAACGGTCGCTGGTTATTTTCTCTTTTACTCCTCTGGAAATCACATTCCAGGATGAGAAATTCATGTAGTAGTTCTGCTATTTGGTACTAGGAGTGGAAAGAATCAACATATGCAAAAAACTTTTTTCCTGAAAAAAGGTCCAGAATCGCCTTACATAAGAAGCTGATGCATTTAAGAAAGGAATATGACCTCTACTAACTGTAATGACTGCTAAACGACATCCATGCTACATATTAACACTTTGGTCTAGACATCTCCCTTCCTCAATCGTCATTTATTTCAACTACTGTGTGTCGGATGTGGATATGAGGAAATCAAAGGTTATGAATATCCAAAGGCTTCTTCTTGAAACATTCGATGCATTTTCGATAGTAGTATATAAATCAAAAGTTGCAACATCCATTGGCTCGAAGAATAACTTTATGTATTAGTAATTAAGTCACAACATAAATCCTATGTATTTTGTCATTATAGTTCATGTAAACGAAATTAGATACACTAGTACTTCAGAATAAAGGACACAAATTACTTATTAGTAATGGTTAGCGAGTGTGACATTAAGTCTAAAATCCAAAATGTTGAATTCAGTTCTTTCGTCCCCAAAGTATAGAGTCACTGATTCCTTATAAAAGTTGAAAAATTAATGGTCTTTACAGAGACATGCAAGGCAGTGCAGAAAACGTTGTTCCTTTGTTGAACTCTATAATATTTGAGCTCTTTACAACATTGTTGATGTCTCTACCCATGAATGGGGCTATTGTCATGCATTGACCTGGACCAAGTTAGGTCAACTTTGTGGGAAGACGTTTGACCAGCGTAGACGACATTTGTTTTATGTTTATCACACAGAACAGTAAAGCAATATTCCCTTTTTGTTTTCTCGGAAGTTATTTGTGTTATTTTCTTCTGAAAATTACCTTTTAGCTGTATTAGTGCTGAGGTAAATCTTTTTAATGACCTTGAAATCTGCATGCAAGCGTTCGCAAATTCTTGCCACACACAATATCTCATTCATCTTGCCTGTAATTATTACTAACGTACATAATATTTTGTAAATCTATTTTCTTTCTAACGATGACAAGGGCCTGAAATAAAGATATTTAAAACAACTTTTATAATTTTTTGTTTATTATCATAAATGCTATGGGAATTTTTTTTCAACTTCTGAAAGGGCCGCTAAATAGATGTGCTAGTGGTTGTTGCCTCCAAATTTGCTGTCATTTGTCTTCAAAAAAGTCATCCAAAATGCATATTATTACTATAATATGTATTCAGTAAAAATGCTAGATTCATGCCAAAAACGCATTTTCACAAATATCGTTCACTACTTCCCTGCTAGGTATTCAGGGCCTTACACATTCCTTAATTTTATGCGAAAGGAAAGGAGATAAGACTTTTATTGAAGATAATGAGAGAAAGTTTCGTGGAGAATACTGCATCCGGGTTTTTTCATATGATTTTGTTAAAACTGCAGATTTTGAAAGTTTCATTTTTACACAACAGTTCTAAACCAACTGACAGTAAGGAAGACTTTATACTTGTTTAATTACATGAATAAATTCTCTTGCGAAATCCTGTTGAATCATTTAACTAATAGTATAAGGATTTGTTTTCCAACAAAATTTCAAACGAAGTATAAAGTTGCTTTAATTGTTTTCTGTCGATTTCTTTGTCTTATAGTACAAAAATATTGGTATTTTTGAAATAATATCATTGTTTTATATTTTGACAGATTGCACACAGAGTGTTTCTTTCATCTGTATTTGATGAAACTCTTTTTTATAAGATAAATATATATTAGTAAAAGATAAGATTTTTCTATGTGTTCCACATATAATACTCAAATAAGGACTTCTTTATATAACAAATCTCATTGAAATCTTTAGCTGTGCATTAATACATCAATTATCCTTCAGTTTTATATGACAGAAATTTAAAAGTATGTGCACAATAAAATACGTTTTCTAAAAGAAGCAGTGAATAAGAGAACTTTCTGCGGATATTTCATTTCTTATCTAAACTTTATTATCATTGTTTTCTCTTGCTTATAACATTGGCGACACATTCTAATTTCGTGATATAGAAAATCCATAACACCTTCAATAATATTTCAAAGTCACCGAGGTACTGAAACAAAATTCTACATAGCTGAATCTGTCACACGTTATTGTTACATTTCTATCATTAGTTGATTAATTGCACACATAAGCTTAATGAAGATTTAATTTTGCTTAATTAGCGCCCTGGGAGGAAATTAGTAGGATGTATATGGTGTATCTGCTTAACGTCGCTTTGCGAGTTGCGAAACAAGATGTATATATTGCATTGCAATTCGGTCTGTAGCTGCATCGGAAATAGGATGCATGTGAATTAACTGTTTAAATAATGCATATTGTATAGTGTATTGATTACTCTGTTAAAGACTTTATCATTTATCATCATTCCCAAATAACATCTGAGTTACTTAGAATCAAATAATTAAATTTTCATGAGTTTGATAAAAATTTATCTTTATAATTTAAATTAGTTTTAAACTTATAGCCAATTTTATCGTTTCAAAAATTAGAATGTTTATGTTTTCGTCTAGATGAATAAAAAAATCGAAGTTTTCATTATTGATAGAGCAATTTTTTATATTTATTTGTTACCCTTAAATCTCGAAAGCAGTTAACGTATAGATTAACTGATTTGCTCTGTTAAAAGGGCGGAATCAAAATTTTATCGTATTTTAACTAGGTAATGTGCACATTAGTGGCTTCCGTATCGTTAAAGTTCAAACGTTTGTTCCTCTCATTTTATTTCCATACCCATTCCCGGGCAGAGTTTCAAAAAAAGTGATTGCAAACTTAAATGTACCCCCAAAAAAGGGTGCTTGTCGCAAAAACCAATTTCTATGCAACTCAAAGTGTCAATAATATTTAGATTGCACTAATAAGTAAGCATAATTCCTCATATGTTTCGCAAATTCATTTCTTTTATTGTAATAATATATAAAAGCGTTTGATTCTTTGCATTATAATTTTTCAACTGATTGATGTCTGGTTCTATCAAGTAATGTGTTGTTTGCTTGATTGTATTAACTTGATTCTTTTTATCATTGAAAAATAAATAAATAATATAATGCCAATTTCCTTATTTGAAATATATTTTAAACTGTTTGATTCTTTTTATTGCCGCATTGAAAAGAGGCAGTTGAATCTCCATTTCCAAATAGTCATAGCACTGATCTCATAATCAAGAGATCAGAAGTTCGAATCCCGCTAGAGACAATGAGAATCACAGTTTATGTAAATATTTAATTCCTTGATTTTATGTTTTCCTTTATTTCCTGTTCCAGAAGATTCGGGACCTTTCTTTAGTTTACCAGATAAGTGTTCTGGACTTTTCTTACTGTCTCCAGAAAAGTATTCTGGAACTTTCCGTGCTAATATAAAAGCAGAAGATCTGTCAGTCACTATGTTCTCAGTTCAGAGTTGAGTTAATAAATTGGCTTAGCTCTACTTCTTGTGTGTGTCATTGAGTTTGACACTAAAGTACCTACGTGACAATATTAAAGTTTTTCGATTGACTGATCATTGATTCTATCAAATAATGTGTTGATTGTTTGACTGTATTAATTTGGTTCTTTAGATATCAAAACATAAATAAACAACATTTAATTTAAGCTTACAGAAATTTTGCTGTTCCCACAAAGACCTTATTTTCACTTTGAGGAGTACTTAGTAGGTGATGTGCAAATTAACGAGTATTTAGTAGATAATGTGCAGATTATCTAGGTAATTCGCAGATGACCTAGATATTTTGAGAAAAGACCCAATTTTTCAAATTTTCACTGATAACCCTAGATAATGTGAAGAGTAACTGATAGTAGATAATGTGCAGATTATCTAGGTAATTCGCAGATGACCTAGATATTTTGAGAAAAGACCCAATTTTTCAAATTTTCACTGATAACCCTAGATAATGTGAAGAGTAACTGATAGTAGATAATGTGCAGATTATCTAGGTAATTCGCAGATGACCTAGATATTTTGAGAAAAGACCCAATTTTTCAAATTTTCACTGATAACCCTAGATAATGTGAAGAGTAACTGATAGTAGATAATGTGCAGATTATCTAGGTAATTCGCAGATGACCTAGATATTTTGAGAAAAGACCCAATTTTTCAAATTTTCACTGATAACCCTAGATAATGTGAAGAGTAACTGATTTCTGCACTTTATCTGTAACTTATATAAAGCTTATATAATATAACATTCATGCTTAAATAACTATAGACAAAATTCTGAACAAATCTCTATTCCTCTTTTAATCTATCATAGATAATGTTTTAACAAATTTAACGATGGAGTGGGGATATATATATATATATATATATATATATATATATATATAAGTCGTGTTGTACCTCTTTGCTCCCGAGCCAATAAAGAACTCAAAATGTATGCTCAAAATGTAAGATTACTTTCTTTCAGATATTCCCCTAAATAATAAAATTCTTCCGAAGATTTGTGAATCTTTTGATATTCCCAATAGATAATTTATTCATGACAAAGTACCACCCTCGTAGCAACAATGACAGAATCTATTAATAATAACTTATTATAGTTATACTTAAATTCAAAAAAAAGATTAAGATTCCTAACATTGTTTTTTTATATATATAATTTACGACGAGCCATAACTTTCAGATTGTTAAAACGGGTTTACCTATATATCAAAGAAATTGTATCTTTTCCTGATACCTTTTACCCATCTAAGAATTCACCCGAAATAAATGCTATCCCATGAAAATGTTTCATTACAGACTTCTCAGCAAATAATACAGCTTTTGGAGGAAATTTGCTCCCTCCGATACTCATTACGATTCCCGGAGAGATATTTAAAACGAACATTTTCCGATTCGTTACAAAGTTTCCCATCACTGGATAACAGATAAATTCTTCTGGAAACTTCTTTTTTTTTTCTTTCCGGGTGAATCTTTTTTAGCACTTACTTTTCCGATGGGAAAGAATATTGGCCATGTGAGCAGGGCATGTATATGCACAAAAGAGATTCTGAAAAAGATGCATTGCAGTAAAATGACACGCATTTGACTTCTTTTCCTATTTCACTTACGGAGCAGCTTGATGTAAATGCGAACTTCGCATGCAAAGTGATATTTAAGATGACTTTCCTCTTCTGATATCAACTAGAAATGTCTTTATGTAAATGATGTTAGCATTTCACATTGTGATGATAATGATTTCCATTGGAATGGCAGGATACAAAGTAGGATGCATGGAGTCGAATCTTCAAGGCGTAATGAAGGTACATTTTCTTTGCAAGAATCCATTTTTTTTGTATTGAGGTGCACAATTTTATGTTCATGCTCTGAACAATTGTGTATATATTTTATTAAAAATTTGCGATCTGTGTTATAGAAGGAAACTGGATCATTAAAATTAAAATGCAACCACTGATTTATGAAAATCGAGTAATCTCTAGAAAGAATATCTGAGTAATAATCTAGCCGTAACTTTTTCATTTTATTTCACTTGCTAGTTAAACTACAGATAACTTAAAATTTCAGCATATAAAAACAAAATTGGGTTTCTTTGTAGGTAGAACAGGTTACATATTTGTACGCATACATCAATTCTCAAAAAAAACGTCATTAATATTTGTTGATAATGGAAACAGCATGCTATATTTTATTCTAACTCATCTATCTCGAAAGACAGCAATGATTTAGTATGCTAACATTTTCCGATCAATAAATCATTGATACTAGATACAACGGGATTTGTACATTTACATTAACATGGGATTAACAAATCAGTATTATTAGATATTGCTCACTCAAAGTCTTTTTATAATTTGACTATACAAAGTTGTAAATAATTATCTATAATAATTAGCAGATTATAAAGGAAATATATTTTGTATAGATAAAATAGAATTTTCCATATAATTTTTGGTTTGTTTCTAAAAGAAAGAAAATGATTTTTATTCTAATGATTTCAATTGCTTTAATGAATTATTAACTAATTGATATGCGGAAACTTATATTTTTCAGATAAGTATTTCCCAACCATTTTCGTGATTCAATTGTTTGTTAACGGATTCATCCAATATTTTCTATGTGCAACGTAATTTTGTATTAATAATGTTAAAACGTCATTTTAATAATCTGATCACTCAACTTCACCTAATGACATTTTTAGGATTTATCTTTGAATTTTTTTTTCATTAATAATTAAATGTCATTATTTTTTATTATTAATTTAATGTCAAGCAAATGAAACAATGATTTCATATTAACTAATGATGAAAAGTAATGAATACTCATCATTATTATTAACCCAAGTAAAAGACGATTTCACTGTAATTTTTGAGTTTTTTTTTCACTGGACATAGCGCTATAAAATAAGGTGCTATAAAGACGTATATCCATAACTACATCGAATCGCCCTAGCATGGAAGTACGGAATGCTAGGAACATAACAAAAAACTATGGGCGAAGTGCCCTCACTTTCCAAGTCGCAACCCTTCTAATAGAAGGCATGTCCCATCAATGGTTAAAAGTAGCCAGTACTACAACATATGGGCTTTATAGTGGCGACATGGATTAATATTTCTGCAGGGGACTTCCAACCATTTATTGAAAGCATACTGAGTTGCTGCACTTCGCCAAACAAAAGGAGATCCGACACATTATCCCATGACATTTACCACCTTTGTGTAATATCATGTGCATAATTTCTACCCCAGCCAGATATAAAAGTTACATATGTTAACATAAAGTTTTGTGTAGTCAACTCATTTTCACAAGAAAATTAATTTAAAATTACAGCAAAATTATTTAACATAATGCTATACTGAAAAGAGATTTCGTTCTACCTTTCAATAATCATTCATCAATTAATTAGCGAATTAAGTTAAAGGAAATTGATTAATTAATTGAAGTGGAATAATGATGAAAAAAATGTTGGGAAATAACAAATAGTAGCTTTGGTAAATAGATCTAATAAGATAGGGACCCAAAGATTTATATTATTATTAATGGTCAAAATTATACAAATTTGTAAGACATTAGAACCGAATTATAACTGATTTACATATATACTTCAGAGTCATTTTCATTATGTCACAGGGTATTGGACACTTTATATTATAGGGTTATTAAAATCTATTAGTGTTTCATCCATCACTTAAATTTGAAGGGAATTTAACTTCACTTTTTTTATTGAATTTGTAAACTACACAGTTATATTAAACGGTAACCTCGCTTTTATTATCAAGAAGGGAAGAAAACCATGCGATCAAATATTGGCTGCAGTAATAGAATTCAGGGCAATAAATTAATGTAATTTAAGGCAAAAAATAATTTTTAAGAAATTGCCAAAATTTAGAAAAAATTAGTATCATTAAAAAATGAAATTTTGGAACAGTGTAAAATTTATGTGTTGGAAATAATATCTTTGAAAAATATCGCTATATAAAAATATTTATAAAAGTATTAAAATTAATTTTTAAAAACTAAAATTTTGAAACACTTAACCACATTACAAGATAAATATGTGACAAATTTGGTAGTTATAGGGAAAATGATTTAGCCTGTAGAGCGTCAACACACATATGGACACTTACACACATTTATTTTAAATATTAGTAGTGATTTCAACATTTCATTGCATGTAATTTTTAACTATTTATAGCCATAAATTTTGCAATTATTTAATTCATTTTTGAAATTTATTGAACTAATTTTAAAGATCTTTTTTATATAATTCAGTTCTAAAATTACTTCTCTGAACAATTTTTTAACATAATTTTTAATCTTTTCTGAATAATTTAACATCATGAATTGTTAAAAAAAATAGCACTTTTTTCATAATTATGTTTTTAATCTACTAACAACCATGATATGCTTTTCAAAAAGGATGGTCATTTATTAATCTATATTTATAAGCAAAATATTTTATTGCCAGATTGAATCATGAATAGAGAAAGTGCTGCAAATGTCTTCTTTTTGATTTTATTTCAAGAAAGAGAAAAGGGTTGTATGAAAAATGATAGAAAAGCTATTAAGAATCTACAGAAACGAATGGCTATTGAAGAAACTGGCAAATTTCCAAATTGAATGTTTTTTGAAGCTGTATAAGATAATGTTCTTTTACTGTTAGTTCATGGAAAAATTTTGTGAAAAACTTATCGGAAGGAAAAAAAGCATATGCTGTATAGATTTAATCTGAAATTAAAAGAAAAATGTTTAAAGAATGGTTAAAAGATATTCAAAAGAACTTATCGATGAATTCATTAGTAAATATGTTGAACAGAAATTGCATATATTAATGAAATAATTTTAGTTTGTGTTGAATTACACATTTTTTTTTTTTACGAATCCTTAAATTATTTCGGGTTAAAATATTTTCTAAAAAGTAGTTTAATATATCTTTAAAAAACTAGTGATAGTTCTTATTTAAATTCTTATTATTTACTATTTTTAAAATATGTGCAGAAACTATTAAAAATTGTAGTGGAAAAAGTAATTAAATTGCTTTAAGGCCAGTGTTAAGAATTCAAAGAATTTTCCATATAAATAGATAATATACTGAAACAAAACTTGGAAAGTTTCCTCATTAATAACATTTAATTTCTTTTATAGAATTTTTCAAAAGATTTAAAATAATTTTATCATCAAAGAATGAATATTTATCGAAATTATGCAAATTATTTGTGAATATTTATACATAGTTTAATTATATGCCTTATTTACAAACTCTAAACGAAAGAATTAAAAAACAAAAACAAAGTCCGCTCTTGTATTACGATACAATTTATTAAACCGTGGTATATTTTAATGCAGCATTACTACATCCTAAAATTGAATTATTAAACATTTTATATTTAAATTTTTAGAACATTATAAAAGTAGCGTATTTATTGTTAAATTTTTATAGTAAATGAAAAATGAAATAAACAATTTTTTTTAAATCTTAAACAATTTTGAATATGTATTTAAATGTTTCAAAGTAGTTTTTCATAAAGCAATTTTAATATTTTTTATCAGTTGTCCAAGTTTTAAAGCAGTTACGTATATTAAATGAATTGTTAGAAAATCATGTGTTTTATGTGTTGTAATAATGATCAATACTGCATTTACTATTAATATATTATAAAAGAACAATGATAACATATTTTATTATAAAAAATAATTTCAGTTTTTGATTTATTTCAAGTTTAGAAGTTTTTTGAGAAAAAAAATCCTAATATTCCATTATACTCAGGAGTAAAGATTTATCAGTTGAAGAATATTTCTTATTGATAAATGACTAGGCAGATTTAAAAAGACGTTGAGTTTTATTAATAAAATATTTCCTAAAATTTCATTCAGATTTAACGCAGATGGCACGTCAACATTTATTGGAACTTCAGTTTATGATTAATGAGGCAAAAGGAAATTTCACGAACAAATTTACTTTAATCAATTCTAAAATGTTCTTCTTACCTTTAGCTTAAATCACAGAAAATGATTAAATGATGAGAAAGTTTAAAAAGATAGAAGTACATAATAAAAGTACTGTTGAAGTATTGAAGGAACAGGTAAGGATCTTGAAGTACACAATCTTCTTTCAGATTAAAACTGGATGGTTTAGAGAATTCCAAAGAACGTATAAATTGTTGAAGATTTCAATCTCTCTTTTATCTGTAATTAAAATGCACTTAAATATAATTAGAAAAATCAGATTAATCAAATTTTGTACAAAATCAAATTTATTAATTCTAGATTCATTAAATTTTGTACGCTATGCTTTTTAAAAACTGTATATATTCATTGCATATGCTTTTAACTTTTATAAAAATATATGCACTGTCTAAAAGTTATTTTCAGATTCAAAATCAAACTATCCTTAATGATGTGTTTATAATTAACGAATAAAATATTTTTCAATTGTTCTATTGCATTCTGGATGCATTTTGATATTAAATTAATAAATAAATTTTATATCGTATGAAATGGAGGGAAAAATATTTAATAGCAATTAAGATTCATTATTAATGAAAATTAATGAGAAGAATAAAATTGTTTTATTTTAATGATTTTCGAAATTTAGGATTTAATATTTATCATTTTGAGGCATATTTAAAAATTCCAGCGTCATTTGTCCTAAACTTATTTTTAATTGATCGCATTTGAAAGAAAATATAGTTTCTTAAGTCAATATTTGTTTCAATATTATAAAGGTAAAAACCAATTTTTTTAAAGTTTTTTTATATGTTTGGAATTTAAATTATTATAAGGAAATAAATGTAATTTTGCAATTAATGGTACGCTTGCTACAGTTAGATAATTGCTGTTCCATAATACAGTTCTAGTACAGAGTATAACAATAATTAAATATTAAATTTTCTTAGGTAATGTAATTTCTGTCAGATTGAACTAACTGTAGAAATATTTTTCAGCTTAATAAAACAGAAGTTTTAAGCTTTTGTGTAGCAAAAAATATCGTTTTATTGGCAACTATTGTCATAGAATGTAGAACCTGTTTAAAACTTTTTTAATGCTCTAAAACTGATTTTCCTAATAATTCAACTAATTTTTCTATGCCTTATTCATGCAACAATTATCATGTTTCTCAGGATATAAATTAAAACTTTTTATATTCTAATAATACATGGATATATTTATATTTTAATAATACATGGAATTTATAAATATATTTACTATTAACTAGTATATTGGTTCTTTGATGATTCGAAACAATTCATTCCTTAGATTGAATGCATCAAATAATTATAAAACTGTGAAAAATAATCATTTCAGTAATTAAAGTAGATCTTTAATTTTATTCCATTACCAACCACCTTTGGTTACAAGCTTCTTCACCCTAAATCAATCATTTTTGTTCAATGATATTTTTTGAAGTTTGTGAAGATTCTTTATGATTTGATAAAAATAATACATGGAATTTATAAATATATTTACTATTAACTATTATATTGGTTCTTTGATGATTCGAAACAATTCATTTCTTAGATTGAATGCATCAACTAATTATGAAACTGTGAAAAATAAGCATTTCAGTTATTAAAGTAGATCTTTAATTTTATTCCATTACCAACCACCTTTGGTTACAAGCTTCTTCACCATAAATCAATCATTTTTGTTCAATGATATTTTTTGAAGTTTGTGAAGATTCTTTATGATTTGATAAAAATAATACATGGAATTTATAAATATATTTACTATTAACTATTATATTGGTTCTTTGATGATTCGAAACAATTCATTCCGTAGATTGAATGCATCAACTAATTATAAAACTGTGAAAAATAAGCATTTCAGTAATTAAAGTAGATTTTTAATTTTATTCCATTACCAACCACCTTTGGTTACAAGCTTCTTCACCCTAAATCAATCATTTTTGTTCAATGATATTTTTTGAAGTTTGAGAAGAAAAATTATGAAACTTCAATTGTTTTATCTAATTAAATGTTTCATTAAAATAATAAAACAATCATTTAGATGTTGATTTTCTTCTTACTTAAGAAAATTTATGCCAACGTTTGAAGCTCTTAGTCAAAGAGTATAGGCCATACAATGTCTACACACAGGTATACAAAATTATCTATTCGGGATATAAAATGAAAAACATATTTTTACATATATGCTCGTCAAAAGACAACAAATTATGTATTTGGTAATATCTTTGCAATCTCTACGTTTTTCAAATATTAATATCTTATGGAGTAATGAGGATTGAAGAAAAAACTTTATTAATATTTTTTTTATTTTTCAATTATTTTACGTTATCAGTAATTATTAATTATCTGATGGAAGGCATACATTTTACAAAAATTCCCTATATTGCTAAATCAGTTTTTTATTATATATTTAATTTTGGATACTACTCACAGAATTATACATTTAAGAATAAATTTATTAGAAATAAAAAAAAATCTTTGAAAGCATTTTTCTCGAACATCAGTTAATTTAATGTAAATAATTACTTCTATTTTTGATACTTTCATCCAGACTAAAATAAAAATTAATGAAACCGCAAATGGAAAAATAATCATTCATGCAACTGGAATAATAATCAATCGTGCATCTGGAATAATAATTATTCTCACGCCTAGAATAATTATTATTAATAAAACACAATAAATTCTAAAATTCCTGTCTTTCAAAACAAGAAAGAGGGAAACTCAAAAATAAAAATTATTTATAAAATTTTTTGTTAAGAATACGGAAAAAAATATCTTTACAGCAAGAAAAATTTAAAAAAAAAATTGTTATGAAAACACATTTAGAATACTGTTTATATCTGTATTCATCTTAAAAGATTCTGAGATGTCGAAAATAAATTATATCTTAATATTGCCTTAAAAGTAATATCGTAAATCATTGCACTTATGATTCTGAATATATTTTAAATTTTACTTTGAAGCAAGATAAAATTGATGGCGTAGATTTTTTCTCCTATAAGATTGCTTCTGAAAACTTATTTCTTCAAGTAAGAGAATCTTTTACTCAAGAAATTTTTGCGCATTTTGTTTTTTTATTGAAACATTATTTAACTATTCTAGAAATAAATTAGTGCCTTCTAATGCGATGCAATATATTTTTCTTGCATATAAATATGTGAAATAGAGAGTACTTAAAATTTATCAAAATAGTATTTATTATATTTTTTTTGATTAATTATGGCAAGTAGTATATTATAAATTTGATTTTAACTGTTTAATTAAAATTTGCTTGTTCATTCAAATTTTAAACTTATTAATTTCAACATTGAAAATATATTTATAGAAGGCGATGATTATTTATCTATATAAATAACAGCTGAAAAATATTTGAAGATCGGACATGAAAAACGAAGTAATTTCTTATTTACAATTTATATCTTTTAATGAGCTACGTCTCGTCGGCGTAATGCAACGATTCCATTCTCTTATCAATTCAGCATCACTTAAATGCGAAGAATTCCGATTAACATGATGAACCGAGTGTACGTATTAATGCATATTAATTTAAATTTAATTAAATAATATGCATAAATACCTATTTATGCATATTAATTTAAAACACGTAACTGAACTATATGCTTGAATTTTTAAATACTAATAGATGACGCTAATCGTCAATGCTTTTCATGTCACACTCGAGCCATATGGTATTTGATTTTCATTTACGTGTTGCTTTTGGATTTATGAATTTATTGACGTAAACTAACTGGGTATCATGCCATTTTATAAAGGGACACCAGGGTTTTCGTTTAGTGATTTTTCCGTTAGAAGAATATGGGGAAATAGCCCAGCTGATTATTGCCGGCAAGAAGGAAGTAATATTTCTAAGTGAGTTTTAGGTATTTTCAGATATATCGTGTGACCACTTTCATTTGGTTACCCATGGTTAAGAAACTGATATATCTGAGAATGAAATATCTAAAATCATGAATTGAAGTAATTCTGAATTTAATGAATTATGTTAAAAGTATATGAGCTAAATTGTATATGGATATATTGAAATTATATGAAATGAATGTGATTAAAATATTGATTTTTATGATTTAAAAAAATTGGGCACACCAGCAGAAAATGTGCGCTTCATTTCTGAGCTTACAATCACGTGACTGCGTTTAGTTACAAAACGTTGGTTCTCAAGAGGTGACAGGAAAACAAATCAAAAAATGAAAATCAAGTTAGTTTTCATATTTTATTTTTCCTTTTTTATGTTGGTGTTTTTTTTTATCACCTTCTTTGCCCTATTGGCACTAACTGTGTCCTCAAGTTGTTAGATTATGATATTAATGATATTTGCGAGATATATGATATTAATATGATACAGATATATGATATTAATCAATGGGTCAATCAATGTTTTTTTTATTTGCCCATTGGAGTAAAGTCATATCACTGACTCTCCGACCTACCGAAGACACAAGGATGAAGAAAACAGAATGATTGGACTGCCGCAAACGCAGTATTGGCGAGAACTGTGGTTGAATCCTGAGGGTCATCATTGGCCACGGTGCAACTCTTCCCGAACTAAGTACGTCCCGTCTTCGATGGGAGGAGCTAGATCCCCTATCTCTTTGTGTACACTACAGGGTGGCGAGTTCCAAGCATCATACCGGAAGCATCTCATCCTTTTTTCGAGGTGCCCCCCCCTCCCACGGTGGTCTCCCATTGAAGTAAATACGAAGCTAGTAGATCTAGGTATTTACTTCAGTGGATAGAAGAAAAAAAATCCTTCATTTTGAACTAAAAATGAAAAACGAATAGAAAACTCATTTTGAAAATGATTAAAGAAGCTAGTTTCCCAATCCCAAATGATTGCTTCATTTTTTATTTCATATGAAACTTCTGACTCCAGATAAGTCATCGGTTGTCACCTGTTTTTTATATATGTACCACCATTGATGAGACGAAACTGAAAAGCGTTGATTTACTGTATTGCTTATTTATTAGCATTAATTATTTATAACCAACAAGAAATATCCCATATTTTCCATGTTTTCTATGCAGTTTCAGTAATGATTGATCATGTGCTGCTTTAATTTGCTTACATATTTTCACATTTATTTGGTTCCAGATTCTCAAAATATAGATATTGTAGAAAGATTCTTGAAGAAAAAATTGCCAAGTAAAATCTATATATTTAGCCTATTAGTTTTATGAGTTATTGCTTCCACGTTTCTTCAAATTTTCACTTTTTGATGTATGTGATCAAAAATTCAATGCACTTTTATTTTTCTTTCCGAATACACATTGTTTTCAGTTGATCTGCATATAAATTGACAAATATATGCACTTCTATTTAATACATATGTCCGCGATAGAGGCACGAGATTATTATTATTATTATTTTTTGCAAAATAAAAAAAAAAATTCAAATACTTTAGTTTAACTAGATTTGTTTTTCAGATATAGCCTTTAAATAAAAGGAAAAAGAAATCAAAATAATTTTAAAAATTCTGAGTGGTTACAATACGAAGATTTATGAAAAAGTTTTGGGAAATTAATTTTACAGCCCAATGATTCTTGTGTCATTATTTTAGCTAGTGCAGTATCTGAATTTTTGAGTTCATAGACAAACAGAATTATAGCAATAATATTTTTTTCTTTTTGCTCAGAAATATTTAAATACGGGGTTTAGCAAAATCACCAGGATGAATGCATTTTACGAATTTTCGTGATTAAAATTATTTAGAAAATTTAATTCACATAGATTACCTCATGTTCGAGTTCTTCACTTTACAGGTAACGAAATGAGCAGTTAAATAACTTCATTTTAAGATATTTCATCCAAGAAAGATACATAATTTTATTTCAAAGATCACCTATTAAACTTTTTTACTTACTAATTGTGTTTTTGAGAAATGTTTATGGGCAAATAAAATTGTAAAAGTATTTTTTCCCTGAGATTAGAATGGTATAAAAAATAATTATTTGTGAAAGATTCAAAGGTGAATTTGCTTTGCAATTAAATTATTATCTACTTCAATATTGCTTAAATATAAAATTGAAAGACATCTTAAAGTCGATTATAAGATGAAAAATACTTTAAACGTTTGCTATCTTTTAATTTTCTGAATAGATTACTTTAGGAAAGCATTTATACGAATACCCTAAGACGTATTTAATAAGGACAATAAAAATCATTTTTTGGGACAGTTTTATTAGCATAAACAGAATAAAGAAAGTATTGAATTTCCTAAATTAAATTAATAATTTATTATGTAAAATATTCAGGGATATTGATATACAGTTTTCAAAAATCCTCCATGTCAAGTACCACCAATCAAATCAAAATCAAATTTAATTGTAACAATTGCTTATCTGATCTTCAAGTTCTGAAAATATTAAAATTGTTTAATATTGTCCAAACATTCCGAGGCAATAAAATTTTAAAACTCTGAGAGGTAAGAAAATAAGTGAATCATTGATTACAAAATTTTATTCTAACAAATACGAAATAAGTCAAGCAACAAAATACAAAAAAGTAAAGTTTTTTTTTTTTTTTTTTTTTGTTCAGAACTTTTTGCTATTATTATATTTTTATACTCAAATAAACCGCCTATCACTAAATTAATGTAATTTTATACTTCGTTGGAGACAACACAACTAACATGAAATACCCATTATTTCCCAGATAAGAAAAGATGAAGTTACAACATCCCTCTCTCGCCTATTCGACGAGGACAAGTTTATTAGAAAATATTCCCCTTTTCAACCCGTTCTGAAAGGGTCGTAAACCTGGAAATAGCAAACATCTAATGTTTGCTTTCGAAGAATCTGGTAAACGCAGAATTATCCTCGTTAACCCTCCACTGGCGGGGGTCTTAAGTGGCATTCTGAGATGACTTTAATACACTGCCACATTTTCAGATTGGAATGTCAGAGCCAAATAGCTTTCCGATAGTTAAATGCTCTCATTTCCTTTTGCCTGGCTTTTGGAATTACTCTAAACTTTGCATCTGTGGTGCAAAGTATTTTTTGATGAGACTGCATTTGAAAATGGGGAGCAATAACGGAGTATAGTGGAAAAATGATGTAAATGGTTGATGTCACTTTATTTTAATGATTGGGATTTACAATTTGGCAACATTTTCAATGCTATTTAATTGTTTGGTGTGTGGTTTAATTGCTCTGTTTTAAATTCGTATTTCATCTATCTTTTAATGAAACATAAGTTTATTAATGGTATCTTTAATAATAATCATTGGGTAAGCAAATAGTTAAAGAGTTATGTTAGAATAATGTAATTCTCATTGATGATTTAATTTTAATTATTGATTTCCATAACTTATCATCATGCGCAGTTTTTATTGTGGGCTAAAAGATTCAATTGTTTTTCTTTAAATAAATATTTCAATAAATATAATATAAAACCTTTAGATTTATGAAGGGAGATTATTTCAAATAACTATAATTCCTTAACATTCATTATTTTTATAAACTGCAAGATGCAGTTGTATGACTTCAAATGCATATCTGCAATGAATGTACGTTAGATAGAATTATATTTACGAAGGATGGTTATAAGCACGAACATGTTAATAAAATTATTTATAGTTACTAGTTTTATCAAATATATAACATCAGAATGAAGATTCAAATTATTTTAAAGACCCACGTGGAACTTGTTGGATTAAAAATTGATTTTATCTGGAAAATATCTGCAATACTTCTAGAAACAGCATTAGTATGTAGATAAATATACGATATGCTTTCTTAACATATAATCTTCTTTAAAAATTCAGACAAATTTCATTATTAATTATCATATTATAAATTATTGCATTTTTTGTGTATCAATAAACTAATTGATCTGTAAAATGTACTTTCAAAAGTTAAAAAGTTAATTTAGTGGTACTCTATTCACTGAGTTCTAATAAATAATTTTCTTAATATATTCATTTATAATTTCTCAGATAATTTTAATTCAACATATGTAATACTTAATTCCAAACATTATATATATTATAAATAATCTATAGGTCATTATTAAAGCACTAATAATCCAGAGAAATTTAATTTTTAAACTTTTATTAAAGACGATAAACTCAGTTATGAAGGATTATTAAACTCAGTTGCTTAACTAATACTCCTAAAACAACAAGTTATTTAAATATTCTAAGTAGATCTATTTAACTTGCAAGGGATCAAATAATTTTGTGGCTTATTATGATTACTTAGTTTATTTTTTAAAACTTATTCAATTTCCATAGCTTTATAGATTCTTTAAATTTGCGTATGCATGATGAGAATATAATTACCATTGTTCCCACCATTGATCTGTTTTCTATTTCCCAAAGTGATCTTCGAATGTAATAATTGTATTGCTATAATTATCGTTTTAGGAAGTCTTTATTATGTTATCAGTGAATGCAACTTTTAAATCTTCTTTGTTCTTATTTAAGATTTTTTTTAAAAAAATTCTGAAAATATTAGACTTGGAACAAGGATTTTGTCATTAGAATTATCTTCTTTAGTAATTTTCGTCTATAATCCGTTAAAGGATAAACAATTAATTAACAATATACTGCAATATTTCTCTATATGTATTTCCTCTGTTATTTTAGTTGCGTGTTTATTTAAATCACTGTATGAGTGTAAGCAATATTTAAATATAGTAAATGAAATGCAGAAAATTATTTTTAAGTCTGAACAACAGATCTTTTTTCACTTAAATTCGTTTTCCCTTCACTCCCTATCTCAAAACATAAATAAAAAATATTCATATTTATTGAGTCAATATTAGTTATCTATCTTGACACGACAGAAATATAGTAACTTTACATTTAACTAAACACGGCTCATTTCAAACTTCCTTTTATCATGCCACATTATATTGAAGGTAATATAATACTGCAGGCTGTAAATTATTCAACAGAATAAAATAAAGCTTTAGGAATTTATGGAATCATATCAATTAATAAATCTTTATGTATTTATGAGATCATATCAATTAATAAATCTTTATGTATTTATGAGATCATATCCATTAATAAATCTTTATGAATTTATGGGATCAATCCATTAATAAATCTTTATGAATTTATAAGATCATACCAATTAATAAATCTTTATGAATTTATGGGATCATATCCATTAATAAATCTTTATGAATTTATGGGATCATATCCATTAATAAATCTTTATGAATTTATAGGATCATATCCATTAATAAATCTTTATGAATTTATGGGATCATATCCATTAATAAATCTTTATGAATTTATGGGATCATATCCATTAATAAATCTTTATGAATTTATGAGATCATATCCATTAATAAATCTTTATGAATTTATGGGATCATATCCATTAAAGTAACATGCAATGTGAAGTTCATAAAGCAATCATTACTGATATACAATTATTCTACTAAAAAGTAAATTTCTTATGCCAGTAAAATTTTATATTTGAATAAAAATGTGCTTAAAATGAATGTGAAAAGATACGTAAAGCAATGCAAACGAATTCTCTCTTAATAATAAATCTGATGATCAAGGAAAAATAATATACCATTAAAATTATATACCATTTGATTATGGTCCATATTAGATACAGATATACTATTGAGATATTAAAGGCTTAATTTGTTTTAATATGTAATCAAATATATAACGCTTACTAGAAGTTTCCAAGATTATCTGCACATAGAAAGGCAAATACTTTTTCCTTTACTTATGTTTTGTATTTTTAGAGATAAAATGTATCAATGTTTACATCATTTTTACTAACATAGCAAATATTTTTGTTTGGTATGTATTATTTATAAACATATGCATCCTTCCACTTTAGCTTTACTTCAAATTTTAAAAGTCCTCAACACAACTCATCACTTGGGAAAAAGTACATTTCGAAAGTAGAATCGATCACATAAAAGTGGTACATTTTCTAAATCGAAATATAGTCCACCTGCAAAAAATATATATATAAGTCTTCTTTTCATTTCATAGATGATTAACTTTATCCCTCACCGAATAAGACTTACCTTTCTATACAAAAATTCCCAGAGGAACGTGGAACCAGGGAAGAATGGAGAACTCTTTTTTCACATTTTTTTTACTCGCCCTTTTTCACCATCTGGTCCTCTGAGGGAAAAGTCAAGCAAAAGTAGATTTTACCATTTTTTTATATTATTTCTCCTTTTTCATACGTGCGATCTCACATGTTCTCCTTTTTTTCCTAGTCCTTGTATTATTTAGTTCTCTATTTTTTTCTCTATATTTTCTAAGGCACACTCTTTTTCGACATTCACCTTGCCCCTGTATATACAGTCTCGAGCTCTTTTCTGAACGTCTTATATCTGCGAGGCATTTTTCTCTTGTGTCACAATAGGAACTTTCCGTCACCACGCAGTGCCAAGTAGTAAAGTTTTGATAAGAACTGCATACGTATTAAAGGGGAAAGTTCTATAAGGTGAGGTATTTTGTTACGGTTCTTGGATCCACTACAAAAGGCACTTATCCTGGCTTGGCAGGCACTTCCAAAATCACATTCTCGCAGGTCTTCGTGAAGCAATTACCATTCAGTGGCTTTTGTATGAAATAAAGGGATAAAATATGTTTTATTTCAAGAAAATGTTTTTATTATTATTTGATAAAATAAATTTTTTGCAACAAGAAGACTTTTATGTTACAAGAAAATATGGCTTTTAGAAAATACTTAAATGAAACAAATTCTGAGGTTTTTTTTTTAATTAAAGTGTAAAGGCTAAATAAATAATAAATTGATAATTTATTGAAATAATAAATTGAGATTGATTTATAGCAGTTAATAGAGAAAATACACTTTGTAAAATGTAAACTTTTATTCAATTTATGGTGCACGTTGTATTCTGAAATATTTGAATTCAATACAAATCTAATTTCACTGCTTGAGTGAAATACATAGAACACTGTGAGGCAATTACTATACATTTTTTTTAATGAAATAAGGAATTAAAATTGGTCCTAGTGAAATTAATTGTTTTCAGTATCATTTAAAAATATAACTCAGAGTACTCAATTTACTCAGAGTAATTATTATATTTAATCAGAATGTTTTTTGGAAATAAGAGACACATCAAATATGAATTTTTATAGATAAAGATAATAAAATTCAGGATACTTTTTTTAAATAAAAATTCTGCAGATTAATTTAAGTTCCAGGTATATTTTTAATTAATATTTTGGATGTTTTGCCACCCAAATGACTAATATTTTCTGTAAATCAGCGACTGAAATCTTCAATTGCCTACTTTAAAGGCAAGCAACATATAATATTAAAAAATGTCACCGTATCTCAATAATTTTTGTGTTCGTGTGCCTTTAATTCCTTAATACACAATAGGAAGATTTCGAAGGGTATATAAATAAATTACTCTATTTTGTTTTCTTTTTAATTACAATTATAACATTTGTTAGTAAAATCTTGACGTCATTAATTATTTACTTCTATTTAACAAATTTTCATCTTTAGTATTTTTTATCTAATTGTAAATTTCTACCATTTCGCAAAATTTTGTAAAATGAATAAAAATACAATTTTTGAATTTTAAAATGCTGCGTGAATTTCATAATTTTGAGGTTGTCTATGTACATTTTATGGAAATGAAATCAATAGAATTTCTGAATTTACTGAAATGTTATTTAAAGTAATAATAATTAAGATTTTATCTTTTTATTTTATGAATATTAAATACTTATTTTATCAAAATAATTTTTAATTTTCGACCAATCATGTATTATTAAATATTTAATAATCTTAAAAGATTAAATAATTGTATGATATAAATAATATTTTTTATAAAAGTAGAAGGAATACAGTTATTGTGTAATTTAATTGCTTTTATTAAATGCAAAAATATTTTTATCGAAAAGTAATTTCCTCATTTGATATAATCGTACTTCTTTATAACTCTGTTCTTTTAAAGTATATCGACTGAAAAAATAAGCTTAGTTCTCTAAATTTAGCACAGTTTATTAGGTATAATAATACTCAGAAAAAAGTTTGAATTTTAAGTATTTAAAAAATAGAAGATTACTTTCAACCTATTTTCATTCCTGAACAATTCAAGAATTCTTTCCATTTGTTAATATTTCATTAAGAATACTCATAGCCTTGGTGATGTGTTATTAATAGAGAATAAAAAAATATCTGAAAAAAATCTAAGCTAGCACTTAAAAATGTGCATCCCACTGAAAAATAAACTAAATCCTTAGAAAAATATATATATTATCCATTATTGAAAGGAGGAAAAAGAATGACATTCTTTTCTCTCTTTATGTTCTTGAACATTATCATTAATCTACAAAAGAAAGCGTTGTATATTTTAATACAATATGCAAATAACGAAAAAATTCCTTCGGTAAAAATATTTCTGATGTACATTTATAAATAGTGTAGAATAAATCATTATTTTTCAGTTATTATTTTTTATTTTATATAAATCATTACGAAAAACTTTAATATTCGAATAATATTTGTTATTGTAAATAGTGGACCTAAAATCTCTGTAAATATTATATTATTCATTTATAAATGGAGAAAAATATATATAATACTTTAATCTCTTTGGATTATAATTTGCAGGACTCGCAAAGAGATTTATAGTGTTATTTTAATTATATATTTAGCAAAGAATATGCCATAACCTTTGAGGAAAAACATACATATTTCCATTTATGAAGGGAAAGCTAGAAATACACTTATATTTCTTAGGTATATTCTACATATTTTAACTGGAAAGGCTTTCTAAGAATCTTATAAAAATGTTTACCTGTTGTAACCTGGCTTACAATACGTTTGTACCTCATCAGGAAGAATATGTTTTAATCTTGGGCCAAATATATCTACTATCCATTTATAAATGGCAGACAATGAAAGTAATCCATTAATCTCTTTCCTTTAACTATCCCTCACCCACTGAAGGCTTTAGAAATATCGTTTAGTAATATATATTTATCCAAATGAATTTAATCTGTAATAATATATATCTTCTGTCCATTTATAAAATGAAGATAATCCTTTTTTTTACTTTATACGCTCTATTATTCACCTGCTAAATACCTTACAAATATCCTTAAATAATACATATGTTTCTAATGTAAAAGAATAGATCTAATCTTTATTAAATTTTCCCCAATTTTCCGTTTATGAATGTTAAGAAATAAAATAAACTCTAGCCCTTCATATTTCCTCTAGAAAACTTTATTATTCAAAGAATCCATATTTCATAACGAAAATTAAATAATGTCCATTTACCAGCACATCAAATGCCTGAATAATTTTGAAATATTTTTTTTAAATATACATGGAATTCTCTTCATCTATATTTGATGGGCTCTCAGGTGGTGCTTTGACCCCACCCTGTATTTTAGAAATCTCCCCCATGAAACTATTACATTCTATTACACATCATTGAGAGGGAGCCATTGTTCATCCTTACCTGCATGTCATCATTGCCTTGTCATAGAAAATGATTTATTATGCTGCAATTATTCTTTCTGGCCACTTGACATGTGATCCGTGGCAGCAACTATCGATTAGGTATTCGCCGACTACATCTACGTTTGGAAGGGGAAAAAAATCTAGAAGTATCTTATGTATCTCAGCGTTGTCCATTAAGTCAAGCAAGATTACCATTTATTTTTCCTCTCTGTGGTGGTATTATTTTTCCTTTATTAAACACCTCCACTTAAACTTATCAACAAATATTAGCATTTTCTTGGGAAGTAGTGGATTTTATATTTTTATTTGAATATTTCAGATTTATTTTTGTTTGATTTTTATCATTAATGCACTACAATTTAATTTAATTGCACTGTATCTAAACATATGACAGCAGTTTTGGAACAGCTAAGATATGTAATTACATAGCTAAGTTAGCTGGGGTAGATATAATTGAATAAAGACAGAAATATATCAAACTAATTAGTAAAAAGTTTAATAATTGTGATTATACGCCCCCGCAGCTATTAATTAATTTATATATTGTCTATAATGTTAAATCTATTTCTAATCATGTTAAAATTCCATTAAATGTTAACTTCTATTGTTAACTTGGCTACTTCTATGAATAAGAAAGCTAGCTGCCTTACAATACTAGAGTAATGTGTAACCAATTGTTTGACTGTGCGTCATAAATACAGTGTATTAAATGTACTCGCTAAAAGTTTAATAGTCGTGATTTATCTCCACAAATGATAATTAATTTATATATTATCTATAATGTTAAATCTATTTCTAATCTCGTTAACAGTCCATTGGCATAGCTTGGCTACTTCTATGAATAAGAAAGCTGCCTTAAAATACTAGAGTAATGTATAACCAATTGTTTGACTGTGCAAAATAAATACAGTATATTAAACGTACTCGCTAAAAGTTTTAGTCGTGATTTTTATCCACAAATATTAATTAATTTATATATTATCTATAATATTAAATCTATTTCTAATCAAGATAACTTTCCATTTGCATAGCTTGGCTACTTTTATGAATAAGAAAGTTGCCTTAAAATATTAGAGTAATGTATAACCAAATGTTTTACTGTGCATAATAAATGCAGTGTATTTTTTGTATTAGCTAAAAGTTTAACAGTCGTGATTCTTCTCCACAAATATTAATTAATTTTTATATTATCTATAATGTTAAATATATTGTACGTAGAATAACATTCCATTTGCATAACTTGACAATTTTTAGACATATGAAAGCTGCTTTAAAATGCTAACGTAATTTGTAACCAATTGTTGCACTCTGCCTAATTAATCAACAGAAAAAAAACTGTAAAACTAGAATTATATATCGGAGTCATTTCAAAGAAATTTAATAGTCTATTGCTGTTTAATTGTTCAGTTAATAAGTATAGTATTTCGTTTATTTACTTCATTTTGCCATTTGAGCAGCGCGAATATTTATGCACATATATATAATAATTGCTTGAGAACAATAGTTTAGCGGATAACCAATTTTTTTTTTTGATTTAATGTAATCACCTAACTGGCAAAAAGAATCCAGATAAGCAAGTAATTAACTCAACTGCAGTTACTTCAATAGTCTGTATATTAATTTAGCTATATATTAATTTATCTCTATTTATTCAGCTGTATATTAATTTAGTTAATTGCTATAGTGTTAAGTCTTTTCATATAATATCTTGATTTGAGACAAAATGAATCTTTTTTTTCTGGTTATAAATATGAATACAATTAAATGACGGGGATAATGCTTGGACCAGTACCTCCTCATCAATTCTTTGCACTAAATGGAGAAAATTTGATCCTAAATGTAGATAATATATTTTTTTTTTTAATTTATGCATTAATGAACTAAAAAATTGTGTAAGAATAAGCAATTAAATTATTGAATTTTTGAGGAAACTTTCAGCTGCTTTATAAGATATATTTTTTTGTATTTTAAATAAGATAGGATATGCACTACAGTACCTTTATAGTAGAATAAATTGTTGAAAAATGGAACACTTGTGAATTTTACATTATGCACATTCATTCTACATACATCTTCAGGTACTTATAATCTCAAAGAAATTGGCTTTTAAATGCTTCGATTTCAAAACCATAATATCTAAAAATATTGAAGGAATAATTTATGAATATTGTATATTTTCAATTCGCTTTAGATAGCAGTATATAGTGTATTTGTATTGGATGGATGTCGAATATTTATTCCCCGACAAAAGATAAGATTCTAAACCTTCTATTCTTTCAATTCAATGTATATTTGCATTTACTAAATAATTATCAACATGATCCTATTGTATTTAACAAAATGTACAACATAATTTATTTTTAAATAACTCATTTTCAATTAACAAAGCTTTAAATTTATAAAGAAAATAAGAAAATTGCTTTTTCTCATGTATAAACTCTTTGTACATTTCAATGAAAATCAAAAACCCTTTTGATGTCATTCAGCTTTTATGAGTTGTGTCTAATTTCTCAATATAATCAACTTGGATTGCCATTGGGTACAGACTATTTTTTTTTTATTCTTTCAATTTCAATGTGTATTTGCATTTACTAAATAATTATCAACATGATTGTATTACCTTTAACAAAATGTACAACATGATTTATTTTAAAATAGCTCATTTTCAACTAACCAAGCTTTAAATTTTTAAAGAAATTTGCTTTTTCTTATGTATAAACTCTTTGTACATTTCAATGAAAGTCAGAAACCCTTTTGATGCCCTTCAGCTTTTATAAGTTGGATCTCATTTCTTTATATAATCAACTTGGATTTCCACTGGGTATAAACTATTTCGTATGCGACATATACCTATTTTTATGCAGCATGTGAAAAAAGTTTATTTTTGCTTAACTTGCATTTACTATTATATATTTGTCCCTCCAAAAAAGCTTAGTTAATTTTACAGTACGTTCTTTTTTTATATGACATAAATCTCCAAAATATACAATACAAAGTATTATTTTCCTTTACAGGAAATTAACTTTGTCACCCGTATTCATAATTTATTCAATTGTTTTTTTCTACAGCAATTTGTTTGTAATGAATTGTTTGAATTTCATTACAATGTCACACATATGAAAGTTTATGCATTTCTTTTTAAAATTTCTTTCTATTTATTTATAAAACATATAACATGGTTTAAGACAAACACGTAATTAATGAGAACTCCCTTATCTTAATTAACTGTAACGGTATATAGATTTCTTACGCTGAAAGCCGCATTTAATTATGATAACTTAATGTTCCTGTTTTCTTATGATGTCTTAATGTTTCCTGCCTTAAATTGCTAGCAGGAAATGAGCATTTCTTTTCCCCAAAAATAATTATTTGTGTTTTCTGCTTATCTACGAATTCCTTCCCTCTATCTATTTTCTTTTTCAGTTTGTTATTTCTGTAGTATGAATAAATATAACACCAAGAAACTTTCCTGGCAAACTTGGTTTTGTTTTTAAGGTTATAAGAGTTCATAGTAATTTAGATGTTTCTGAAATTTTTCTTTTTGTTTCCGATCTTATTGGAAGATATTTTAAACTGGTTAAGTATTGCTAACTTATAAATAGATGTTATTATCATCAACACAGATTTAATATTATTTTATAAAATGACTAACTACTTCCCGGCCTGTTGCTAACGCAGAAGAAATAATTTTGGAAATATCTTTTGAAATTTGAAATAGCTCTACTATGTTTAATTAGGAATGATAGAAGGAATGATATTGATTTTCTTGTCGACAAGGAATGCATTCATTGAAATTGAGTGATATATAAAGGAGAAGTATAAATAATATCTATTCTTCTTTTTTTCTCTTTATTATTCAAGTATAATTTAGGGTAGACAATATTTTTTGTTTTGTTTTTGCGCCTTTAGCAAAAACAAAAAAAGAATTTCTTGGTTGTCCGACTCATGAACATCCAACATCCAACTTGACATGTGAAAAATACGGATTTTTCTCGATTCAAAGCAGTAAGTTGGCAATGTTTAATTGCAATCGGACGAACAGTACGACAGTACACAAAATCTGAACAAACAAAAATTCAATTTTATATATTACATATTTTCAAAATGCCTTTTTCCATGGCATTTAATTTTCCATGGCAAATTATGCATGGCTTAAAATGCCTTTTTTCCATGGCATTTTAAGCATTGCATAATTTTAAATATATATATATTTTTCCTTTAAGATAAGGAATTTTAAAACTAAAAACAACAAAAAAAATAATTCTTATTCGAAATTATGATATTTTGACTCAATTATGATAGTACGTTTAAGTTGCCAAAATATTGATAATCCATAAATGAATAATTGTATTTTTATTCAAACGCAAATAGCTCATATTGTTTCGTAAATCGATATTTTCAAAAATTAATTTCTTTTCTGTCATTTTTAACCACCATATAATATTAAATGAAAATGCTTTTTAAACTTTTTTCTTCTCAAGCAAAAGACATTTTGTGAAGAAAAACGGTAAAAAACGTCAGCAATTACCTAAATCTAATTAAGTTACTTTGCTGTTTTTCACGTGTGACTGAAAGCCTAATTACTTGGATCAAATCCAAAATGCCATTTGCTTCCATTAACATTGATCCGTCTTTAATAAGGGAATCCTTGCATTAATTAATTATTATTCAGCTATTTTTAAGCCGAAAATGAACTTAGATATGCATATTTTAGCCAAAAATATAAAATTATTATTTTTGTATATATATTAATCATAACTTTTATGGTTATTATAGTTATTCGTGTATGAAAATGAATAATTAATTATCGCCATTACATAAAATATAATTTCATAACTGGAATTGACAGTTTTATTTTTCTATAATGATATAAGATTACAGAAATTAATAATAGTTCCTTATTTAATATAATTTTTGTTTGATTTGTAAACTGCATAAAATATCATCGTCTTTTCATGAATGTGATGTTGATAAAAATTGAATTTCATTCTTTAATTTCAAAAAATGAATGTATGAATTTTAAATTTTGATGTGAATTCTCTTTAAGCTCATAAATAAAAAAAAACATTGTTTTTCATGTGCTTGCAATTATTTACTTTTTCAGAAGTACGATACTAAATTCCATAAATTTCTGTCTACGTTTTCTACTTCCATTAAGCGTAAAAATTTCGCTAAACTTCTCTTATACATTACAGACATATCCGGTCTTGAAAGATTAATATTGTAGGGTTTTTACTCCGACAATTATAGACAAAAATGATATATAAGTATCATGTGTATCTAAGTAAGAATGATCTATGAATATGATCTGTATGAAGAAGAATAAACCTAACTCTTTTTGAAAAACTTATACCTTGAAAATAACGTTTTTTGAAATCTGGTCATTATTCACTATATTATTGCCACAAGTATAAAGCATAAAGAATGTTTTAACATTATGTAATCAGTAAAAAATGCAAAATATTGAAAAATTGTATTAGTATTTGAAGAAAAGATACGTGGCTATATATGTGAGTAAAAAATTAAAATCAATACTTTCCAACGGAAAATTTACATCCTGAAAATAAAAACATAAATTGGTAAAATAATTTTAATTATTTAATATATTATTTTAAGATTTTTTTTTAAAAAAAATTACTTACTTTCTCGATATGAAGTACAGAAAAAGCATTGTAACCATCATAAAATCGATTAATCGATATTCGATCATCAAAATCAATTTTTAAAGATTTTGACGAATTTCTATATTTCAGAGCTCTTTGAATTCGAAAAAACACATTTTTGGCATTGTGTCTACTTGTCTCTAAGCGCAACAACTCAAAATTGCTTTGAGCTAGATGGATGAAGTTTAGTATATGCGATCTTAAGATCAAATTTATAGATTTCGCTCGATACTTTAACGATATGCATTAAAAGGAAGTTTGTCTGTCTGTACAAACACAAATGAATTTAATAAATTTAAAACATTAACTGATAGACAGATAATATTTAGTGCATATTCATATCACTGACTCTCCGACGCGCATAAAGGCACACGGATAATTAATACTGAATGATCGGATCACCGCAACAGCAACACTGGCGCGATTTGTGGTTGAGTCTTAAGGGCAATCACCGGCTAGGGTACAACCCTTCCCAAAGGAAGTACGTCCCGTCATCGATGGAATAAGCCGGGCCCCCACCTTGTCGTGCACCCTCCAAGGTGGCGAAATCCAACCACCATAACGGAAGTATCTCATCCTCATTTCGAGGTGCCCTCCGGGGGTAACTGCAGATACTTATGAAAATGGGAACTAAATTTATCAAGTAACTGACAGTCTGTCGTTTCGTACTTTCGTGTGCATGTAAGTTTAAAAATTCGTAATCACAAAGAGTTAAATTAATTTTATTCAGTATGTAATCTGGTGATTATAAACATAGTTCTAGGTCAAATTTTTAAATTAAAAAAAAAATTAGAAAAAATTAGATAGCTCTATTTTTTTTTTTTTTTTTTGAATAATCGTTCAAAAATGGAGCCATCTAAATTACACATAAGGATAGATTTAATAATAATGTTAGATTCCTGCCAAATATTTATATTTCGTAATAAATGTTCGCTAAACAAAGCATTCTCGGTTTTTATCCAAAGCCCACAACTATATGCAGGTAATGAGAAATAAAATCTTTATTGGAGAGTTTGCGCGCAAGTTTCGAGGAAACCAATCTCCCCGGTTTTTAATAAAGTTGTATTAATATCAAAAAAACTTCGCAATTTCCTGACGATTTCGCTTTAACTTTCATTGTACATAAAACTTCGTCTAAACTTCTCCAGCATATTGCGTACACATCCAGTCTTTGAGCGATTGAATCTCTCTTCTGTTTTCCGACGATTATCGACGAAATTGATCTCCCACGAAGAAAGGATCCATGACAAAGCATGAACCGTATGTTATTAAGACAGCGTAAACTTAGCTCTTTCCTGAGATTGCCGATGTTCATTCAGACGAGAAGTACACACTCCCTTCTTTGTCTCAACGTTCCATCTTTACATTCAGCTTCGGTGATTAAATTTCTCAGTTTCTTCTCGTTCAAGTGTATTTGCAATCACAGAAGCTTCTTCGGTAAGTGTGTTCTTTACTTACTTTTCTAGGGATACTTCTAACATCTTCATTAGGATATTGACTCTGCTGTTTTGAAGGGATTTTTTCCTTTGAAAAAAGTGTTGAAGAACTTAGATATGTGGACAAAGTTTTTAGTCTTATATATAAAAAGGTGAAAGTTTCAATATAATTAAATTTAATTTTTTTACAGTCTGGTTCATTGATTCTTTTCTTTCTTTTTATGGTAATGGGGATTTCAATTATTTGCATTTGAATGTATCCTTTATTTACTTATTTATATTTTTTTATTTTTTTATTATTAGCTAATTTATATGCATGAATGTTTTAGCAGCAGAATCAGAAAAAGAAAGAGTATATTCGCAAACAAAAGTAATAAAAAAGTTATTTAAACTGAAAACTAAGCTAATGCTAAGCATCAGCTTACTTATGTGGTGTAATTATGTGGTGTAACATTTGGGTCAATTACAAATGATTGGAAGTAAGCAGTTTATTATAACAGATAAAGAAAAAATATATTCTCAAATAAAAGCAATTAAGAAATTGTTTGTTACATTTCTTAAATTATGTATACATTTGTGTCCCCGGCATAGAATAATTTAAAATCCTTGCATAAGTTATATATTATTTTAAAGAAAGATGAGAAATAAGAATTTGGTCACAACATGGAAGAAAATTAAAATATTTTTGTGTAAAATAATATTTTTCCTATGTGATTTCCTTTGATCATATAGCAAAAATTCCTTACGTCACATGATAACATATTTCATTCTGTATTTTGAGAAGCATATTCACAAAGACTTATGCCCATTCGACAATCCAATGCATGTTCCACATGAGACATTCTAAATCTTTCTATGCTTTCAGTTTGTGGAGATATGGCGTAGGCTTTGTCTCGACGTTCAATAAGGAACGAACTGAAGGAGAGTTTAGAAAAGGCTGGGGGTTGGGGGTGGGGGTTATAGAGAAGGCCAAATGGGACTAACTTCCTTGTAAGTAAAGATAGTTGCTGTTCTTTTCAGGTTTTCGACATTAGAACTTTCGGACAAGGATAATACGACATAAAAAATGCAAGTTTCCGGATTTTTTTTTGTTAATTCTTGACTTTGATTTCCGTTCTCATTAGATGCATTTTCTTTCATTTCAATCTATTTTGATGTAATAAATGAATTTTGGAGCATGCGCAAAAGCGCTGATGGTTTCTGTACCTGGAAATTGACAGTAGTAAAATATTGACCATCATATAGATATCATTCTAAATCTTTCAGTACGTTAATATTTTTGCAGTTATTGTCACAAGTACCACATTCATGCTGTAGTTCATTTCATGACAGACTCTACGAAGCGTGATTGCGGACATCGGGATTTTCCATTCGATAACCATATGCATGCTTTACATAAAGCCACCAAAATCTCCTGAAATTATTTTCTGGGATCTTTTATTCGAATGAATGAAGTGTCTTGACATCTGATCTGTGTTCAACATTGAATGAACTAAAAGGGTCTTCTGGTTGTGAAATTGACAAACTTATGGATATTTTCTTCGTGATCAAGTAATATCGCCATGAACAATTATTGTCAAACATAAATACAGCTTTAAGTGCTCTTCTGTATATTTTTCTTATATACCGTAGATTTGAAAGAACTATGTCCATTTTTAATTGACAAAATTGTTTTAATTAACCTAATATATTTTAGCTAATTAACATAATATCTTTTTAGCTTGTAGCAATTTAACCTCAATCTGCGTGAAATTAATCATTTTGAAATAAGACGTTATATTATTTATTTCGTAGAAGTTTCTTTTTTTTCAATACGACATAATTCATAATTGTTTACAAAAAGTTTTTGATGGTTCTAATAGTGAAGGCGATGAACAGACTTTGGATGAGGTGAACCACAACGGACTTGTGGTCTAATTTTTAAAAATGAAAAGCCCTTAATTCTATAACTGTCGTTTATATAAGCTTGGTACGCACTAAATACGTTGAAAGGCAAGTATTCTTCATTGATATGCATGGAACAAGGGTGAACTTGATGCAAAGCCTTTTCTTCGTTATCGGATGTAACGATTTCGCATTTCACAGACAATCCCTTATATATTAAAGATTTCTGCATACACTGATATATGTCCGATTTCAATTTGAGTAGAACGAGCGCATAATTATGTTAGATCTCATGTGCAGACTTTCAAAAGCTACCGTTCTGGAGTCAATGTTATATTTTATTTATTAAAACTATGCCGTAAAAAATAATTTTATTATTTCATGAAAACAAGAAAATAAAGGTTTCAAGTAACTAAATTGTATGAGAAACGTAATAGCAGGTTATTTAACATCTTATTGTACTTTCTGATCGTTTCTATTATTCACATATTCTGCTTATCTCTACAAGTTCGTGCTAACAAGAATTACAAAAGCATTGACATTTCACATGAATATTTATATATCATATTTCATTATGTGTATAATATGTATCGCGGTAGCATTAAATAAATTTAGTTAAATTTAGTTAGTTAAATTTAATAAATTTAGTTTAGTTAATTTTAATAAATTTAGTTAAATGTATTAAGTCTTTTCAATGATATGTGTTCTAGACTACGTGTTTGTTTGTGTGTTTACAAATTTTGGAATCAATTTTAAACTAACTTCCCTATGAGCCAGAATCTTTAAACATAGGTCCACATTGGATGGAAATGCAATATTAAATCTTTTTCTCATGTTTTAGACGCAGAATTTTCCATAATGTGTAACTCATAAGAAATTTAGTTTAAAATCGACTACAAAATTTCACATACACACAGAATTAAAAAGCAAAAATTAATTATCTAAATCAAAATGATTAATACACCATGTTATACAATATTATCTTTTGATTCTTTCCACAATAATATGCATAGATCCTAAAATTCCCTATGGCTATTTCCCTAAGTAATCTGTTTGAAAGTTATACTTCGAGAAGAAAATTATCTTACGATTTTTAGTTCGTTTCAAAAACGTGGTATAGTAATTTTTTATCAAATATTTTCTCTCCATATTTGCTACATATTAAATGAAGAGTAATGCCATATTTTTTTTTCTTTAGTGCTTCATTTTTTTCCTATGTTCTTGATACAGTGATTTCAAATCTATGAAATAAAATAAAATATTTGATTATTCCTCTAAGTATCTGCAAAATAATTTATAGAATATTTACATTAAAACCATACAATAATGACAAAATTAATTTTTCTTCAATTAGAAATATTTTTTTAATAATTTCTCTAATATTCCAGGGTTTTGAAAACAATAACCGTTTAAAGGATATTGTATATATATTAATAATTATTAGAACAATCATTACTGCATTATTTTTATTGGATACCATGATGCTAAAATACCATTATATTTTGCTTTTATTTTGCATAATTGATGTTCCAGAAAATAGCAAAATCTTATGCCTTTAGAATAATTTTTCTTTTAGTTTCAATACGAAATTTTTAAGCCTTTGCATTTATCTTGGTCATATTTTTTGAAAAAAATCCCATTTGTTTCATATTATTAATTATTCAGCGGTTTAAGAAAATTAATACTGCCAAAAAATCTTATTTACGAAGGAAAACGTTTTCTAACTTACGAAAATCACTTCTAAAACATAAAATTCATAATTACTTAATTTAACCATAAAAGAAAAAAAATTGCACGCAATCTTTTGAAACTTGGAATTCTTTTCTCAAATAATCTTAATTGAAGAAATGTGAATTTTAAACTTGCCTGAATATAATTAAAAACTCTTCTCTTCTTTCGGTATTCATTTTAACATATCTTGTCAGAAGATACTCAAGACAAAATGCGAAAAATTAGAGATGCCATAACTATCATGCAGCAAAAATTTTCATCTTTTCTAATAAAGAAAATCATATTCAGTTTTAATTATCATATACATTACTTTTAAGAATAAAAATTATTTATAAAAATTTAGAATTCCTATAGTATCAAGACGAATTTGTCATTAACTAAAATTCTTTTGCAGCTTTATCTATACAGGTTCCTGCGATCATTCAGAAGAAGTTGCTGATTTTAGCAAAATTACGCTCCAACGAACACCGTGGTTAGGCCCCCTCCTGATGATAAATTAAGTCATCGCACAAAATTAACTCGAAACACTGCCCTCTAAAAACTCATAATTAAAGCAATTTTTATATTTTTCATTCTTTTTTGGTAGACGATAAAAGAGAACTTTTTAGAAGCATTCCATCTGGTGATATCACAGGCTTGCGAGAAATAAAATGTGTTTAAAAACCAGGAGGGAACATTTTGGAAGATGAATATGGCCACAAAACTGCTTTTGCTTTTCTTTACTCGTCAATTATTGTCTCTAAAAGTTATTAAATTTTATAATTTAGTTTGATCCTTTAAAAAAATTTAAATTTTGTATTAAAAATCCTCACTAGATTTTAATTTTTTTAAAAAAAATTATTTGCACTTTCAGTTGCACATGCTTTTCATAGCGTTCTTTTTACACCACATATGAAGCATTTGCATATTAACTTGTAGAAGGCCTTCTATAGCATATAATCTGGCACTAAAACATGAAATTAACTTTCGGCTTTAGTGAGTTGAAATCAGTAAAAAAAAATTTAGAGAGGAGATATTTGAAATTGTGGAAACAAGCACTTTTAATATATACATTTATTTGTAATGACCAATTTATTTTGGAGAAGCTTTTAATATCCGATAGCAGTATGTAATGAATAATTAATATAACATGGAATCAACAGTTTTTTTTAGACTTGAGAAAATATTTTATTAGCTGATAAAATATTTTTCACTTTTTCTCAATGCTAAAAATTATTTATGTAATTTTGTACAGAAGGAAAAATTTTGTACTTAAGATTTGGATCAATAATGTGCTTTTTTGTGTGCACATCATAAAATCCAGCATGATGAAAATATTTTCTGCATTGAAAAATCTTTGTATGACTTCTCTTATTTCCCAACCTAACTTTTAAATGAATATTTAATCTCTTCTAAGTTGTGTTCCCTAGAGAATGTCAAAAACGAGACATGATTTTCAAAGAATGTATCTGTAAGTTTTTAATTAATATATTAAGTATTTTGTGTTTCAGAATACTGTTAAAATTATTTTAAAAATGTAGATATTATTAGATATTTAATTTTTTTCAATCTCATTAGCAGAAATTGATATTCTTAATATAAAACTTCAGTTTTTTACCAATTAGATAAATTATTAATTAACTATATGAAACAACTTTATCCGAAAAGAGAAGGAATGAAGATTATATTACATATAAATAGACAAAAAATAGAAATAGAAACGAAAAATGGGAAAATAAATCTTATGAATGAAATTAACTATATCAATTAATTAGATTCGGTTTTTAACCTTACTACTTCATGAAGAATATATTCACTTGTTAATTCACTAAATATGTTTTAATGAATATATTAATTTAACTATTTTATATATTATGCATCTGAGGTATTTTCTTATCAGAGAAATATGATTTAATGATAATTCACCAAATATTTTCAAAATATATCTATTTTATTATTTAGAATTTTAAAATAAATTTTCTCGTTACGTTTGTTTATACATGAAGTGGGTGTGCTGAACAATATTAATTTAGGTTTATGTAATATTATAGATGTGGTGTAGTTTTTATTAAAAAATATCAAATTAAACAGTGCTTTAATAAATAATTTCGGGATTTAATGCATTCTATAAGTTGCATGAAAAATTCCCTTTCATTTTACAGGTATTCTTTAATGTGCCTAAGACCCCTTGGATTTCATTTTCACGTGTCATTTAAAAATATACCACAAAAAATCAGTCCTTCATTAAGAAAAAGAACTCTAGTTTCATAATAGCCACATTCGAGGTCATTTAGTTGATCGAATTTATTTCAGGAATTCACCCTATTTTCTCATCTTGGAAAACAGATGTCCTAGCATCTGATGTACGATACGCTCTCTAGCATTTTGGATAGCTTAGAAGATTACAAAGGAATTTTTAGAAATTTTATAATATGAGTTTTTTTAATCAATAAATAACAATTTCAAGTTATGGCTCCCTCTTTCGTCAATTTTAAGAGAACAGTAATCCTTAAGATTTTTTTAAAGGCTTCACGCTCAAAATATTTTGAATAATTTTTTTACAACATTCTTTTGCCTTTTATATATTGTTCTTGTATGTAACTAACATTTTCTTAGCGTAAATGCAATTTTCTTTGTATTTTATTTGTATCTGTGGAACCCACTGCGCATTCTTGAATAAATGCAAAGAATATGCATCGTCGTGGCCTAAATTGAATTTCAATGCTGATATAAAAAATAAATATTTCTGATTTTATTTGATTAAGAATGAATTCCAATAAGAATACCAATAAGAAATAATTTCAATAAAAATCCAATCCATATTCCAATAAGAATAATATTTTAATGATATTTTGATTTTGTTTTTAAAAATTTATAATGTTCAAATATTTGATGATAATCATATCTATTTAGATTAAAATTCTTTTTAAAAGTGAAACATTTTTATTTATAATAATCTTACAAACACTCGTAATTTTATCTTTGACTCTTTCAGCATCATTTTCTTTCCAATGCACCCCTTTCCATAAATAGTATTTCCCATACATTCCTTCAATTCATAGAATTTCTTTCCCTTAATAGTCTATAGAATATTTAAATCTTTAGGACAAGCAAAAATGAGATTTTCAGAATTTGAGTTTTCACACATTGAAACAATCATATCAATGTTTTAATTTTTATAACTTGTTAAAATTAAATGTTAATTAAATGTGATTATTATGTACCAAATACACTTCGATAAAAAACATTGAACTCCAGAATTTAAAGTCAAGTTAAAAAAAATTGTTTCCGGTTTTAATAAACTTTACAATTTTCTAATTACGCAATTAAACACGTTTACAAGATGTTTTTTTTAAAGTAAAATGAGTTATTTTTCTTATTTGTAGAAATGTATTAACTTGTAGTGTCATTATTGATAAAAAGCTATCACAGCCATGTAGCTATTATAAAATAAAGAAATTCCCAAAAATCTCATAAATTAAACAATACCTCATTTGAAGATTTCATTTTTATTGCTATTATCATTTAATTAAACAAACTTTTGACAACGCAATGAGGAAATATATATAATTAAGATAGAAGTGTAAGGACGAAAATTTTCTGTGATAATTAATTCTGTAATAAATAAAACAACGGAAGATTGCTCGATATATATATATATAAAAAATTACAGTTTCATTTTATACCTGGAAAAGTCTTCATTGAGATATATTAATTAGTCAATCTTAATAAATCATGTTTTCTTACGATTTTTTTTTTCTGACAACTCTGTAGAATTATCTTGGAATTAAGAGGTTTGTTTGTACAAAAATATGTCTGTGTTTCTATTTCAAGATTAAATATGCATAATTATGAGGAAAATATTTTTAAAATGTAACAAAACGAATCTTATTTAATTACTACAGAGATTTTATGCTATAAAATATTTTTTATTTTAATATTTCTTTAATAATAACTGCCAAAACATACTTCCAGATATCAACTGTGTTAAAAGACAATTCTAATTAATTTACAATTTTGTTATGATTGTTATTTAAAGAATGGATTGTACTTTGAATTGTTGCTCTAAGAAGAGGAAGACATAAATGGATTTAGTTTAATTTAATGAAAACATTGTTATGAATCTTTTTCAGAACTTTGACTTTTTTTAGCACTTTTATATAGGATAAGAAGGATAAGCTGTAAAAATATTAAAAACCAATTTGTATTCTTTACAAGAATTTTTATCTGTTTGAATTGTTTTAAAATATAAAATAAAGGGATGAATAAATTATTTTTCTGTGTTGTAGGAACAATCGACTAAGCCTATTTACATGGAATTTAATTATTGCAAATCTGGTTTAGTTAAAGTTAAATAATTTATTTTCTTTGTAAGCTATATTAATACGAATTTTACGTATGTCTAATATGGGTACTTAATTTAATCTAGATACTTATAATTAAATTGTATGATTAAGGCCTTTTCATAAAGCTAAAACTAGGGGGATTGGTCTACCCCAATTTTTCTAGCATATTCTCTAATAAATAGACTTTTGTACTAACAAATTTTTCTAGCATATTCTCTAATAAATAGACTTTTGTACTAACAAATTTTTCTAGCATATTCTCTAATAAATAGACGTCTGTACTAACAGTGTGTATTTGATGAGCAATAGTTAAGAGAATATGCAGATATATTTCCTGCCAGTAATATCCCTGGCGGGTAATCGCTCGGATGCAGTTCATACACAAGCACCAGAAAACCGAATGTACATTTTAAATACACTTTGTATTACCGATTAAAACCGATATTTCACATAGAACTGCAATTGTAATAACAAAATGACACATTTATTTTCATATATTTAAGCCATGCTTTTAAGTTGCATGTTTATGGAAAGACAAACAATCATTCCTTTGACCGTATTTAGTTTCAAATTTGAAACATGTATTCATTTTAGTAAATAAATCTGTGAACTAAATATTATCTTCTAACAAGTTTCTATTTGTAGTTATGGTGTGAATTTATTTTCAACTCGAGTGTTGGGATTTAAAAATTCTGAAGAAAGATTCAATCTTTATGACACACACATATATATATACACACAAGCACATTCAAACATACATATTCAGATTCATATATCTATACTTTTTATGCTTTTATAAACAAATACGCTTGAAGAGTCAGAGAAACTGGTACTAGCGGGCATACACAAATAAAGGAGCTGTGCATCTAATCTGCATAACAAATTGTTGTCGATAGAGATTATAAGATTATAAGGTTATATACGATTATGTCATTGGTAAATCTGTTAAATTGGATCCTGTTGCTACAAAGGCACATTAACAGGATTTAAACGGTTTTGTAAAAGGCTTTAAAGTCGATGCACTAGAGATGGGACAAAGCATTTTCGAGGCAGTGATGAATTTTTAATTTTCGTGTACGACATTTTCACGGGTGTACCATGAATATCGAATATCTATTAAAATATAAAATGTTCGACATCGGTATGGCCAGAAAAGACCTTGAAAGAACCTGACCTTCGATGACGTGCTAAAATCCTTTAACATGATAGACGTGCAGTACTTCCTCCACATCAACAAGCGTTAGCATGTGAACTATTCAACGGACCATCATTGATTAGGGATTTGGGGAAGGAAGGCTCAATTGTGTACCGTTTTGATTACACGGCACAAACCCTTAAGCCTGCAGGGAACCACCAACATTGCTATTGGACTGTTGATATCTCGAAACATGGTGCCTTATCTGCCGAGTCTTATTTCCAGTTGTATCGGACGGATGGATGTGTAATGTGTTTGAAGAAAAATCTCATTGATCTATGGATGTTACAAGTCATCAGAGGAGTGTTCACATTGGTGGGACCTCTTGGATGATATAGGATGTGTGTAGTTAGATTGATATGGAATCTCACAAGTGACAAGTATGTAAACATCATGCCCACCCCTCTAGATTCATTCATACCTATTTATATTGTAAGTAATACATTGAAAAACTGTCAAGGAAAAATAATTTTCAGTTGCGTTTATTGTATCAAATTTTAATATTGAAGTTGTGTAAACACTTATAACGAACTGGTTTTGCAATAAAGAGTAAATAAAATAATTTTAATTGTAAATCAAAGTAAATTTTATTAATGAAGGTGGAAAGTAATGAATGATTACATGAATTACATAATGATAATAATGAAGTAATGAATGATTATTAGGTACATCATCAACAAATATGATTAGATTTTACTATCTTACAGAAGGGGAGTTTGGTGATATAAAACATACAATTAATTTTGTGCGTGTCAACGAATATTTTTCGTTCAAGTTTGTAAAGGAGAAAAAGTATTTGGAATTTATTTTGCTTATAAATTTTAACTTAGTTAGCAAATATAATCATTTTTTAAAAGATTCTTTGCGATTATTGCTTGAAAACAATTTAATAATAATTTTTTATATGTATTTCTATAAGTTAATTTCCTTTTGCGGGATTAGAATTTTTATTTAAAACCGCTAAATATCCATTGCATTTTAATATTTTATACCGTTATTTTGGGGATTTCAAGAAACATCAGGGAATAACTCTTTATTTAAAAAAAAGTAGCTCATTTCTTTTAAGGGTAAATATTAAAATTGAATATATATATATATATATATATATATATATATATATATATATATATATATATATATATAATATACACGAATTTAATCTCAAAGAAATGCAAAATTTTAGATTTTGAAATCTAATGCCGTTATTCATTCTAAAAAAAATTACTAGCGATAAAAATCATTCTGAATAGTCATTAAAAATATTTCTTTAAAATAAAATATTAATAATAATTTTAATTTTAAAAAAGCATCCAATAGACAGCATCAAGGCAGATTTGTCAGAAAAAAAATTCTTTTGTAATCTTAACTATGCATGCCCATTCAGAAGAGGCTGCTGATTTTTGCAAAAATACACTCCCGCAAAAGCCAGGACGCTATTGTGCTTCCGCTGATGATAAATTGAGCCATCGCGCAAAATTAACTCCCAACACTGCCCTCTAAAAACTCATAATTAAAGCAACTTTCCTATTTTTCATTCTTTTCCGGCAGACGATAAAAGTGAACTTTTTCGGGGCATTCCATCTGGTGATATCACAGGCTAGCGAGTAATAAAACTCATTTAAAATCCAGGAGGAAAAGTTTCGGAAGGGGAACATGGCAACATTAAAGAGGCACAAGTGAAACCGATTTTGCTTTTAATTTTATTTTCTCATCTTCGCTTACTGTCTTTTGGAGCTTTTAAATTTTCTTCCTTACCCATTTTGGTCCCCCTTTTTTTAAAATCGTTTGAACTTCTTATTGGAGATCTTTTTGGCGGACTTATATTGTTCAATTTCCTCCACACGCAGGGGTGAAGCATTTGCATATTAAAATGAAGCACTGTTCTGTCGCAGAAAGACTGTCGTGGAAACACTTTTCGTGTGGGAAAATTAACTTTTGGCTTTAGACTGTTTGAAACAATTAAGGTAATGTTATCTTTGTAGAAATCGGTTCAAGTCGTGACAACGAATGCCATTAATGAATATTTATTTGGAATAAACAATTTCAGCTGAAAATGTGTTTCAGTGCTTGGCATTAGGTATATATTTAATAATTAACATTAAATGTAGCGTGCATTTTAACGAACTTTTGCATGCAATTTTTCATAGCGTGAATTTAAGACACTTCAAGGAAAATACTTTTACTATCAGCGAATCACAAAAATAACTTGCATTGTTCTGTAAATAATGAAAAGCTTTTCTTTTAGAGTAGTATTTTAATCTATAGTGATGGAGCTAACGTGATGAAAATGTTATTAATTGTGCAGTAAAGTCTTATTTCCATGTGTTAAGTTACTTCTTTTAAGCGAAACTGAATGTAAAAATATTTGATTTCGTTCAAATTAGTTTTGCACATAATTGATAGCTATGGGAGCCACAATTAAAACAATTTAAAAAGATAACAATTTATTTTTATCCAATTTCTCACCTTCTTAATACAATCCATTGTTACTAAAATTAATATTTAAGTAAAAGCATCAAATATTTAATTTCTTGCATATAAAACAGATGATGATAAAGTATTTTTATAGCAAAATTTCAGACATTTAGATCAACAGTTTTTTTTTATTTTGAACTTTAGAAGAATATAAAAAATGAAAAATTATTTTTGAAAAATAAGATTTTGTATTTTATGTTAAACGATTGTGCAATGAGTTACATAAATTTATGCTGATTCTATTAAATTATTATTAGACTTTAATTGGATTAAATTAATTTATTTTTATGTGATTCTAAAAGTTACAATTGTGTTTAAGTTTTGAGGAAAATTGACTACTTCTGTCCAAACGTCATCTTACGATTTTTTCTTTTTGGCACTATAAGGAGGCAGATTCGTTATCATACCATATTCAACTTTTCAAATATTCGTTATTATATCACATTCAACTTTTCAAATATTCGTTATCAAATCACATTTAACTTTTCAAATATTCGTTATCATATCACATTCAACTTTTCAAATATTCGTTATCATATCACATTCAAATTTTCAAATATTCGTTATCGTATCACATTCAACTTTTCAAATATTCGTTATCGTATCACATTTAACTTTTCAAATATTTGTTTTAACCTAATAATTAAAGTAATATTAAAGCGAATTAGCTGCGTAATCGGGCAGCTAATTCACTTTTAATATTTCAGAGATCGTTTACAAAAAAGTCTCCATTCAACAACAACTAGTGCGAAAAGTAGTGAATTTATATAAAATCCGATTGTAATCAGCCTTCCAAAATTTTTCCTGATCTCTAAGAAAAGTTTTTATTAACATGCTACTTAGGTTAAAACAAATATTTGAAAAGTTGAATATAATTTTTTTAACTCGTAATTGGAAACGGGAGTCAAAATGACATTATGATGCTCATTAGCTCTGATTATAACTTGGCATTTTGTCCTTGAATGCAATCATCTCTTCAGTACAGCCCTGTTGTTCTTTCAAGAGTATGTTGGCAAAAGACTAAGTATGAACATGTGCCCACAACCTAGTTATTCTTCTTCAAACTTTTTGTTGGTATTTATGGAATCATTGACTCCATGTCTTTGAAATTGCTTTTAATTTCAAAAATGCAAAAAGAATAAAGAAACATTTCTAAAAATATTGCATATTTTATTTTTGTTTATTAAATTCTAACGGTTATTATCATTAGTATAATTCCGTAATATCTAAATTAAGTAAATACTTATTCTAAATTGTTTAGGTTTTTCTTCTGACCTCTATCATCTTTCCAATATTTAATATTATAACAATTAACATTTTTAATATTAATATTTTTAATAACTACATGATTTCCAGAATGTATTGTTTCCAAAATAAATTTCAATGATGTTTACAAAAGATAAAAAAAGAAGAACAGTAAAATCATTTTGACTCCATGTCTCTGGCCGCATGAGGAAATCCATGTCTCCAGTCACGATTAAATATAAATAATTATTATTTTTATTATAACAATTTAAGTATAAATCTTTTTTTTTATAAATAGTTAGAAAAAACAATTGGTTTGTCACTCAAAAATAAGTATATGTCTCAAATTTTTAGCAATAAATATTCGTCTTTCAAAGTGAACTGAACAGCAATGCAATAAGTTTTATCTCTATAAATCTCAAAGCTTATTAATTTTCAAATTGTCGTCTCAAAAAAGTTTATTTGGTTGCCAGATTATTATTTATCTCAATTACGCTTGCATGAAATATTTATATTATTTTCTTAAGGACAGTCAAAAATAGCCGTACTTAATTAGTGGTTCGGAAAAACTGCGTCGAATAAGCATTGCCTTAGTTGAGCATTCCACTTGTATTGTTATCATGCATTTAATTAAACTAATTGTTTTGACAAATACCGCTGCAATCTAAATAATTAAGATATATATGTGTAAACGAAATTCTTGTCTGCTAATTAATTGATAAATAAGGAATGGACGTTTGCAGGATAAAAAATAGTCCATTGTGACATTTATTTTGAGAATCCTTCTACATTGTATTAATTAGTCAGTCTTAATAAATCAGATTTTTTAAAAAAAACATGTTTTGTATAATGGTGTGATGGCACTATCTAGGAATCAAGGGCATTGATAATTCAGCTGAAAAATGTCAAGAAATTTATCTCAATGTCTAGATAAAATATGCTTAATTGTATCGAAACTTACTTTAAGCATATTGAACGATGAAATTAATTTAATTTAATATTTTTACTTGAAATTTTTTTTGTTTATATATAGATATATATATATATATTTATATATATATTGATATTTGTCAAGATGTGGTTTTCACTATTTGTTCTTATAATATACTTGGTATTTATTCGTGGATCAAGAATTGAATTTTAAGCCTTTAAATTGGAGGGGGGGGGTATAATACTAAATAAAAAATATTCTAAATAATGCAAATAATTATTTTTTGTTGTTGCTTGAGTCAACGTACGTAGTACTAAAAAATTCTAAGAATCTGAATTTCTTATAATATTATAATTTATTACAATCTTATTCCATTTCATATTTATAGTTTTTTGATTTCGAGGAGATCTGAAATGTGGAAATCGGTCAAAATCTGGAGTTCAGTTTTTTTTTTTTTTTGACAGTTAAGATAATTTATCTTCGTACATTTCGCATAAGAGAAAGTAAAAAGGGAGTCACATACGCTGATTACATTTTATTCGATTATTTCTTCTATTTTTAAAGTTAAATAACTTACGTATTTTTTTAATTTTAAAAATAAAAGTATTCATAATTTTATTAATTCAAACACCTGATAAATTGCAATGGTTTTAAATGTTTACTATTCTTGATAACTATTTTTATTATTACGATTTCCATTATTCTATTTTTTTTCTAATACTTAGTTGTAATTATTTCCATACTTTTTTATTCTTTAACAAAATAAAACTGATTAAGGCAGAAATCGATATTCTTATTGTGCTTGGAAATAAGTTAAATGCTTTCTTGTTAAATATATCTAATTCGCTTGTTCTTAGGTGCTTTACTTTCCATTGACTTGTTCGAGTTGTATTTTTTGCCATTGTATTACTTTTCTTATTCTCAGTACTCATCAGTATAATACAAATATTTAATTGACGTTTTTCTTGTTTGCTATAAAATTTAAATGTTATTTTTAAAATTCATCACCTTGATTTCGAAATGCGTATTGGAATTCTGAACCTTGCTCAGATCACAAAACGGTACTTGAACCTACGTTCCAATACACAATGTTTTAGAGACATGAATGTGAGGCTATAACATCTCCTATGACAGTTTAATATACAATAAACCTGCTTATAAGATGAATCTTTAATAGAAATCGATCTTAAATGATGCTTTTTTAAAATTTTGGTTCGAATAATTTCCATGCAATCATACAACATAGATTTAATGGTTACCTAAAGCTAGCATAAAGCCATTTCATTGATTAAAGCAGAGTTATCTTCCAGTAAGTTTAAATTTACGGTTGTTTAAATTTGTTGTGATATTTGTTTTTGGAATTTCATCCTTTTTTGTTAAATCGAAGACCTTCCTACAGGGTATACAATAAGCATGGGCTTGCTTAGGAGTTATTCCTGCTTCTGGTAACCTCTTAAATGACATTTATCTCCATTAAATGAAAGATATACGACCTTAAATACTCAATTAAAAATGCTTATTTAAAAAAAAATATTTGATTTTTATCCAATTTTTCGATTATTGGATCTGGATTAGCATTGAAGGCGAGTCTTGGACCCATGATTTTCGGACCTAGTTCTAAAAACTATATTTTACCAATTGGCTACATTTGTAATTGTTCTCTCTATTAATACTTTTTTAAATATGTATAAATATTAAAATTCGAAATTAAACGAATTATAAATAAAATTAAGCTTCCATTCATCCCATAGTGTATGTTTATCAAAAAATCAAAAAAGCTACGAAAGGGAATCCATTACTGTTCTTTATCCGAAACCAAATTTCTACAGACGCAATTGAATCATTACCACAAACAACATGACGGTGGAACTTATTAATGGGGATTACGTACTGCAATTCCTAACTACAAACAACGATAAGTCTAATAAGTATTTTAAAACCAGAATCGAATTAACCAAAGAAGAATGTCTTATTTTGCAAACCGAGCTTTATCAAATTATTCTTGTCAGATTTTACTCATCTTGTTAAAAGCAAGGAACAGACAAAATTTTGGTTCTAAAGATCCAGTTGACTTAATTAAGTTGCATCAAAATTTTATTTATTTTTTCATTGTTCCTGTAATTTGAATACTCCACTAATTTTGCAACAGCTGAAGTTCCACCAACTTTTTATGCATTTCAGTCCGTAACCCGATAGCCAATAACATCACTCCATTATCTACCCGAACGTTAGCATCTCGTTAGTGGCGTATTCAGGAATAATGAAGTGGGGTTCCGAAAATTAAATTCCACTTCTTGTCTTTCGTAATTATAGTTCTAAAATGAGTCGATGTTAAAGCAAAGTTATAGTTTCAATGAAAAAAAAAATCTTGAATTCTGATTAGTATGTGGTTAAATATATATGCATCTTAATGAAAACTGAAAACTTAATTCTAACAATGGAACGTTTAATGGAAGGATGCAAAAAGGCATTAAATAAATTTTTAGTCATATTTACCAAAGACTGTCTTCCACATTTATTAATTTATTTACTATACATAAAATTGAGGTATGTTTGAGAATTTAGATGAAAATTGTGATTAATTTTCTCTGGAATTAAAATGAATGTCAGCTTATTTTGAATATTGATATTGTGGAATTCTGAAATAGTTACTTTAAGTACATTAAATTTAGTAATAATTGAATGCTTATTTATTTGATATGGAGTTTTATGATAATATCTCTAATTTTGATTGATCAGTTTTTTTTTGTACGTACTGTTTTTATAAATATAATTTTTTTGGAATAAAAATATAAAAATTTATCAAGAGGGAGAAATTTAATAATGGTTTAGTAATAACTGATTTTTCAGCTACCGAATGTCCAAAATTTACGATTACAGAATGAACCTTTTCGCTGATTCTCATCTATAGAAGTCCATGAAACGAATTACTTTGTTACAGCATCGTTACGCCTAAACTGTTTTTAATTTAGTTCTTCAAATTTTATGAACAGTTGAAGGACTTACCTAACATAATATTTCTCAAATCTTAGAAATAGAAATTTGAAATCATATTGCAAAGAAAAAAAATCTTCCATTTTTCAACTTTATAATTTATGTTGAAACAACACAGAAATTAGTGCTTATTCTATTGAATTATGCGTGTAAATTCAATCAGGTTAAATGTTAAGATTTAGCAAAACTTTTAGTTTTCTGAGAAACAAATTAAAATCTTTAGTGCTGAAAATTTCAAAATGGCAAAATATGTTTGCATCAAGATTTCTCTTTCAACAATTTTATATTCTAAATATTTCTGGTAAATATACATCTAGATGTGATAAAAGAAAAACATAGATGAATATGCATGTCTATTGCTACCGTAGCATTCAAAATCACGAATACATATATATTTCTAGAGGGAAAAAAGCAAACCAGTAGATCGAGACTTTTGTGTATTATCATAATATGGCAGTTTTGGATTCCTGCCAGCGATTCTAGTTCTTAAATTCGAAAGTGTGAATACTGATAAATGAAATTTTATTTCCTCTTTTTATAGAACATTTTTGTTCAAATTCTAATATACGAAGAATTCAATTGTTAAAAACAAATGACGAAAGGATAACGATATCTTAAAACTTAAACTTCATTTGTTAACTACTATTCACTTAACATTATTCACTAAAAAGCCTTTAATTTGATATTTTTGTCTTAAACTCTGTCGTAATGTACAATTTTATAATGCAACTTTACTCTTTGTGTTATGAAATATTCATCCATTGCAATATATTGTCTTGTAGGAAAAAGGTTATGAGCATAGATAAATGTTATAGCACAGAAACCTTAGGTACAAATACATTGTTATACTATAAAATATTTGGAGCAAATAACAGAAAAATTCTATTTTTATACTTTTAAGAGAAAACTATTTCTTTAAGATGATATAAAAAATTGATTTAATTTTATATGTCAGGCAATATATTTGAAAAATTCATTTATTGTCCGAGTGTTTGTGTAAAATATTGTATATTATAACGTATACAGACACTGCATTTATTTTATTGACAAACATTATATGTCTTTAAACATTTCCTTTTAAATATATGAAATATTTGATTTTAAACACAACCCTCTTTATAATAAACCAAAAAGAAAAAGAAATAAATCCGATAAAAACACAAACAGCGTGCTTTTAAATTCACAAATCTAAAAGCACAATGCTTAAGATCATTCATCGTTATCTTTTACGATATCGGCATAATGATAACAATCTCTGATTCTGCTTTATAGAGGGATAATGTATCGAATATATTTTATACAGAAGTCGATGAACAAACACAATCCGAATAAAAAGGTTTAAAAATATTTCGAAAAGCCACATGTATCAATAATAATATCTCTGGGGGCAGACAGATGTCTCTTCTCGGATGACGAAGTATCATTCACTCACTGCAGCGCACTCACTTCAAGCGGAATTGTGCAAACCTGCGTGACATAGAGATTATGGAGTATTTTTTTTTCAAGTTTCTGTTTTAAAGAAATAGTGGAGTATGGGGAGAAGTGAAAGTACAGTAAAAAAAAAATGGAGAAAACGATCAAAATCCTGAATGAAAAAGCAGAATATGTTTCGATCAATATTCTGTTTTTGGTATTATTGCTTTTGCTTGATGTTATTTTGAATCTGTCATTACATATTAAACACGCATAATCGTGGAATGTTATTATCGATTGAACGTGAAATTTATCTGATGTTTGAGTTTATTTTTTCTGTTTTTATTTATTTGTAATTCCAGTTGAAGAATGATACATTGTTACGTGCTCGTGATGAGATCAAATTAATTTGACAATGTATCTATGTTGGATGCATTAAAAAAATTTACGTGCAGTTTGAATGAGGAATGAAATAATTTCAGCACTATTAATTCTAATAAATATTTAGCGTGTTGGTAATTTAAACCATAAAAACTAAGTATAAATCCGAATTAGGTATATGATTCTGTGCTGTCTTATGTATCACGTTATCGCTTGTTATGGAGCAGCAAAAAACAACAATTCTAAAAGAATTATTTTACCATTATTATAAAGCTATCGCTGTATGTTTTATTTTTATATTTTGTATAGAGCTTTATCAGTATCTAAATTATTTATGATACAATGTGCTGTCAATTTTGCAAAAATTTATAAGAACGAAAATATGCTTTTCTTGTAATACATAATAATATCCACATAAAAGAAATATAACTTTATTCCGACAGTTATCGCTTAGTATTTTTACCTGTCATATCTCGTTAAGAGACACAAGAAATTATTTAGATCAGTTAATATTAAGTAAGACTTCATTAAATTTTTTGTAACTATATACAGAGTAAAGTGTATCTGCTGAAAGTGTATCGTGAAAGCTGCTGTAATGATATTGATATCTATACATGCGAAAATGTTTATATATGTGCTACATATTAAAACCACTTGCTGAGACCTCGGTGGCAAAATGCGAAGCGAATATTATTTTGGGTGTCTTAATAACAAATTTCTTTTCATAATAAATTTCAAATACGAATGAAAAATTGCAGTTTTAAAGATAATATGTGATAGAAAATGTAGGGCATGATGTAGGAAGCTTTGAGCGTTGCGTAAAAGCGTTCAGTAAAAATTAGCTCAGGTGGCATCATAATCATATGACTAATATAAGAACTCTCATATTTATGACAGTAGATATTATCTCATATTATTATGTGATTTTTTGAATATTTTTTCTATTCCAATGACCCGGTAATTAAAAGAGACAAATGAATTTTATATAGCAAATGTAATGATGAATGGGTTTTTATTCTTTAGTTGTATTTGCGGTTCTCATCAATTTAATTTATCAGTCTCATCAATTTATGGATTCTACATTACTATTTAAAATTAAATACTTACTGTTTAATAGTTAAATCATGCATGAGTAAATCTATTAACAATGATTTAATATTTCATGCATAAATGTGGTAAATCAAATTATTTTTTTTCTTAACTGTGAAAAAAGTAAAGGAAACTACATTTTGCTAGTTTCAAAACTACCTTTTTCCTTAAGAAAGAAAGGCGAATTTTGTTCCACATTACCAATTGGGAGTCAAGAGCCTCTTAAGAGCAATAATTAAGGAATATCATTGTAATGTTACTTTTAAAGTGAATAGCCACAGTTTTGAGTAAGATGAAAATTTTACTACATTTTCCAATTTTTATGAAGTGATTGCATGAGTATAAAAACTTAATATTAAACATTCATTGCACGAGTATTAAAACGTAACATTTTTCATTGTAAAACTTTAGACTAAAAGATTGGAGAGAATTGCTAAATGTATTATAAATGTATGCTAAATGTATAAAATTAAAAAAAAAAGTATAATCAAATTTTTATTTTGTGAAAAAAATATTTATAACTACTTTAAGAATTTTGCTTCAAAGTAAAAATATGTTGATTGAAGGATTTTTTATTTATGCTCTTGCATGTCTTTGATCAGAAAATTTTTCATTTTTGACAAAATTTTATTTGAATATAGATTAATTATATTTTAAATCTAAGAATAAAAATAGCATAAAAGTAATTCATAAAAATAACAATTGTATTTGATTAATGTTCAATTATAACGATATCCTTTATCTCACAAAGTTTTGTTAAGGAGTTAAAAGTGTGCATTTTATGTACTAAAGATTTTTTTATGACTTGACAATCGCTGACAAAAGTTAACTTTCAAATTTTGTTTATTAGAATGGCAGGGTAAAATTTGAGTTAAATTTGGAAAATTCAATTTAAATTATGTTATCTAATAAAGCTTAATTAATTTATTACTTAAATAAATTAATATTGAATAATCAGCATGATCAAAGATTTGATATTCCTTTAAAATTTTTTTAACTTAAAGAGTAAAAAGACGAAACTAAATAATGAAAAATTTATTTTAGGTTTGATATTTTATGAAATACATGCATAAATATCGAATATGAATTGCTACTTTTCCACGATTAAAATATATTCTTACACTTCGAAAACAACATCAAACCATAATTACTATATTTTTGAAGTAATTTTGATAATATATTTTCCATCAGTTTATATATATTACTTTATAATCATGTGATTATTATTATCATAAACTACATCTTCGTATTATGGTTTAAAAGCGCCATTAAGAATATTATATTCGTCATTCAATTATTTGAAATAAATAAGTATTCCGTATTCTTATTACTATGGTCTCAACAGATCCCTTTTTAAAATTAGTTTAGTATCATTTTGTGAGAATATTTAATGCCATAAATATGCTTCATTTTCCGCAATTCCTTGAGATATATAAATTCCCTAAACATTTTCATTCTAATATAATAAACTTCATATGTGTTTAAATATTTGTATTTTATACTCCTTAATGGTAAAACCGTTGTTACTTGAAACCTAGTTAAATGAACCGATGTTTAACGCAGAATAATTCTAAATAGCATCTAAACAGATTCACCGTTCGTAACATTCCCTTGATTAACCCACAAAAGTCTGACAGCAAGAGCGTCAAATTACTTAACAGCGTACTGAGAATAAAACTCATTAATATTCGCCTATCCATAACAGCGCTCATATTCCCTTTCTATACAATACGGCGGCCCAAAGCACTAATCGATCATTTCAAACCCAGTCGAGCTTCCCGTCCGCTCATTTGAGCTACATCAGCTTAACTAATTCTGCCCATGAGATATGAGCAGATGAGGAATTATCTCAAAGGATATCTAACCACCGAAATATTACAACATCAAACGACCGCTACCTCCCCCCCCCCCACCGCATTACTTGATATATTTTACCTCCAAGTTGCTGCTGGTGCGACGGTGTTACAGATCAATAGCTGCACAGCTCTCGTCGAAGTTGCGCGTCGCTTCAATCACAGCAGCCCCCTCCAAAGGGACTCTTTATGGAAGCCATGAGTCGTATATTGGATATCAATCCGAATATAAACTGTCTTCAATTTACCAGTACCCATCATTCCAGTGAAGAGTGCTGGACATCAGGTGGGCATCAATCATCATTACCTGGAAACCAATTTTCAATGGAAACCCAAACTTGTTCCAGATTATAGGGAAGTCTGAGAGAGTCACTGGTTTTGAGTGACTGCATGAAATTGTATTTTGGATGAGCAGTGGATTGGGTTGTTTTAAAGCTTAAGGTTATCTAACAAAAGTGAATAAAAAAATAATATTTTTAAAAAAAATAAGGATGAAATTAAAATGATTTTAAAAAAATTTAATCGATTTATAAGAGCCTTAAAATATTATTTTCAAGATTTTTTATGCAGTCTAACTATGCGGAAATACTTTTTAATACTGAACCAAGTTCTATCTTTGAATTTAAAATGTTTTTATTTTATTTTATTTATTTAGATTAAACTATTTATATGCCGGCGTCCTGGCATATGGATAGCTCATCTTCCCCGTGATCTGGGCGTCCCGGTTCGAATCCTGGTTCGGGCATGGTTGTTCTTCCTATCTGTGAGGTGTGTGAATGTGCCCCCTGTAAAAAGTAATTGTGCAAACGAATGTGTGTGTGTCATCTTCATATGAGCTAGAAGTCAGACTTCTGCCCTCGGGAGGTCAGGGGTCTTTACCCTCAGAAGCCACTGCACCCCCTTTCTGTGGTAACGCGGACACGACATCACCATCATCATCATCATCAACAACTATTTATATATAATTTGAGGAACATTGTGCGCCCAAGAATAAGAAAACAAATTAACTCCTTTCCAATACTATATAATTTATAAACAATTTTCTGAAATCCAATACAAACATTGCAAATCAGGGGGACATGAAGAAGCTTCTTTGATTCACTATCTATTATAATTTCCAAAAAATAAACAAAACAAAAAGCTGAAATTAAAGACTATAAAGGAGAAATTAGAAAGTATTAAATATAAATTATAATTATTATAAAATATACAAAACTTATGAGTAATAATAAGCTTTAAAAGTTTTAAAAATGAAATTAATGATATAAAATGCAAAATAATATGCATAAAATATAATAAAACATTAATAAAATTGAAAGTAAATGTAAAAGAAGGAGAAATTAAATATAGAATCGATCATACAGTGTAGTAATTGTTTACTTTAATACTGTGAATGTAAAAATTATATTTTTGACATAATTAGTCTACATGTTACATAGCTTATAAAAAATCACAGAGAGTCCAATTCTATAATGACAATTTTAAGTTTATAATTTATTGCTTTTTATTCATTTGCAGATGAATCATTAAAAAAAACACTGTACAAATTTACATCATGCAGCCTACACAATTAGTCAAATGAATTTCAAATAGGCGTTTTCAACCTAATAAAAAAAGTGTTTTAAAAATATAGTGGTATATAATTTGAGTGTGGAATTAATGGAATCCATCAAAATGAAATATCAGACATTTGAATAAAATCTTTTCTGCAAAATGGTTTAATTTTTACATATTTGTCAGTTCCCATCACTTTTTTTTAAAGTAAAATTATTTTCTAAAAATTTTGACTAAATTAAAAAAAAAGAAAAAAGAAAAAAAAAGTTCCCGAGAATTTTAAGTAATATATTTCTTAACTAATAACTAAAATGGTTCATATATTAATTATAATACATATATTACTTAATTAAAAAAATATGTGGATCGACTATGAATATGAGTATTACGGCTTGAAAAATTTTAGTATAATAATATTTTTTTAAAATATTAAAATATTATTATAATAATATTTTTTAAAATATTAAAATATTATTAGAGAATCATATACAAAATTTCAATACTTTAATTAAGCGGTTTAAAGATTTTTTTTTAATCCGGTGACAAAATATCTTCTTTTAAATAAATAGAAAACGAAATTCTTCTGAAATATACAAAAAAAAATTATATAGATTAAATATTCCCCCTTCAGACTTTAAAGGAAATATAATAAAATTTAGGATATATAATAAAATTTAGGATATATATATGCTCTTAATAATAGGGTGATACTATTGAAATTTCCTGTTCAATATTTAATATAATCTAGTTGACATAAGTAAATATTAATAACAAATTATTCTTAATATACTATTTATATATTATAGCTACTTAAATCAAGTTCTACATCTATTTACATTAAATTGTCAATAAAACAAAGAAAAAAAACTTTTGAGTTAATTATTATTATTATATAATATTTAATACTTATAATTCTTTAAACTAATAAGCAAAAAATTTGGAATAAAAAAATAAGTTAAATAAATGTGAATGCTATGATTAAAATATTAAAAAAAAAGTTGTTCAATTCTTTTCAATTGAATAAAAAGCTGACTATATATATATATATATATATATCGACGGAAGTAGAATGACGTGAAGCCTTCAAATAGACATGTTTCACTGGAGTAACAGCGTCAAAAAGATTGTAAGAAGGAACAAAAAAAATGATGTGTATTTTTCATTACTGACATTCACTTCCTTATGAATTCATCGCACAAAACATGACATTAGCGCTAAAATCGGGAAGTGGAAGGAATGAAAGGACAGAGGAGTGTCCTTTAAATCCATTAGTTAAATTGGACGCTTCATGAAAGTGGTGAAAAGTGGGACAAAAATAGAAAAAAAATGCTTATTCTTTTCAGCACTAGTGGAGCATATTTTACTGTATTTTGTTTATGCTTTGAGACAGAAAAGGGTTGGTAGTATGGATGTTTTAGTTTATTATAGATGCAAAGAAAAGTTGTAGTTATTCTTTAGAATTTAGTTATTATTTATTCAAATTTGAATAGATGGTTAAAAGTAGCATAGAGTCATAATGAATTTATTATAAAAATGATTGTATTTTAGATTTGTGTGAAAAATCAATTGATCGTTATGCATTTGATAATATTTAGGAAATGGTTTATCGATATTCCTTTGATTTTTTAAAAAGTTATCTTTTATTAACCTATGTCATTTTGCAATCATTTTTTTAACCATAAGGTTAAAAATCTTTTCTAGCAATAATGTTAGAATAGGATATAATTATGACTTTCTAGTGTCTCTACGAATGGTACCTTATAAATCTTTTAAATGGGTTGATTTGCGGTGTACATAAAACCTTATAGATCTTCAATATAATTCATTAGCATAACGGTTATGGAAGTAGACTAAATTCATTTTTACTAACTAGGTTCCTTATCTTGAATCCTTTACAAGATTAACTTGACTATATATATATTATACTGATTATGATTAGAACCTGTAACGGGATTTAGTGGGACCCTAATAACATCATTGTGTTTAGTAATCATGTGACGCTAAGTTTGGAAATCAGAAAATGAACATATTATAATATATGCCTGTGTGTAATAATTTCAAATGTTCCGCATTTTAAGAATAATATTTTTTTAATCTTTAAATTAAAGCGCCACTTCAAATTTAATTTAAAAAGTGTATGAACTCTTATTCTCCACACGTTAATCATGTACATTCATAATAAGATACAATGTTAAAAAATTGATAGTCATTATTAAAAAAACGACAATGCATTTAATAAAAGATGCAAAGATTAATATGATTTTTTTTTTTCTACCACACATTCGAACGAGCATAGAATAAAGTTAAAAATTAACATCAGTTTTATTAGTTTTACATTCATTATTTAGATATCTTGCATTTCTTCCTTCTAATAAAAAGAATAAATTTTAAAGACAAGGAAAATGTAAGATAAATTCTCAATTTTATTTCAAACAACTCATTTTAAATTTTCAGATGTGAGACGTGTCAAATTTATTTCTAAAAACCACAAGTATATTTGAAGTTATGTTTTGTTTTCAAGCATACATATTCGAAAAATACTACTTTTAAAAAATAAAGCACATGTTGTATCATTTATTATCAGCCTTCTCCAGCAAATGTGTGTTTTGAAGGATAATTTATTTTACCATAATTCCTTATCATCCTTTGACAATGATGTATCTAAAGGGCAAAGTTCCAATAAAATTTGACGTTATTAATTAATTGTCCTAATAATAATCGTTGAGGTGGCTACATACCTTTCTGGAGCTTTAACAATTATGTAATGGAATTTGGAATGTGCTCAGCAAGTTGATTTAATTTTACAATCATGAAAATAGCTTGTTTAATAAACTTTACATTTATAGACTCGGAACTGTAGAGAATTACGTTCAAAACTGATTATTTCTCCACTTTCCATTGATAATAAAATCATAAATGATTCTAAGATTTGTGAAATGTTTAGTTTTGTAAGATTTTGATTTAGCAAAACTTGCAGGATTGAATAGTATGTTTAGATTGGCTTTTGTGCATCAGAATTATCATTTCCTTTCATAAATGAAATTTTTAGACTGCATTTATTGTAATTAATTTATAGGTATTTTTCAGAACACATAAATATAAGGGACAAAAATATTGCTAATATTATATTTATACAAGATTAAAAGTATTTGTTAAAGTGCATGTTTACAAATAATCTGTACGGCTTTTAAATTAGAGCATAGAAATTTGAGAATTCAAAAAGCTACTCTGAAACTATACGATAGATTAAATTTCATACAGTTAGATTGAAATTTAATTTTTAAAGACACATTTATAAATAAACATTTTGGGCTTTTCAATGGTGGATTAAAAAACAATGTTCAAATTAAATTACTTTGAAATAGTATCCTTTATTGGCTTTCATATACGAAGAGTATCATGTTATAAGATAAATTAAATTTTTGAAGAGCCTGTTCGGGGAAAAATCCATTTGATTTTTCAATGGAATCGGATTTGTTTACATGAAAGTGAAGTTTTCAATGCAAAGGAAGTAATGGAAGTCTAAATATAAGGTATTAAAATATTTTTTTGGCATTGCCGCGCCAGGGACATTTGAAACAATTGACACATCTCAACTTGAATTAAACTATTTCTAAGAGAATTAAAAAAATTGATATGCATTATTCAATTCATAATTTTTCGTTCGTTGGTAAGAATTTCAACTATGATCTTTTTTTGTAAAGCTAAAATTCTTTAAAAGGTAGTCTTTAAAAGGAAAAGGCCGAATTCGAATCTTTTGTAATTTGATACCTGATGATCAGTAAAACATTTTTATCCATTCAGAAATAATTACATGAAAACATTTTTATCATTTGAAATTTTTCTTCCAAATAATATTATTGTCATGTCCATGTCATATGTCATTGCCATATCAAGTATCACACGAAAACTGAATGGTAAAAATTGCCTAACGTGGTTTGGCACTAGAAACTTTTAAATTAAAATGCAAAAAAAAAAAAAAAAAAGGATTTTGTCATCAATGAGTTTGAGATGAATCCACATTTTAATAATTAAATTTTTGGATAATTATATTGCATTAAGATCTCAGCAGAAAACGATCGCAATTCAATTATTTAAAACAATACATAAGGATTAGATGCGTCATATAGATTAATGAAAGAATTTTTTCACTTCATTATAAGAAATATTGTATAGTATGCAATTTTTAACAACAGTATTTATAGTTTATCAATTTTTATTAATCATAGTCTGCATTTTTGTAACAAATATAACAGCAAGAAAATCTATTCTTCAGTACTTGCATATGTAACATAATTCACTTTAAATTAAAGCAATAAGAAATATAAATAGACAGCTAAGAAATAAGTTATAAAGGAACCACAAGTAAAATCTTAATTTATGTGAAGACTTATTGTTTCATATATAACATAATATGAATGTTTTATTGCTTCAATATACCAAGTTCTCTGCAAAGCAAAACATGAAAATTTACTATTTTATAAGATTATTTTGTTAGTAGAATTTTTTAACTATGGAATCACGGAATATAATTTTCTTTGAGTGCTCAAGAAATAGTTCTCGTGTACAGCTCCGTTGGTTATTTATGTTTATACAGAGCGAAATTCATGATGAGATAAACCTGAGCCACAGCTGCGCTAGTATAGTAGCTGTCAGCTACTGAAAAAAAAATATGAAATATAAAAAAAGAGAAAACGACATGCATGGGTTATATTTTTTTAAAAATAGTGTGGCATAGCTTACTTAAACATTGAAAAAGATGAAATTAATTTTACATACATTTAATATATTAATTTTCTCCCAAAAGTTATTTTAAGCAAGAAAGACGAGGTAACGTTTTAATGCAATAGAAATATTGTTGAATTATATAGGGTGTTCAGTAATTATTATCGGGGTTTCCGTACCTCCTAACTTTCGAATAAAAAATATTACGCAAAAACCGATTACGTATTCTTAAATTACAACTCAAAGAATTTTATTAATGATATTAAAGTGTAAAGCTTGCACAATTTGTACTTTGTAGGCATTCAGCTGAAGGCGATTGTGTATTCGTAAATTCGCTGAACAAATTTTGACTCGAATTGAGGATGATGAAAATTACCTTCGGAAATGGTTTTTCAGTGACGATTCCACTTTTCATGTGTCAGAAAAAGTGAATAAACATAACTGTAGAATATGGGGCTCGGAGAACCCGCACGATTATCAAAAGTCAAAATTTGTTCAGCGAATTTACGAATACATAATCTCCTTCAGCTGAATGCCTACAAAGTGCAAATTGTGCAAGCTTTACACTTTAATATCATTAATAAAATTCTTTGAGATGTAATTTAAGAATACGTAATCGGTTTTTGCGTAATATTTTTTATTCGAAAGTTATGAGGTACGGAAACCCCGACAATAATTACTGAACACCCTATATGTCTGAACTTGAAAACTTATTAAAAACTTGAAACCTTGAAAATCTATTTGCCATTACTTAATATTCACCAAATATTCTTTGTTTTTTGCAAAATCATTAAAAATATTACATTCCCTAGGTCGTATTTTTTAAAGTTTATTAAATATATAAAAATAACTGGGTTTTTGCTTGATTACTTACAAGATAAATATATTATGAGATATTTATGTCAGTTCAATAGCCGCTTTGATTTCGATAGATGTATAAAATGCAGCTTACAGCCCAGTAATTTATTATTCTTGATTCCTTTATTCTACGACCATTTGGAGGCCGCGGTGATCTGGTGGTAAGGTCACGGCTTGTGAGCAGCAGGGTTTCAGGTTCGAGACCCGATTCCACCAAAGAACCGTCGTGTAAGGGGGTCTGTTGCACGTTAAATCCGTCATACCAAACGTCCTCCCGCTGTTGTGGTGTGAAGGGGAGGGAGGTGCCAGCTCAGATGTCGTCCTCGTCATCTGACCACGGTTCAAAATTACGAGGTCCATCCCAAAATAGCCCTAGTGTTGCTTTACAACGGGACGTTAATATAACTAAACTAAAACTCTACGACCATTTGAATGATCAGGGAACTGTATGACACAAGTTAAAAGGGAATGGAGTGATGTTTATTCCATATATAATTTAGTTATATTAACTATTTTGAGATGGCATAGTATTTTGAACCCTGATTAGAGGACATGAATGGAGATGAACTGACACCTTCAGAACTTCCGCACCACATTTGTGGAAGGATATTTAACTCAGAATCGTGCACCATATCGATATACAAATGGAATTGTAAAATTTGAGATTCATATTTGACCTAGGTTTTTAGGTCCCAAACACTAGTTCCTGACAAGGCCTATGAGGCCTGCTCTATTCATGGTATTATGTTTTACAAATATATATGTAATCATTACATTTTTATGTCAATTTAAATAAAGTCCATGTTATAAATAAAGTTTTAATCTTGTTTATATACCAAAAGTAAATGTAATTCATAGCATTATCTTTCTTTTCGTTTATAAAGTTTTGCATCTAATTAATCTAGTTCTAAAATCTTTTAAAACAATTGACTCTTAAAATTAGGTAATTCTAAAGTAACAAGTAAACACAGGAGTCAGATCATCATTATTATGCCTTATAGAAGTTTAATTATATTCTCATAAATAAACAAACAAAAAAACCCTAATATTTGTACAAAACCTGGGTTATATCACTTGTTGTTTCTAACAAAATAGCAAAATGTAGAAAAAAAAATACTTCAAAATCCTCCACCTTGTTTTAACATTATTTGAAATAAAATCCATAAATAGCCTTGTTTTACCAAAGGAATCCTTGAATAAAGTAATAAAATTTATCGGAATTGCTTCTCCATTATCCGATTTATTTGTTCAGTCTTTCATCGAACTAATCCAAGCTACAAAACCCTATCGTCTTTTAAAATGATAGCTCCTTACAACAAAGAATCTCAGACATAAACACAACCACTGAACATCCTTATTAGTCCCCTTCGGGACGAAATTCTGTGTTCGCTATCCGTGATTCTGCGGATAATATTCCGGTGTACCTCAGAGGAAAGGAGGTCAAGACAGGGATTTTATTCTGAGAACTTAACAGACGCTGGGTACTGATTAAACCTGCGGCAAGACTCATCTGATTTGCATTGCAGATACGAGCGGGATCCCGAAGACGATTTTATTTGCTTCTAGGTCCCTGTAGCGGATTCGGATTGTGAGCCAAGAGGAACGAATGATGAACTGCGCAGACCGAAGTCTGGGAGGCTGCATGGCAGAGGATATGGCCTGTCAATTAGAATGCTGTTGAATAATTCAAATCTGCACCATGAATCGGGACCATTCCTCTTTTGCAGGGCATATTACACCCGTGGAGTGACCCTTTTAATGAGCGACGTTTCTACCTATGATTAATATTTTTGGATATTAATTGCGGCCGGAACTTCGAAGAGATGGAATTATCAATTCAGCGATCCGAGAAACGGTATGATAACAAAGCCGGTTTTAATCAGCGATTGGACAACTGAATGTGGCTTATTCAGATTCATTCAGAGAAGAGTAGGGGAAATATGACTGTCTTGTGTTCAATAATGTTTTATTGGGAACTAAAAATGCGGTTCATATAGATTTTGTTCCGTAGAATAGAAAATGGTGAGGTTATTTGTCATGCAATATGCATTTTATTCGCATTTCGAACAATATGCATTCGAGTTTTCATTATGGTTATGCCAATGCATTGTTGGAGTTCAAAATAGAGGGATATATTGTGATATTCATACGCCCTTTCAACTGTATTTTGCGAATGACATTGAAAGTTATTTTACTGTTTGTATGATATGACTAGTTTTGAATCAAAATAAGCTTTATCTTCTGTTCTGATTTTTTTTTCCTTGTACCAGTTTCGTGTGTAGAGTTTGAGAATTAATACTATTTTATGGAATTCTTTGACTTTGAAAAGGATTAAAGTCTTCTATCAATGTTTATAGAGATTATAATTTTTTAAAAATGTATTTGCTATTTTTTCTATTAATTTTATTTTATCACTTATTTTAACAGTTCTTAAATTTCGAATGATTTTTTTTTTTGCTTAAGTGCAAATATTTTGAAAATTTTAATATTTAAAGGAATTATTTAATAAAAAAATTATTATTAAGAAAAATATTTGATACTTATTATTTTTATGGAAAGGAATTTATTGATAGCAGCTATTTTTTTTCTTCCTTTTTTTATGTTATGATGTCTTATTTCCGGCATTGAATTAGAGACATGAAGTTTAGATTATTATAAAGAAACCATTACTTCTATTAATTTAGTAGTAAAAGTCATTCAAATATTTCATTCATTATTTTGTTCTTATACATATTTAATTTAAAAGAATATTTCAAATAAGGTGATACCTTTGTTTAGGAAATTAAATAACGTTAATTAATTAAATTAAATCAAGCTACTTAATTTTCTGTCTCGCGCAAAAAGATTGTCCTTTCTATGCTATATCTTGCTATTTATGTGAAATAATGAGCTAATTTTACATTTTATATGTCTTAGCAGAATTATCATATTGTAATTTGATTGTAAATATCAATTCCATAATATTTGAATTTATATTTCAAGTATTAGACAAAAACAGACACTCGAAAAAAATTCCGTTCGGAAGTTAACATTTTATTAATTGAATATGTTGTATTTTATGCAACTTTAAATGCAAATACAAAATTTTTATTAAATCAATAACTAGCCGACATAATGCTCCATGAACCAATATTAGTTTTCACAATTTTCTTTTATTGATGCTTTTTATTTTCTTTATGTTTCAAGGAATCCTATCATTTCTGCATACATTATTAAACAAGAATTGCAGAAATGCATTAAAACGGAAAAGAAAAATGCTTTCATATTATTTCGTCACAAAAGCATCTGTTTATAACAATGCAAGACAAGAATTCTGTATCTGAAAAGCAATATTTATACTCATTCACTCAACAGAAATAGTGGCCAACAGCTGCCGCTACGCTATTCTAATTATTGCATATTCCTTTATCTTCCAAAATACGAGGAAGAACCCAAGTGGAAAAAAAAATAACACAAACGAAGAGCAGAAGAAAAAGATAGGCTCGATATTCCATGCGAAAAAATAGAATGTAACGCCATCATGTTTTTACTTCATTACAAACCGAAAAGATACAGTACGATGGTATCGCCTTGGGCAGCCAAGCGTGCGTACCATGTTTCAAAAATAGATGCCAAGAACCCTTCATTCTTTTGTTGCGATTGTGAAGAAGCAAGCAAGCTCTTCTGGAAGAGTCACACTGTTCGGGTTCTATCTCAAACGAGAGGACAAAGATCCTGATTTAAGGGTTCTGCTTGAGTGTGGGCAGCACTAAAAAGTTTGCTGTCACTCTCTCTGACGTTAGGATGGGTAAGGGAGGCATATTTTTTTACATAAAGTGATAAATGAGACAGGGATTTGTGCTTTGAAAGAAAAGTTGAATAAGTAAAGAAAATACGAAAAGAAGAACTGTGGCGTTTCTTCTGGAAATAAAAAAAAGACGTTAATTTGGTTTTGGAAAATATGTGTTTTGCTATCTCTTTATCTCTACTGTAGTTATTTCGTATGAGCTGCTCTATTTTTTATTCTTCATTTTTAAAATTATATCTGAACTCAGTTACGATCTTTTACGTTTAGATGGGATAAAAGATTATTTTATATTTACATCTCTTTAAATCTCTTCTGCTCCATTCTTATTGCTGAAATTCGAGATCTTTTCCATTGACTTTGCAGTTCAATAATCTATTAATTATACTCACAGAATGTGTGTGTGTGTGCAGTTCAATAATCTCTTCATTATACTCACAGAATGTGTGTGTGTGTGCAGTTAAATAATCTATTCATTAGACTCACAGAATGCGTGTGTGTGCAGTTCAATAATCACTTCATTAGACTCACAGCATGTGTGTGTGTGTGCAGTTCAATAATCTATTCAATATACTCGCAGCATGTGTGTGTGTGCAGTTCAATAATCTATTCATTAGACTCACAGAATGTGTGTGTGTGTGGAGTTCAATAATGTCTTCATTATACTCACAACATGTGTGTGTGTGTGTGTGTGTGTGTGTGTGTGTGTGTGTGTGTGTGTGTGTGTGTGTGTGTGTGTGTGTGCAGGTTAATGATCTATTTATTAGACTTACAGACTTACAGAATGTGTGTGTGTGCGTGCGCATAGCCCTCTGTTGAGCTGTACTCTCACATCAAGTTTTTTTGCATGCTACGCAGTGGATTCTAAATTAAATGTATGGATGTCGTTCGACCTTGAAAAATACATAAGAAATATTTTCTCTCAAGCTTAGGATTTTAAATATTTAATATGGAAGTAATGAGTAAGAATAAAAAAATATATATTCTGAAACAATTTTGTCCTGCTTATAATTATTTATTGATTAGAAGATACAGATCTCTATTTTATTACCTAATGCGTTTAAAACTGTAAAATGTGAGAACGAAAAAACCACTGATTAATAACAAAGACCTTAGAATAAGTCTCAATTTTTGCAGCACTTTTTAGTTTTATATTTATAAATTATTTTGAAAGTTTTATTATTTTTATATGTTGTAATATTTATTAAGGAATGTTTGCATTTTTACAAGTTTAAATTGATGATTACAGTCTCCTCTCCTAAATTTGTAAGATTGTGAATCTTGCATTTAAAATTAAGCGTTATGAGTAAACTTTTATTAAAAAAAATTGTTGAGATAACTTGTTTGGTTTTATACATTGTTTTCATTAACGAAGATAATAATATAAACATCTTGTTGAAGTTTTTTAAGTAAAATGTAGTCTATTTTTAAAAAAATGAGAAAAAACGACTAGTAGAAGATAAAATACTTGTGTTTTTTCAACATAATGTAACATATCTTACTCGGGTATTTCACAAGAGGAGAAAAATTTAGTGTTAAAATTACTGCATCTTTTGCATTAATTTATATTCCACTGTACCTTATAGTTTGTATTTGTAAGGAAAGGAATAATATATCTGTGAAAATATATCTCAGCCTAATGCCTTAAAAGAATTTAAATAAGAAATGTTAAGAATAAAGAAATATCTTAAGAATTGTAACGTGGAAACCAGATATTAAGAATATTAATTTTTTCTTGATATTCTTTTCTATTGAAAAACAAATGCATGTAACTAAATATTATCAGAGTAAGAATTGTGATATAGTAAAATATAATACTAAGAAATTTAGTTCTCTGTCTTTAATATATTTTAGTACTTGTAGTTTTAATATTACTTTGATGTAATGTGATTTAAATTATGATTAATTTTATAGACTTAGTCTTTTATATGATTTATTGTAATAAGCATATTATAAAAACAAAATTTTGCATTTTTATCCCATGAAGAAACTTATTAAAAGCTTAAATACCTTTCAGAAACTATTTCCATACAAAGAGCCAGTTTCAGTTTTTATTGAAAGACTAAGAATTCAAATATCTAGAAAATCGCTTATTCAAGTCCAAAAGTCAATAAAATAAAGAAGTCTTTTTGAATAAGATAAGTTTTTGGTACCGATAGTTTTAAGTTTTAAGCATTTCAATTTTAAAACTAAAATTGCCTAATTTGATATCGATTGCCTTTCATCTGCCTAAATTTGATATCGATTACGTATTCAACGATGTTCACTAAAAATCGTTTAAGATATGTCAATATTACGACATATTTAAAACAATTTTTTTCGAAAATATAATTTATAGTGTGAATATTTATAGAACTTTTACATACATACCCCAAGTTATTCGTCCAGTTCAAGTTAACTACTATCAGTGCTAATTTTTACTAAAAGAGGAAAAATTCTTTCTCGTTGTAAAAGATTAATGATCTTTAAAAATTTGTACGATTAGATTCAATGTATGCTTTCCTGTTCTGATTGTTAAGAAATGCAGATGTTACTTTCTTCAAATTTAGATAAATAATTCATAATTTTTGAATACAAATAGTTTATCTGAGATTAATATTCATTAATTTTTGAAATTGAAAATAGAAAATGAAATGTAAGTAAACGAAATTACATTCAACAAATATATATTGTCAAAAATATCTGAACAAAGATATGTCATCTGACAGAAATAAAGAATGTATACTTAATTTTTTTTCATAACTTTCTTCAGAGTTTCTAACATTTAATAACAAAACAAGTAATATTATATGACATAAGTTATTTTTAACTGTTGTTTATTATTTTTGAATGAGAGTTTCTTGATGGTACTTATAAGATTATATCTTGTGATTTTTGAGAAATTCTAGTTTTTAGAAGGAGTTTTAATTATTTTTTTTCTGCCTTTCAAATATGGAAATATTTCAAATATGACAATTTTTTAGTAATTTGCTCAAAAGCTTTTTTTTAAAACTTAATAGTAGTAATGCAATTTCACTTTTTAATTCCCCATCTGAATTGCGCAGATAATAAATAAAATCTGTCTTTTTTAGCTTTCAACAACTTAAGAATATTACGTGGTTAAATATTTAATAAAACAAGAAAAGTGATTGAATTTTACTGAAAGAATGAAATCTAGTGTGGAAAAATATACAAAAATATATTCTTTAAAGAACTGCTGAAATATACAAAAACTTGTAGGACCAAATTCTTGCTATTAAAAGACAATTATTTTAAAATTGAATGAACTCAGTTTACAGCTGTAATATTTTAATAAATTATCTTGGAAGATAGCTAAAATGTCGTTTATTTTTTTAAATAAAATTATAATAGAAATTTTTTAGAAAATATTATTCTTAGTTCACATTGCCTACATTTTCCAAAATGTATCTGAGCCATGGTTGATAACAGTAAATCAAGAAATCTGCCCTGTGGATCACACATACGCATAGATGCAACTCTGCCTTTATTATTGCTAGTTATTCGTATAATCTTAATTAATTACAGTAAAAACATATATATTAAAATTGAGATTATTGTTTAGAAGAATTAGTTATCTTTTTGATGATGTCCCAAAGTATGGGCAATGAAACATTGCACGTAAAATTTAAAACATTGTGATAGTTTTGTTACAATTATTCAAACAAAAGAAAAAAAACAATTTATACATGGTATCACATTTCCAGAAGATTTCTTAGCACTTTAGCAGGAGCCAATAAATTTAAACCATGCCTCTTTTACCGCCGCACAGGAGTCATAAATTCCCGCCTTGATTCTCGCATCAGTTATTTTCCTACACGGAACACCTTGCGGTAACTCAGTCTAAAAACTTGCGGTTTATCGTAAACCGCATTTCCCATTAATCACAAGATTAAAACGTAAGCAGTTGCTAAAGGAATGATGCGAAAGCAGGGAAAAAAAAGTGGTCCCATTTACTTTAAATCGTAAAATAGACCCGTTAATCTTTGCTCAAACCTCCCTAAGTTTCCTAAATAAGCAACTGATCGATAGCTTTTTATGTTTTTCCGAACTCAGAAAAAGGAATTATGTGTTTCCGTGAGTTTACCAGGTAATGAGGTATTTAAGCTGAAAGACTTTATCCAAGGTAAACCATGTGAATAATGATTATTTGCTTTATTTGGAGGAAAAATTATCTCGTAGATAAAGTGATTTAATAGATCGGGATAAGAAGTTATGCTTTAGAAGAAATCGATGTATTGGTTTCTTTACAGCTTAGTTTGGAAGAAATGTATGCATATTGATTTAGTGTTTCGTAAATCTAGATTCATCCAATAAAGTATTTTTTTTTTAATTTTTAAGTGAGTACTTACTGTTTTTCATCAAGGGAGTGGGTGCTGAAATAATGGAAATAAATTGAATGAATTTGATGAGATGGATTGATTGATTTACTAATGCGTTAATGCACTTTAAATATATTTCGTTACTTCGTATTAAAAGAAAAATTCAGTTATTTTTAAGATTAAGTGAAGAAATTTCTGAAATTATTTCGAAAATAGCTTTATTAAATTTTAAGTATAAATCCCTATACCTTTGTAGAAAAAATTGTATTACAATTACAGACAGTAAACGTTTTTTGATAGCTGGTTAGATAGCTTTTCAGAGAATTTATGTAGATCCCTAGATAATAGCTTTTCAGAGAATTTCTGTAGATTCCTAGATAATAGATAGCTTTTCAGAGAATTTCGGTTGATACCTAGACAATATATAGCGTTTCAGAGAATTTCTGTAGACATCTTGGGTCGCTAGATTGAAGAGGGGCGTAGGCAGGTTAATTAAAAATTGTTTCTTGTCCAGTTATCGTATAAATGAATAAATTTGAAAAATTAACATTTTTTTTAATTAAAATTACAAGTAAATTGAATTATAAGATATTAGAATTATAATATGTGTTTCCACTTCATTATTTAATAAAGTAAAAGTAATTTTTTTTAATTAATTGTTCATCATTTGGTAGTTATTTATCACTTGTCAGGTTTTAAGTAGTAATTTGAAATTTTATATTTGCTTTTAAAATATAACTTTAAAAGTAATTTATAGTTGGAAGTTCGGAAATCATTAATTATTAATTATGGTAAATTTTTCACAAACTTTTATCGCTTTATTTTTAAATGAATTTTCAAATAAATAACATCTTATATATTTTTGCAAAGTTCCAAAACAATTAACTGAATTAAAATTTTAACATGTTGATGAACTTAAATATATGCTCAAATCTGAAGCTAAATTTATTATTTATTAAAAGAAAAGCCTCAAAATCTGTATAATCGAAAAATACTTAAATCTGCAAGTGTAAATTCTTATAACATTATCATAATGGATATCGATAAACTGCCATAAGATCTGATCCTATATCAGCGAAAAATTTATTGCCAATATTACATTCCCTGAAGGATTTAACATAACGAAAACATTGTACCATGAAAGACGAAATAAAGAGTAAAAAAATCTATCTTATATTTCTGGGAATTTATTGATCAAGTATTTGAACCAGATCAATAGAACTGACAATTAATATGATATTAAGAGCACATTTTTCATTGTACATGTCATAAATGTAATAAAATTGCTCCAAAAGAAAAAAAAATGTTTGCCGGTATCAATGTATTGATTGCAGTTTTAGTATCACTGCAACAATTGTATTATGTTAAAATAATTAGTGAATAAATCTTTATTTTATCCTACAAGATTTCCTTATAATTCCATGTAGAAGCTATGCAAAAGATATGCTAAAAATATCATTATATTTAGACATATCTAGATCGAGAATTAAGGTCAATTCTCAGCATACTTAATTTTTATTTAACGCTAGATTTTTATACATGATATAACTCGTGAAACACTGTTGTCACATGAAAGGTTATTTAGTCAATTAAAGGTTAATATATAATTTAAAGTATTCTTACATTTCTAATATTTTTTAAAAAAAATTTCTAATTGATAACGAATTAATTAATAACTAGATATTTATTGAATATAAAATACTTCTCTATAATGTATAAAGATTCTTATCTAACGAAAGATAAAACAGAAAAACGCAACAAAAGTAAAATAAGAGAATAAATAATAATCGAAAATAATCCAAAATTACTATTGAAAATCCGTAACTAGATAAGATATCTCAAATTCACAGTCTAACAATTCTTTTTTCTTTCTTTCTTGAATAAATTCGTATCTTCTGAGTTATTTAATTTAAATCAAGAAATATATCCCAAGCACTCACTAAATTTAAATAGCTCTATGTCCTAGATTTTCAATCCATAATTCAACATCATTTTTTTTTTATTTCGAATACATTCTTTCCATATTTTCTAGATATTTAAAAGTACTTTAGAGAAAAGATTTCGGAAAAGATTTGAAATTAAACCAAAGAAATGCTTTCAATTATCGTAATTTGAAATACACTTAAAAGCTAAGACTTAGTGTTGCCAATGACAACAATTAATTTTATCATTTGAATAAAGCAACGTGACTTTTGGCATTCTTTCTGGAATTCCCTTTTCGATGGAAGTAACGTCCTTGACCTAATTCCAACAAGATTTATCGAAATAATTCATCAACAAGTAAGGAATGCTGGAATTGCTGTTCTAGTAAGATTAATTCTATAACTTTAAAAATTAGATATGTAATGCGTTGAAATTTACTTAAAAATCTAGAACTTCGATTGAAAGAATTTTCTATATTTCTCCGTAATTTGATAAACGGAATGAATAATTCCAGGAAAACGCCAAATAATGCTGCTTTGGAAAATTAATGTTTAATTGCTTTTGTCGAAGCTTTGACTTTTAATTATAGCACGTTCTCTATGAAAAGTACAGAATGCCATATTTAATTTCACTTATGATTTAAATGAAATAAAAAATGTTTTATATTTAATCTTTCTTTATATCTCTTTTGATAATTTAAATTCCCTTCAGGATAAACTTATATTTATCTCTAGAATTTTATGTAAAAGAATGAAATCGATTTGAGATTTATTTTTAAATGGGCGCGAGAATTTTTATTTAACAATATTTAAAGCCTCATCAAATTCATTCAAAAATAAATGACGGATAATTTTAAAATCTTCTGAGTTAACTTTTTATCAATACAATCTTACTCGACATTTAATTAAATTAGAATTCCATCTTATAAGATAGAACTTTGGGTATAAATTTAAAAATGCCAAAAAACAGATATGCGTGAGGTAAATCGCTTTTTGGCGAGTAATTAGAAAGCGTTCATAGTAACAGAAAAAAAAATCGAAAATTTAAATTAATCAAAACATTGTTTAAACGGGCCAGCATAATTTCGACTAAATGAGCTAATGCTTATTTTTTTTTTTTTTTTTTTGAAATGCTAGTTTTCTATGAAAAAAAAATGAGTTGCTGGATTATTCTTACGCATCACGGGTCTAATAAATATTTGTTCCCTTTTCAAGAAAAAAAGGATACGAATTTAATTCTAACTGCATTGTTTTAATTGTTTGATAAATATATTACGGGAACAATTTTGCGAAGTGTTGACAAAAAAAAATGAACAAAATAAAATATTGTAACAAAAAATTTGCTTTGCCATATTAACACACTTAAAATAAACAGTTGTCTTAATAGCAGAAGTTTGCATATTTTTAAAAAAAAATGTAAATCTTTGTTTCTGTTATTTTTCTTTAAAAAGTGATAATTGTAATTTTAAAATTTTATATTATATGGTTATGGACAATTAGGTGTGAAAACTAAGTTGACGTTAATTAAAATTTCTTCTTTCCTATTCCTACATTATTAAAAGTATGAAATGTAAAATATCCAATTTAATATTTCATAAAAAATTATGAAATGTACAAATATCTAATTTAATATTTCCTAAAAATTATGAAATGCTATTTTTAATTCATTTCCTTTTAAAATGAAATTAATATCTGGATATCTTTTAATAGTCAATGTAAAACATCGAGAAAATTTAAGTACGAAGTAAAAATTTAAAGTATTTTAATACAAAAATCACTTTTAGTATCTTGCATAGGAGAAAATCTTATCATGTTCTTAACCGCAAGATTTTAAAAGATGGAAAAATGAAATTCTTCTCACTTCTTTTTTAATTATTCGATGACGTGATCTTTTTCAATTTGATTTAAATTTAGACATTCTTACTTTTTTTAGTAATACATTTAACTGTCCCTTACAATAAGATCCAATAATGCAAAATTATGAAACTTTATTTTAAATGATTAGAAAATGCGTAGCATTGTTTCACGAGAAAAGGATAAATTATTAAATGACGCAAAATCCATTAATACCCTATATAGAAAAAGAATGCTATTTTCGTATAGCTTTTTGCTGAATCATTACTTAAAAATAAACAAATAAATAAAAAGTGATTCAACCAAGTTTTATTCCTAGCAATTCTCATTACATAAATAGCCATTATCTGCCACATTTCTCAAGGAACTGATTCTATGCATTCTAAATAAAAATAATAAATAAATAAATAATGGATTCCCCATGTTTTTCTACAACCCAGTTTATACATTGCACTTCTCATTACATAAATGGTCCATTATCTAATTTCTCAAGGAGTCGATTCCATTTATTCTAACAAATTTAATAAAATGCAAAAAACTTAGTATATTTTATTTTATGATATAGAAACAAATATATTGAAGCAAACAAGCTGTTTCGATCATTCAATTTTGTTAGAAAATATTGAAATTTTGCTTGAAATGAGTTAAACGACATATGAACTCCTTCAATTAATCCCTCTCATTTGCATTAATGCTAAAAACTTTCACTTTTTTTTTTCATCAAGAACTTTTTCTAGTCCTTCAGGAATGAAATTCTAATCGATCTTGGTCTCCAACTTCAAACTTTTTAGAGTATTTTTTCCCCCTTTCAAAGACAAACACTTCACTACATTGTAGCACGTCGAAACCTGCCTCTGCCTGAGCAAACACCGAACCAGCTCCAGAGCTCTACTTCACTCTTGACAATTCATCTGATGATTTAAGCTCTTGCTTAATTTTCGCAAATTAAGCAACTTTTCCCACTATGTGAGAAGAACCGGGGCAGTTCATCTTCAAGCACCATTTCGAGAGACCATGGGTAGAGGAAGGAAAGGGGGGGGGGCTGAAAAGATTTTAGAGTTTCTCCGAATGGGGTGGGGGGAAGAATTCTTTTCTAAATATAGAATGAGACGTTATTAACAGTGCTCTCGCTTTATTACCCTGGAAGATTAATTGGCATAGCGGTTGTCGTCGGCACGGTTACGTGTACTTCCAGCCTCCACGAGATTTGCAGTGTTTTAAATTAGTTTTGTGACATGGGTGGCGCATGCTGATATTTCGATTCCAGTCCACAGAGCGTAACTTGAGGGATGACGTCTGAAAATGTTTCTTTGGCTTTTCTCGAATTGAAGTGAATTCACTTCCGCAAAATGGCTGCTCACTTCAGTGCTAATAAGCGATAAATCATTTCAGCACCTCTTAAGATACATGAAAGCAGGAATCAAGTACCCAGATTTATTTTTGCCTTCTTACCAAGGGTAGGGATGGGGCGTTTGTTTCTCTTTTCTTTATTCTGAAAGTTGTGTCTTATTTTTAGTTCTATTTTGATGGAGTTTCTATTGTTTTAATGCCTATTGCTAATTAGCCTTGTTAAATTGTAGTGGAAACTAATTGTTGTGCTATTAGAAATATAAGCAGCAAGTAATTAGTTAGAGGAGTTGCTGAAATAAACCAAGATTCTTTGTTTTGATAGTAATTGGTGTAATTATACCTGTTTCACAATTTATTCACGCTTTGAAGTAATTACTGCTCTTTATTCTATTCTGTATGAAAACTTTAAGCTATCATTGTTATTATAACCACGTCCATACATATTTCTATAATAATTGCAAAGCTTAATTTCTTATCGTCCGTAAAGGATAATTGTTATTTCTTAAATTAGATTTCGTTATGAACAAAATAAGAAAGCAAATAATTATTCTTACTTAAAATGTTTATTTTTCTTTTGGATGAAAGATCCGCTTCTAGTTGTTTTGTTAACAAGACAATTTGAATAAATTAAATCATAGTACTTTGCTATTTGATTCTTATCAGAAGGACGCAATAAGTATACAAGAAACATTTGATTATTATGCAAAGGACTGCAATTATTGTTAATTCATAATCAGAATAAATAAATAAATATAATTATTTATTTAATTGTGGTTTTGAAATCGTCGATTCTTGTAAAAATGTAAGAAAATTAATATTTCTTACATCATTTAGTATAATTTACTTTCTCTAACGTTAATCTTTCTTTATATAACAATTAAATAGAATACTTCCTCTTTCCACTTTATTTAGAGTTAACAAAATTTTATCTCTCTTCTCATAAGATATTGTACTAAATTTATACAATGTTTGTTGTTTGATATTCAGATTGACGAACAACGTCATGAAGATATGGTAACAAAGTTGTTGAGAATTTTGCCACCATATTAATAAAAATCATATACCTCAATTTTTAATTTGTTTGTATTAAATTCTATTCTTTTTAGAGAGTAGTTGACAATTGTTTCGCTGACGATATTGGTTATATAAATAGTTCTGTTAAGTGAAAAAAAAAAACTATTGCCATGTTAAACATTTCTGGGCTTTTTTTCTCATTTTAATTTCATATATTTTTTACATCATTTATATTTCAACGAAATTAACACCGAAATCTTTGTTTCTGCATGAAAATAAATACGGCATTTGTAAAAACATGTGTTGTTTGCAATATGTTAAAAAATCTATTGCGGATATAAAGAAACTGAAATAGTTCGAACAAATGCTTGTGAGACCCTAGTGTCAATAAAATATCAAGATAATATATAATACAAGGTATAATTACCAATTTTGCATTATTGTGGTAAATTTCTCATGTTCTTCAAAAAAGTTAATATTATGCAAAAGCATTCTTCAAATCTCATGCTTAAATGTCGAGAAAATAAGATTTTAAAAACGAAATTTATAGCAGAGGTTTTAGAATTGGCATAAATAAATACGTTTTGCTCAACCTTTTTTTTATCTCTATATATCTATAATCTTATTTTAATTCAAATATATCCATTAAAATTTCAGATAAGACAAAAAGAATAAAATGTATGAAAAAAGATAAAATGTATCTATATAAATAATTATAACATTAAATATATCGATGTGAAATACTTTCCGCTCTAATTCATCCAAACTTTTATAAAAGCTCAAAGCCCAAAGATTATTTTAAAATCTAATGAAACAAATAAAATTTAACTTCTCAGCTAAATTTATGAAAATTTTCAGAATTTTTCTTAATTCTGTGCTTTAAATTAAACTAGAAATTGATGCATTAAATCAAAATTAATTAATTTGTAAAACAAGAATTTGAAATTCCTTTCCACATTAGATAATCGATTCTTCTTGAACCATATATCGATATAAGTTGTTAGATTTCATTCACGAAAGAATCATTATTAAAATGTTCAGTTTCTAGAGAAAGCCATAAAAAAGTTCCTATAATTATCAAAATGATACCCATAACACTACTTTAGAACAACTTAATCGCATCACATTAAACTATAATGTAACAAAAACGCTACGAATTGAAAGTATGGCAACTGACTCCCTAAACCCGAACAGTATGTAAAACAGAAGGAAGAAATGACCACACTATCCCAGCTTGGTAAGAATTACTTTTGCTAATTTCTTTTGTAGAAACTGATGGAACGTGGAAGGGAATTTGCTGATGATAACAAGCTTTCAAAGTAATTACTTTTCCAATAGGGTCGGGTGCAACAACAGAGTTCTGCTGGCTTTTGAAGTCACACGTGCGATTACAGGGTGGCTTTGTCAAGGTTAATAACCCGTGCATGATGGTGAAAAAGAGTGCGACTATTATTATTTTTTGGTTATTTATGGGCACTTCAGGGGCGAAAATGACAAAAAAGTGCAATTGTGAAAAAAATTGATGATCTTGCTATAAAATGATCATTAAGATGATGAGTTGGTGAAATGTTTATATGATATATTGTCCTCAGAAACTAATGATGGAATCATCATTTTGGATGGGAACGATTATATGTGGCTGGCATGGGAATCTTAATCAATTTTTCCTACTTAATATTACTAACATTATGCAAGAATTCATTATCAAATAGAAATAAAATAAGATGTTATCATATTGATAACGAAATTTAATTACTTGTTCTTTTATAAATTAGGAATAAAAATAAAACATAATTTTTTTAAACTACTTGATAATGAATAATATTTTAAATTTTTATTACGAGCTTCGTGGAATTTATTGAAATAATGATGTTCTTATTGAATTAATGATGATATTGAATAATGATAATAATGTGCAGAACATTTATATTTATTTACTGAGCAGAAGCATGATTTCTAAATTAAGAAAATATTACTGTAAGAAGATACATTTCATCGAATAAGCAAATTTTAAAATAATTTATTATATTAGTATGATTTGATAAAACATTTCTTCAATCTTCAGATTAATTTTTTTCTTTAATTGTGTGCATTAACACATTTAATAATTGTAATAATTGTGTGCATTTACACTATTATTACAATTATTAAATGGTGAAACTAGGTGACTTTCACCCTAAGCTGATTCGCCGAGAATTTTAGTTACTCTTACTTTCAATTAAATCCTTTATGCATGACTTAATATTCATGATCCATTCAACTTGAAATTTTTGTGCCTCAGTTTGTGACAGAAATTAAAGTTATATTTGTAAATGGTCTGTTTTAGTCATTGTCCTTACGAACTTTCCTAATGATGTCTCATGGCATCATAGTGAGTAAAATTATAAAATCCAGTGCATTTATCTTCTGACTTTTAAAAAAATTGTAACTTCAGTTATTTATTTATTATATAAATTATACAGGTACTAAAGGTTTCTTCTCTGACTTTTAACAATGGTAAAAGATTACGCAATTAAAAATTAAAAACATAATGAAAACGGTTTGAATTTGAGAGCCTCTATGTAAACTATTACTCAAAATTAGGTACAATTTTTTTAATTGCCAAACTTTAAAAAAAATATACGATTATCATCAATTAATATCATTGAAAAGTTATTTTTTTGCATTTTTAGATGATGTAAGAATGGTATAGTGTTGTTATATTTTTAAGAGTCATCTAAGCGCCAAAATTTAGCCATTTTTTACTGAGTTAAACTTCTAATTAAAAGTTTGACAAAACTGTTACCAGGTGAACATTCTCACCCTCCAAAGTAGATTTGTGTTAAATGGGGTAGCTCTTGATCTAACGAACTGTCCTGTAGAGGCTAATGCACAAATGCAAAAAAAAGGACACAGATATATCCTTCTTTTTTATTAGTAAAAAAATCGAATATTCATTCAATTTATAACAAAAAAAAACAATAATTCATTATTTTAAAATCAAGAATATCCTATAGAATCCAAAACATCCAGGTGATTTGAAAACATATTATTTCCAACGATTTCCTATCTTTTTAAATTACCATTCTCTGCTTTGAATTATTATCATTAAAATGGCAAACAGTTTTCCAGACACTACGTGATAGATATCATAATCATTTTTATTTTTTCGAGACATTCCATCAATCATACTCAAAGAATTGTGAAGGGAATTCTGCTTTGCAGGACAAACGTTTCAGATCTATCTTTTTCAGGGTTATGCTTGAATGAATATTCGGACGCTTAGAGAATCTGAGAGTGTATAGCATAGTTGTAGTTGAGGAAAAAATCTATTTTTTGAAGTTGACGAATAAGCCAAACATTATCATTTAACCCTTTGAAAGTTAATTAATTTGGTCAATCAAACAAACGATATTTTAAGAACATTCTAAAAAATAAATATTGAATATATATAAACTGATTTTTTTCACTACGGAATATAAAATTTTTAGATTGGGTAATGATAAAAGAAAGGCAGAAATCACGTAAGCATTCCCGAACGTATATTAGATAGATTAATGTATCCAATATACGTTATTAGATAGATTAACGTATATTAGATAGATTAATGTATATCTATATAAGCTGAATTACTCAAGGTAGAAATTGTACTCCAGCATTATGATCCGCATAAAAGTGGCGACTAAGAAATCTTAAATTTTTTGTGTAAGATTACTTTTGCCCATTTCATTCATAACAATTTTCTAAACAGTGACATTACAAGGTGGACATCTGAAAGTGTAAATGATATGATCATAGGGCCTACTTCATTTTTTGTAAGGCCATCTCATATCTACAATGATTTGATTTTATAGGATCACGCCAAATTTGGGAATAGACTTTTGACATTTCATGCTAAACTTGATCCTTTTAACAAAATCTTCAGAACACAGGGAATTTCTTTCAAATCCTGAGTGGAATTATCATTTTTAGCAGACCAAATGTTACGATTTCCCTTGGCACTTGCTTTCTTCTAAAGAAGTATTCACTATACAGGGTTCTACCAAGCAGTAGAACACACTATTATTTCCTTAAATACCGTACTTATACATTAATGTTCAATTAGTAAGTTTCAGTAAATAAGATATGAATTTTGTGAAAGTACTTTAGATTTAGTGAAGAGTAATAATAAATATTCGGAAATTTAATTTTTTGTACCTCCCCTTTAGTTTAAATGCATCAATGAAAATTTCTGTTATATTTATCTATTCGCATATAAAGTTTCACATTTCTAACGACATAATTTAAAGAGATATTCTTATTTTTAAATATAGAGCAATTCAGCTAACCGTGCTGGGAAACAACTTTACAGATTTGTAATATTATTATATCTGAATTTTGAAATGATGTTGTTTAGACGTTACACGCTCTGTATATCTTTTCCAACGAAATCAGAAAGCCTATCTTTAAGTAGCAAGTGATGAATTCCATGGCATATGCGGGAGTATTATTAAAAGAATGCAACTTTATGTATAGGTATCAAAGATGATCATGTTAAAAAAGTTTTTGAGCATTTCAATTTCTGTATTATCTGGCCATTTAAAAAACGTTAAATGAATGCGTTACCATTTTGGGATTCTAACCTATTAATACACTTTTATTTATTACCGCTAATATTATAACAAAAGTATTTTCCAAATGCTGGTGAGAAGTAGAAAGTATTCAGAACAATTAAATTGTCTTCTAATATATCAGCAAATTTTATAGATAGTGTTACGAATCTGGGAGGCGGCTTCCCAGCATAGTCAGTTCCATAATAGGTCCTGAAGCTTGGCGACAAACTTGGCGACCATTTGTCGACTTGGCGACGAATTTGTCGACTTTGGCGCCAAAATAGATTATACCAGAAACATCGAGAATCGTCCAGTAGGAACGGAGATACGGCTGGAACGTTCCTGATTGGTTGAGAGGCTTCTAGCCCCACCTCCTGAGACCTATAAAAGGAAGCACCCACAGCTGCTGGGCAGACGGTGAATTGAGTTGTGGACCAGTGGAGTCGAAGAGTAGTCGGAAGCGACGGTGAAGAACTCGTCTTCCAGGGACTAGCGGAGCAGCGACGGAGTAGAGCTGCTGTGTATGCTACACGTCTCGGCTGAAGATAATCGTCTTCTGTGCTGTATATAGTTGTCGTCTTTGTGCTGTCCTGTGTGTCTTCGTGTAAATAAACGTCGTTGTTTTATTTTCTACTGGTGATTGAGTGTTGTCCACATCATATAACTCCCACTATCCAAACGAACCCCGGGAAATTCCGTAATAATAAAATAATGAAACTAATATATGAGTATAAACAAACATTTTACTCAGATACGTTTTTGCAATTGGGTGGTATAAAAATTTATTTAATTTTTAAAAATTTTTAATATTTTTCTCTGAAAAAGACAAAGTATTTTCTTACATTGGTTACATTCCATACATACTTTGAAACTTTAAGTATATATCCATTTGCAATAGTTAAGGAAAGAAACATTTTCTTCCTCTTTTTTCGGATGCCTTGTTTAGTAAAACATCATACATATTTTTATCATCTACGATGAGGTATGAATATCTAAAACATTTTCATCGTGTTTTTCACTGACTTGTTTCTTCTTGAAAGGGTTTTATATTTAAAAGCTATGAATTTAGTTTCCTTTTGTTAATATTTAAGTACATGGAGGTTCGTCATTTATATTATCTATAATAGCGATACCCTTTCATTCAATAACATATAAATGTTACATTTTAATATCTACTTTTCTGCTGGTGCTGATTTTCGATTATAAGGTCATAGGAAACAAATTCCTGAAGAATAGTAAAATCACTCTACGTATTACGTTCCTGTTTAGCCATATTTTTCGTACTTAAACAAAAATGGCATCTATCATGATATTCGTGACAAAGTACTGTTAATTTCAATCGAAGTAAATCAGCTTTATGATCTTAACACTATATATGCTCTTTTACTCTTAAAGTTTTCACATTTTCATACCTCCCTTTTTATATTTTTGCGCTGTTGAAAAGGCAAACGTTGGTTCAAAATTAATTTCCCCCAGGGAAATTAATTAACCTTTTCTCCTCTCTTATAACTATTTCTAACAAACTACCGAGTAAACTTTAGGAAATTTATATTTAGTTCAAATACCAAGTATAACAAATCTCCTCGGAAATCACCTTGCCAACAGTTTTAAACAATTTTTCTGCCCTCAGACATTTTATTGAAAGAGACAAATTTTAACTGAAGAACATCCTGACTTAAAATAAGTCGCTAGGAAGGATTTAAATAATGTCCATACGGATTTCAATGCACATTAATCATTCCCTTTACTCCATTAAGCTGAAATGTCAGCTATCATTAATGATTCCGAATTATATTATGCTGATTGGGTTGAACGTGCCCAAATACAATCAGTTTGTTACTTAAGGTAGTTACTGCCAAGTACCTTTCCGATAGTAGATGATTTAACTTCGCCAGCGAATGCATGTTCAGCTTCCTTCATTATGCATTACGCTTCAATTAATCTTCCGTCGAAAGAAAGGAAAGTAAGAGAAAAAAAAATATTCATTTTTTTTGCTAGCAAGCAATTGCGGTCTATACGCTCGTGTTCCTGAAAATTGCTTTTACTTTTGGTCGCAAGTTTGGTAGCTAATTAGGGTAGACTAACATTAATTATTATTTATTTATATAAAAATTCAATTAATCTGATTTGAGTTTCGTAATTTTATTTTCCGTTGTTGCGAAATTCAGTATTGAAGATAATATGTTTTGTGTGAACATAAAATCGAAATATTGGCTTAGACTGATAAGTTCCCCAGATGAGCGTTCTATTTTGTAATTGAGAATGCGTCCTCTTTACTCGATGTATTCATCCATCCGAGGGATACGGAAATGAGATGCCTCCAATATAGGGGTCGGTTCTCGTTGCCTAGTAGTACAGAAATGATGTGGGGTCGGTTTCTCTTTACTAATGACGGGATGTACCTCCTACGAGATGGATTGTACCGCGTACATTAATGGCCCTCAGTCATGGTTCCTACCATTCAAATTTTCCATGTGCCTTCGGGCGGATCGAGTAGCTACTTTTGGTTACCCAGTATATTTTTGCAAGTGTATTTCCTATTGCGATTATGCAGATATGGATATAAAAAATTTTCAATTCAGTAGTTTGTCGATGCTTTTTTATTCCACGGGTTCTAGTTGCCTCCATACAGTAAGTGGATGCACATCCTACGAAAAAGAAAGGCTGTGGCTGGTGATAGCTATATATACTAAAACCTGATTACAGTCAACACTAATTGATTTCCACTCTACCTACGTTCTTTTGCAATTTTTGTGAAATCAAATATTTTGAAATATGATTGTTTAGAATATCTTATATAATTTTGCCTTCTATTTACGCTCTCTTCTTCAATGTCTCTCCGTCTTTTTCAACATTTGTTCTGAACCTCAAAAAATTGTAGATAATTAATCTGCGACTTACATTTTTTAAAAGTTTCCACCATTACATTTCTATTTCCTTGAAAATGTAAAGATAGAGTAATATTTTATGGAAAAGATAATTTTTCAATCATATTTGACTTCCATAAGTAGAAGCAATAAAGAAAATCATTATCTATTTTAATTGTTTCAATGTTAAATCAAATAATTTCCTAAAAGCAGTTTAATGAAATGCTTCATGTAAATTTAAAATAATGGAATTTCATTTTCTATCTAACACTTTTCTCGACGATAATTTGTCGATTATTTAGTTTACATTTCTTCAGGGTTATTTTTTTTATTATTATTTTCTGGGTATTTTTTTTCTTAGAATCTGGAATTAAAATCTAATATATTAATATTGAAAGTTCTATATTCTTCTGAAGAGACAAAGCATATTTTGTACGTTTTTCTTTTATCTGAAATCCCCAAAGCCTCTTGTAAACCAGAAATTTTATTTTTTTTCTATTCTAGAACAAATTCTAATTTGCAAATAGAATTTAGCATCTCTTGGCTTACTTTTTCAATCCAGCTTACCAATAAATTAAATATTCAAATAGGCAATAAGAAAATTAAACCTTAAGAAATGGTAACATTTTCTTCTTTTATTTCTTTCGTAACTAAAGCTACTTTGGCTGATTTCCCAACTTCTAGGAGGATTCTTGTATCGAAGCAGTGAATTAAATATTTTACAAACATAGATTACTAGCCTATAAAGATTCCCATGTGTGTGAGTAGTTTTCTAAAGATTTTAATTTTCCAACTGTTATAGAACAGCAGTTTTATAGAATGACGAACATTCTGTCTTACGTTATATTGAAATTATGCATTTGAATTAAAATGTTTATTTGCCTTCTAAAGAAATAAAATTGTGTTTTAACAACTTATCTTCAATTTTTGCAAAATAGGAAAGTAAATTGCCTATTGAATCTTGTTTGAAATTACTTCTCAACAATTTGACTTTGTAATTATCAGAATTTTTGAAATCAAATGAGTTCAATATCTAGATTTCTTCTTTAACAATAATATTAACTCAGTATTTTTGCATGAAAATATCTATATCAATCAAAAAATCTATATATTGTTTCATGAATTATTAAACGATTTGAATGTTGAGTAAAAATTATTTAAAGTCGTAATCAAAGCTTTTTAACTATTTTTTTTATTTACTGACAAACACTTACTCACTATCACATTTTATTTTATTTTGTGTGAAAATTTGAAAAGTGAAATTTTGAACGAGGCATTTAAGATATAAAACTGCCTGACCTTGTTTAGCTAGCATGAAAACGGGATGTTGATCCTATATCAAAACAATCTTATATATTCTTATGATTTGAAATTTGAGATTGTTTCTGTTAATTAGTTTCCTTTTTACTTGATGACGATATTTCTTTTTGCTTTATAATGTTTACTGTTGCATTTTTCATCAGTAGGGAATAACAAATATATGAATTTGAAATTTCTGTTGCCAACAATTCCCGCAGAAAAACATAATAAAATTTCAGGCTTATCTAAATTATAATTTAAACGAAACAAATGTTTAAAAATAAATTTAAAACTTATTAAAGAATATAATAAATTAATTTTCAGCCTTAGTTTTCGTTTATTGCGATGAATATGAATCTGTTACATTGTTTGATGAAATAATAAATAGTGAGATTTTCTCTCTATGGTTAAAAGTATTTCAAATATTATTAATAATATTATTCAAGTATTACTTGATGAAAAAGAAAGAGATGACCCAATATAGTGAAAAATTGCAATTGAAAATATATTATTACGATACTTATGCTTTTAATGAAATTATGAAAACCAGTGGGTTGACTCTATATAAAATGTTCACATGCAAAATAAATGAAATATTTTTGAGGTTATTAAAGTAACGAGCTTTTAATATGTATTACAGTCTGCCTAAAATTGCTTTACATTGGATAATCAATTGAAATTAAAATCAGTTAATATCCTTGGCGGAGTAGCAAGTAGCCAAACGTCGGTAAAATTGATTATTTGGGAGTTTTAAATCTTTTTTATTTAGTATGATTATGCAGAATATTTTTAGTTAACGATTGTTAAAAACAGCATTCGTAATTTTGAATATGATCTCATCATGAGGGTGCCATCTGCGCTGATAATTTTCTCACCATAGCAATGCTCGACTTTTAACTTTATACTGAATTTACTTTTATTTACCATCATTAATTGATATCTCGAGCATTAACAATTTTCAGAGCCGAGAAATGAACTGAATGCTTTGAATACCCTTCAATAAAAATAGACTCTGGGTGATCCTTAATTGTAAAATGTTAACATCTTACATACCAATTTCTTACAAAATATTATCAGCAGCAGCACAGGTAATTCGCAATCGAATTCTGATATTCAAACAAGCTATCTATCTCAAACATTTATCTCAAATTAACTATGAAATTTTCTTCTTATATCTCCCATAAATTTTCCTTCAGGTAGATCCTTCTTTCCATTATAGGAGGCACGGAAATCAAGAAGTGACAACACACTGTTTTCACTAAAATCCAATTTAGTGTAATATTTTATAAAATTAAGATTAAAACAATTTGGCAAGTGAAAGTATGTTACATGTACAACAGCACACACATATTGCACAATATTTCATAATATTAAAAAACATTAACAATATTGCATAAAATTGTTGAATATTGGATAATACAACATCGCACAAAATTATTCAACGCTGTCCAACATTCAATGTTATCTAGATACAACGTTTAAAATTGTCTTCATTCGCTTTGGAAGAAAAAGTTTTTTGTACTGCGTTATGTTACTTGGTTTCATTTTCACCAGCATCTTATCCTCTATAATTTTTTGTACAATCAAACAGAAACTTAGATTATCTCATGTCAGATTAGAGAAAATTTTTTTATTTTATCCCGATTATACCTAAAATCACTTTTCCCTCATTCAACACATTCTGTCTTGAAGTATTTGACGCATATTTCTCCTGTCATAATCTACTTCTAAAATATACATTCACACCAAATTATGGCTTTTATTTAATAGAGCCATCTATATGATCACTTATTGAGGATGCTGTTTCTTAAACGTTGTTGCATTCATATACTAAGGTACACTTAAAGTGAATTTACTGAATATCCATTCGCATTTGTCTACAACCACTTCAAATTATTATTACTGAATTTTTTTCAAAGCATATACTGATGCGAACTTCAGTTAACTCAAAAATTAATTCACATTTATTGCCATAATTATGTTTGATTTCGTATAAATAATTTCCAGTGCTTATAAAATGAACTTCAAACAAATTCACTGAATTCACATTTTTCAGAAAAAAAGTTATTAAATTTTAATAATAATGAATTCATTGGTTTGATACATTTTCAATCTCTTTAAACAATTCATGCCATTATTTCAAATATTTATTTAACCTTCTTATTCCTATTTTATTAAGCTAAGAATAAACTTTATAGTAAACACTTTTGCTTACTAAGCTTTTTTTTTAAAGTAAAAACAAGAAGTAAAATTGAAGTTCAAAGTAAAACATTTCAGAAGGCGGACATGTATTATTCAGAACTTTAAAACTAAAAGCAGACTTCATTATCAATTCTAACGGAAAGACATTACTAACGCTGAAAACTAACTTCAAACGCAAAAAATAGGATGGAAATCACTGCAAAAACCTTCCTATTAATATTTCAGAAGTTTCCTGTCATCCTCAGGAAACAAAGAAATAATGTCACAGGGAAACCTTGCACCGGAAGATAAAGAAGGAAACATCTGACATTATGTAATTAATTTAGTCGTAACCACAAAGTTTGTTTGAAACCGATAATAAATTTGATAATTAAGCACTGAAGGGTAACTATGACAACAGCATATTCTTATAATTAACTTTCCGTCACATCTGAATGCAAGATGACATATTTTACATATTTTCTTCAAAACGTTGCAAACTAAAGATTATTCAAAACTAACGGGATTTATCGGAGTCTTCCGCAAGACAAAGTTTTAAATTCACTTCAAAGATGGGTTCTCTACTGATTTGTGGATTTCATTACTAAGTTTTGTGTTGTGTGCTTTACAAACTGCATAATAATTAATGATAGCTTACATGTGCAATTTATTCTATAAAATAGCATTAGCAATGTTTATGAAAGAAATTATTTAAAATATAATTTATGCTCAGAATTATTTCCATTTATTCATGATGATGGCTTTAAAATTAACAAAATGTATCAAAGATATATGTTCGTTATAATAAAGTAAAAAAAAAAAAAGAAATCTAGTTATACATAAAAGACTGTTGATAAAATGAGCCAATTTATAATATCCATAATTATATACTAGTTGTAGATATAATTTATTGTACGAAAATATTATTTACTTTGCTCTATTCAACGTATAATTTCTTCACATTTTGTTAAATATTCAGTTTGAAGATTCCTAAGTTAAAAACAAAAATACAAACTTTATATTTAAGCGTAGTTGCTTTTCTTATTGATAGTTCAAAGTACTCTATTTTACACATAGTTAATTTAAATTATAAATATTCTTAAGAAAGTGTTATACGTGCTCATAAAATTTTTTAAACAAAATCTTAAAAGAAAATATTCAAATAATAATTCAAGAAAAAAATTAAAAGTGGCATTAAAATAAGATACTCTTTTTTTCTCGAATTTATTTTAATTTATGAAATTACTATCAAATAACCTTTTAAACGCCATTATCAATTATATCTTAATCAATGTATTAAAATATATGATTGCATTCGAAGTTCTTCAAGTTTTTCAGTATTGGGAAGGGATTGTGTGCCAATTTGTTCGCCCATATTAATGACTTTTTCGATTATTAAACTATTAATTTTGGATACACTTTTAAAAAAAAATCCTCTAATTATTTCATAAAGCTGAAATATAAGGTTTAATTAAATTCAAATTCAGTATACTATAAATAACGCCATGCTCATATTAAAAAATATTTATATATATTTACTATGATATAAAAGCAGAAATGGAAATGCTACTTCGGAATTAATTCCCAAAGAAAGAAATTCTTTAAATCTTAATTTTTACTTTGGCAGATATACTTAAATGAATGTTGTGATGGCCAATTCGAAATTCTTTAATATTAAAAAAAATGTTACAGATTGTACATCAAATTAAAATTTAATTTTTAAAGATAATGTAAAATTTGCATGAAAATGAATTTGATACTATTAAAAAGCTATTTTTTTAGTTTTTGAGGTGTTGCAAAAATTATTTTTAATAAGATAATAGTTTTGAAAGACATGAAAATCATGAAAGTTTAGAAAGACATGAAGATCCCATATGAAAGTCATAGCGATTACCTTCTGACGGAATCTAATTTTTTTAACTTCAAGCTCGATTAAATTTCCTGTCTGAATTTTTTTCTGTCATTTTGATTTATTTTCTTTATTCTTTTCTCCCACTAATTAGAGGTTTCGGTGACATATCGAGCGCTTTCCGTGCATTTCTAATAAAATTTGGCAGATCACTAATAAGTGAAGCGAAGTGTTTAATTAAATGTAATTTTGAGAATGTTTACAATGACAATAAACAATAAGCATATGAATATAATCACATGGAGGTGATTTGCATATACAGATGTTTCCCTCATTAATCAATGAGGCAAACTAACAATGAATGATATGCTAACTTCTATAAAGTCTAATTACTCAGAAGAAATTATCTGATATAATTGATCTTATTTAAAATTAGATTATGTTATTTATATTTTATTAAAAATGTATATGCCTGTAAATTACATATTTTGAGCAATAAATTCTTGTTTTATAATTCCTTTAAAATTGCAGTAAATTAGAATTCCTTATTTCTTAGGGATTTTATTCTCTCTCAATGATAATTTGATGATTACCAATTTTTCTACAAAGAGAGTATTATACATTTACTTTTTGTTTTTGCTACCTTTAAGTCTGTGTAATGAAAGAAAATTTCTTAGCATAAAAAAAAAATCTATTTCCACTTTTGTGAAACAAAGATGATGCTCGTTAGTTGCACAGACAAGAACAAGAAAGACACAAGTAAAAATTTACCATTGTGCAACGGCAATTTACATTCATCTTAGGAATAATGCAATGCTAATAAAGGAATTTTGTGCGAGACTTCTTTCTGAATGCATTTTACGCGATCAATATTTTTACATAATACATGTTAAAAAAGTCTTTTCATATAGATACAATGTGAGAATTTGAATTCATTAATGAATTGTTAAATTGTTTCGAGAATAAAAGCTCTTTTTAAACAGGTTGAAAGCATTCGTAAAATGACATTTATTATAAGTTCTTAATGAAGTCATGAATTATCAGGTTTTTTTTTTTCCAATTTTGAGATAGGAAACGCAGTAATCTTCAAAATATTGTCTTGGAGATCTTGATTTTTCTTTTTCAGAATTTCTAAATCAGGACAACAAAAATTCCTCTCAACAAGCTAGAAAGCAAAGGTAGATTCCTTTGTATCTAAGTTACTATCTGACAACATAGATTATTGAAGTTAGAAACAGTCAAAATTAGGGCAGAGAAATCACTTTTCAGCCCCTAACTTCTAAGATATTGCAGTTCTTGCAAAACTTTACAAACAAAAGTTGTCCGTCTTAATGAGGAGCAAATTGGTTAATTGGGTTTATTTTTCTATCTTCAATATTAAGAAAGATATAGCGGAATGAAAATTTCCACCTCCCCGATTTCTACCTTGTTTGAGTTAGATGAGTCGTTTGCAAACTCGTCTGAATTTTTTTACATTTTTAACAACATATTTTAAGCCCTTTGAAACCCTAATCAAATCCTATCACTCTAATTATCCTGTTCGCAATATAACATGGACAAAACGTTATATTTATATAAACTTTTGATCGAAGGGTGGTTTTGGGCTGTAGGGATCATGATCGATAAAGAAATTATGAAATTTTTTTGAAGTTTTATCACGAGAACTATTGCAATAGATAGTCTTCCAGTAGGAATCTACGTAAAATGGTATTTCCTATCGTATTATCTTAATTCGTATATGTATGATATAATATGAAACCGAGCATTGAAGTATGTAGTATGAATGCTTTTTGAAATCAAATTTGTGGATCTTTACCAAACTTTGTGCTCATCGGAAAATATGTATATGCAGGTATATGCATGTTAAATTCAAAACGAAAAAAAAAAATAGTAGAATAAAATTTAGCTTAGAGCCTTAAGTTAATGATATGTCTAAAATTCTAAATGTGATTTAATATATAGCTGACAACTGCTAGTTTTTTAAATTCGACACAGTATCTTAAGAAAATTAATTTTGGATTATTCTCAGGTATTAGCATACTGTCTGTTTATTTATATGTTCATAAAACTCATTTTCTTAGCTTTTCAGTTGCAGATCTTTGATAAAAATTACACGAAATTAATTAAATTTCAAGTAACAGATTTCATTAAACTCATTATCATTTCGGATAAAATTTAAAAATCCTTTTTTTTCTATCGGGAGGTATTAAAAAAATCCGTAAAATGGATTAGCATTTTGCATCGAAGTTTTACATTTTAAGCTATTAACTGCACATTGTATAAGAAAAAAGTCATCTAATATTTACCCTATTTATTTCAATAAAAACAGGAGCATAATTATAAATTAAAATGAAATAAATTCGATATATTGAAATTCCTTATTCGACGTTGATACCATTTTACTCATTTACTTATTTGTCCAAAGCAATGGAAAGTTAAAATCATAAGTCAACTTCTTTTAGCACAGAAGAATGAAGTCGGATTCTCACGGATACTCATGAATTTACATTAAAATATTAGCTTAATTTAGCTCAGGAAACCCATTTGTCAAGTAATTTATCAAAAAAATAATATTTTCCTTAAAATGTGATGGAAATATAACCATCTACATATAAATGATTGATTTTTTGAAATATAATACAAATTTCGTCACTTTATTTCAAAATCACATTCTCGTTTTTAAATTGAAAATGGAGATCAAAAGTTTACTTCTTTTCATTTCGAAAATTTATAAATCTTCTAAATGAATGTGATAGCACAATTACTTTTTAATTTTTTTACTTCATTAAAATAATTCTATGGTGGCTGGAGATTCTTTACTTAAATTTTTCAATTGATATCTTTAAGAGGGTATTACTAAAATTGATAGAAACAATACTTTAATTTTTCGTAGATTTTTTTCTTATTAATAGATATTCATAAACAATGATTTTTAATAACAATAAATTAATTTTTTAGTGTTAACAATTAAATAACTTCAGCGAACAATTCATTTCAGTTTACTTTTTGGTAAATAATACTCGTTAAGACTTCAATTAAAGAACATATCTATTATATTTCTTTTTCCACCTATTTGCTCTCCTTATCAATAAGAAGGTATGTTTTAATTTACATTACCATTGGTGAATTGCAAATGGATATATAAAATAAGAAGTCCAAAATGTTGATTATATGGTCACTTTGCAGCTGATTTTATATGACAATTATTAAAAATATTCCATGTTTTTAGCTCTAAATATGAGATGGAGTTCCGAAGTAGAATAATAATAAAATGTAATCGTGGCACATTTTCATTAGATTATTTTATCATTGAAATTCTAAATCATATGACAAAAAAAAAGTTAAGTGGTTTCATAGTATGGTCATTTTTATTAATTCACGAACTATTTAGTAAAAGTATAACCAAAAAATATGTGAGATCTGTATCAGAAGCGCAATATACAATCTTTGGATGGGTAATAAAATTATTTGAGTCGCACGTCTGGACACGTTCCTTCACAGTATGCCATTCTTTCTATCAATATTCGTCTTGGAAGCGTCAGGTGAAGAGATGGGACTTTCTGAAGACACATCCAAGAGCTTTAAAGGTGGAAGGAGTCTCTCTTGGGTAAAAACGTGAGCAAAATAATAAATGAAATATGAAAATATATATCCGCCCCTGTCTTTCGAAGCCTATGCCTGACGAAATATGAATTTATCATACTTCGTAGAAGGTATCTCTTTTTTTTTTACGGCAAGTCTGTGTAGATATCCTTCACGGTTACTTATTTTGCAGAAGTTGGCTACATGGAAGAATTCATGCGCCTTCTTGAAATAATCTTTCTTAAACTTTGGGCATTTCGTTGGATTCTTTGGCGCCATTATCAGGCGGTTCTAAAACCATTTGAACTTCGCTTAGATTGAATTTCATAGAATATAGAAATATTCTTCTTTTTGAAAGAAATAAAACTTTGGTGATATGGAACAAGCTTTTGTTGCTGAGGCCATTTTCTAAGGAGGCGTTGCAAAACTTTTAGAAAATCTAGTTTCCAGGATTCCATAGTATCAACCTTGGCAATTATATGTAATATATTATGGAGTTTCAAAAAATCTTTATGGTATTTTTTGTGACTTTCTTTTACAAGAATAACATTTACTAGACATAAATGTCCCAACTTGAAAATATTAGTGATGCATGGAAAATTTTGCACTGAAAAAAGAGTGCTATTCTTTCAGCACGTTTGGCGGATTTGGCTCTCATCTAAAGAAATTGAACCCTAGATATATGCATATTAGAACTTAAGGATTTTGCAGATACCTGTAGATTAGAAGTAACTTATTTACCTGCCTTTAAAGAGGAATATATTATTCGCTTTGGAAAAAATAAAAATTGCTGATATAGATCAGGAAAAGTTTTTGTTGCTTTTTAGATTAAATGAAAGTATACTTATTTTAAATTAAACTAATTTCAATAAATTAATAATTATTAAATTTTTCCAAGTATTAGTGTAACCTTTAGTTAGCTATCTTTAGATTACTGTCTAATGTAAGTTTACATCACCTATGGTAATGTATAAACAATTTATGAAAAAAACTTTTTCTATGCACAAACAAGGGTAAGCATATAAATAAAGGATAAAGAATTGGTCTCCATTTCTATTATTGATTTGCCTTATCATTACTTTATTACTTTAAATACATATTTGAAAAATCATTTCTGATATCTTAGTCAAAAATGGTTATATTCCTCATCATTCAAAACAAGTTAGAAAAATTATATATTGCTAAGTGAATTAGTTAACAAGTTATTTACAAATAATGCAGTCTTATCAGCAATAGCAGCATATACTATAGAAACATGATTTAAACGATAAATAAAATAAAAAAAAATTAAAAAAAAGCTTATTTTTTCTGATATGCGAGATCACAATCATTTTTTCACATTTTATTACAATTTTCAACAAGAAGCTAGACAGATGTATTTTGATTTAAAATATATCTGCGAAAACATATTTTTGTATTAAAAAAGACATAAATAATTTATTTATAAATGACATACTAATTCAAAGGTTTTCAAAAATATTGAAACCGATATTCAAAGAAATCTTATTAAAATAAATACTATTATTTTAACAGTGTTAAGCATATAAAATATTCCATGAAAAAAATTTGACAAAAAAATAAAATCATTATTTGTCAGATTACAAATGCTTCTTACTTTTAAATAAAAAGGATATCTTTACAAGAGCCCAAAAGATACCATTATATCTTATTTTATAATTAGCGGAATAAGTTATTAACATTTGAGCAATATTTTCGGTACAATATTTCAAAATGAAGGAAATTCCAAGTCAAAACTACTGCATATTTTAATAATAATGCAGTAGTGGAATAAATACTTCCTTCTTTGTGTCCCTTCACGCGAAAATTCCTTACCCTTCCCCCGAAACGCGACTTGTTTTCCTAAATGATTTCCCAATGTCAATAATGAAAATCATTTATCAAACATTTATTTATGCAGCAACTTATTATCTTGCGCATTTTCAGTTTTCTCATTTCACCTTGAGTACTGAAGCATCCACGAATGTTACCATCCGCGCTAATTGGGCAATATTTTGAGGTGACAGTCCCGCCTTTCGCAAACTTATTCACTCTAATAAATCCTCACCTGGAAGGCAGTTCTCTCGCCGAGTTAGCAAATTTCTTGAAATAACGGTTTCTGAATGATTCGTCGCATGTATGTGCCGAATGATTGAATAGCCTCCATTAGATTAAAGTCTGTACTTAAACAAATTAGCGCACTGTGTAATTACGTCATGTTGACTTACGGAATTAGTTGCACGATCGAATGTAGTTCATTAGTAAGAGTGGACAGCCCAATCCTTGAATTTAGGCTAAGTATCTTAGTTATTTGCAATTCATTATCTTTTGTGGAGAGATAGTGTCTTTATGCACTGACATTTTGTGTGTGTTTTTTATAAATAATTTTTAAGGAACAGCTTTGGGAGGAGGTTCTCCAGTCTGTTGATTATTTGAGATAATTACACCAGAGTCGTTCGTTTTCTCCGGGGGACAATAACCAGGGCCTTTGTCCTGGGTAAGAAATTAAAATTAGCTAATTATCTGTTGAATTTGCTTATTGCCAAGAGAATCTTTTCTAAAAGGTTTAAGTTTAATACAGGTTTCAAATTACCTCCAGCACAATTTGAAGCCCCTATAGAACAAGCGGTTTTATTTTTGTTTGTTAAACTTAGCGCTTCAAACTGTTGCACCTACTTGTTTTTAAATTAAGCAAATATTATACACCTTGTTAGGGTAAGTAAACAAAAGTAATTAAATTAGATTCCACTAAAGAAATAAGTAATATTTATCTCTAAAACAATTTAGTAAGAGATTGGTTCTTCCTGAATGGCAATTCCTCTGTGGACCTCTTTTATTTGTCCCAAAATAAATGACTTTTATATTGCAGAAGAATAAACAATAAATATAATTATTTGAGAGTATCTTTACAACTCTTAAAACACCGTCTTATTTTATTTGACTCCTGCTGCAGTTCTTTAAGAATATTTAGATATATCTATGTTGATGATAGATAGTTCTGTCGGAGAAATTCCAAATGAATGAAATATGAAACTTCTCTATTTCTGAGGCTTCTTTTATATATTATTTATGATCCCACCCTGGGGAGCACTTCGTAATTAATGATACGAATTTTCTGGCATGGTGACTGGTTCTCGCCACCCTGATGGGTCCAGAAAAAGGTGAGGATCTGGCTCCTCCCATCGATGACGGGGCGCACTTCCTTCGAGAAGTGTTGTACCGTGGATGGCGATGGCCCTTAGAACCCAACCACAGTTCTCGCCAGAGTTCAGATTTTTCCGTGTGCATTCTGATGGGGCAGGTAGTCAGTTTAAGATTATATATTACATATAAGATGCACATGATTAACTTAAATTATTCAGAGCCACAAGTATTTTTAAGTATACTTCTGAAATTTTTGAAACTTCGCTAGCTATTTAATAAAGAAATGGGACAGATGTTTAGAAGAAAGTGAACATTTTAATTACAAGAATGTTCATCAAGATGCAATCCTTTATTGCAACAATTTGGCAAAATTGTACTCTCTCATAGATTTATGAAGACAAATTGTGACCTATATGCAGGGCACTAATTTCAAGAATTCTCTTGAATAATTATATTTTGAAGAACTTTCGACATCTCAATACTGCAAGTTTTATAAACACGAGTAGCAAAATTTTGGAATAGTTTCAGCTATATCTAAAAATATCCTTATGTTCTATCAAAGCATTGAATTATCAGCAAGAAAAAAGACCTAAGAGTGTAAAGCATTCCGAAAGACAAAAATCTCAGAACTTAAATTTGTGCATTTTACATGCCGATCACAAAGTAAATGGCGACTATCTGTATATTCTTCATTAATCGTTTATAGGGCATAACTCTGAGGCATTGAAAAATAAAATGGTTTGGGGTTATATCGTGCTAAAACTGATGTTGTATGTACTAAAACATCAAAAGTTCGCTGATTCTCCGTTTAATTTAAGAAATAAGGGAGGATAAATATATTTACCTGAGATCGTTCAGGAGAAATTGAAAGTTGTAATCGTACTTACCATTGAGCGTTAAAAGTAAAACTATCATCGAATATTTACTGTTGAATATAATTATCATTTAATTTTAAGTAATTTAAAACAACTTTATTCATTTTTTAGTTAGAAATCATGGAATTCTAATTCAAAATCAATAATATCTTGCATTAAAGTTTGAAGTTCAATTTGCATTTGATAGAACAGTTAGGCGGATCGTTATATTGCATAAAAATAAAATTGGTGCAATCTGCTTCAATTTTATTAATAACATCTTAACACTGTTTTGATGTTATTAATAAAACATCAGATCATATGATTAATTTTTTTGAATCATTATGATATTTCAAAAAAATTGAAATATCATAAACTACATCATTAAAATAATCAAAATATTAAAAATTATGTCAAAATATGCATAAAATTAGTTACATGAAGATTCCAAATTTTAAGAAACTCGAATTGCGAAAACAGTTTTTGTTTGTTTTAAAAAATGAATGTTAAATTTAAATTAAATAAATTCAATAACAAATACTGCTAATTAAATACAGGAATATCTTAAACATAAGGAACACATCATAGTGGTGTTTCATTTCTGAAAATTGCTTGGGAGTTAAAATTTAATGACAAAAACTGGAACTTTATGTAGTGACGAAAACCCTCCCATCGTGAACGGAAGTGGTAAGTGTACCTCACACTTTTGAATTTAAATGATATTTAACTAAGGACTTAATGTATTTCTGAGCTGTTAAGCTAGCTCAATTGAATATTAAGCATCTGATTACCCTATTTATCATTTTAAAGTACTTTTTTGAGTCCTCATAAAAAAAAATTTGCAAGTGATAAGCATATATATAAGAGGACTATAAAAGGTTAAAAAGCCTTCTAAGCAGTTTTTTGAATCAAGTGAAAATAAGCAAGAGAGCTTCGTCCTGCATGGAAATGGTCTTAAAAAGCGTTCACATGGTTACAAGGACATGATTGTATTATTTCCTGGTTAATGATATATAATATTTTCTAGCCATGGAACATATCACTGAACATTTAGGAATTAATTATTAAAATAGAAACGATCTCAGCATAAACGCTGCAGTGAGTACACAACATACTCTAATCCTCTGCGACAACAATAAAACTTGAAGAAACGAACGAAGATTCACCTCTTCTCAGATCTAGATGATTACGCCATCCTGATGGAAACTACTTTATCAGTCCAAGTAAAAAATTCCATTTCAAATGTTAAAAGTCCACCAGAGTCGAATGATACACATTACACAACATGTGTTAGTTGAAATCATGTTAATAATATCGCAACATTTTTTGAAGAAATTAAATGAGCAGTAGAATTTAATTAATTTGAAGCCAACGGAGTTTAGACATAGCACTCTTCTATTATTAACACAACTTATTTAATGGCCTCTACAGACTTTTCTTAGATTTATACCCGAAATTCGATTTCCTTCAGTTTTCTTTTAGGTAGATTTCTACAGGAAGACTACTCATTGCGATGGTTCTCATAACACGACATCGGACACATTTCTTTAGTTCTTCACCAATCATGATCCCTAAAGCCCAAAACTACGCTTCGGGCAAAGGTTTACATATATAATATGCTTTTAACGCTTCATAGACCAATAGGCAGTCAGTGGGTGGATATATGATGGAGGTTGAAACTTACATTTCGATATGACTTTCTTATTATTGAAGATAGCTAAACAAATCCAGTTAATCAAATTGGCGCCTCATTAAGATGAATAAGTTTTGCATTTAAAGTTCTTTTATAGCATCAATACCTTAGAAGCTTGGGATTAAAAATTGACTTTAAGCTCCATTTTGACTGCTTTCCTCTTAAGTTTTTGTTTAAGGATTGAAGGGAATTTGGGAATAGTAACTTATTTGTAAAGGAATCTAAATTATCCTTGCTTTTTTATAATTAATTTTCAAAATCCGTTTTTTTTATTGCTTTCCTGAAATTTTTCGTGAAGCTTGAAACCTCTCCAAAGCTGCTTTTGTTGCGGATTTCCGCTCCGATAATTTAAAAACAAAATCAGTAAGGCACTATCTTGTAAACATTTGTGAAGTAAGACAGGAAATAAAAAAAAAATCATTCCGAATTCTATTTATTATATATATATATATATATATATATATATATATATATATATATATATATAATATTATTCACGAGCAGCATATTTATGAAAATGTATGTGTGCAATAGTTCTATCATAAACTGCCATCTAGTGGCAACTTTCGTAACTTTTTTACATTAGTGTATTTTTTTTTCAGTTAAAAAAAGTTACATTTCATAGAATTGAAATCAATATTTGAGGATGCATATATACTAAGCTCTGAATATGTCTACGTCGATTACGTATATACAGTATATTTGATAAATTATTTCCAGCAGAAAGAGAGACATTATAAAAAAAAGTCTTTTAACAAACTATAGAATTCTATAGAGGATTCATCTCTGTCTTCAAAATAATAGCGCTTATGGACTTATGAATTTTACATATTCCCTGTTTGTAGAAATCTTAGTAAAAAGAATTTCACTGAAAGCGTCCCTGTTTACTTAGATGAACTTTTGAAGAGAATGAAATATAAATAACAACATGCGATAAATAACATAGCATAATAACATGCGATTCTAAAAATATCTTCTTTTTAACTTCTTAGGCTTGCTAGTCAAAAATTCCAGGGAAGTATAGTAAATTTCAAAATTTACAAGCATCATGATTAAATACTATATCAATATGAAAAATATTTTCTTAGGCTCTTTTATGATTTTAATAAAAAAAAAGAGAGATACAGAGAGAAAAGAAAGCAAGAAAACACATAGTGAATTAAAAAAAAATTATGCTATCTGTAGGAAGGTGTGTGTGTGTGTGTGTGTGTGTGTGTGTGTGTGTGTGTGTGTGTGTGTGTGTGTGTGTTACAAAATTTTCCATCGCCATTTCGTCTAAAGAATTTTCCACATTTAGATATAAGGCTTATGAATAATTTTTTTTCTAAATTTTGAAAGCATTACGTCACTAAAGAAATCTTTATTTTCAAAATTGTATTTTGGCAATGTGTTAGTAATAAAACTTTTCTTAACATTGAATTCAGACGACATGGCATTACAAATTCTAGTAATCTTTTATTAGGTATCTAATTTAAACTTCAATAAATCTAGTTTTCAGGAGAAAAATAATTGAAACTGTATAGATCCCCAAAGAATGAATAAAAGTTTATATTCTTGTGATATGTGAGGAGATGGTCGTACGAAAAAGGTTTAATGCTTATCATCTACTATTTAAATTCAAGTTCAAAGGTATTTAGTTGTGACATCATATTACATTTTCTTCTGCATGAAGGGATGCACATTTCTGATGATACCGCATGTCACGTGAACATGAAGTGATCCACCTATATATCTTCGAATAGCCATGTGAGAGAGTCTAGTTATAAAATGGCGAACTGTAAGATAAAATTAAAGCGAAGGAAATTAAATTATAAATACATATGTATATAATATGATATTTTAAATTCTAACTTAAATCTTAATTAACTTCCAAATTTTTCTAGTAATTTAGCCCATAAAACTTCATTCTAAAATGGTCTCTTATTTCTTGATCCTATTTTCATTTTTTTTATTTAATTAATTATACACGCGCTCGATGAAACTGCACAATTCAGCATTTTCTCAGTGAAGGGATTATATTCCTTAATGCTTACACATTCTTTTTACCTAAATTTCCCTTTCCTAAGATTTCTCGTGTCAAAGAAATCCCTATCAAAATCTCATAGTAAACCACTGAAGGAAAAATGTTTGGTCACTTCTGATCTTGTGTAAAAATGTAGACTGCCTTCCGGGATGGATTAAATCGAAGTTTAAAAGTTTCAAAAAAATTCTTCTTCTCAGACGCGCATCTGCTGCAATATGTTTACGTATATATAATGCTAGTTGATTTCAGCGACTAGTTTTCACACGGAAAATGATTACTAAACATTTCAATTAATTAATTTATGTAACTTATTCTTAACAAGTTCATTGCAAAATATTTTTAAATTTCAAATTTTGATATATATACAACTTTTAATCCTTTAGGAGCTTCACACTGCTTGCTCATTTCATCCTGTTACCGCTTCTCAAATGTTTCGATAATATTATAATATATGCAATTATACTATAAGAAAGGAAAGTAGAATTTCAAAATGACCACATGTTGAAACCTTATCCATTGTTACTTGGTTCTGAATTTAAACCGTAATTATAGGTACAAAAAGATTTAAAAATAAAATAATTGCATGTCTTATACTGAAGCCTACTCAGCATAGAAAAACAGGAGAAATTAACTGTTTTTCTATGCTGAGTTTAAAAAAAATTAACTGACTGAATTAACAGCAATTATGAATACAATCTGAGTTTCGCCTCAGTATTACAAAATACTCTTACATTTTTTGAAAGAAATTAATTGTGAGTAGGAAAAAAATAGCGCTAAAAACTGGTAAATTTGAAATGATATATTATTTTAAAGTGATGTAAAAATAATTTTTGCCATAATAATTATTAAAAATAATTGTAATACGGTTAAAAGTGATGGTTTAAAAACACTAATGTTTTTCTTCAGCTAATTAGAATTCTAATTAAAATATTTAAAAATCATTCTGAGTTGCTTATTTCCCACTTCTAAAATATATATGCTTGACGTTTTATAGCTCTAAGTTAAATAGTAAATATATATGGTAAATATTTTTTAAAAATAAAAATGGATATCTTACTATATTAAATTCAAGATACTTTACTGTTGCATGAAATATATTACTCCACATATTTAAAATCTAGATGTTTGCTAACATTGAGTTATAGAATGTGATGTCATATTCCTTTAACCTTAGACAATATTTCTGCAATTAATTTTAAATGCAACATGTAAATATAAAATGATTTTATAGTTGAAATTTTGAATAGTCAGATGTGAAGATTTAGTTTTAAAATGACATTTTTGTATCTCGAACGTTATTTTACATTAATGTATTTATTGTAGATATTTTTCTGGAATGTATTGATATTCTTTAAAGAATATCCCTATTTCAGTTGAAGTGTGCCCTCTCTAAGGCTGATAAAATCACCTTCGGCAAATCTGTAAAATGTAAATCTTTGCTCCCAGCTTTTCATTGTACCACGAGCGGTACATAAACATCAATATAATCTTAAAATCCAGACTGATTTCTGAATGATATACGGCACGGGATCGCTTTATTTATTCCAAACGGTCTCAAAGCGAATTGGAAGGAAATAAGAGCTCGAAAGTTTCGGAAATATTTAAAGGTAATAGCTCCTGGAAAAGATATATTTGTTCGGGGCATATGCCAATAAATCACAGAAGCTATTCCTTTCGCTGGGAAACAAATTTATACCATTATAAGCAAAATAAAAAGAAAAGGCAAAAAAAGCATATAACAGCCCTAACTTACACCTTTACCTTCACATTATACTTTAAAAACACCAATGTCATCATAAATCAGTAAAATTTAGTGCTTTTTTTTCCTTTTTAGTTTTCTAGTATATGGGCCTTTACAGTTTATTGGAGACCTGAATTTATGCCCCCATGTTCCGTTTACATGGATTTATCACTTTCAGGTAATTTTTACGCCTGCGAGCAAAGAATTGCCCTCGAAAATTCAGGGGACTTTGGTTTAATATCAAAAAGCTCGGACGAAAATGCATCCACTTTTCACAGCAGAGAGGGGGGAGGGGATGAAATGGAGGGTCGTGAGATAGGGTACCCATAAATGTCATTCATAACACAGCTTTGCAGCGCAGCGGGTTTTCTGAGTTATTTGTCTTGCGAACTCACCGCCTTTTATGAAATCCATAAATTCCTTCTTTGGTGCCTGCTGTGCCTGGACGGGCTTTGGGAAGTTGCTTTTGTTGTTCGGCGATCCTCTCTTGATAGGAGGTATCAGATTTGAATCAAGTCACCCGACTCGCTGTTTGATATCAATGAAACTGATATTGCTCGCCATTTTTTTTTCTTCTTGTTTTGGGAGGTAGAGCTTTATTTCCGGAAAAAAAAAAGAGATCGAAAGTTTTAGAGACACGAAAGACTGGAAACAGGTTTCATAGACGGAAAAATTCCTTCTGATTGTTGAATGTCGTTTCGATTTTTTTTCTTTTTATTTGAAGAAACAATCCGATATATGGAAAAGGTATAAGCAAAATGAAATCAATACGCAATGGTTCATAACCAAAAAGCAATGAAGATCGTTAGAACGTATTTAGAGGTCAGTAAGGAGTCGTGATGAAAATTCCAAGGATAATTTCACTATGAATTGAATGAAGGAATTATATGTCATTTCATAGCATTATTGCATCCAAATTTTCCTATTTCAGTATGAGTACATTTCCATTTATTCTGTCACTACTTCCGCTATTTTCATTTTTATTTCCAGTTATCAAGAAGGGTTCACCTTAGAATTCATTTCCAACTCTTTAAATTAAATTATTGATTCAGTGAATCATTTTAATTGTATTATCCAACAAACTACATATTTTTTTCATCTTAATTTATTTCACGTTTGTTAAATGAAATTTCGCACTTTATTTTTCAATGACTTTCTGATTATCTAGAGATTGTAAATTTTGTACAATCCTTTTGTGTTTTCCTGATGACAATATTCTGTTCTAAAGTGTTGAAAAGTTAATTATCTGTTGTATGTTTAAATTTTGATTCCGAATAAGTAATACCATATGATATTGAATTTAAGAAAATATTAATAAAAATGCACTCACTATTTGTAATCATGAGTTACAAACTACAGACCTCCAAAAGAGGAAAACAGTTAAACAATGAATTCTTTTTTCTTTCGAAACACAAAAATTGATTATCTATGTGCTGTATACTTAATATAAGTTAAATGCGATCGAACATTATGGCATCGATACAAAGGGATATCATCCCCTTCAGAGGATAAAAAACAAAAAGACAATATCAATTAGTATCTTTAAAAACATTTTGATTTGCAAGAAATCAATCAAGCTTTCTTAAGTCAAAGGAGACAAAACTAAATTATAATTCTAAGAATCGCAAATATTTCTTTTTTTATTTTTTGCAAAACATTTATTTTTTTAGTAATCATCAACATTTAATCTTAGCTCAATTAATCAGATATGTTTTATTTTCTAATGATACTAGGTAGGGACTAATTTGAGAAATTCAACTCATGGATTTTAACCGTGTTCAGATAAAGAAAAAAAAAAGAACAATTAATACGGGCTTAAATGCTTTCATCCTACTAGAAAGCAAATTCAAAAAGCAATTCTAAAATACATTTATGCCATGTACTCGTTTATTTATTTATTTATTTTTTTTTGGCGGAACAGAATTTGGAAATTGAAATTCTCCAAATGATAAGTTACTACCAGTTACCTATCTTTCTTTTTATTTATGACATATTTTAATAGATTATGACATAAATATTATATTTTCTAATTTTCAAATACAATGAATCTTGTATTTGAAATTCTCTGCATTTAAAATTACTTTTTTTAAAGTTGCACGTATTATGAAACGATTCAGCATTGTCTTAGTTTTAAGTGGAAAACAAAAATTTCATTTTTTTTCGAAAAATGGTACGTATTGGATAATTATGTTAAAAGAATATTTATTAGTAAAATATTTTTTATGTCCAAGCAAAATTAAACAAATGATGATGATTATGATTTTACTGGTTTTAGTAACATTAAAAACTTACTTTAGTATTCTTTTTATTTTTAGTTCGGTATTGAATAACGTGATAAATGTTTCTTTAAATAGCCATATTTAAGTAATAGTATCTAAAACATAAGTTGTAAGAATATTTCGAAATGAACTGTATTGAAAATTATTCTGTCTTCGAAATTTTTTCGCACACACTCCAATAAAAATATTCACCACCTCTTCCCTCCTACACACGGCCTAACATTTTGTACCTTGGTTAAGACTGTGAATTCCTTATATGGCATTAATTACCAATGGTTTAAAATATAGATCTTTGAAGTGAGCGTAACACTTTTATTGAATATGTTGTGCACATAAATATTTTCACATAAATTTTCACGGCCTGACTGAAACTACAGTTAAAATCACTTCACGTACCGAATTTCTTAGATTTATTCATTATATTTATGTATTACTGTGTTTATATGCATGCAAAAATATTGACAGATTGAAGGTCAAATCTTTAATGGATTTAGTTCAAAATTTAATAAGAGTAGAAAGACTACATCTGGGTACTAAATTTTATATATCTAGCTTTTTACATTCTATCATTCAAGGCTGTTTCGACCATTCATACATATAGACTTCCTGTGAATGGATTTCATTCAACATTTAATAGAAATGTTCAAATTTTGATCTTTATATCTTTAATATACCATATAGTAAATCTTATTTGTCAAGATAAAAAAGTATTTGCATCGTTATGGTCATAGGTAGACATAAAGTCAAAAATGCGTTTTTCGAACTCGGATTCTGAAATGTGGCATTTCATCTAAAGATATTAAAATTTCAAAGTTCACATTTTTTGAAAATTATAATATTTTTTTCTAAACTTCAAACACGAGAAAGTAAAAATGAAACTGGAATATTTTTATTAGTGAATATATTTAAAAACCCAGGCCCTAAAACTAAATATAGAAAATAAAAGAAAACAACTATGATTACAAAGCACTTAATTATGCTTCTAATTTTTGAAACATTTTGAAATTAGCATATAATCGTAAAAAGATATTAAGATTATAAATTTTCTTATAAACTAGCAAATACAAAGGAATCTTAAAAAGCTACTGGCATCATATGTAATTGAAATTGTGATGCTTAATTAATGTCTCTTCAATAATCGAAAACTTAAAATTGTTTCAAATGCTTATATCTTTGGCATATTAGATTAATCCATCTAACATTTGCAACATAAAAAAACAGAATCGAAGCTGTTCCCACTTTGATTTAGCTGTGTTTGATTCCTTTATTCTGATGAAATACCTTTAAATCAATGCTCAACATGACCGCTATTTCCATTAACTTAAATTAAATTCTCAACTTTGATTGCCAAAACCCACTAGCTCACGTATTTATACAGAATTCGTTAGATATTTTCCATGTGATTATACATGTCTTGGATTTTTCAATAATTATCCACTTAATTTACGCCACTTTATAATTTGAACAAGACTTTCAAGTATTCTCTTCACTTAGGAAATAGATTTTGTTAGAAAAACAAATGCGATCATATTATGGACTTCAAGCGTAATATTCAAAGTCCCTTGCTATTGCTTTAATTTATAACTAATTTAATTTCATGAAAGCGGCTTTTACAAATGGGATTTTAAAACTTATTTAATACTATTTTTTTTAGTCGGATTAAAATCGGAGTCGTTTGGCATAGTATATTCCTAAGAAGCAATTCTTTTTTCATTGTTGTGGACATCATCGTTTTGTGGATAAACATCAAATTTTCCTCCATCACAAAACATTATTTTTACTTTTTCATACAAGCAGTAAAAAAAAGTATAGTAATCAGAAAAAAATTCCAACTTGATATTTTGACGAATCTTCACCTCCTTGAGTTCGAATAACATAATTTTGGAAAATGTTCATCTTTTTGTTTGTCTGTGACAAAGATAACGCAAAAAAAGCTTTAAGCAACACGATTGAAATTTGGTATGGGGTCTTCACACCAAATTTGCAGATTTCTATTAAATTTTGAGGGAATCTGTTCAGAGGAAGTCCCGTCAGGCCAGCTGTTCGAATAGATTAACACGATAATTACAAAACCGAGGGAGTTTGATGGAAAAAATTCGATTCACAGATTTAACATTCATAAGGTAGACATTTATCAAATTTGGAGCCAAATCCCACAAAGGATTGACCATCTGATGGTTTGTACTTTTAGAAATATGTTAGCGAAATAATTCAAAAACGTAGTGACTTAGATATATCAATTTTGGTATGGGATTTTGTGACTACAAGTGTATACGGTAAAAATGCGTTTAAAGCACAAATTCTATTTTTGCATTTGATCTATAAGCGCATGCCGGGATTAATCGCCAAATAACTTGCCAAGGATGGGGCGATAAATTCTGTAAAAATGTTAAACTCACGCCAAAAGTTAATATTTCGCAACTTTTGTACGCAAATGCTGTGTAAAGCATTCTCTGGTATGAAAACTTTATTAGAGAGTATGCCCGAAATTTTTGAGGAACCGCTCTCTCTATTTATTTATTTATTAATTTTTTTTTTTTTTTTTTTTTACTTATGAAAACAGTCAGTATCTTCAATAATTTTAGAAAGCATAAATCTCTTAAATATTTTTATTTAAATAATAAATGTTTTAATTTATTGTTAATAAATAATTTTATGAATTATTTTCTTTCATAGGTAATAAATTTAAAATAAGATTTTTTATTCCATCCTTCTTACACATTCCATACGTTTTATATGAAATCTAGAGCATGCTCAAAAAAATATGTGCAACTAAAATTTTTTTGCAAAAATGCAATCATTTAATAGCAATACATAAATGTTATCCCTTTATTAAAAATGGAGGCTTTTTCATTTTGTATTCAAAATGCAAATTCTTCTGAGTATATTCCATGCTTTCTGGAAGCCACGACTCCTCGGCTCAGTTCTTTTTTCGTTTTTGGAATAGCTGTGTGCTCCTTTTGCAGCCTTTTATATTTTTGCTTGCCATAAAACACAAAATTTTTGGAAAATAGAGCGTGCCACGGAAAAAAAAGCCCAGAAAAACTAGATGTTTGAAACGTAAATTTTAGACGCTACGTTCACCAAACACTTCTTCAAAAATAACTGCTTTCAGCTGTATAACTCTTTCAATGTCTAACAGTCTCGGAACTGATATTTGTTGCATTAAATTTATTCAAAGAGATTATATATTTATAAATGTTTTTATCTTGAAAGATATATATTTGAAGGATTTTAGCAGTACTAACTTATTCATATAAAATACACTAGAAACGGAAGGGATTTCTACCGATTTATTAAAAATATAACAAAAATGTTTGTCTCACATGTTGAAAAAATTTAGTCTAGACTTAAATAGACTTAATAATGTTAGGCATTCTGTAGAGTAATACATTTTGCTTGAAGAAAACAGAAAAAATTATTCCAGAAAAGTTTAAAATAAAAATAATAAATACAACGTTAAATATCATGTACTTTTTTCGTTTATTAAAACAAACCAAAAAAATTGAGAGAGAAATGTAATAAAGTGGATTTACTTGTTGCAACATAGAAGACTGGAAAAGAAATGTATCTTTCTGCCAGCCATTTACAGGACATACCTCATTTCTTCCTTGTAACTAATAAGGCATAAAAAAAGTTTTTCTGTAGAATTTTTTTTTTTTTTTTTTTTTTTTTTTTGTCAGGCTTCAATTTAAATTTCTGTCATATCACTTCAAAATTATTGTTCAACATAAAACTCCTTACTGATGCACATATTGTAATATTTATTCAAATTCACCAGTTTAATTTAGTCTTGAACAGTTGCAAATTTTCAAATGCATATATAAATACTGAAGTAGTCCATTTCCCTCTTTTGATTTTTTTTTAAATTTATCATTTGTTATAACGAAACGTCAATTTTATATTTAAAAAAAAAACTATTTTTGTTTTCTACAGCATATTACGTCTTTCATATATATTCGTTTCAACATTATTTTTATCTCTTTTGTGACAACAAATTTCAGTGGTTTTAATAATATCTGACAAATTTGTAATTACAAATTATTATTTTATTCTCGCTTGCTGTAAATTTAATGGTGCCGATTTCATGCATTAATTACATAAAGCGATGTTTTTGAAGTTATTCTTACAATGATTAAAGCAGTGCAAAAATATCTTTTATGCATGAGTAAATTATGTGGCAGATACTAAATATTTTTTACTGCATTTTCCAGTGATTTGATATATATTACTTTCTTGAAATAATCATAATATTTAGATTACATATAGATTTTATAATTTACATAAGTCTCGATAAAGTTTTCCATTCATTGATATTTGTAAATTCAGGATTTTTCTTAATATTCTGTGTAACAGCTTCTTTCGCATTCACTTTTATAATGATCTAAATTAAGCTTATTCTTACTTTCTTACTATCTCGTTATATCTTTAATTTGCTTTCTTATATTTATTTCTTAGAGAATTTGAATAGGTCTGCGGTAGCCTAGGGGAGGGTCTGAGGTTCGAGGTCCAATTCCACCCAAGAACAGTCGTGTAAGCGGGTCTGGTGCACGCTAAATCCGCCGGAGCCAAACGTCCTCCCACTGGTGTGGTGTGAAAATTTGGAGAGGGGGTTCCCAGCTCAGGTGTCCTTCTCGTCATCTGACCACTGTTCAGAATTCGGAGGACCGTCCAAAAAATAGCTCTAATGTTGCTTTAAAAAAACAAGTCGTTATTACAACTAAACAAAATTAAAACTAGAGAATTTGAATGATACCTGCATATTTCCAAATATTTTGGAATCATAATTTTATATGATTATATGATATTAGATTGCTGCATAGTATTTGTTTTTATAAAAATTTTGTATTTAATCAAATGTTGACGAAAGTAAAATACATGTGGAAATTTTTTTCACATTAATATTATTTATATTTTATATGCGTGCTAGATAATTTTTTAAGCATTTGGATTTGGTTATACTTATGTCTATATAATATTAACACTTCATTTATAACTTTTGCGACGTATAAATGAAGGCGAAAAACTATCCAGTAATTAAGAAAAAAATAAATGTACTTATTTATCGCCAATTCATTCTTTTATCTTATGGAAGAATTACGAAATCTAAATAGTGGTAGTTTTATGAATGCTGACATATAATCACTACCGAATATTTATTTTCATTGAACCAGAATATAGTTCACATTCCACTTTTGGAAAATGAACCCATCTCATTCCGTGGATGAGCATATAAGACACGTCTTCACATGCTTAACATCTTATCAAATATAGAAATGTAATGTCTTCTATTCTCTCTCTGTTCCAGGGGACAAAGCCGTTGTGACGTCCACCATCAGTGAAGTGGCAATGCGGCAGATCCCATTGGGTAAGTGAATAATTCCTTTATGACTTATTATCCAATCACACGCGTGCGTGCCTCCTGGCTATAACGCGTCTTTGAGCCTTGGCTAGGAAGTCGCTGGATTCTGCTGAATAGAATATTTGCTCCGTTCCGGGGAACAGAGATGTGTCAGATAAGTACCTCATGGCCCATCTGGAGCCTATAGATAGAGAGTTTGACACGCAAACAGTGCGACTGATGTTCAGGTTCAACGGTAATTGGGATTACTCTTGTTAAGACTCAAGATTGACTCAACCGTCCTTAATGTGAGGGAGTAATTTCAATGCGTCTCTACCTGCATTTACTCCCCGTCGATTTGTTGATGGTCTTCTGAAGAGAGCTAAGTTGTGGACATACACTCCATTCTCGTAATCTTCTGTTGCTTTGCATTGAGACTGTATAATTTGATTTTCAGTCTCAGTAGTTGCCATGGATAAGCAGTATTTAATATTCTCTTTGGCTATTTCAATAGTAAATTATCTGAAGTCTTATGCTGTCAATAGCCGCTGTATATCTTACGTACTGATTTTCCATTATAATTAGTACTCATTTTACAATTTGAATTTACAACTTTTGTAGAATTGGAGTTTTTTTAGAATGTATTTGAGGTATATTTTATTTTCTATTTTTTCGTGTGTCGCGATTTAATATGAAAAAGAAAGTTACAAGTGATTTTATTGTTTAATCACTTGATAAGGCTCAAATAAACCTGAGTGTTCATAAAAAAATAATATATTTTCAATTATATTCTGCATATTGAACTTACCTTATTAATTATATGTATTTTTGAAATTCAATTTTAAAATTTAGCAAAGCATCTGAATGGCATTTAATGATATGTTTAAAGGACTTTTGTGAAATAAATGAAGAATGATAGATATGAATTTTTTTCATTTACCAATTTATACTTATTCGGTTTGGAAAAATAAATTCAAGAATGTTTATTTTTTTTTCAGAAAGAAAAAAACATAGCCGTTTTAAAGAAAGTTCATTTTTAAAGTTTTGTAGTATTAATTATTTGATTACTGCATAATTTAAATGATGCAGCAATTTTATTCATTGATTTTTAATGAACATCCTGAAAGGTTAATATCACCGCATGTGTGTTCTGGAAATTTTTTTCCTTCATTTTAGAGCAAAAAATCAAACATGTTAGAAACGCCTACATGATAGAAGATAAAAAAAAATATTTACAGTCTTAAGAATATCCAAACTAAAATATTCAGTTTTCAGTACTAGATATACATAAAGGTCGAAGTTGAAGGCTTCTTTCTTTCTTTTTATGATAAAAATCCCTTTTTTAAAAAATTTTGTCAAAGCAGATTGATTATAATTATAAAAAAAAACATCCGATCATGAATATATTTGTATTCTTTTACTTAGTTAAATTAAAGTTTACTTGGATTAAGTTAAAGGTTATATTAAATAAACAGAAAATAAAATACAAACTTATTTATATGAAATATCTTTCTATCATTTATATGAAATCTCTTTCTATCATTTAAATGAAAAGTTTCATTTGAAGTTTTTGTTAATCTTGTGCTATCTTATTACTGAAAAATTAAATTGCTGATTTTTTCAGATTGTAGATGATATATTATTCTGAATTTCACATTATTACAATTTCTTGCTTTCTCTTTCATTTAATACGTTTTTATGATTTAGAATAAAATAAATTAACAGAAAGTTTTAGTCAAGTTAAGTAAAATATCATGGTCGCAATAAAAATAGTTTTGAATCTGTATTTAAGATGGTAGAAATTTATACGGATTCATAGAAGATGAATTGATATGATAATGTTAGAATATTTTTGACACTTTGAAAATGATGCGCTTAACACCACGCCACACCTCCGTTTCTAGAGCTTATACTGCCCCTTTCTAGATTGATATAGATATATATGTAGATGTATTTTATTAAAAAAACATTCAATAGGGTAGATACAAAAAATGACAAATACATACAATATAACATGAAATGATAAAAACTAGAAGGAAAAACATCTTGAGTACAATAAAACCGGAAAAATGAACATGATAATGTACAGTAAGTGAAAATATAAAGGAATTATAAAAATTAGTTATTTGAGGGAGGGTTAAAGAATAAATAATGAATAAAATTTGCGGTGTATTAAATGGCGCCCTAAAAATTGACAGGGTTAATCTAATTGAAAACTTTATAAAAATGGTTTTCTCCTTACAAACAAAGATTAAAAAACATTAATAAGGACTAAAACTTTGCTGGCGAAATGCTAGAACGGCAAAAGGCCTAGTTGAAACGTTTAGATCATATCAAAATCTCTTTATGTAGCATTTGTCTCTTATTTATTTATAAAGACAATTTACTTATTTATAAAAATAAGTACTATTTATACTTACTATCTGCAAAGATAAGTAAGTATAAATAGATTTATCTTTACTTAAAGATAAATCTATTTATCTTATACGTAAAGATAAAGAGATTTATCTTTACATATAAAAAATGTATCACTTAAAATCTTATAAAAAATGTATTTGAAATTAATTGGAATTTTTCATATCATCAAATTTAAGAAGAAATTGTATATTTGAATTTGATACGAATGTATATTTTTAAAAAAGTGAGCTTATGCTGCTCATGGACATATATTACTGTCCGTGTATATATTACTATAGTAATGATGCTTATTCAAAGTAACTTTTACTGGCATATGACGGATAATTCTAACCAAAGCTCTCATACTAAATCAAAGATTTATGTAAATAGCTACAAAAATTTCGTATCCCTAGAAAAAAAAACCCACAAGAATATATAAAAGAAAAAAATAACTAATTAATTCTAACCAAAACTCTCATACTAAATCAAAGATTTATGTAAATAGCTACAAAAATTTCGTATCCCTAGAAAAAAAAACTCCACAAGAATATATAAAAGAAAAAAAATAACTAATTAATTCTAACCAAAACTCTCATACTAAATCAAAGATTTATGTAAATAGCTACAAAAATTTCGTATCCCTAAAAGAAAAAACCCCACAAGAATATATAAAAGAAAAAAAATGACTAATTAATTCTAGCCAAAACTCTCATACTAAATCAAAGAATTATGTAAATGGCTACAAAAATTTCGTATCCCTAGAAAAAAAAACCCACAAGAATATATAAAAGAAAAAAAAATAACTAATTAATTCTAACCAAAACTCTCATACTAAATCAAAGATTTATGTAAATAGCTACAAAAATTTCGTATCCCTAGAAAAAAAAAACCCACAAGAATATATAAAAGAAAAAAAAAATAACTAATGACATTTATGATCTTCAGAGTTATAAAGAAAAGCTTGTTTTATTCGATTAGAATTATGTTATCATAGTTCACCTAGCTGTAACAACGAAAGATTTCAATTGACATGATGAGAAATTTTGTAACAAGACTAGACATCACATAAGAAGATATTTGCCACTTGGGTACAAAAATATTGAATCTGAAAAGATAATATGATTCCATAATTCAATTTTAACTTAGTTCTTAAATTCAGAATGAAGGAAAAAAAGCGTAAAGCAACGCTTAGTTGGATAGTGAATTAATTTCATTATCTCCTCATTCATTTAGTAAAATCATCACATTAACCACTTAACGGTTTTGACTAAATGGGTCCTTGGAAGTGGGACTTTCCTAATTTATTCTAACAGTGCTCGGAAAATATATTCACATGAAAGGATATGATGCAATCGAAGGAAAAAAACAACAGAAAATTCCAAACATTTTTATATGGTTTAAGCTCATTGATAAGTCTTTACTGTTATCAATTTTCGAAACATTCTGCCTGGAAATATTTATTCCGTAGAAGCTAGCTAGTATGAATGTTTTTACAGCATTCATAATCACATTAAAACTTTTAAATGAATAGTAAATTAAATCATTTTACAAATATTTGCAATTTACTTTTTTTTTTCGAAAAAAAAAACTGATTTATTTTTATTTCTTTCAATTTTGATTAAAATTTACAGAATTTCTGCGGTTTAATTTTTTTTATTGATATAATTCAATTGCCATTCGTAAATGAGAATTATAAGTATTATTTGAGCTTCAAATTATTTCATAAATGCTGATTTCATTTTAAAAAGATATGATTAAGTACATAAAATCAACATACAAGTTCATAAAAAATTTAGGTTTAGAAACTTGATGAAATCGTATGGTTGAACTTTATCTTGCAAACGTATTGAACACATTTATAAAATTATTTGTTTTTCTAATCATAATATATTTGTGATTTTCAATTGAAAAGTTTATATATTAAGAGGTATATTATTTCAGTGCTGAAATTATTAGAATTAATCTCTTTCCTTCGTTTCATTAATAAATAAATATGGAATAATTATCTATCCTTAAAAATATTTAGAACATAATTAAATCTTAAGATTTTTTGTTTTGTTTTCTTATTACATATGTTTTTATGAAGCAAAAGACAATGTATAACACTTTTTTATTATTAATCAAGAAAAAAAAATATTAATCTGAATAAAATCTGAAATAAGTTACTTTTATTTAAAAAAAATATTTAGAAAACAATTAGAGTTTTAGGAAAAAGTTTCATTTTTGCTTTCTTATGACATTTGTTTTTAAGAAGTAAAAAATAATCCATAATTTCGCTTCATTATCAATGAAGTCATGAAATTATAAAAATAAAATAAAAATTAAACAATAACTTAATTAAAAATCAGTCACTTTATTAATTAAAAAATATGTAAAATGAAGAATTCTGACACGAGCCAGGAATTTTTATCTTCTTTATCCATTAGTAAAAGTATGTTTTTGACGCAAATGTTAAATACATTTCTACTTTTAAAGAATTACGCGAAGTAAACAAATGAAGTTTTTAATTAATAAAATATCTTTCATTTTATGTGACAAGTTGAAATGAATTGCCTACATTGCATGACAAAAGTGGCAAAAATTTTACTAACACATTTTCATTTCTTTCTAAAAAAAACGAATCTTGGAGGGCAATTTTACGTTTCAATTTGAATAATGTCAGAATTGTATAACAAATTTTTAATGAAGCAAATGCTATTTCAATTACATATTTTTAATGAAGCAAATGCTATTTCAATTACATATTTTTAATGAAGCAAATGCTATTTCAATTACATATTTTTAAGGAAGCAAATGCTATTTCAATTACATATTTTTAATAAACAAGCATTATTTAATTAAATTCATATGCAGCAATTACAAAAATAGTTTTATTCTTCAATAATATAAAATAGTCTGTAATTTTAATTTTCGTAGAGAAACAATTTAGGGATATTGGTTAAGTATTGAAATTTTATTTAAATAAAACATTTGGCAACTGATATTTCAATACTTTTAAAGATACCTGATATATTAATTTAGGAGCAATGATTTATATTTCGTATTTTCCAATACTGTTTTCTTTAGTTGCATTAAAGAATTCTCTAAACAATACAACACTGCATCAACTTTGACCTTATTTTAATGCAGATGGGCGTATATGAAAAATTGATGAGACGGGAAAAAAATTCAGTGTTTGCAGATGTCAGTGGCTAAGACGCGATATGAGCAATAGCGATTTGAATTATATTTTGCAGTATTATATGTAAAGTGATATTTTAAAATATAATTTAAATCTTAATTTAGCCCACATTAACTTCATTCTAAAATGTTCTCTTATTTTCTTATCCCTTCCCCTAATTTTATTTAATTTGTTCTACACGCGCTCTATAAAACGGCTAGCTTTATAGAGCTCTATAAAACGGCTTTTATTCTCACCCTTCGATGCTCACAATATTCTTTTAAAATTACTTAAGTTTATCTTTCCTAAGACTACTTGTGTCAAATAAATACTTATGAAGGTAATGACTTCGGAAGCAAAAACCACCGAATGGAAAAAATTCACTCTCTTTGCATTTGTATCGCGATGTAAACGGACGTTAGTTTTATCATCGCTTCTAGGGCATAAAAAGGTTCCCACAGTAAAATAAACGAAGTGTAAAAATTTCAAAAGTTTCTTCTGTTCGGCCATGCAAATGCTAAAATAGGTTTAAACACGCATGCATGCACACACACACACACACACACACACATACGCACACGCACACGCACACACACACTATGGTCAATTTTGTAATATTTTGCGGAATTATCATATTTTTTTTCTATTTAAATGTTTTTTTTAAATAACTTTTCTCTCTTAGACTCTCGTGAATTCAAAAATTTTCTGATCTGATGTCTGCAGAGTGACTGAGAATATATCGCATGTCATGTTGCGTTTTATGAAATTGCAACAGGACATGTGATGAATTAATAAAAAATCCTTTGTATTAGTAGAAAATTTTTTACGCATAATTATTACCAAATTGTTACCAAAAATTCCAATAATTACTAATGTGAATTATTCCGTTATAAATGCTAAACTCGGAAAATGATAAAAGAAACAAGAAATTAGGTCTTAGAATATCAGTTCTCTGATAATCTTTCTTATATCTTTAAAGAAATCAAAAATAAAGCATAAAAATGTATCATTCTATTCTGAAATCTTTCTTCCACACAAAATGATAACTTTTCCTTGCATTTGATTTCCATTCTTTTTAAATAACAAAAGCAGTCAGCTTCAGAAGCGTAGATTTACAATAAACGTATCTTCATATTCTGAAATCTTTCTTCCACCAAAATATATTTTTCCTGCTACTTCGTTTGCAGTTTAGTTAGTAAACACGTCATAATAAACTACTTTGGAACTCTCCTCAGAGGAAACACATAAATTTCTTCGATTGGTTTACTTACTACATATTTTCTTGCAGAAAATATAACTTGCGCTATAAATAATAAACTATGAAGCATAGCGTTAGTCAGAGCGAAAACACTCCATTTACTATAGCTTGAAAATAAAGTTACCTCCAAATATATTTAATCTTAAATACATGCCAGTTAACGAGAATTACCAAAATGTAAATAAAATTTTACTCAGAAGCTAAAGTGATATTTAACGTTTTTATCGAAGTTAACGTTTTTCAACGTAAAGCGAGTAGCACGCTGATTTAATATAGTTACTCCAATTTGCAAGCATATCTCTTGAGAGGACTTCGTTTTTATCTCCTTTTAAGATCCCAGGTAAAAGACATATACATGAATAATAAATGAAACACTTACTTAATGAATAGGAATATTTAAGTAGCCTGCTTCTCTCATGTCAGAAATTAGCGAAGGCTTTCATAGGTTTGTAAATGAGATCATACATATGCATTACAACAGAATGAGGGATCCTTACAGATGGGAATTGCCTCATTGTTAAGAAATGTTACTGAAATGTACTTTTTCTTGTAAGGTATTGAAAAAGATTGGGTTTGAAATGTTTAAGAATGTTAGATTTTTCAATAATAGATTTAATATTGATTTTTGCTTTAAATGGAAATGCTAATGCAAAAAAACCTTCTCGTAAGAACTAAAAAAAACTTTTTTCCTTACTTCCTTGTTAGACTATATTAATGGGGTTTTTCTTAATTTTTCTTCTCTATTTGAGGAAAACAGCTTTTTTTTTGTATCTTGTAAAATATTTTAATATTTTTTCTCGCACTGAAAACTTATGTTTAATTTTCTTACTTTCTGAGGAGAAAAGTAACCTTTCTTTTCAATAATATTTCAGTGATGTATTTGAATTTTTTTCCATGTCACTTTTTATTATTAAATTTTAGAACACTTTTTTTACTTGTAAGATAATTTCGGTTTTATTCTTGACAACCATGAATTCATGTATGTATTCTTATAATTCTATAGACATTGGATTTACCCAAACTTAAACAGAAGTTTCTTATTGCATTATTAATGAATGTAACATTAGATACTTAAATTGGTTAAAAATTAATATTCATTATACGCAAATTAATTTACTAAAATTAAGAAAGATGGAAAAAATTAATTTATGTAAGAAATAACAAATCATAATTCAAATTTTAGTTAATCTATTAATGTTTTTTTTCAGGATATTAATGAAAAAAGTCAAATAAAATAAAACAATATATATTTTTATTAGTTTTTCAAAATATACACTGACCATCATATCAAGAAAAAAAATAGACTTAATCTCTAGATGGTACCAACTGTATTCATGAGAATTAGATACAAAAGTAAAAGATTTTAACGAAAGGTTTTTGATTTTTCCTTGTATTTGACTTAAGAGCAGTTGCCGCAGTTCTATATTTTTGGCATGGTAGAAAAACTCTAAAAAAAATTAAATGATTTTTTTTAATATTAAATGGATATATTGAAATGTTGATATGAAAATGATTACAATATAATATCTAAATATATATATAATATAATGAATTTTTTAATAAAAATGATTTAAAATTCCTAAAAACAAAATAACCCGAAATGAATTCTTATTTTTCTGTATTTGCGGCCTCGCAAACTGAAATTTCTCAATTTGTGTTTTGTTCTTACTTAGTTTTATTAACAGTATATTTATAGGTCTAAATACCAATTTCAAACTAAAAATATTTTAATATAGAAATTACTGTATTTCGATGTAAAACGAAAATTGTGCTCTTTTGAAAATGATAAGGGCAATAAATTAGCTTTCCCATAATGCATTTCCACATGAACGCCTGTAGACTCACTGATGTTACTTTGCTGCAATCAGCTGGAGGTTTATTTAAAAATTTCTTTTATTCGTTTCATAAATGTAACTCAATTGAATATTTTCATGAAAGATAAATGGCTAAACACCAGTGTAATGTTAAAAACAGTTATTGCCATCATTGAACTCAAACATCCTAACAAGAATGCTATTATTTTCAAGGTAGATTTAACACTGAATGTTACATTCAGCATTATTTTCTTTATTATTCAGTTGATTTCGTTCTTTATAAGTCATAATTTGGATTAGATTCACTGTTAATTTTAATCTATTTTGACAAGCGGTTTCCTTAATCACATATTATAGATTTAATATTATGTTTATTATATAATATGCTAATGGAAAGTAGATATTTGAGTAAATTATAAGATATTTCGATGATAGAATTTTATTAAAAATATTATTTTATACATTATTAGAAGGTATTTACACTAATATGCAGTGAGAAGTCATAGAAAGATTTTAATGCCAAGAGAAATTAAGATTCTATATATCAAACTATTATCCCACATTTTGCAGTTGGAAAGTTCTTGACAGGCATAATTAATTCTAATTTTCGGATAATTTTTATATGTTTCTTATTTTGATTGTTAAAAAATCATTCAAATGTTTTGCCCAATGTTGTTTAGAATTCTGCATCCAGGATAATTTTGCGACGATACCATAGCAATGTTGTTGGACATTTTGTGTTAATAGAATAATAAGAAGCAACAAATTTTGCAATATATATATATATATATATATATATATTGTTTCGAGAATAAAGAAAGTAATAATTTAAACAGAATTCTTGTATTCAGTGCATTAAGCAACTTATTTTTTTGTGTGAACTAAATATTTAATTAGTGATTTGTACATGGATAATAACAATCATTAAGATTCCATTTATGATGCATAAAAAATCGCCTACTAAAATAAAATCAGTCAAGTGCTTCGAAATAAAATTTATCTAGTTCTACTGCTAGACACTACACCAGGAATAAAAAAAGATAAAATGCATTTTTCATTCTAAAGTTTCTCTAACGAAATCGTGAATCAATTTTGTTTATCCCTATCCTTCCCTTTGACGTTAAATCGCATAACTCTATAGTCCTGATTGCAAATATTCCTGAGAAAACAGGGGAGCTTTTTAGCTAGCACATACTGCTCTTGTTACGGACTTCTTGCCTCATTTATAAGTCTGACGTGGAAGCGAATCGCCAGCGTAGAACTGCTCTCAGCTTGTAATAAAGGTTTTCGTCTGCAGGCCTAACTTCTGTATAACAACGCCCTCTGGGGCTCACGAATCGCATTTGGCGTCGATGGAAAAAGCAACTTGGGCCGCCACTCATCCCGGCTATTATCTTTCTTCTTCCTTGCCAACCCATTATCCATGGCCTTTTCTTTTCTATTCCCGAAAAAATTGTTTTTTCGGAGGAAATTATTTTCTTCCTCTTTTTCACAGAGAGGACAATATACGTAGAATGAAGAATCGTTTTGGAAGAAGGCGTTCCAATATTCTTTGTGCCTTCATGTTGTCCGACTGATCTGCTGCAAAATTGGATCCGTTCTTCTCGGTTTAGGGATGTTTTTCTTTCTTAATGCAAAATGCTCAAATTTCCTCAGATAATATTAGAAACTAAATAAATGAATGATACAAAAAGCATTTTTGATGTAAAAATATGAAAAACGATAGATAGTTAAAAAAATATATTTCATACTAGAAGTTGAGGCGAGAAAATTTAAATGAGATCTGAAAGAAAAATACTTTGCGCATTTTTGTAACTTCCTTAAAAGCTGAAATATTATTTAAAAGAGAATATGTATTGCGATATGGTTTTATTATTTATTTATATAAATTTAAATGATAACACTTTAAAAAGAAAGCAAAATTTATCTTTAGATACGTGATAAGCTCATAATAAGCGAAATATAGATATTCATTTTTGGATGATCATTGAAACCCGAAATTTATCTTTAAGCTGCTTAACCCTTTAAAGGGCCGTTTTTTTTCTAGTCATATTATCTTAAAATATTTTTAGGCTTAAAATTAGAATAAGAAAAGGGACTCATTTAGCTTATTAGATAAAATTAATTTGATTAATTAATTAGTTTGGTTAATTAATAATTAAGTAACAAATCAAGACACATCATTTTGTGCGAGATAAAGAACTAAAGTATCTAAGTTTCTGTATTTCTAAAAAAACATGTCAGAACTTATGCCAACCTACGTAAATTCATACAAAGATTGATAAATTTGGTGGGAAGCATACTTCCCACCGCTCTAGAAAGGGTAAAAGCTGATTCATGATTACAGAATATATGATAAAGCATTGATAAATATACTTCTGATATAAATGTCATAGCTTGTATTTTGCACGTTTCAATTCAATATTTGTGTAGGTTCTTTCAATGAATGAAAAAAGTATGACTCATTTGCAGTTAAAACATACACTAGCTTATTTATTTCAAAGAATGAAAGTCTCAATAGATATATGAATTTAATATAAGAAAACCTACTTCTACAACATTTACTTTGCGTGGGTAATTATTTTAATAAAAACAATTAAAAAAAACAAAAAAATATCGAAAAAATTGGGCCTATTTTAGATAGGCATACTGATTTAAAATGAAACAAATGTCCATATAAAATTACTTATATGAATTATTTCAAATATCGTTATCTTGTATCAAACTGTGTGAACTTAAGTTATGCAAAACTTTTTACATGCTTAATAATGTTATTTTGCAAGAAAGAATCATATGTTTAAAATAATCATATAAAAGGGTAATTTTCCCAATCCATGCAATATTCTACATTAAATAAAAAATAACTCCATTCAAAGACAAGAATTACAAATTAACAACGCATTTAAAGAGTTTACTAAAAGCATCATTAATTCTATCACCTCATCCTCATAAATAATGCATTGATATTTTTTTTTAACTTCATAAATATTTAATAGAACATCTTGCATTTATCCTTCCAAACATTTTAAGTTTGGTTTAGTATTTTAATAAATAATTTCAAGTGCTTTTAATGTATCGTGTTTTAAACACTCTTTGGTGCACATTTGAATAAATATATCTGAAAAATTTAAGACGATAACAATGGCATTTATCTTTGAGAGAAAAATCACATTTATTCGATTCAAGAATCACTTATTAATGTTAACAAAAAAATCTGAAATAATTTAAAGCGATCCACAGTATTTGTGGTTCGTAAAAAATCAATTTTTAATATTAGCTCTATAAAATAAGGGGCATTACAAAGTGACTGTGATTGAAAAAATATATTGACTAACAAATACAAAAATTCATAAATACACATTTTAAAATCTATATAAAACGTTTCTATAAGGCAAAATATATTATTCCGCATTTAGATACATATAACCTTCATTTTTTGAATATGAAATATTATATAATTCTATGAATACATATATAAACTATTTTCGATGCATGATATTACATTTAGAATTAAACTTTATAAGTACTAACTAAGTGCTAAACTAATTTATCATTATTTCTGTGCAACAAGATATTTTTAAATGTTATGTATAATGAAATCTAGCAGAGACTTTACATATTTTAAGCTGAAATATGATTTTTAATATTTTTAAGCAATATTTAAGTATATAAAAATGAGAAGTTTTGCTGTGCTTATTGGATTTTTGACCTAATCTTATTCTTAATTTTAGAATAATTGTATGCATAATTTCTTTTTCTTAGTGAAATGAGTATATATTTGCAGATTTTCCCACCAAAGTAAATTTTTATTATTTTGCCTTTAAAATAAATAATTAGAAATAAGATGTAAATTTTTTATGTCATTAGATAATGAAAACATCACATCATATCATTTCTAAATAGCTTTAGTGTTGCTTCAAACTGGAAGTTAATATAACTAAACTAAACACATTATTTCTATAGTTCGTCAACAGATTCTGAGGTGACCCCATCTCATTAAGGGGTGAGACGTGGAACGATAAGCGCCTCTCCGGTTAAATTATCTGTAATGTTTACGTCTCAGAAAACCGCGAGTCTTCATTGTTAAATGTAAACATCTCCTCCTTTCATTTTTCCTTTTACCCCTATTTTGACGAATTAAACCCATCCTAATGCATGCGCAAAAGCGCGTAGGGTTTTACATTCCGTTGCTGAACTATATATTGATTATATTTGAAATATGATATTATTTTTATTCGGAAAAAATGCATCTAAAATTCCAACGAACGTAATTTCACCTTTTCCATCGGAACATCCGTTTAAGTTTAAAAAATATATATTACTTTTATTTTATAACCGAAACTTAAACTGAAGCCGCCTTCAGGTGAATATAAGTCAAAATTCAAGGAACTAAATTCGTACAACCTAAAATTTGTTTAATAACTTTTTGATTTGAAAATAAGAATAGTTCGATAAAAAAAAAGAACTTATCATCCTTTTTTTATATAAAAAAACAATAGTATTTTTATTTTTTACAATGCTTGCATAATGTCTATTTGCTTACATAATACTACACAAAAAATATAGACTTTAAAATTTTCGGATCGTCGATGCGGTAACGGCTTGTTTTAGTCTGTTGAATAATGTGGTAGTGACGTTAGACCATCCTATTTTCCACTTGGGAAAGTTGTTTTTTCGCCGTTTTCGGGCACTCATGCGTATAAATGAAAAAAAAAAAAAAAAGAAGTCTTTACTTTTTTCCTTTCATTTCTGCAGAGCTTTGAAACCGTTCTTTTACTTTCGTTTGGAAATGAATTTACTGCATGATAGATTTCCTTTTCTTTGTTTTATTAAGTAAGAGCGGTAACTCCAGTCTCCATTATTCCGTTTTGGGTCTTATTTGGGTTAGATTTCTTTCTATTTCTCTTGGAGCAATAGCTTGTGGTTAGGTTAAAGTGCTGCAGTTGAAGTATATTCTTCCTTGATTCCTGTAAGCTCTATATGCCGATAGTGATTCATAAAATATCTACCATGAATAATTTTTTGAGAAATGCGACCTTATTCATATCATAAATCATGTATATGAAATGCAATTCCTTTACGGATTGATGAAGTAATATTGCATTTGAAAATTGTTGAAACTTCAAACAAATTTATTTCAAAATATTCAATATTTAATGGGGTCAACCCACATAAGTTTTTTTTCTACATAAAGTTTATGTAAAGCATGAGTTTTCTCGTCTTATTCAATGTATTTCTAAAAATACATATGTTCATACTAGTAAGATAACGATTTTGAAGTAAATTTATAAAGGCTTAGTATGAATAAAAATATTTAATGCTATGCTAAAAAACTGGTTGATTTATTTTTGCTGCTTTATATATATATATATAATACATAATATATATCATATTATTGTTTCAGGAAAAATAATAGGTTTAAAGAAATGCATTATTTTCTATGCATGCATTTCTCATTTTCTATTTTCATTCATATCTTCTACTCATATGTACGCATATAGAATGAATAAAGTTTTTAGTTTTATCAAAAATGTTTTCTTCTTAGATTAGGAAATATAATTCTCAATCCAAAAAAATAAAATATTATGAAATTTATATTCTAAATTCTATTGAAAAAAAATGATTAACCCGTATAGATTGTTTGATTTATCTAAAGACTGCTAGTCAAATTCTTATAAAGTAATTGATTAACAACGAATTTACATAAAGATGATTCATTAAAAAATATAAACAGAATTATAATTGTAAATTATTTAAATAACATAATGACACATAAGCTAACAGAATATAAATGAAATGTAAATAAATTAGTAAATATAAATAAAATTTCATTCAGCATGAATGATAATGATTATAAGATTATTATTATTGTTATATATATATATATATATATATATATATATATATATATATATATATATATATATATATATAAGTTATTGTTAGTTACATTCCTAACATACACATCTAGGGCTGTAATGTATTACTTCTTGTTATAAGAAAAGTAATATTAAATATAAAAATTTTAAAATATAAATAAATTTAACAGAATCTAAGTAAAAATGATAAATTGTGAATAAACTATTATATATAAATAAAATCTAGAGGAGTATGAATAATAATAATTGTAAGATTATTGTTATTGTTTATTTACATTAATTATATTGGTAACATTCATATCTAGGGTTGTAACGTATTACTTCTTATTCTAAAGAAAGCAATATGAAATTATAGAATTTCAAAATATAAATAAAATTAGCAGAATATAAATAACCTGATAAAGATTCTAAAGATCTTTTTAATTTTTATGAATACTGATTAACAATTTTGTGCAATCTTTGCATTTGATGTTTAGACTAACTATTAAAAACTATTTATTTAAGATATAAAATATAATGAATCTCCCCTTCTTTTGTAACATTAAAGTATCGTTCTTTTTGTTGAATAATAAGATTTATTTAATACGTTAAAATTAGTAATATTTCGATATTTTAATATAAAAAATTATATTTAAAATATATTAAATTCAAATTTTCCAAATTTTGATTTTTTAAAATTTTATAGCTATTCTAAAGCTTAAAATTTTCAAGATATATTGATAATGTAATTTTAATAAATTTAAAGTATTTTAATTTATATTCCTTTGGATGATAGTCCTTTTATCTACTCAAACTAAATCTAATGATTCTTCTATAATTGCACAGCACAAATTAAATATTTAGAACAATAAATTTGCATTACAGCACAATGTTATAATATGGATAAAAATTTCATAAATATTGAAAAGGATATGTTACAAAATGATGCAAAATGTCCTTCAGATTGACATATTATTTTACTCCCCATTTTTAACATAAATGTTCCTTTTCTTAAATTTAAATGAGAAAAATCATTTGACTAAATGTATTTATTTCCATAATCGATTGAGCAATCACATTTTTTCACTGTTTCATTTCTAATGCAATATAGCATTCTGAAAACTTACGGTTCACGAAAATTTTATTTTCACAAATAGTAACATAAATAACTCTTCATATTATCAGCACCTTTTCACATTTGCTTTTTCCCTTCCTCTATAATATACTATGAAAAGCAAAAACAGCGATTCTCACGAAAAATTCAACGAATCCATTTACATACTGAAAATGCATACAATATTTATACTACACGTAAATTCCCTCACTTATTCATGAACGAGCAGCAAAAAAAAAAAAAAAAAAAAAAAAAAAAGTAAACGCAAGAGTACCTTCACAAAATTGGCTCTCGCAAAAATTTCTTCTAAGGCGCTGCCTGTTTCAAATAGGAAGAATGCTGTGAATGCGTGTTGAAATTTCAGTGGTCCGTTCACATGGTTGAATCTTCGTTCAGAATGCTTTTTTTTTCAATTTTGCTTTTCATTTTAACAGATTTAGAATACTTCTCCTTTTCTTCCAAACTTTGATTTTTTAAAGTATTTTTAATATTTTCTTCCTTTGCATCTTCGTTCAGTAAAGTTGCAAAAGTGAAACATAACCAAATATTGATGTATCATGTGCGATTGTGTTTATAAAAATTTACAAACACTTCAAATTTATAGTAGGAGCTTGAAATGCATTAAATAAATATTATGAACTGTTTCCAGAGGGAATCTTATTATATTTCCTGTAGATAAACAAATGATTTGAAAAGATAGACATTATTGATTGCTTTATTTATAGACGATTTCAAAAAGAAAGTCGACGAATCTACTAAAAAATTTCTTCAGTATCAATAAGACCCTGTAGAAAGATAAGTTTAAATTTTTCTGAGAAATGTATTTGAATTTTGAAGAACATTTTTATTGCTTGTTGAAAAGATAATTCAATAATGAGTAATAAATGATTGAGGTGAACTTAAATCGACGTGCAGTTAAAATTATTCCATAGTATACAATCGAAAGTGAATGAATATTTGAAATGAATTTGATAGCCTTATTTGGCTAGCATGCACATCTTATTTTCACTTCATAATTTTTAGCACAAAACATAATTATTTATTACTTGAGACTTGAAACGAATTGAACCTAGCCTAGTCATTTGAAACAAATGTAAAGTTAACCTTTAAAGAGTTTTCCCTACGTTCTATCTAAGAATCCATTAAATATGAATGATATACTTCAGAGGAATGCGGTAATTGAAATTGAAATTGAAATTCCTGGAACCACCATCTGCCTTACGGTAGTCACCGCCATTTAGTGTCTTTAATGTAAGCTCAAAAAAACAAAACAAAAAACAGTAAAAATATTAGATACCATTTAAAAGGTCTAAGTCGTTATCGCTCCTTCGGTTAATCTGGCGTCGAAGGATTTCCACGGAAACAAGTTTCCACTCCCATCTGATGTTTACAGGAACACTACTGGTATACATATAAAAATGTAACCTATTCGTCTTGTCCCATAATTAACAATGAAATATGTAATCAATCGTCTTAAAATGGCATATTCCTGAAATCCCATAATCTTATTGTATCCCATTATCTTTAGAATAAATAAATCATTGAAAAATATAGCTATATAAGTTGTAGGTACTAAATATTTTGGAAGAAAATGAATTCTTCACTGAAGGAACTGAGCAACTCTATGAATAGAGAATAAATTAAAGCACTAAGGACTTAATTATCGAAGAATTAATGCATTAGTTAAATAAGATTCTGCTAAATTTAGTATACCTTAAAACAATACAGTTTTAAATTCAACTTAATATATTGCGTGAACAAATTATTTGATATTATACTACAAGTTTTGCATGCCATTAATCATAACATTACGTTGCGTTGTCTTCAAGTTCAATACTATTAACCCTGTGTTATACACTTCATCTAATTGTACATCCATATATCCTTCATAAAAAAATCTTTTAGTCTTTATTTGAGCAACCCAATGTGTTATTGAAAAATGCCTCATTAATATTTTTCAGTAACATTTTTAAATAGCTATTTTGAAAACCTATCAATTAAAATTATATAAGGAAAACCAAAATGTCAATATTTTCTTAGCTCTTTCGTATAGAATGGTATAGTTATACGACAGAAAAAAGCAGTCCTTGATATATGTAGAAAAATAAAATCCTGAATTACATGGCCAAGAAAATATTAATATATAATTTTCTTTTCCTAACTGTAATTCTCACATGTTAGAAATGCTTCGGTAGAATGTAGCGAGAGTTTTGGGCGCTGATATGCAATATTATATTTTTCTGTACAATTTTCGAACTAAAAACTGTGATGATGCCAAGTTTACCAGCATACAGGAAGAGAGGAAATTGAGAATTAATAATAGTAAATTATAATAAATAATTTATTATAATTACTTGGCTATATCTCACTTCCTTGTGACAGCATATATACATTTGTTCTCATTTATAAAACTAAAAAAAAAAAAAAAAAAAAAAAAAAACTTACTTAATATGAAATATATTTGTTGGCTTACAAAAAAAAATGAAGAAATCAACTGTTTACTTGTATAAATCATGCTATGTTTTCTTTGGAGATGACAGGAGTTTTCTCAAGCCAAAATACGCTGCCAAAACTTCTTGTGGAGAAGTTTTAATTTTAATAAAATATTTAAATCTAAGCAAGGTTTTGCTTTATTTTTGTTTCGCCAGAAATGGAAAAACTTTCGAAAAACTTATAGGACAAGTGCCAAAATTTATAGGAGTTTCAATTTACATTATTTAGAAGCAATTGCAAAAATATAGAGACCCAAACAGCGTTCGATGAAAATGTGTTGTGCTGTTTTAAAAATATGATGTTTTTAAGAGTCCCATTGATGGCTGAAAATGTTTATGTCTATATCCTTTTATATAAATGGACTTAATTCATGTTTGTAAGCATGGAATCGTGTTTTGAAATTGAGTTTGCTTCCTTTTATGGTGAGAAATTTGTACTATTTGTACTCAGTTTATCGATTTATGCGAACAAGTGGTGGCACATGGTGTGATTTTGAGAAAATTATTTATTTATTTTTTAAATTTATTAGTACTTATAATATAAAATTATAACTAAGGACTGAAAAACAGAATTTAAATGAAACGAAAATAATCAGCAATTCTTTTGCTTGATGACATTTTTTTTTCATCAAGCTAAAGTATGCTAGTTTTTATTTATTTATTTATTTTTTGGAATTGTATTTATTTATTTCTCCTTTCCTGATAGATTACATAGTGAACAAGAATTAAAATTTCAACTTATTTGACAGTTTGTAGAAAAGGATGTCATTAAAAATGCTAACATTCTCTATTATCTTTCTATTCATGCCATTTATGACTCAAAATTATTGCTAGAGTAACTTCAAAACGACACGAAAGTCACTCAATTAAATATGTTTCAATTATTTTTTGGATCACAATAAATCTCTTATTTTAATTGTGATGCATCAATATATCAATTTATATTTCACGTATCTTTGAAGTTAACTTTTTCTACTAATTCGTTTCTTTTTTTTTTTTTATTTTTACTTCCTCGTTTATGAAATATATAAAGAGATATTATTGTATTAGTCGATAAGTTCAAACTGGATATTTAACCAATCTCCACATTAAAAACCTTTCCGAGTCCAAAATATTTATTTTTGGAATTATAACAGTTATCTGCTTTTAAAAATGCAATAACTGAGAAATGCGTTCAATAGGAATGATAATACCTTGCGACGAAGTATTTGTTCCTATTAAAATTTTGGAGAAATTTTCAGAAAAGTATCAGTTTGTATGCATATGAGCATCATTCAATATGAATGAATATCAAAACCGCTATATGAATGATTTGTATACATACTTTTCAAAATTTCAAATGTGAATTAAATTTGAACTAAATTTGTCAAAGTTCTCCTTATTTATTAATCTGTATATTAGCGAGTTATTTGATAGCGATAAATAAAAATACTAGGACCGAGAAGAAAAGTTAGCTCAATATGCGATCTTACGATAAAAAAATGTATAGCTATTTAAAAATTTTGTTTATAATCGAGGAAAAGCAGGACGTCTAAAACTACACATATAATTTTCTTTGTTGTATTATGAAACACAAAATGAAGCACATTTTTTATTGCATTTTAAAATACAAAATGAAGCACATTTTTTATTTCATTATAAAATACAAAATGAAGCACATTTTGTTCTTACAAACGAAAGTGGCTATAGAACACTTAATGCTTGCGGAATGTCATGACCATCGAAGGTTTGTTGTTTCCTTCCTATTTTATTCAATCCCCTCTGCTCTCTCAAAATAATGAGCAGTATAGAGGATCAGAAAAGAAGATGTTAGATTATTTAAGTATATGAAAATAAAATAGAAGATAGTACTGCAGTACACATATAATAAGTATGAGCATTGTACATATTGATAGGGATTTAAGCATAGGAAATTCAAACCATGAATGGAAAATAAAATGTGGTAAATAATGTAAGTGTTAAAGAAAATCCAAATACAGTTTTTCACATTTAGATGTCAAATGAACTGTGGTTAAAAATACGGTAAACACTAAAAGAACTGGTCGTCCTCCAAGACATTCAAAACGGCTCGTAAAGAAGTCGCTAGTGCGGTCATTCCTACGAAAAAAGTGAAATTTTTGAAATTCTAATACTTTCACTTTTTGTACTTAAATAATTTTTTTTTCTATAATATTATGTATGGTAAACGTCAAAAACATCTGATAGCTTTCTAAGAAATTCACAAAAATCTTGTAGGATGTTTCTAGAATGAATATTTCTACAGATAGTGATAATAGTTCTAATTTCTTATCCTTTTTAATTTGGCATTTAGAACATTTTATTATTCTATTATGCATGTAAAATATATTTATTTCTTGTTTTATGAAAATAAATATTTCATGATTTTTCGTTGATGCATAATATTTAAAACTAGAATATAATCCAACTTTAAACAGTAGGCTATTAAGTAAATCCAATAATATATTAAAAGGAAATAACACAAATGTTTGAATTTATTTTTAGAACGGAAGATGGAAAATGCCGCAGTAACTGAATTAATGAAAGGAAATACACTTTTAACTTTACATGAAAAATAGAAGGCATTTTCTGACTTTCATTACTAGAATAGAATCAGAATCGAGGTTTAAAGTTATTCCATTAAGATAAATGCAAATGGCTTATGGATAAAAGCATTTTATTTCGAAGACCTTGACGCTGTAGAATTGTTTAATCGTTTGGTTTTCATTATATATTATGTATTCTTTAATCTTTTATCTTTCTTTCATTTAAACGTAATATAAATCATGATCTTTCCATATATTAAAAAAATGATTTATTTTTCTTTTTATGTTGCTGCATCATCCCTTTTTTTACTTATCAGTAAAAATGCAATTTTTATTTAATACTTTTCAAAAGAATTTCTACATTATTTTCACGTTCTAAAACAAAAATGAAATATTTAAGAGTTTGTATAGTAAAAAAAAAAAAAAAAAGAAAAAAAAAATTGGCTTAAATACAGCTGTAAAATCAATTTAAATTATATTGTTTTTAAATGTCAAGTAAATGATCAAGTTAGAAATCATACTGATCCGGATTTGAATGGTATCTAAAAGTTTGATTTGATATATTAGCAAAATGAAAGAAAAATCTTTATCCAAATAATGGGGATTGAAAGAATACTTGAAAAAATAATTTTTTTTCTTTTCAAACACATTCATAAGATGATAACATTATCATTTATTTTCTACCCTTTTGCAATATTTTGAAGAATTTCCTATGTGTTTTTCGACTTACTGGATCTATAAGCGTTGTTTAATATGTGTAATGAATATTTCTAAGTAATTAATATGCAGAATATGACTTTTCATGTGCAAACCATACGAAGATTGAAAATCTTTGATTTCAACTATCTTAATTATAATGAATTTTTGTTTATACATTAAAATACCTGACATATATATTATGCAATACTGCATGCTAATAACAATATTCTCAATATTGCACGATGTTGATTATTAGATAATAATATAACATAACATCGCATTTTATTGTACAATATTATGTACCACGCTGTTCTACCTATGTATCATAACTTTTCATCTAGGCGTATATAAATTTCTAAAAGTTTGGACAAAAATCTATACAATTATGCTTTGATGCAATGGTAAGAAGTAGAAGCATGTATACACATCTAAGATGCCAGTTTTAGGCGAACGAAAGATGTGAAAATAAATATCACTGCTTTTTTATAAATATTATAAAGGAAAAAATAGCTCTTCAGAAAAATATATATTCGCAGATAATTTGTTAACATTTAATGATGATGCATCTTGGCAATAATGTAAAGGAATGATATCTATAATTATTTTAATTTTTTTGCTTTGATTTATTTATTATGAATTAGACACCTTTAGAGGTCAACTGAATTACTGGAAGTATTAGTAATGTTTGCTTTCAATTAAATAATTTAAATGGACTCAAAAGCACTGGCAAGTTGATATTTATATTAAATTAAGTAAAGTAAATTTATAATAATAATTTTTAGAAAATAAATTTTAATTTAAGCTAAATTATACATATTTTATTAATTTAAAATGAAGCATCCAGACTAAATGATGCACGATCTTTCATTATTTGTTCCTGAGAATGGAAGCCATAATATATGACCCTTTTAAATTATATAACATGCAATTCTTATTTATCCATAAATACAAAAGCTTCAAATTTCATTTATTTTTTTATTATGTTACTTTTTAATTAAGTACCATAGTCACAAAGAATAAATATATTGATTAGTAAGATTAAAAATTAAAAATTGATAACATATTTAAACATTTAAGTGTCATATCATTTATAAATCACTTACATATTAGAAAGAAATTTTAAGAAATTCCTGAATGCAATTCCGATAGTCCCAGGCAACATCTACTGAAAGAAAGCGAGTTATAATATTGAAAATACTGGTTGAAAATGCTGGAAAGTGTTAATATGTATGGACCGCCATCGGCACTTAACATTTTGAAAAGGATTATCAGATGAACAAGTTGTTATTAGGACCTTGAGACCACTAAATGATACTTCTCTGGAGATAGATTTCTGAAAACTTAAGATTTGCCCTGAGAGCATACTTACGATAAGTCGGAAATTTCCATCAGGAATAATCATAAGAGAAACATTCAGAGAACAGATATCATCAGTTTGGGTTTTTGAAATATGGCACAAACAATGAAACAAAACACCCAGGCAAAATATTATTTATAACCTTGTTCAAAAAAAATAAAGACGTGCGTGAAAGAGACAAGTTTATAGCATTAAAAAAAACCAAATTTTTGATAATTTATATGAAAATACTCTTTCTGTGATTTAAACATTTTTAATAGAAATGATATACATTTTTCTCTGTAAAATGTTCTCTGGAAACATCTAGTTTTAATAAAAGATTATAAATATAAAAATTAATATATTTGGGAATATTTTTTTGCATCGTTATGGAAATTAAATCAAACGAGGCATTTATTTTGAACTTCAATAAATACTTGAAATAATCCTTTGATAAGCCTGCTGCTTAGATGGTCTTCGAATTATACTTAAAATATATCCTTAAAAGTTATTACTTTCAATAAAAATAAATATGCGTGTTCTCGCTCTTCAGGAGAGACTTTTTAAAACAGATTTTCTAAATTTGGAACAGATATTTTGAAAGAAGTAATGATCCCCTAGTAATGACATTCAGAAATTTTAATAGTTAAAAATTAAACGCCATTTTGTGACTCTTTTTTTTTAGACAGTTCTCGAAAATACTATCGTACAGTATTCATTTTCACCCCTGTTGAAAATTTAAAAAAAAAAAAAATATTTTTAATAAACACAATTTAATTGTCATATAAAATTCCCCTAATGTTCGCATTTTTTTAAAAAAATATTTTTTACATGTTTTTTAGCAATTGATTTTAACTTATTTAATTGTTGAAGTTAGATTCAAGCTTTTTTATTATTTCGTCAAACACTTATTCAAGTGATTTCCCTTCATTGTTGGAAGACAGTAAAGTAGTTTTCTATTTAATTTCAATCAATTTTCAGGAGAAATATAAAAAAATAAGTTACAATATCATGATAGGTGAAGTAGCGATAACAGTGAACGCTATTCTTGTAATAACAATTTATTTATAATATGATATCTCCAATAGGATGTTTCATATACACTATATACATAACAGTTCTAAGGCTATTAAATAAATTCAGTTTTAAATATGATCATATTTTGATAATTAAAATTGTTTCTTCGAGGAATCGCGAACATTAAGTTTTGAAAGACATGTTAATTGAAACAAAACCAATATTAAAAGAGCTATTTAATCGCGAAAAGCGACCAATTCTTAATGAATTAATGGGATGCCAATACATTCTTGAAAGTCGATACTAGATGTCGTTTATTTCATTAAATATAATGGCATCAATATGACTGTTGTGGGTCTTACTTCCAAAAATAATGCACTAATGCTGCCTGATTTTGAAACCTCATTTCATTGGTATTATTTATCATTAAAATGATTTAACGGACAAATTACAGTCATAATTAAAAAAATAATAATATTGCTTTTAAAATATATTGAAAGAATTAGAAGTAAAAGGTAAAATGGTTTCAGTTTGTAAAACATTAAGAAGTTTTCTTAGTACTATATGCTTTTTTTTGCAGTTTGCTTTTGAAATAATTGAAATTAAATAATGTTAGATTTTATGCTTCATTTAAAAAATCGATTTTTTATCAGAGCGTTTTATTGTAGATATAAGCAAAAATAAGTTTGTTAAATTAAGTGTCTTGATTCTCATGGTGAATAAATAACATAGCGTCTTTTGCGAGCCAGAAAATTACCACAATTTTTACCACACACATGCAAGGAAATCGTCTTATTTTGGAACAAATGGATAGTAACATGTTCTTTGCAGTTATTAACCAGGAAAACTTTTGAAAATATTTAAATAATCGTCAAATTATTCAAAACAGATTTGATTTTGTAGCTATTGTGCAGTAATTATTGCTTTATGTAACCAAGGAATATCTGTTATTTTTATTATTATCTATTTTGATATATTTGAAACATCCAGTAACATTTTTAATGATGTTGCTTTCCAAATGAATAAAACTTTCATCATTATTGTTCTTAAAATATTTTTATGGGGAAGAATCTTATGATTGATCGATAATTTTGTCTTTCTAAACTAAGCATCAAGGCTCAGGCAGTATAAATTAAGCTTTGGCAAGGGTATGCCCGAAATGGTTATCAAATAATAATTTTGAGTATGAAAACAACATTAAATATATGTTCTCAGTTTTAAACAGGATGGTCTGATTGAAAATTTATAACTATGACATTCTGTATTTTTAATAAGGAAGTGATACTCTTTAACATAAAGATCTTAGTAAAAAAAGCTGTGCAAATTCTGATTGTCAAACCATTTTTTTGTGAGTGTGTGACGCAAGAAAACAGATGCCTGAGAGGCAAGGAAAAGCTACTTTCTTTTGCTTTTGGAATGAAATATGCTTGTTTAATAAATCAATGAATGTATAGCATTAGAATTCATTTATAAGGACAGTTAGTTTCCATAAATTTATATTCATCTGAATTTTACTTATAAAAAAATGTTTTATTATTCCTTTTAAAGGGAAGATGTTTAAATTGATGTATCCGTTTTTAAAAGAGACTGGCTGGCTTAAAACTAGTGTTTCATTATTTTTTGTCACTTTTTTATTGTACAAGAAATATTCCTTTTTATTGTAATAAAGATAATTTTAGAGGTATTTTAACTTACGATTTGATTGTTTTTGGTTCTATTTAAAAGGCAGATTCACTCTGGTCTGAGTTTTTATTGTATATATTATTTTGAAATAAAAATCATTTATTAAATTGGTGAAAAAAATTATAACATCAATTATCAATGGAATATAACTAGCTGTCCCATTAGTTTATTACAAGATAAACGTCATTCTATGCCTATACCACTTTTCTGTGCCATTAATGCTAAACATTCTTCAATATATATATATATATATATATATATATATATATATATATATATATATATATATATATATATATATATATATATATAATCTTCTCTTAATTCCAATCATTCATAATAATATTATGAATGATTGGGATATTAATATTATTATTGTAATATTCATATTATTGATAACAATCGGAAATAAATCCAATTATTTATGTTTAAGATTTATAAATATGGACTAGACCGTGAACATGTATAACAAACGGTACATAAATTTATGTCGAACTATTACCCCATAATTCAACGGATGATATAAACATTACTATTGGAGAATATGACGACTAGAAAACAACTCGTAAAACAAAATATTTTATGCATTTCAATTGAAATGTTTGAACAAAATAATATATTTATGTTTTGGTGCAATCTTTTTCTAGAATGTACAATATTTGGTACGTAAATATATGGAAAGTACAATGTTTGGTAAGGAAAAGTCAGCTTGGAAAGTTGCATATGGTAAACGACATCTGGAAGATTGAAAATATTTTCTTGGTATGTAAGAACTATTTGAGAAAAAAATATGATAAAGGGCAGTTTCGCAAAACTTATGAAACTGAATTTTCAAACATTTTTATAACATTTTCTGAAAATTTGAAGAATTGAGACTACCTCTTTTTTTTACAACATATCTTTAAATACAAAATATTTGTTGCATATGGTATGGATAAAATAAATGCAAAAAATAAAAAAAAAAATTTGAATGAAAATTTGGCTAATTTTGTTTTATTAAAAGAAGAAAGCTGTGTACTTGCATAATTCTACGACAAACTCTTAAACAAATCGAGACACCTTAAATCTATATTCAAGTACTGTTGTTCTTGCTACTAAAAGAGATACAGAAGGAAAAAGCTTTCTGCATTTTGATTCAAGACTAGACACATAGAAACAGATTGTGAAGAAAACAGCTAAATTAGATATATTCCAAATTAATCAGAACGTCTCATGCATTTCCGACAGACCCCTAGAAAAATAAAATAACCACTGAAGAACTTTAAAATGTTCCTAAATCAGCAAAAATAACAGATAAGAGAATAACAACATAAACGTTCGAAATTTAAGGTGTGAATAAAGAAAGGAATTGAAAAAAATAAATATATTCCATTTAAATATTCTCTGAGGAAGCATCCTTAAAATACTTTTTAAATTCTTAACGCAGAGACAAATAAAAAGCTTTTAAGCTACTCACACCCAGCTAATTCGCTTAAGTCTCAAAACTACTTATCTATAGCAATTCGGAGGAATAAGGTTGCGAGCGGTAGTAACGCCAGTAAAAGGAAATTTCTAAATAGATTGAGTCACATTTCGGGAACTCTCCAGTGATGCAGAAGTGCGTTTTCGTTAAGAGTCGTTTGAACTCGGAACTTCTCGCATTAGGGAATTCGGATCTTTCCGTGACGAATTTGAGATCATCGGGAGAGTGAGTTGTGAGCGAGAGAAAGACCGACTTTTAACAAGTTAGGAACCTTGGAAAACGAATCTATTTCTGATGCTAATTTAAAAGCAATTTTGGACAAGAAAACCCGCGATCTTTGAAGATGATAGTTAGTAATTTGGTTCTGTTTCTCCTCGGTGTTGATGGAATTAGAAGCCCCCAGATGACTTACTGGGATGTGATTTCTCATATTATGTTTGAAAAAGTAATTTTACAAGAATCAAAAACTAATTAATTTCTGGAAAACTGTAATAGTAGATTCCAGAATAGAAAAAAAGTATATCATTTTTGAAATATAATAGAGTTTGCATGAAATAGGTTTTCTTTATAAGTTCAATAATATGCTTTTGACAATGTTTCAACTGCAATGCAGGTTTTGATATATTTATATAATCTCTTTCTTTAAGAAAGTTCCTTCCATATAATTTTGCTGAATGTAACATTATGCATATTTTGGAGAAGTTTTAGTGAAACACTATTTTCTTTATGTCATAATTTAGAAGATATTCGGAAAAGGGTTCAAAATATGTTAAAATTATAATTTATTTTAACTATTTTTGCTAAATATATCTCAGTCTATTATCATTTGTGCTTATTTATATATTTACAGCGCAATCCCGAGTATTTGGATCGCGATTATCCGGCTTCTGTATAATCCTGCCTAGCTTTCATTTATCGTAATTAAATGGGAATTGGAAGTCGTTGGCAACATTGCTAAAGCATTGGAAACGGAGGGTGGGGGGTTGCTGCGATCCTTCCACGTGTCGTATGCAAAATGCAAGTTATGACATGAAAAGAGCAGCGTCCTGCTCGTTGTTCATTGTTTCGTCAGCGTGTAACGGACCTCAATTGTTGCCGCTTTTCCTAATTATAAGCACACAGTACTACGTTCAGTATTCACAAATTATTCTTGGGGGTATGCTTAATGTTCTTTTTTTTAAGCGCAATACAGTGAAGATTTCAAAATGGGTGATAAACAAAAAAAATGACGTGACTACGGAGAAGAAATTACGCGTTATACATCGTCGAGACTGTGGTATAACAGCAAAAACCGGCAACTGCTTCTATGATTAACCGGGTCACATCCCCATTCTACGTGGTTTGAGATGAATAAAGGGAATAGTACTCAATAAGAAGTGAGAAAATATGTATTGTAACTGTGAGTTTTGATATAAAAACTTTGTCTTCTGGTATTGGTGAGCAAAGAAATGAGTTCGTAGAATTCCGGCCTATCCGGCCAATCCTTTCGCCACATTAGGAAGTGTACTGTATTTTTATTTTTCTCATTTCCTACAACTTGCAGATCAATACAAATTTAGTTGCTGAAATGTTTTCTAAAGTATTTATATATATTTTAACTAATTTAACTGAATGATACTACTGTTTAAAGCAATTAATAATTTGCGATGCTAAACCTTTGAAAATATTTTGGTATTAAATTAATTGAATATGTTGATAAATTCTAAATTAATATATATATATATATATATATATATATATATATATATATATATATATATATATATATATATATATATATATATATATATATATATATATATATATATGGATGAATTGAACATACCATGTTTGGTTTCAATATTAAAAAATACATTTAGCGCATATTGCAAAGATTCCAGAAATTTACTCAGATATAAGATTTTATGTAGTTATCAATGTGAAAAAAACTTGAAAACAAGATCAGAATTCTTTAAAAGGCTTTTATAATTTCAAACGCCCTTTTGAATTGGAGAAAAAAAAATCAATTATGAAATAAGAAATCGATTTAATCGAATTTACATAATTTCAATTAGAATGCATTTCTTTAGGAAGCTTTAAATTAATGAAATTTCATCTCTTTTCAATTCCTCATTTCCTTCTAATTTCAAAAAGAAAATATTTTGAAACAAACCGGAAATAATCCTAGAAGCTATTTTAATTCCAAACACAGAAATAAATTTATGTTTTATTTGTATGCAAACGGAAAATTATTTCAAACAGATGAGATTACTTTAACTGTGTTTACTTTAATTAAATTTTGAAATTCTCTAGTTTTAATTTAAAGCATAGGATTTAAAACGAAGTCTTTTTGCTCTTCTTAATTTTTAAAAACCTTTGAGAAAAGAGATAAATTGCATTTAACGAAGCAACCACGATTTTCGACTGCATTTCTTCATATGTTTTTACATTTTTCCAAGCATTTCCTCACAACACGTTGTGATTAATGTTTAAGTTAAAAATATCTTACGTTGACAATCAAGACCATGTTCTTAAAAATTTTGAAACTGTAAACGTGTGAAGGACGTTTCTTTCTTTACAAACAACATTGAATCTTAATTGCTTCCTTTTAATGAAAACTAAAAAAAAAGTATCACTAAATAATCTTTTGTTTTAAATGAGCTCTTAATGAATGTTACATTTTTTTGAAGAACTCATTAATCTTCAGAAACAAAAGAGAGCTTCAGGAGATAGTAATTATGGAGAATTCAGAAAAGTTCTCGGTGAACATGTTTCGTTTTATGTTATTTAATACAAAAAAATGCGAACAATCGTTAAATTAAAAATATGTTTTCAATATTTCAATTGATTTCAATTTTATCAAGAGTTTCATTAATATGATTTACTTTTTCGCTGTGTTTTAACTACCCGAAAATAACTTTTTTAGTCACATGAACAGTATTTACTGTTAGAAATTGCAGTCAAAAAAGCTAACGTTATTGGCATACATTTTCTTACTTTAAAGTCAAATTTTAATTCAATAGTGTATTTAGTCTTTATTTTTTGAAATATAACTAACTAGTAACAATGTAAATATAATTAACTAGTAACTATAAAATATAAGTAACTATAAATAAAATAACTAGTAACAAAGTCAAGAATATTTTTAAGTCTTAGAATTTAATTAGCATTGAATTTTTATTTTTTTATATACGAAATAAGGCTAAGTATTATAATTGTTAAAACACTTTGAATACAAGATTTTGAAGAATTTTCAAGTTTCATATCTCCGTGACTTCAAAAAATCTTCCATATTTGATAGTGTTTCTGTCTGCCTGTGAACGCGATAACCCGAAAGCGCTTTCAGCTAGAGGGATGAAATTTGGTATATAGGTTTTCGAACAAATTTGAAGATTTCTATCAAATTTGGCTCGTAATCCATCCTCAGGAAGCCTGGTTGACTGTTTGAATATAAATGAACTCGATTACTACAAAACGCAAAAAAAAAAAAAAAAAAAAAAATGTATAAAATTTGGTGTACATGTATAGAATCTTGAGCAAAGATTCTTAACCAATTTTGATGCAGATCATTCAAATGGTTACCTGTCTGTCGATCTGTCCTTTCAGGTGAACACAACTGCTACAACTCATAGACGAAGTAGCATAAATCAATTGAATGCGGCATATTATTTTGTGACTGCAACTGTAGTTCCGTGCCAAATTTCAGTAGACATAAAGAAATCTACAATACATACTGGTACGATAGTTTCAATAAAATGTTGGATTCATGTCAAAAAAATGTATGTATCGTAATTATTGTTCGCCAAAATCATGCAAAGAATTCGCGGTCATACTAAGGTTCTACAATTTTATGCGGAGACAAAAGGTAAATAACCTTATATTGGAAAGTATGCGAGAAAGTTTCGAGGTGACCACTTCCTTGTTAAATGCAGGATATCAACAGTGTGTTGAAGGAATAGAAACTAAACATATCTCAAAATATGAGAAATTTGTAATTGAAAATCAAATACCTTATGATTGGTTTCAGGTTTGCTTTTTGTAAACGTAAAGTGCAAGTCATTTGCTATATAAATTAAATCTAACTAACATTATTTGTAATAGATTTCTTATAATGCAATATTTAATTTTGCAACAATGTAACTCTCTAATTAATATATTTTTAGTAACTTTGTATAAAAATTTGGATTTAGATGATTATTTCTTTTTGTTTTGCATCTGATACCGATATGAGATTCTTCTTCTGTACTCTGAATAGTCAAATTGTTTATGATGAAAAGTAAAACATAATACATTTATAAATGTAATAAAATAGCAATATTGTATTAAAAAGAATAAGAGGTTCTGGATATTTCAAGAATTATTAACTCATTTTGAAAGGATTTTATTGATCTGACGATACCTAAGATTCAATAATGCATAGAAGTAGTTAATATTGACTCCTAATGAATCTTTTTGATTTGTTATGGATTATTGATCTCGTGGATGAAGGATGTCACGATAAATACCTAATTGCATAGAATATCTATCATTTAAGAGAGCCTAAATTGTTGATTTCATGTCTGAAGATAAGACTTACTGCATAGAAAGAAGCATCATTTTTATACACATTAAATCAAAATGCCTCTTTTTGTCTAATGATGGCTTATTGAATACGTGCTTGGATGATTCACATTGGAAGTCTGACTGAAAAAACTCCATTTATGTAGATAAATGGAACACACGTTAAATATAAATGCAGTTTCTTGCATCTTGATAGGTTGTTGTGTTCTTGCTTGGATGAGTGTTTATTACAGATTTACTTATGCTAACGATTCGTTATGTGTGTAGTCAAAAACATTAAAAAAATTAAAATCGAATGGTTGTATTTATATTAATGCGGTCGGTTTCGGACAGTCCGGTTGAAGAAATTTATATCAGAGATCTGATTGAAAATGTGGATTTAATAAATATTAAATGTGCTAATATGAGTAAATGTCACCTTGGGGAAGGATAATGAGTTGTAGAGCGAGGTTGCAGCCTCAGAAGGTATATTCCTATATGTGTCTCGTTCTCCACAGTTAGTTCTCTCGCCCTCGTTTTCTCATCTCGTTATGAGACAGCTGGAGTAATTTATATCAGAGATCTGATAGAAAATGTGAATTGTAAAATTAGCTCATATTAAATGGGCTATTGTGAGTAAATGTCACTTTGGAGAAGGATGATGAGCTGCAATGTCTCGGTACAGAAGGCATATTCTTTTATATGTCTCGTTCTCCTCAGAACATCGATTTAATAAATCGATAATTAGTCGAAAAAGTGTTAATCATGCATTTTATTGCTAAGTATTGGTTATTTAATAGTTAATTAACAATTTCAAAAATAGACGAATAAAATATTTAGATTTGTGTCCAATGAAAACGTATCCTCCTAGATTTCGCATTATTTTGTAACGAGGCTGATGCATAAAACAAAAATGTGATGCCGTATCGAAAAGGATGGTTTGATTCAATGTTAATTCTGGAAACTGGATTCAATGTTGTTTTTTACTCTAAGAGTTATCCAATTTGAATTAATAATGCATTACTTATTAAAAACCAAAATATGTGGTGCCTTTTTTGTGATCACTGTTGTGGATGTTATCAATTTATAACGAATTTATTCTATATTTATTTAAAATAATCTGATTTTTTGAATAATTTAAATGATATCTTTTTAAAAATGTATACTCATGGTAATTTAATTTTATTGTTAAAAAACAATTTTTACTATTATCTTTCTTAGTAATAAAAAGAAAAAAAGGATTTATGTAATGAGCACTAACGAATAATGTATCCAGTATCGGATAAAATATTTTCTAACAGAATAGGAAAAAAAAATACTAGTAGAAATACCCCGTGCTACTTGCCATAGCGGAGGAAGGGAAATGATAAACCTGATAAATGACTTTCAGTATAATATTTGATCTAGAGAAATGTGGCTTGTCTGCTTTCCTTAAGAAAATTGGAGGGTGGTATTTCTTTCCCACCAAAAATAATTTTTTTTCAAGAAATCTGAAATTCAAACGAACACTCTTTTGGATCACGTTTTATCCTTGTGAAATAAAACAGTTGTGGTTCTCTTATTTTACCACTGAGTCTTAAAACATTTTCTTGTGGCATAATTAAATTTTGACGACCCTGGCACTGCCACCATTAATATTTTCTGCGGAGCTCAAAAAGGCAATTGAAATAACTGAGAGCAAAGAAATTAAATTTAGCCCAAAACACTTTTAACGTTTTTGAAGAAATTAACTTTTCCTGGCTCTTCCATCCGGTCAATGGCTTCAAGAAAAGAGTGAAAAATTCCATTGAGAAAATGAATTCAAATAATCTAAGACCTGCTTTGAAATATTTCAGAATCGTTTAATTTATTTATTATTATTATTTCTTTTTTGATCATTTTATGTAACATCTGGAAAATATAACGTTCTCTTAAATATAATGGGTTGATTTTTCTTTTCAAAATGCATTGTTTCTCTAAATATAATTTTGAAAATTCTTTACTTAAGTCGGGATATTAAGTTCTTATTTCAACTTTCATGGAAAAGCATATGAATGTTTTGTAGCATCATCTAAAAGAGATAGGTAATACGAAATAGATATTTTGACTGATTTTTTATTACTTTACATATTATCTATCATAAAAAGAATTATTTTTGTTCTCATTACTATACCTTTATTATTTTTTTATTTAAAATAAATTTCAAAATTTATTACAAATTAATCTGAATTTTTTTGAACCAAAATCCATTAAGTCTGTTGCAATTATTTTTTTTATAGTTGGGCATTTTAAATTCTGTGCGTACGAAGCATAAAATGTGTAAATATTGTAATTGTCAAATAATGGCAACATTAAAATTTTGACGAAAATACAAATTTTTGCTGAAGATTATTCTTAATATCTATGAAAATAATCTTTTTTGGATTATGATTGTATTTTTTTTAGTATTATATAATAAAGAATTCTACATCGTAATTTAATCTGAGGTCAATAAAATAAAATGATAGAAAATATATATAAATAAAATTTAAAAGTATTCCATCCATCTAACTTGTTGGTTAGTTTGAAACTAACCAACAACTTATAACTAAGTATATAAAACTAAGTTTCAAACTTATAACTAAGTATATTAAAGGAAACATTGTATTCTATCCTTGTGTTTGTGGAAATAAACTGAAGAACCAGTGAGTTAAATGAATAAAATTTGGTATAACCATAATATGATAATGTTCATGTGAAACATATTTTAAACCAAAATTCTTTAAAAAAGAACACTGTCATTTTATTTTGTAATTATGTGAATACGATAGCTGCAAAATATAATGATATTGCTTACTTCCATTTAAATATAGCATTTCTGGTTAAAAATATTAACATGTTAAAAATTGGCAAATATTTTAAAGTTGTACATCGATCTTCCCAAAACATAGTCTCTTTCTCTTTATCATTTTATAACTTATTAAAAATTTGGTTTGAAGCAAATTAAACTTCAAAAATACTTTTCAAAGTTTGCATTTGTCAAAAACTTACTTAAAGTGCTTATTATGCTAATAAACTAGTGGTAATAATAATCTTTGTCACTTTTGAAAAAAGCCTTTGTTAGTGAGAATTCACAGCCAAATAGATAAATAAGTGAGAAATATAGTAGTTCTAGATCTAACAGTCTGTTTGGTATATAATTTTCAATGATATTTTTAGCGTAGATGCCCATGACTCCAAATAAAAAAATAGTATTCCTGATTATAAACATTATAGTGATAAAAATTGGTAGCAGTTTTAAAGTTTGGATGTCAGCCTTCCTTAAACAAATTCTCTTTCCCTCTTTTACATGGTCTGATATATTTTTATATTTGATTGAAAATTCCTCAAATTATCAACATTTTCATATAAAACATTTAGTATAAAACTAATAATTTAGTATAATACGATCATTTGTAGTACGTTTTACAGCTAAAAATTCGTCATTAATATTAAATAATTTATTTATTGATCTGATAAAGCATATACGAATTATTGAAACAACCCAAAACTTGTCATTTCAAGATTCCTGCAACATTATTGAACAACTAGTGGAAAGCACTTCGGCAGCAAAATTCGCTGAAGTCGCGGAAGCATTCCGCAAGTAGGTATGCGCAGCTAGTTATCTGTTTATGACAAACCATTAACTCGCACAATACATCACATAACAATGGTTGCCCAGTTATGCGAAAATGCTGACTTTGACTCATGGACCATGTTAAATACAACTCATTGTTCCGGAAAAGGCTTTGTATTTCGCGGACACTTCCGTCAAGAATTTAGATTGTTCATTTCCTACTAACATTAATTAGGTATTGAGGAACATTTGCACTAAATTTGATGTAAGTTTCAGCTATTTAAATTTAAATTTTCTGCGATATGACTTAATGATTCTACGATAAGGTATGAAAATATAGCTTTTTCAGAAGATTAAATGTTTATATACATGGAAATTTGACACATTGAAAACAATCATAGGCATTCTGAACGAAATCATTCAGGTTCATTTAATACAATGCAATCGTGCTAGTAAAGTTGATTTTGCAGCACAGTGGTATTAAAATAGAAAGGAATGTCTATCTTCTGACTTCAGATTCATCAAAACAGTGATTGTAAAAAGTGTTTTACATTAAACTAAATAATAATCCATTTATACTTGGTATTAGTTTTTTTTTTTTTTTCATATGCTTTTTCATTTCATTTTCAACAATTATTTTTATTAACTCAAGAAAATAAATATCCAATGACTTGCTTTTTGTTGAATTAAAATATTGCCTGTTGATAAACCTCAAAATGCGAAGGTTATAGAAGGAGAGTCAATTATATTAAGGAGTCCCATCCCCCCTTTCTTTAGTATGAAATTAATATACGATTTTCATATGTTTAAAGTTCATTTATTGCTTTATATATGAACCGTTCTTCTCTGTCATGTTCTTCCATCCCTCAAGAAACTTCCTTTTTTTTCCTTCTTTCCAAAATTATTGGGAAAAGGCAAAATACTCCTTGATGTGCTTTTTTATTTCTTTTACGGAATGGAATTGTTTTGCTCGGAGAGAAATTTTAAAGACAAGTATAAGTAATAAGTGCATGGAGTAAGATCAGAGGAATTCGGAGGATGTGGAAGAACTTTCCGATCAAACAGTAATAGCTTTTCCTTTGCAGCTATTACTGTTTGATGCAACAAGCGATTTTTATTACTGTGATGAAAACGATGCTTAGTCGATTTGCCAGTTCTATCTTTTTCTCTTCCATGACGACTTTCAATTTATCAAACTCATTGTAGTATTTGCAGAAATTGGTGGTTTCATCTTGAAGAGGAATTCATAATAGATTACATCTCAATGGACAGAAGAACTTACTTCGGATGAATGGACAGAAGAACTTACTTCGGATGAAATCACAGTTTCTCAACAGCTAAAGACAAACGAAATTTTAGTGCAAAATCCTAGTCCTGTCTCCATTAAGAAGTCTCTAAGAAAGGGTCTCTGGACTAGATCTCAATCACTGGAGAAGCAAATTGCATATAGAGATGCTGTTCATGAAGTTAGTCTCCATCAAATGTCTAAGGATATCAATGTCATTCACTGTTTCATGTACTGTATATTGCGTGTTTTAAATGAGCATGGCCTTTACAGGATCCGTATCCGTCATTGCTGGGTCGCTATTGCGAGCTTCATATTTCAAGTCAAAAGTCAAGTTCTTAAAATGCAATTGATCGTTAATAACAATTGCTGATAACAAGTAAACAGCACATATTTCATCTGTAATATCTTTTGCACTATTACCATTTTTTTAATGCAATGAAACATAACATGTCATCAGTGCTTCCATTAGATATCCATATTGAACGGTGTTGATAAAAGCTTTAAAAATGTATATTTCATCAAAAAACGTACTTTAAAATAATTCTAAGATGACCGAAACTGATTTCATAGATAAAGCTTAATGGTAAACTTGCATCTCCATATAAACGATGCCAGTTAACATTATTTCTAGCATGTTACAAATACGTGGTAAATGGTACTCTTATGTTATAAATCAAGCTGATACCTTTTCCTTAAAGTAACAAATTTTTGACCATATTTTTTCATCACAAATTGAAAAAATATTTCACATCAATCCTATATTCTTAATACTTTCAGATTGAAAAGCATAATTGGAAATATAAGCGTTATACATTATTATAAATTATTCAAACCATATAAGTTCCAAAAATATCATTTTTCTTCAGTTATAATTCATATATTATATTGATCTTTAGTTTCCGTCTATTTATGATAAACCTCCTTTTTAGAATTTTTTTAGGTATCACATTCTAGCTCTCCTACAGTTTGTCACTGCCCTCATTCTACATATTTTGTCGCATTTATATATAACCAGATTTGTTTCTTTAACTTTTTTACATACTATATTTGCCCACTTGAAAAAATTGGATGCTTTGGATTGAGTTTTTGCCAAATATAATCCTGACAAATTTTTATTGCAACCCTAAAAGCCGTATGTGACCATGTCTTGTAAGCATTTTTTTTTTTTTTAAGACGGACTTTTGGTGAGTTTTTGAAAGGTTGGCATAGTTTTGTTGTGTGTGGCGAGAAATAGGACACTAAACGTAAGTCTTATTCTTGTTTTCCTTTTAGTATCTGATCAATTCCTTCTTCATTTGTTCTTCTTAAGATGCATTTATACAGATAAAGATGTGAAAATTGAAATCTGCTTTTTTTGAGGACATGATTTATATTTGATATCATCAAACTGGTAATGAAATTAGTTCCACAGTGAAAAAAATGAAATGAAACGCTTCGGAAAATGTTAAAAAAAAATCTTTGAAATAAAAAAAGTTTTGGGGTAGCTTCAAGTTACGCTTATTAGACAGGGGTATTTCTGGCCATTACAATGATATAAAAATTATAATTTATCAATGAAAAATGTGTGTAAAAACTTAAACAACGGCAGAATTTACCCAATATCAATCAATACATAAAAAATAATTGCAGTTCATATACCATTTTTGCAGATTTCAGATTTTATATGGGTAGCAAAACGTATCATATGCAGATGATATATTTTTATTATTTTGCTTATGAAATATAGAAAGAGGATGGGTTGTGATATTTGAATAATTCGGCATTAAGATTTTATTGAATTCTGGTTTTTCAAGTAGGTAAGAGTTTTAAAAAACACGTTTTTTGAGATTATATTCCTTCTTTAAAATAATAACTTAAATAAGGTCTAGTTGGAAAGATGAAATCTGATATATAGTTGTTAGATGAAAATTGCAGCTTTCTGTTAAATGAAGGATTTAACCTGTACTCACGATGAATAAAATGAAGAGATGAAATTTGATATACACTCTTGTTATTAAATTTATATATAAATATTAACTACAAGGTGAAATCCGTTGACTATACAGGAAACTTTTATGGCCCAGAAATTACATACATGATCACTTAAATACACAGAAACAGCGACGAATTTGGTACAGTTAAGCCAAAGGTCTAGACTTGAACAGTGAACTTAAAAACGGCCACACATACACATACATAGACAAGTTCACACTTAAATGAGCTATTTTTTTAATAAACTGATACCCGCCATTTTCTAGTCTAATAAACTAGTCATGAAATTAAAATTAATTTTTTTATTTTATATGTGACATTATTTCCTGTGAAAAGTTTTTCTACGAGCCGATTTTTTAAAAAGATATTTCAGTTTTTGAATTCAAAAATTAATAAATATCAAACCAGAATTCTCCTTTTTATTTTTATTTGTATGGATTTATCTTTTCTTTTGTCTTAAAAGATTCATAAATGGTCTTTTTTTATAGAACAAATTGCATTGCACATAGAAAAGCTGTCAAAAGCAGGTGAATGTAGAAATTTAAATTCGATACAACAGTAATCTTATACCTTAATACTTTCAAGTCAACAAAAATTTAGAACAGAATTTTAAAAAAATCGTTTTTTATTAATTTTACTATAGAAAAATACCTTCAATCCCTCCAGAGCATGTTCTTAAATGCCCTTAATTATTTTCTGACAAATTTTATATAAGCACTAAATCAAATGAATAACAAATGAAAATAAAATATTGTAGGAAATATCAGTAAACACATTAATTGTGTAATCAGGGTGAAAATCAAAAGGAACTGTATTTTAAAAAAATAGAATTTTCTGGAAACTATATTAGACAATAAAGTAAAAATATCTGTTTCCAAACATTATAATAAACTAATATAATGTAAAAAATATAAGAAAAATTAAAAGAAACTGTAAATCATTAAAAAAAAGAATTATATGTTTGTTTGTGTTTTATATTTTTCCTCCTCTTTTTCGCATGTTTTTTTCCAATTTGGAATTTTTTGTAACATTTTATTTTTCGATTTACTTTATTTTTTATTCTGTTTATTTTATTCTTGCTGTGCTTTCTTTTTGAGTGGTCTTTTTTCAAATGATTTCTATGTATGTGCGTCAGTCTGTAGCAATTATCTATTAAATTAAAATATTTGATGCAGATATTTACTAATTTTTATAATTACATGCATTACAATTTTATTACAGGCATCTTAATAAACATGTTTAATGCAATTATTTGGCTCATTGTGCTTCCAAATATAGTTAAATAAACATGGATAGAAGCTGTTTAATGAGAACGAAAGAAATGGGCGTATATACCTTATAAGTCTTATGGATTATACATATTTTAGTAATAAGTCTTATGGATTATACATTTTTTAGTAATAAGTCTTATGGGTTATACATTTCTTAGTAATATGTCTTATGGTTTATATATTTCATAGTTATAAATCTCATTGGATTATATATTTCTTTGAATTCATTAAAAAAAACTCTAATTTTTCTTTATAGTTAGTACCTTGTTAAAAATGTTATTTAGCATTATTAAGATAAAATATTTGTTATCCTTTTATCATACAATCCTTGATAACAATTTTTGTGCTTCAAACGACACTTTAACATATTTTCATTTTGTAGTTGCATTACTTGCTGAATTGTTTATTTAAATATTTCTTTTTTTTCCTAAGTGAAAGATTTCTCTTTCTTTCAAAGTGAAATATTGAGAAACTTTTCATCTGCCTTTCCATTAATGTCATTCGTGCTTTCATAAATTTCAGAAATGCAGAAAGAGCAAAAATATTCTTTGACTTAAATATTCATGAAATACATTTGGAAATAAATTAAGACATGTTGCCATTTGGACAACTTAAAACATTCAGAAAGGGTGGAGTATTTCTGTAAATATGATGTTGAAGCTATCCTTTTATGTGTATCTGGATGTAAATGTCAAAAAGGCACGCGACAAAAATTCGAAAAAGATATCATCCGTGTTTACCTTAAATGCAAGATATCATGACTGAAAGGCAAGAAATCGCAAACTCATTTTTTCCCTTTTTTATTTTATTTGAAATTGTGAAATAGAGAAAAATCTCTCAGAATTCCTTATGACTTATTTCATAGACTTTTGTAAATATTTTCCAAATGCTGTCCATCTAGTACTGATAATGAATGAATGAATGATTAATGAAATATAATAAAGTTTTTTTCTACATGATTCAATTCTCTGACTAATATGGTGGAGGGAATTTAATCCTATCTGGATATTTTGCATATGGATCACAAATGGACTTTTGCTTTCTGCAAAATATGTACAAAATTATTTTCTGGACATTATCTGGCAATGTTCTTGATCATAATTTTGTGAAGTAAACAAACTCCACACACTTCTTTTTTTTATTTGCATCAAAGTGGGGTAAATGTAATCTGAATCAATAGATAATACCATTTGCAAAGATGCAATAAATGTGGATCACATGCTGTAATATATTGTGTGCTGATTACTGAAGTAATGAATAGTAGAAATGAAAGTAAATATAATGAATTATCACCATTATTTTTAAAGAGTATTTTTTTTATTTTGTTATTTTACTTTTAGTGCAAATTTATTTTTTCATAACTGTGCCGAAATTACACTTTGTTCTTTATAATAAGTTTGTTTATGGTTATTATGCTGGTATTTTATCTTATGATACCAATTATTTATCATTATTGAGGCTGGGAATTTCCGAGTCCATCTTAAAAAATTTAGGAAATATTTTCAGATTAGAACTTTAAACTTTAACGATTCTTTATTAAATATTAATAAAATGGGGATTGATAAAATTTATTTATAAGCAAAAATGTATCAGATATATAAACATAAATGGTATATACTCTTAATTAATATTTTATTATTTTAAAGAAAATAATCATAAATTCAACAAGTAGGCTGGAAACCTTTTCTTGAGATCCTTGTAACAATTTCTTTACTTTTTATGTAAGTTTGTTCTAGTTGTAGAACAAAATTTAGACTTTTAAAACAATATTTTGAAATGGAAAGTAAGCCGTGTGAACATTTTAAATTTTTGAGAAAAAATAATGAAATCATTAATTTAATATATAATTGTTAAATGGATAAATATTGCAGAAATTTTGAAAATAATTTAACTTGATATTTTTAAGCATCAATTTATAAAATTAAAAACATTTTAATTACTTTAAAGCTATGTTTATTTGATAAAAATTCCTCAACCAGTAAATATATTGTTCCATAGAGAAAACATTAAGCTTTAAAGTGTCTAAGCTTATAGCAATAAAGAAATAAGAAAATAAGAAATATTATGCATATAAATCCAAGATTAAAACATATATACGACTTTTAAAAAGATATGAGTTTCAGCAGTTTTATAAAAAAAAAATTCTATTAATTTTTTTTCCACCTTCCATAATATCTAAAGTACATATTCTTCGAGTATTGCATACAAAGCAGGAATTTCGCAGGAAATTATCTAAAAAATAGTAATAAAATAATTATTCAAAAAGAAGTTGTAAAATTTAGAATAAGAAAAAAATTAGAGGCATTCAAGTACATTGTAAAAATTTCAAAAAAAAAACAAAAAAACCGAAATTTTACTTTAAAAATTAATGGTGTAGATCATTTATGTTTGGTAACACACATAAATCATAACACTTAAAAATAATTTATAAATCCAAAAATCCAAAAATATTGTAATTATTTAAACATATATCATCTACAATCCTTATTGAACTATTTAATTGAAGAAATGAAACCTTTTCTTTCCAACACTTTAGCCTAAGCCTTGTCAAATATAGACTCAGTTACCTGGAAACAGACTAAAAAACTTGGAAACAATACCAATAACAATAAACATCTCTAAATGCCTCATATCCCGACAAAAAACTAGATGAAAGAAAGGTATGAAGACGTAAAAGAGTTAAGGCAGCAGCAGAATTTGGACCTTTACAAGTGACCTTTTATATTGTTCGGTGGAAGAACAGCTATATCCGTACCGCAACTAATCCGAAAGATAAAAGTCTTTGGCGAGACGACAGCCAATAATTGGCTTACACGTCAAATCTTGCCTGAAGATTCTTGGCGTATCTAACCTGCCATGAATCTGTAACAAAAAAGAAGCAATATTCCTTTAAGGGAAAAAGAAAAAGAAGTGCTCAATCAGCGTCATTCTTTTCGATCGAAAAATACGTATTTATTGAAGATATAAAAATATTTACGTCATGAAAAAAATCAATAATAGGCTTTGTTCTGTTATTTTCTATTTTTGAAAATAGAGACCTATATTCATCTAACTTAAATAGTAAGTTTTGAATTAAAAATTTTCAATTCTGCATATTCTACAATTTAAATTTCCTGTTTTGTAGACAATTATGAGTTAAACTAGATAAAATGGTATGAAATTATAAAATTGTTGAAAATGAAACTATAAGCAAAAGTTTTGAATTACAAATACAATTCTGTATCTCTTTGCATTCAGTAAAGAACCCTTAAAATTACCTTAAGGCGAATGATACGTATTATTATAGATTCTTATATTCATAAACATGTAAATACAAAACATATGTCCTCATTGTATTTAAATAATATGTTAATTCAATATATTTGAATAGTTGAATGAATAAAGTTTATTTTACTACATAATATTTTTAAAGGAAATTGCAGATGAAAAAATTAAAAAGAATTCTTTAATTTTGCATAATATGTAGATGAGTTATTACTGTAAATTGACAACCTTATATAATTAATTTCATGGTATAATCGATTGTTTTCATTCGTGTATTTGTCTCCTTCCTAATCTGTGACTTACAATTATACATGGAATAGAGTACAAAAACAAATGCAAAATCAATCTTACTTGTCATCATTGTTTGAATGTTGGCTTAAAATACAATTGCATGCCATTTTATTAACGCTCTCTATTTCTGTTTGTTTCTCCGATGCAAATGAGGCAATCTATCTTCAACTTACTACCGTATGAGCTAGACTTGAAACTTTAAACATAGCTTCAGAACTGGATGGCAATGCGGCATTAATTAGCTTTCTTGTATTAATGTTTGTTTCACTGTTCAGTATCAATTTTGAAATGGATTAAAAGCGTTCATCACCGATAGATGGCGCCGTTCTATTTTGTTAAAAATTTCAATCACAAATTTTCAGGATAATCTGGGATTATAAATTTGTATGGATATAGGGAAAAAATATTCGTTTTTATCTGGTTTGAAACCATAGGTACTTTAAAAATATTTAAGTAATTATTTTCGATGCAAATATTTCTAAACGTCACCATTTACATGAATCTAAACAAGACTTTTAAAAATTCGTTATTTTCTTAAATTTTGTCACAACAGCTAATTTCTGAACTTTTTCTAGCATGATAGTTCTTTTATGGGATTTCTCAATATAAATCTTTCATTTCATGACCAAGATCTGAAATTATAAGGCATATTTCTGAATATTTTTGAAGACTTTTATAACTTTTAATTTGAAATATTTTTGGAACAGAAGCAAAATGAAATGTAAAACTTTAATGACATTTTATATTATTTACTACATTGTAATCCAAGAACAGAAGGCAAGCCAATTTTTGAAAATAAAAACCAATGAATAAAATGAATCGAGAAATCTTATCTTACCAAAACATTTATCATAACAATTTGTTCCTTTAAAATATATGCAATATTATTTAATTAGAGCAGTAAACAATTCTATCTTCAGAATTGGTTAGTGAAAAATAATCAGCTATATGTCTTTTTCTTTTCAAACCATTACCACTTAGAACTACATCAAATAAAAGAAAAAATAATAAAAAAAAAACGACAGCAATGGGAAAATTTACTTGTTTAATAAATCCATAGTTTCCTACCAGTCGTGTGGCATCGTAATTTAGATATAATTCAAAGAATGTATTTTCCAGTCTTTTATAAATGAGAACAAGATCAATCCATTATCTAACAAGTTAGGTATTCTGGTTGAAAGATTTTTCACATCGGAAAACATATTCGTGCAATTTTATTTGTTGGATTAACATTGTGCTTTTAAGATCCTGGATTTTAATTTGAGAAGAATTCATTTTTTAAACAGTTAAAATTGTGCTTTTAACTTAGAGGGTATAATTTTGAAAAGAGTTCGTTGTTTAAACACCGATCAAAAGAAAAGGATAGCACTAAAGTAAAATAAAAAACGAAAATTTCAACTTATATACCACACCTTAAGAATAGTAGTCTCACAGCGATAAATGTAATACGTACCAAGAATTAATTCTCTACAAATATTACATGGGATTGCAATTTCAGTTGCAGATATTATAACAGAGACCCCAAGTACCCGAGACCTTTCTGTTGAAAATTGAATTTAGATAATTATTGGATAATATAGATGAAGAAAGAAAGTAGCTGACTTTAAAAAGCATGGAAAAACAATTTTGTTCCATAAATGAAGCCTGAAACAATTTTAACATTTTACAAACTATTAACATTTTCTTTACCTGATAGGTTTCATAACCCTCTGAAATAATAGTTTGTTTTTTTATATTTTACAAGAAAATAAATAGATGTTCCAGAACACATTAAATCACATATTGTATTTCTTGTTTAACTTACAGTTACGATATTAGGTAGTCCGAACATGCGATAAAAATATAAAAATAAACACAAGTGAATTTATAACAGTTTATTTTTAAATGTAGATTTAGAGTAAAGATTCTTCTTGTAAAACAGTATATACGTTTGGAGCATAGAGATAAACACATATGAAGCAAATATGCGCAGAAAGTGTTTGAGCTTTAAATTAAAATCGTGCATCAAGTCAGAAATGGCCTAATCATATAATCTAAGTCAACATGACTCCCATTCTAAAATGAAATATTGTTTACTGGAAGATAAAATTGATGTAGTAAAGAAAATGGTATTGAAAAGCTTAAAAATACAATCGTTTCGCCAGAATTTTTTATATAATATAGGTCATTAACAGTTTCTGTTAATGGCTTTCTCAGAGATGTTGGGAAAGTTTTAACAATTTACAAAAGAAGTTCCAGAGTGCAATGTATTTCATGAGAGTTTCCTTTTGTGATTTATTTTTAGATCAATAACTGTGACATTTTGCAATCCAAAAATATGATTTAAATAATATAAATGCGATAAAAAAATCACAATCAGAAAAATTAGGCTTACAATTATCTTTGGGATACAAACTTAGAGTGGCAGATCTACTTACAAAATGAAATGAAAGATTGGCCCACCTATATAGATTGAGAGAAAAAATATAAACATCAAGATTTCGAGACATATGACAAGAATTTCGTTTTGATGCATCGATGGTGTTATTACAGAATTTAAGCAATATGACTTCAATTCCAAAAGAAATATTATGCTATAAAATTAATGAAAAAATCAATGATAACAATTTTGAAAGAATATTGAAAATGGTAATGCCTACATAACATTTGTTTCCCCTGACTTTATTAGCAACACAAAATTTTACACAGTTGTTAAAAAGTAAATAACTCGACCTTCAGAATTTGAATAGTTGATTAACAGACATCACAGAACCTTGTCTCTTACGAATATCATTATGCACCTCTCCATCACATAAAGAAAACGATGATCGTAAAAGTTCGTCATTTTCCCTACACCAGATGGTTCCACTAGCCATTTTAACATCCTTATTTGGGAGTAATACAAAGGATATAGCTTCCAATCTGTTACACGGAAAGGAAGAAACGATTCCATTTTCTAATAAATCATACACTTCGAGAAAAAAAAATTGCTTAGGGAAAATTCTGAGGTATGTGTGTTCTTTTCTCCCATCAGATTGCGATGAAACTGAAAACCTTTTTATTTGATCCGTGACGATACCTATTCAATAAAAGGGTCGTAAATATTTTATATCGCATCATAAAAATAATCGCTCGACGTCTAAATCTCAGATAATGACACTTCATCGCTGCAGCATTTGAGCCATTTGCTTGGTTCCAGCCCGCTGAATGCGTGAAATGATATATTTATTGCTGGCGACAGTCGTTCAATTTTTACAACATGTATTTAAACATATGTGCAGATTACGTCTGGGAAAGCCTTCGGCTTAGATGAATGTTTTATAAGTGTATCTTGTTTTGATTAAAGCCGGGATATTGCGTTTTAAAGAAGAAATAATCTGTGGCTCAGTTCGAATTCAATTTCGAGCATTTCCTAAGTTAACTGATGGAGAAAATCGTGATTCTTTTTTTTTTTTTTTTTTTTTTTTACTTACAAAATCGGCAAGTGCTATCGGCACGCATTTTTTCGTACATTTTTCCATCTATATTTAGGTTCGCTTTCTTTTATGCTATTTAATTTAATTTTATCATAATAATGTTGACAAAGAGACATATCCCCTTATTTGTTAATCTATTTAAGTACATTATTTTCGTTTTACACTCAATCTTTGAGGATTGTTCCCATATTTTATAATTCTGTGCCTTATATATTATAAAAGCATGTGTTTTGATTTTTTTTTTTTTTTTTAAATTGACTCAAAGTACCTTTTTCATTTAAATAACGTATTTCTTCTTAAAAATATAAGGCTCAGGGAAATGGCATATTAGAGCAATCACTAATTATGTATGGTTACCATGTTATGATATAACATAGTAAGACTTCTAAAACGCAGTTAAAAGTTTAAAATCTCGTCTCCCCCCCCCCCAAATATAACAACACTGGATTTCAAATTACATGTAAAAAAATGGACCTATAACCTGAATTTTCTTATTTTAACATTCTATTGACTAAACTGGTTAAACCCTGCAGAGTAGGTTTTAGTCTGACCCGTGCTCGCCTAGATTCAGGCGCATTTTCCCCTATTTCCCCTCATTTGTGGTTTTCAGGGGTTCTTTGATATCTGTTCATTTTACCGATAGTTTGTGGGAAGCCCCTGATCGACGCCCACAGGCGAGAGTGATTCTACAGTGGGTTAGAAGGCAGTTTTATGACAATATCCGTAAAGACGACGGGCTGTGAGAACGGCATAAGGATGGTCAGTTTTGCCCAGTGTCTAAACCAAATATGGGGTGCATGTTGTAAAGAAAATTATGATAAAGCGTGTCTTCGAAGTGGGAGGGGAATCGGCATCTATTCATATTTGTCAGCATTAAATATTTGGCTTAGGAGATTACTTGAAAGAATTATAGAAAGAACTGGGAGTTTATTTTATAAGATTTGCGAATGCAAGCAAAAGTTAATTTTCAAAAAAAGAAAACATTGTTATAAAATATGCTACAATTTAAAAAAAGTAATTAAAAAATACAAATGAATTCCGGAATGATTAGATTTTTAAAAAAAGATTTCATCCTTCCAATAGTAAAACATCCTTGCATGCAATTGAACTCTGATTTAAATTACCTGCAATAGGCAAAAGGCTAAGCAACTAGTCACCTTTAGCTATTGAATGGTTAATAGGAAATATTAGTCATATTTAATGTCATTTAGATTATTTAGTAATATTTTCATGTTCATCAATCTGTCAAATTGCCAAGGATTAATGGCAGACATTAATTATTATACTATCTTACATTTGATCAGTTTTTTGCTTTCACGAATTATTTTAACGGAGGCCAGTTCGATGATATGATAGCATTATTGAAAGGGCAAGAGTCCAATTTATCTATCTTCTAAATTTAGAGGCATTGAAACTTTTAAAAATCGTTTTGTAAATTGCATAGATATTAAACAGAATTAATCTTTAGGTTTCAACAATGGAAGAAAATCGCACGATAAAATATTTGATGAAATAATGTAATCAATTTGAGTTTTATTCAAAGCAATAGAAATATTATTGTGAAAGAAATTTAAAAATTAAATCTAGACCAAAAAATTTCAAAGAAACTAAATGGGCATGGTTGAATATATAATATTTTGACCTAAAAGTGATAAAAAATCATTAATAAATTTTTTTTTATTAAAATTTTAAAAAAAGGCTTACAAAATACTAAGAACCCACTTTTCAAAATATATATGTGCCAAATATGTTAGCCAACGATCTAGCCTATAGAAAACCAACGAACACAAACATTCATCTGTATTATGAGCAGAAAGTATTTAATAATCAAAAGTGAAAATTGTTTATTGTTAAAATAAATTGTTTGATGAAAATAGTATTTCTTATAATCTACGATATACTTCAACAGACTAAAAAAATTGGGTTTTAGGACTTGTGACAACGAAATAGAAATTTATTCAAAAAGTTATGTTTATCTTTTATCACATGTGTACTATAAAATACTCTTTACAGTTAAAAATTACTTATAACGTAATCACTTTCAAGACAAACACAGAATTCTAAAGAATAGTAAATTATAAAAATCTGTCATATTGTTTGCAGAAATTTTGCAGAACATAAACATGAAAGAATTTTCAGAACATTTAAATATTCAAATTGGACAGGGAGAATTGAATAAATTTTAAGTCCCCACTGAAATTATGACACTAGTCTATTATAAAAGAGTTCGAGAACGCAGAATTATTCTTCATATTGAAAGCATTAAAGGTGTAGTTGTCATGGAAACATTAAATATTTATAAGGATTATATTATATTTCATAGCGCCATTGCTTTAGAACTTTCTATATATTAACTTTAATTGCATTCGAATGCTCATTCAGGACATCATAGTTTTGTTGTTGCCATTTTCCATCGACAAAAGACTTATTAAACTAATCCAATATATTTCCACATTTTCAATAATTCTGACAATACATTTATAAATTTGCCAATAATAAGATAGAAAAGATTATTTGAAGGGGGAAAGACTGCCTAATCATAATGGGAATAACATTTAACAGAGAGTAATGCTATGAAATCTTTTATGAGCTAATTTTGTGAAATACGTTTTAATCTTTAATTAAAAATTCATGCTTTATAGCATTCTTGCGGAACCGCTGGTAAACAGCAGTAATGAGTCCTGATCTGCTGATTCTGCCTGACTCGATACGCGTAGGTAATCAAAGTGGCACTTTTAAGGCTGATTTATTCTCATTCCCAGGGACTTATGAGTAGAGGAACTGGGATTAGACCTTAATGACTCTAATCCAAGGAAGGAGGACAATTTAGAGTTTACTTTGATGCGTTGGTTTGCAGAAGAATAGGGGCTTTTCTGTCGCCAACAGAGAATAGTGTTTTCTTCGTATCCCAAGAGACACTGCTGCTGTTATTGTCCACGGTAGAAAGCAGTGAACTTTGACATTAAAGGGACGTTAATCTTATAAATAGTTCTGATGATATTGCTGTAGAAATTTTTAATGCAAGTGCTTCGTTCAGTTTATGGAAAAAACTATTGAGTTAATTATAAATATTCACATGATGTAATTTAAGGCGAAGGAAATTTTGTTGAATCGTTAAATAAGTTCGTTTAAAAGCTTCGTAAAACAAATTTATTTCAGCTTATCTTGTGTTTTTTTACTGATTGATTTGGTTCTATTTAACTTTCGTATCAAACATGCAATCACAGCTTTTAAAAAGTAAAAAAAAAAAAAAAAAAAAAAAAAAAAAAAAAAAAAAAAGATTTATATTAGATAAGTAAAAGTGCATCTTCAGAGTTTGCCTGTATAATTCAACACATTATCTAGGATTTGATGGTTTTTCAAACCCTGTTTAAAAAATAACGGTTCTTTAAAGTAAATTTGTCACATTTGAAAACCGGTTTTTTAATTAAGAAAACCGGTTTAAAAAATTCAAAGTATTATGCAGAAATTAATTTTAAACTTATTTGAAATTATATCAAAAAAGAAAAAGGAAGGGAATTAAAATTAATTCTTGACTGCAAAACAAGGTGGAATACTATGGAGGGCATAATTGAAAGATTTCTGGCAATAAAAGAATGTGTTGCTTTAGCATTGAGTGATATTGATTCTTCTTATATATGGAATGAAGCTAAATAGCCTTAACTTTTAGAACTTTATAAAGTCTTGGGATCGATTCGTCTAGCAGCTGAAGGCTTAGGGCGATGAGATGCCAATTTATTAACAAGTGAAGGTATATTTGAATTTCTGTTAAATGCACTAAAAAATTTAAACACAGAAATAAGTTTGAAATTATTATATGCTTTAGAAGAATGAATTTAAGAAAGAAGACAAGTAGAATTAGCAACTCTTTTTCTGTATTTGCAAAATTCACGAAACATTTCTAGTTCAGCGAAGAAAACTAATGTACTGTCTTTAGCTTCAAAAACCGAAATTATTAAGTTATCTGGAAATATATTGACTAGAATACTTTCCAAATTTTTATGTGGAAACCGATGAAGACCAAATCGAGTGATGCTTTTATAAAAGAAGCCATGGAATAATGAATTCATAAGTTTCTTGAAGACCCTGAAGAAAAACTTACAAATCCAAAGACACTGAAAGCTGAATTTTCATTATTTGAGGCAACGAATAAAAGAACAAAAAAAATACTTAGCTTTGTTATTTGATGCCATGAAAACTATAAAACCGAGCTCACTAGCTATTGAACGAGTACTTTCAATTTCAGGTAATATTGTATCCGAAATAAGAACAAGACTTATCGGCCATTCAATGGATATTTTATGCTTTTAAAATCTTATTTTCTTAGGATAAATTAAAATTAGTAAAAATAATATAAATATTATATATTTATTTATTTATTTGAGCTTTCGTTAGTTTGTGAAAGTAATATGTATATGTAATCCTTAATTTTTTTATACTTTGACTTTGATATTGATTTTGTTTTTTGTTAATTTGTATAAAATAAATAAAATATTTTCCCTATTCTATATATATATATATATATATTGACAAAAATTTCGAAAACCGGCTAAAACATGTTTTTACGAAATATTGAATTCTAAAACCGGTTTTTCAAAAAGTCGGTTTTTGTATAAACCATAACATTATCATTGTCTATTAAATGACAGTTTATTATATAATACTTCTAAAGTGAGTAAATAATAAATCTATTTTTGTCTTTTTAAAGCTTTTATGTAAAATGTTGATAAGAATTTATTTGTAAATATTTTATACCATATACTAAAATGAGTTAATATCAATTACATTTTCTGATATGTTACATTTTACATCTTTTTAAAGTGTGTCGCTTATATTAGCGATTATTTTATTTTTTTATATTACTTCACTTCCATTTATTTTTCATATTGTTTGGTACTGCATTTTTGCCATTTTTTCCTCGTCAAAGATTTGATGTTAACTTAATTTGTTCCGAATTGAACAAATATAATATACACTTACATGCATTTGCTCGCCAAGGTTTCAGTGCCATTGTATACAAAACGTAATGTAAATCAAACTGCTGAATCTGTTTTAACAAAATGCCTTGATTTTAACTCCTCTTGCTTAAAAGTTTTTTAAACTACCATTAAACATCTAAAGATCATGATATGTGCAAGATCCCACACAAACTTGCTCTCTTTTCCTCTTTTAGAGATTACCCCGTTTTTAATCCGTTATTATTAGTTACTCCGAAATTAAATTATAACATGTGATTTATATAATTTTTTTAGATGTGATTGTTTCTCAGCTTTGAAGCTGAAAATCTTTTGTTGAATTTTATATTTAGTCATCTATCTTATTCATAGAATTTAAGATTTATTACGACTTTTATTGCTAATTAGAATAATTTTACATGACCTTATATTTGAACCGCTTGTTTGGCCCTCTATAACGGAAACCAAATTTTGTACTGTAAAATGTACGTTCCATTCCATTTTCTACAATTTCGATGATGGTTTGATAATCTTGTATTTCCTGAATAACCTTTTACATTTGTCAATAGTCAGCTTCATATACAAATTCACTTCAACTTATTTCTAATTCGTAACTGTTTTATATTTATTGCTCAATTGAGTTAAGTTTAAATTTACATTCATATTCTTTATAATGAAGAAATATTAAAATATTTTTCATGATTAATTCGGCGTAGATCAGCCATCAGAGTGAAAGAGTAGATAAATATATAATAAAGTAAATTTATATTTAAGAATTTTTACTTTCGAATCTTTTTAAATAAATTTAATTATATCGTCTGAATATGTACTTTAAACTCATTGCATTTATTTATCTACATGTTTTACTTCAAAAAACTCTTAAAGAGGAACTCGGCATCGAATCATTTTGTGAAAGCAAATGCAAGTCTGAAAAATTAATTTTCAACAGCACTTCTCATGCGAAGCATGATCTATTTGTACAGTGAAATTTTTTTTCTCTTCCTTATCTCAAATACCAAGACATCTAACTGTTTTGCTTTGATATGTTAACACTCATTATATTTTATTCTCTCTTTTTACATAAGAAAGATATCCTTGTTTACTTTATAAAATAGCAAAATCAACCTCCATTGATGCATGGATTGATATCAGCTATAATGCATAAATGCATATATAATGAATAGAATATTTTAGCTTGTAGCATGTTTTTGCAAGATTATAAATTTCAATTCGTCTCTAAAATATTTTTTTTTTGGAAAAGCTTATTCCATCTTTAATATTCAAATTTATTGAAGAAAGATGATTCCTAATTTAGTTTCCTCGTCCAATTTGACATACGAATTGAATTCTTATGGAAATAAATAAAACATATATATGAATTTTTTAAAATATATTTTCCCTTAAAAGAATATTAATTATTATCCAATTTTGTCCCAAAATTCAACTGTCCAACTTATTTATTCCTTCTCTGAATTTCAATAGTTTTATTTAATACAAATAAGCTTTTATGCTGATTTGTATTATTTAGTAATCAGTTTAGTCACAAATTTTATTAGTTCATGCATTTATAATAATTGTTTTAATTTCGGATTTGAACTTTCTGTTATTGATAATCCAATAGATATCAATAACTTATCTCAAGAACAATATTTTCCACAACATTCTCTCTTTCGGTTAAGCCTAATGCATTTATAGTGACCACTGGGCATTTCTTGTTGTTTCGACCTGGGGAAGTAATGAAAGATCCCGAGTTATATGCTACATCTTTTACTTCTAGGGAATATCCAGTGCGGCACATTAGGCAACAAAATGGCGGCCATTTTATTTATGGTAGCAATAAAAAGACCAAAATGGGCCTTTGCCTTGGGCTTCTTGCATTTACCCCTTACTTCACCACAAGTTAGGCTGGGCATAGATTCAGATCTTAGGCGACAGACGCAAGGAAGATCAATAAGTGACTGGCCGCAAGACAGAAGATTCAATAAATATATCTGAAGAAGTAATAAAAAAAGAGGAATACTATAATCTGGAAGAATTCTATCAATCTTTTCTTAGTTATTGAAGAAACGGATTTTGATCTTAAAATATTGTTTTGAGAATTATTAAAAGGTCCTTCAGAAAATATGATTTACACGGACAAGCGATTCTTTGAATCCAGTTCATGACATGGCATTTGAAAGCGACACACGCAAGTAAGATGACTGTCTTCAAATCAGACAATTCAATAAATATACTTGAAAGACTTGATTACGAAAAAGGAGGATTTCTATAATCATAAAGAATTCTATGAGTGTTTGATAGATTAGTTATAAAAAAATGATGCTGTGATTCTATTTCGAGAGGGTTACGAAATGGTGCACAGAAAATATATACCTTGAGATTAAATCATTGAGACTATTCTTTAAATACAGTAGTATGAAAATTGTAGACAACCGACTTAAGAACGATCAATAAATAACCAGATACAAAAGAAATCGAAATAAATATTTATAAAATCAGAGATAAAAACAAGTATCTATGATATCGAAGAATTCTAAAATATATGCTTGAATTTAGATTTCTTTGTTATGCAAAAAAGGTTTTCATATCATAGTAAGATTATATAAGGATTTTTAGAAGATTGTATACCTTCAGATTAATATAGTAAGATGCTATTTTTGCAATAGAATTTATTCATTTTATGATATTATGATGAAACTGAAAAGAATAGATGATAATTTGTCCCTATTAGATGTGACACACTTGTTGAAGTTTATTGCTTCTTGAAGCCATATAATTGTACAAGGTATATGTGTTTTTAAAAGAAAGCACTTTGAATGATAATTTGTGAGCTTTCGTAAGAAAGTAACCTTTTGACAGAATTGAGTACTGGCTGGTTAAAGAACAGAAAAGAATCTTATGTTATACCTTTTCAAATATAAAAAAAAAGAATATTGAGATATTAAAATGACATCATGTTTGACAGTAAAAACTGTGATACGTAAATATTAATTATTTTGTCGTTTCGATAAAGTTTATATTTATGAAGATTTTACTCAATAACATCAGTACTTTTCATTTCAATAAAAAGTGGTTTAGACTATGAATATAGATTTATCAAGTAATTTGAATAATTCTGAAGTACTAAAAACTCAGTTGTGAGTTGCATATTAGATAGCATTTTTAGAATTATGATGAATTGTTTTGAAAAAATAAATAATATAAAATATCTTTTGCTATTAATTCATTAAAAAATTATAGTTTGGATGAATCGATAAATCTCGATAATATTTTTCGTATAAATATAAACCTTGATTAAAAAGGATTAATTATTATTTATTAATTAAATTCTTAATATATTCATGAAATAAAAAGTTATATAGTTATTGGAGTTCAGCCAGTGACATATTATTTTAAGAGAAATAAATAATATTGAATGACAGTTTTGTAAAAGATGTGGTTCTTCGGCTTTAAAGAAATAAGAATAAACATTGCACTTAACCATTTGCTACAAATATTTTCTTAAGACTTTTTAGGTAACATATGATAGGTTACAAAATTGGAATATATCTTTAAAATTTGTTTTATTAAGTCAGTCGATTATGACAGATTTAAAAGTATTTGTATGTAAAAAATTGTATTTTCCAAAAGGAGTTACAGAGAATATTACATCGAATTAAACATAGTTTTTGAGATTCGCAGTGTCTTGGAATGTGGTCAGAAATTCATGATTTTCGATATCCTTTAATATTATATTGAAACAAAAATCATTTAAAAAAACATTGTATATTTTGTCAAAAATAAATGTCGCTGCTTATTTTTATTATGAAAAATTAGTGCGGCATGAAAAATAATTTGGATATACTATTTTTGATTAATTAAAATTTTCAGCCAAATTTTTATTTAAAAGAAAAATAAAATTTCATATATTAGTAGAATTGCATGGGGATAAAGAAATTGCAATTTTCTGGCATACAGCAGAAAAGCAACTAAAAAGATAATATTACTTTCAAAGAATGTATGTATATCAAGTTGAAAATTCACTGACAATGGCAATTCATTATGTTTTTTTTTTAATTTTAAAGAAATAATTAAAACGCATATTTTTGAATAATTATAAATTTTTAAGTAAGCACTTGTGTGAGAGCCATTGGGAATAATTATTATTTCATTATTTGAATCTTTAATGAAAACTTCTAAATTTCTGCCATAGTACATCCAATATTATTCTAAATAACATTTAATACTATGTTTAAAAGCCATATTCTGCATAGTCTTGGCTATTAATAGTACTGTGAAAGTTATGAAGATTCTTTTTCACAAGTTGCAGAGTTTTGTTTCCTAACTGTAAATTCGGAATTACTTTTTTTATTTATTTTTGAGTATCAATATTTTCAACAATTAAATGTTTTCTATATCATTTTGTAAGATTATCATTTTTATTTTTTTGAGTTTATTTTTTATTCGGAATTAGTTTAGCAAGAGATTACACAAATAACAGAGTTTGACAGAAAAGATTGGCATTTCCCCCCGAGAATTTATTCATTTCTTTCTATAAAATGGATAATAGTAATTTCAAATCAATATAGATTTAAAAGATGTCTTTTTTTCATGGGACGTCGATTTTGGTCACAAGTGAATAATAGGAAGAAGAGAACTAAATTTCATTTCTACCTTCCATCATACCCAAAGAAAATTATTTTTTGTTTTTGCTTTATCTTCTATCTTTAAGTGTAGGCATCCAAATTGAAAATCAAGCTAAAAGAAGGAACTATCCAGGCTTCATGAGAATATATATTGACATTAAATACAAAGATTAATTTTGCTAAATGAGAAAATTAAATTATATATTTCTGGAGAATACTAACTTTACTTTCGAGAAATACTGTGAATTAGAAACAATATATTTTGCAATTTTCCTTGTGTCTTTTATTTATTTGATGGAAATTTTGAAAGAATGGAATGGCGGTTAAAAGCGAAGTAAAGCAAGGTATTAAGACAATTTTAATAGTTAGATTTATACTGTCGCTGTGTTGCTCTACGATGGCAAAATGAAGTATTTTATTACTTTGATATGCATGTATTAAAGTGCTTATTTTTATTTTCTTATATAATATCAATATTTGAAATTTCTAATTTATATTCCGTATCATTCTATAAATATATTTAACTATCCCTTTTTAATTTCTTTTCTCCTTATACAAGTAAGGTATAAGGTATAATCTGCAAGTTATAAGTACATGAATAGCTTGACTGAAAAATATGAGAGTTTGACAGCAGAAAATAAGTACTGAAAAAGGGCATGATGTTTCTCAAAGCATTTAATCCTTTTTCCCCTCAATAAAATAAATGAAAGTAATTTCAAATCTATACAGGTTTAGAAAAACACACATACAAAAAAAATGTCATTTCTTAACGCAATTTCGACTTTGGTCACATCCGGGTCAAAAAGAGGGAATTAAATTTTATTTTACTACTTCCCGTCATTCCCAGAGAAAACTATTCTTTTGCTTCATCCTCTTCCTTTATTTATAGAGCATCCAAATCGAAAGTCAAGCCAAAAAAAAAAAAACTATCCAAGACATGCGGAGAATATATAGACAATAAAAATAAAACCCAATTTTGTCTAAATGAGCAAAGTAAGACGTATCTTCCTGGAGAATCCTCGCTTCCTCAGGGTTTCGAGAAACACTGAGAATTAAAAACAATCAATTTTGTACCTTTTCTTCTGTCGCTTTTATTTATTTTGTTGTCACTTTGATTCGCTTTTTATTCTTTTGTTCGGAGTCGAGGTGGACGCTGTGGTCCCCAAAGACGGCTAACTGCAGAGCTTTATATATATCATTCTTTAGTGACAGTTGGACCCCATTCATCTACTGGTAAAAGAAGGAACGTAGGGTAATGGGGGGCCAAGCGCAAAACGAAATATGCAGCAGCAATCATGTCATTTCTTTTTTTATTTACAGTTCAAATTCTTTTGAAACGAATAGTTTTTTGTTACAAACGAGACTTCAGTTGTTAAAGAAATGTTGAAAATGTTACAAGTTAATTAAATTTCGAAATGGACAGTTGGCTCAATCATTGTAAGGTTTGCAAGTGGGAATGATTTTAAAGTGTTTTTACATTTGGTATTTAAAAAGAAATTAGTAGATAATTTTCCTTCATATTTAATTTCTCTAACAATTTTATAAATTATTTGAAAATTGAAAACCATTAACATGGATAATTAAAAAAAATATTTAAATGCGTCATATATTTAATTAGTCAAAAATCTTGCTTTATTTTGTAATAAACTACAATTATTAAAGAAAAGGTGAAAAGTTTACATGTTAATTGCATTTACAGTTTTTATGTAAATACTTTTTTTACATTTAATATTTAAAAGGAATTCGTATGAAATGTTTCTTATATTTGTTTTCTCTAACCAGATAAATTATTTGTAAGTTGAAACTAGGGATTACAATACCGGTATACCGGGATACCGAATACCGGTATTTTGTGCCATTTGTACAATTTTGTACTACCTGTATTCAGAAGTTTAAATACCGATTTTTCAGTATCTAATAGAAATATTTTAAATTGTCTCCACTATATGTTCAGGGATCGAAAACATAGCAAAATAGAATACGTTTTTGTTTTTATGTCTCCCTAACGGACTAATTAGATATACCGAATATTTAGAAACTAACGAAACTAATTACAAAATTGCATCATCCCATCAAGAGAAGTGATAAAATGCTATTTGACAACGGATTATAAAACCCTCCATGCTTTTGCGCATGCGTTAGGATGGGTTAAATTCAACAAAATAGGGGTGAGAAGAAAGATAAAAGGAGGAGATAATTACATTTAACAATGAAGACTCTCGGTTTTATGAGACAAATATTACAGAAAATTAGTAATACAGAAGGAAAAAGGTACTATTGCACAGTAAAATATTTCAGAGTAATTTTTATTTAATAAAAGGGACATAAACATAAAATTACGAAGAATAAATAAAAAAAATCTGTTCTTAAAATTTGTTTACTTCTAATGATGGAACAATTTTTGAAACTGAGAAATCCAATCCAAAAAGCGTTAATCGACTTAAACCTGCAAATTAATTTTTCAGATAGTGAATTCGACTTAATATCCAGAACTGTATCATCTCTACTTCCAATAAAACTGGCTGTTGAAGCATTATGTCGAAGAGATTTTAATTTATTAATAGCTAATGCAACAATAAATTCCATGTTGCAATCATTAAAAGAACAGCACACATCACTATCTGCAGAATTATATATTACATTGAAAAATCGCACAGAAGAAAGGCATACCAAAATAGAATATGTCTTACGGTATTTACATACATATAATCATTTTAAAAATGAAAATGGAAAAGAAGAAAATGGATTAATCAATTCAAATCTGATCAAGTTTATCTTAAATGTTCTTAAAATATTTTACCCACAAACTTATCCACATTCAAAAGAATTCGGTACAGTTATTGAAGATTATGATGACACTAATGGCGATAGTCAAAAGGAATTGTCTCTTGAACAAAAATAAGTATTAGCGATAAATAAAAAAAAAAAATCAACAAACCAAAATACAATACAGAAATCAGCTATATCCAAAATCATCTGACGAGAACTCGATTTATTTGAAGATGAGAGATTTAGAGGTAAATACTTGGTATTTACCTCTAAAAGTATATCGCGCATTGCTAACAGTACCAGCAACTAGCGTAGATGCCGAAAGAGCGTTTTCGATAGATAGTAATGTTGCACAAAATTACGTTCCACGCTTAATGACAGTACAATGGATGCATTGTTTTTTAAGATCACATTAAAAAAATTCGTAATAGTATCACAGACTAAATAGTGATCTTTACACTTTTTTGCGATTTAAATAAATAAGATGTCCCTTTACTTTTTTGTGATTCTTTATATACTGTTTTAATTCATAAGTTAGAAATTCTTTTTTGTGATATTTACACTCTCTAATAAAACTGGCAAATAAAATTAATAAAATTATATTACCGATATTAAAACTGATATCCCTGTATTAAGATCTAAAAAAATACCGAATACCAGTATTAACTTTTGGTCCGATATTGCAATCCGTAGTTGAAACTCATGGGTAGTTATAATTTTTTAAAATACATCATATGTTTGATTAGATATTTATAAATAACAAATCTTTCTTTATTTTGTATTAAAAATTGTTAAAGTTATGTTGAAAATGTTACACGTTAATTAAGTTTCGAAGTCAGCAGTTGATTAAATTATTATAAGCTGTGCAAATGGGAATTTTTATTTATTTATTTTACATTTGATATTTAAAAGAAATTAGTAAACAGTATTTCTTATACTTGTTGTCTCTTATAACCTGATAAATTATTTGTAAGTTGAAACTCATTGACCGCGATAATTACAAAACTTTTTTTAAATGCATCATGTGTTTGATTATATTTCTTTATGTCAAAAATCTTGATTTAATGTGTAATAAAATTGAAAAGAAATTTTGAAAATGCTACGCGTTTATGAAATTTTGCAAATGCTATAAGTTTCGAAGTCGACAGCATCTCAATCATTCTAAGCTGTGCAAGTGGGGATGATTTTAAAGTGATTTTTACATTTGATATTTAAAAGAAGTTAGTAAGTAATGTTATATATATTTTTTTTCTCTAACAGCTTGATAAATTATTTGTAATTTGAAGCTTATTAACATCGATAATTACAAAATTTTAAATACGCCATGGTTTCGGTTTGATTTTTGGGTCCAAAATCGTGCTTTATTTTATAATAAAGTATAATTGTTAAATAAATGTTGAAAATATTACACTTTAATTAAGTTCTGAAGTCGACAGTTGGTTCAATCTTTGTAGTATGAATGATTGTAAAGTGTTTTTAAATTTGATATTTGAAAGAAATTAGTAAGGAATGTTACTTATATTTGTTTTCTTTAACTACTTGATTTGTATTGAAAGTCATTAACAAGGATAATTACAAATTTTTAAATGTGCCACGTGCTTGATTAGGTTGTTGTAAGTCAAAACGCTTCCTTTAATTTGTAATTAAGAACAATTATTAAAGAAATGTTGAAAATGTTAAATGTTAATTAAGTTTCAAAGTCGATATTGACAAATCATTGTGATGTGCACGTGGGAATGATTTTAAAGTTCTTTTACATTTGATATTTAAATGAAATTAGCAAAAAAGTGTTTTTCTTTTTTATCATTTGATCTCTCTAACAATTTGATAAATTATTTGTAAAATACAGCTCATTAACATAATAATTATAAATTTTTTTTAAATACACCATGCTTTTGGTTATATTTTTGAATGTGAAAAATCTTGCTATATTTTGTATTATACAATTGTTAAAGAAATATTGAAAATGTTACACTTTAATTCATTTTCGAAGTCAACAGTTGGTTCATCAATTGTAAGCTGTGCAAATGTGAATGATTTTAGTGCATTTTTTATATCTGATATTTAAAAGAAATTAGGAAAGAATGTTCCTTATATTTGATCGATCTAAAAACTTGATAAATTATTTGTAGGTTGAAACTCATTAATATGGATAATTATAAAATTTTTAAATGCGTCATATGTTTTATTAGTTTTTTGTATTTCAAACTTCTTGCTTTATTTTGCAATAAAGAGTAATTCTTCTTCATACATAGATTTAAAATATTTCCCACTGAATCAATAAACCTCGACTTGGTTCCATAGATCCCATTAATGTACTGAAGATAAAATAATGTATTTAATTCCTGATGAAGGTTCAAATTGCAAAGTGACTTTTATACATATGAATTTTCATGTTATTTTCTGCAAACTTTGCAAATAACAATAAAATTCTTTGAAATATTAAGAAATTTGTAGTATATAGCCTCATAAATTTGGAGAATTTTTTTTTCCCAAAATAATATATTTTCAGAGCTATGGGGGAAATTATATTCCGTACCAACAATAATTTTTTAAAAAAACTATGAATCGCTTTTTATATTATTATTCGTGGTTCATATTTCTAATATATCAATCTAAAAGTCTTGAAATTGGATTGAAATTGTTATATTACCTTTTTTCATAAAAACAAAATTACGAATTTAGCATTAGAAAAATCCAACATTTTATCTCTAAAAAATACTTTCAAACACAATACAAATGTTTATACCTAAATAAGTAAAATTTACCTTTGTAGCTATATAAATGAATTTAAAAATATATTTGTGTTTTTGCAATAATATTAAGTAATACTGAAATCTATGCTGTTGGTTAATTATAAAGGAATAACTTCTTATTTTATCATAATGTACAGGTGCTATAGAATTTTATGTGAATCAGAACTGACAAACATGTTCACTCTATCTTCCACCCTCATACATTTATGAACATATATAATGGAAACCGTGTTTATTATTTTACATAGATCTACACCTTTTGAAATTCGAAAATTTTATTAAAATGTCCATTTTGAAAAATGCCATTTATAGAACTGAAATACTTGTAGAGAATGCAGAACAGGAAACATTTTCAACTCAAAGCTTTTCGTCTTTAATGAGAATTTTTCTTGAAGGGTAGCACTTCAATAGCAATTTCTTTTATCTTATTCTTTCGATTCGAAAACTTTCACAAACTAAATTTCCTAATAAAGAACACAGTTTTTAAAACCATTATTTAGGGTAATACATTTAACTTTTTGGTGCAATGTGACTTTCATCTGCAATCTAGCAGCTGAATGTATATTACATTTTCAATCAGTCCTTGAAGTAAATTGCTATTGCTCTAACATCTGTATTTAGTACTTAAAAGGGAAAAATGCATATGCCATTAAGTGAAAGCAAGTAGCACTCCTTTTTTGGTTTCACCAAACAGAAAGGTCAGATAAACGTTTCAAATATTTCTTGTTGAAATAAGAATTCAAGAAGGATAGAAAAATTCTCGAAAGGTATACAGGTTCCACAGTTCTTTTTGTTTCTGCCTTAACTTGTAACAAATTATTATTGCTAAAATTATTTGTACCTTCTGCGGTATATCTCACATATGCAGTTTAAATATATTTTTGTATGGACCTTGCACCTTACACTTTTAAATAAGGAGCGAAAATTAGCAGTTTACAAAACATTTCTTATATCTTCACGAGATATAAGAAAACACAATAATATGCCCGATACCCACTATACCCGATGTATAATCATGACTGCAACTAGTTGAAGAACTAGTTGCAGTCATGATTATACATCGGGTATACCATATGAAGCTATGCCTGCATAATCTATGATTAGCATAATCTGAATTGTTTGGTTGCTATAAATTTCAAAACGAAATTTTGATGAATGCTTTATATCTCCCAGTGTGGCCTGATTCAGACTTCTATCCCCCGCAATAAGGTATGGTCCGTCATCAGATTTGCGAAAGCAAGCCCCATACTACTGCTATGATAGCCAGGGAAGCGGGGATTAACTAGTCATCCTACCGGAAGAATTCTATCTCACTATCTGTGGTGCTCCCCGGAAAGATTCGCAGAAAATAATGCATGATTCAGAATAAAATAGTAACTGAAATGGAACGAGAAGGGCCTATTAATGGAGGAAAATCTGTTCTCAAATGTTTGGGCAACCCATTGAAAATAATATTTGAAGCAGTCATGGAATTATAAAAAATTCCAGGAAATTGAAAAAAAAATGCTAACTTGCAATAAGAAAGCATAAAACTGTGCTATCAATTTTTTAATACAAGAGATTTCCTTGCCATTTTTTGTAAACCTGGAAATGGTAAATCATGCTTCTGGAAAAAAATACTTAATGATACAACTCAATTAGAATTTCCTCAATATCTTTTACAGTCAAATTCGGATGAACAATCTGAAATTCTATGTTAAAATAAATAAAAATGTTGTTTGTAAATTACTAATTCAAATCATGAGAATAGAGGAGTAAGAATGTATACACACACCTTCAATTTTGTTGAAAGAGTATCTGACAGTAGGTAATTAATTCATCTTTGTTAATTTAAAAGATAAATCAAATTTGCTAAGATCTAATATGTTAATACATACTTTGGTTGCATAATATTGGAACAGATTTAAAATCTGATGAAACGATGCATAATTATTACGGTGATTAGAAACTTGTATAATCATGATATATTGATGATACAGATAATCATGATATATTTTAAAATCATGATATATTGTTAATGTTGTATAATATATCAATAACACCATTCTAAAGGCATGACTAAAACGCATATTCATTGATGATGATAAGTTTAATCACAGATAATAAACTTTTAACTACTTTATACTGAACAATTTATTGAAAGATTAATCACCTTTGATGATAAGATAAATCAGAAGGAAAATATTTCATTACAGTTCTATCTTTTAAATATAGCGTCATGTCCATGATTCTCTCTAAGTGTCAGATATTAAGGTGTGTTATTTTAACTGTATTTTATATATTTTGTTTACTTTGTATATCTACTGGAAAAGAGTCCTATGACATCCAATGGAAAGCAGACCTATGCCATCATAGCTCTATCAGAAACATAAATGTGTCATTTTATATCTTCAATGTTTTTTTGGTATTGAATTTCACTTTTCCATTCGTCATGTTTATTACAGAAATTTAAATAAAATCCTTCATCCTCAGCTCTCAAGTACATAAGAAAAGGATGGAATTTAATATTTGATGAAACAAGGGAACCGGTTTCAGTTTTAAGACAACAACATAATCTATTGTCAGAATATAGACTAAAGAATATTTAAAAAAACTACTGACACAATTCTATAAAAAAAATATACAGTTTAAAATTGGTGACATTAAAAAAATAATTTCATAAATTTCAAAAGGGGTTAAATTCATGCTTTCCCTACATTATTTTTGAACTTATCATGGAAACACCAAAAAAGATCACCGCCAAAATTCGGTTTCATTTTTAATTAATTGAAATTTCAAAACATTTACTCCAATGTGCACATTCTTAATCTGCAATATATGCATGGGCCAAATTTGGTAGATGTAGATGAGACTATCTGGCAAGTATGCACACACAACATTCATCTTTATTATTAATGGAATTTAAGAGAAGCATCATTATGAAGCATTATTTGAAGTAAGTACAAGTAAAGATTTTTTTATTAGTAACATTTATTAACGTTTGTACAACAGAGTACAATTTTTATTTTTGTAAATATAAAGGGTAGAAAAATAACTCAACTTTTTTCCGAGTAAGTTAAAAATATAGTAAAACACCATTTGTAAATTGCTAATTAACACACCGCATGAATTTTTACGTCGTTTCATATCGACTTACTCATAACCATTCTAAAGATAAAAAGCAGTGTTTATACGACGCTAGGGACATAAAGTTCCGTTATATGTCCCAACTTCTAAAATTTGCAAACTTTTGGTCTTAGCCATTCTTTTTCCGTACCTATAAAAGGGAAAACTTTGCCTAGACTGTAAAAGGAATAAAACATTTTTCTCCCTAATAATACTAATTTAAGCAATGGTAAAGAATATGTGATGAAGTTATTTCGCATTCTTTTAAATACATAACGGATTGCATTGAAATATTATGAACTTATTTTGTGTGTCAAATCATTAATGAAAAAAATATTAAATGTACTTCATTCAATTAAATTTATTATACTCAATGCTGACAAAATCTGCATGTCATATGACAGTTAAAGATTTTCAATGCCTGCTCTGCAAGTATATAATTTGGAAAATTTATATATTTTATAGTTAAGAAATGTAATAAAAGGTAATTTTATTTTTAAGATAAGATGTTTTGATTTAAGATTATGAAAATATAACGTTTAAAGCATAGGTAATTCGCTATATGTCAAGAGATGAATATTGCTCCGTTTGCTACGTCAGAGGATTATAAAATCGTGGCCAAACATATGTTCGTTTTAAACTCATGCGCTAACATGCGTACATGTTTACATATACACTCAAGAGCCAAAACATTATGACCTACATTTCTCTACATTTTGCAATGAACTCGCCTGGATGACGTGGAAGTGGTATTTAATTGTTGCTGGAGACTCTGAAGAATCATTCTTTCACTTACTTCTGTGTGTGAAGGGAAAGACTGCGGATCTAAGCGACTTTGATAGAGGGCAGATTGTAATAGCTCGAAGGCTCGGAACAAGTATTTCCGAAACTGCACGACTCGTGGGTTATGCGCGATCTACAGTTGTTAGTACTTATGCAAAGTGGATGAATGACGGTGAAAGCTGCAGTAGACGACATGGTGTTGGACGTCTACACGCTATCAAAGAAAAAGGTCATCGGAGACTGTTTCGCATGGTGAAGCAAAACCGGAGCCAGACAGTGGCTCAGCTGACAGCAAAATACAATGCAGGGCCAAGTAGAATAGTATCGGAACACACTTTTCAGCGGACACTGTTGGATATGGGGCTACGCAGCAAACGTCCCACTCGTGTGCCTTTGCTGACCAAGCATCATCGCCAACTGCGCCTGCGCTGGGCCCGAAAACATCGCGACTGGTCCATGGATCAGTGGGAGAGAGTTGCCTGATCAGATGAATCACGGTTTGTCATGCATCACGCCGATGGCCGTGTCAGGATACGCCGTCTTCCAGGCGAACAGTTGTTCCCTAAATGTACAGTAGGTCCTACACAGGCCAGTGGTGGCGGCATTATGCTTTGGAGGACGTTCTATTGGGCGTCTCTGGGACCCGTGGTTGTGGTAGAGCATACCATGAATGCTACAGGGTATCTGAACATCATTGAGGACCAGTTGTACCCTTACATGACCTCTGTTTTTCCAGCTGGAAATGGAATGTTCCAACAGGACAACGCCCCGTGTCACAAGACTAAAATTGTGTTGGAGTGGTTCCAGGAACATGATGCTGAATTCCAGTTAATGTCCTGGCCGCCTAACTAACCGGATCTCAATCCGATAGAACACCTTTGGAATGACATGGGACAGCTCAGAGTTCAAAGACCTCAATATCTCGTATTTGCGTGACCGTTGCTTAAACATTTGGTACAATCTGTCTCCGACCATCTACCAAGGACTTGTGGCATCCATGCCAAGGCAGGTTGAAGCTGTGTTGCGCGCAAAAGATGTGCCAACTCGTTATTGGCAGGTGGTCATAATGTTTTGGCTCTTGAGTGTATATCATACAAACGAAATAATGTGAAAGGGAACTATGTCTTTTCTGAATGAAAAATACTTTAAAGATAAAATTTATAGTTTAATATTAAAAAATTCTTCAATTAATAAAACATTGAAAAAGATATAGAAAAGAGCCTGATGTAAAAAAAAAAAATATATCCTAAAATTCTATAAATTACATATAGAATTTTAGAAACACATAAATTACATATAGAAACCTTAGTATATGTATGCAAGCGAAATAGTTGGTCTTTGTTTACATGAACATGAAAGACTTTATAATTCCCTTCAGTGACAATGCGCGTTCTTTGAACTATATCCAACTAAGCTTTCTCCCAAATATCTAAAACTCATATTGAGGCATAAAATCTAACAAACCTTTACCATTATTCATTTTTTATTTATGTTTCTATAAAAAAATAATTTGAATTTCTATGCGCTTACTTGGAAAAAAAATCAGCTTTTAAACGTTTCTTCAGGAAAAAGAAAACAAAATATTTCTTTTCTTCTATTCTTGCCACAAAGTACCTTGATTTGATACTTTTGTAAATAAAACAAATACTCAGCCCCGACTGGTTTGATATCTATGATTAAAATCCACATACATTAGACTTCACGCTGAAGAGAGAATCCCATTTGCAAGCTCCAGCTTCCGATTGTTTAGCGGCAATAATTGAATCAAACAAAAACTTTTATTTCCTCACGTCTCCTCGATTAACTGAGGAGAGGAGGAAGCGCTCCAATGTTCTCACGTAAAAAGAAACACAAGACGGAATAAAAGTATGAAGTGTAATCGTCGTTGCCTGTGGAGTAAATGGATTCAGCATACGTCACAACCTCAACTCCATTCCAAGAATAGAGGAGATACGTGATATCCTTCATTGATGATCAGGTCCTGATAGCATTCGCTATGAATGTCACGTGACGACTAAAAGCAAATAAATTGAAGAACAAAAGCCAATGCATATACAGTGCTTTTTTTCTCGTAAGGAATACCTTCGGCATTACGGCGATCAAGATATTGGTTTAGCGGTCTGTGCAGACAAGATTCCCTACTTTTTTTTACTTCTGTATTCAAGAACTTGTGAATAATTGTTTAATGTCTCATGTGTTATAAGGATAAAATGTAAAGAAAACAATTGAAATCTGATTTTTTCATTGTCTGTCTTTTATCGATAAACAAAGCATAGTTCAGATAGCATTTTAATGTCCTTACATGATGGTAAAAATAAATCGCTCCGTTCATATCATATGACTTTTTTTTAATTTTGATAACCATCTTAAATTCGTAGAAAAATCATGCTTAAAATATATTGACGGCCTCTAATTTCATTTGAAAGTGTTTAATCTTTTCAATGTTGTGTAACACCATTATTGACACTCATTAGATTTTACTTTAGATGGGTAATAAATTATTACTATTCATCATATGTAATATATTTTTTCAAATGTTTAAAAATATGTTCGTATTTCTTATGATAAAATTTTAATTTTAAATATATTTTATCTTTAAGATATAGCGATTTGATAAAATATTTTTGAGAAATTTCACGAATTAATTTATTGAGAAAGTGGCACTGTAATATTATATAATGTAAAGATGGATTTTTAATATGCAAGCAATAATTCAAGATCGCTAGGAAATATTCAAAATCATATTTTAATTTTTTTTTTCAAATTTAATTTAATCACTTTTGATGGACTTTCCCTATATGTAAATTTTCTACTGCTTGAAGGGGTGTCAGCTTATTTTTGGATAAGATTTCCATTTATTTCATCACTGCCGATTTTGCTATATCTAAAGGTTCAAATATAATTCATTTTTGTCTCTAACTTATCAAGTTAAAAGTTAAATTTCAAGTTGAAACATTGCTCAATGTGACAATTTCTCGTTCCATGTATCTTAAATTGTGCAGTTATATGTATGTTGGGAATATTACTGGAGCTCCTTTTAAAGTATAAGAATATTATAAGAACATTACCTTTCAACTGCTTAAAGTCTTAGTTTTGCCATTGATACAAAGATGTTAAGAAAATTTCCGTGAAGTTTTCCTGATTCCACACTCTTAAATTTCGATTAAACTGTAACCACAATATTTTAAATGGAATAATAAGATTTAAATACAACTATTGATATTGCCGCTTGAATGTTACTCGCAACTATATACATATCATTCCAAACAGCACAGCATTATTTTCAATAATACTATAGAATGTTATTCATTATATAATATTAAACGGTATGCCTCATACAATAATGTTAATATAGTTTAGTGCCATGCAAACATTGTCCACTGTGACACAGTGGCACACGTTTGTGACAGTGATTGCCATTTTCAAAATTAGGAAGTTTCTAAAACTCCTATTTAGAAACTTCCGTGAAAAAGATATGCAAAATTTCATTATTTTATTAATTAATGTATTTTTTGAAAATCATTAGAAAAAATATTAAGGTATTTTGGAATTATTTGGAACTTTGCGTCTTCAAATCTAATATACTTTATCTACCTAAAAAAAGCTTTATTTAATCTCTACGATAAAAATAATACGATAAAAAGAAGAAAAGAATTACCAATTGTTTTATAAATTTTACAGGTTGGTAATAATGATACTATTTTAATTTATATAGAGACCATTCTTTTAAACGTATTTTATTGAAACTTAATATATTTTATTTGGACCATGAGAAAAATCTGCATTGAAGATTAATAATGAAATTTCGTCTCCTAGGGGAAAAGAAGCTACATTAAGCACAATACACACACACAAAGTTGGGACATAAAATTTCCTTTGAAAACATCATTTTTCAATTTGCCTTCCATCACATCAAGCGAATTGTTTCATGAGAAATTGCAGCAACATGATATATAATTCTTGCTTTAAATTCAGGCAGAAAACTCTATGCTTTTGTCCATAAACAAGACATTTCAGGAATCTCGAAACTATTCAAGTCTGATAAAAAATATGTTCCGTTGGGATTCAAGTCTGGAGATCAAGGAAGACTGACTGTTAGAACATTCTTAAAAATTACCCAATGAGCTTCTAAATGTGCACGAAAAAAGTTCATTCATTTGTAAGACAATATGGAATGTTGTATCATTTGTATGAAAATAGTAGTTTTTAAACATTCATGTTCTTTTGTGGCAAGGATGATTCGCTTCCGTTGTTACATTTACTCGTGACAACTCGATATTTCTTCTCCAAAGGCATGATGGAAAATGATATTACGGCATTGAATACTGGCTTTTTTAAAAATTCCTAATTTACATAACAGATTTTCTATAATGCCTGAAAATGTCATTTAGTGGCCAAAATGTAGGCTTTCCTTGCATTTTTCTGTTCCCCAAGGTCCATATAAGGCATAAAATCTTTAATAAAGTGCCTCAACCAGAAAGGGTTCAAAACAGACTTGTGCAAGGTCACGTAAATGATAACCACCCTGTATAATTTCACTACAACTGATACAGTAATATATCTGTAAAGCAGCGGAGAAACAAAAATATGTCAAAAATTCTATGTCAGAATAATGTTAAGGAGTTAATTTTATATTACAAGTATATAAAACTCTTTAAATACGAATCTATAGTATATTTTAGAAACATGTATGTCAAAATAAATAAGCAATTTAGCATTATTGGTATAAATATTTACACGTTTTTGAATAAATAATTAATCAAAGCAAGACAATTAATTATGACAAAATGGGTTTATATTTATTTAAGGCATCATAATATTTGTTGAAACATTTCATTCTCTTAAACACATTTTAAGAAATTAAAATGCGAATTTTTATGTTCGAATAATTTTACATTGATTAGAAAGAAACAGGAGTCTGTTAACTGCTACATTTCTGTAATATATTTCATTTAAAATTAAAATATCTAATTTTCATAATTTTATATTCATCAGATTTCTGATATTTGAGGTAATACTTTTCTGATACCTAGTAAAGACCGTTGCATGAGAGTGGTTCTATAACTGGCTGAATGTTAAGCTTCAGTCATAAATCTAAATTATAGATTGCTAGTAATATATTCAGTAATTTAGAGATATTAGTGTAGCTTAGACTAATATTTTATAAGACTTTACTTGTATCTGACAAGTCATATCAGATCTAGCATCATATATCTCGAACCAAATAATCAATTTCGTTGGCTTGCATTCTATTACAAGCTGATAGCAAATAGGCGTTTATAAAGAATCAAAATTCGAAATCGATTACTTAATGTTACTAAAGAATTAGAACCCTTGTGCTAGAAGTAAAATTTCTGCAATTTAAAATGTATTTATATTTCATACTTTTGTCATAAATTTATTTTAATAGTTTCGGATTTGCAATAAAACATTATTATATTGAAAAGGCTAGATTAATAGGATCTGGCACCAAGAATTCTAACTGATCTTTCAACCTTTGCAACAGAGTCAGGGAGAATTTATTTCTCAGATATGCTCCTTTTATTTCAGATTCCATTTGTTTATATTCTTTAAAGAATAATTACGTATGTGTTGGATTATAAAGTGTTTGTGAAAATCTGATATTTAGTAAATGACTTAATATTACTAAAAAATTGATTATCTAATAAAAAATTAAGTTGTCTAAAAAAAAGAGAAAAAGAAATCTTTGTTTTGCCAGTTGAGTTTATAAATTTATTATTGCTTTCATGCTTATAATGACGTGTATTTCATAATTTTGATTTAAACTTATTACTATGTAGTTGTTTTCATATTATTTGTAGTATCTTATTTTCATTTAACACTGATATGACTATTCTCATTTTCCAATTTCATGTTTAATAGTATTTCGAAATGTAAATTTCTAGTACCACAAGTCTTAAAAATGCTAAAACATTCTTATAATTTACACAGCAATTTTCAGAGCTTTAAATATTATAAAATGATAATATATTTATTTTCAAATAGTTAAAATACATACGTAAAACCGGAATCAAATAAAACAGTGATGACAAACTTCATAATTTTTTTTGAAATGAAATAAAACGTTAGAAGGCAAAAAAAAAAAAAGAAGAAAAAAAAAGGAATAACATGAATATTGATATTTAAATCTCACTTTTTAAGAAATCATTTAAGATATATGCGGAATTACTTCACTCTGATTATTCAGAATTAAATGTTGAAAAATGAATTTACAATTTCATTATTGAAAAAAAAATATTAAAATTTCGAAACGGGATATAAATTTAACACAAAGTCCCTAAATTTATCTTAATATAAGTTGGTAGCTTCAGAAAACAATCTGTTTCGGTTAAATTTACATTTAAGAGTATTTTAAAATAATATATGATTAAATCAACTGACAAATGAATAGTTAAGCAAATTTTTCTCAGACAGATGTATAATGACGATTTCTTTCTTAGAAATTTTTAATGGATAAAATTAAAATATAATAAAGTGAAACTGAAACATCAAGCAATACTCCAAAATTAGGATTACATTTTTCCTCCTCGACAAAAATGTTTTTGGAATCGATAGGTAATCAATTAAAAAAATAAGATGTTGAGTAAAAGCTTGATAATTTATTCAATTCGCAATTTTATGAAGCGATCTGCAATTTGAATAGTTCATTTTGAATTATTGATGACAATAATAAATTCTTCCTTGTAAAAATCAAGAAAGTTGATAACAGATTATTATTCAGACCAATATTTCAGAACTAAACGTACTAAATTGTGAATGACTGAATTGCCTATTTTATTCTGAAAAAAAAATGATAATAATTCTAAAATGGGAAAAAAATTAAATCCAAAATATGTATAGTAAATGGTATATAATGTTAAAATGTTCATTTATTTTCAACTTAAATTTATAAATTCATATAACAATTAATTAGGTACAGTTTATAAATACCTGAATATATTTAACTTATTGTCTGCTTTTATCACATTTCTTGTAATGCAAATTGTTAAATTCACAGTATTTATAAAATAAAATTATAGTTATTTAAATGCATCTTATTTTCTTATCTCTCTGAATTTTCAAATAAATGATATTATTTTAAATAAATATTTTGATAATAACCTAAAAGCTTACATGGTTTTATTAAATGACATTTTAACCTGCTATTATCTAATTTATTTTTCTCTAAGTCATATAGTATGTGTAATATTTAAGGGAACATCATAATTTTGACAAATATTCTTAATTTCTTGTCTGACACTAATTTTAAATGAATATACAAATTTGAATCTTGAGAATATTCATTCCTTAAATAAATATTTTGTAAATTATATTAAAGCTTATATTCAAATAGCATTAAACATACATCTTATTTTCATCAAATGCTTGTATGTATTTTATTTTTAATAGCACAATATTTAAAAGAACTATATAACTATGAAAGATTTTCCTTTTGACAAACTTTAACTTCAAGTCAACATCTCTAACCCAGATTATAATTTTTTTTACAGAACTATATTTTATAGTACATTATATACATAAGCTTTTAAATATTTTACAAATTAATTAAATGCTTATGAAGTTTTTCAGAAGTTTATATATAGAAATCAGGGAATTAGCAATACGTCGAAAACAATACTCAAATATTACATGTTACAATACTTATTAATAAATAGTTTTCCCTCTTATCAAATACAGAAAGATGAGCTAAGAGAAACACAAATGAATTCAATTTAAAACGCAATATTTTATAACTTTTTCTCTTTTTACATATAAGGCTGTTATCCAAATGCAGTAAGCTGTTTATGCGATAATAACTTAAGTAAACAAATAGGGAAGATGTTTATTAAAATCTCATATATTTTGCTTAGGAAAGACAAATATTTCAAAATTGGTAGAAAATATACATCTATATCAAATTCTTGTTAGATGATTACGTTGTTATATTATAGTTTAAAAGTAATTATAGTTTACTAAAACTGCTTTTACATCTAAAACGTTTTCAAAAAAATATCTCATTTATAAAAATGTAATATGAATGAGACTTTGTGAATGAATTTCTGATACACAAGGCTTAATCTTCTGTAGTTATAGAATATTTTTTACTCGATGTTGAAGATATTTTGCAGTTTATGTTCATGGTTATAAACAATTGCCTCTGCATGAAATTATTATTTATAAATGGAAAATTTCTAATCGTTTTCTAATCTAATTACACAATTGATAATTACAAATTTTGAATGATAGAATGGTGCATTTAGAATAAAAAAGATAAAGTAATTTTCTAAAGTCATTTGCTATTGTCATATTTAAAAATTGCTTACTGGCTTTAGAATCGATTTTTTTCTGTGTGGGTATGAACTCGTTGCATAAAAATAATTTACAATGCTAACACCATATTTTCGAAAGATATATGTCACAGAAATTTAAAATGTCACACATTTTCATGAGTAGAGATCCCCAAACTCTAATACGAATTTTAATTTTTAATTGCCATATTTTTAACCCTGTTTGCATTTTCAGAAACATATATTGAATATCGGATAATAATCGGATTTGTTGCTTTTGATTTCTTAAATCTGTTTTTAAATATAAATATGAATGTGTAAAATGGCGAAATATTAAAAAGAATCAATTAATTTTTTTAAGTAGAGTTTGGAAACAAACGTAGATTTATTGATGCATTTATTTAATCGAATCACGAGAAACCCTTTAAAAGACATTAGTTATGTGTTAAAAATATGAAAATAATGACAACAGAAATCTACATGTCATAGGAATTTTAAACTATCACATACTTTTAATTAAATATAAAAAGAGAAACTGAATAAAATTTCATTCGGCTATATTTTGAGATAAATTTTTCATTTGATGCTTATTTAAAAATCTTTACACTTATTTAATATGTGAACTTTTGAAAAATATTCTAGTTGATCGCGAATTATTTATTCTATATAGATAGATTCATTTTTTTTGTTCCTGAAATACTAAAGGTTATTTAAACTTTAAAAAATGATAACATTTCTTGATATGTTAATAATATTGATTTCAAACATATTTTAGACGACATGAAAAAAGACATTCTTAATTCAGTTGCAAATCAGTTGCTTAATTTCAATTTTAAATGGCAATATATTAAGTCTGAAAATTAAATTAATCGTCCCGTAGAAAATTAAATACACAGGCAAGCTGAGATATTTTATATATTTTTAGAATTAAAAAGTTGAACATTAATTCTTCTAAATTTAAGGAATTAAGACATAAATTATCTAATATGTGAAAAGTTAAAATGTGGGCAACTTCACAAAATATGACTTATATTTCCAAATTATATATTAATTTATACTTTTATTGATAGTAGCATATATCAAGTCAGTTACATTTAAAATATAATAAAAAATAACTAAATGTAATTAATACAGATTTATGCAAATTACTTTTAATATTACATTTTATGTGAATAAGTAAAAAAAAAATAATAAAATGTAATTCGGCAAATCAACCATATTGAGATTTAATGTAATATCCATGTAATGTGAAGTTAAATATGATATTTAAATTTTCGAATTTTCCATCAAATTTGTGAAATGAAATCAAAATAAAATCGTCACCACTATTTTCTGAAATCCTCCCACTAATTATTAAACTGAACTGATTAAGTTAAATAACATCTGAACGAAATCAGATATTAGTAAAATGTTAGTCAAACTACATGCTTACTGTTAAAAAAATGCTATAAAAATATAATTATGGTCACAGAAGTTTAAAAAAAATGTTTAATATTAACTCCTTTGCATATAATGATGTGTTTCCCAACCACATCGATATACTGAATTTTTAGAATACTGAATCAATATACTGCTATTAAATGTGCATATTAAGTAATTTAAAATGCAAAAATCATTTAGAGACGCTTCTATATTTCAAATTCCCTTTAAATTATTTTAAAAATTTAAATTTTAATAAATTACCCAAACAGGAATGCCACATAATTAGGAAGTTAAATAAATTCCTGGTTCAAGGGATAAAATTAGTAAATATTTGATGGTATTTGACCATTTTTTTTTAATTTCTCGCAACATCTATAAATTTATTATTTTGAAAGTTCTTTTTGAATTTCAATCAATAAACATTTATCATCGGGAAGGTATTTTATACCGATATAAAAAAATGCATAAAAAATCATATACTAAACTTGTTATTAAATCCATTTCATGGTATTTAAGCATTTTTTTTTAATTTCTCGCAACGTCTATCAATTTATTACTTCGAAAATTTCTTTTGAATTTCAATCTGTAAACATTTATCAGTGGGGAAGTATTTTCAACTTATATAAAAAAAAGTATAAAAAATTATATGCTAAACTTCAGTTATTAAAGCAGTTGTTAAGCTCTATAAATAATATCCTACTGAAAAAAAATGTACGCAATTTCCCATTATTTTTGTATTGCATATCGAATTGTCACACTCAGATTAGTGTAATGAAAGCAATGAGGTTATTTACTATCGAAAACATATTTCGGTGGGCATATTTTGAATGAATGGAATACTCTTCTATTGTACCATGAAACCTTCCTGTATTCATGAATTCTTACTTTAAATTACATTTTATCTGGTAGTTTTCTTTTTCTGCATAAATTTCTCTGCTTTGGCTCCGCTACACGTATATCACGCATTCAGGCATTTTAGCATTGATAAATTGGATGCATAGTCCGTACTCCAGCTTGCCATTTTCGCATAAAAATGTTCGAAAAAAGAACAAAAAAAGAACAAAATATTTTTTCTCTTCTACTCCAACTTTCCAGAATGAATAATAAGTATCACATTCACGTATACAAGAAAGGGAGCTGTATTCAGCATGTTCTTTCTTCCTTTTTTCTGTCTTTTTCTTTTACCACTTTTTTCTTTCTCCCACTACCTATCCTTACAGCTTTTTGTTATGTTCCTTTTCTGCTTACATTTCACTAAAATGGCCTCAGAAGTACAATGTTAGCCGCGAAATGTGAAACGTGTGTGAAATACGCGTATCTAAAATTATGAGCTCCAGTTTTGCATTACATTCCTTTGGTTTTGTATGATACCCAGAGACTAATGGAAGTTATTTGTTCCCACAAGTCTTGTGTTTAAGAAATTTATAGCGCATGATTTCTCAAGTAATTTCTTTTCAAGTGACTTCTGCTATACAGACAAAAAAAAGTAGGAAATGTATGAAAAGAATCTTTAATGAAAAAAAAATGATTTTTTTTTCTCCACCACCAAGGATCATTACAGTAATGACTTCAGAATTAAATTATTTAGAAAATACAAGATGGAAAATAAAATGAGTGATATTCCTCATATAATAAAGAATTATACATTATTTACTACTGAAAAAAATAGTCAAAAGAATAAATAATACTTTTTTTAGTTATTTAATTGTATGATATCAGTAGACTAAAAGAAGTATTTTTCTTCAAACAGTTCTGTGTAGAAGCAGATTTATTACTTTTGATTTCTCATAACTTCTTTTACAAATGACTTTGTTCGTTTTTCTTTCTTCTTTAACAATCTATTTATTAAAAAATGAAAATTATGTCATTTTTTCATTTCAAAGGACATTTAAAAAATGACACAGCAAAATTTATTTTTCAAAACACAAAGTGGAAATAAAAGGAAGGATATTTTTGGCGAAACGATGAAATTAGTAAAATTAACTTTATTTTTGTTATATTGCTTAAAAGAACAAAACATGTTATATTCCTCAGTTAATTATTTGTTGGCTTATGATATCATGGTTTAAATAAAAATATTCTTTTCTATAAATTTACATTATATAATAATGTATATTTACATTATACATGATCTGTTGAATATATTAGTTAAATTTCCCTAAAAAGTGTAATTGAAATGTCGTTTGATTGATCATAATCTTTGATTAAAATATTTAAAACCATCTGCCGGTGAAGACCAATAGGTTAACGAGAAAAAAAATTAATTTTAATATGAATTAATCTTTTATGCATAATTCTCCCATGACTCATTCAATAAAAAATTTAATCATCAAAGTGGAATTGAAACAAAACTCAATTATTTTAAAAACCTCACACTTATTCAACCTAATGGAATTGCGAAAATTCTTAATAGTATCTTGTCCCATGACGTCATAATACAAATAAAGTAAAATTATAAAATTAAAATAATCTATATTCTATTGACTGTTGGAGTACTCTATTTCAATTTCTTGTGTCTCATACAAACGGTAGATAATAAACATAATCACTTATCCCCATCATTCAGCAGTGGAAGAAAGTCAAGTGATTGAATATTCGATGAAATGACGGAAAAGGGTAGAATTTCATGGTGAATTTGCCAAACATTGTTAAAATTTGTATAAAAAAACCCTTTTTTACAAATTAAAAAAACAGTACTACAATTAAAATGGAAATAAATATTTGAAATTCCAAATTTTAAGAAACTCATTTTTGTGCAATAATATTTATTGAAATCATTATAGAGAAATTGTAATAATCTCTCATTTAATTCCGAATTCAATTTTTTTTAAAATTCAGACATATCTTTCTGAGATACATATTTCCATCCTCTAAAACATACTAGTTGTCTATTATCTTTATATCATATACTGACAAGCAGTACTGGAAACTACAATGTAATTTCTAAAATAATATATTCATATTAGGAGTCTTGGAAAAATTTTATGGAGTTAGTGCTTCCACTTAAAGAGGGTTTAGATGCTCTAGAAACATTTTTAGGGGAAAAGGAGGGGCCTGCTACAAATAAATACAGAGCATTAGCAAATGTGTGAATATTTAAACTGATATGTCTTGAAGATTGGGAAAAATAATGGCATACATGGGGGGGGGGCTGTTTGCATTTGCTAATTCATAGATGATGACAGATGACAAAAAAATCTCATATTATACTCCATATACCAATTAAGTTTGTTGAATCACTGTATAACACACCATTTATAAAAGTAAATTCACAACCATATGTTTAGCATAACGATAAAATTTTTATTTTATGATATATTGAAGTTTAAACAAAATTTGTCATCGATTAATGTAGAGTATTTCATACAAGCATTTTTGGAGAAATTCAAAAATGACTTTTGAAAATAATTCTTATTATTATGAATTTTAAATTGCCAAATAATCTGAAGCATATACTTAAAAGAGGTGACAAATTTCATGTCAAGTACCAATGAAATTTTCATCAATATAAAACTGAAAATTACATGATCAAGTAGATGATTATGTAATATTTATATGCTGTAAGACGTCGCTTGTTTCAAAGCATGTTTCAAAGTTCAGACTAATGAATTATAAGTTTCTGGTATCATGATATTTTAAGCATGATTAGTACCAAATACTCTTAGAGATCTTAAACTCTTTAAATTAATAAAACATCAGAGCTCGTTTCAATCATCCAAAATAGATTGATCTCTAAATTTGAACTTTCTAATTTCGCATAAATGTTTTAGAATTAATGATTTGACTGACTAATCTTAAGTAAGATTCATTGATGTTTAAATTACAAATGTTTTGAGTTTTGTTTGTATAATAGTATTGATTCAAAAGATTTGAATAATTGAATTTATTCTGGCATTTGCATTACCTAATGATGAAAAAATGGATTTAAACCCAGTTCTATGCGATGGAATCCTAGATATTTTGTTTTTTCTTGTGTGCATTTGATATTTCAGAATATATAAAATAACGTTTTTTTCACAAATGAGTTCATTGCTTTTCAAACATTAATGCTGAAACTAGCAACTCTATGTCATTTCTTCTATGCTAGGTACAAAAATATATCTAAGATAGGCGAAATAAAAGGGGAAATTTATATAGTTTTATTGCTCCAGAGAATCATATGTTTTTTAAATAAATAATTTCTTAAATAACAAATAAATAATTTAAAAAATAAAAATGATTGTTTTTAATAATTACATTTTGATATTTTTAGAGAATTAAAAACTTCAGATCTTAAGCAAGTAACGACTAATACTAATGAACAATGGTTTTTGTATTTCTCTATGAATGATTGACTTCAAACGTGAAATACAAATTTGTTAAAAATAAAATATTTTCTTATGTTAGCTTCACCTGTAACTGAAACAGATTTTGATGGTTAAGGAGTCATTAAAATGAGCCACTGCATCAAAACAAGTGTACCTGAAATACAATTACAAATTTAGAGTACACTTAATTTACTCACAAGATGTCAGTTTTATTTAATTTACTGCTAAGGCTTAGTCTGTAAGAAAGTACACCCTCATGTTTTTTTAAGTCTTCAGTAGTCTTCTAAGTAGTATGGTTTTAATTACTTTTATTATTTCCCTCTTAAGTTGCCTCTACATTTGAATAACTTTTTTTCTTATTTATATTTTATTTTCCTATATTCTAATTCGTATGTCTGTATAACCGTGGCAAATATCTGCCTTTGGACATACTTCATTTTGCAGTAAATAAGACCACTGGTTATATGAAAAGAGAGATTGAATGAATATAACAATGCTCAATTTTGAAGATATGTTGATATTATTTGAGACAAATTTTGAAATATTGAAGCTATATCTTAAGATAAGAAGCCTCCTGAGCTTGCTAATGTTTTCACGGACATTTAATAGTCAAATGAGTTTTAAAGTAAATCAAAATAATTTAAACTATAGAAGTTTCGTAAAGTAAGATTTTGAATATGAATCTATCTAAACATGAAGCCATGTTTCTAACAAAAGACACATCAAATATATTATTATTGATGGAATGGATTTTGAAATCTTTGTATTCTAATCCAAAGGAGCTATTCTTCACGAAATAAAGCAAAAATATCAGAAATAAAAAAAAATTAACTTGATTTAGTTTCATTTCGTTGAATTCAGCATTCCGGGAAGCAATTATTCTCTTTGAATGATTGTAAACGTGTAGGTATTATCAGGAAACAATCAATTATTGCATTTATTTCGAAGTTAAAACTCGCAATTAATTGATGGTTTCCTGAATAATTAAATAACTTTTTGAGTTAATGATTTAAATGAAAGCTATGAATAGCAACTTCGATTATTCAAAACCAATTTTCAACCCAATTGTGGAAAGTTATTTCGGTATCAAATCCAAATACGAAGTGAAACCGCATTATAAATTGCCACTGTTAGGAAAAATTAAGGAACCCGTTTTTTTCTCATAATTTTGGAAATTAATTTTGTCAGCGTCGCCTTTAATTAGAATTCTGAAATCCGTTCGCACTTGATGGGAAAGTTTTTCTCAAAATTTCATTTACTGTTGGAGGGTTTCTTTACGTCAAACAGTTCATTAACGAAGTGATACGGATCCTATTATATTTAATTAAATATCTTACCACAGCCTTCACTAGTAAGCCATAATTTTTCCTGAAAAAAATGTTCAGGCTTAATAACGATTCATCAGGTTGCTGCATCGTCTAATTGATTTTACTGCCTATATTATAACGCATTTATTTAATTATGATGATGGGGAAAATTATGCTTTTTTTTCCTCGAAAAATTATGAGAAAAAATTAGCTTGACAAACGCAATATGTGGAATTACTAAAGTTACGTCAATCCACAAAAGTGACATTTGAAATTAATGTGAATTCAGATTAAATGAATTCTGTAAAATGAATCGAAACGATATTTTCACGAATGTCAAACGCTTGCTTGTGATTAAATCATTTCTAAAGTACAATATTTTTGAAAAAATCCCTAGTTGATATTTGCTTTATGTGTAAAATGTTTGGTTTGGATTTGTTGGCAGGGCAAATTTTTCTAGGAGAATAAGCAAAATGGCGATGGGAATTCTTATTCGGGCGATAAAGAAATCGATTTATGTATTTTTTGTTTATTTTCTTTAATAAGGAATAGTTACATTTTATACCAGGCAACATAGAATCTTTCAAAGTAATGATTGGATGGACATTGAAAAAAAAAATATAAAAAAATTAATAAATCAAAATACAAGCGCATTTGAAGCTCGAAAATAAATAGTGAAGATCGTTTTTTTTAAATGAAACAAAATATAAATATAGATTAATTGCAAATTACAAAAAATAATGCAATATTTTTTTTAAAGTGAAGTAATTGTTATATAAAATGTAAGGAAATATAAAAACTATATAAAAACGCATACACAACACAAAAAAATGTACATGAAAAAATAAATTAATAAATATACACTACATGATTAAAAGAACCCAAATGTATTCAGATTGATTTTTTTTATTGAAGTGCTATTTTTATAAAATTTAAATATTATATGCAGTAATCAAAGCATTTGATGAAATGTGAATATCAATATCAACTTTCTGGGAAACGGTCTTATATCCAATTATTTTCTTCCTCAAAAATATTTGCCCAGTCTTTTAAGGGTTCCTTGACTGAATCATTTATGTAAAATTTAAGTTTCAGCATTATATAATCGAAACTTCAAGATAGTTTTTCAACCCACATTTGAATTTATTATTTTTTTTAATCTGAAATTTTTCGAAACTTTTGACAATCATGAAAAAAGCAAATGACGAAAAAAATATACACTAATAAAAAATAATGTAAGAAATAGAAGAGAACGGTGAACTATGTAATTTATTTTTAATATTTGTGAATAGAAGCTCTATTGGATTATTTTCAGGCACTAGAAGAATAAAATATCGTACTTTATTAATGAAATAATATTTCCATGTTACTTTAAAAAAATCAAGCTAATTGAAATAGCGACTTTGACTGCATGCGCCAAGTGAATGAATGAATTTATTATTTCACTTTTGGACCGTTAGAAAGTTAAACAAGTTATAGTTAAACCATATTCAATCTTCAGGAACAAAAAGAATAAACTCAAGCAGAAAACAAGGTGATGCCTTATACTTACTAACTGAAGAATTGAGTTCTCATATCTCAAATAAATATAAAATGGATTGGAGTAGTAAAGTAAGAACTCCATGATTTATTCTATTGAATATCAGTTAATAGGATAAAAAAAATTGTGCTTGAAGTGACGATGAAATATTATAGTAATCCTGTGTTCCATTGAAATATATGTTCAACACCATTGTGAGAGCAAATCGAGTTATTATCTCAAGACTTGGGAGTGATGTGTGTGGGCATTTTATGATCATTCATTAAAAAATTAAACTACAGTTTTAAAATTTGCAGGTAACTATAGGTTTAAATAATAGAAACCAAAGTAATGAACGAGAGATGTGAAAACATTAAAATGCCCTGAACTGAAAATACAAAATGTCTAAATATAAGATAGCAGGTATGGATACAGATGCAGAAATAAATGATTAAAACATACACATAACATTCGTCTTTTAAATCATTTATTTTTCATTCATTTTTCTAATCATACTGATGTAATTAAAATGACAATAAAAATAACGTTAAAGCCATTAAATATAAAAGATGAGCGTTTATCTTAGTTAAGCTAACGGATTTCAGAATTTTTCGAGAACAAATTTCAGAATTAAGTTCAGACCAAATTTCGGAATATCAAATGAAAGCATATAATCAATGCAAATGAGCAGCAGAAATGAAAGCAAATAATGAGATAAATGATGACCGAGATGAAAGGAAAACATCTTATCTTTATTTATCATTTATTTATAAATTGAAAGAATATATTGGCAATAAAGACATAACCATAAACAAATACTATAAAAAATATATTGGCAGAATATATTATTTAACTTCGATTGCCTTAACAGAATTTTTAATTTAATAGTAAAGTAATTAATTCATGGCTGGAAATTTATAAAAAACATCACCAGTATTATTAATTTACACTATTTTCGCCTAATATATTTTACAAGAGAATTATGAGCAAATTATAGATAAAACTCACAAATTAATTCCCAGTTATTTCAATACATATTCAACATACTCTGAGAAAAATAACGACACTTTATCTTTGCAGTCACTTTACGAGTTTAATAATCCAGGGTGAATTACCAAAAATAGCTCATAATATTGCAAGCGCTATACACAAATTGGATACTTAGTTGCTATAAAAAACATTGCAAAACGAGACACTGGGAAGAGAGAAATCCTAAAACAGTTTTAAATCAGACATTTCTTCACAAATTGAAGTAATTTACTCTTTCTGAAAATAACAACTTCCTATCAGATCGAAATGAAGGGTCAGTCAAGCAAATAGTTCAAAGACGGGATTTGAGTCAAATCTCATACTTTCCAAGAGATTGCGGTCATTCAAGTGAGCAAAGGGCTTAAGATCTTTTACGTTTTTACTTCCCAATTGATAGCCTTTTTATATGGACTTGCCATTATGAAGTATATTCTGGGAAACTATCATGATGATAATCAAAAAATAGCAACTGCTTATTTTAAAAATTGCAGTTGGTGTATTTTTTTCTTTCTTTTTTTTCCGAATTCATCTAATGATATAGAGATGATAAGTGAAAGAGATAAAAGAATGCAATCATTTCATGGTATATAAGCTATGAAAAGTTCATTGTTTGAAAAGAAGTACAACAAGTTTCTGGTAAAATATTTCATTTATAACAACAGTTATGAATTTCCTCAAAATGTTCCCACTGGATTATCATTTTAATATGTTATTTATTATTTTTATTTTCCGGTCTGTTTATAATATAGTTTTAGGAATGTTCCCAGTTATAGTTATTTGTACCAGCGTTCTCAATATGATATAGAACTCGTGATTATTAGCTATAATCAAGTTCAAATTTAAAGATTCAGCACACGCGTTTCCAGAGTTGCACACCATGCCAGAGGAAGGACACATCACCGTCGACGTAGGATACATATGGCCTTAGCACTTAGCACCATACCACACTTCCGTTTCTAGAACTCATGTTGTCCCTTTCCTGTTTCGTATAGATGTATGTGAACTTTATTAAAAAAGAAAAATTACGCTGCAATTATTTCGAAATGAACACAAAAATGACAAAATATGGACACATATGGCATAACAAAAAATGATAAAAACTAGAATGACAGATATCTGGAGTACATTAAATATGAATAAATAAACATCATAATATATAATGAATGAAAAAATGAAGCAATTATAAAAATTAGGTACTTAAGGAGGTTTAAAGACATATAATGAATAAAATACGAGTACTATTAACACAATGCACGGAGAAATTGATAAGTTTAATCTAATTGAAATAATTCTCCATGATCATTAGGCATTTAATCATGTTTATGATTCTTTGTTTGGAAAATGAATTATTAAGGATCATTTGTTAAAAAGACGATGTATACGGTTTACAAGAAGCGAAATTTACATTTAGAGAAACTGGGTTTCGAAACGAGAACTCTTCTATACCGATATCAAGATCATATCAATATGATCTAGTATATTTGAACATTTAAAAGTAAAAACAAATATTATACAAACATTTAGAAGAATGCAGATATATATATATATATAAAGCTTAATAATGTTGTTGATTATTAATTAATATTGATTAATTATATATATAATGATTATTATTTTAACCTTTATATTTCTGGCCAGAGTAAAACTTAAATGGAGTTTTGATGGAGAAAGAAAGAATTTCCCATTCTTTTTTCTGAAAATTCCTCCTCCTTTTTTATTTCTTTTTTTGAAAGAAAAAGTGTATGGTCATTTGAAGAAGATAAGGAGATAGAAATAGTTTTTCCTTCTCTTTTCTTTTGCTTTTTTTCTCGAATAAAAAAAAATGGTTTGCGATCATCCTTGATCGCCAAAAGAATTATTATAGTTGGATCATTTCTTCCTTATAGTCTGTTTTTGACTCAAAGTATTATATATTTCATTTGCCAGCCTCAATTTTAAGCATTCAAAAGAGAAAGAAGTTAGATGTAGTACGATTACAAACTTGAAATTATAAATTACACTTATTCAAGGTTTACACAGTCATCATATATATATATATATATATATATATATATATATATATATATATATATATATATATATATATAAATACAGAGTGTTCATTAATTATTGTCGGGGTTTTCGCACCTCATAACTTTCGAATAAAAAATATTACGCAAAAACCGATTACGTATTCGTAAATTACAACTCAAAGAATTTTACGTGGCAACAATGCGAACTTAGCGCATTACCCCACAAATGCTGGACAACACTTGGAGGGAAATCGAATTTTGTCTCGATGTGTTACGAACCACATGGCAGCCATGTGCAAATTCATTAATCTTTTTAATATCATTAATAAAATTCTTTGAGTTGTAATTTACGAATACATAATCGTCTTTAGCTAAATGCCTACAAAGAGCAAAATTGTGGAAGCTTTACACTTTAATATCATTAATAAAATTCTTTGAGTTGTAATTTACGAATACGTAATCGGTTTTTGCGTAATATTTTTTATTCGAAAGTTATGAGGTACGGAAACCCCGACTATGATTAATAAACACCCTGTATATTATAATAAACACAAATATAACACATTACATGTATAACACACACACGCACACGCACCCCCCCCCACACACACACACATACATAATTTTATATGATCAGTTTTGTTATTTATTAAATTTATGTGAAATGGATAATACATATTTTTCAGCTATCTTTGAAATTATGGAATCTGGTTTCTTTTCTGTGTTTCAATATAAATGCATCAGAAATGGTATTTTAAATAAATTAAAAGTTGTCAAATTTTATATGTGACAACATATATTTAATGTTAATTGATTAGGTTTATTTAAATCCACCCAAAAAAGAATTATGATAGAATTCATTTACATAAACCGTCTCTTAAACTGAATATATTTCAAAATAATCTTATGAAGAATAATCTTGGCATTGAAATTCAAGATAAAATCCATTTTCAATTCACAATGTATGAGAAGATCAAAATATGTGAAAAATAAATTTCTTTATAAGCATTCATATTTTATCTAAATAATCTTCCCCTGCATTCGTTAAGGTGCCTTTGGAATTTGAAATTTCTTTAATTATATCAACTTTAAGAATATTGGTGTAAATCCAAATTTCACATCAACTTCTAGCAATTTCTTTCTAAACCTGATATCTCTGAATTTTATGTTTATGGAAACAATGTCAATTGAGTAAGAAATCATTTCGTAGAATATCAAATATGAATATGTGAATATTCATAAAATGTAATATTTTTTAATCTCTTGTCTCATTTAAATTCTTCTTTCTTTCACATATTGAGTTTCCCTCCTACTCAAGTTTATTAACAAAATCTAGTTTTTCTGCATGAAAAGTGCATTGGCACAACTTCACAATAAAGCATTTTCGCAGCCTCTTCTCTTTGCTATTTATTCCTTAAGCTACAATTTATGAACTAAAATGCTTTATCATAATAACTCAGTAAAACTGAGCTCCAACAAGGCTCTCAATAAAATGACAAAAAGCACACCGCAGTAATCATACGACAGTAATATATTATGCCCGAGCTCCGCATGGCATAACCTGTTAATTTTACTTTTAATGAAACTCAGCGGCGACAGTAAAATGCACCTTTGTGTATAGAGAAAATTAATTTCTGTGAGATTTATATACCACGCACTCTGAAACTAAGGGTCTGCTTTCGTGCATACCATTGCAGTTTGCTCTTTATTATGTTGCTGCTGTGTATTTTTTTACTTCTCTTTATTTTCCTCCGTAGATGCCATTTTTTTTATGGAGCGTGGTTAATTGCAACGTAAACTTCGTTGGCAGAGAAATTAAGTTTCTTATTCTTACTTTATTTTTTTTTTCCTGTGCCACCACAGCTGTATTTTTACTCCAAATCGCAGTGATATTTTTTCAATTACCCGGAATGTAATAAATTTTGAGCCGGTTGGAGCCTTCCTCAAGGACAAATTAAATCTTTCCTCGTACCTTAAAATTTAATATAATGGAATTATGTTTGGTTTATAGAGTAATAAATTATTCGTATGCTGAAATTTGTTTGGAATGCGATAAAAAAATAAATTACTGAGGATTTGTGTCTCAAAAATATAATGCCCAATTATATTTTCAAATGTATTTATTTACTTACTTTAAAGATAAGTTCGGGAGAATATAAAATTTTATTTTTCGATTGATATCTTAAGCAGATTATTTATAAGAGGTACTTAAAGGATCTTACTTTAATATTTTGTGATGTTTTAAGTTTTCATTTTTATACAAATATAATCTGAAATATTTTTATTTTATTTTATTTGTTTAATTTAAATTATCCTTCACCTTATTCACAACATATAATACAATAATTTTATACCGTTAAATATTAGAAGGTTTTCCTAGAAACTATTTATTAGATTTTTTTTTGTTTTTTTGCATGGCTGACTATACTTTAATTTTTTATTGTGTTTCATTATTTATTCATTATTTTTTATCGTTTTCATTTATAATTATTATTCGTTATTTATTTTTTATTTTTATTTCGTTATTTAACTGTTAGCTGCTATCATAATAAACATTTTCATTTTTCAGTGTTTTTTTCTAAATTCATATTTTTGGCAGAAATAGCTATTCAATTTATTTCGTTAATTATTTTTGTAGCTTAGAAATAGACATTGGATTAATTAGAGCGGAATCTAAACTATTTAAAGTTCTGTCTGATTTTCAAATTTGTCTGATTTTTTATTTATATAACCTGATTAATAAAATATTTTTACTTCAATTTATTAATGTAATGACAATAACTTTCTTGTTATACTTACAAATTTTAAAAGTTATCGAATTGTTGACAATCATTTTCTTTGCAATAATACTGTTTTATCAAAATTATATTTGCTATGTGCGAAATGTAAGTAAATTGTTAAATAAATATAAACTCAAAATAAGGAGTCATATTTTAAACTTTTTAAATTCTTATTAGTCAAAATTTTTAAAACTACTTACTTAAAATTCAAATAGGAATTAAAAATCTTTCGTTTTTTCAATAAATGCATGCATTAGAAAAAAAGATCCACTGTATTCAAACCAGCATCTTCATATAGCACATTTCACACCGTCTGTTATTTTTTTTAGCTTAGAATAATGAATTTAAGAGAAAGATAATAAGATTCTAACAACCTTCTTTAATAGCTTGATATAATACTTAATACCAATTAAATATGCATTTGACAATAATGATACCACAATTTTTTCAATCTGCTAAAACATTGCTGTAACGAAACCTCATTTAGATGAAGTACATATTACAGAGGAAGTCTGAATACCATTAATACCACTTCCTCTCTAGGCAATCTCTTCCTTTCCCCCTTTGAGAATAAATATATGCGCATACAACGATTTCATTCCCCTCTAACCTTGGCACATACACATGCGCGTATTACCCACACCCCTCTGCATTTCGTCATCCATCAATTTAATCTAATGCACCCGGTTTCTCTCTCTCTCTCTCTCTTTATGATATGCATTTAAAGCGAGATAGAAATAATGGGGCACCTTAGTTTTGCAGAAATTTACCCTCTGGCGGTTTTTAGGTTAATGGTGCATAAACCGAAAGGTTGTTGTGTTTTTGTGCTCGATACGTTTGAGATCGCCACTCTGTCAAATTGTTTGGAATAATTGCTTCAATGAAGGAACTTTCCGATGTTTCTGCAGGCGATGTAGCAGAATCCAGAAGCTGGCGTTTTAATTTATTGTGATTAAAGTTTATCTTGTTGCTTTTGACTGGTATAAACGGATAAGAGAGGCAGTAAAATTCGCTTCGACAATCAAATTTTTATCCGATAATCAAACCAAGACTAATTGAATTTTAATAAGCAGCTGGCACGATTTAATCGAAATTCTGTTATCGCATATTAAAATAAAAAATAACAGATATATATTAACAATTATATTTAGAGATGTAAAAGCAAAGAGTGGATATATAATAAAAGCCATTTTTGTATGTATTTTCCTTTTAACATTGTATTTTTTTTTAGATAAAATGCTTTCTCTTATTTTTGTTATTGCTAAAATTTTGAAAGTTGGTAGACGGATATTGAGTTTTTCTTCTTAAATATGCATGTGAACATTCAGAATGTTTTTCTACATCTATGAATACTTGAGAGACAGGCTATCGAAAATTTTGCTTGAAGTTTAGATCGATAAATTAGCAGACATTCGCTACTCTGGAAAGTATAACATGCGATGTTCATGTTGATTATATTCTGATGAGGTGTTAATGCATAAGAAGGTTACAGTTATTTTGAATCTTTAGCAGCCGTTATGCTTTCCGCTTCGGCCAGTTATTCATTCAGTTGTTCTCATTGGAAGTTTATGTATAATGTAAAATTCGCAACTTTCAAAACATTTTTCAATACTCAAAGGTGATTAATTTAAAATGGATCAATTAGACCAACCAAAGAACATTCAAAATATATTACAAATTGCTTCATTCTGTTATCGCTGTATCTTCAATTTTGAAAATATACATTTGTCTATGCAAGATAATTTAGAAATTGATTGATTGCAAGATAATAAATTGAAATCTAATTTAGTAAATTAGATTTCAAATCTTCGAACTAATCAGAGGGAGTTGTTTGACCAATAATTTTCTCTCATACTCTCTAATAAAGGTGTAGTTCCACTTTTACCTCAAAAAATGTTGACCTGTGTTAAAGGTCACAAATGCTTGGCATGGCATTGGCAAACAATAGTTACAAAAGCGTGTTTTTTCTCTGACTTTTTCATGTGATCTTAAGCGATTTCTTTTTTGGCAATTAATCTATGGCATGTAGCTAATACACCAGTTATCAATTCAGATATGTATTTTGGATGTCTTTTTCAAAACTATTGAAATCAAAATTAGATACAGAATTACAATTGTAGACAAAGGATCATATATTAAATTTTATTAATTTAAGGTATCCCATTTCTGACTTATTGCGTTTAAATATAAGAGAAAGTACTGACAGGCAGACAATCAACACTTTGATAGATTTGGTTCAAAATTTGATAATAATATACATTTTAGATAGTAAAATTGTGTGCCAAAATTCATCTATCTCGCTTTAGATGTTTAAAAATTATAGTGTTTACTTTTATTCAGTCAGATGGACAAACAGAGTTTCTTTAAATGAATTTCGTAGAAATTATTACTGAAATTAACAAATGGGCTATAAAGTCTACGAGCCAAATTTCATCCGTTTAGCTCGGATTTAACCGTTAACCGTTAAAAAATACGTGTGCTTTTCTGCATCTGGAAGATCCTAGACTTTGAGATTTTTTAAAATCTCGAGTTTAACGATTAACATTTTCTTTTTTTGTATGTATCGTATATGATAAAGTAAAAAAGATGATTATATTTTCAAAATTGATATCGTTCTATGCTTTTGAAAAGAGCACATATTTTAGAAATTTCGAATAGAAGTTATATTTAATTCAATCTATTTAATACTATTAGAAATATTGTTCATTTTCCTATAGTATATGAATTGCCATGAAATTAGATTTCTTTGATGAGTGTAGACACTGACTGTTCCGGTGAGTACCGAATGTCGACTACCTGAATGTTGATATTCATAGTAGAATGCCGATAATTTTCCGTTATCATTCTTTCACCATAACATATTTAATACTAATAGTAGTTTTTTAATAGTAGTTTTATTGAAATATTAATTTATAAATATATGTTAAAGGAAAAGTGTTGAATTGAATCAATGAAAAACGATATAATAAATAACTTTACGTAAGTCTCATTATTTTTTTCATTTAATAAAATTTTAATAACAGAATTTAGAAATCAATGCAATCTGTAAACGAAGAAAGCATGTAATTCCATTTACAGGAATAATGCTAAAATACATGAATAATGCTAATGGTTTATATTAATAATAAAAGCATTAAATATTTATTATCCATTGTTATGATTTCTGTATTTATGCAATTTAGAAATTTACATATGTTTAATCAAAAATTGGCATATGGTGTTCAAAGACTTTGACAATAAGCATGTATATTTAATGCAGAATTCTGAAACATTTACTAAGCAGATCAAAATTATTTATTCACATTATGCTATTTTGAATGATGCACTTGAAAGTAATATACATAAAAGATAAATTAGCTTTCAAGTACAGGTAATCGTTTAAAAAATAAATTAACTAATATTAGTGCATTAATTTTAGTTTCATGTAAGGAAGCCTTTATGAAAGTGCAATTTAATTTATTTGTCTTTGAATACATTAAAACTTATTATTTACACTTTCAAATTTCGTAGAATAAATTGATACAAATTAAATTAGTAGTTTTAAAGACCAGTTTGCGTCGTAACTTTTTTTTTTCATTTGAGACATTAATAATAATAATAAGCTCTGTACGTCTTTAGTAACACATTTATAAACATACGAAACTAATTAATGCGATGTATATTTGTTTATAAGGTTACTATTATTCTAATGTCATTTTATCATTTATTAGTCATTAACGATTGCATAAACATCAGCCTCATTACGATTAAAATACAGGATGGTTCATATCTAAATTTTTTATATCTGGAAATATAGTAGTTTATTAATTCTATCAATACTGGAAAATCAGAAAATCTCGTTTAACGGAACACAACGAATGCTCAATACTTTTGTATATAGCTGCAGGTTTCCACCCATTTCCATTAAATATGATTGATTGAATACCAGTGGCGGGTGCTTTGTTCGTTAGAGATACCAGCTTAAATGAGTTTTAGAGATTGGGTGATTGGCAGATAATTCATAAGATGTCAGAAAATACATTTATTTAGAGGCCATAACTTAAGCAAAGAATTTTTTTTTCTTATTTTGGAAAAAGAAAACATTGCGTCCCTGTTTTATGAAGTAACTGAACTCGAATAATCTAAGAAAAGAAATGGTTATTACGTGATAAATATATGAAAGGGCCATTAAAGACATCAATGAAGATATTTCTTAATCAGTAAATTCTTCTTAGAATTCATTCTTGGGAATAAATGCATAATTTTATTAAATCGAAGTTGGAGTTGCAAACAATAAAGAGCTAGTCTGAAATGTTAATTACCGTATCAAATTGAAATGAATTTTTTACCATGCCCAAATAAAAAAGGTGACATTTAATCTCTTTCTCCCATTATTTTTACTTTCTCTGCTACACTACTATGGAAGGATATTTAATTTCGGCGGATCTCAAGCGCAAAAGTCAGAGGTACGAGGTGAAAGTTGTATTGCTGTATAATACAATTAATGTTTAAAATGGGAATCTAGCCCAAAGTTCTTCAACTATGAAGCAAAGTTGCTGCCATTATGGAGCCTATTTTATTAGATGTAGGTAAATAGTTGTTACAAAAATTATACATTTGCTTTCATCAAATTTTAGAATCTATGCAAAAATTTGTTACTTTTTAGCACACTTTTATTCAGGCTTTCAAACTTCTTTTTAAGATATTTTCATTTTAAAATCGACAGAGTGTCAATATTTCGATGAATTAATTCTTCCCTAATTTCAGTTTTTTTATATCCTATTTGAAACTTGGCATATTTCTAACATATGAAATTTCTGAACTTAAATATTATTTTTGTAATAGTAAGCTATTTTAATATTTTCAGAAGTTTTCTACAGGTCAAAAACTTAATAGCACGAAAATTTGATTTCTTATAGGTGTTGCCATCTGGATGTGAATTTTAGAAATAAAATCTTAAAAAAATTCATCTCTGTGTATTTAAAATGAAGTATAGATAAAAGGCAAAGTAATCAAAAATAATTAAAAAAAAGGAATATTTTTAAATTATAATAAATTAATCAAAGAGCAATTTTCAAAATGATCGTTAATAAATTTCTTTTCATACTAATATTGAAATGTGTAACGAGTTGCTTTATGAATTCCCAAAAAACATTGATTTCTTTTATTCCTTTTCAAAAATTATCAAATGGAAGAAAATTTAAATAAATTATCAAATATAATATCTGATATTTCGGCTTAGTTTTAAATTTGTAGAACAACTTATAAATTATAATAAGTTAATAAAATTATTATTTTCAAAATTATATTTAATGAATTTATTTTCATATATATATATATTAAAAATGAATAAGCAGTTACTTTGAAAATTTCTTCTAAAATCGATTGTTTTTATTCCTATTCGAATGGAAGATAATCCGTAAGAATAATTGCAACTTCGGCCTAATTCAAAATTTTAGAGCAATTTCTAAATTATAATAAGTTAATAAAATTGTTATTTTCAAAATGATCCTTAGTGAATTTATCTCATACAAATGAATAGAAATGAGTAACCAGTTACTACGTAAATTCCCCCCAAAAAAACGAATTTTTTTTATTCCTTTTCAAAAGTTATCAAATGGAAGATAATCTGTAAGAATAACTGCAACTACGGCCTAATTTTAAATTTTGCTCTTAGATCAAAATCCCTTCAGTATCAATTTCTTACGCACAAAGAAAACATTGCTTATGAATAGAAGCCAACGAATGCTTTCCTAACTTAAAAGAACCTTCCATTCATGAAAGAAATCGCATGCATCTCCAAATCACCATTCTCCCCACAAAGAAAACCAAAAAGGGATAGATGCTTGCACTTTAGAATTCTAAAACTGCTGATCAAGTTTTTCCCTAAATCTCCCCCCCCCCCCTCGAATGCAACGAAGCAAAAGCACAAAAGTAGCTTGAATCGAAGGCGTTTGCTTTGTTGAATTGCGAATCTGTAGGGTTATTTTACCAACGCTACTAGACTTTTCGTTCTTGGGTTATGCTTTCGCTGCCCAACGTTTTGGACTCAACAGATAGATTTTGATCAGGGAGCAACATTTATCTGTGAAGCTTAAGGATTTCTTGTAATTTGAAGTTTCGGTAAAACAGAAAATTCATTTTTATGTGTGTATTTTAACATAAAATGAAATTCGTAAATCTCTAGATAAGTTTCAAATTTATAAAGGTTTAAGTAGTAGGTTTAAATGTAAAAAATTTTAATATGATGTTTTTAAAATTAATAGGCTTATATAAGCCAAGAAAATAAATCAAGTGCTTAAGATTCTCCACTCTCCAAAATTACTTGTTTTATTTATGTTACATATAATAAAATATACAAAATAATGCTCGTAAAATGTAATGTCCATATGAAGTCTGAGGTAAGTGTATATACCAGTGAAGTACCCCCCCCCGATCGTTAAATGTGACTGACTGACACTTTTTACTAAAGCTACTAGACTTTTCGTTCTTGGGGTGTGCTTTCACTGCCCAACATTATGATCTCAACAGATAGATTTTGATCAGGAAGCAACATTTATGTGTGAAGCTTAAGGATTTCTTGTAATTTGAAGTTTCGGTGAAACAGAAAATTCATTTTTATGTGTGTATTTAAACCTTAAATGAAATTCGTAAATCTTATACAAGCTTGAAATTTATAGAGTTTTAAGTAGTAGGTTTAAATGCAAAAATTTCAATAGGTTTTTCTTAAAATTAATAAGCCAAGAAAATAAATCAAGTGCTTAAGATTCTCCCCTCCCCAAAATTACCTGTTTTATTTATGTTACATATAATAAAATATACAAAATTATGCTCGTAAAATGTAATGTCCAAATTAAGTCTGAGGTAAGTGTATTTACCAGTGAACTACCCCCCCCCCCCCCTCCCCGCTCGTTAAATGTGACTGACTGACGCTTTTTACCAACGCTACTAGACGTTTCATTATTGGGGTTTTCTTTCACTGCCCAACATTTTGGACTCAACAGATAGATTTTGATCAGAGAGCAACATTTATCTGTGGAGATTAAAAATTTCTTGAAATTGATTGATTCGGGGCAGCAGAAAATTCTTTCTATGTATGTGCATTTAAAATATAAATGGAATTTGTAAATCTTAGATAAGCTTGAAGTTTATGAAAAAATGGAATAAGTTTATATCTAAAAGCTTTAATATAATGTTCTTAAAGTCAATATACTTATATATACCAAGAAGGTAAATCAAATGCTTAAGATTTTTTTCTCCAAAATTACATGTAACATTAATATGTTACATCTAATTAAATATCTAAAATTTCTTTCATAAAATATGATGTCCAAAATTAAATCTGAGGTTAATGTATATGCAGCGAAATTCCTCCCCTTCCCTTTTCGATAAGTGTGACTGGATACAAGAATTTTTCGTTTCGTTCTTTCAGACGGGTATGGGGAGCAGATATGTTTCTTGTGAACTCTCAAAAGATACTTGAGGATATATTTGCTTAGTAACCAACAGTTGAGAGGGAACCTCCTTTGTATATCAGCCGATTATACAGGATTTTTGAGGGTCATTGAGTCTCCTTCATTGCGATTTTTGAGGGTTAGAGAATTTTTCTTATCTGTAAAGCAAAACGTCAGATGTTCCAGTATTCTGAAGCACCTTATGGTCTTAGGTATGATGGAATTAACAAATTAAATTGAAAATGACTTTAATTTTTCTTAAATTCGTAAATATTGAGAAACCTCAGAAAAATTCACGAAAGAACTATCTTGATATATTAAATCAAGATTGTGATATTCAAATGTGGTGAGTAAAGTTTGCTGTGGATTTAGTTATAGGCAGGAAATAATATATAAGAGATATGTTGTGATTCATTTCCTTTTTGAACTTACATCTTAATTGGAATGTTTTGAAATTTAACATACTCATACATGCCATAAAAAAAATCTAAAATGACAAAATAAATTATTTTTTTTCTCAAGGTCACATATAATAGATGTTAACGTTTAAAATATTAAATAGAATGTTCAGTTATCTTTTTTTAACTGAATTAAATAAGATGATGCAAACAGAATTTTTTTTGAAAATTATAACTATGAGATATTTTAATAAGAGTGTAATATTAAAATACTGAGTTAGAATTTGCTAATTTAGAAAAATATTTCATCAAAATATTTATTTTATATCAAAAAGAGAATAGTAGACACATATAAGATTTAATATAATTTTCTACACATTTTTCAACAAAAAAAGCAGAATATCTGATAATTTATTTCTTCTGGTATAAAATAGAGTGAGAAATTTCTATTTCCATTTTTATTCTTTCTGTATTAATATATTGAGAATATGATAATACATTCATAATGGAATTTCAGTAGTAGAATTACTGTTTTTAGAATGCATTTATACTTTAGAACCAAATGTATGTCTTTAATCCTAAAAAAATTTAATTTATTCAATTTTTTACTTTAAACTGAAATTCAGTTGTGTAAATTTTTTCTTAGAAACTATCAACATTGCTCTTTCCAAGATTTTTTTCTGTTACAAAACATGCCTGAAAAAGCATATTTTTATCTTATAACTTTAAGCGAGCAATTCTTGCATATCTATAAATTTATTTATTTCGTGTGTCTCGGAAACGGTTCTAAGGATTCGGATAACATTTTATATTTAGATAAAGTCTTGCTTTTAATTTTAATCTATGTATATTTCCTAAAAAATGCGATTTTACGCATATTTTCCATAAATAATTATTAGAATAAGCATATTCAACATTCGCTTCGAAGTATGGGTAGTGTAGTATAGTAGATAGAACAACATGAATGACGCGTGTGTTGCGGGTCGTCGTTCGAGTCGCGACTGCTTTATTGTGTGCTTATGTATTTATATTTAATGATTTTTAAATTTCCTTTTTATATCTTCTCTCATGCTGACGTCATATCGGCGTTAACATCATGGTGAAACTGAGTGTAAATTCCAAAATATAAGTAGTGATATGCAAAATGAATACCGTAATATAGCGATTGTTTCGAATAACGTGTAAAACTGAGTGCACTCATGATTTTTTTAAATTTATTTAAATGAACAGTTTATGTATATGTATGGTTAAAAAATATCCATATGTAATCAGTATGTGATTCGTATCTAAATATTTTCTTTAAAAATAACATGATTTTACAAAAAAAAAAAAAAAAAACTTGCAGGGACGAAGCTCGGTTTTCCAGATATTTTCAAATAAAATAAATAATTCCATTTTTTAATGCAGTTTTTTATATTTTTCATAAAAATCTTTCATTTTGGTTAACAAATAATATATGTTTTGAAATAATGCTATTTATAAGAACATTTTGTTGACTTATTTCATACGATAAAAATATTTTTAAAAAAAATCTTGTTCTTAAATGTCAAAATACATTTAATGCTTCTGAATTCTTTGTATCAGGGCGCTCGACTAGATTTCGTGTTTTTCCTCCAAGAAACACCAACAATAATCGTTTAGCAGGCCTCGAATGAAAGTGTGTCGAGCAGGATAATGAAAGTGCTCGATCACAGAAGAAGTATCCGGTGTAGGGGCGATGCAAAGAGGAAACGTTGAATCTCCGTAATCAGGAAAAGTCCATTTCTCGACTCTGATAAGTAGTCCCAAGCCTGGAGGGATTCAATCAGCTTTAGCAGCTAGGCGTGAGTGCGATCCGGCCGCTAATTCTGGACCCATACGCACAATCCGGATCTTATCCCTTTTTGCTCTAGCTCTCCCTAACTATTCAGGGGTGTATCCCAATTATTTAGCGGAGCTGACCAAACACAAAACTAGTGTCTAGCTCTTGATGGTTACCTAGCTTCGAGAAAATGGTCGGTCTTTGAGATAGCGGACGTGGGTGCGCTGTTGCGGAAGTTACGTTATTTGTTTTGTATGGGAAAAGGTTTATGCTTATCCGCTGATATTGCAAGATAAGCTAAGAAATATGGGTTATGCCACAGATCTGATTGTTAGAAAAGATAAGGCAAGATAATGTATTGTACCTGTTTCGCCAACCGTAATATTGAGATTTCTTTCTTAGTTTAATGCCTGTTTGGGGATTTGCTTATGGTGTAATGCTGTCCAGCATGAAAAGAAATATTTTTTTTTTAAAAATTGTTTTCTATTATTTATAAACTATTTTTTTTTAAATAGAGATTTCAGTGAATAATTAGTTCATGAGTATCGATGTCTTCAACGCGACTGGACGCATTGTTATTATATTAAAAATACGCGTAAATATTTTTCAAAATAAATATATATGACAATTGATACTTAATAGAGTACTAAAATAAAATTATTAGATTTCAAAAATTCTTTAAAATACAGATTTTAGTTTAATGATTCTAAAGCGCTGTTAGTAAATTGGGTTTTTAACAACATTTATTTATATTTTAATTTTAATGTATTTTCAGGAATTATTTTATAATATTGATCATGACTTAATTTCTTTATGGCTTTTTATTTACGTTTCTCACTTTTTTTAAATTTTTGCATTTATTTTAAGATTTTTTTAAATATTTTTTTATAATGCATTAACTAAAAAATGTTTTTTAGAATTATGTTATTGTATCCTTTTTTAATCATAAAAATATTTGATAAATTGGCTACTGTAATTTATACTTAGTCTTGCAAATTAATATCCTTATATTAATATATAAATGCTTAGTAAAAATGACACCTTTGAAGTGAAATCAATATTGAATAAAATTTAAACTAGTAAATTACGTAACTAAGTTATGATAATATTATGTTACTTTAATATCAAAAATAAAAAAGAATCATTGATAATCTTAGATATTTAATACATCAAGAAGTAAGGGTAAAAATTTTAGTGAGCATGAAATAAGTCAAGATAAATAAAAAAAAGAATGTAATAAAGTATCAAAGCCATACATCATCATTTTAAAATTTGTAATTGTCATGTTAGTGTTATGATTGAAAGCACTTCCCTTTAGGAAAATTAAAACTAGTTTTATAAGAGAATATGTATTATGTCATATCTTGTTAAAATATCAAATATAAAAACGAAGAAGAAAGGCTGTTCACAAAGATATTTACGTGGAAACAACTTGAACAATGTAATTTCTTACTTTATCTTAGCACCAGATTTCTAGATTCATTCCAAACTTTGAATAAGACTTTTCAAAGTGAAAGAATGTGTGTTTATGAGTTCGTATACATGTGAATGAAATAATTCAAAAGAGGAAAGAGCTCTTTTAATTTTATATATTTAATAATATTTCGCATAAAACTTTATTTTTAAAATTATAAATATTTTTTAGAGTTCGAATCAAATTTTTCAAAAAAAAGTCAGTTTGTTTATTTGTATATGATTGCATGCAATAATATGATACTTCCAAAAGAGAACGACTTAAATGATTAAAGTTGGATATTCGTTCTTGAGGCTAAAATTGTAAAACTATGTTGAATTGTTTCAAATAGGTGGAAAGAAAGGCACTCAAAATGCCTTTCAAAATGATTTCGAGCTCAGGACTTATCATGCCTAATTATTAAATCGGGGGATGGGGACTTACGCTTTCCGACTCCCTTGATCTTCGAAGGTGTTCTGAGATAGAAGAGTGAAAAAGGCGCTGATTGTCAGTACAGATAAAGCCGAAGAGATGGTACTCCTTTTAGTTTATTTGTAATTTTAAATATTAGAATTAAATAAATTTATCTTTGAACAGAAAGGATAATTATGAAAAAATCAGTGGACCATGAATTGTTTTTCAATTGTGTAAAATTTAATACATTATCATGCTGCTATCGCTTAACCCTTTAAAGGGCCATTTTTTTCAAGTCATATTATGTTAAAATATTTTTAGGCTTGAAATTAGAATAAGAAAAGGGATTCAATTAGCTTATTAGATGAATTTAATTTGATTAATTAATTACTTAATTTGGTTTATTAATAATTAAGTGACAAACCAAGACACATCATTTTGTGTGAGATAAAGAACTGAAGCATCTAAGCTTCTGTCGTTCTAAAAAAATTTGTCAGAACTTACATAATTTCATACAAAGATTGATAAATGTGGAGGGAAGCATACTTTCCACGGCCTTAGAAAGGGTAAAACTAGAAATAAATTCTAATAATAAAATAAATGTCTGATTTAAAATAAAAAAAAATAAATGTTTAATTTAAACTTTAAACAATTCAAAGTAATTTTGTATTGCTTACAATTTTTCTTTTCTTTAATTATTCCTTATAAATATTGCAAATAGTTTTTTTTTCTAAAAACAGATTAATGTTGTTTTTACATATCGTGTTTGATTTAGCCAGAAAAATATGATTCTTACGATAGTTTAGAGTTTATAATGATAATGTAGCATTCATTTTGATATCATTCAGTATATTACATTTATCTTTCAGTAATTAATTTTTTTTTTCAATTAGAAGGAAAGAAAAATTGAGCTTATTAAAAATTAAAAAACACCATTACGAAACAGTCAGAAAATATTACAGTTTTCATTCTATAAGCAATAAATTTGTAAAATTTTAGGACATCTTAGAAATGAACGATAAAATAAGTAGAAATAAATCTTTATTGACGTGCTTAATATCAATGGAAAAATAATTATATATACATATATTTATAGAGAGAGAAAAAAAGAGGAGGGAATTAAAAATAATTTCCGGTGTTCTTTGCATCACATTAATACTGCTAGACATCTGCTGAATTTTTCTATTGTTTACAATTTTACAAATTCGGGAAATATTTTTTTTTTATTTTTATTTTAAATGCTTTCATGTGATATATATTGCATTTATTCACAATTCTTTTTATATATGACAGAGAAAAACGTGAGAAATAATCCAAATTACAGTTTAAGGATAACGCCAAATAATTTCTTTAAGTGCATCGGCAAATATAATTATATACAATGCTACATATTTCTAATATGTACATTGTATATTTGGTGTATGCATACTAAAGATATAATATACATATATGCAACAAAAAGTAATCTAGATAGAAATATAATAAATCCATACAGGAAATTCATTTTTATGGATCCTATCATAATAATCTACACAATAAAAAATAAAATAAAAATATCTAATTCTTCTCTTATGATTATATCTTGGCATTACTATATCTTGGTATGGTTTTATCACATAAAACAAATAATGCAATTCATTTGATTTTCCTTCTGAGATCAACATTAGTTTTTTAGGAAAACGTGCTTATAAACACAGTACAATAGATAAATATTAATAGCTTATCATGATTTATATTGCAGTAAAATACAATTTGTCACTTGCATTTTCATTTCTGAACTACGTTAGCTAAACACAATTGCAAAAAGATTTAAGTTGGAGAGAATTATTATCGTAAGAAATTATTATGGACATCTCTTTATTAGAAGTTAACTGTAATAGTGTGAACACTAATGATTTCATACCATAAACTATTTTATTTGCTAAAAAATTGATTTTCATTGACCCTAAGCAAACTTGCGTAAAAGGAACTTCCCACTGAGGGCACCTCAAAAATGAGAGTGAGAAACTTTCGGTATGAGGTTTAGTTCTCGCCGCCTTCTTGGGTACAGAAATTTGCTGAGGTCGGCTACCTCCTATCCATGATGGCATGTACTTCCCTAGAGAAAAGTTGTGCCTTGGCCGGTGATGGCCCTCAGGACTCAACCCCGCCAGTGTTGCTGTTGTGGCGATCCGGTCATTCTCTTTTATTCATGTACATACGGTCTGGTTGGAGTAGTCAGTCGAGTTATATAAAAGGGAGACAATATAGTTTTTTTTCAAAACAATATGATCATTGTCATCATTTAAAGAGAAGATAACACCTTTAACCCTTAACCGAGGAGGTGAAATTTTAGGACTTAACTGGGGAGGTGCGGTCTACGAGACCGCTTTTATTAAATTTCCTAATGAATGTATTAGTATTAAAAACTGCTAATATATATTGCAGATATTTTTCTTGATATATAGATATGTTTTGGAAATTTTTCAAAATATATTATCACTGAAAAAGTAAATGCTTCTGAAATTACAGGATACAATAAATAATATTATTGAAAAAAATATTACTTTTTACTTTTTAATCATATTTATTTTTACAGTATATGAAGGTATATAAAAGACAATATAATGTAAAATTCAACAATTATATGAAAAATAAAGAAATTGATAATGGGTAAAATTGTCCCTTTTTTTTATCGGCTTGTGTGATTTTTATAGCATGGTTTTCTAGGGCATTTTAAACTTACAGGTTAGGAACGAGTATAAAAATTAACCTATAAATTCTGTATATATATATATATCTCGGTACATTAATATATTTCATAAATTTTTCAAAATACATTATCACTAGAAAAATTAATTTTGTTTGAACATACATATTAGAATCAGTTGAATGCGAACTTTCATCGAAAAACTCATCTGTACAATTATCCTTATCACTAAATCACTTTCTGAATCATTCAAAAGTGTCTTGAGCACTGCTTTATAATAGAATAAGCAAATTGGATGATATTTCGGGGTCAAAGTTTTAGCGCCATCTGCTAAGCCTTGTTTATCACTGGGACACTAAGAGGGGGGTGCGGTCTTAGAGACCACGCTCAAAGAAATAACTGAATTATTTTTAAAAAGCATCCGCTAAAATCGGTTGAAAAAGTGCACGTGTATTGAAGGTCACAAAACAGGAAGCTACAGGGTCAATCCATTCAATTGAGCTAAAAATAGAATTTTGATGACCGAAAGTCCATTGCTAGAGGATCTCACAGACCACACGTCCCCAGTTAAGAGTTAAACTATCACTTTATTGCTGTCATTTGTATTTACCCTGTATAATATCTACCTTTTTGCATCGATTATTGGTGGAAAAAAAATCTTCATATAAATCTTTTATATGTAACTAAGTAACTTGGTCACCAAATATTTTATTCTTCAAACTTCATGAACATAAAATTCGTATTATTTCAAAAGCCAAACACGTTGATGCTCATTGTGTTATGTCCTAATTTAATTTTTAAAAAATAAAATTTGAAACTTGACTTAAAACAGGAAGTGATTAAAATTACACTAATCCAATAAACTTGTTGAACGTGAACATATTCGTAAAAAAATATAAAGAGAGAAGGTGAGATCATTTAGCACTGTAGTTAAGTGTTTTCTGTAGAATGCTTCATGATTTATATAATGTTTCCGGCAGTAATTCAATAAAAAAAAGGAGATACAGCATTCTACAATATGGAAAAAACCTGAAGATAAAATGGTGACATTATTGTTTTATACATCCCTTTATTCCCCAGAAAATTCTTTTAGTGCTTAAATATATTCAGTTGCAGATAAATATTCAAATATTCAGTTCAAATATTCAATTGCAGATAGATATTCAATTACAGATAAATATTCAGTTACAGATAAATATTCAAATTACAATTACAGAAAATTTTATCAAAAGTATGCTAGAAACATGAACATACAAAGTATAAAAAAAATAAGCCAGATGTTTCCTCCTTGATCATCTGAATTGAAAGAAAAATTCAATATGAAATACTTGATAATAAATGAAAAAGTTGATAAAAATGAAAAGTTGAAAATACTTGATAAAAATGAATACTTGATAAAAATGAAAAGTTGAATTTCATTAAAAGGGATCAAATATTGTTATGAAATATACACAATACATATTTAAAATTTAATTTAGACTATGCAAAGTTTTAAAGCAACAAACTGTCCTCTTTGAATGAATAAATGTTTTGACTGTACTTTAATAATTTCAAAAGATAAGACAAAAAATTGAACAAATGATACTTAATTTTTTATTAATTAAAATGTTAAATATTTTTTTAAAAAAAAAATTGTTTCTAAATGCGCATTTTCTCTTTCAGAGTACATCTGCTCTAAATTCTTCTTCTAGTTCAAATACTGTGCCTTGCAAAGCGCCAACACACACAAGTGTACAGATACAAAGATGCACATTGCAATTTATTATTAAAAAGAATAGACATTCAAAGCTTAAAATAATGGAAAAGTTTAAAAAAATTTAAGATTAATGAAAAAAGTTTATATTCTGATCAGCTTTAAAGAATCCGTAAGAACTTTTCAAATTCTCTTAAAGTTTTCCTGATCTTAAATTCTTCTTACTTTTAAAGACAGAGCTCTAACAAGTAACTAAATGATGGATGAGGCTTGTATCCTGTGCGTAATACATTTTGCATATCACATTTAAACTTCCTTTTAAAAAAATGTACCTTTCTGAAACGCCATTATTCTTACACTACTTTAAGAAAATGGGAGCTTTCTCACGTAAACGGGCGATTTAGAATCAAATCTTTGGTCTGATGGCTTCGCATCTTACAAAATGCTCTTCTTCGCAAGACATAATTTTGTCTTATATGCATGAATAGTCTTTCCTTAAGTCTCTCCATTTTCATTTTATGAAAAGAGATTCTTAGATGTAAGCCAAAAACAGAGAATTTCCAAAAATTTCTTACAATTCTTTTGAAATCAGTATATAGTTGATTGCGATAACTTCTCTAAAGTTAATAAAAGTTATAAAATTTTGGAAACTTTTACTTTTATGCGAATTTTCACTCTTGTATTTTAATAAATATCTTTTTTAAACTTTTAAATGTCCCACTTAAATAATCTAGTACATGTAAAGAATTTTGAGTTCTTATGTTGTGCTATATATTTGAAACAGATTGTTAAGTAATATAAAAATTTATATCATTCCATGAAATGTATATCAAATTTCTGTTCTGTCAGTATCCTTCAGTTTTTGAATTCCATATAAAATTTAAAAGAATATTATTTGTGAATAGAAAATGTGATATGTATTACTTATAGATTTAAATAAATACTTATAATTTTTTCTTTATGCATTACTAATTTTAAATCCTAGTTCCATTAAAAATTAATTCTAAGAAATCTCTATAGAATCTTTTTTTCTAAACTCAGAAATCTATATACTATTAAGACAACATACAAAGCCTGAAATACTAAACCTTATGTTTGGATTTTAGCATAAAATTAAGAAAAAAAAACACGTTCTATTGGATGTACTTTGAAATTTCAAAACATATGCATATTATTAAAATTATAACAAAATACTCTTTTCAAACAGAATCTAAAAATTTCTTGTTTGCACAGTTGCATAATTTAGAACAGAATCAAAGAATCTGATTCTTAATTCTTTTTTTGGTACAAGGTCCATTTTTGGCCATACTCCACAATCCATGTGGTTAAACAGAACATTGTTCATGTTTAAAACTGTATATAAGATATTTTATAAGTTTTATTTATAAAACTTATGTATAAACTAATATAAAACAGATCAAATAAAAATGAAAAAGAAAAATGAAATCTTTGTTTTAAAAAGAATGGGAATTTAAAAAGAATGGGAAAGAAAAGAATAAAAATGGAAAAAAATGGAAATTTTCGAAGTTAAAAATATGGTAAGAGGTGTATAGCTTTTAAAATTTTTAAAATCTTTGAATGGTAATTCTTTGTTAGCAGTTACGGAAGAGTTACATACGATAAATGAAAAAATGGTGGCAATGGGCGTTAAAAGTTAGTCATTCAATTAAAATATAATGAACTGTTAATTCTTGCAGTAGCCTCAGAAAACTGACTGTAGAAGACTAAAAAATAGTTTTGGCATATCTATGCAAATACTTTTGAAATATTGACTCTAGACCACATTCATAGTCATAGAAATGATAATAGGTAAGGAATTGCATAAAACGAAGTTTGAAAAGCCTCTTTATGCCAGATGTATCGAGTAGTATTTGAAGTATTAAAAAAATAATTTTAGAATATTTTTTATCCTCAAAAGAATATTCTGTATATCACTTATTATAAGCTTGCACAGTAATGTAGAAACTTATAAAACTTTGCCATACAGTAGTATTTTCTGTATTTATCATTTATGTTCCTCTGCCTTAAAACTAGAAACTAGAAACTGTATTTGAAACTTATAAAACAATTACTAAACTTAGAAACTACTTTCTATATACTAGAAACTTATAAAACTTTGTCATACAGTAGTATTTTCTGTATTTATCATTTGTGTTCATCCCACAATTGAAAAAAATTGCACATTTTAATCTTATTTTCGTAATTATATTTCATGCTGTTAAATTTAGTTTTTAAACTGATACGAGTTATCCCTTAAGTAACTTGATAAATTTTTTATGCCCATCTGAACAATTTTTGTCACGTCTAAGCGCCTAACTCTTTCATTAATAACTGATCTCTCTCGAATCATTCCTTCGTATAATTCATAACTTTATTTGCTGTATTTTATTTTTACTCTTTCTAGTTAATACAGAATAATTGCTTTAAAAGTATACGACTCATATATGCACAACAAAGCAAAAATCAAATAAAAATAATAACTGTTTTAATTTCTACTGCACCAATTAGTGATAAATAAAACAATCCAATAAATTTTTATTTCACCTTAGATGATTTAGAAAATTTTAGAATATAATCGCAAATTTATTGAGTTTTATCATCATATTCTAGTAAGAAACCTAACAAATTGTTTAAGAAAATCTTCGATACTCATTTTTGAAAGAAGAGAAATTGGCCGTGTTTCTTAGAAAATAATAATAATAAAAAATAAAACAATAAAATTCATCTTCAATGAAAAGGAATGCATTCGTGATGTTTTCGATTGAAGAAAATCTAGGAAAAATACTTAAGTTTTCTTCATCTCTAGTTTCTATTGATTTTTCTTCACTGCTTGTTTCCTTAAAAAAAAAAAAAAAAAAAGGGTACAAAATTAGACACAAAGCGAAACAAACAAAAAAAGACCTAGGTGTGCAGTTTCTTCTTTTCAGTATTGAATAAATATAAGCTTTCTCCAAGAACTGCATTCATTCGAAAGGTCCAAAGAGTCAACAATTCCTTGTTGCGACTTTGGGAGAGTTGAGGGGTTCTCAGGTTCCCAAACACAGCCCCCAGTTTGAAAAAAAAATAACCTTGGAGTTTGGTGTTTCCCTTCTACTTTTCGTTTCACCTTTTTCTGTTTTTTTCTGGGTGTTTTAAAAAATAGTGATTTTTACAATACTTGTCACAGAAAGAAACTACAACTTTTAGAAGTTTATAGAACAAGTTAGCACATTTTTCCTCAATCTGCTTTCATATGAAAACATCTATTAAAATAGATTTGTTTACTATTTTACATAATGAGTTTACTAATAAATAAAATAAAATATCTTAATTCTGATGAAATATTTAAAAAAATTCACTTATTCTTCAGTATGTAAAATTTTTTAATTATTTTCCATCGATTACCTATTTACCTAGATATTTAAGATTGAGTAATAGAGATTACCTAATGAATGCAAACCTCGAAAGCTCGAAATAGGCATTGAAACAATTTAAAATAATTCCTTCTGAATCTCCATATTTAGGTCGTATTAGTAGCGAAACTGTTGTATATCTTTTTGTTTTAAATAGTAACCTACTAAGAATATTTCCAGTCCATTTTACTAAAAATAGGGACCATATAATAATTTAGATTTTTATATGCTTTCATTCATAGAAAGAGGCACAAAATATAATTATTTAAGAATTTTATTGTATTACTTTAAAATGAAACTATTAGGCGATCTCTTGTGTTTGGGGTTTATCCTTAGGTTTTCATTATAGATAGCGGCTGCATAAAATAGTTTTGTAAGCATTGTTTCCATCAATAAAAATTTTCTTTAATCACTTTATTACATTTTTTTATTAAAAAACTTTTGACTTGGAATAAAATATAGGATGATTTAAGTATTTCTATATTTCTCTGTGACCCCGAAAAAGTATTTATTAAACAATTTTATCACAACATTTGCACAATATTGCAGACATTGCATATTAATAAACGTTTTGTTATTTTAGGCAAGACCTTTAATTTGTATTCCTTTTACTCGTCTAAAATTATAATAGAGTTCTTCTTGCACTGCTAATAAAATTAATGTTAGCACATTTGGATAATCAATACGAAAAAAAAAGGGATGGCATAATTTTTTTCTATTTACTTGACGTATCCCTGTACATCATTCGCAGTGTGCACCTCTTTAGAGAGCCCAGAGATCTACAAATATGGTACACATTTATTTCATGAATAACTCAATTTTATGCACCTTTCGGACATTTTATTTCCATTTACATAAAATTTTAATACTTTTCTTCAATAAATTAAGAACTTATTTTTCAAAAATGTTTTTCATTGCTTTAAAATTCAAATAAAAATCTTTTCAATAGCATCAATTTCATTTTTGGACAATTGTTCATTTTTCGAACTTTTTAATAGTTAATTTTAAACAAAATTTGCTGAAATGTCTTTCTTTAACTCAGTGGAATTCACGGTAATTTTATCCGTTCATCAAATCAACCGCTTATCATTTTTGTCACTATTAAAATTATGATAAATTTTGTTTTTTCTTTAGGCAATTTGGGATTTAAATCCCAAGTAAGATATTTATATTTTAATTTTATTTATATTATCTACTCTTCAGCTTAGATTTTTTTTTAAATTACTCAGTGCCCTACGCAAATAATGGGATGTCTATTGCAATCAAGCTAATAGAAGAGAGGTATTATAGTAGAGCCTAAAGCATTATTTTAGTATGATATTTAAAATTAGTAATTTGAAATCAATGGAAATTTCTTTCTAAATAATGCTAATAAATTTGAAAAATTCTTCTAATGATATAAATGATTGTAAAGCCAATTAAAATAAAATAACATATTTCTCTTCTATTGTAAAAAGAATAACATAATCGTTAGATGTTTTTTAATATTTACTTCTGAAAGAAATTGATATTGTTTTCTTAGCAAGTGAAAACAACAATAATAAAAGTCAGCTATGATAAAATGAGATACATTTTCGATATTTCCGATTTAAGAAAAACTACAAAAATACTTAAGTTTTCTTCATCTCTTGTTTCGATGGGGTTTTCTTTACCGCGTGTTCTGGAATAGAAGTGTACAAAATAAGACACAAAGCGAAACAAACAAAAAAAGTCCTAGGTGTGCAGTTTCTTCTTTTCAGTATTGAATAAATATAAGCTTTCTCCAAGAACTGCATTCATTCGAAAGGTCCAAAGAGTCAACAATTCCTTGTTGCGACTTTGGGAGAGTTGAGGGGTTCTCAGGTTCCCAAACACAGCCCCCAGTTTGAAAAAAAAATAACCTTGGAGTTTGGTGTTTCCCTTCTACTTTTCGTTTCACCTTTTTCTGTTTTTTTCTGGGTGTTTTAAAAAATAGTGATTTTTACAATACTTGTCACAGAAAGAAACTACAACTTTTAGAAGTTTATAGAACAAGTTAGCACATTTTTCCTCAATCTGCTTTCATATGAAAACATCTATTAAAATAGATTTGTTTACTATTTTACATAATGAGTTTACTAATAAATAAAATAAAATATCTTAATTCTGATGAAATATTTAAAAAAATTCACTTATTCTTCAGTATGTAAAATTTTTTAATTATTTTCCATCGATTACCTATTTACCTAGATATTTAAGATTGAGTAATAGAGATTACCTAATGAATGCAAACCTCGAAAGCTCGAAATAGGCATTGAAACAATTTAAAATAATTCCTTCTGAATCTCCATATTTAGGTCGTATTAGTAGCGAAACTGTTGTATATCTTTTTGTTTTAAATAGTAACCTACTAAGAATATTTCCAGTCCATTTTACTAAAAATAGGGACCATATAATAATTTAGATTTTTATATGCTTTCATTCATAGAAAGAGGCACAAAATATAATTATTTAAGAATTTTATTGTATTACTTTAAAATGAAACTATTAGGCGATCTCTTGTGTTTGGGGTTTATCCTTAGGTTTTCATTATAGATAGCGGCTGCATAAAATAGTTTTGTAAGCATTGTTTCCATCAATAAAAATTTTCTTTAATCACTTTATTACATTTTTTTATTAAAAAACTTTTGACTTGGAATAAAATATAGGATGATTTAAGTATTTCTATATTTCTCTGTGACCCCGAAAAAGTATTTATTAAACAATTTTATCACAACATTTGCACAATATTGCAGACATTGCATATTAATAAACGTTTTGTTATTTTAGGCAAGACCTTTAATTTGTATTCCTTTTACTCGTCTAAAATTATAATAGAGTTCTTCTTGCACTGCTAATAAAATTAATGTTAGCACATTTGGATAATCAATACGAAAAAAAAGGGATGGCATAATTTTTTTCTATTTACTTGACGTATCCCTGTACATCATTCGCAGTGTGCACCTCTTTAGAGAGCCCAGAGATCTACAAATATGGTACACATTTATTTCATGAATAACTCAATTTTATGCACCTTTCGGACATTTTATTTCCATTTACATAAAATTTTAATACTTTTCTTCAATAAATTAAGAACTTATTTTTCAAAAATGTTTTTCATTGCTTTAAAATTCAAATAAAAATCTTTTCAATAGCATCAATTTCATTTTTGGACAATTGTTCATTTTTCGAACTTTTTAATAGTTAATTTTAAACAAAATTTGCTGAAATGTCTTTCTTTAACTCAGTGGAATTCACGGTAATTTTATCCGTTCATCAAATCAACCGCTTATCATTTTTGTCACTATTAAAATTATGATAAATTTTGTTTTTTCTTTAGGCAATTTGGGATTTAAATCCCAAGTAAGATATTTATATTTTAATTTTATTTATATTATCTACTCTTCAGCTTAGATTTTTTTTTAAATTACTCAGTGCCCTACGCAAATAATGGGATGTCTATTGCAATCAAGCTAATAGAAGAGAGGTATTATAGTAGAGCCTAAAGCATTATTTTAGTATGATATTTAAAATTAGTAATTTGAAATCAATGGAAATTTCTTTCTAAATAATGCTAATAAATTTGAAAAATTCTTCTAATGATATAAATGATTGTAAAGCCAATTAAAATAAAATAACATATTTCTCTTCTATTGTAAAAAGAATAACATAATCGTTAGATGTTTTTTAATATTTACTTCTGAAAGAAATTGATATTGTTTTCTTAGCAAGTGAAAACAACAATAATAAAAGTCAGCTATGATAAAATGAGATACATTTTCGATATTTCCGATTTAAGAAAAACTACAAAAATACTTAAGTTTTCTTCATCTCTTGTTTCGATGGGGTTTTCTTTACCGCGTGTTCTGGAATAGAAGTGTACAAAATAAAAGCAAAACGAAAGCAAAAAAAAAAAAGACTTAGATGTGCAGTTTCTTCTTTTCAGTATTGAATAAATATAAGCTTTCTCCAAGAACTGCATTCATTCGAAGGTCCAAAGAGTCAACAATTCCCTGTTGCGACTTTGGAGAGTTGAGGGGTTCTCAGGTTCCCAAACACAGCTTCCAGTTTGAAAAAGCCAACGGGTTGATTTTTTTTCACCCTTTCCTTCTCGTTTCTTTCTAGGCTTTTACAGTGAATTTTAAAAGAAGTCGACTTTTTCCTACTTGTTACTAAAAGAGAACGCAACTTTCCGAAGTTGATAGAACAACTTACCAGGTTTTCAGGCAATTTATTCTTGTTCGAAGGTCGCTCTAAAATGGGCTTCTCTTGAATGTTACGCATATTGAAAGATATTTTGTCCTTATTTACCCAAATAATATAAATTCTAAGCAAAATAATATAATTTAACGTTTTTGTGCAGTTTCTAAACATTTTTATGATATACTCATTTGAAATAAAATATATTTTTCCATTTACTTTTTCTCATTTCTTTGTGCATTTTATGCGTTGTTTGTTTCAATGCCGAATTCTTTATACTGCATATTATTTAAATATAGAAATTCAAAGCAAGAGATATGCTTACTTGAAATAAATTTATAAAACTTCATTGATCTTTAATGCAAAGATTGAATATTTAATATATTTCTAAATTAATTTTCATTAAAAACAGTACTTTCCTCCAATTTCTTTATTCTTTAGTACTAGAAAGTGACACGTTTATCTTGTGCTTTAAAAAAATATTTTTTAATTTTATTTTTCGGATTGTTTTTAAATGTAAATTTAAATAAATAGAAATTTTATAAAATAAACAACAAATGGGTATTAAAAATAAAGGACTTCTTCAATACATATTTTAGTTATTAAATAAAATCATGAGCTTTATCTTAATTGGCCGTGTAATGCCTGCATTTCCATTTCAACATCGATAGAAGTATACATTAACTAGCTGAACCGACAGAAGTTGTTCTGCTTTATAAATTATTTCTATTGAGTATTTTGGTTGTTAACGAGTGCATTGTAAGTGTGTTGGGATGCGATCTATGACAGAAAGAGGAATGGAGCGCTCTAGACGATGATCGCCGATAAAAACAAAAAAACCTAACCATTCATTTTCTCAATAAAATGTATTTCATTAACAAAACGGACATATACATTGGTTGATCTCTTAAAAGTTAAACGTAAAATGAAAAAAGTTATATATTGTTTTTGTCCTCAAGTATAAAAATGAAATAAAGAAAATCAATATTCATTTCGAAGAGCAATTGAGTGTACGCTATTTTTTCTCAGTCCGTCTCTAGCCAACACAAATAAGCTCGATAGTTTGCCCACGCGAGAATATGCCAAGTGTGAAAGACATTGTGTGCCCAAATCTAAGCCGCAAACAGACATCGTTTGGCCTTGCGACTTATTGATTGTCACTGCGAATGCGAATCTAATAGGAAATTGAACGCGTTTGAATTCGATTGGCATGTCTTTGAGAATCATTGGAATTCGAGTCAGCAAAACATTTTCGGCTCGGAATTTACCATTCAAAATGGTGGATTCGATAACTTTTTCATCAACTTTTTAATGACCAATCGCGTGTCATTGCACATCCATGGTGGGTTCAAATTCCGGAGATCCAACTTTCAGTCGTAGAAGGTGTGGTGACATACCTGGCAAATTCAGTGAGTTCAAAAACTCTGTTGGATAATTAACAGCTTCATTAGTGTCGTAAACTGTATCGATCAATTTGTATGATACCAAGTCGCCTGGCAACGACTGCTGTATCTTGAAGTTTAAATCGGCGACGTCCACAGTTTTTGCTGCCATAATGGCTCTTTCTGCAGCCACGCATGATTTATGTATTATGTGTGTACATCGAGAAATATGCGGTCAATGAGAGCATTTTGCAAATCAACGATAGTGCAGAAATTAGTGGGCAATTTTATGCATCCAGTATTTTCAGACAGCAACTTTTCCATCGCCGATATCTAACAATTGGTCCGAGAATGCGTCAGCATATGGATCTTGTAGCATTTGGACACACATGTTTATTTTTAGCTGGACTTTTTCAATATTACGCCACAGTGACGATGATTTCAAGCAAGCATTGATCTCTTCAGTGTACGGTGAACGTGGATAGGAACACCCTAATTACCTAGCGTTATGAAATATACTTTACGACCCATTCTCATACCTACCAAATACACATAAAAAATTTCACGGAAATCGGTCGAGCCGTTTCGGAGGAGTACGAGTCACCGTGACATGAGATTTTTATATATTAGATAAACATTACACGGAATGTTAGTGCACACAGAGAATGTTTGTAATTGCTGAAAAATTTGAACTCGAGATTTTGATGAATCACTTCATTCATGACTTCTCTGAATTCGAAAAACACATTTTTATAGTAAATAACTTTGCCTGTCTGAAACACGATAACCCGAAAAGGCTTTGATATAGGTAGATGAAATTAGGAATTTGATTTTTTCCCCCAAATTTATATATTTCTGCTTAGTTTTGAACGAATTCCATACAGAAGTCTGTCGGTTCAGCTGTTGAATATAAGTTAATTCGTTAACTTCCAGAGTTAATTGCCATTCCTTAACTAAGAGAGTTAATTTGATAAGTAGATTTAACATCTAAATTGTATGTATAAATATCATTTGAAACCAAATCTCCAATAACGGGTTGACCATCTTTTGGATTGTAATTTCACAAGCATGTAAACGCAAAGACTTAACAATATAAAATCCGGTGTTCGTTGTCATGACTACGATTGTAATTCTGTGCCAAATTTTGTGTCAATCGGTATGAAAAAATAATACAAAATACAAATTCAGCTTTTTGGCATTTGTTTATTAATTCCATTCCAGCGATAAATCGTCAAAGATTTCACATTAATAAATAAACTCTTTAAAAGATACTAGACGCCGCCGTTTGACAAGAAATTTGTGCGAACAGATTATTTATTTTTTGAACTATTAATAATTTATGTAATGCATTTAAAAAAAATCCATCTTTTTTATTAGATATGACAGAGAAATATGAATTCAATAATCAGCCTACTGAAAATCAAAAATGTGTATATGTTACGAAAAAAAAATGAAAATCAAAATATTACAATAAAATTAATGATTTGTAAATATGCGCGATTAAGAGTTTTGTTAGATGAATTTGAATTTCCTCATAGCATTTAAAATCATTGTTATATGTTCCAGGATGTAAAATCAAATCTCGTCTATGATGTGTAAAATGGAATGTCTGCTTGTATAGGGAAAATAGGAACTATTCTAAAACGTTTCATTATAAATATTGCATATATTTTTTGAATGAAGTATGCTTATAATGCATGCCAACGTGCTGTTTTCTCCCTCCAATATATATATATATATATATATATATATATATATATATATATATATATATATATATATATATATATAATATGGTAAATTAAAATATTTAAATGCATTTAAATATTTAATTCTTAATAGACATATAAATAATTTTCCTAATTCAGGGTTGCAATGTATCAATTTAATTCTGCTTATTTAATTTTTACATAAAAACTTACATAAAACTAATTTTTTACCTCTCAATACATTTGTTTTCAAATCTAATAATACTATTTTTTTCTAATTTTACATTTTTTATTTATATGTGTATATATTCCTTTATTTAGTTTTTTTTTTAAATTTTTGTCTAAAAATATTTTATAATCTTATAAAATTTGTATCAAAATCAATTGATAAGTATCTGTGTATGTAAAAAATTATTTGATATAAGAAGAATCAGGAGTGGAGTCATGTGTATTTTTATGTATGATATTAAGGAAATTATTTAATTTTATCCATTATTAAGGTTTTTTGTAAGAGTCCTGCCCAGCGGGAACGCATTCGAAGGGAAAATCAAAAAGTACTAAATTGAGACTATGAAAAAATTTTTCTAAAATATATACCTTTAGAATGGAATTTACTGAAACAACATTTTAATTTCGGTATATTTTACAGTTTCCATGGGGAAATAAAACCCTTCACAAACCGAAATTTTAGGGAAAATGAAATCTTAATTAATTGATTTAGATGTTTATTTATTATTCAAATAAAACCCAATGATATTAATAATGCAATTAACATAACATTATTATTTATTATTTACCTATAAATATATTAATTTAACATATTAATATATTATATTTACAAATTTATATATTAATATATTTATTATTTATAATTTACATAGCAAAAAAATTCTTTTTTTTTAATTTCTTATATCAATTTTTGTAATTATTGCTAAATTATTTATATTGTGACTGAATGATCGTTTATTACTACGGTATCGTATTTTTAAAAATATATGTTATATATTTAATTTAATATCACATTTTTGCATTTCATCTTGCTAAAAAGTCTGTTTTTGCAAATTTTTGCACTGAAAATCTTTTATTTTTCATCAGAAATTACTACTACAGATTATTACATTTTTTAATATAATTAAATACATTTAATCTTATTAGAACAAAACTTATTATTATTTTTTTTTACTAAAGTAACTATTATATTTTATTTACATTATGAATTTGGATCATATATTGTTACATATGTGATATTATTTCAGAAGTAAACATGAAATTTTTAGTAAGAAACCAAATGTTTATTCAATATGTGAATTTTATCTTGTTTATATACATTATAAAATGAAATATTTATTAGAAATAATAAAATTATACAAGTATTCAAGAACTAAATTCCAATTTTAATTTTTGTTGCGAAAGCACTGCGTTCGTGATTCTTCGAATCTACGACAGCATTTGCCTTGCTGACTCAATATCAAACAATAGATGTCCCTTTCAGATCACTGAATATTGCGTCAGCTGTATGTTCGGCATTTAAAATGTTTTTAAGAATGAATATCCCACTGCATGCGCGTTACGCTCCTTTTTCCGTTTTTTAATGCTAAGAAAAAGCTAATATTTTGATAGTCAAATGATATTCAGAAGCAAATATGTGAACTTTAATAACAAAATATATTGAATCATTGAATATAAAAGACGTAAGGAAGAAGTTTCAATGGAGTGTTCATGATGAAGAAAAAAATGTGTGATGGTTTCTTATTGATGGTGATTTATTTTCAGTGGTTGAAGAGAAGATTAAGGAAAACCAATGATTGACTACTGCAATACGGAAAATGCATTTTCCACAATTTTTCTTTGATTTCTTCAACATCGAAACCACCGTTATTCTGAGACACTGACATAAAAAAAAAATTAAAAAAAAACGTATCCTACTAAGAAAATTGAAAAATAGTCCAAGCACTGTACTACAATATGTAATATTTTTTTTCTGATAATCGTTTTTCGTAATTTCTGGTTACACCTCGTGTTTTTCTAATGATTCGTATATATAATAATAAACAGTGAAATTATTTTATTCTGTTATCAAAAGAGGAAATAAATTTAAATTTCTCCTCATGACGAAAATATATTTAAAATAAAACTATTTGTGGTTCATGAGTAAAAAAATATTAAAATTAAATGTATTTTATTCCACGTCAAAGTTAAAAAGATATATATTCAAAATTGTTAAAAAGTTTTCATCCACATTCCTGATGAAAACATTAGTACCAAGAACAGCACAGTTTCTATTCAAACAAAAGATGAAAACACCTTTAAAATTAGATAAGTAACAGATGCAGTCATGCACTGTATCTGAAAAGAATGGCATTGATACGTGACATTCTATATATAACATTCTGCCACACGATTCAGTTAAGAGGGGGAAAATATTCTATGTAATATCTAGAAATGAAATCTTTTAGTGATTGTCATGTTTTTGGCGGAAATAAACACGAAACGGCGAGAAAATTTATTCTTTGACATGTGTATTGAGGACGATTCCATATCTTGAATGTATTATTTAGAATTCTCTCATGCAAGTCAAAGATATATTTCCGCCCCAAAAGCTTGTGTGATATTTACATATGATACCCAAAGAAATCTTTATATCTTGGTGTAAAATATGGCATATTTTTAGATATCATACTTGATTTATAATGCATTGTTTATCCCATTTGATTTAAACTTTTAATTTAAATTTCTGTTACGATATTTCAGTTTTTTTTTTTTTTCCTTTTTTTCACTTTTGAATTTATTTGTACAATGGAAATGCTTTAAATTTAAAATATTATCTATGCTTTTTACACGAAACTTTCATTTAATTGTGCATATTTTTCCTGTGGAAAAGAAGAGTGTGCACATTATGTTAACATTTTATTGAGAATAATGCTTAGTATAATAATATTTTCGATTTGTGCTCACATTTAAGATTTAATTAAAAAACCAATGTCTCTTCCGTTATCTTATCGAAGATCTGCCCCAAAATAGTCCTGGTATTACTGGTGTTGTGTGTATGCTAATAGAAGAGTAGCAGAAATTAGAAACTGAAGCATATACACATAGTCCGCTAAGAGATGATTATTTATTTTCAAATACTCGAATATACCAGTACTCGAATGAATTCGGGTCTTATTTAAAAAGCAAATATACTTATTGTTTAGAGCCTTTACTTCTTAACTTGATGATTTCGTTTTGATTGCATTGCATACTGTTAACCTAAGTTTGTATTTACACTTTTTTTAGAGAATGACACATCATTTTGTCATTATTTCTTAAGTCTCAGTGTGACCCACTACATATTATGTTAGAGAATTATTTTATTTATAGAAAATTGAATTTCTGAGAAATTCTGGAATTATAAAATTTCTTTATGGAAAAAATGCATTAGAAAATGGAAAAATGCATGAAGAATATCGATTTAGCTTCCAATAACAATGTTTAATAAAGACGTTTGCAAATTGGGAGAACATCCAATTATGAATTAAATGTAGAATACTAATTGTAATAATTATAAGTAAAATATACTTTTATGTGTTTTATACATGGAGTCTTCATATACCTAACGTTTCCAGAGGTATAAATGTAATTTCCTTTTTTGTTTTACTAAGAAGAATGTCCCCGTGCCTGCGAAACCTGATTCACGCATTAGAATAATTGCAAGGAACACGCATGTTCGCAGGTTAAGTGTGAATGATGGTAATACCGATGCATGTGCTTTGGTCTCATGAGAGCGGCTTACCTTGAAGAATTTGGGGTACCACCAAGATACTTTTTTTATGAAAGTGCCCAAAATAGCCATCTGCTAGTCAATGTTTTCGTTTGTGTATTAAAAATATCAGATTTCAGAGGATTATTTTCTGAGAATACAAAGATTTTTTTTTTTTTTTCTGAAAGAAAAGTTAGAGTCACGTAAGAATTAGAGGAATGATGGCGGAGTTTCTTTACATACACATTCATTTTCCAGAAAATAATATAAAACATATTTCAGTATCTGTAAAAATAACTTTTTCTGATGTTAACAGCAAAATAAAAATTTATTTTCTTACAAAAAAAATTAATTATGTATTTTTTAAAAAATAATGGCACATTTTATTTATACATACTGATATCTAAATATTTGCTTTTTACAGGTATGATTCATAAATCAAACAACATATAACTTATCATTGCACGCTTAGTTATGAACTCCATTATACTCGATTTAATGTTCTATTAATAGTAAATTTCTATCAAACATGCCATTTATATCTTTATAAAATTAATATTATAATAATATAATAATAACCAAAAAAAATAAAGGAAATGCATGGTAAAATGCTAAGAACGACGTAGGACTTCTGAGTCACACATCTATTAAAATTTGAAGCATACAAGATGTTTTTCTGAAGGAGCTATTAAGATTAAGCTACAAACAATATTTAATCAAATGTTTTAACTAGCATTAAAATTTGCGGAATGTCTGGTCGCCAAAGGAACATAAGCGTAAATAAGCTCAAAAGTTTATCTTCATCATTTCTAAAGGTTCTTAGCTCTAATTTTCAAAATCATGAAATCAATGTTGAAATTATCATATTGTATTACATTTATGTATAAATATATCAATCTTAAATTAGCCATATCAGCAGTAATACTGATTTTGTCAAAATATTTATTCCTTATTTTGATTGCATTTATCATTTCCTCTCCTTCATTTCAAAGTTTAAAACAAAAGGCCCCAAACAAACAATGCCCATTATCTCAAAACTGACACTAACTTTATGAAATCTCTTTGTAAATGAGGGCAGAAATTACTCAAGATCCAGATTTTTTTGTCGTTTCTAAGTGTCATTTTAAAATTTATGCTTTACGACATAACATACATCTAACGGCATGCCCATACAAAGAAAGAGTGAAGTGTCAGACGGGAAATTTTAATCTTGACGCTAAGCACTCAGTTTGGAAAGCGTAATTTAAGTCGCCGCTCTTAAAACGTCAACACTTTTCGTTGGTGCTTTGTCATCTTTATTATATTTGCGGCCAACACAATCAACTTCATCGTCGGGTTGAGCGTGCACTTCGCATCCGTCCCAGGGTCCCAAAACTAATTTAAAGGAAACTTTTGGATAGAAAATCCCTGTTACCTTCGAGGCCGAATTGTTTTTCAAATTTTGAGAAGGTCGACTTCACTCAGGAAACATATTTCTCGCCACTGGATACATTAATTTTTCGATTTATGTAGATAATCATATCGGGAGATATATGTCGTTTCTAATTATAGCTTCTTCTTTAAATAAAATATTTTAAGTAACAATGTATAAAATTATGTTTTGCTACATTATTCTTTTAATATTTTTTTTCGTCTTATACCAAAGTGATTCTCTACACAACAGCTTTAATATGTTTCTCGTTCTAAGGCATTATATATGCAAACTCATTATATTTCAGTCTCGTGGCAATATTTAAACGAAGGGTGGAAATTCATTTCCCTAAAGTAAAGAATTTTGCATTATTAAGTATTTCTTAGCAATTTGTGTCGTATAAAATTTGGTCTAGTTGGTTGTCTTTCTAGGCAATTCATTAGTAGTATTAATGCAAACATCTTTTAATGGCAATTTTCTATATGTTAATTAGCTATACAAAATGCAGTTCAATGAGAATTTGCATAATTAAATATAAAAGTTTGAGTAGCAGAAACTCTAGTTGGCTACGTTGTAATTAATTGTTGGTGACGTAGAAGGAACTCGTTACGAAAATCCTGTTTTCATAAAGACAACGTTTTACAAATAAATACGTAAGTACGCAAAATAATAAAAAAATTCTGTTTTTTGATCATTAGACTTTATTCTCTACTTGAAGTCCGTGATGTTATTACCGAGATAGCATTGATATTACAGCTTTTCTAATAAATATCAATTATTAGCTCACTTTCTTTATAGTTTATTTTATTTACCTAAAATGAAGATGTATGTATATGACATTCATCCAGTTACAATTCCATGGAATTACTTTACAGGGATGCTCGAAACAAATATACAAAGCGCAAAAAGTAAAATATGCAGATGTCTTTAAAATAGAATAAGTTCCAATCAACATTGATAATAATTATTTTCTAAACGTCTGTTTAATAAATCATGTTAAAATGTAAATTGTATATTACAAATGTTAAAATCATTTTGTATGAACCAATTTCCTATTCTGACGAAGCAGAAAACTACAAAATATTTCTGACTGTTATTAGCATCAACTAAATAAGGCTGACAGTAATTATTTTAAATAAAAATGGAAATAATCATGCATAAACATATTGAGCTAGTTTCTAGATCATATATATTCCTGATACCAAATATTTCGCAAAATTTAATGCACTGAAAACTTGGACTTCGTATATTTTATAGATATCATTGTACTTATTTTACGATTATTATGAATTTAAAATTCAATTATTCAGAAAAAATAGTAAATTTCATTAGTTTCTATTTAATTGTTTAGTTTAAAATTTAAACAAAAGTTATCAGTGTGTACTATCATAGGCTACATTCAGCTGACGAGAAGCAAGTTTCCGCCAGCAATTCCAAGTAATTCCGAATGAAGACCTTTCACTCTTAATCAGATTCAATATACAGATATCGTAAAATATAAAATCGTATGGGTAAGATTTTAGGTTTAATCTCTTTTCTTATGTAAACTTAAATGAGTATGAATTAGAGAATACTGTAAAGTAATTGATATTCTTTTTAGGCTGCATAATTTATAACGTTTTGTTTAAAATATTATCTATTTCAATCAAACAAATTATGTCAGGTTTCTTAGACAAATTTTAAGTAACTTAATAAATTTAGTCAAATTTTTAAATTAAAAAATACTTACCGTTTAACATTTTATTAATTACGTATCATAAAATTATCAATGAATAATTCCCTTTGACGACAAATTGTCAAGAATAATAGTTATTTTCAACTCAATTAAATTTCTTGTGTTTGATTTGATGATCATGTTTTCCTTAACAAAGAATTTTTAATCGTTAAATGGTGATAAATAATTTAGCCATGCTATTTTTATAGCCTTAAAATATTCAATTAATGAAAATTTTTAATGAAGTCTATACCTAATACATCACAGTCCTATTGGAAAAAAACAATTGCCCTACTAATCAATTTTCGATTTGTCCGTTATCTTTCAAGATATGACAACTTCATTTTTTTGCGTAAACTATAAAGATAATGATTATGATATTTATTTAATAGCTTTCAAGAGAGGAATTAAATACAGATACTAAATATTTGATGAAACAGTGAAAAGAGTTTGCTTTCTTTTCAACAATGAAAACGGTTTTGAAAAATATAAACACAAATATTTAATATTGTGATGATTAAAGGAAAAAAAATACATCACACCACGTTCCTGTAATTTAAAAAAATATTTTTAATTTTAAAATGGTGTAAAAATTATATTTGAGCAATAATATTATTATATCACTGAATTTTAATTCATTTAAATTTAATTAATCGATTAATTTTAAATTTATTGAAATTAATTAAACAGTGCTAATTCTAAGGCATACATTTCAGGCAATACCTACCATATTTGGGATAAACATAGCACCTCTGAATTGAACTAAATATATTTTAATACTATGATTAGAAGAATATACATCTATTTTAAGAAATTTGAGCAAGATTTCTAAAGCCAGTAGCACTATTTCTAATAATTTTTTTCTTTACCTGCTCAAATTCTTAAATTTAATGCAAAAATACTAATTCTATATCCGATATTCTAGCAGAATTTACTATGCAGCATTCAGAATCATTCATAAAATTTGGAAACATTTTAATTCTCAAAATAGAAGATTATTTTAAGAACTTAGATTAAATTTTTGCTATGTTATATTAATATTTTCTGTTAGTTTCTATCTACTATGAAATGAGCATATTAATATTTAAGAAATCAGAATTTTAATATACATAAGATAGAACAAAAGAAATTCAATTTTGTGATGTTTAAAAGACTTTAGAAACAATTCACACCGCAAAAAGTGCAATCTTGCATATCGAAAATGAGAAAAAAGAGGAAAGATTTTACTCTCTGGCTGTTCTTAAAATAATCTTTTCCACAAAGAGAGTATATTGAACAAACTTCTTCTTCTTCTTTCATTTTCTAGAATATTTCTAAGCAGAAGAGAAGAAGATTAAAAAACAATTAAATTTATTCCTTAAAATAAAATGTTTTGCCAGAGCATACTGTGGATAGATTAAATTTCGCCATTGAAGTTTTCTTCTGAAGTCTGTTTGCATTGAGGGCCTTTACTGAGAAACTCCTACGTTAAGAAAAATAACCATGAAGAAACAATAAGAACAATGTTTTCAGGAAACACTATTTTACTTTATAACATATTCTTTAATCTTGGCTCATAATTTGGTTCGGAGCAAAGTTTAGATTAGAATATTTTGCTGGTCTGTTATTTTTAATCTCGTGTCTTTTTAAGATACTGATTGTGAAACATGAAATATGCATATGCAAATCCAATTCACCATTCAAGAAGGATTTAGTCGTGCATTTTTATACATTTTAATTTAAGTACTATAAATTAAAAACTTTCCAAAAGCAAAAATTATTTTAAAATTAATTTTATGATAAAATGATTTTCTTCATTCAAAAAAGCGACTGGACGCAGTCTTATTTCACATAAAATATAGTGGTTATTTCAATAGAAATAAATATTTTTTTGCATAGTTAACTCAATTATTCGTACAAGACAGTTTTAAATGTATATAGTATATTATTAATTTATAAAGAAGCTGGTGATTACAACGGTTCAAATCGAAATCATACTTATTCAAAACATTTAGTTTTAAAGTACCTTGAATTAAATTCAAATAACAAAGTGCTTATTTAATTTTGGGAAAAAAATAAATAGAAATACTTAACTGCCATAAATAACTCATGCACAAATTTATAAATATTTAAATTTTTCAGTGAATAATTTGCACAATAGTCCATTTTTAAACGAAATTCCAAAACATAATACAGATTCAGTTTTTATAAATAATTTTACACTTCATTATTGAAAGATTCTTTTATCCATTCGTCCAAATATTACCAATTCTTTTTCGTAAAACTTTGATTTTGCAGTATATAAATAAAGTTTATATAAATAGTTTCTTTCCTTTAGAACAAATTTTATTTTGTATTTTAAATCCGTTAGAGAAAATCCTACGACACCATTTCAGTAATAATCAATAGAATACATTTTTTTTTCTTTCATGAATTTCTAAAAAAAAGATTTTTTACTAAGAACAATTATTGTTGGTGAAAACAATGAAATATTTTGTACAATTATATCATTATATTATTTATTTGCATATTATCTTCAATAATAAGTCAAATTTTATCTATCTGTTAAAATCGCAATATAATTCAAAATAATCACATTGTATTTTCTCATATTATAATTATGTATATGCAGAACATATTCATAATTTATTCAATTTTTCATCTTTTTAAATATTTTAATCTGCTTTTTTTGTGAATTTGGAACATTGTCATCCTAAAATTTATATTATAAGTGTAAGAAGTCAGCTTTTGAAATGTTTTATTAGAAAATTACATAAAATGACTATTTTTAGAGGAAATATGTTCTGTGTTAAAATCAAAATATTTTCAACATTGCAATTTTTAATTAAACGCAAATTACTTTAATTTTATTTGAAAGATGACTTCTGATTAATGAATCTGAATTGTTTTAGGATTCAATCCCTTTGCTTTAATTTATCTTAATATTTTGTGTTTTGCATTCGTTGATGTAGTTTTAACCGGAAAAGTGAAAAAAAAAAAAAAAAAAAAAAAAGAAAAAAAATGTAAGTGACAACATATGAAAGAGGATTTTGAATATTGTATAAAACTATGCTTGATTTTAAATTATTGTATAATGAAAATCTAATTTTAACATCAAATTTTAATAAATTATTAATTTTATGAATTTCATTATGAATTAGGAAAATTTATTGTACATTAAATAAACTTTCCTGTGTCATTTTTTTCAATTCCCTACGTTTGTATTAATTTTATTCAATATCATTCTGTTACTCTAATTTCCGTTCTTTCCATCAGCTACTCCCAGATGGAAAAAAAAAAGTACAGTTGTCACACACTAGTGATAACTTTAATCTAAAATTTCATTATGAATCAGGAAAATTTATTGTACATTAAATAAACTTTCCTGTGTCATTTTTGTTTCAATTCACTACGTTTGTATTATTTTTACTCAATATCATTCTCTTACTCTAATTTCCGTTCGTTCCATCAGCTACCCCCAGATGGAAAAAAAAAGTACAGCTGTCACATACTAGTGATAACTTTAATCTACCAAAGTGAGATCGAAATCTTGTGATGAGATCCAAACCAAATAAAACATAATCAAAAAAAGGGACAAGGAAAGGGAGAAAAGCATCGTTTTGTTCCATCAGCAGACTTCCCTACTGGGAGTATCCTAACATTCCTATCCCATCTACAGACGAAAACAAGGGGGAATATAACATTTACCCTCTCCCTTTTTACGACAGCAGCAGATGCATCCTTTCTTCGGACCGAGCACTTCTGTCCCATTAAGTTCCATTCCCTAGCGAAGCCAGAATCCCCAAATCAGTCCATACGTATGGCAATCCAGGACCAAATCCTACCAATGGTATTAGATAGGTGGAATCCCTCGGCATTTCCATACTCTTCGCATTTAGTATGCTACTCACACATGCCATTCCTCCAACTACTATACTACCGGAACTTGGCATGTTTTAACGGTTGGCTTCGAAGATGCGGCGTTAAGTGTTTAGTTTGACGGCGTGTAGCTCTTCTTGCCGCTTCCATTTTACTCTGGATAGTAATAGTAGAACTATTGTCTGTATGGAGATTTGGGGGTGCTATCCTATAGAAAGGCAATAACCAAGATTGTCTGGCGTGTTTTCTGGGATAGAATGTTAATTTTATGTTACTTCTGCTGTAACCATCGGATTTGTTGGAATAAATTATCTTGGGAAGTTAGTTTTATATGCATGTTAAAGTGGAAAATTAATAAGGAATGGTTATTTTCCAAATTCGAAATCTAAGTAAAATTAATAAGCCTATTTGTTTTAGTTTCTAATATTTTTATAATAATGGGTGAAGCAATTATCTCAAATCTCATTTAGTTTAATGTTTTAAATAACGGTTTTCATTACAAGTTTCCTAAAGAATTCAATAAATTAATTTTGTCTCCAACCAGAAGGTAAATTAAATCAACAAAATTTTATAACCAGATTTTAAAATTTTGTTGCACAGATAAAATACTACCCTTAACATTTAAATTTAGGAAGCATCAAAATTTTAAGGTGTAGGGAATTTTTTTATATTTGAGCCTTCCGTTTAATATCAGGTATTACATTTAATTTTAATTTAATTAAAAAATATTTCAGCTTGCTTTGTTAACAATATCATCTTAGGGACTGGTTTATATTTACATAAAAATGTGTATTATTATATTGAAAGAATATATTATTAGTTGTGGAAAGCTAAATTTTATCCACAGCCAAGAAAATTAAAGAAAGAAAATCTGTTTGGTTTTTCGAATGCTCAGATTGCTTAAACTTACCTGCCAATTACTGTTTCCAGTCTTGAAATATGTTTTGTAAGTACAAATTTAATTAAAATTAATAGCAATGTCAATTATTAAATCAGTATTTTAATTATGAGAAATTTATTTGAAATTAATAGCAGTATCAATTATTGAATCAGTATTTTAATTACGAGATAATATTTTTTATGTTAATAATACCTTTTTTAAAAATTTTTGGCTAATTCGTGAATATATTGTTTAAAAAGTAATTTAAATTCTTGAAATGGTCTAGCTTTCCTTAAATTTTAACATTCATGTGTAAGTATGTTTGAAAAGCAGGGAAAAACTTAGAAATCAATACCTAACATGAGTACCTATTTCATCTGAATATCATCCATCGCTATAAAAAAAACCTCTGCAATATTAAAATTGAAATTCGTTGCAAAAATACCAGTTTATATAATACAATTTACTCATGCACAGGAAAGCAACAATGGTTATTCTTAAAAGAAATAAATGCATTGGGTAAAATTTCTTAATATATTCATAAGAATGAAAAAATAAAAATATCTCAACGTGTGTAACTATTACGGTTATTGGTTGAATGTATAAGTATGAAAACGTCACCCGCATTAAGGACCATGAAAAAGCACAGATTTTCTTATAACGCTATTTAGAAAATATATACATTCAATTCTAACAAAATAAAAATTAAAAAAAAAACAGGAAAAGTGCTTGTTCACAAAGGAAAACAATAGATTTTAAACACACTAAACATTGTACAATAAAATACACAAAACATTCAAATAAAAAATATTATTAAAGCAAATACTTGAAAATACGAATTAAAGTCATAATAAACGCCAAATATATCTAATGCAGTATTATGTTAAAACATATTCTAAACAATTTTTATGTTGAAATTTAAAATGGACATTAATTTTTATATTATAATAGGCTATACACCATAAGGAAAAAAAATCAACACGTATTATCTAAAATAACACTTACTTTGATTTTTATAATTTTTAGAAGAAACCATTATGATTCACTGCTACTAGGAAATAAAAATAAAAACTCTGACCGCATAATCTCTTAGCCCTTATACCAGGTTAGCACAATTTATAGCTTTCAAGAAAAACTGTGCAATAGTCTTATTAAATGTAACAAAAAAGTGAAGACAATTTATCATATGAAATACCCGCATAAGATGTACTTTTCAATTAATTATTTTTTTTCAATTATGCTATTAATTCTCTAAAAGGTTTTGTTTCTGTAAGTGGAAATTCTTCGACGTATTCACCCTGGATTTGAGTTTTTTAAGTTCTATGTCTACTGTTAAGAATAGTAATTGATATTTTTTACGTAACACTCTCATAATCCTCTGAATGATTATTTTTCTTGCCAATGGTGGGAAAATATTAAGTAAATAACTAATACAATCTAAATAAAAATGTTTCAAAGAGTAACATTTTCGGTGATTAACTAATCAAAAATTTGATCTGACAGTGAAACATTTTCTCTGTAACTTTCCTCTAACCCTAATGAGAATCTTCGTGAAATCATTCTGGTTTATATTAGCGTCATGCCTGGTTGCATATACTGAACATTTCAAGTTTTTGTTTTATTTCTTATCGGTAGATAAAACAAGGAACTTCTTAAATTTATCGCTCAATTTGCAACTAGGAAAGTCAATGTTTTTCTTTATCAATATTTTTCTTTGAAATCAGATCAAAGCATTTAGCTAAAGCATGTATTTTATATAACATTAAATCTTTCAATGGATTTTTTTAAAACTTTGTAAATAATTAAAAAGGAATTTATAATGGAAAAGTGCTTTTATTACAACTTTTCAAAATAATAATTAATTATTAATTAAAAAAATATTCAAAATTATTAATTAAAAATGGATTTATAATGGGAAAAAGTGCTTTTATTACAACTATTCAAAATAATTGTTATATTGATACAATTCTGAGTACTTCACAGTTTCTTTATCAATTTTTTAAGTTATGTTGAAATTTTATCTAAATATCAATGGAACTTCTAAATTAGTAAGGATTTTAAATAATAAATAAAATGTTAATTTCTACTAAAGAATTAATATTTATAAGCCAATCATGACTAATTCAAAATTATGAAATCTCAAGTAATAAATTTCGAATTAAATTTTTCTTTTAAGCTTATAAGAATTTTATGCATATTAAAAATGCTGATAAAGCAAAACAAAGATTCAAAGTAATGCACAAAAAACAATTCAACCAAAAAAATTTAAACAACAACCGATATATTATTGTTTTCACAAAATTCATTATGACAATGTCATACTATTTTCATGATAGTCATATTTAGAGTGTAGCGAAAATTGTGGGGCTTCATACAATAAAGTATGCTAGAAGAATAAAATCTCATTTTTCATAATGGCCGGTTTTTTAAATTTTGCAAAATTAATATATAAATGATAATAATAATTAAAATCATTACTAATTATAAATACCCTTTATTAATTAATTAAATAATATTAATAAATAAACGCAATATAGAACTATATTACAAGTGTAAAATGGAAATTCAAAATAATCAGAACAATTCAGTCTTAAATTTAGAAAGATGATAAATTTTCGTAATCAATCTTAATTGAATATATTATACAGCTCTTAGTTTTTTCGCGAATTAAAGGCTTGAAAATAACTCATTTACGACGATTATTGGTCACTAGTTGAACAAAGTGAGACAGATTTAATTATCAATAATAATTAGGAAAGAAAAAGTAAGAATTTGATTTTTGTTCTGACTTCATATAAACTAAAACTAGTTCAAAATGGAGATGATATTTTAGCATCGTATTAGAGAAAAATTCGTTGGGACATAAAAGAAAGAAAAAATTCTAGGTGTAAAAAATTAAGAAAAAAAAAATATCTTGAACCTAAATTATAACATTTTTATTATAATAAAAAACATTTGTAAATTCAATTTGTATATTCTTAATGTAAATTATTTCAAAGGAAAAATAAATAAATATATATGAACATTAATTCTTAATATTTGATTTAATGTATAAAAATACATTAAATATACAGTTTTAGTATATTCTCATATACTAAATATACAGTTTTCAGTATATTCTCATTTTCTTCTTTAAAAAATTTTCATTTCATATATTGCTATATTTCGTATAATGTTAAAATATTGTTAATTAGGGGAAATGCACAGTACCCAATAGTTTCAAAGGAAAATACGTCATGGAATTGATAAATGAATTTCACTCCTCAAATAACTTTTATTTTTTAAAAAATGATCCTTAATGAAGAACTTGCAAACCTTATTAGTCAGAGGGCAAGTGGTGCTTAAAGCTTAAAAATTTTGAAGAAAGCTTTGTTAAAGTTTTAGAACATTATTTCTAAAACATTTCTAAAGTGACATCCTTTGTTAAGCCGTTATTTTTTTTTACCGTTTTCCCTTTAGGCACGTCTAGTTAAAACATTTTTAATCAACTTTGCCTTTTTCGAAAATTATTCTGTAAGAAGATGTTTTTAAGCTTTAAAATATTCTGAATAAACACTTACAAGAACCGTTAACATAATAAATAAAAAAAAGATCTAAGCAAAATCGATGTTCCAGTGAAATGATTTGTTGGCCTGTCTTCTCTTTTACCATAGAAAATTTAAAAGAAATTTGGATTCAATACATTTTTTGAGAACGCGAGTTTCTATATAATTTCAAACTGTTAAATTTTGTAACTTTGATTTTCGAAAAGGATGTTATACCTCAGAAACGCGTGGTTTCATAAAAAAAAAAAAAAAAATTATCATCAAAAGTGGTCATAAGCCCAGAAGGTAATTATCAGTTTCAAACATTTTTATATTCTTTTAAAAGAATGAGACACTCACTAATTAGAAACGATGTAGTTTGCAGGAAATTTAACAACAAATAATAAAAGAATGATATTGTATTTGCTGTATAATATGTAGTGAAATATTCTAAATTCTCTTTTATATGGCATTAATTGTTTGCTATTTTTTATTTTGTGTCTGATAATCAACTTTTAATAGTAGTAATCTGGAAGTCATTTGAAAAATTCAATTGTATGATGCATTTAATATTTAATTGCACCAGATTCAGAATTTATTTACTTGAAATAAACAATAAAATTTTTGCAAATTAAAGTAATTGATCTTTGAAAATTGCAACGATAGATTCTTATTATGATATCGTAATTTTTTTTAACTCGTTTCAAAAATCAACTTAATTTTATTATTTTCCCCTTCATGTAAGTAATACTTATGCATTTTCAATAGGGCTTATTTTAAATAATGGTTAAGTGCGTTAAATAATCCCACTGAATTACAGATTTTTTATTTAATTACTTTAAACTGTATAGCTGCATGTGAATATCATTTACATAAACATTAACTTACTTCGCAGTTAAGTATATGCATTCAATATAACACAGAAAGAAAAAAAAAAGTATAAATGGTGCTTTTAAGAATGCATACAACTTAAATTCACTATATTTCGAAATCTGAAAATTATAAAATGTAAAATAAGTTTAAAACATTTCTTATTAAGAGTGCTTTCCGATTTTTGATTCATAGAATTTTAAAATGATGCATTGTTTTAAATTGAATTTCTAAATATAAGTTATTTATTTGAAGTCCTACAAGAAAATATAGAAGAAGTTGTTTCGAATTTAATAGCATGCTCATTTAAATTAAAATATACATTTCTTTCAGTTTTTCAAAAAAAAAAAAAAAAAAACGGAATGAATTTGTCGCTTATATTTTATTTATTAAGAATTGCCGACTAATTATATTTTTTCAAACGTTCTTGTTTTAATTTTTTTCTGCCCAAATAGGTGAGTGAATTCCATTTTGAAGCAAAGTTACTATGAGAGATAATGTTTTGGATATAAATTACCATAGAACAAGAAAAGGAATTAATAAATTTTAAAATGAAAAGAAAATTATTATTTACACCTAAACTTCCAAATAGACTCTGGTTAACTATAAATATTTCATTAATCTTATTTAATTATGTTGTACATATAATTCAGGATTTTTTTAATAATAAATAAACATTTACATTCAAACATAATCTTCTTTAACAAATATATTATTTTCACCCCCCATAGACATTCATACTGTGGAGCTAATTTATTGTGTAAGAATAAATTATATGCGAAAAAATTCTGATTTAAATAAATTCTATATCTTTCCATTTAATCAGCTTCATACATCTTTCACGATTTCGTATTATTCATACATTATTTCAACAACTGAAATCGTTTCATTTGAAGAAAAATTTTTAGCATCAAACTTTAACACAATTGTTATGTTTGTGAATTATTTTGCATATAAAATATCGTCAACCTACTTATTGTTATTTTCCTTGTACTTCAAAAATCATATAGTTTACTTCGATAAAAATGGAAAGTTAAAACTTATTCAGTTCAATAATTGGTAGTCGCTGAGTTTTACCTAATTTTGACAGGTTTAAATCCATTTTAGGAAATAAAAATTATTCATTTTTTGAAATGTTGATCACTAATTACTTGCAAAAAAATACTTCTGCAAATTTGATGTTTTCCTCCTTTATCAGATAGCCTGTATACCATAACAGAATGTGATGAGATAAATTTTTATGAACTTATCTTTGAATTAACTGAGAGTTTTGACGATATTAGTGAGACATATCTATTTCTTAATACTTTGTATAAAATCGTGATAAAAGTTATCATTATCTATGAATTACACATTTCAAACTTCTATTTTTATATTTTGCTATTTACTGATTTGAAATTTGTCTGATAAGTAAGTTTACATTCTATAATATCTAACTTTAACAAAAATTAAAATGCAGTCTTAATATAATATTCATGATTAAGCATTTAGCATAATAATTTGAAGGAATTCTTCAGAAATTTTCTTAATTTTTTGAAATACCAATCTCCAAGGTATAGAATTTCCGATTTAAAATTTTGTCGTAAGATTCGCTTGAAGTTTACTTTAGAAATTTCTCTAAGGGGATAATTTACAATCTTTCATGAAACCTGTCATAATTCTAATTAAAAAAATATTTCAGCAGGAATAAATCTTGTGCAATGAAATATTGAAATTAAATATTTTAATTTAAAACTGGATAGCCTTAAAAATGGCTTACCTCTTGATATTTCAATCCACGTGTTTTAACTAAAATGACTTACCTCTTGATATTACAATCCACATTTTTTAATTCTTAATTTTTTATACCATAATTTAGTTAATTTTACGCGTCAGGAGAAAGCAAATGATTTTTTTATAACCTATTTTTTGAGAAAGAGTTTTATAGAATTTAATTTTATGTAAAACTATCAGTGAAGATGTAGAAATTTCATTAAATAAGATAAAACTACACGATGAAAAATTGCCTTCGAAAAGAGTGAAAATGAAAAATTTTCATTCAAAAAATGATCATTACGATCTGAATTGTTGGTTACTGTAAAATTTGACTTGCACACAATCTGAAATGGATCTGATTTCCAACACAGTTCATAAATTATTTTACAGATTATTTTATATCCGATGGGTAGTTATACAATTACAAAGAACAAAAATGTAGAATTCAAATTAAGTTGATATTTGCCATTATTTAAACTCAGCCCTATAGCTCAAGTTGTGATTGCTATTAATTCATCCAATTTTTAATTATTTCACAAATGATTATTTATTTAAAGAACAAAAAAATCAATAACAATTAAGAACGAAATATGTGGAATACATATTATGTTAGTTTAATTTTAATTTACTCTTAATCTTATGATTTAAGAGTTCCGATAAATTACATGTTGATTAAATACAATTTTGTATCATATACATTTTACCATTGACATATTTCACTACTACTAAAATTTTGGTAATCATTAATTAATTAAAGTTAAGCTTTAATTATATGAATACAGAAACATATATTAACTTCAAAGTATTTAAATATTTTCTTTATTGTACATTATGGTATTTATATTACAAAATAGAAGAGAAAATGGGAAATGATATTTTGTACATATGGTATATTATTTTACAGACGTGGAAATGAAGATGCCATATATCTTACATAAAGCACATTTTGCTGCATACTTTACCAATTCATTAAAAAATTGGATCTGTAGAATAATCAATAAAATTATATCAATACACATAACATTTCTAAAGAAAAGAGTTAACATAGAATATACCATGCAGTTCAACATATGAAATACTGGAATTAGGAATGAAATCATATTTGGAAATATATTTTGTTATAGAATAACAACACAGGATTTGATTATGGATGAAAAAATAATGGGTGTACGATAGATGCCTTTGATATTAATGTTCAAGATAAGTCCTTTTTGCTATTGGAAATATGAATCAAATTAATCAGACAGTTAATCACTGAGTATAATTACACATGGGAGGATCGAATATTTACCCGTATTAGAAGCATTGGATGAAAAGTGACGGTAAATGAAAGATTAACTTTCACCACGATCATCGAACCATTTCTTAACAGATCACAATACGATGAACGAAGATGATTATCTCTGCTCACCGCTTCACCGGAAAGTGCTAGTGATGATGATTATGCTGAAGCAGTGATGCGAGAGCACCAGCTACCAGAAGAGCAGCAACACCATGATGATTATTGTGATGGTGATGAGGGGCAGGCATGGCGGTGGACTCTTCAACCACTGTAGCGGCAAAGAACACTAACATAACCACGAGAACAAATAGATACTTGGCTGACACCATTGCTGAATCTTGGATGATATTTCAAACGAATGAAATCAAAGGAACGTTATTGGATATGCTCGGTAGGGCTATGTGTCGACTGAAATTCGATACTTCGTTTATATACCAGATAATGCCTATACTAGGAAGAAAAAAAAATTGTATCGTGTATTATCCTCGTATTAAGGCTTAACTTAATCGCCTAAATACCCCGTTTTATGTAATAAACCTCCTTTTTTGTCAGCTTTTAAGAGAAAGAAGGAAAAAAAAGGCGGTAATCTGAGCGAACTAATATAGTTCGTTGAGTTCATTTCTATTTATAGCAACTTCAGAACGATGTAGAAATGGGATCCGTCAGCTGTTTCTGAAATGTAGGGACGTTTAAAATCAAATCACTGAGAATTTTCCTTCTTTCTGATATTTTTTTCTTCCTTTAAAGGCAATGAAATATTCTTTTATTGTCATAGAAGTGAAGCTCCCACGATTAAAGGCATTTGATAGCAAATTGTGTCTTTTTATATTTAAACTCGTTTTAGAGATGTTAATCTTTTTATTTTACCTAAATCTTCATTTAGCCTTATTTTTATTAGAAAGTTTCTGAATAATTTATATTATTTAGTTAAATAGAAATTTGGTTTATCGTTTACCTGCTTAAATATTAATTCCCCAAAAATATATGCTGATAAAAATATTTTTAGCCAATACATTCTTCTAAAAATTATCATCGAAAATTTATTTAACCCGTTAATCAATCTGTTTTCTCCACTAGCTAGTTAGGGGATATCTTCCATTTTGGAGGCGTATTATCATACTAATTCAATTAAGAAACCACAGATGTTATGTGTATTTTTGCATTGGATTTATAGAAAAGTTATTTTAGTTATTTTGAGTTATTAGTTATTTTTATAAAAGTTATTTTGAAAAATGTCTTGTATTTTAAGTGGATAGGAAAAAAGATGATTATGGTTTAATAAAATTTGGTTAAGACTGAAAAAGCAATACTTTTTTTAAAGAAATGTGTTGATCTGCATTTTCAGGACGTTCAACGATATGCCTTTAAAAGCACATTTTCGTGACAGATCTCGTAATTTTAAGTTTTTGTTTGTTAATCCAAACTAGACACAAACAGACCTTCCTTGTAAGATCTCAAACTCCACAAAAACGGGATATCTTGAATTCACTACTTATATATGCAGATAATATAAAAAACCTGATTTTAAAAACAGGATAACCCATAATCGCACTTACAAAAATAGCAGATAATTTGAATTCATCAATGTTCTATTTTTTTTAATGGATAACACAGTTCTTTATTTATTCATGGATGTTTGTTAACGTTATTTATTCGTAACGCACTATATTTCTATGGCAAATGTATTTCGATATACTGAGAAACCATTACAAGTTTTTAAGAAATTTTAAATAATAAGCATTTCAGAATCTTCAAATTGAAATGTTAATTATATGCTTATATTATAGTATTTAATAGAAGATAATGTTTTTAACTGCAGCTAGGCCCTTTCACAAATTTCTATTCATAAGAAAAATGTGCACTTGAAACCTTAAATTAATTAATCTATGAACACTTACAATAAATTTAGCATATTAAACTACACGAATGGTGAAAATATTCCTTTTGGAAGGTTTCAAAAATCATTTATATTGCATTATTTGACAGAAATATTTATTATTATTTTTATTTCATCTGAATTTTTCTATGATTTTAATAATTTTAATTAAATTATTTTAAAGACGAAACGTGGTATAATTTATGGCAGGGTATCTACAAACTTATAAAATTTTTATGCACCTCCTAAAACCCCTTCCTGGATGAACCTCAGGAAAGGAAGAGGAGATGTCGCGAGTCGAGTAAGCCTGTTCTCGCTGCCTTGGAAAGCACAGAAATCGTGGTATGATTGCATTGAACACATCTCCGATAACGGAAAATACTTCTTTCGTGATATGTCGTTCCGGTTTTTATTGATTCACGGACGGTACCATCTTTTTGCTACTGACTACAATGCCAATACTATTTACTATTCGTGAAGATAAATCATGTTACACTTAGTATACCTTGTCTGGTTGTGGATTTATTACTGTATAGCTTTATTTTATTAAAGAAAAAAATAAAATTCAATAAAATATTTTATTTTAAACATCATGGGGAATAAATAATACTTACCGCTTTATTATATTTTCTTTGGATTTCTTTTACTAAGAAATAATTTAGTTTTTCATTAGATTAGAAAATCTACGTGCTATCTTTTATTTTTGATTATGACTTTATTTGTAATGAAGTAATACAACTTTTATAAATTTGATGCTTAAAGCGTTTCTAAAATGTCAGAAATAATTGGATTCCCTAAAAGGCTTTTAATAATATCACCCTATATAGCCTATTATAACTGAATTCATTAAGGTTCTCTAAAATACGTACTTGACTATTATTATATTGTCTTCAAAAATTTATTGTATTAACACATTAGCATATTCTATGAAATATTAGATTAATTAAAATTGATTCTATTAATATGTAATTCTAACTTTAGCATGGGTTCTCAAATTCTAAAGCTTTAGTGTTATGGTCTATACATTTACCATAAATTAAAGCAATTATTATAATATACTTGTATAGAGAATTTGCTTCATATAGTACATATATGAAACTTCAAAGTATGTTGATTTAACATATGATATTGATTTATTTTTTCACCTATTTTGATGGACAAATTCTTTTCTTCAGAATGTTAAATTGGAAGAGAGATTTTATTCGTTTTTTTTAAATTTTATTTTCGATTAATGCTTTCGAATGTTGTGATTTTATGAATTAATCAACGAAATCTAACATGTAATTACACCAATGTAAATAGTTTACTCAGAAAAGTGGGAATTACTTTTTAGAAATATAAAGAAAATAAAAAATGCCAATTTAAAAAAAAAATATTTATTTTTAATTAATGTGCTTAATAAATTAGAATGGAATACACAATTAGTGGAGTTTTTTGTTGAAACAAAGTATTGAATTGGTTCCAATGGAATTCAAAAACATCTTTGTTATATTTCACTGTTTCACTTTGCATCAGTCGGAAATTATTTTAAATCATCTATTGCAGAAGATTTAGGCGAAAGTAATTTGAGACATCCTGCAATCAGCTACATTTATGAAGAAAATTTTTGAGGGTGGAATTAAAAACTTTGTAACGCCAGAATTTCAGCAACTACGTCCACATCTATTTAGAAATACAGCATAGTGATTTGATTTGTCATTCACTCCGTTAACTAACTATAACGGAGTATGCAAAGCATCTGGAATCGTCTTTCTAGAGCGGTGAAAATAGTTAAGCGAAGTGAACATCAAATACACTGTTATAGAATATTTCTTTTCTATTTTCCGTGTTGTTTTTTTTAAATCATTGTTATAAATTTATATGTGTATAATGCAATCTGTTGAATATCTGTTGCACTAATTGGAGTGCTTAGTGAACGCGATCGATTCCACAACAAATTATTTTTCATATTCGATTGCTTTTATTTCTGTCGTCGAAACACATGCATGATAATCATAAATTATTTCCCAAAATACACAAAAAGGATTAGGAAAATCCATTTAATGTACTACTTTTAAAATTATTATTAAGGAATAATTTTGTTCTTAATTTTTTGTCACCCCTAAAAATTAATTTACAAGTAAAGTGTAAATAGTAATTTTATATTTGATTGTAATCAAAATATGTCAAGTTATGTAAAAAATAGCATCAATGATGTCTATTCTCACCCGATACAACTCTACTAAATTCATGTTTTGAGGATATATATAAAGAACAGAGTTTTATATAAAGAACAAAGTGTTTGCAAGGGCATTTGAAGTTTTTGAAGCATTTAAAGTTCGGATCACATACTATGTCAAGTGAAATGGAATACCGCCTGGACAGTTTCTGAACGAACAAGTGTGCTTACATAAATGTATTGCAATACATATAGCCCCTATATTGCTATAGACACTAAATAAGTGAGACGGAAGTCGAAGCTTTTATTTATTTTTCAACTATCCTCATGCTTGTAATGTATGAACAGTCAATTCAGAACTCAACATTCCAAATCTACAATGCATAGAAAACTCCATATGATCATAACTGGCCTTAATAGATTTGCATGGGCCCATTTGTAGATATAACAAAATCTTTCTTTTCTGATAAATGTGATTAGGACTGGTAAATGATGCTTTAATCGAAAAAGAAACATCATTTCTCAAAACGATTACTTTTGGAACACCAAAGAAGTCCATTTTTAATATCATAGCCTCGTTATCAAAGGCAATTTCCGAATAATATGCAGTATGGCATTTTCATAAATTTCATATTTTGTACAACAGTATACGGTACGTAGTTCGATATATCCAATTCGTTTTGAATCGCTTGTTTTGTGTATAACCTCCTTTTGCAGATGTGTCTGATCTTTGCCGGCGTATTCAAGATATCCAGCTTAATGTGTTATAATAAAATTGGGTCACGTGGAGTATTTTTTAAAAGAATGGAGCTCTGTATTTATGTGACTGATGATCGTTTGAACTAGTTTTGAAAAGCTGCAGTTAATGTATATATAATCGGATCCTTTCTTAAGATTAAAAAAAATCATAAATGCATTATTATTTTCTAAATATGTCTTTTTATTAATATGTTGTGATACGTGTATTATCCTCGAAATATACAAAGAAAAACTCGTTCAAACATAAGTTTGAAATATGAAAAAAGGGTCTCAGTAAATAATTTTTTTTTCTTTTAATATATTAGCAAATTTTGTAGATAGAAGTAATAAACTTCGCCTATTTATAAATGTAAAATATTTTACTCAATTGCATTTGTTTTTTCGCTAAAAGGGCATAATAACGTTGTTTTTTTTTGTTACTTTTTATTTTTACCCCCTGCAGAAATCCAAGCATATCATCACATTTAGATGCGCTATTTCAATGAACTTTGCAAATATAAATATGTGTCTAATTGCTGTATTGAAGAAAATAACTGAATATTCCACTTTTTCGATATACTCTGTATATAAATATATACTTTATTTCCTGTGACTGGGTTCCAGTTTCTTTGCATCACTAATGCTTCGATGTTAAATCTATATACCACCTCACATGTGGGAACTTTAATTGAACTTCTAACCAGACTCTATTATTCCATATTTTCTATCTTACTTAAAATCCCTCTGCGATCTTATTTCCAAGGAACTAGAGATTAGAAATCCTATTTGACAATCATATTCAGGAAAAAACAGAGTAAAGTTTTCCATTTGTTTCCAAAAGTAATATGTTTTGAACTTTTATGAAATTAAATTATTATAAATATAGTTAGAAAACTTAAAACATGAGTAAGATGTGGAAAATTCTGTAACTACATCGCTGAATCTTTGATCATTTAATGATTTAAGAAAAAAAAATCGCGTGAATAAATGGCGTTTTTGCGTGTCCTTGTGTATTTCTGCTATATTTACTGCTGTTTCCTTATTCATGGATACGAATAGATTTGTATCTTAAAATTTATATATTCATATAATTTCAGTTCACTATAATATTAAGATGTTAAATCAAAATTCATTAAACTCTTGAAATAATTATTTTAGTAGCATTGAATTGTGCCCATTATCTGAATAAAAAATATAAATTTCCTGTCCTAAAAATTTTTTTGTTTTAAACACATTCAATAATTTTTTTTGAATTATTACCCTCATTAATTCAGATATGAATTAATAATCCGTTAACTTATGAAATAACGGATTATTCTTTAAATCTAATTTAATTTATTTACATGATAATCTTTTGTTAGTGCTTTTTGGAATACTTATGAACAAATTTTAATTTAACGATTTCGTAGCATTTTTTAAATTGCATTCAGATTAATATAATGACAATAAATCTTGTTTATAACTGATGGATGTTTTTTGTTGAAAAATTTCTGAAAAGTCTTTTCTGTGCTAATTAGAATAATTGATTCTTACTAATGAGCAAGGATGCATGTTTTTTTTTTATTCATTAATAGGGCAAAGTATTTTAATTACTTCAAAGTTTGAAGTAATTGTCCGTTTATTTTTGAAATATCTTCCTGTTAGAAAAAAAACTATATCTGGAAAGTGCATTAATGACATGGATGTCTTTATAAGTCATTAAATTTTATTGATTGTAAGGAATAAAAGTTTTTTTTCATAAAATTTCAATCCGCTTGATGTAGCATTTCTTGGAATAATAATTAGTGTTTAGACGAAAACATATCGTTGTGTAATGAAATGATGTAAACTGAATTGAAATTTCAACATTTCTTACGAAACTTAATTTCAATTTTGGAAAGAAATGTATTTCAAATCTATTTTAAATCATTTCTTTTATTATCAAACTTTAATAAATAAAAGAGTACCAATGTTTTCTGCCAAAATAGTTAAATGTTGAGAGATGAAAAATATTTCATGTTTCAAAACAAAGATCATAATTAACTGAGATAAAACAATTAAATTAAACAACTAAATTTATTAAAGTGTTTATTAAGTATTTATTAAGTAAATTATTATATATTAATTTGAATTAAAAATGTAATTTTATTGAAATAAGTTTTATTTCATGTTTCAAACACTCATTTACCACTCTCTTATGTAGTTAAAAAATAACTTTGTATATATATATATATATATATATATATATATATATATATAATATATCACTATAATTTTCATTTTATCAAAATTTTAAAAAAATGTAATTTTTTTAAGATACATATTTTAAAATGTTATTTATGACTAGATATATTCTGGAACAGATTTTCATGAAACTGTAGATGCTTATTTGCCTCTTACTTATATAAAAAAATGTGTACTTTTTTTAAGACTATTTCAATAATTGTTAAATGCAATTATTTCTCAAAAAAGTTATGTTTCATGAATCAAATTCTTATTTACCACTTTTTAATCTTATTAAATAATAATTTAATTATATTCATCCTTAAGGATTTCATCCCACTGAATTTCAACATATTTTTTGATTTATTATGGAAACTTTCCAAAGTATATTTATTTAATTTTATCCAGAACAGAACTTTTCTTGCCTCGTATTTATATTATATTTAAGGTATTCATTTACCTCGTAGTAATATCGGAAATTCAGTATACTTTCTTGAAAATTTCTAGAGTTATGTTCAAAACAACTTTTTTCATGACTTCATCTTCTTCTGATTTTTCTCAAAGATGTTTTGATTCATAGCTGAAAATCTCATGAACTTCTTTCTAAAATTGTTAAATAATAATTTAGTTACTACCCTCATTAAAGCATTTGCTTGCCCCCCCCTCCGAAATCAAATAAATGTTAGTAAATAATACATAAATATTTCATAGTATACTTATACAAGTATTACTCAGTATTAGAAATATTTTGATGAAAGATTTACATTGTATTTAAACTATTCACATCTCTGTTACTTATATAAAAATGTAATAAAATGTTCATTCTTTAAGTGGCTTTCAATAGATATATATTATATAAAACTATCTTTTTTCTAATTTTAATTATTTTATATTTATTCGATATAAAAATTAAGAACAATTATATCTGATCATCGCTAAAATCTAAAATTTTCATCTTCAGTTTCATTTTTGTTGATCTTTATAGATTTAAAACTTATTACAAAATGAACAATTTTATATAATTAAATTAAGAAGAATTATTTATTTTTTAAATTAAATTTCATTCAATTTAAAATACGATGAAACTTTCTGCAAAATACATGAAAGATTTATGTATTAGAAAATAAATATTAGATATTTCATTAAAAATTCAAATTCATTTATTCACATTATTAACAATAATAATCATTTTATGACACACTTCAATTTTATACATAATTTGCTTCTATATCGATGAAATAATGTCGGGGAATATTCTTATTTCAGAACAGTGCTTATATTAAAATATTACATGACAAAAATATATTTTGACACATCATTGGCTTTTTTAACATATATTTCTTCACAAACATACCACTTATAGGGATGAAAACTAGTTAGGAAAACCCTAATATCTACACTTAAATGAAAACAAACATAATTTTAAATGCAATGAATTTAATGCTAATTATTTTTAGCAAATAGCATAAAAAGACAATCCATTTAATTTTTTCTGTAAACAAGAATTATATATGTTTCAACTTAATAAAATTTTAAATGATCATTTCAATTACATTATTAACAATAATAAGCATCTTTTGACACCAAATCTAGGCAAACTAGAAAAATACAAATATTAATTTAGGAACACTATTCACTTGCATGGCATTAAAGAAATAAAAGCCATATGTCGATTAAAATTTTTAAAAATTCTGGGTAAGACACACAAAATTTGTAATAGGTTGATACAAAATTTAGTTGTTGGGAATTTAAAATAAGAAACATATAGATAACAATTAACAAATAATTAAATATAGAAATCTGTTAAAGTACATTAAATGACAGTTTTTAATATTTAAAATCTATATCAATTATTATATATATATTTTGCTGAAGTTCACTTTAAAATAAATTTACTGATTAGAAATTAAACTAATTAACTGTTTCATAAAACATCATAAAAACTTCTGTAGTAAAAATATCAATGGTGAGTAATTGTCATTTTGCCAAGAATAAATTCAACTTACACCCACTAATATTTCAATATTTCACTGAAGTTAGTAACAAAAAGAATCGTCGATAAAGAATTCAAAATTCTTAAAAAATACATCGAATAGTTACCATCTATTGAAGATTAAATGTCAGTAAATGGACAGAACAATACAAAATAGCAGCCATCTATCCACGCAGAGGACATCAGGTTTATGCTTGCAGATAATTATTTGATGATGAAAAAGATGAATGCAACACACACTGAAGAAACAACAATGATGAACAATAAAATGATCACTTTTCGAAAACAAGCTTCAAAACAACTGCTAGTGCCATTAAAGGTGTCGCAACACGTCGAACACCTTCTCTAAATTCTTCACGGGAATCTTCTTGAGTAAAAAACTTTTTCATCTCGTGAAACTTATTTGCATTTGACACTGAAACCAAATAGAACATCATCAAACAGCAGACAGAGAACGCAGCCGTGAATCTCAGAAATCTAGACATTTTGTTGAAAGTGTCGAAATACTTTGTATACTGTTTTAAATGAATGCATCTATCTTGTATATATACTAAGATTGGATTAGAAAAGCTCCAAATTCTAAGAATCCTAAGAATATTATGAAAATAAAAGACACAAAGGATTAGAAAATATTTTCTTTCCTTCTGTCCTCGTGTCTTCTTAATTTGAAATTCAGAGTAAAAATTCAGTAGTTTTCCTTTTTGAAGACTTATAAGTGCCATTGTAAGTTTCATGCTCCTATACTTCAGCTTCTGTACACTCTTAAAATAGGATTTCTCCTTGACTATCTCGATTGTTAACATTTTATTAAGAGTTAAAATAAGTCCAAGTACCTGCTTGCTCCTTGGCATGGATGAAATGAGCTTAAAGGATTACTGTAGAAACGTATTCGCTTCACTGAATTATGAACTGCTATTAGTTAAGGTTTATTTGTTTTCATGCTTGAACGAACTTCACTCTTTGTTTGTTCATCGGATAGCATTCAATTTAGCTTTAGAAAAATCTTATTTTACAACATTAAGGATCTGATGCTTTGAAAGCATTCTTAACTTACTCTTTTGTGATCATAATATTAAGCATTTAAATAAATAAATGAACTCATTATCTTCAACTGCATTCTGAGATTTCTCTTTCGAACGTTTAATCATGCATTATGAATTTATTCAATAAGTCAGCTCTTATGGAGTGAAAGGACAGAATAATTTTGAATAATAATTGTGGGATAGAAAGAGCATTGTACGCGTTTCATTGTTTAATAATTTTGGCTATTTAAACAACTACTGACTTTCAGTTTATGTACAATATTTCTCTTGAATAATATTCTTTGAATTACATAGTGAAAAATATTTTTGTTATATGTTATTCTGAATTTTCTCAGTTAAACTTCAGGAAAATTATATTATTTTGCTATTAAATAGCAGCAAGAAACAACAATGATGAACAATTTGTATTATGATCTTTTAAAATAAAATTTTTAAGCAAAATATTGTTTTATTTAGAATAAAAGAAAGTAGTTTAAAATTATATGATGAAAATTCAATAAGTACGAAATAATTTTTCACTATAATTTGAAGTCTATTTTTTCAGATTTCTTTTCTTTAAATTTATGAAAAAATGCGTACTTTCTTTGTTTGTATATAAATTCAAAATGAATAATAATTCTGTAAGAAAAATACAATTAAATACAAGTTCGCAAAAAATTATTTTTTCTTTAACAAAAATTTTATTTATTTAAAAGATTTATTTTGCTGTAAACTTATCAGAATTCCATAGAAAATTAAATTTGTCGTTTATTTTATTTAAGTAACATTGATAGTTTGCTTTGCTGCATCATGGTATTATTATTTCATTCCGTACGAATGTATATGGTGTAAGATAGAATAATGCCTATTAGAAATAAGTATTTTCACAGACATTAGCATCAACCATATAAAGTTTTCATGTTAGTTCAACCTTTTTCTCTGCTGTTTGTCTTCATATAAAGAAATATTCCTAATTTGAAGTATCCACTGTCTATTAAATCTCAAACGAAGGTGACTTTACTTTTCTCGGATGGCAATATTAATTAATAAAGGATTATAATGACAAAATTACAAAACGACATGGTAGTCTAGCTAATACCATAAAGAAAGAAATTATTAATTTATCGCATTGTTTAAGTAGATTGCGTACCTTTGTGTTTCAAAATATTCCAATTAATATAATTTAAAAAATAAAGTTAAATATATACAAATGTTCCTTACTTGATAGCTGGATTTCCTAATTATTTATATTAAGAGTAATGAGTTATGGATTTTTAATTTTCTCTTTTCAAATTAACTTTAAAATGAAATTATAAGAAAAAAATTATTTAAATTTTTAATTTTCAGAAATATTTAAGAAATTTACTATTTTATTTGGCGTGGTTTTTTTTATTTGAGAATTAAATAGTTTAAAACATAGTAAAATATACCTTGTTTCAAAGTTATTATACCACCGGCTTTCTTAGAGGTAAATTAGATGAATCCCAGATTTCTCTAGCATATTTTTCACACACATTTCTAGCACATTTTAAAATTCATTTAAGATGGTTAATGAATTTTAAAATATATATTTATCGATTTTTATATATTTATTCAGATTGCCAAAAATGTGTCATATGTAAGATTCCTGAATTATGCCTTTGCATGGACAACTGTTTCCGAACTTTTTTATAATTCCGTTTATTGTGAAATTTTATTTTTCAAGCAATTATAATGACACAAGTACGCTATATAACGAGAAAAAAGATATATCTTATATAGAAACCAATCTGGCATGAATGTTGATCATTTCATGAATTTATTTTTAGTAATAGAAAAAAATACATAATTTCTTGACTAGTATGTCTATTTTGCAGTTGAACTGCAATGCAAAATAGTAATTCTTTTCCGACAGAAAAGTATTTTTTGAAGAGTACTTTGTGAATATAAGATTTTGTGAATATAAGATTCTAAAACTTTTCATCATTATTTTCATAAATATAATTTCTAACTAATTACCTTGATGAATCATTAGTAAAACTTAATTTTCGAAATTGAGGAAAATATTTATTTCTGCTTTTAGTTAAACTGTCGACACAAACTAAACTTTTATATGTTTTATTTATATTTAAAAATGACAGCGTTAATGATCCTTAAAAGTTTACCTGATAGAAAAAAATTGTATGGCATTTGAATATTTCAAAAAGTATTTAATGTTTTTACGTGCTACATAAATTATGCTTCTTATCTCTCAAATAATTAATACTTATGACTTGCTCTTTAAAATAACAATGAAATAAATAAAGTCAGAAAATATTTTTCGTTATCATTGGGTGAAACAAAATGCTCTTTCTTGTAGGTAAAAAGAAAGTGTTTACTGACAATTTTATTTTAAAAAGTATCATTTCATCTGCATACATGATATACAGAAAAAAAATTATTAATATACCTTATATATTATCGGAATGTTAATAATACATATATTTATGATTAAAATATCATTAACAAACCTAAATTATAAAATGTTTGCAACTAATATTCTTAAAAAGTTTCCATTCAACATCATAGTTTTTTATTCTTTCTTAAAAATAATGTGTTTTATTTTTAGCTTATGGAAATAAATGAGTTATATAAATTATAATTCCCTAAAGAATAAATTTTATTTAAAATTTCAATTTTCAAATAATGAGTATCAAAAAGATTTTTCATTCTTGATGAGTCGCTTCAAAATGAAGAGAAATATAAAAAAATGATGTTGCCTTTTTTTAAAAAAATATTTGAATAATATATATATATATATATATATATATATATATATATTGAGTTCGTTTGAAAAATATATGAAAAAATTTTGCGAAAATTTGATTTGGATAATATTTTTAAACCTAAATCATGTTGTTAAAAATTTTAATAACTTTCAAATTGACATGATTTAAAATGAAGCATATGAATGAAAAAAATGTTTAAGTAACAGATTTTACTGCAGAAAATATTCAATGCACAATTCGACATTATTAAATATATTTATTTATTTGAACAACTTAAAAATATTATATTCATTAATATATTAAGAAATTGACGAATGAGATTTTGAATTAATGATGCATAGCAATAATATCTTTAAATATAATTTTTTAACATATTTCCAATAAGATGAATTTAATTTCATATTTATTGAAAGATTTAATATATATTTGGGATTGAAACGCACAGTTGCATTTTCAATTATTTATTGGAAAGTTATTTTTTTGGAATTCTTAACTTAATTGAATATTAGTGATTCGTGGAATTAAATATTTTACATTCCAAGATATATTTACGAGAAAATTTTGGTATCTTTTAGACATATTTTTTTCAAATTGAAACTAATTCTTTACATCAGATGATTCATACACAAAGAGAAATGTATTTTATAAAGGAAAATACGTCAAATGCCATTGCATTTACTGCATATACCTTTTTTATATATAAATTTAAGCGCATATCACTTTTTAACAAATTAAAGTATTGCATTTTAAAAATTCGAAAAAGCATTTACGTTAAAAAAAAGAAGATTGGAAAAAATTATTTCAAAGATTTTTTGTCATGAAAATGTAGAACTACATTCTCTGTCACTGTTAATAAAAGCTAAATCAAAATTAAGCAAAATTTCAACGACTGAAAATTTAAATATTTTACAATGAAAAAATATATATTTCAAATAATAAAAATATAAGTATTAAGATTAAGAATCAAATGAAAAGGAAAAACACGTTGTGTGTCATAAATAATAATTTTATATATTTACAATTCTGTACATAATAGAAATTTTACAAAAGGATAAATTTTGTTGTAACCTCTTACATGACCAATCTTTAAAGGATGAATACCACACTAAATGCATCTCAGATGACTATAAGCGATCTGTTCAGATATGGCATTAGATGAAGATCCTCTGCATCTAGATCATCAATTTTTCATCTTAAGGATCAAGACTCAAGCGTCCAGCGCTTAACTGAATATTTATCGGAGATGAATTATACCTGATCGTCTTTCAATGTACCGAATAGATTTCAGTCAAGTATGAGTCTCATGACAAGTCTCTCGACGAGGGCAGGTAACATCTCCTCCATTTTCTTCAAAATCTTACGACGTTGTATAGCTGCTCCAGCATCTGCTTCCTGAAGAACAAATAGCATCATGAACAGGAACCCACACACTAAAATCCAAACTGTACTGTTGCTAAGCATGATGACAATCCTTATGATTCAAAAGTAAAATCATATATGTGGAGCGAAATGCTGCAATGATTTTTATAACTGACGCAACAAAAGGAAGTTAACACAGAGGATCGATTGTTGTCTGACTAGAATGGATGGACAATACGGATATCCTTGTATGCATTAGACTTTATCCGGTCAACACGAGTTTTCGAATTACTTATAATTTAATGAATTCATCTAACATCAATTAAAGCCTCCAGGCACTTTGTGTTACATTAAGTGCCCTCATTAACTAAGTAGGGCCCATGATTTAAGAAAATTCCCTACCAGATGCTTCAAGTGTGATAATAAATGAAAGGAGTGGCTCAAATGATTCTTGTTGGTAGCACTTACGACTTATAAAGTCACGGTTGAGAGGAACTTCCTCTGTCTTTAGACCTTCAAATTGAAAAAAAAATTGGGAGGAAGTGAAAGTCTTCTTCTTTATCCACCAGTGATCAGGAGCACTTACTGCTAGATTCGCTACGCTTGGTTTGGTATAATTGAGCAGAAAATTGATAAAACTGTTTTACGGAATGATCCCTTATGACTCCGTAAAATATCTTGTTACAAAGTTAGAAGGAAAAGGATCAAAGGTTTAAGGAGTAATCTCAAAAGATTTCTGAAAATCAGATGAATTTTATTCAGTTCCTTTTCTAGCACACCTGACAAAAAGTTGTTATTGTAGTAACGTAAAGTGTATATATTTATAGCAAGAACCGGAAAGATATTGAAAAAATCAAACTTCATATAATTTTGTTCTGTTTAACAGTGTATAAGCCCTTTTTTATTTTTGAGAAGTTAATACATTTAAAAAATAAAACTTAAATATCCCTAGAACCTTTAATTGTATGGGAGATGTTGGCACAATGATTTTATTCGAATAATCATGAGAAAATATACAACTGACCAAACTAAAATTGTAATACTTAAAGTTATTAGCACTGAAGTATATTAATGAACAGCGAAATAGTTTAATGTTATTGCGATATGCAGTAAAGAGATTTGAACAAAAACAAAAAAAATGTAGATAATTAAATAATTCCTCTAGATATTTGCAGAAAAGGAAATAGAATGTTAAATAATTAGAATTCAAATTGTTAATCTATAAGATATCTTGACGGAAGGAATTTCAAAAAAAATCAATATATAAAGTGAATTTCATTAATCTCCAAACAAATCTTGAGGAAAGGAATTTCAAAAATTGAATCTATTAAGCAAATAAAATTTTATTCTCTTAATGAAATATAAAAATGTAAAATTTTTCGCCGATGCAGAATTCTAACTAATTTATACCCTATACTTTTTTTGCCCTTATACGCTATATAATCTTTGCAAATTTTCATAATTTAAATTATAATTATTAATAGTAGTATTAGAAATAATACTGTCAGAACTACTACTTTTAAAAATAAAACTTGATCGGACTGCTCATATTCTACAAGAAGTTGTCTTTCGCGGTGTTGCTCAAGTATGCTTTGGAGCCATTATTTTCCTTTGTAACAGTGCAGATAATAAATATAATATTTTTTTTTAAATTTCACAACAAAAGTTTGAATTATGTGATTAAATAATTTTGAAAGAATAAAAAACTCCTTGAATTTCATTGCAAAAATAAAATCAAATATTGAAGATTATACAAAAAAACTTAGTAAATAATTACAGGAGAATTAAATTTGTGAAATCAAAAACTATTTTTAAAGTTTTAAAATTGTTCAAATAATTATTTAGAACAAAATTATACATTCGGTAGTTAGAGTAGAAAGAAGATTAATTTTTTAAAAAAAAATTCTCCAAGTGCACACTTTTATAATTTAAAACAAATTTATAAAAAATTGATAATTCTTGACTATATAGTCTGCTCTACAGAGCACAGCGAATAAATAAACTCACGCTTAAATATTCTTCATTATTAGTAGTAGATATAAATCTTGCAACCTTGATGAAATGGGCAAATTTCATAGAAATAACAGAAATTTATTTATGAAAACGATAGGCACTTAAATATTTAGATTTTGCACATTTATTATTAAAACCCTTTCGTACTTGTAATAAAAGATTTATTTTGTTGCCCTGTGCTTCAATATTTAATGTCAAGGAAAATTATTCTACAATGTAAAAATATGGAATTAATATGCTACATTTAACTCAGTTTGAGGTTCGTGGAGTAAAGAAAATAATTTCGATCGATTCGATACCAATAAACTCAAAAAATATTTTAATAAGGACAAGTTAAAGTATAATTATATGAATATTTTAATAAATTCGGCTGAAATTCAGTTTATTTCCAAGATTATTCATATAAGAAAATAAAAATGGATTTTCAATTATCTATCTTATAAATATTTTAATTGAACCCAAGAAGATTCTATCTACAAGGAATGCTTTAAATATTCATTCAATTACCCATAGCAGTATTTTGTTTTGAATTTCATATTTTCCTCGAGAAATATTTTCTCAAACCAAATCTAATATATTTAGTAAGAATACGGGAGCAATATCATGCCTAAGCCGTCTCATTAAGAAATGCACAGATATTACATTCAAAGATTTGCGTTTGCAAATTACTTCTGCTTAAAAATATTATATTTTTCTTTTGAAGACACAATTTACAATCATAATTAAGTGTTCGTTTCTATTGATAGTTCCCGTAAGCAAATTTGAATACATGTTGCTATTTGAAGAAGTAAAAAAATGAAATTAATTTTTCAAATATTCATTCAGTTTTAGAAATTACTCATTATAAATTTTATAAAAAAATGAAAAATTAACAATCCTGATTATTTAATTAATTGAATGCCAGTTTTCTTATGTAAGAAATAAACATATTTTTGAATAAATAACTTTTCTTAACCTTACGTATAAAATAATTTAAATTAATTTTCTTTTTTTCGTGTGCATATTTAGGCATAATTTTTCTTTTAAATTCGCCTTCAAATATTTTGTTTTATATATCAGTATATGTATAAAACGTAATGTTTCTTTTTTGAAATGCTAAAATAAATAATATTTACATTTTTTAAAGAAATATTCTATACATGCAGATTAAGCAACTCTAATTATTTTTTTAAAATCAAATCACTATTTGGAATATAGTATTTGAGATAAAAAGGAGACATTCTAATATAAAAAATATTTATGTACTTTCTTTATTAATAATGAAAGAACGTAAATATATAAGATAAATTTCTGAGTAATTTAACTATGAATTGTTAAAAATTTGAAATAGTATTTAAAGTAAGCTAGATTCAATACAACTGCGATATACCGAAAATATGAAGGAAACGTACATATAATTTATATAATATAAGAAACTTTACTGTTGAACTCCTAATTAATATTTTTCATTATAGAAGGTTTTTTATATTCTTGTTTAAAAATAAAAGTTTTTTGTGTATATTCCCCTCATAATAAACACTTACTATTATAGATTTGTTTCCACGCTCTTCATTTATCTATATAAAAAGAATGTGTTATTGTCGACTGATTTAAATTTAGACAATGATTTTTAAAAAAATTAATGGATTTTTTCAAAATGTTTTATTGCTTGAATATTTTAATTTGGCTTACTGATATTCATTTCATAAATTACTGGTGATAAAATTCATTTATATACTATAGTCAGTATTGTAGTTGTTATTGGAAATGAAAAATAAAAAGATGTTTTTCTTTAGTTAGATGAGTGCAAGAAACCAATAACTGAGATAGTTTGATATACAATTTCATTATTCTAATACCAATAATAGATCGGCAAGCCTAGCATTTCTTTTAACTGGCTATTTCAATAATATGGATAGAAATTTTGAAGTCGATTATGGCTGTTAATTTTCTTTTAAAGTTGCAAAAAGACTAAATAAAATAAAATTATTTTAGTGTTTGTTGATTTTTTTTCATTTCAGTACTTTAACCTATAAGTGACTGATTCTCTTCTGATTCGACATTTGCAGATATTATTAATATTCATACGAGTTTATATATGTAGATAAGCTCTTTTTGCACATGCAATGAATGATTTTTTAAAAGCAGTAAAAATATTATTAAATTATATAGAATTGTATTGGTTAAAACGAATCTAGATCATAGACACTGCATCTATAAAGGCAGTTATTCTCAAAATTTTTCAAAAATGACTGAATTATTTTCTTTATATTGAAGACTATATAATATATTTTTTCATTTCAGTTTCGAAAATGTAAAGTACTTACATAACGAATTTGGAAATTCTGAAATATTTAAACTTAATGATAATGCTATGTCAATAGCTTACTTTAACAAATTTTTTATCTTCTAAGAAAAATAAGTAAAATTTTGAGTTTACATCACGAAATTTAAATTTTTAAATATAAATATTTTATAAAAATTGATTTTATCTTTATAGCCTTGTTCTATAAATTTATTTCTGTGCATGGGAGCATTTAATAATATTTTTCTGAAGATTTTAATATTTTTACAATATACATATAACATGCCATGTTTTTAAAATTTTTCATTTTAAATACTAGAGAACATGAAATAATGGATTTATAATATGTCTCCTCTATTTTTGTAGTATTGAAAAGGGATTTGCATGTTGTCAAAACTATTTTAATATTTATTCGAAACATTTTCTATCACAAAATATAATGATAGCCCATTTGTCAAATAACAAATAAATTTTGAATAAAAAAAATGTTCGATTAATTTTTAGTGATTTTGTCATTAAATCAAATATTGATTTCTGGAAAAGAACCAAACGCTGCTCAATAATAGAACAATTAAGCTGAATTGCTTTATTTTGCAAATAGTTAGTTCATTATTAATATACTGAATAAATAACGAAATGACTATGTAAACGTTAATGAACTTGGAAGATACATGAAGGGATGATAGCAAAATATTGCTATGGTTTTCATGACTGATTTTTCAACATGTCAACGACCATTATAATGTTAGAAAATAATCTTGTCATGAGTTTACGCATTTTCTGGACATTTTATTCCAAAGTTAAGTAGAACATTTCAACGACATTTGAGTTTACTGTGACAAATTTATTCGAGAAAAAAAAAAGAAAAGAAAGAAAGTCATGTTAACTGAAGAATTTTAAAATGCATTCTTAAATATCTCGAAACATTCACAAGAATAATTGTATTCTAAAATATTGCAATTGAAATATTGTAGAAAAAAAATAACTTATTAATAGAAAATCTTTCACAATGTGATTGAATATTCGCAGAAAAAATTTCAGTCTTTAATGAAAGATACAAGAATTGGCGTAATTTTGATTTTTGACACTGGAATTTTTATTTTATTCTTAATTATTTTTTAATTTAACTAGGATATAAGGTATTAAAATAAATAATAATATGCTTCTATTAATTGGGTTCAAACTCGCATAATTTAAACATAAGTTGTTTTTAAACTTCCCATTATGATAAGATAATATTAGTATATCCAAAAGTTATAAATGAAGTATTTGGTATTCAGTGGTATCTTTCCTACCCAAATAAAAACGACTAACTTTATCTTCATATTGGATTACGTGAACTTATAAGTTCGTTAAACTTCTGAACTACATTGTTTCAGAAATTTCATTCATTAAAATACAAGGAAAATGTCCGATTTATCTCTCTCATATTTTGTTCACTATTCTGAAACGGTCCTTTCTCTACAAATGTTTTGACGCTGTTGAAAATTCTTTAGCCTCATTTTCCTCATTTGTTGTAGTAATGAACGTTTGTACGACTTAGTTGCATGAAATTTGTTGAAAACAATTTATTGGGGGAGGAGGGGAAAGTTATAATCATGAACACATTTAAAACGAGATGACTGAACGATGCACATCGTAATCACGATTCACTGCTTAAAAAATGATTTGATTCATCGCTTGATGAATCAACCGTAAATTGTGAAACCATGCAGTTAACAGTTTGTTTGTTTCTGCTATTTTGTTTCGGTTGAATTCAGTACGGTGGAAGATAGTCCACTGACACTTTCTAAATGGGAATTGTAGCGGGAATGAATGATTGAAGCTCTTCATTATTATAAACTTGATTTACACTATTTGAGTGATGAATCATTTTTTTTTTTTTTTGAAATCGCGTATTCCATTTTGTTGATGTTATATTCTGTATAATGTTTAATAAAATAATTATATTTCATTGAGATAATCGCAATATTATAAAAGCGTATAGTGATATCTGTGAAAAGGAAATCATAATTTGCAATAGAATTCAAATTTCGTCCATGCAAGCGGCGTGGATTCCATCCAATCACTTCTCTACCCTTATCCATATTTTCCGAAAAGTATACCACATTTGAATTATCTGATGTTTATTTTTTTTCATTTATGAATCTCTTTAGAATGCATATTAGTTCAATCTAAGATTATTGTTCATAAATATAATCAAAAAACAAATTCTAAAATCCACAAATGCCGCCTACTAAAATGGTAGTGCTATAAAGAATGAAATGGATGTCCCACTTTATAAATTTGTCTCTTTCTCCATAGAAGAGAATACGCTATTTCTAAAATATGTGAATTATTTGTCTCAACCTGTAACAAATATATATATATATATATATTGTGACGGTTGACAACAACTTACGATAATTTTATATTTGAATAAAAGACTTTTTAATCAGTATATTTCATTTTATGGTATTCTGTCTTTTATTTAAAATTTCTTTTGAGTTAAGAGTGTAATATTTACACTAAAGCAACAGGTTAAAAAAATATTTAAAGATAATCTTGATGTATTTAGGAAATTAATAATACCGTTTAACCCTTTTATCCCCATGATCGTTCAACTACAGGTACCTTAGATTACTGAAACGCTCGAATTCACTTTTTAAGGTAAATCAAAATCTCTACCCCCACCCCCATCGCAAAGACATAAAAAACAGGATACCACTTAGTTGATGGTTAATGAGTAAACGTATGCTCTGCCATCGTTTAAAAGTTCTCGGAAAACCTCCCAGTTCCCCAAACCCACTTCGGTGACTATGTCTAACAAATAAAGCAAACGCTATGGTTTTTCAATAACAGTGGGAGGAAATTTCATAGGGATATCGAGACTTCTCGAGCGTCTGTCGCAGTTTCGTTAAAAGGGGAATTGGTGCCTTTTGTTGTTTGGTGCCTTTATTATGTGCCTTTATTATTGCCTTTATTGGTGCCTTTATTATGTTGGAGTTAAAATCAATTAGGACAAAGAATTTTGTAACCATGGCATTTCCAAAAATTGTTCAATACAAAAGGAAAAATCTAGATAATACAAGTACTTTATTTCATTAATATTTATTCTTTTATATTCTGTGAAATCGCTATTTTACAAAATCATTTCGGTAAAAATCATATGCGGTTAAAATTCAGTAACATAACAGCGTGTAAATGTAATCAGTAAATTAATTATACATGCTATTCTATTTTAAATAACTTAAAATTTTTTTTAATCAATGGAGAACTAAATTCTATTGAAAAATATCGTTTCAGATAATTTCAGGACAAAAGGTTGTAAGTTTTAAAATATTTTCTAAGGTTAATGAAGGATTTTAAAATAATTCATTTACTAATTAAGATATTTATGTTTTATTGTTTTGTTTAACAATATTAGATACACTTCACACATTTCCTTAATTTTGATTTAAAAACATTAAAGAACTTTGTATATCCATTTACATTCGTGTTCATACATCTCTATATCAAAAATTAAATTATAAATTATCATGACAAAAACTGGGAGAATGTACTTGGCGTAAAAGTATAAAAATAAAGAACTTATAGACAAACTTTCGTTAATTAATGGAAATGATATTACCAAAAATAAAATAAAGCCATTTTATTTTTCGAATAATCTAATTGAAATAATTCAATTCAGAAAAAAAAAAATAAGTACTTTCATAACAGTAAACATTTCATTCCATGTTTAATTAAAATTCTTAGAATCCAGAAAATGTTAAAGTTCTAAATACAAGAAAAGATATAACGAGAATATATTTAAAAATGTATAAATTCCTTGTATTGATGGGAACAGAATTTAATCTGCTTTCTGGCGAACAGTAATATTCTTTTCGAATAAAAGCCATTTACCTTCTTCAGAAGAATCACATCGCGTGCTGAGCAGATTTTCAGTTGGGATTCAGTTAATTTTGAATACTACTAAATATTATTTCTCAAAAGAGGATTTTCGTCTGCTCTGAAGATATTTTCAAATTGGAAAATCAGAAAGGTTTGAAAACTGTGAATAATATTTTCTAGCTTCTCAATTCTTTTATTCTGCTGCATCTATTTTCTTAAAGAAAATATAAGGAGGGAGTTGAAATATAATTTTCTAATTACTAATTTCAGGAAAAAGAAAAAATAAGAGTAAAGCATTTTAAGCATTTTTCAAAATATTTTTACGACGCTTATTTCGCTAAAATAATGATAAATAAATTGTAAGATGATAACAATCGAAACTTTTATAAAGGAATGATTTCAGCAATTTATTACTGAAGATATATTTCTATGAATTCAAATATATGTACATATGAATGTTATTCAGAATATGCATAATATATTTTATTATATTTTACATTTTAGACTCATAAATTAAAAAGGAATTATTAAGTACATTTAATAAAATTTACTAATTAAAATGACAAAAATAAAAACAGAAATCAATTTGTTAATAATTTTTTTATTATGATTACTCAAAAAAACTACATACAAATAAATAAAAAATGTATATCTTCATACATGCACATAATTATTTACATCTTTTAATTCTTAATTTTGCGGGGTTGAAATTATTTTCAAATAAAACTTATTTTTAATAGAATTAAAATCTTCTTTATAAAAATAATCTTATATATAAAAAAATACAATTTTAATGTCTTATTCCACATTTACTATTTCATTTTAACTGTCATTAAGCTTTATGTTAATTTTATAAGAACAGATTGATTTTTTTAAACATTACATAATACAACTCTTAGTAACATGTGTAATAACATATCACATTCAATGCTGAAAATATATTATTTAATATCAACCCAGAAAAAAATTAGTTTACTGGAAAAGTAATTCATAAAATTTCTAGTGATTAAAAAGTTCTTCAGGATGAAAATAAAATATACAGTATAAAATACAAACACAAAGCAATACACAAATATTTGGCAAATGAATTTCATTAAATCTCCATAATCCTTAAATATTGAATGACTGGCTTCTTATAAAAATGTTGAATACAAAAATTTTATGTTGAAAATATAAATGTAATAAAAATGTTGACAATATAAAAATTCTGAATATAAATATGACAAATTGAAAATTTAAAAAATAATTTCAAATGAAGATATTAAACAAGAAGATTCAAGAATTAAATCGAACAAATTAGCAATACGGAACAGGCTTCAACATATAATTTACCAAATATCCTGAAAGAAATGATGCTCATATGCCTCTTCTTTCCGTCCTTGATTGTCACAGTCTAACATTATCATGGCGATTCCGATACATTAGCATGGTTCGATACTTATATTACCATCATCAACACGCAAATGATTATGGAGAATACATAAACACATTTAAAAGTGCTCCATCAATAATTTAACTACAGCTCCAGCTGCAAGTATTGGTAATATACCACCTTCTTCACCACCTTGGTGGAAATGTGGTGCTCCAACGGTACTTTCTATATTCATAGCCAGTACTGCCATCATGAAAGCAAAAGCGATGAAAGTAGCTGCTTGGGTAGACATCATGATCAAAAAAGGATTGGGTTTAACTGCTTACGAGACAGTGAATGAAATGATTAGTTCTTGTTAGAGAACGAAATAACTATCCATTATATATTAAAATTTAATCGGAAGTGAAAAAAGTGACCTTCATAGGAATTAGGTGAGACAGCACTAGCAACAATTAATCTATGTTTTTTTATTATTGCTACGAATCACCACTTCCGAACGGAAGTAAAATATTCATACTTCCTTAAAGTAATTGGAATTACCATCATGATCAAACATTAAATTGTAAACATTTATTTGCTATGATGTCATCTGACCTTAATCTGAAAACCAACTTCCTCTTTTTTTCTTCTTTGTGATATTATGCAAACAGCGCAATGCATAGAAAGACTGAGTTTAATAAGAATCGAATAAAATCTTTTTAAGAGAAGCGGTGAATACTTCTCCCACGCCATAACCTTAATGGGGAATTTAAACCAGGAAGCTGTTGCCATTTATTTTTGGAAATATATAGGATCTGAATAAAGCAAATAATTTTGAACGTGGAGGGAAAAGTTTTATGAGCAATAAAAGGTGTGAAATTGTTGACTATAAAACAATTGACCTGTGGAATATCGAATTGAGGAATACTCAAATAATTTTTATTGCAGGAAAGAATCATATTTATTAATATTTAAATTTGGTATACATTACAAAACGAATCCATCTAATTCTTTCCACTGCTTGAATAATATTCCAATAATACCAGAGAAAATATTATAATTTAGATTATTATTAAATATATAAATTTAGATTTTTCAGAAGCATTCACTCATAAATAAACCAGATTGTACCCGATAAAATTATTTTTCCTGTTATAATTTATATGTATAGCATAAATTTATATATAGACTTTCGCTGAAAATAAGCATCTACTTTGCTAATTATTGAATTATTACCATAGTCAAAAGGAAAATAAAAATAGGATGAAAAAAACTATTTGCTATTTTGTATAATATTATTTTGATATCTTTCTTTGAAATAAACTCTTGATACTAAGCTTGATCGATAATAGCTAAATATTTGCCATAAAGATGTGTTGTTCATGATTAGAATATTTTTCGCAATAAAACTGAGCACACTTAAGCAATTGAGGAAGTAATATTAGTAATTAAATAAGTAAGTATTTTCATAATTATAATACCATATTCATGGATTCTTATATTATAATTATAATATCATATTTATATTCATATATTCATTAATTTTTAAACTTGTGTTCAGATTTGAATTTTCCAAAACAAAACCGGCTGAAAACAAACAAAAAAAAATGAATTACAAAATAATAAATTTGAAAAGAACCAATCATCTTTCTTTTTTTTTTTAATTTTTAGAGAATAACTTTATAATTTTTACTCGCGCTTAAATAGTTTTAAAAATTATAGTATTTTATATAGTTAATAAAATACATATGATTAAGATAAATAGTGAAATAATGTAATTAATAATTAATGATTAAATTATTATATATGGAGTAACGCCCATGAATTTATGCACAAGCATTGCTACAAAACACAATCCTTTGATATTATCATTTCTTTTAATACATGTTTTATGAGCAATAAAAAGTATTTCCAATGATATGCTTTGATTTAAAATATTAAAATGATTTTCATTATTTCCTAATTCGTTGAATAAAAATAATTCCTTTATTCAAACCTAACTCTGAATTTTATTTTTAAATAACTTTAAACCAAGTTAATTTACTTTTCTAAACAATTAATGCGTGTGAGGATTTAAATTTTAAAGCACCAGGAATTTATCTACCATCAAGGGTACTAACGTGTTCTTAATTAAAGGAATTGTTACAAATAAAGCCGCAGCAAAATAAAGTAGGTCCATCAGCCTTTACGGACGCGCAACTTTCGTACAGATTAATTTGGAAATTCTAGAACAATTATCCCTCATCCTTCCTTTCCAAGATTCTTCAAAGAGGTCTTTTAATCTCTTCGTAATCCCGAAGAGCAATTTTCTCCCAGAATTAGTGCTAGAAACTAGGTGAGCAGGCACTTTGATCTGCTGAGATTAGAAACATTGTTCTTGGTTGAATATTATGCTTTTGTCCCTTTTCATCACGCAAGTGTAATTTTCTAGAATTCGGATCCTTATTTTCTCAAAGCATAACTCTTGTGTTATAGTTACTTTTTAAAAATTAAATATGCTATCTTATTATTGTTACTCGATTTTTATAAGTGTATCTAATGCAATTATTTCATTTATTTACTTGGAAAATGCTTCTTTTTTAAAAAAAGAAATTGTTCCATGAACATGAAATCAATGTATCATTTTTAAATCTTCTGTCATAACTCTTGTGTCATAATTACTTTATAAAAATGTAATATGTTACCTTATTATTGTTGCTCGATTTTTATAAGGGCGTCTGATGACTTTGTTTCATTTATTTACTTGGGAAATGTTTTCTTTTTTTAAAGGAATTGTTTCATGAACATGAAAGTATTGTTTATGAAACATGTTTAAGTAATTTTTTTAATTAATGTTTAAGGAATTGTTTTAATTAATGTTCAAGTAATTGTTTTAATAAATGTTTAAGTAATTGTTTTAATTAATGTTTAAGTAATTGTTTTAGAAAAAATGTCGGCAATTAATTTCATGTGAAGAAGTTAGAAACTCTGTTCTAAGTTGAATAATAAACTTTGTATTTTGTTATTAAAACTATGTCACTTTGTAGACATAGTTTTTAAAAAAGTAAATACATATTGTTTCAAGGCATACCAGCAGTGTAATACTGCCATTTTACTTTTAAATATGTTAGTTTCATTAAGAGTTTTTAAAAAGACAATTCTATGACATGTATGAAATGAAAATATTTAATTAACAATGTGAACTGTAAAAGTATTCGTACAAGTTAAGCAGTTACTTTATGTAATGTCGACATATGTCTAGAACATTTTGCTCTAAGAATTAATTTTGAATTTCATTAAAGTTTCGACTATTTTTTAACTGTGAAAAACTAATTTTATGAACAGAAAATATTTTTTGACATTCTATCTAATTACTTTTATTGTAAGTGTTAATGATAAAACGTTATTGTGTTTAAATGGTAAATTGAATTATTATTTGAGTTTTAATGAAAATATGGAATTAACACTAATAACTTATATATATTTTTTCTTACCAAATCCATTGACTGCTTTCCTCTCATGAAAAATCTTTTAATGAATCAAAATTATTCATTAATTTAAAACGAAATGTGAAAACAAAAATTATCATTTGATAAATTGATATATATATTTAAATTTCATACTAAAGTACAATGAGTTTAGACACTTTTACTTCAAAAAAATCAAAATAATCGAACTTTTAAATGAATCATTAATTGCGAACATTTAAGATAGTTGTATCCTTAAAAAAATATCTTCTCATTTCTATACCGTTCCCATCGGCCTTTGCTGAAACGACACATAGGAACCACTATCATTTTAAAACTTCTATTATACACATATTAACCTCTATTAGGAAAATTACTTTCCTCACTTTTCTTACAGATATTCAGAAATGAATTGGGTTTAAAATTTCGACAAAAAAATTAGAAGTCATTAGGGTTAAATCTGAAGAGCCATGACATATTTTAAATCGGTATTTGCTGAAATCAATATCTCATGAAAATTCAAGATTCATATATCGCACCTCAATATAAAAATCAGATCGATTTTTATTGAAATATGTCTTACAACTAACTACATATTAATATTCAATATTACTTGAAGTTTGATTTTGCTGATGTTTAATCAGGAAAATCAAAATTCAAGTAATATTGATCAGCTTAAATCTTGAAACTTTTTATAGAGATTAAAAAAATAATTTTTGCAAATCCAAGCATATACGCTAGCAAGAAAAGATTGTCTTGTAAGTAAAGAGTTTTGAGCTTAGTTTTGGAGTTCTTTGAAGTGATTTGTGTTTTGTTCCTCAATTCAGAGACAAAACACTGATCTTGTTGTGAAACATTAAGAGTCTCAGATTATTAGTTTCCATTACTTGAAATGAGCTTTTGCTTATAGCTATATCTCGAAAACTTTCATAGACATTTAAATCATGATTTGTACAAATTAAAGCATACATATCCTCGAAGAAAATTTTGATATTTCAATGACTGGGTAGCAGCTTATTTCAGAACGCCTTGGTGGACTCTAAAATGAATTTGATAAATCGAAAAGATTTAAAACACAGAGGGTAAAATAAGTCTCATTATAATATTGTTCTTCCTTCCGAAATGTTGGAAAATTCTAATCCAAATACATATTTCAATTTTTTCATATTTGACAAAAGTTTTGCACAAATTCGTTTCTTTTCTAGCTTTAAAACATAAAAAGTTTCCAAATAGGATCTCAATACTATTTATAAAATGAAATTGAAATAATAGAATAATAAAAATGCAGGTCCAAACTTAAGGTTTATATACGATAAAACCGAGTTTCTAAGTTGTTTTTATTCTCATATAAAAGTCTGATTTTTTCTTAAATAGATCTCGAGACATCTCGAAACAAATTTTTAAAATATCTGCAAGACTCTTTCTGTTCTCACCGAAAAATGCCTATAAACTATTATGTTATCAATTCCGATTCATTTTATTATTCTATTTTATGATGTTCTATAAATACGTAATCATTTTCTGTCTTTTGTAAGATTTAAATTAAAAAACGTATTAATATAGGATCAAAAACATTGCAAAATATTGATTTATCAAAATTTTAAAAATCTCATTTATATGCAATTAAAGATATTCTGCACAGGTTATTACAGCGTTTCCTCATTAAAATTAAAAGCCCTTAAATATTCTAAATTAATATCAATATTTATTAGTGGTATATACTAATAATGCAAAGGTGCAAATTAGAAAAACGATATGAAAATTGTAATATTATTATCCAAAAACAGCTAAAATATAGTACGATTTTATAAGAGAATCTATTAAGTACGTGTTTGTATAACAAAAGAGTTTTCTAAGTATGGTATTTTTAATTATTCCGTACTTAAATGTCTGCATTTCCTTCATTAATTTCAGGTAAAATATCTCTTTTCATAATCAGCAATTAATATGTAAAAAATTTGAATTGTTTTATAATGTGTATGCAAATTCATAATAAATATTTAATAGCCGCATTTTCTGTTAATTTTTCGCTTAAATAGTCAGAACAGAATATTTATTGTAAAATCAATATGAATTATAACATTAAATAACTCTTACCGATTATTAAACGTGGAAAAATTAGAATATATTATCATAGAATTTTATATAAAATCCAAACAATCGTTCTGCTTATAATATTTATTTCAAAACTAGAGAAAATATTCCTACCTTTAATAGCATTTTTACGAAATTAAAAAGTCATTAAGAGTATTGCAATATAAATTTTCATGTTATATTATTCCCACGAATGTTTTGAAAAAATATTTAGATAATTAAAGGTGTTGTAAGATATAAGAAATGACAAAAATCTCAATGCAATAATCTTTTTTTATTTCATGTTATCATTTACAGTGATATTATGAAACTCTATACACAAAATGGTTTATACAACTATACAATAAACAGCATTTGGATCCAACATAGTTTCGCATTTGGCTTACTGGCATTGCATATGTGTATGTAGATTGCAGCAGATCATCTTAGTAACTATACAACTTTCAAAAATTTGGAATATATTTTTTGAAAATTTCAGCATTAATCTATATAAATTAAGTAAATCATTAGCATTCTTACATCCAAAATATAGTCGGCAGGAGAAGTGATAAAAAGGTTCAAATATTGTCATAAGATTGAGATAACTTTGTTACTGGCAGAAATACACAGAAATTTTGAAACACGTGAAGAATTCATCTATTTGTGAGATATGAATAAATGAATGGTATAACTTTGCGGCAAGTCAGATATAATGATGAATAAATAGCATGACCTTCATTCACCAATATGAGAATTCTGATCGTTAAATATCTTTAAAAATTTACATCAGGTTAAATCAATGATGTCCCAACAATTTGGCGATGATACCTGCAGCCAAAAGCTCAGCTACGCCAAAGTTACCTTGATGGCCATGATCATGGAATGGCATTGCTGTAGTGAAGTCCACCATAGAAAAAAGCAAGAAAATGCAAAATATAAGCACAGCAAGTGCACTCATAATTGGAGAGATTACCATATTCCTGAAATCCTTCTGAAGGTTTATCCACAGAATTCACTTGAAAAAGAATGAAATGTGATGTACTATGATCTTGCAAATGTCCTTTTATACTTCTTTTGCTTAAAGTCGGAAGTGGAAATCAGTATCTCATTTCAGTTAATACATTGGATTGGTGTTAGATCATACTAAGTCAATATTTGAATAATAAAATTAAAATTCAAAATATTTAAAACTTCTTCCTGTAAGAAAGGTATTTCACGGCCAAAAAGGAAATGAGTTCCACCTGACCAGAATGAGTTCTTAGTTTCATATTAAGAGGATTAAATATTTTCCTATTCTGTTTTACTTGATGCGATTTCATTATGTAAATGCAAATATATATTATAATTAAAAATATTTCAAAGGATTTATAAAAAAGCCCAAAGATAAAATGATTTCCAGCTATTTGGAATTTCATCAGAATTATCTAACTGTAAAGTAAGATATTGTGTAATTTTATCAAATGTAGAATTATAAAAAAAATCCCACAGGATTTCCTCAATTGAACATAAATAATCACTTTAATTTTAATTTATGCGTTAGATTAAAATGATCAGTTTAAAATCTCAATTTATAATGAAATAAGAAGTACAAAAAATAGAAACACCTACCATACATTAATGGATTGATAAATGGATAAATTTAATTTTCCACAATCAATATATGATCCATTTGTTTTGCCATAAACATCGAATGGGAAGATTATCTCTTATCACACTTAAGATCATTTGCCCTTTGTTACTGAACTCACAACGGTATCAATTTCATCTCGCAGTTCATGAAGCGTAACAAGCATAGATGGTACATACCCGATATCTTTTATCAAATAGGGTTACTTTCGAAAGTTTTTCGGCTACGTTTAACATTTTTATCTGTCGAACAAGGTTCCCCAGTGCTTTTTCTTATATATACGGAATCATCCTCTGCGAATTATTAGAATCATCTGTAATTGTTTTTGATAAGGTGGCTTTGCTGAATTTACAATCACATGCTAAGTAAACTGCAACAATAGATTTAGTATTTGCTGACTGAAGTTGTATTATGAAACATTTTTTTTTATTTATACGAATAAAGAAGTCTTCTTCTCCAGATTATCCGATTATATGAAATAAAATTTTGAACCTTCATCTTTCGTATGCGGCTTTATCTTTTATCATTAAATTGTAATTAATATTTTAAACATGCTCCCTTTATAATAGATCTTATATACATGTGTGTGTGTGTGTGTGTGTGTGTGTGTGTGTGTGTGTGTGTGTGTGTGTGTGTGTGTGTGTGTGTGTGTGTGTGTGTGTGTGTGTGTGTGTGTGTGTGTGTGTGTGTGTGTGTGTGTGTGTGTGTGTGTGTGTGTGTGTGTGTGTGTGTGTGTGTGTGTGTGTGTGTGTAACATTAAAATGTTTCATAGTCGAATTATTACTTTATTTGATAATTAGCGAGAAAATGTGATACGTATCCTAAACCTGATATTATTTTTTTCCCAGGAGCTATTAGATTATGTCATTTATAGACTCTGTGTGAATAACATATTTCTTTTTGTGTGTTTGTTTGTTTGTTTTTGCTATAAAACTAATTATATTATATTAACTGTTTAGATAAAAATTATTTGAACATAATGATTGTGTTTCTTGCGGAAAGAAATTCCTGCATCGGAAACAATTGCGATGGATGAAAATTTCTAGAAAATAGCACGTCATCAAGTTTTAAGTATGAATAATTTCAAAGCTTAAAAAAAAAAAAAACGCCATTTTATTGTCACATGAAAATCTTGGAGATGCTTTTACTTTTTACTTCTGTTCATATAACTAGGATTATGCTACTACTTTACGTAACTACTTTTATAACTAACTGCAATTAATATATACAACTTTTATAAAAAATTATTCAACACTTTTGTGTTATCATATAATCGAATCCAGTAAGGTTAAGGCTCACGGTATTGGTAAGCCATCACAAGAAGATTTCATCATTCAAAAGAATTTTTTTCTCTTGAGCCAACTTTTCCTATTGGTTTTGTGTTTTATGCAAAATTATATAAGGATATCTTATTAAAGTATGATGAAAAAAAATTGAATCATGTTTTAAAATCAATCAAAATATGCTTTGCATTTGGAGAGATAAACTGAAGTTCTGTGAAAATAGAATCATCCAAATACAGTATAACAATTCAGTGATATAACTCTTATGAAGAATAAGAAGGAAAAATATTAAATTTTCGCTATCTCTTTCATATAATCTAATCTAAGACTTTTGTTAGCTATACCAATTTGTAATAAAGAATAGTTTTTGTTTCGTTATCAGCTCAAGCCTTTTTATAATAAATATTTTAAAGGATTTGATTGTCTTGTTATATTAATATAATAATGAGTATCTATCAATTATTATAACTCAATAATGCATTTGTAAGGTTTCATTTTCAAGCTAAGAAATGTTAGTGAATTAATTTTTTCTTATTATTATTTATCAAAACTCAAACAAAAAAATTTAAGCGTTTTTATTTAAATACATTTCATTATGCAATTCAATAATTAAAAGAATATACCCTTATCCTAAATATTTATTTAATCAACATCTTTAAAATAATTTTTGGACTTTATATTAATTTTATAATTACCACAAACCGAACATCATATCGATTAGTCTTATAAAATAAATATTTTCATTATTTATTACAATTATTATGATTCATATCTGATTTTTATTTTTGAGTTATAATGCTGGCCCTTCATTTTTTTCTTAGAATTGATTTAGTTTACATTAAATATTTCATAGTATATTCAGTGCAACATAACTTTCATTATTTTACTTTATAACTTTAAATTATTTTTAATTTGGAATGTAAATTGCAAACTTAAATTTCTTGAAGTTACATAATTTAAATTGAAAGATGTTAAATATTTTTAGGGATAAGTTATGAAATATTAATGAAGTGAATGACTCTTATTATGATAAGAATTTGACAAATATATATAGCAAATGAGTTCCCCTATAAAATTTAACTTATTTGACCTAGTCATATATAATATAATTTTAAAAAGTATTAAAATCATAAGAAGATTTGAATTAAATTTCTAATTCTTATTCTGATGTAGCTCCTGTATCCAGAGTGGAAGGCAACGAAAATGTTTGCAGAATATATGTAGTATTGGCGCTCTATTCTAATTTAGCTAGGAGGGAGTCTTTTGCTCGTGTTATCCTTTTCATTTTTAAATAAAATCATTACACACACACACACACACACACACACACACACACACACACACGCACACGCACGCGCGCGCACACACACACACAATATTAGAATTTCCATGTATTTATTTGAGATTTAATTTCAACTCCTCTTAATTTAAGGAAAGAGCAAATACGGTTATGAACAAAGGTCTTATTTTGAAGTCTATAAATAAGAGTCATATGAAATGTATTTTTACATAATATATTTTTTGGCTCGGGTTATTTTTTTACTATGATATAATAGATCTAAAATTTATTTACCTTTTCATTTTAATATTGTCTGCTTCTACCTAAATCTTTTTCACTTTTGTAATTATTATATTCCAGAATTTTGAATTATCTTCCAGAAAGTATATTTAGAATAGTACTTGCATCAATAGTAACATTCAGATATAACTATTAGTTATTCGTCCATACAAATTAATTTCCAAACTGAAATTTAGTTAGTATTCTCTGAAGAGAAGCGTATTTTGATTTTTCTGTTTATGAATTATTTCTGGCTTACATGAAAATATTTTAAAAGTTCTAATATTTTAAAGTTCAAAAATTATTTCCTAAACCTTTTTGGATGTGAAAGTAGGTTTAAATAGAATCAATGCTATATATGTAGCAATTTCAAACTAATTCTGGGAGCTAAATTCATATAAGGCACTTATTGGAGTGAAACATTCCCTCTGAATGCTAAATAAAGTTATATTAAAATTTTTTTCTTAATATTTTCAGTATTTTAAAGTAAATTAATAAATTATGTTAGCAATTATTAATTAAAATTTAGTTTTAATTTTTATTCATTAATCCTCAATACTTAGTTTCTGAAGTTTTCTGATTCAGTTTTATTTTAATGCAATAAAACACTCAATAAAAAAAGCCAAAGTTCTTTAAACGTCAACATTTTTTTATTCCAAAATGGTATTTATTACAATGATTGGCTGAAAAAAATGAAGTGTTCAAAAATTGGTAAACTTATTCTAAGGAAATAACAATTATACATATGTGCATTAAAAAACAATCAGATGAACAGCATTGCTTCTTATTTGGCATGAGAATGTAATTTATACAATAGTAATATTAAAATATACTTTTTTATAAATATAGTTTCATTAAAATATAATTGCATAGAACACAAGAGAAATTTTCAAGTTTTCATTATAAAAACTAAAAATGGATTTTTAGATAAGAAGATTAGAGCATTTCAATAAGTGATGTTTTAATTAAAAATAAAAAGAATGTCCAAATACAATCATCCTTTGAAAATTAGTACTCGTCATAAAAAATACATAAAAATTTTCTGAAAAAAAAACATTGAGTCAGCGATTTACTTTATAATTTTTAATGGGATTCTCGAAGATCGGGAGCAATGTATTGAAACCATTTTAAAACAGAAAAAAAATCACATGAACTGCAGATTCTAAATATCTGTAACAGAGCTTTATGCCAAGAACAATCAATGATGCTCAAACAACTTGGCGATGATTCCCGCTGCCAAAAGTTCAGCCAAACCAATACTACCTTGATGGCCGTGGTGGTGCGGCATTGCTACGGTCAAATCGACCATAAAAATCAGCAAAGAAATGCAGAGCACAGCAAGAACAATGACGTTGAAGCTTGGAAACATTGTTACACGAAGAGAACGTACTGAGAGAAAAGAGATGAAACAACTTTAAAAAAATAATATGATGTATTATTTCCGTGCAACTGTCTTTTTATACTTCTCTCTAGCGAAATCGGAAGTTTGAATCAGCATTCCATATCACTTCATCAAAATCATATGTTATTATGTTGAAAAGATAGGATTAGTCTAAGAAGTGATTTTACTTAAACGCTTGGATTAGATGAAAGTTAATCCAATTCTGCTTCCGATCGGAAGTTCAATTCAGGGTCAAAAAGGAAATGCATTCTACGTGACTTGAAGTAGAATTTCCTTTTCTTTCATTTTCAAAGGATTATATCTGGTGTAATTTTTTATATTTTTTAAAATTTTTTACAGATATTTAATTAAGAGCAGTAGGATTTTCATTAAATGAATTCTATGCAGATCATGTAAATCTGAAAAAAAAAATGTGAAGATTTATTTAAGTTTGAAATATATTTTGCTAAAAGATATATCGGGCATTTTTTTTTTTTTATAGTATACTCTTTACAATTTGACTTTTAAAAATATTTAGTAACCTGCATAGAAATTGACTTTTTAATTGCATGCATTAGCGTATATATATTGTTTACAATCACTTAATTTGAATTCGTAGCCATCAGATTATTCAAATGATATGCATTACATCCAAATATTTTTAAGATATGGTAGCAGAAAGATCTAAATTCGCTAAGCAGTGTTTTTTTTTCCTTGTGAAATCGTATTTTTTGGAGAAATTATTTGGGTACGAATCACATACTAATTACATATGAATCTTCCTCAATCTTCCTTTCAATCTTACCTGAATATGAACTTATAATCAAATAAAAAAATAATGAATGCAATTAGTTTAACATGTTATTGGAATTGGTTAACATAATAATTGCATTGTTGCTATTGCATGTGATCCGAATTTCTTTGTATTCGGATAATGTCATATAGTGTCATCTCACAAAATTTTGAGGTACGAGTAGGTTATCATCTTATGGAAACAATTCAAGTGCGTACCACCAAAATTTACGAGATGCCGCTAAATGACATTCCCAGCTTGAGAGCAGATAGAAAAACACGCTAACAGTTAATTATTTTTTTTGTTTGTAAAATCGCGTTTTTATAGGAAAGGCATCTTTATAGATAAACTTAATAAATAGCAAAATCTTATATATATATGAAATTTGACCCACATCATTAGAGCTTTTTCTGGAATACATTCAATAAATTTATATATATACCAGAATTGTTCCTTAAATTCTGGTATAGATATAAGACATATAGATAGGATATGCTTCTCTTTGTTTAACATAAAAAATAAATCCATTTGATGAAAAGATTATATATAGAGCTCACTGAGAACATTCTAATTATTTTTTAATTCATATTAAATAGGACAGAGCTCCTAGAGGCAATTATATAAAAAATATTTCTCTTTTTCTTTACATCATTGGAATAAATCATTACTTGAAATTATATATATATATATATATTAATTTGAAAGTTTTCTTTTTAAATTCACAATATAATAATTTATAAAACTCAAAAATTCTTAAACAAACGAATATTAAATTTGATTGCAACAAATACTGGCATATTTTAATTATATTGTTATTATAATATTAAAAATTCAACAATGTAGTTAAAAAAGGTTTAAATTTTAAATTTCACATTATTTTTAGAAATTTGTATCGGTTTTGAGAATGCGATGAATTCTGAGATTTCCATTATTCTTAAATGGCATCCTATTAAGATATTTGCCTTAACAATGTTTAAATGTTATCGATCCTAATTTGAAATAATGATGAATATAGAGGTGCTTCAATACATGTCCTGAAGAATGTTTACCAAGCAGGGTGCCACAAATGATTCTAGGGAAGTAAATATCTATATTAAAAAATTATTCATTGATTGGAGTTTAAGAAAAAACTTTTTGTATTAATATTGAAATCTACAGACATAATAAATTTTTTTCCATAGCATTGGAAGGTAAATTTTATAGAAATTTAAAGGTATTTTTGATTTCAAATGAAAAAAAGTTAAAACAAAAATAAAAGCTAGGGCAAAACTGGCATGGCGTCAAAGCGTGCACTTTTATTGATATTAGAACTTCATCTATTCAAATTCAAAATCGCTTGTTCCCAAAAGAAGTAACTTTAAGTGCTTTATTAAATACCTATTAACGATTTCTAATGACATTTTTTTTATTTTAGAATTCGTTTCAAATTTCGGGAAATTCAACACTGATATTATTGTATTCGCACTTTAAACATATAAGTGTAATCATGGTGAATTGTATTTTGTTTCGTTTATCTCTAATGATGTCTACAGTTAAATTTCCTAACTTCACCCCTGTCCGAGCAACCTGTGTAGTAAATATGTGCTTTATTCATTTATTTATTTTGCTGAATGAATTTAAGAGTATTTAATGCTACTATTACAAAATTTTCTATTCTTAAAATTTTTGTATTTTAGATTTTTTCTCTTTATGTCTAAATGAAAATAATGTTTTTCTCAAAGTTTTAAGATATATGTTAAATAAATACTTTATTATTAAAATGTATTGTATCATAGGATAATAGGAATTATATAGGATAATATTCAGATCAGCCAATTAGAAAAAGAAATAATATTTTTTTATAAATCTATTTTTTTTAAAAAATCAATCCCATTCCTTTATTATACTAATAAAAAACTGTTTTAGGTGAAAAGACGTTAATTATAAGTATTTATAGAAAATAATTTCCCTTTAAACTAAAATAAAAGAGAATAACATAACTAAATGCAACCTTTTAATCTGCGTTTATTAATGATTTCATTTAGTTAATGAACAAAAGTTGAATTATATGAACAACATCCATTAATATAGACGCTTTCAAATTTTTATTATTATTATTAAAATATTTATTTTAATTTTCTTGTAAGCATTGCATACACTACATTCGTACACATATTTGGAAATTCCACTGAATATTTGAATAAATCTTTAGAATGATAAATGCAAAAAATTTTTTAAAAAATGATGAACTTTCAAATGAATAATAAAACTATAATATCAATTCCTAATTCGTGAAATATCATTCTAATAATTAATATTTTCACTTTATTGATAAATTATTTTTGCATTACCACTAAATAATATTATATTGAATAATATTTTCTAAGATATATTTGATTGCGCATCAAAAGGAAAAAAAATATGACATTATATAGGAAAATTTGAAAATTTTAGGAATACAGAACTTATTTTGTTTTCCTAAATAATTATTTTATGAATTTCCTAATGAACAACGTAAATATCTAATCTTCTTAAATGAATTCTATAATAAGTGGGTGCAATTACGTTCATGAAAATAATTTGTAATTATTTAGCATGAAATTGGTTGATCTATGTTCAATAATTATTTTTCTAATATTTTTAATAAAGGCATATTTTTTATTCTACTAGTAACAATAATTTATAGACTTTATAAAGCTTTATTTATAGAATTAATAATTTATAGGCTTTATAAATGATAAATTAATAGAATGTTTTATTCAATATGTAATTTTTTCACTTAATGATTATAATAAACAAGAAGAAAGTAATTGCATTATTTATGCATTATTTAATTAATTTAATTAATAATTAATTTAATAATAATAGCAAAAAAATGTCGTACTTTTCAATACTTATTGCTAGAGGAGAGATTATTATTAAATAATGAATCTTTTTATGATATTTACTAAATTACCTTTTAATATTTTCAATATATAAATTTAAAATGCTGTAAAATATACAAAAAAGCACACGAAATTCAGAACATAATCATTTATTACATTCTTGTACAAGCATACAGTGCAAATTTAATGATGCAATGATAGAATATACAAAACGTGATAAAAATATTCTCTGAAAACGATGTTCCCTTAAATATACAATAAAATACAAATATACATAATCTTGCTTTACATTTGGCGGATAGAATGATAACTGCAGTGGAGCATTAAAAATAATTGATATTAAAATGCTATTTTTGTTGCCTCGACATTCATTGAAAGGGTGAAAAATATTTAAAAAACAGCATTAAATTATTAAACTGTAAAAAAAATAAAGAATCAATATCTGGATAAGTAATTTTGGTAAGATGGAGAGCATTAGGCAATAAAATCGAAAAGAGTAATTTGGCCAGACAGAATTATGCAAGGATGCATCTTTCAAAAAAAAACAATACCTGAAACATAATTATGCACAAAGAAGTACATATAATGTATTTAAATGGTAATTTCGATCATGATATAACAATAGTTCAATCTTTCTGAAAGCTAAAAACTATTGTATTGCACAATTTAACAGAATGGTGAAGCTAATTCGATTCATAGTTGATGCAGAGAAACACAGGTTGTAAATTCTTGTAAATCTCCACTCCATTACATCTATTTAATGGTGCTCAAATAACTTGGCAATAATTCCAGCTGCCAGCAGTGCAGACAAACCTTGGTTGTTACCCTGGTGGTGATGAAATGGCATTGCATTGGTGAAGTCAACCACACATAACAAAAGGACGATGCAAAGGACAGCAATAGCAATCACATTCATACTTGGAGACATGGTTATGCAGCAGAAAGTACCAAACTTCACAGAGAACAACAAACTTCGTAAAGATTAATGATTGTGATGAAGTGATATTCAAGTAACTGCCTTTTTATACTTACTATACCAGAAATCGGAAGTGGGAATTAGCATCGCATTACAGTTGATCCGGGCTAAGATTTATAACTAATGTTTAGGATTACTATGAAATGCTGATTTAACCATTTGGATTAAACCAGATATAATCCTAGCTTACTTCCGGTAGGAAGCAAGTTTCACGGCCGAAAAAGGAAATGCATTCTGCGTGACCGGACGAGAAAAAAGATTCTGTTTCCTGTACAAAGGATTTAGATTTTTCTTCTTTTCATTGAATAGTACTTTTTTTCCTTTAACTATGATAATAGGTCATTGAAAGGAAGTAACATAAGTCAAATGTATCTTAAATATTTCAAAACAATCTTTGAAAGAAATACAGTTTTTTCAAGAATTACAAATTAAAAAAAAATATTACTGCATCAATCTGTATTAATCTGAAGAATCTGGGGAGCGTAAGATCATACAGTCAATAAATATGATTTTGTGGTTTTTTTTTTTTTTTTTTTTTTTTTTTTTCAATTCAAGTCAAAATAATATATTGAATAATAAAAATTAAGTTTGATTAATTAAAAAATCCATATATACATTCTATTTTAGAAAAAAAATATTAAAGAAATTTTCTTTCAAAGAACTCGTAAAGTTTAATGTTTTATTTATATTTATTTAAAAAGTCTTTGTAGGAATCTAATTATTTTCAAGCAAATGAAAATTTTATTAGCATATGAATTTCATAAATTATACTTGCTACAAAATATAAATAACAAGCAACTTAGATATTCACGAAGAGCAAAAATGTTATTTGCATTGATTTTGCTATGCATTTAACATTAAGTATGTTTTTCGTTACTTGAAATGTATTCGGAAGTTTCGTTTGCATGAGCAATGAATACAAATTAATATTTTGTTTATAAACTAATTCTAATTCTTATGTTAACATCAAAAGAATTATATAGTAGTGAATTGTTTGGATATCTGAATTTTTGCATGCTCAGTTATTTCTACCATACTTGAATTATTTAAGGAAAAAGTTTCGAAATATCATTTAGAAAGGAATACAACAAAATATAAAAGAAAAAGCATAAATGCATTTTTTGATACATCTCATCTCACGGATTTTAGAAGAAAATATATTCAAAAATACTATTGAGTTATAGATATTCATATTATGTTAAATTCAAATTTTATATTTAAAAATAGAATTATATATTAGAAGGAAAAATAAGATACCTATTAAAAATTGTTCCGTTTTTTAGGTAATTTATCACTCTTCTTTTACAAGTACCCAATAAAAGGGCCGGATTTATATATAAGCTTACACATGTTAGGGCCCCACTTTCTTGCCTAACATAAGAAAGCTTCTGATGTAGGCAAATATTATGTATATTAAATGTATTGCTTAACACTTTATAGGACCGTGGGAAGTATGCTTCTCACCAAATTTATCAATCTTTGTATGAAATTACGTACGTTGGCATAAGTTCTGACAATTTTTTTATAAAGGCAGAAATTTAGATGCTTTAGTTCTTTATCTTACACAAAATGATGTGTCTTGATTTGTTACTTAATTAGTAATTAACCAATTAATTAATTAATCAAATTAAATTAATCTAATAAGTAAAATGAATCCCTTTTCTTATTCTGATTCCAAACCTAAAAATATTTTAACATAATATGACTAGAAAAAAAATGGCCCTTTAAAGGGTTAAATGGTTAAATAAAGGGCCACAAATCTCAAATTGTTTTGGGTATTATCAATTCTACATCCCGCACTGTCTGTTGTTATAGTTTTATATCCTATCAAACAAGTTTTGAAACAATCTTACAAAAAATACTCTATGCTTTCCAATGAAAGATTAAGAAAATAAACTTTATCTTTTAAAACCAAAACTAGAAACTTCACGGTATCTTTCTTGCACATTTCCCCATTAACCGTATGAAACTTGATAAATATGTGATAGTAAAAAAAGAAAATTTCATAGTTATGAAGGTCTTTTTTAAGGAAGGAAATATTGAAAGATTGCCAAAATTCTTTAGTGTTCCCTTAATTTAACTCAAGGAAATTATGAATCTTAGTAGAGGTATGCGTGTTCAGTCACATTTTCAGCTTTTATTACTCTCGTGCTATAGGTCTTTCAAAGACCCATAAATGAGTCTATCGCCACCTGGCAAAGATTCAAACCAATTTTTAGGGCTACTGTTCATTGAGAAATATCTTTTCGGCACGACTGTGTACAGTTTTATCATTCCTTCTGATCATAAACACGAGAGAATGATATATATATGTAAAGCGGCGAAGTGAAGGTATTTGATTTAACTACAGAAGGTGTTTTAAAAGTTTTGGATGTGTTTTCACAATACAGTGACTATTATTCGCATATAACAAAACTCTTAAAGAGGCAGTGTTATTGTGTGTAATTGCTTCATTTCCGAATAAAAGAGTTTTATAAATGTTTTCAAAAGAATGCTGTTAGATGTCTATATAAAAACCATTTGTATTTAAGCTCCTTTGAAAAGACTTGAGGGAATTTTTCCATTTCATTAGTTTTAAAGCTCATAAAAATTTCTATTTTTTAAACAAATTTTCAACAGTTTCTATAGAGAATTTAAATGCTAGAAAAAAATAAACAATGCAATCCTCGATTCATATTCTATTATAAGAATTTTTTTAAAAAATGATACATTGCTATTTAATCTATTGAAAAATATTATGGGCCCATAATGCATCAAGTGTTTAATTAAAGCATTTCAATCAAATTAATGTAATTTTGTCTAATTAATAAGCAACGAGAGTAATTGGTGTTTAAGTGCAAATAACTGATAGTTTAGTGATTCTGAATCGAAACATAATGTGCAATATTGACGCTTATAAAAAAAACTAATAACAGAGAAACCTGGTATAAAAGACCTAGTACACATTTATTTAGTTTTCGGAATTTTATATTAGTAAGGATAGAATTTTGAAAGTGTGTATTTGTGTGTTCTCAATAATAATGTGAAGTTTTGATATTTTAGAATTTAACTATCATTAATTCAATTTAATTTATGCTTATTTACTTAAATTTTAATTTCATTTATGTGTGGCGCCCTCTGGTAAAAGATTTAAAAAAAGTCAATTTCAAGATTTCGTAATGATAATAATAAATTAAAAATTAAGTTCCAAAATTAGGAAATAATTATAGGATAATTATTTCATCTTCATTGCAATAATAAATAATCTATTTTGCATTGACAAGATCATATTTCCTTTCCAATTAAATTTATTCGAATTCTCTTTTGACATTCCATAATTTCAGTATTATTTTTCCTTTTACTAACTTTTTATCATTCTTTCACATATTTATGTAGATGAAAGCAATATAATTTTTCTATCTCAATTTTAATAACGCATACTTAAAATTTAATAAAATCATATGTGTAAATTGATTTATGTGATTATTTGGTGATACATAATATTTAAAATGTGGATATTCATAGAAAATATCCCTTTATCATGTCATCAACATAAAACTATTTTTACAATTCTTATCACGTACTTTCATATAAATTTTTGTTTTCTAAAATATGAATCGATTCCTTTTATTAACAAAATATAACCAAAATAGATATAAAATCTTTAGGTTTTGTTATACTATATTTTGTAGCATAACGCACTCGTGCAAAAAATTTAGAAAGGTTTTCATGTTCAGAAAATACATCAATCAAAATTTAACAGTTTAGTTAAACTCTCAGCATGCATCTCGTAATTTTTTTTTATTTTTAATTTACTTTTATTAGAAAAATTACTTTACTAAAAAAATTACTTTATTAAAAAATTACTTTATTAAAAAAATTACTTTTATTAAAAAACTTTAAAATTTACTTTTATGAATAATTAATAATTATTTTTTCTAATAACTATTTAATTATTATTTAATAGAAATGCACAAAAAATTAATTAATTAATTAAATAGCATTAATTAATAGAATTCTATTCCTGTGCTTGGTTGTACTTTCATAGGAAAAAATATACAAATAAATCATTTTTTTAAGTTATGTATAAATGAAAATTTCTTTTCACTAAAATAATTTAAAATTCCGCTACATTTAATCATTATCATAAAATTCTGATAATTTAATTTGCATATATATTAAAATAAGTTCATAAAATTTGCAATCCATTACATCAAAGACGCTATAAGTTTTTAATAATAAGCTAATAAGTTCATAAATTTAATTATTGGACATTCATTAGAAGAATTATTCATAAGAGTCTGTTTTACTTAAAATGAAATGAGTAAATGGAAATCCCTTGTTTTTTCAATATATCGTTCTCGATAAATGAATAAATATTCATTGAAATCAAACATTCATAATAATAATTATTGTACCTTTAAAACGCTAACTCAGCTATTCTAATTTCATTTAAAGTTCAGAAGACCATTGCTTTATTTAATCAAATATCAAAGTAAAATGATGAAAAATATCACTGAATACTCATTTCTAAAACTCCTCGACAAATTTAATGGATATTCCACGAATGAATCATCGTTTAAAAAACTTCTAAATGCCGTATACTCTTTAAAGTAATTACTTAACCACATCTTCGCAAATCTATCCTCCTTAATTCAAACAAAAGAAAAAAATTCGTACCCAGAAACCCGGAAATGAATATTAATAAATGCAAAATAACAAATAATCTAATGGTAGAAGAGAAAAATTGCATTATCCTAGTTCAAAGGGAAAGATACTTCCGCTTCTGACTCATACCTAAAGATCTTTCTCTTGTACAACCGTCACAGACTCATTAATAGTGATCTGCAGCGACGAAAAACCTTTGGCATAGATTAGAAGAATCATGGGATGAAAAAAACATATGAGTGGAAAAAATGGGGGAGATGATTCTTTTTGTTGCGATAAGTGCATTCGCATATCAAGCTCTCTATCAACGGGCGGGGAGTGGGGATAGGATATGAGTGGGAAAAAAATATGCGCTGATCACTAAAAGAGGATCTAATTGATGTCGTATGGGAAGAAAACCAGGCTTGTAGCAGTGAGTCAGCTATATATCTTGTCCCCTGGAGGGTGCTGAGGAAAGAATGTGGTTTTGCTTCAAGGCATGAAAGGGTTTCACTTGTAGCTCTCATAGCGGTTATGTGTATTTCAATTTTGGGAAGTGCATTTTCATGAAGAAAAATTGGGCTGAGCTATGCAGAGAAGAATCAACTCTATAACATTTAGATTTTAATATAAATTTAAGATAGAATAATTTTTGAAAAATATTGTGTTATTGTAATCTCGAGAATTAATTAATGAACATTAAATATCTTTTGGCCAATATATTTTTGATGCTGTTATTTATGACATGAAATAAGAAGCATAAAATTAGCACATGTTATTCTGGATTTTACTTTTAGATGATTTATGTTATTTTCTTGCATTCCATTGGTAACTATATCTAACTTCTTGCAATGCAAAGGGTAAAATGACAACTCGCAAAGATGATTTCAATGTATTGCAGGTTTCAGCTTTAATACATACATTTTTATAAAGCAGAATTGAAGAGTTAAATGAAGAAGATGACGAATTTCTTAGCCATATAACTTAATATAAAAATACTTTTGTAAAATATTGCATAAAATATTTTGATATTGTTATGCTAAATTAATAAACTTACATTAAATATCTATTGGAAGAGTATGGCTTAATTTTAGCACAATATATAATAGAAAACCAAGAAGGCTTTATTGCCCCATACATTATCCGAAATGATGATATTAAAAGCATAAAATTCTGACATCTAATTTTGGAGGTCATTTCTAGATAATTTTATTGCTTCCCACTTTCATTTTCTGTGCAGTTTCTTTTAAATTTATAGGTTTTTGTAATGGTATTTAATTAAAATAAAATTCCAAAATTATTACTAATTAAGTTAACCAAAATAGTTATATATATATACCGGATAATTCTAAACTTGACGGAATGTTATAGGAATGATTGAATTATTTAATTATAAAGAATAAATAAGGAATATAAGTCTATTTGTAATAGTGGTAATATACCTGTTTTGAATAATTATCATATTTTAATATATTTTGCAATAATGAAGAGGAATAGATAAGAAATTTAGTTGGTTCTGAGGGACATAATTTGATCTAGATCTTTAATGGAAATTTAAATCTGTCTGAATAATACATAAAATCTTTGCATAAGAAATGAAAAATTTGGTTTTTAAAATTTTTAAAGTTTAATTTTTGAAATATTAAATCAATTAAATAAAAAATTCTATATTTATTAACACTGAAAGTAATTTCAATACATTAAATAATATAATTAGAAAATTAGTTCTTATTATAAAATTATATTTACAATGCGAATTTAATTTGAATTGAAAAACCATTAATGGAAAAGCACGTCGATTAAGGCCCATGCAGTTATTTATTTGGACTGAGATTTCATTAAATCTACTTATTAAAAAAACGATAGAAATGAGAAAAATTTGAAAATTTATTTACTTTATTTTTTCAGTGATAAGCGTTTTCATATATTTTGTAATATAAATTACTATATTAGGAATTATTTATTACAGGCAAACGAATTCTTTGCTTATAGATTAATATAAAGGCACAATTAGAGAATCCAACATCAATTAATGCGTTACTATTGCTTTGTAACTTAAAATTCAACAATCATTCCATCCCTTGTCAACAGCATGTCTTTTCTACTAATGAGATTTTAAGTTTCTAGAATGCATCATTTGCAGTCAATCAACATTCTTTTAAGTTGAATTGCTATCTAATTATACTAATGACGTGATTTTTTTTTACTTTCTCTAAGAACCACTCATTCATGAATGAAGTAGTCTAATTCGTTTTATTTTTACTTTAGTAGAGTTATCATTCGAAGAGCAGGAGCGCATTTAAGTAATTAAAAGAAAATGAAATATGATACTTTTTTTCGTTTCGAGTTCTCCACTCGGTTGATTACCTTTCAACTTTCGCAGCAAAAGTAAGTGCGTTCTATACTCCTGTAAAGTGCATTTTAATTCCCATTTTTTTTTTTTTTTTTCCTGAAAGGAAAAAAACTGAAACGCACGAAACAGGAAATAATAACAGAAGAAAAAAGTCATGAGACTGTTACTTGCTGGACTGACTCTTGAAGTGAGTCAGGTCCAGTACTGCGGAACAGTGAAAGAGGCAGTGATGCATCAACTTCAAAATGGAATTGAATTACTTTTCTCAAGCAGCGAGTTGATGACGCATGAAATTAAACCTATCCTCTCTTTGTCTTCCATTTCGCTTTCACTGGACTTTCGTTTCTCAAACTGTCTGCATATCTTTTATTCTTTAATGTGCGAATTTCTGTCTCTTAAATCTAGATTCATCAATAGAAATATAGTTTCATAAAAATTAAAATAATAAAACGAAGCTCATTTCTTTAGGTTACTGCATGATAAAAAACTAAAATAACCACTTAAATGGAGTAATTTTCCAAAGAAGTAGGAAAGTTTTCATTCTTTCTAAATTACTGTAAAATTAGAGCTGTGGTCATTTTGGAACACACTGATGGAACTTTCCCGTAAATTCTTATATCATCACATCAATGGGAAATTTAGCTACCACATAGGATTTAATACACTACAAGAGTTAAAACTATTATTATATTAATCTTCCAAAGCACCAGGAGGGTTATTTTCCGAAGAACCTCGTAATTTTGACACGAGATCTAAGAACAAAAACGTTTCTTCCAAGATATCATTATAAATACTATATTTTTTTTTCTATTGTGCAGATAAGCTAAGGAGAATATCAGCATTTTCTAACCCATAGTTAATCTCAAATTCTTAAAATAACTATGCAATTATAAGATCATTTGTAATATATGCTGGAAAAAAAAATTTCGATATTTTCTTTTTTTAAATATTTTTATTAAAAATCTTTTGAAGAAATTTGGGCCTAAAATGCGTTTAATTAGTTTAATTAAAACACAGTAGAATATTTTTAATTAGTTCCCAAATAATTATTTTTTTCATATAAATAAGTATTTGTTGGAAAAATTATTTCACAAAGTACATAAAACACACGGAAACATTTATCGAGATATTTTAATCTGATGTAGTAATGAAAATTCTCATTAGCATTTTTATTGTTTAGTTAAAGGAATAAAGTTAAATATTTAATTTCACTTTTAAATAAAAATAGTTATTATTCAAATAGCACATGAAGAAAATATCGCTGTCTAGACAGAGATGTAATCATTTGATGTCATGAAGTTGAAGAATGAACAATACAATAATAAAAAAGAAAGTGTTTATAAAATGAGAACGAGCATATTAACTATACTATCTTAGTATGCAGCATTAGATATTTAATAAATTTTAATTATGTTCATTAATTCAAAATATTGCTATCATTTCTTTCCTGTCTTCTCTTTCAATTCTAGCTCAACATTTTATTTGGCATCGTAGCGTGTATGTTTTGTAATAAAATTAAGCGCATTTTAATTTTTTTTGTTTAATTATAACAGAGAAAGCCTAATATTTTTTCTCCCAATTTTTAATTTATTACATATTTATTAATGAAAAATTTTCTCCATCAGAAATATATTTTTTATTTTTATCGACATGCATGAAGAGTTAGTTATGATTCACTGATCATTCAAATCGCATGCACTTATAACTACAGTGCATGTTATCCATTAAATATATTTTAATTTTAAAACTTAAATATATAAAAAGTAATAAATATTAATATACTATATAATATATATTATAAAAGTATATAAAAATAGTATACTTTTATATTAAATATATAAAAGTAATATGTATTATTTTATTACGACATGTTTTAAACGTATATAAAACATTTCTTAGAAACTTTACACATTGTATAGATTTTATCATTTGGAGATTATAGTAAAGCTAGCTAAAAAGTGTTGAGGATACTTGTATAAGTTTTCACAATTTCTAAAAAAAATCAATCACGACATAAAACCTTTTTGTATTAAACATTTGTAATATAAAATAATTTAAAATATTAAATAAAAAAGAAATAAAAACAGTTGAAAGTTGAAATCGGTGATTTCAGAGATCAGAATTGGAATTTCAAATTTTTGTTGATGGATGATTGTAGTTGGAAATTCTGTTAACTCTATTCCCCAAACATTTGTAAAAGCATGAGAACTTTTTTGCAATTAATTTCATGTTAACCTTCAGCGCAATTTGGGATTTTCATCAGAAGCAGATTTTGAAATTTCATTCAAAGAGGAATGTTAAAGATACCTATGTTGTCTGCTAAATCCTCCAAACCTATCAGAAATATTTTAAATAAATAATTCAATTAATTTTCTTTTACTTCATATTATAAAATCACTTGAATACTAATGAGTAGTTACATGATTTCTCTGGAAACGCCTCGTACTTCTTACTTTCAATTTCGTTGATATTTTTTCTTGTTTTAAAAAAGAAGTAATTAGATTCACTTTTTTTATTATGGATTCAGCACTGTATGAAAGAGCAAATAAACACTGATTTTATCATATAAAATCTGATTTTTTTTTCAAATTTTAATATCACTTGAGTTTGTAATGAAAGTAGTAATGAGTACCTAAGGAAGTATTTACATCATAATTTAGAAATTTGAGAAGGATTCATAGAAAATTCAGCAATTAAAAAAATATAAAAATTGTTAAATTAGGGCAAAATATTTCCAATAAATAAGCAGTTTGCTTTATTTTAATGATTTTCAAAATGCGTTATAATTTATTTAACTGTTGCTCATGACATTTTCCTTCAGACGAATAATGAATTAGTATTTTAGAACTTTATCTTAACACATTTTCTTTATTTTTCAATTCGTTACCGATGGAAATATGATTGTATTTATGTTTCAAAAAATTTTGAATTGTTTTCTTAATAGTGATTTCATAGGAAAACTTTAATTAAACCCTTCTGTTTTCATGCAAAATAACAATGCAAATAGCGTAATACTTATTTATGCAATGAATTTTATATTATTCCAATTGAATTTGTGTATCTACGAATATTCTTGTTAAATAATAATTATTACGAATACATTTTTAAAATTATGTGTTTTTAAAAAAAATAATTAATTTCTATTCAAAGTGTAGAAGTACGTTTGGTTTCACTTAAACCAATTCACTCTCAATTTTGTATAATACAAAATATCTTGATGAATTATTTGCATTATAGCGTACATTTATATATTTAGGATCAACTAACAAAGGGGATAGTTTTCCATCAGAATTTAGTTAAAATTTATATTCATTTATCTTATTATTATTTTATCTTATTTTTTTGTATCTTATTATGCTTTTATTAGAATATGTTATTACAAAGATGGAAGACGTATTATTACATGAAACATAAAAGCTTTTTTTTACATGTCAGTACTTGAAAAATAAATTTTTTTTATTAAGATTATAAATGCACTTTACTTTATGGAATTTTAATTCGTTCCCGTATAAAATGTATTTATATATATATAGTTTTACTGAATTATTTCGTTCAAAACAGTTTTCCCTCTGTCAAGTACTTTCAGAAAATAAGTCTGTATCATTTGAACAAATGAGCTAATACTTTTTTGATGAATTATATTTTGAGATACAATTTATATTCGGATTAAGTTTTTTATAAAGATGTACATATATTTTATGAGATTTATTTTATGAAATATATTTTATGATTAAAAATAGTTCAGCTTATTAGCCATCTCGAATATGAGGAATTTTTGGAAAATTTTGGAAAAATAAATAGGATAGAAATATTATTTATTTTAATAACCATTCCTAATAATTTCATACTATGAATAATGTAATTTTCTTTGATTATCACGTCATTGCCAAGACTCACGCTTCATATTTGGACATCTATCTAATTAGTTTTTCTCTCCTTTGCTGTCAACCATAATACAGAGGGGTTCGACTAATTAGATAGACAGTTTGGTGTAATAAATGGTAGACATAAACCTTAAAAATACCTGCCAATTAATGTTTTAAAAGTACTTTGAGTAAAAATTTATTAGATTAAAATGCTTCAGTTTATTGTTGGAATGAGATTTTGTAAATATAGAAAAAAAATATTATAGGTTTGCTCCCAATTTAGTTTTTTTATTATTTTTCAGACGTTTATAAAACAAAATAATACTTTTATTAATTCAAGACACGACTTTCTGAAACATTGCCCCTTAATGATATTAATATTTTATTGAATATCTTTAAACATATGTATTTTTTAAGAAATTTCAAAACTGTAAGACCTTATTAACAATTTTGCGCAATGAAAATATTTTTTTTAAGGATTTTTCTTTTATTTCCTTGCATATGAATGTTGAAGACAGTAAGGATACATAAAATTATCGGAACTTTAGGCTATTTTAAATTAAAGATATAAATTAAGAGCTTAATTATTGCTAAAAATAATATACTACTAATTAGAAATAATCTTTTCATTTATTTCTAAATGATTTTAAATCTTTATAAAAAATACAAAACCATTTTTGAAATACAGTATTTATAAAATGATTTTTAAATACTGTAAAAAAATATTTTTATCACAAAATATATTACTTTATTATTTAGATGTTGTTTTTTTCTTCTGTAAACTTGAACTTCACATTATAAATAAAATAAAAAACACCTATTTCATTTCTCTTTCTATATCAGATTTTTAATCAACTGATTGATTTGGACATAATACAAAAGAAGAACTCTCAGTAATATGAAAACAAACATTTGGATTCAAAGATAAAACTAAAGCAGTAGAAGAAAAATTGAAGTTTTGTTAGCCACTAGAACTAAATGGAGCAAAATAAAAAAGAACTGCATACAGATAACATCTACCTTGAAAAAAAAAGTTTTCCGATAATCTGATTTTCTTGAGTAAAGTTCTCTTTTTTTCCCATTCTGATTCTCCTTTTTAAAACCGAAAAAAAGATACTATAATTACAATAGAAAAAATTTTCGTTGTTGAAGGTTATATTTGACGAAGCGAAACGGGAAATTTGACAACGACGGTGACAGCCCGTTACGGGTTGGTTTTACTCGCGTTGCGGTGCTTCTTCATTTTATTTCTATTATCAGTTTGGGAAGAAAATCTTTCGAAGTACCAACGTGAAGAATCAAAGATAAAAAGTTGTCTAGAAAGCAAAATTCTAATCATGCGTAGAGATGGAACTTTTTGGTTCGTCTTCCATATTTTTTTTATTATTATTATTATTATAGAATTTTTGATTGCTTCATTGGAAGTTAGAAATTAAATAAATAATGTCCAGCAAAATAAAAAATTATGAGTATCATATTACAAAAGTATTTTTCAAACTTTTGACAAATTAAATTATTTTCAATCATTACCTTTCGACTAAATTCGACGAAATTAATAACAACAATAAAATCGTACAAGAATACTGAATTAATGAGCGTGGTAATGTACAATATGAATGAAAACAGAAGCATTGCATAATAAGTAAAATAATAAATGTGCTATGTTACGATGGTAAAAAGGAAAACAACTATATAAAAATCAAACACTAAAGAAGAATTAAGAAGTACTATGAATAAAATGCGAAGAAAATTTGATCGGATTATTTTAATCGGGGTCGTTGTACACTCTCATTTATTAATTTCATCATGTTTATGATTCTTTTTCTTCATGAAGTAATGCTAAATAACCTTTAATTTCAATGACTTTCTAGCTAATATGAAAATTTTCTGAGAAGTCATGGGAGCGTAAGAGAATATGACAACACGTATTGGACAATGATCGTACTGACCCATTCTTCACGTAACCAGGAGAGCATTTGTAATGAAAAAATTAAAAAGATTATTCTAATCGAAGTAATTGTTCAATCTCAATTATGAGCTAAAGCTTGGATTATTAAGGATTGTTTTATATCAAAGACTTTTTAGTGAATGTGAAGATTTTCTAAAGTTGCAGGAAAAAGTAAGTGAACAAGATAGCTCTTAATGGACATTTTTTATGTCAAACATGATTTTTTCCTGAGGCTAAAGGAGTGGCTATAATTTGATTGATTTAATGACTGTTAATTGATCTGTAAATGTTTTCAATGAGTCAAAAGTTTTGCTATTATTGATTAAAGCAAAAAAGAGAGAAATAAGTTCCCCATGTTAAATCTAAACATTGTCCCAGTTCTGAATTTGCTCGCAGATATATTGAATGAATTGGTCTTCACGGTAATAATAGGGAGAGTATGAGTTGTAGCAAAATGGAATTTTTACTAAAGCGCTGACCCTCCCTGAAAGAGGCACGCTCCGTCATCTAAAATGTAGTCAACATAACCACATCATGATTGCTGCATTTTTAGAGGAATGAAAACTGGCTTACTGAGTCAAGTAGCTTCACATCTTGGTATTTCTGGATTCCCCCCACCACCGTCTCCAGAAATACTGTTTCTAATAACGAAAAGTTTTGACAAATATAAATTATGCTATAATCTCAACATCCAACGCAAGTTCCCTACCTTTCAATGTATAGAAATATATTTATCGGTTTAATAAATAATCATAAAATCCTAATTTTTTATAGATATTTTTTAAATGAGGACTAAATTACAACAAATTTTATTTTCAATGATAATTCATATTTTTTTATCATCCTTGTATGTTTATAAATATCATAAATAGGGATTTTATTTCGAATATGAGCTTTTTAGTTCTTAAAACTCGCAACTTTTAAAGAATTTTACCAATTTAAAATGCAACATAAGATCAGTATAAAAAATTAACTGATTTCTGTAATGAGACAAAATCTTATTTTTTTGCTTAAATCATTTAAATGAGGACTAATGTGACAATAATATTATTGGATAATATTATTTAATGCGCAAAAGATTTAAATAAAGATTTTTTTTCCGAATGACACACTTTTTAATATTAGACATTACTAACCGCCTAGTGTTGTCCAGACGGTTAGTACTGCATAACCACCATTTCTAACTGCCTAGTTTTCAGTATACGATCTTTACCCATAACGTAAAGAAATAAATTTATCTTTTTCAGTAATGCTAATAAAATTCCAATTTTGCCAAAATCATTTAAATCAGGATACATGCGTTATAAAATCTTAGTGATAATAGATATTACTAACTACCTAGCTTTCAATATAATTTCAATACAATCCATCGATTACTTTTTTTCGGTGTATCGTCCCCGCATATTTGTGACTTGGTGGGAGAACATCTTCCATAGTAACCATTTTAGATATTTGAAGACCATTGGTTTTTATCTTCACATTTGAAATTTTGTAGCTTTTATGTATGTTCAGATTTCTTTTATACTGGATTTTATGTTTTTAAGACCATTTTTCAATTCTGATATTTAAAATTTTTACTCATATCTCTAACCGAATGTTTGGCGCAGAAGGCCAATGGTAGCCCTTGTACCATTGAAACCTGAAATAAGAACAACAAAAACAATTCAATATAAGATATTTACCGATAAATATAAAGAAATAAATTTATATTTTTGAGTAATGTTAATAAAACCCTATTTTTGCAAAAATTATTTAAATGAGCATTGAATGAAGGGTATTCTCCCGTATATTGGAAATTCATATTTTTGTATTATTTTTATGCATATAAAGAACAACCGATTTTCATTCTCCCGTTAATTGGGAACCCGTATGTTTTTAAAATATATTAGTTAGACAAAAACAAGTAAAAATCCAACTTCATCTCTTATTCATTGTATTTTTAACACGACAAAATATTTGCCGAAGTTGTACATATCGCATATTTTATTTTCGTGATTAATTTATATCTGTCCTCCAGCAGCGAATAACTTATTCCAGCCTATTAAAAGGAAATATCACACACCCTGAGTTCACGTTCATTAGAATATTCCAATTTATTCAGAAAACAGTGTCAGTTTCTATTTTGCTCCAACTCATAAATTCTTATGATGTCATGGAAAGGACGAGAAGATGAAAAAAAAAGCTTAATTATTCAAACAGAGAAATTAATAACTTCAAGTGGAATAACAAACAGTAGATGATCTGAAACAGTGAGAAACGCTTATAATTGCAATGCTGGGGATTTTGAAAATAAACCCTGGTTATAAGGAGTTGGTTTGCTGAAAAGAAAGAACTGTTTCTGTATTAATTATGAAAGTCGTCTTTCCTTTCTCCACATCTCTCCCTGCTGACGGGGGTTTTATTTTCAATTACTGATGCAATGCATTCCTACACTTGCAAGGCGTTATAACAAGTGATCTCGTTACAGAAGTGCGAGGAAACAACGGCTTTGCTAATGATATAGCAATGAAAAAATAAATAAATAATAATAATAATGAAAGATGGATATATTCGCATCGTATTTTTTCTCTCGTTATGTGAGAGAAAAGCATCAAAAGAATTCGATAAAAGGATTGTTTTGATTGCATATTTACTTTTTTTGTGTGTGTGTGCCCTCCCCTTTTAAAACAAAATGGTGATTTTTCTTGAGAAAATTAATGAACAGAAGTTACAGAAAAGGAACGCCCTGGATTCGCTCTCTCTGTGTGAAAAACAAAGGAATAAAAAGGAAGTAACAAACTGGAAATGAAAAAGCTGACTGTTTTATTATTTAGAAATTCTGATTAACTTTCATAGCGTCTTTTTTGGATTCGTAATGGTTAGTATTTCTGGAGGTTAATTTTGAATCTTTTAAAGTAGAATTTATTAAATAAACTATCAGAACAAAGTATTTAAGTAATTATTAAACAAAGTATTTAATTTCTACATTTAAAATTATTTACTTTTGTACAGTATCAAACGAGCAGTTTTAATAACTGCAGTCTTTCTTTTTCTCATTAATACTAGAATTTTGAGTAAAAAGTATAATTCTCTATTTCCGTAAAATGATTAAACTTAGAGATAGTTTATGACAAAATAAAGAAAGTGTTTGCATTTTATGCAATAAGCAGGAAATTTCAAGAATAATAAAGAACAATTATTCCAAATAACATTAAGATAAATTAAGAAAGAAGGAAATAATAAAAAAAATCATAAAATAATAACAGGAAAAAACTAAAATAGCACATTTTTTTATATTAGGGATAAATTGGTTAGCAAGTGAGCTAGTTCCTTTTTGCTTTGTTATCTAAGTTATCACAAATGGTATTCAGCAAGACAACAACATAAGAATTAGCAAAGAAATCCTATATACCATCAGCAGCTTTTGTTTAAGCCTCTTGGTGCAGGCACATGTTGCCATCGGCATGAGGTCAGCCTAATATCTCACCATTACTATATCCCCCAGGATAACTCTTTTCTTTATCCAATGATTTCACATCGATGAAAAGGTAATGACCCCTCCCTGAGAATTTTTGGTAAGCACTGCAGATCCGATAGCACGGTTTATTTTAATACTTTCCCTTTTATATATGATTTTGGCATGGGCATAGTTATATGATCTTATATATGATTTGGGCATGGATAGATCTACAGCGTCATTGGCTATTTTGATTTGAACAGATTTCGAAAACGATATGCATTTTTCGCAACATTTATATATCTAGTATTATTTTGGTTTATATAAACCACTACTATAGTGTATGATTAAAAAAAGTGGCCTTAATATTTAGTAAATTGCTGAAACTGTCCGTAAGCATTTGAATTAATTTTGTAAAAAAATAAAAATAAAGTTTTCATATAATAGTTGTATTGCAACTCCGTTTCAACTCCCGATGCAAGTTATCAAATATATCGATAGAGTAGATTATATTTGCTTTAAATTTTAATAAAGCAATTTATATTGTTCGAAAATAGGGATGTTTATAATGCATAATATAATCAATGGGACTTGGTTGTAACAGCAGATTAATAAAGCAGCCTATTTCGTATAAGCCTTGAAACACATCATTTAATAAATTAAGTAACTTAAAAATACTATGAATAATTGGTTATTAATGAACGAAAGTTCATAAATAACCAAACGGCCCCAACTCTAGAAAATTTAAACCATCCAATACAAATCAATAGTTAATAAGTTTGATTGTTAAATAAACAATTCTGAACATAAAGTGGTTTTTCATTTTTCTATTATATGGCATTAGCAGTTAATTTGTGCATCATCGTTACTCCAGAAAGTTAAAAATGAGTGAGAGGTTGCAAAATAAGCCATTTCGCAGAGTTCGAAGTTGCAAAATGGTGCAGGAATGAAGATAATTGTATTTTTATGTCTGAAAAAATAATATTGAACTAACTTTAAGGCAGTGGGAATTATGATATACGGAATAGAGCTTTCGAAATCAATTCATATTCATTTTAATTACGTACATTTTTATTCAATACCTTCTACAAAATTCCAGTTTCTCAGAATAATCAATTTTAAAGAATTGATTATGAAAAAATGGGTAACGGGATTAGATATGGATAAAAATGTTCGAATCCGATGAAACAGATAATTGATTTGAATTTAATTAATTTATCATTTTTAACTTGTTATTTATATTTTACTCATATCAGCAAAATATTGAATTCTGAAAATATTGATACTATTTTATTCATGTTTCTATTCAGTTCTAACATTCTTTTATAATTTGAAATTTATAATTGAAACGTATCCTTTTCTTCTTTTTAGGTAAGTTGTGCTTATACTGAAGCATGAAATTGGAAAACTTAAGTGTTTCAATCGATTCCTACTCTTGAAGTTGATGTGCTAAGTATCTTTTTGATAAATTTGCTGTATAGATTCAAATAATTGCAGTATTTTTTTATTTAATGTACTTCAAAAAATAGTCAAATAACTATATTCAATATTAAAAACGAAACTTAATCATAAATAGCTATTTCACTGGTATTTTAGTATGTGCGTTGTATTAAACAGTGCTATATGTTCTTTAACACCACATTCATCATGTATATATTATTAAATTTTCCTTCTAATTTTAAATTCTTCTACAGTCTCTACGCTGTCTCAAGAAGTTGTTTAATTATTTGTTGTCAAAATTAAATTTAGAATATTTTAATATTCTCTGTTTCAATACAAATATAGGACTCTGGTTATGAAATGTATTTCATAATTAAAATGATAAAACAATCTTCTTGGTAAAAATTCTTTTGAAATAAATTTCTGCCTTGTATTTTAAAAACAGAAATTCTTTTATTGAAGCTAATACGCTTATCAAAAAATTTAAAATTAAATTTAGAAATTTTTAATATTTGTTTCGATACAAGCATAGGACTCTAGCTTTGAAATGTATTTCATAACTAAAATGATAAAACAATCTACTTGGTAAAAATTATTTTGAACTAAATTTCGGCCTTATGTTTTAAAAACAGAAATTATTTTATTAAACTAATACGATTATCAAACAAGAATTAATTGGAATGTGAATAATTCTTCTACAGTGAAATTCTGCAGCTTCAAAATTCTTTATAAAATCATTAGATTACATACAGTTGTGAAATGTTGATTAAATTTACGATTCTGAAAAATGATAAATTTCGCTTATAATATATAATCTTCTTATATACTTATTTGAATTTAGCGAACCTCAGTGTGATGTAAAATATAATACTATCAGTTGGAAAAGCATAATTATATGCTATAAAATAGTTCCCATGCAGATATTGCTCCTTTTTATTATTATTTTATGTCATTTTATATCTGTCGTGCAGAAAAGTCTGAAAACAATAGGAGACGGACTTAACATTTTATGATATATACATTTCAACTCCAGATTTCATATATCATTCCATTAATCTACTTATTTGGCATAGTTCACCCAGCAACGCTTTAACGCCATAAAAATCTAAAAACTAGACTAAGCCATGCTTATAAATTGGAAAATAACTTTTCCAGTTGTTGTTAAAATTATTTTTTAAAAAAAATGGAAAAGAAAAAAAAAAAAAAAACATCTGACTATGAATCTTATCAGGGCGGATTTCAGACAAAACAGATTGCAAAAATGTTATTAGACTTGTTGACAGGTTTAAAAAAATCAGTAAAAATAATCTATTAATTATAAAACATAATGACCACAATATATGTCGAGATTGATTTATGAAAGATTATAAAAAAATAAAACGTAATTACTAATTTATTTGTAATATATTAGAATAATAATTATTCATTGTATTTGTTATATAAACATTAACTTGCCATGTCCAATAAAATAAATTGCTGCCATATTTGTCTATAGCTTTTTACTTTCTTACAATCTATAATAATAATTCAACCTTTTACATGCAAGTAAATTATTATTAAAATTTATTAATTATTAAAAATATTATTTTTAAAAATAAACTGTAAAAATGATTCATTAATGCATCGCCGATTATTATTGGTTCTAATTCCAGTTATTATAAATAATGAAGGATTTTTCTCATTAACTGCACAATATTTTATTAAAAAATAAATATTTTCGCAAAGTTAAAATTTAATCAAAAATAAATCATTTACAAAATAATTAAATCACAAATTAACTAATATTAAATTAATAAGTTGAAATTTTATTGAAATGTGTAGCTACCCCGTTCAATTTCTAAAAGACCATACTGTGCACTGCTTTGAATTGTGAAAGCCTTAGATCATCACATAGTCTGACAGAATAAAATTAAGATTCATTTTGTACATATTTTTCAAGTATTTTCCTTTCATAAATAATAAATTATATATTCTCTTTATTTCAATTTGTTTTGTTTTCTCTTATTTTATATTCAAAATAACGAGAACTTATCTTTATCTCATTCAAAATAACGAGAACTTATCTTTATCTCATTCAAAGCTCATAATTTTGTTTAAAAAACAAAAATACTAAAGGATTAATCTATATAACTTCAAATCATTAATGATAACTTCATTAGTTAACATCTACTACGACGAGATGAATATTTTCGTCACAATCTATAAAGTCTTCCGGAATATCTAAAATTTATTTTTAAATAAAGAAACGGTTGAGAAAGCATTTGCATACAATCTATATTCAGAATTTCTAGTTTGTGAACACTTTTCAATTTCTATGTAGTATTTTTGGTATAATTAAAATAATTGTTCGGTTACACTATTTCATATCGTCCGAAATGGGCGTTTTGCAATATTTTTGTGACTTTTGCAAAACCCTTGAATGTTCTGTGTTCAAACTTTCAGAGATCTTGAACATTATCTAAATGGAAGTTATCTTCCCCCTTTTATAAAATGCCTCCCTGATTTGTTTTTGATAGACGCGCTTGGGTATCCAAGATAAAATCAATAGGAATGATCCCCCCGGAACTTTCTCGTTCGCTCTCTAGCAACAGTATTTAGGCATTAATAAACACATGTCACTAGTGGACAACAACTATAGTAGAGGTTATTAGAGCGAGATCTTTGGAGATTTTTGGCGATTAATCGATGGGATACGGTTAATGATCAAGCACCAGAATGCTTAATATGCATTTTGGATTCTTTTGTGCGACTGAACAATACCAAAATTTTACCTAAATCTACAAACGTAGTCTCAAAATCACATATCACATTTCATACATTTTCAGATATAGCTTTTTTAATTATTTGCCCCTACATGTTTGTGAAGTACAAACCGACAGACGATCCAACCCTGGATGTAATTGGATCCAAATCTGATATTTATCTGAACTTCATGTTAAATCTGTGTACTAAGTTTTATTAATTGATTGTTCTTCGTTTTGTAGATATCGTGTTTGCTTATATTCGAACAATCAGACAAACATAATTCCTTTGAATTAAATTCGTTCATAATGTGATAAAAATTTACAAATTTGGCATTAAGGCCATATACCAAATTTTATATGCTCCTGCTCAAAGTATTGTGGTGTCCATAAACAGACGCACGGAAAAACATAGTTTAAAAATATGTCTTTCATAGTGAGAAAGATTCGTCAAAATTTGAAGTTCGATTATTTATTTATTATTTTTTTTTGACGATTACAGTAACTTTTCTTTGTATACTTCCTATTGGAAAAAGTAAGAAAAAAGAACATATGGAACATTTTCTCCTTGACTTTCTAATATACTTAGGTAATTTTGAATCGCTGGCATTATAATTGCCTGCGATAACTGAACGTATCATTAGGGGTGGATATAGACAAAGAACTAAATAAAACATTGACGCCTATGTGCACAAGTAGGGATGCTCCCTTCATTCGGCTCAAAAGTGTACTTACAAAATATGCGGTATTTTAAATTTTACAATATAATAAAGAAAGCCAAATGAGCATTTTGTAATTTTTTATTTGAAATTTTTGGTTTAGATTTTATTTATTGATATAAAAGTTTGGTTACAAGAAGTATATCAAATTTCATTTGCCTTACTTGTTGCGTGTTTCAATCATTTATTTATATACCGGGTGCGGCATAAATTTGTGCAAACTTCAAAAAATCATAATAAAAAATGTAATGCTCGAAAAAAATTGCGGTTTGCGGGAATATGTTCAGAGAGCCTTTGGATTTTGCTATTTCCATTAAAAAAATGTATTTAAAAATGACCAATAGATGGCGCTCACACGTCATACCGAGACTGTTTATGCAAATCAGTATAGCTATAAAACACAAGGCTGGAAATGGATCTGTTATTCGACGCCAGTAGCATTCTATCGTTACCGGATAGAACATTAGTGGTTAAACTGTTCTATAAGAATGGGGTGAATCCACGACTAAAGCAATGCGACAGTTACGGGCGGTGAAAGGAATTAAAACGAAGAAAAGCCCAATTTCATTGAATGGGATATTAAATTTAGTTCGCCGTTTTGAGGAAACGCGAAGATCAGAGGATCGCCCACGAAGTGGCAGACCATCCGTCAGCGCTGACCGCGTCCCTGTTGTCCAAAGGATCATGAGAAATGTGGCAGCCGAAACTTCAACGGGGAGTTCCAGTGCACGTGAAGCAGGTAAAGTAACAGGAATTCCAGAAAGGTCGATCCGACGCATTGTGCACGAAATCTTGAAACTGCATCCGTACAAGATAGAGGCATTTCACCAGTTTTTGCCAGCAGATTGAGAGAAAAGACAAGCCTTTGCAACATGGGTGCTCGCACAAATGGAACGTGACCCACAATGGTTACTGAACATCATGTGGACAGATGATTTCATTGCATGGTGACGTCAATACGCAAAACAGTCGTATCTGCGCAGCATCAAACCCTCATGCGTACACGACCAAACCACTACATTCTCCACGTGTGACTGTTTGGTGCGGTTTGACTGCATCCTTCATTCTAGGCTCTTTCTTTTTTGAAGAGCGTTGCCCTGTATCCGGTTGGAAAACCTGTTCCGTCACTGGCTGAGACAGGCTGAACAACAAGAAATCTTAATTTCAAAAATAGGTTTTTCAGAGAAAAGAAGCTTTGAAAAGTGGATAGTCATTAAAATCTCGACTTCAAATTTTTCGATAGAAAAGATTACTTCTTACATGATTATAGAGGAAAAAACTTCTTGAAATAGGATACAGTACATTTGAAATAAATTATGAATGTTTCTCTCAATATGAATCATAATTTTTATTATTATATAGTTTATCTCATTACATATATATAAGGTTGAGCTTGATTTCTCAATTAGTGTTTTTGTTTAAAATTAAGATTCACATTTTTAAGTTTTCGCATTTCCGTATTGCTATTTTAAATATTTTTGGATATATTACGATTTAATGGGTAAAACTAAAAAGAATTAATGTTACAATAAATTAACATACTTCGAAACACGTAAGACGATCATCTTAATGTCGTTGTAATATATTCAGAATAACAGCTGTGTTATTTTTTTTCCTTGCTTTTTGTCGTAAAATATAAAAAGTAATTATAACCAAGAGATATTTTGGTAGATTTACATTAAATCAAATCAAATTTCTCCAAATGTCATTCTGTAGTCGATTTAGCAAATAGAAGTTACGACAAATGAACTTTTACAAATTTATTGAACTTGTTTTTAGAGAACAGCCAAGATTATTAACCTAGGTCGTTGCAAATATAATTGAAAATAAAATGCTGATTGTGGAAATATGTGGTTATTTATGTATCGAATTCAGGAGTTTGATAGTAAAAAAAGAAACGTTTTACAACTTACATGCAGCTCTTTTTACCATCATAATATTAGATTATCTTTTTTTAGTTAATGTATTTATTTGTTATTTTTTGTTAAAATGAAAACTAAAAGAGTGCACTTAGTTAAAAATTAGAGGGCTACCATTTTTTAAAACGTAATTCAAGATGTTAACATATTGGAGCCCAAATTTTAAAGCAACATTTTTTTTTATCTGTGCCTGTTTAAAAGGGATAAAAAAGTATTTCTCTCTTAAACTAAAAGGAATTGGTTAATCGAAAAAAAATTACAAGCGAATGCTGTCAGGGAATCTCAGACGTGTTTCTTTTTGAACGAAATAGATACTATTTAGTTTTAAAATTTCCAGAAATAGCTGGAACTTGTCTTCGAAATAATTCAAAATTCCACTTTTTTAGTCCTCAATTCTCTTCACTGTTTCTAATTTTTTCCCCTAGCTTCTTTTTTCTTTGTTCTTTATTCTTTTCTTTCGCCTAGAGACATCTCTATTTCCTCTGTGACTAGATCCATTTTTATTCACTCTTTAATATAAAAAATATCAGCCAAAATTTTAAAAGAATGAAATAGGGGAAGGAAAGAGTGCGAAGCAAAACTAATATAAATAAAAGTAAATTCCTGCACTTTTTTTCAGAAAAAAAAATCCACTATTCTTTGAAAATCAATGGCTGGTTGGAGGATCTGTATACATTCCTTAGTCCGCATTTTAAGCATTTAGTGTAAAGACTTTTTTGGGAGATATTGATTCCGTATCCTGAGACAACTTTTCCCTACCAAAGTCCCTACGTTGGGGACAATGATTCCAGCATTCCCTATTCCCTACACAACAATTTTTATGTGGAAAACGGAAGGAAAAAAATTGTGCTTCAGGAGGAGAAAAAAAAAAGGGAGAAAAAATTACATGCTTTTTGTTTCTGCTTTTGGTTGTATTTTGGTTCTCTGTTTTTGTTCTTTGTTTCATGCTCTGCTGCAGAGTTTTGGATATTTTTTGTCCTGTTTCTCGGCCCCTGTGGTTGACTTCACGACTTCGCCGGGTTGTATTGATTGATGTTAAGGGCTTAGACTTACAAATTGTGAATCACTCTCTCTAAAAAATGCGAACGAAGTTTTTTGTTCTGACCCATTTCTTGTTTATTTTCGTTAAGTACAACTCACATGTGACATGAAAGATGTTTGATGAAAAAAGACATAGTTTTTTTTTTTTTTTTTTGAAAAACTTTGTTTTAAGAACAAAAATTTTCAGACAAAAGAGTGACTTATTATTGATTTATTGTTGAGCTATTAGTTTTAAATTACATATCCTTTCATGTTGAGTTGAGAGCCAACTTTCATTATATTTACTATTTAATTATTTATTGTTGGCCGCTGAAATAGTACATATAAGAAGTTCAGATTATATCGTTAAACTGTATACCTTATATCATTAAACAATTTAAATTAATTCTACATTTCGATCACTTTTAGTCAGTTCTTGAAATTCGTACAATTGTATGTTGAATGTGCTTTAACTTGAATGCATCTATGAAACAAAATTTTCTTTACAACCTCAACCTTCTCAACCTTATTATGCATCAAACAAGCATGTCATATAAAGAAGAAATCAAACTGACGCAATCAAAGAAACTGACGCAAGTGTCATTAAGCTAATTTGCAACGTTATGGCCAACTAATTTCCTTGTTAAAGTTCTGAAAAATTAATGATATTCAAAGATGGAATGACATTATAAAAAATGTTCATATCATAATGCGTGCGGACAAATAATTATCGCTTGATGTTTTATGGCGTCTATTCTGTCGCAAAAAAACCAACATATATAAAAGACATAAAAACAAGAAAATAATGCTTAAGCAATTAAATGCATTTGTGACTTTGTGACCATGATAGCATATCTTCATTTCTATATTAGAATTATGAATAGTTATTGATAATCAACGAAGCAGGTGTCACCATGATGATTGGCTTCATTTCTACATCAAAATTATGAATAATTAATGATTATCAACGAAGCAAATGTCATCTTGATAACATGGTATCATTTCTACATTAGAATTCTGAGTAGTTAATGATGATCAACGAAGCAACTGTGACCATCATGATGTATGACTTCATTTCTACATTAGATTTCTGAATACTTAGTGGTATTGGTAAAGCAATTGCATTCAAAAATTTTTTTGTCCTATCTCATCTGAATAAATGAAGATAAGTTTTTATTATTGTGTAATAGATAATATATAAATTATTTTGAGCCAAATAAGCAATATATGAAGAAAACAATCAAAATGAAAAAAAATATTATTATGTGTTATTAAAAACATTTGCAATGTTGTGACCAACTGTAATAATGCTAAGGCTTCATTTTCAAGCTGAAGTTATAGTTATGATCGATGAAGAATTGACCTTAATTATGGGAAACAAAACTTCTTTTGCTATCCCATTTAACATATGGGTAAAAAAATAAAGAATGAACGTGAAACATGTGTTATTAATATCATACGCATTATTGTGCTCAACTGACCGCAATACCATGTCTACATTTGCTCTCTAGAATTGTAATGTTATAAAAAACGCAATGTGTAGGTGTTTTAAAAATATTTAAATAAAATTAATTGAATCCAAATTCTTTTGGCAATTTTTTCTGTTTGTGTAAGGTAAGGTTTGCATAAGGTTTGAATAAGATATGATAAGGATTTCATGACCTATAAAATCCTTCACAGATTTCCACATGAATTAAAGCCCCCTAGAATTCTCACCTCAACTTATTCCTGTGGAGTTTTTTCTACCATCTTAGAGGTAACTCTTAAGCCAATCCTTGAAATATTGAATTAGTTTATTTTATAATTATAAAGTGTACACATATAGTTAATTCATTTCCTTAGATTCGATACGTGTGAATAATAATTACGAAATGGGAGAAAATTTAATTTATAATTGTTCATTTACAAGTATATACTGTATAAATATAAATTATTCTTCATAGATAAATGTCTTGCAGTCGGTTGATTATATTCATGGTTAATCGGTTCAGTAATTATAAATAATAGACTTAAATCATTTCTAATCAAATAACTGGATAAATAGGTGTATTTAATAACCTTATTCGTGACGAGGAAGGGATTATTTCATTTGCGGTTCCGTATAATATAAAATAATAAACATGAATAATAAGTAGACATGAGTAGACAATAAACGTAACGTGAAATTCAAGGTCAAATTGGAAATTTTGCCTTTCAATAGACAGACGTGTAAAAAAATGAAATAATTATTATTTTAAATATTTTATGACGGAATGCAGTTTAAAAAGTTTTTAAGTAAGGCATGGAAAGAACAATTTTTTCTAGAAACCTGATGAAACGAATTTTTAACCTCTTGTGCTGAATGCGACAAAACAAAAGGTAAAATACGTATATAAAGTACTCAGGGTTATAAAACTGGAAGTGAAGAAATTTCAAGTTAAAAATGAAATAATAATCAAAAACATAATATAATTTGAAAGCATGGGATTTTCTTAGTTTAATCAATCATCGTAATTTTTCTTTGGTTGAAATTGAACTGGAAAATTTACCCGGTTTTCAAAAAATATATAACTAAATCTTCTTACAAAAAAAAAAAAAGGTTTAATTTGGTTTTTTACTTTTCCCTTGAAATATTGGCAATTATAATATACAGCCTATGAAAGTTTTAGAAAATGAACTTGTTTAACGTTGATAAAATTACTATCAGAGTGAAAATTTGAAACAAATTTTAATAATAAAATAATTATTCCTAATGATATGAGCATATATGTATTACTATTCACAACTGACAATTAATGGTGGTAATGTCAGTTGTATTTAAGGTTTGACGGTTTTTCACACCCGGTTTTAACAAACCGTTTTTAAAGTAAATTTGTCACATTTGAAAACCGGTTCTTAAATTAAGAAAACAAGTTTTCCTGAACGCCTAGATATTCCTCTTCTTCAAAAAAACAGACAAACAAATATTTTGAATTTTATCGGTTGGGACCGATTCGTCTAGCAGCTGAAAGCTTAGGCGATGAAATACCAATTTCTTAACAAGAAAAGGTATATCTGCATTTCTGTTAAATGCACTAAAAAATTTAAACACAGAAATAAGTTTGAAATTATTATATGATTTAGAAGAACGAATTCAAGAAAGAAGTAGAATTAGCAACTCTTATGATGTATTTGTACATTTCTAGTTCAGCCTAGAAATCTAGTGTACTTTCTTTAGCTTTAAAAACCGAAATTATTGAATTTTCTGGAAAGATACTGTCTAGAATATTTCCGAATTCTTATGTGGAAACCAATTCTGATGAAGAGCAAATTACTCAACAGAGTAATGCTTTTTTAAAAGAAGCCATGGAAAAATCAATTCTGAAGTTTCTTGAAGACCCTGAAGAAAAAGTTAAAAATCCAAAGACACTGAAAGCTGAATTTTCATTATTGGAGTCAACGAATAAAAGAACAGAAAAACTTAGATTTGTTATTTGATGCCATGAAAACAATAAAACCAAGCTCAGTAGCTAGTGAACGAGTTTTTTTCAATTTCAGGCAATATTGTGTCCAAAATAAGAACAAGACTTAGCCACCGCTCAGTGGATATTTTATGTTCTTTTAAATCCTATTTTCTTAGGGGAAATTAATATTAGTTTAAAATAATGTAAATATTTTTTGAAATTTTTGCTTGAGTTTTCGTTATTTTGTGTAAATAATATGTATATGTAATACTTAATTTTTTTTTTCATATTTTGAATTAGAAATTGATCTCGTTTTTTGTTATTTATATAAATTGAAGAAAATATTTTCCCTATTCTATTTTTTTTTTTTTTGACAAAAATTCAAAAATCGGAAAAAACCAGTTTTTTGGAAATATGAAATTTCAAAACCGGTTTTTCAAAAGGTAAGGTTTTGTATAAACCCTAGTTGTGTTTAATAGCAATGCAATTTTTTTTGTGTATCATGATGATCGAAATTCCTATAGAAAAGTACTTTTAAGCATTAAATTGCGATAAATATTGAATCAATGTTATTTTAATAGATTTACACTTGCCCTGTTTATCGATTACATGAACTTTCCTAAAGGAGTCAAGTCCCAAGACATTCTAATATCATTAGAGACTTAAGAATCTCGCATATTTCAAATTATCTTTACCGAAAATATTATTCCCCTTTGTGATTGTTCATATAAACTGTGCAGATAATGATAGAAAAAATTTTACTTGACTTTCAATGAAAGATAATATATCACGTGATTAAATATTTGAAATAAAGAAAATTTTTAATCTGCATTGTAGCAATGAAATCTGTTGCTGGAAATTATGCATTTTTTAACTTAAGAAAAAAAAAATATAGCAATCAAATTAATATAATTAAAATTAGTCTTCATTAAAATTTTAAATATTGTAAAAAATTAGTGATTTTTGCAATAATATTTTAGAGATTATCACGGTAAAAACCAAAATTATGTTTAATTTTTAATTAACTAAAATTTCAGAAAATACAAGTTACAGTTTTTCAACGTACAAAATATATCTGACAAATTTTGTAGTTCCAAGTCAAAGGGTCTTTCCTGTAACGAGAAATTGCACACACACAAATACTTTTTTCCTGATAGAGATTATTTAACAAAAAATGCTGCTAAGAAATTTCATTGAAAAGGGCATTTAGTGAAGGGTATCAGGGAAAACTTGCATAGCAGATACATATAAAATGTTGCATCGTTTTTTTAAGTTAATTATAACATCAATTTAAATGATCTTTATCTTACATTTAAAAGCAACAAGTAATATCATTTTTTGCAATGTATGTATTATAAAAGCTAAATGAGAGGGGTATCTCTTACTTTAATTGGATGAGTGATTTAGTAAAGAAATCTTTCTTTGATTGATTGTGATTAAATAAATATTTCTCTACCACATTTTCATTAAACTAATATCGATTATGATTTTCCCCCGGAAATGAATTAAACCGCGTCATGTAATGGCCATGTCACAAAAGGAAGCAAAGAAAAAGTCAGCGATGCGCTTCTAGTAGTCAACAAAACCGCTTCTCTGGCGCCGTGAATTGGCGACTCTTATGAGAGAAAAACCAATTTTTCCGCCACCGTAGCTATCGTCTCTATTCAAGAGGATTCGGAAAAATAACAGAATCAGAAGCGTCAGGCCTTTTTCCACACAAGAAAATTAAAAAAAAAATACTACTTGATCGCCAGTGATGATAAATATAAATATAAAACGAGGAATCCGTAGCATCCCCGAAAGTACGAGGACGAATACTGGAAATAGTAACTCTGATTCTTGAAGGCAGTAGACTGATGATAAGAAAGATCCGATTTCGTTTCCCTTTTTCCCTTTTTTTCTCTCTCTCTCTCTCATTTTTTCGAGATACGATAATCGGGAAAAAGCTGGCGCCTTAGGATATCCGATAACGTTGAGGATCCATACCCTGAACACGTAGATAACAGACTTGGGAGTGAGGGGGGGGGAGCTGTACAGCAGAAGCAGTTATATCGGTTTTAATAACGCCAGTAGATTTTTAATAGCTTCCAGAAAATGATTCCTTTGCTTAAAGTTTGGTACCTGATGCACGCATCCTGCTCTTCAATTAAAATTAGATCGTTGTTTTTGATAACAATGCTATCTTGCTGCGCAGTCTCTATCGATTTAACAGCTTTAAGAGAAAAGTGTTTTATTACAGAACTTGTAATAAAATGAAATATTCTGCATTCTTTAACTATTCTAGGAAATATCAGATTCCATGTATCGAGTTAGATTTACTTCGGAATTTATTGAAAAATTTCTTTTTCTGGAAACGCAGTTGAAAAAAAGATTGTTCGTATTTTAATCATTTCATAAGAAGCCCTGAAATGGATAATTGAAACATTTTTTTAAATATTTTAGTGAGAATTTCAGCATGTAAGATAGAACTAAAAGAGATGAAAAATGAGTTATGTTGCTTTATGAATCAACTGAACTGTTGTCAAGGTTTAAGAAAATAATCATATAAAGAATTCGTTAAAATGCATAACATGGGTATTAGCAAGGGCTAATGAATCGTTTCATATTTGTGATATTAAATTCCAGCCACATTTTAAATTGTATTATTGGCATTATGCTTGAATCTTTTCTGATTCTGATACTATTTTGCATTTCAAATTTTTTACAGGAATGAATAATGTTTGAATTCCCACAATCAAAGGTATTCCAGGTGTCCAGAAATCATTCTGGGTATAAATAATTATATATAAATAAAAATCTTTAGAACAAATGTTGCGAAAAATCTTTACTTCATAATATCTCGCTAGAGATTAATTAATTTAGAATTTTTTCGAGAAATATCTTCCAAATTCCCAAGAGAATTGTGCATTTAAATGAAAGTTTCATTTCTTCAATGAACAATATCACATCATTACTTTTAAATCAAGTGATGTTTCTTTTCCATAAACAGGAATAATTTTCTTTTCTGCTTCAATTCTTTAAATTATTTATTAGATTTCGAAAGTTGCATTCATGAGGTTTTAAGTCGCAAGTATATATATATATATATATATATATATATATATATATATATATATATATATATTCAAAGAATTTAATAGTCTCAAACGAATAATCTATGTTGAGACATTGCCGTATTAGCGAAGAGATTTCATAATTAAATATATCGTAATTTTTCTCTTCCTTTAAGTATTTAATGAAAAATTCTTAAAACTGCCTTATAAAGGTAAATAACGTTTTTGATTTCATCATTTGTCAAAATATTTCTAGAAACTTTTCATCGAATTATTAGCTAAATGAAGCTATGTATATTGAATTTCTTTCGTTACTTTTATGCTTATTTCAAAATACTTTAAACATTAACAGTTATGAAATGATATAATATTATTTACAATATTTTACTATATTATGAAAGTATACAATATTAACAATATTATCACAGTCAACAAGTAATATGAAACAAAAAAAATGACTTTCTGAATTATTTAGGTGTATTTTTAGCTTTTTGTATAAACATGAACAACTTATTATATTTTCTTTTTTTATTGGTATGCAAATTTCAAATATTTACTTTCCTTTCCATTTCAAATTCTTTTGTATAATATCAGTATGAAAAATATCACAAAAATATGAAGCTGTTGATTTAAAATAGAGTGTTTGCCAAAGCATTTAAAAATTAAATATCTAGTAACAAAAGCTTCAATAGCTATAGAAAATAGTTATTCATTATTTTTCGGGGGAATGTGTAAGATAAAATTAAAAGCAAACAAGCGTTTTGGATGGAAATTCAATTAAATGTAAAAACGCTTTATTCAAACCAAATTGACTCTTTTATTATATTACATTAATCACAGAAAAATGTGTTTATTTATTTAATGCATTTATTAAACATCCAACTCTTACACAAATTTGCTTTTGACGCTCAAAATAAGATTACGAAATTTTAATTTACAGTCCTTGTCAAAAGCAATAACCCCAAAATTAGTTTTAAATTCCCATTTCACCACATGGAAGCAGCTTTACATAGTTATGAACCTGAGGTGTAATTACACAAATGCAAATTACCCATCCGTATTTCGCTGCGGGCGAAAGAAAAATAATCCGACATTCGCCAAGAGACCACAATTTTCGCTTTCAAACTAAATAGTTGCATTTAGTTAGATTTAAAAATCCTTATAAAAAAGTTAAACCCAGATTATTGATTAAAAACTCCATCTTTGCCGAATCAGGTTTAATCAGCAGAACATGTAAGGCCGCCATTTGGATTAAAAACATTGAAGGGACGTTTTCCTTGTCCACTTTTTTGTGAAGCACGATTTTACCTCTGTTAACTACCCAGCTGTTTTATTGATTACCTTTACTTAAAACAGGAGAAATTTTCCAGATATTTTTATTTTTATTACAGAGCACTTCTTTCTTTTTCGATGGACTAGAGTGGAACGGAAGTGTAATTTGAATACGTGGATGAGGTACTGGGAATTTTAGCTCGATAACAACTGTCTGTTAATTAGCTGGAAAGCAATAGAAAAGGACGGGAAAAGGTAGTTTAAAACATTTCTCTTGTTAGGAGGTCTGTAGGGAATATAGGATATTGCAAAGGTATTATGTGGGCGGGCGGAAGCTTTCTTATGATTTATTATTTATTGCTACTAATTAAAAATGATTGATAGCACCTAAAAGTCGAATTATCTTTAAAACTGTTCCTCCGATTTTTACGTACACTAATTCACTTTGTTAATGACTGCAACTTTAAATGTAGACAAAGTATTCTAAATCACTTTTTTGATGGAAAAGTTATGGTTAAAAGGCATAACGTAAAGTTTAATGGTTTCGATCGATTCGAGCAATTTAAAAATACGTAGAAACTAATGTAGTTAGATTATTAATTAGTAAAATATGAATACCATGCGTAAATAGATGTTTTTTAGCTTATTCAAATTTCCTTATATTTTTATACAAGGGAACTTATCAATATTTTTACCTGTTAAGAGCAAATAGAAAGGAAGCTTATTAATTAATAACTAATAATGCCAAGTCAGAAAATTGATAATTAGTTTGATATATTACTGCTCTTCAAGAAATCGATGCAAATCGATGTCAATCGATGCTGCAAGAAATCGATGTCAAAAATTTGGCATTTCCAGATATTTTTGATTATTTCTATAAATTTGCAGTGTGCCTAAATAAATTATGTTTGTAAAATGAGATCATCCTCAGTACATTCAGTTTATGATAATTTCTGCTTGAGAAATAAAAATCAAGAAAAGGAAAAAGAATATATGGATGAGCATATTTAATTTTAAAAATTAAGTCTTATTTATAGTGCTCACGTAAGAGTATATTCAATTAGTAGCAGGATTTTAATATTTTTCGAATAATAAAAGTTATGTTTGTAATCTCATTTACTGAACCATAAATCTTTGAGATCATAAATCAAAGACTTTTAATAAAAGGAATATCTTCCATCTGTTGTTGATCAAAACATTTCTAAACACTTGACTGTCAATTAGAAGTTTGAAAAAAAACTCGCATACACAAAAAAAAAGAAAACAAATATCTTCAAATTCATGACTGTTCAAAATGTTTCCAGATGATGCTAGTTATAAATTGTAAGGTATTTGACATCTTAACGTTATTATTCTGTGAGACGACTTCAGAACACAATGCACCAAATCTTAATAAATCTTCATTTTCGGAAAATATTTTTTTCTAACATCACAATGTACGAAGTAACGCCTTGGGTTTGTAAAGCAACTTCTTCTTACATCTGATGGTTCCAGTGCATCTGTATTTGTAAGAATTTACAGTTAAAAACTTGTATAATTATACATATCATATATGTAAGTCTGTAGCAATCTTCACAAATAAACGGACAGTCAACCAGGAAGATATAAGCAATTTTGGAAATGAGATACACAAAAGAAGATGAAAAGATACAATTAAAGATGTAACATAATTCGTGCAACCTACAGCAAAATGTATACATATAAAAAATCCTTTGGGACTTTTGGTATTAAAAATTTTTTATATACATGTAAACATTACTTTATGTGAAACATAATGCAGTTTTGAAGACAATGAAAAGACTTTCGATTTCGTGGCGTCGTCTTATTTCATTTTGGAGAAGCAGGCATATGTACAAGCGATGAGCATACAGAACGGCACAGAAAGGAATGAGGAAAAAGCTCTTGGACATTTTATCGCTGGTCTTATATAACCTGAGAAATTGATAGGGAAAATATTTCTTCATAGTGATAATATATAATGAGATTTCGATAGGGAATTTCACTACACGCGTCGACGAGGTAAGGGAAACACAGGGAGGTTTCAAAAAAGAATTCGTCTCATCAGCAGTATTTTGTCCCTTCTTGCGGAGAGTGGAAAGTTAGGCTTTTAGCCGATTCAGCAATTTTACATAGCCTCTCTTGAATTAATGAAGTAGAGATAGTGAAATTGGATCAAGAAATATGAGAATATTTTAGAATAAAGTTACTATGGGCTAAATTAAGATAAAACCTTCGAAATTTATTAAATTGAAATTAAAGTTTAAAATATCATTACATATATATCCATTAAACAACAAGTTTACAAGCCTCATAAAATATTGGATTCAGTGAAATTACGACCCAACTCTTATGTTACTGAAATAATATAATATGCTGATGTATCTCAGAATAGATAATATACAAATGTAATTATTTTTGTGTATTAATTGAATTCAAAGCACGAATTGACTCAATAGAATTCAGTAAAATTATTCTAAATAAGCAAAATAGTTAACAGATTCCATTTATTTTCAGATCTTAAGTAAAAAAATTAAAACTTTAAAAGCTATCAAATCTAAATTTCTGATATCTTTTCGTATTTTTTTTTTAAATTAACGTGCTCTGGAGAAAAAAAATCAAAAAATATTTTAGCAAAAAAGGGGAAAAAATGATATAAAATGTTTTTTTTTTTTTTCATTCTTCGATTGAACAGTTAACAATATTTAAAGCCGAGGAATAATTGGGTATTTAAATATGCATTTTCAAAAGAAAACAACTATAAGAGCATTCTTTTAAAAAGTTCACTTTCGCTTTCATTTTTTTTCTTAAGGTCGAAAGTCAGCTTTGACCACCATTTACCTCATTTAATTACTGGCTTTAAGTGGCAATACTGTTTACCTGTTGATAGATTTTTAATGGCAACTTTGTTTACATGTGCGAACAGAAAAATGTGCAAAAAAATTATTTTACACACTACGCCTTTCAAAAACAATGCCTTATTATTTTCAACGTCAAAAACATATGTTCTGAAAGGAAAAAAAAAGCCCTGAGATATACAAGAAACAAAGGCAGATAACAGTCAAAAAAAGATTCTAAAACTGCGTAGTAAACAGAATTAATTAACCTGAACCAAAATAAGCACACGGTATACAGAGAGCTGTATTTTCCTTCGCATCATTAAATGCCGTAGATGCAAGTAGGTGAAGGAATTAAAAGATTAAAATATTTTGAGTCATAACAGCGTTGTTTTCATGTAGGTCGTTATTTGCATTCTTGCTCGAAACGCAGGGCGACCGTTAAAACAGCGTCACAAATGCATATTAACTGGGTAAAATACTACAGCAGTGATTAGGTGAATAAACGCTGAGCTGTGTTTGATGGTTGTTTTTTTCCTGTTACGAAAAACAAATTTCTTTTGAATGTCCTTAGATGATGTGGTACGGTATATACTTAATAAAGAGAAACAGAATAAAAAGTTTTTTCATTCTTTTTATCTCCCCTTTCAATATTAATTTTGTCCTTTGTCATATTTTTTTAACTAAATTCGTTTATTAAACTTTGCACAATTTCTTTCTAGTCTGAAGTTTTAATTGTTGTACAGAAATGATAATCTTTCTGCAAATACCTTGGGACAAAAAATTGTTACAAGAAATAAATAAAGTGTTGTTACATTAAGCAGGGAAATAATTTTTCGTGTATTTTTTTTTCATAAAATGTAACATTTTATTTCATTCACAACGAAATAAATTTATTTGTACTCTTTTTAAAAATTTATACTGAAAAAATGCTTTTAATTATTCTTTTCCAATTTTTTTTGGACTTAATTTATAGTTCCTTTCTGTAAATATTAGAATATCAAGAAATGAATTTTCTCAATCTCACTACAAATCGGTGCCTCTAGTAAGGAACATATTGTTAATTACACATATCTGCTAATAGATAATTAAGTTTTAAAAATATTAAAATAGAGTTAAATGTATGAATATATAAATTTCACAATTTTGGAGCATTAACAAATCTATGAAACGTAAAATTTTATTTCCATCTTTACAATTATAAATGTATTCTATTTTTATCTTAAGCACTTCAGATTTGGCGTTCCTTTAATAAACATTTGTGGAACTGTGGATCTGTAATACATTTCGTTTTTGCAATTCCACAAATAAAAATGGAATTACAATTTCCAACAAAATTTAGATGCCTTAGTTTATGCCAAAATAACATATCTTTCTGATTTTTTTTTATATCTCAATTTACTTCAAATTATACTTGAAATATCAAAAAAAAAAACTGTTAAGGATACTAAAATATATATAAAATTAAATAACTTTTCTTTAATAAAATATAGTTTTTTTGCTTGATCTGCTTTAAAACTGTGAATGTGTGTTTAAAGGTGGCAGAAGTTTTAAATGTCAAACATGTAATACTTAAGATTTTTTTTGTAATTTTTGGATTAAAATATTAAATAAAAATTATGAGCAATCAATTGATTATTTATGTTTCAAAATAGAACATCGAATATTTTAATATATTTTAAATATTTTGCAAGCATAGCTATTTTTTTAATTTATATATATATATATATATATATATATATATATATATATATATATATATATATATATATATATATATATATAAAGTAAGCTTTAAAGATGGGAGTCAAAATTTATACCCACAATGAGTCAAAATTTTCTTTCCTTTTACGGTGCATGCTAATATAGCTATAATAACTTAATTTAAAAGTGGCAGAGTTTTTTTCTTTGTTTTTTGCTATATGTAAAGTCTAAACTAAATAAAAAAAAATATTTTTTAGTCGAAATACAAGAAAATCAAGTATTTAAAATCATGACTTTCAAAAAATATCAAACTGTTGATTTTTTTTCATGTTGTAAAATAAATAAACATAAAAAAATGTATTCTAAAATGTGCGAGATTTTTTAATTCATTGCATCGTAATAAATAATGTTTCGACTTACAGAAAATACTTTAGTATTAAAAAAAACCATCTCATATAAAATATTTTATATCCGTTTGAAATAAAAATAATATCTTTTTGGTTAAGTTTTAAAAAAATCAAACAGTTGATATTTTTTATATTATAAAGTAATATAGTATATTTTTTTTAATAATAGTAATTGTATTCAATGTATGGTAACGATAAAATGCTGAAACCCAATCCCATCTATAAAACATCAATTACATTAAAATCTAAAATGGTTTTGAATGTTAAAAACTATTCTGTTAGACAAATAAAAAAACCAATAAAATTCGATTTGTCTTTTGGACCACATTCAAACATATTCGATTTAAATTAGGTTTGAATCATCCGAAATTGAATTTTCATATAACTTGATTAGGAATATCCTTCTGTCTTTACCACTATTCACTGGAAATGATTTTTCCAAGTGTAAAGTTTAAAAGAAACCGATCTTTAAAATGAAGAGCGAAGTAACTCAGTTAAGATAAAGTAACTAAAAAACCAAATCAGTGAAGGAGTAACGCCCTTAACTTGCTTAAAGAGTTTCGAATTTAACCTCCTGACTGTCTTTGCGTAACAATTGAAGTTCATCGAATTCCTTTTAGCTCTTGGAAGAAGGTTGGCTTGGCTTTACTTCTTTTTTTTTGTTGTTGTTGTTGTTTGTTTGTTTGATTCTTTATTTCTTTTTGATCGTATTTTTCTTTCCGTTTATGTTTTCACTCCCACTGATCTATTTGGCTCACAGTAGCATTCTAAAGGAAGAGACAAACTATATCTGACATGGCATCAAATTCCCTTTCGTTCCTCTGTTTCGCAATGTAAGGGATTTTCAATGTTCACTCTGAAAAGGGGAAAAAATAAATAACTATATATCCCTGTATCTCATTGTCTGTGCGGTGCTTTGAAGAAAACAAGTGTATTAGATTTGAAACCAAATCTCATCCGTATAAAGTTGCTGAAATACAGAATTAAGAATTCTTATGCCTATTGTCAGGGTTAATTTTTTTTACATATATAGGAAACCCGACTCATCCCTACATTTCCTTGTAACTAGAAATGTTGCGAAACATTGATCTAGAGATAAATCTCTAAATGCTTCAACAAAATAAATAGGAAAAATGGTACAATTTTTAATATATATGCCATATCGTTTATCATTACCTCAGTACCTTTTCTACATTTATTTTGAACAATATAATGATTCATATTGGAATTATATATTTGCTACTTTCTTGAATCAATGAACTAAAATAAAATTCAGAGAATAGTTTTTAATTCAAAAATTTATGCATTTAATCAGTTAATATTCTTTGAAAAATCAATATACAAATTCTTATTCAAGCAGACAGTCATTTTAATAGTTATATGCAGCTTCAGTTACAAAGTAAAAATAAAATGTTTTATACTTCTTCATATTTCAAATTTTAAAAACTGACTGGAAATAATAAAAGGAAATGTGTTAATTTTGTTAAATAAGGTAAAATAATGGCTCAAAAAGAAAATTAAAAAAAATAGTTAATAAATGATATCTACGATCGCAAATTTCAAGTTATCATGTGAGAATATTATTATTTTTAAATCATTATTTGTCTTAATTAATTTACATCATTAATCAGTTTAAACTGGTTTGAAAAAATCACGAGACTTCTCTATCCCTCCACCCCCCCTCTCTCTCTCGTGATTAAACTGGTTAATGACTTAAATTAATTAAGGCAATTCGTAAGAATTCAGAAAATGAATAATTTGGAAATCAAGTTGCAACTTTAGTTGGCGATAAATCGCCAAATGTGACAATCTTCTGCATTATTATTTTCTAATAACTTTAAAAGCGAAAAGTTGATGCCTCAAAATCACCAATTTGTTGCTGAGCATTTTGAGGCTTCAAAAATCTCAAACCACATGATAATAAAAAGTAATGTGATTTTAATTTGAAGTTATCTTTAAATAAATTTGTGTAACTAAAACTTTATAGGAAAAAAAAAATTATACATTTTTCGGAATATTTTTTGAAAAGTAACAAAATAATTGGTGAAAAAAGTATTGTGTACATTAATAACCTTTTAAGATTATTAAGATTCCAGTATAAAGAATGGAACAAATAAGTATGACGTCACAACCATATGGCGATCCTTATTTAGCTGTGCATCAACTTGCGCTGCTCTACGTCGCAAAGTCCCTTTGAAAATAAAAATAGTGCAATGTATTTGCAATATTTTATGTGAATAAAAACTATTCCCCATAATAAGATTCTAAAAAAAAATATTTTCAATTTTCTGCATCTATATGTATAAAATAAAAAAAATAATGCTTTAAATTTCAAGAATCGTGTAAAAGAAGAATTCATCATGCATTTCCGAGTTCCTATTCAAATTTCAACCTACACTTACTACATTTACTTATTTCAATGTTAAAAAGTCTCCATTTTGATTCTTTTTTTTAAAATTTTGGTTTATTTTGAAAACAATCTTCGTTATGATTTCTAGACCAGTTCAGTTATTATCAATATCAGTTTTCCAGTAGCTTTTCAAAATAAATAAATAAATCCAATGAAAAAAATATTTTCAGAATTTATTTTAGTTCTTGGTTACTTTAATCTTCATGATTTAAAAATAATTCAAAAAGAAATTTACTGAAATCTGAGATTTAAATTAAATATATCATTATTTTGGAACTGCATTCTATCTCCAATGAAAATAAGGACTTCCGAAATTGCTTTGACAAGCAAAAATTGTTTCCCTTTAACTACGAGTCTTTCCGCCTTTCAATACGATGTAAGTAATTTGTTTGATTACACTAAAACTATTTAGTGACATAAAGAATAATATTTATAATTAAGAAAATCGTTGCGTTCCTTTCCACAGAAATTTAATAATCGAATTCTCTTACGATTCATAGAATTGAAATTATAGAAAAGTACTTCAAAATCAAATTTAGATTTAATGAAACAAAATATAGATAAATCAGATTAATATATACATTTCTGTTTTTTTATCAAAAATATTTGCACTAAAATGTCCGAAAATATATCCCATGGAGGCAAAAAAAATTGTAAAATCATGTTGCATTCAAATTTTAATTTCTTTTGAAAAATTTTTTAAAAAAATTACGAAACCTTTACATAAAAAAACTATCCATACTTGATAAATTAAAATATAATTTGTGAATACACCTAACTTTATGATCATCAACTTAAGTATAATATTCCTATCAAATACATAAAAAAAATCAAAATCTACAAAATTCAAATAACAGTATTTACATATTATATATGCAATTGATGTTACGAAAAAAATTAATGACTAAAATTCAAGCTTAGCTCTGCTAAAAATGAAAGTGATCACTTGTAATCTTTCAAAAATTCTGCTAAAAATATTTACACTAAAATTTATATAAGTGATTTTTGTCGATACTAAAATCATTGCAGTTTACTTTCGATTACTTTTGATTAAAATTAGAAGAAAATATGTTAAAAATTATATTTAAAATATCTATACTTTTTAAATTAAAATAAACTGGATCGAGCTCACCTTAACTTAAGGATAAAATTATTATAAAATACATAAAGCATTTAAATGCGTTTATTTTTTATTTAAATATCCTCTAATTTGTTTCTCAAAATAGCTAAAACAACATTGACATTGCATCGTTTCGAAACATTCTAAGATTCCAATTGGGATTTATGTCACGAAAGGGAATAATAGATTACCTCAAAAAAGAAGATCACATTGAAATAAGAAAAAAAAACGAATGCTGTTGAAGCATATTTATGTCACAGTTTTTATAGAACGAATTCTGCGGATCACAGAGGTAAATATATCGCTTTAAGCACTGATGCAAAAGATTTTTTTTCCCTGATAAACAAAAAAATGAGGAGGAGAAAAAAGTATTTTTTTTCTAACAAAGAATTTAATTTTTTTCTCTTTCTTTAAATTCAGTGAAACTGAGCTTTATTTTATAAAACATCAGGGACAATCGATTTAAGACTCTTAAAAAGGAAAAAAAAAACCGCATTTGTAAAATTATTCCTAAACCAAAAAGTTTTGTAAAAAACATATTTCTTTTTCTTCATTATGGTATTAATTTTAAAGGAAATACATACACAATGTTTTTCTTTTGTGAAAAATAAGAACACAGATTTAGAAACAAGAAGGTTTTAGAAAATATTCAAGAATATTGAATATGGGTATTTAGCTAAAACTATAAATGAGATAAGAATAAATAAATAATGTAAAAAGAATAATTTTATATTTACTGGAATAAAGTCTCTAAGAAAAAAAACCCTACAAAATGTTTTAATTCGGAATTGCATGTCATGCATTAAAGAATTACAATCGTCTGATAATATGGACATAGATTATATTGAATTTCAATTAAATTATTTAAATATAACATTGACCATGATTCCGTCAGACTGTGAGACACTAAAGAGTTTGTTGTCTTAGTGTTGTGTTGTTTAATTGTCTTACACTTCTTTTGTTTAGTATTTACATAACCCTTTCATATCGAGACCAGTCTCGTGACATCACACTGCTATTTAAATACATATATACGATAATACTTAAACTAACAATTCGAAAAAAATATTAATTACAAAGTATAGTAATAATTAAAAAATTATCAAATTTTTGCGTTTCTTATTTCTGTTTCCTTAATAATTACAATTGTTACAGCAGAAAAATGTTTGTTTCTTGTTACAGCAGCAAAATATTTGTTTCTACTTCATTTCCACATTTAAATTTTTTCTTTTTTTTTTATTAAATAAAATTTTTACATATTCACATTTGTGGCAGTTTTTGCTCTTATGTGTCCTTCTCTTGTCATTGAACCACAGACATTTTGAGCCGATTTGGTCACCATTATCATAGCTCTTTCCACTGCTTGCATGTGACAAGGAAGCCTCAGAAAGTCGATAAACGAGTCCCCTATACTATGTGGTTCAGTTTCAGATGATTTCTGTATAAAGTGTTTGAGAGAATCACTGGAAACATGTCGTCATTTTCAAGACATGAGATCATGTCGATGTAGTCCTTTACATCGAAGTTTATCTTTGGAACTTTAAACTTCCTGACTCTGTCTTTACTTTATGCTCCTGATTTTAAAATGCGTCGTAAACCAAGTTCTCTTTGAATTTTTTCTTTCATCTGTTAGTATGGACAAAAGGATATTTTCTGAAGCAGCAAAGTACCCATTTCTTTGAATAATCTGATGTATAACGTTCTTGAGATCGTAAGAGAGATAGTGTGAATATGAGATAAGGTTAAAAAGATGTTTGAAACCATAAGTACATGAAAGGTAACTTAATATTGAACCACACAGGCACCTGGTAGTGCCTCTTCTTGTATATTTAATGGATCTGGTTCGTTTGCCTCTTTTTGTAAAGAACACTCTTGTTCTTCAGTATTGTCATTGTAGCCAGTAATCGTTTCTGATGCACCAGTATTTTTGTCCGTTCTTGACTAAGTTTAACAATTCTCTGTAGTTCTTTACGCTTGTAGCTATATCAATATTACCTATAACCATTTTCCTGTTAAATTGATCATTTAGGACCTTAATTCCATAACTTTCACTATTTTTTTTTTAATACAAGTCAGCAATATCAAATGAAAGTCTAGTTTCTTCACTAAATTCTGTGAGGTTGGAATCAACTTATATGGACATTTTCTGCTTTTAGACTTTAGTAAATTCCTGTATTTAGCATGATAAACATTTATCATTTTGTGAAATTCTTTTGCTAGAAACAATGAGAATGCAAGCTCTTCACCATATTTGTTCTATTATGGGAAGTAAGTGTTAGATATTTCGCTTACAAAAGGATCCTTCTCTGAAGCAATTTTGAAAGTATGCGTAATATAACAGTAGCACTAGATTCGTATGTAGTGAGTTCAACTTCAAGCAAATCAATAAATTTCCCAAAAGTATAATACTCGATATTTGTCTTGTCTTCACTAATTTAGGTTGAACAATTTTTACTCACAGAAAAGCACACAAGCGTACAAACTAACAAATCAGTTACACAATAGATGGTGCGGAGACGCCAACTCAAATGAACTCGGCAAAGCTGCTGATTTGAAACCAACTCTATTCTTGTCACCTGATGCTGACAAATCTCCGCCTTACAAATCCCCGCTCTGGCGATGACTCAATGCCATGCTAGTTCAATAGTAAAACTGTTTTTATACTTTTATTCATTTGGCAACGCCTATTTACAACTTTCATAATCAAGGCGCGCAAAAATCCTTATAAAGTGTGAAAAATTGTGTTTTTATGAAAATTTAAACGTCCTTGAGGACCTTAAGATGTATTAATATTTTTTTTATAATTTTCATTTATCTTATCTATACCAAAAGACAACTTTTCCGCACTATTCCAAATCAAAAATCAAAAGGTGATTATTTCGTAAAAAAAACTTTAAAATGTAGCAAGGATTCCAATCTTGTGAAATTTAAAGTCCTTGCTGCATCTCAAGACCTACTCCAATATTTTTCATATTGATAAGTTATTTTATCTACACCAAAAGACAACTTTTCTGTGCTATTACAAATTAAAAATCAAAAACTGATTTTTTCGTTCCACCCTTAGGCACAACAGTCACACCACATTTACGTTTTTATTTTTACTAGAGAATCAATACATTTTATTCAATTATATATAATGAAAATTGCTCTTATACTGCAAGAGAGATGTACAGATGGATTTTGTTTACAATTTTAAAGTAAATATCACATATGCAGTTTCATTTGCCAACCTTGTTATATAACTGAGCTATAGGATTTTCATGGTGATAATAAGATATATTTTTTAAAAAAAATGGCATTATTAGATTTAATTCTGCCTAAAGTATAGGGATTCATGAAATTGGCGATATTGAAATTTTACAGTTTTGAATAAATTTGTATATGAGATATCGAAAATATTCTATATTTATATTTTATTTACATTTTTCATTTAAGAAATACTTGTGGTATTAAATACAAAATAACAGCTACTCCAATTAAAATTTACAGCTAACAAAAAGAAATCATAACAAGCGAAGGTTTCTTTAACACCTGCATCACGTACACTCAGTTGAAAATCCATTCGCATTGCGGAACACTAATTCAATGTCTTTCTAAATTTTTTTTCTGCCGTGAGTATTTACTCGAATGAAACTGAGAAGTTGTTAAGGAAGAAAGACTTTGAAAGAGAAAGTTTGCGAAGAGGTTAGTGAGTAAACATGTGACAAGTGTCGTCACGCATGACAAACTGGAAACATTCTCAGGACGAAATCTGATTACATGCATCACATCTCAAAAAGATTTAAAGTAAGCAAACAAAAGACATTTTTCCTCCTCTCTTTTCTGTTGGTTACTTTCATTTATTTTTCTTCTTTTTTCCCCCAACACACCTTTAAAACTTTCACAGCCCATTTCTTTTCCGCTTCAGGCATTCGGGTCATTACTTACCGCCTACTTCCGAAGAAGATCGTGAAAGTACAGGAAACCGGAAGAATTTCCGGAAGTTTATGCAAATTTTTGAAGACCCGGGCATATAAAGAACAGTTACTTTGAACAGTTCAAACTCAGATTCATTGGACTTCACAAAAGCAACATTTAACGTATTGTGGCAATTGATATCAATTGAAATTTGAATAATGTTGTCTGTGCAATTGAAAGTTATCTTTGCAGTATGCTTGATGGTAGTCTTTGCATTATGTATCCTACCAGAAACAACAGCGTTTCATCTTCATGGCGGCGGGGGTAATGGAGGTAGTATAGGTGAAATTTTAGCAGCTGGTCTTATTGTTAAATTACTGCAAGAAAATTTATGAAGACACTTGAAAAAAATTTAATTGTAATATTACCTTTTAAAAGTGTGCTTTTAGTCATTTTATGAAGATTTCCCGTTCTTCATCTATATTTAAATTATAATCTTCTGATGTGAAACAATTGTTCACATTAAGTTCTAAAAATAACTTATTATTGCTATATTATATCCATATTATAAAAGGAAGTCTATAAAATGAATCCTTTTAATAAATGCTAAGTAAATGATTAATCTTTGTTCAAAATTTGCTGCAAAATTTGAAGGAAACACTGAACAAAAAACAATCACCTTGGTACCATTTCCGTTCTTCTCGACTATTTTCACTACCAGTTGATAAGGAAACTCAAACTCAATGATCCAAATCGTCTAGAAGTTTCAGAAAATAATTATTCTGCAATTGTGGCCTGGAAAAGACATCTCTGCATGATCTTCAAGGAAGGAAGGATGGACTGAGCAAAAGGAAGTGTATGTAATATCTCAATGAAAGTATGATTTGAAAGACAAGAACATAAGTCAAACTAGACGTTTCAAACGTTACTGCTTTGTTCCACATCTTTTCGTGACTTCCTGATATATTGGAGCGATTTATTTCGTGGAAAAGCCATCTTTTACTGCCAATTAATTGTCCTGCAAAATTTCACCCTGTCTGTTTTCTCTGACCAAGAGATGTTTCATCATCATGGTGTCTTTAACGAAGTTCTTCAGTGTGCTCTTCACCATGACATTTCTGGACTTAATCTATTTTGAATATTCTCCATTATCAGAGTTTGTGAGTGATTTTAGCTATTATTACGGGTATTACTTTGAAACATATCTTCAGCTTGACTTTTTAAAACTACTCTATTGATGACATTAGAATTATTTTCCAGTCTCCCTTCCGAATTTTTATTGTTCTTAATGGAACTTTAGAATGGCACTGTCAAGTGTTAGCCAAGAAACGTTAAAAAAATCGGAAAAATTATCTATATTTTATTGTGTGATTTTTACCTTCTAACAGATCTTCTTTCTTATAAGCAAGTCAGGCGAAAGTTTTCTTATTATCACTGTGATATTCGAGTGAATTTAAACAGTTTTAAATGCTATACAGATGTGATGATAATTACTGTCTTCAAAATTTATTGAATTACTATTTGAATAGAATAATTCTAAATGTCTGCGATAATAATAGATACATAACTGCGAGAAAATATAGATACTAATGATGAAGTGTTTGAATTTGAAAAGTAACATTTTGTGATATTTTGATTTTCTACATGTATAAATTACTATTGTATATTGGTTTCTAGATGAATTTTGAGAAATATATGTCAATACTTATTGTGAAATAAAAATACCTTAGACCATTTATGCCTTTTTCTTTTTCTTTTCTTACGTTATATGCTAAACTTTCAATTCCATTTTTCTTTTTCTGTATTTAATTATGAATATGTATTTAAGTGCAAATTTATTTTTCTGATATTATAATTAATTTTTCTTTGGAAATAATAATAATAAATCATTTAAATCTGAGCTAAATAAATAGCTTTAAATTATAAATTTCAGGTGAAATTATAAATAATTTTTTTTTTTTAAATTAACGATAAAATAGCTGATTGTAGATAGATTGTTTCAATGGATTTTGCAATTTTCCCTAGGTAAATATACTGGAAATACAAAAAAAAAAAAAAAAAAAAAAATTTCTTAATAGCGTAACTTGAAACTTTTATTCCTGAAGTAACTGATATAATTTTGACACACCTTTTACATCAATTTCCATTTAATTCTACTTAATTCGTGAATAAAAGCAGTTTATTATTCTATCTGCACTGAAAGTAATTTAAATTGCATAATGGTAAAAAACTGCATAATAATTAGATTATTTACTATGAAAATGATAATATGTTGAGAAGGAAAATAAATTAGATTGAAAATGAGAAATGTATTTTGATGTGAATGTTCAACATGCGAATATATTGAATCTATATGTATAATATATAATTTAATAGAATTCATTGAATGAAAAATATCTCATACATTTAAAGCAAATGTAGGAAAAATATGTGATTTATTGTTATAAAATTAAATGTAAAATTGTATTTCAGTTATTTTGATATATTTTATGCAAATCTGAAAATTTTATCCTGAACAAGCTTTCTTTATCATATAGACAAAAATTTAAATGATAAAGCATGAGAAATTATTAATCAAATGCATGAATGCAGTAAAATGTAAAAAAAATAATAAGATGTAAAAATATAATAAAATTAAACAATAGTATAGAATATAATTTAAAAATATTTTTTTAATACGTTTATAAATTAGATATTTAAAAAATAAAAATTATTATTTCAAGAATGACATGCCTATAGTTTGCTATACTTCTATAAATTGTTTTATGCATTAAGCAAAAAATCTTCAAAACACTCTTCAAGGTAATCCGTTGGATATGGATTTGTCACGTCTGAAATTTGATTACTTCTTGGATAAAAGATGCTTACTGCGAAGTAGTCTTTCAAAATTTTAAGCAGATATTTAATTCAAAATCAATCGAGTATTTTAAGTGATTTGTCTATCATTTGAATCATATTATAACCAAAACACTCACCACAAACTATTTAAAAAAAAATAGGCTTTTAAGTGATATTAGTTTTTCTCTGATTAATTTTTCTTTTAAGTGTAATATTTTTTTTGAAAAAAAAGTATTTTAAAGGAGGTTTTATTACAATCTGTCCTTACTTATGATGTCCCTTACTTATAATTCAAATTTCTTTTTAAAATGTATAATGTATGAGTAATATAGTATGAGACTTCGACGACATTTAACAATGAACTAAAATTTCATGAACTCTTGACAAAACTTAAATATGTTAAAAAGCTTAAAAATATTGTTTAAAGATGTTTATAAGATTTTTAACATATAAGAATAGATAATTATATTTTTTTTCACTCTGCATTAAAAGGGGCTGTTTTTTATTATTTTCATACATAAAATATTTCCGAAAATGTTTTCAACTTTGGCATGTGATTTATAGTTAGAATATCACTAAAAACCCTCTTTTTCTCATTTTTTAAATGAAAAAAAAGCATAAAATAAAATTGCAATAATATTTATGTAAAACGAATTTTAATGAAATTCGAATCAATAATTAAACAAATTTCAAATATATTTTAAAATGTGTTTTTTCTCACTCAGTTTACTTGCATAAAATGCATTCGAAAATATTTTCAACTACTACAAGTGGTTTGTATTTAGCATATCACTAAGAAAATTATATTTAGCATATCACTAAAAAGATTATATTTAGCATATCACTAAAAAAAATTATACATCATTTTTACATTCAAAAATAGCCAAAAGTAAAATTGCACTTCACTAATATTTCAATAAAATAATTTTTAATGAAATTTCGTTTACAATCAAACAAATTTCAAATATATTTTAAAATAAGTTTTTTACGACTCAATTTAATATATCTATAACTTTGAATCCTATTCTTTTCTGAAGATTAGAAGGAAATACTTTAAATAAAAATTCTTTTCTCACCTCTGTATCTTTCTGTATGAAAAAATAATAACAAAACGTGTCAGACGTGAAGAAACCAAGTGAAATAGAAAAATATCCGTGAAAATGTAACAAACGTTTTCCTTTCTTTTCAACCTTTTTTGAAAAATAGTTCGCAGTGTATACTTCTAAAAATAAAGGAACACTGTTGCCATTTTTATCTTATTTTATTTTTATTTTTATAAAAATTGTCAGAAAGAACAATTTCAGAAGTATTGCTTCAAAAATATGAATCTTCAACCTTGAGAAAACACGGTGCTGTGAATATTTCTTTTTATGCAGATAGAAGTTTAACTTTGATATTTGTCTGTATTAAATGCATCACAAAATCAATTCACTTTTTAAAGTATTATTTTTTTTCTAATTCTAATTATGTGTAAAGTTAAATTATTCATTCAAAGGATGATAATTCACAAAAATGCTCAGAAAATAATTATTATTTAAATGCGACACAGAATATTTGAATATAGTTTATTATTTTTTCTTAAAGGAATTTCAAATGGAGAGAAATCAAGTAGATAATTTAATCTAAACTCTAATCTGTTATTTTACTTTTTTAGTATTTTTTTATATACAGCTAACTTAGCTGCATCATTTTACGAAAATTTCAAACTTGATATACCTAAGAAAAATCAAATTTTACAAATGAACATCCATTATCAATCTTATGCTTGTTGTAAGAATATTATTTGCGTTGAAACTTCTGCTCATAAAACCTTTCACTTTAAAAAAAAAAAAAAATATCTTTTAGTATCTTCAGATCTTAGACTCCCCCGAACCCCAAAAAATCCGTTTTGCGCCATCTATCTGTAATTCGATAAGTTAAAAACAAAATAAGGAGGAGGCGAGAATTAAACTGTGAATATTTTAGCATACACACTTTTAGATCTCTGCGCCTAACATTATACGAACCTAAATTTTAGATCTCAGGACCTAACATTATACGCACCTAAATTTTAGATCTCTGTGAAGCTTCTGATATCTCTGAAAGAGCAGTTTTATATCCATCTATGTGTATATAAGTATAGTAAACCCTAAATTGAACTTATTATATAAGTAAAATTAGATACGTAGTTTTGTTGCTGCATTTGCAGATCTGATATAAATATTAGATCAAATTATTACACGATTTTGTTTTCTATATAATTCGGGCTTATTGTCTATAGTTCACATTCTCGGCAATATTCACATATTCGTGCTCATGCAAACTTGATATCTCAAAGAAAAACCTAAAACTGGTTAGATGTGCAGTCTTTGCATTTACAGTTTTATATCAGGATGTTTTGTCTTCCATAACGTATTGTGCATTTGATCATTTTTTCTTTGTAGTTGTACAACAACAATTATTAAAAATTTATTATAGGTTTATGTTCAGTTTTGGATCAAATTCAACGATGATTAAGCCGTCGTTTTGTTTGTATGTTCCTGAATATATTAATATGATAATTTAAAACTGCAGCAAACAAGGCATGCGAACTATATGATGTAATGCTTTAAAATAATTCATTCATTTTTATCAAACTCCAGATCTGATGGGTGAAAATGTAGAGATTTAAAATATACACTTGTATTCTCTTAACTTTCTTAGACTGGTTATACACACAGCGTTGTTTTTTTCTTCCGCTGTGTGTATTTTACCGTTTTCGCTCATAGAAATCGAAGGTTTACACACACGGCGGTAAAATTTCCGTCGCCGTTGTAAGAGTCGATGTAATTTCATTAACAAACAAATTTACTTTAACAGTTTTATTTAAACTATTTACTTCTTAAGAGTAATTTGAAATGAATATAGTGCATATTTGATTTTTAATGAGGGCCGTGGTGGAATGGTGGTAAGGTCTCGGCTTGTGAGCCGTAGGGTATGAGTTTCGAGACCCCATTCCACCGAAGAACCGCTGTGTAAGGGGGTCTGTTGCAGGACAAGTACAAACTTCCTCTCGTTGATGTGGTGTGGAGAGGAAGGAACTATATCAGGTGTCGTCCTCGTCATCTGACCACGGTTCAAAATTACGAGGTCCGTCCCAAAATAGCCCTTGTGTTGCTTTAAATGGATCGTTAATGTAACTAAACTAAACTTTTGAAAAAATTCTATTCTTATTGTTATTTTGTTGTCGAATAAAGAGGAAAAGGGAAAAAAAATGATTTATTTTGATTTCTTCAATTAATGGAAAAAGAGGATTTAGGAGCTATATACACGTTGTTTTAAGATTTAAGGCAAAATTGGAATTGGAATTCTTCAATTATTTAAAAATGAAGATTTCCTTTGGGAGATTACATGGGCGGCTAAAAGATATCAGCACAAAAATACCAACATGAGGAATCCGATTCAACCTGCAGAAATACTAGCAATATCTTTTGAAATCTATTGGAGTATTCAATTGCACTGTGCAAAATAAATGTTTTACTTAAAATTATTTCCATTCATTGTTATTATAAAGCTTTGAAGGTAACTTTGCTTACTGATGCAATTCCATAAAAAAATCCAAATATGAACAGAAACTTAGACACAATTAGATCTAACTTAATGAAAAGAAACTTAGACAAACTTAGATACAATTTATACACATAAATATATAATTAGAAATTAACATACAATTTATACACATAAATATATAATTAGAAATTAACATACAGTTTATATTAATATATATTCATTATATAATTAATATTACCATTCAGTTGTGCTAATGGTCATTGTTGACAGTAAATACCGCTTTATTTTGGGCTTGTCAGGCATGGAAAGTGCAGAATTTTCATACTTTTTTGTTGGTGATGCAGTATTTACGCTGCATAAAAATTTGCTACGGCCATAAGATGGAACACATTTGACAGTCGAAAATGAAATACCCAACTATCAATTTGTCAAGAAAGAAGATACATTGAATGTGCTTTTGATATTCTCAGCAATAATGGAGAATATTCCATCGTCCTTTTAATGTTATATCACAATGTGAGCATGTTATTATTAAAGCCTGTATTATTCTTCATAATTATGTTAGGGATAGAGATGGATACATGATTGAGGATACAATGTCCATTATAGGATTGAAGGAGATAATATTACAAAAGCAGATTTCAAAGCAAACAATATGAAATAAAATTCTATGTAGATATTTTATTTCAAATGCAGGCATGGTTTCCAGGCATACATCTAAATATCAAAATATTCTTAGCGCCATATTAGCTACAGATAATTGTAAAATAAGCCGCTTTCTTATTTGAAACAAATATTGCAAGAAAAAAATTCTTCGCATTATTTTTATTTATTTGTAAAAAAATTTTGATTTATTAGAAATAATTTAAAAGCACAATATTTTTTTTTTTTGAAAAACGTAATATTGCTACTAATTTTCAAATAATGTTTGTATTTAAAAATATATATATATATATATATATATATATATATATATATATATATATATATATATATATATATTAATAATAGCCAACTCAGAAATAAAAAAAAGTATTCATAAATAAGTTCAGAAAAATTAGTGCAATGCAAATAAAATTCTCTGAAACTAAAGAGTGTTACTACTGTCATTTCTAAAATCTCAAAATAAGATTTTTTTACAACTTTATATTTTTTCTTGTTAGTACATATGAGAAAGTATAGATTGCCCATACATCGTTTCTTGCAATAAATCAAAGTTGTTACAAATTTCAAGCCAACTGCTGCGCTTCTGTCTTTAAAAACTCATAAAACATGGCCTTTCTTAGATTAAAGCAATTAAAATTTCATTATCGATACTTAACTCCTCCATGTTCATAACAGATGAAAACCTATTGATGCTAAAAGAAAAATTGTGTTTTACGCAGGAAGGTAAAATTCACTGTGTAAAAGCAACTCTACACGTTAAAAAAACGCCGTGTGTGCAAGCTTGCATTTGATTATGTGCGCCAATACTTGGACGCGTACCGTTGGCGCCAGTGGCAGCCGGCATCTGCACAGTATCTGCCAACGACAAATTGACGGCGCCTTACTTTTCCGCCAAATTTGTATGCTCTAATATAATTCAATACACTACTGTTATTATAGCGACGACGGTGAATTAACCGCGTCGGAAAAATCCGCTGTGTGTGTGACCAGCCTTACGAATCTAAACACAAAATTATGACGAAATATTTGAATGTAAAACTTGGTTTTTCGTTATATTTCTGAATTTTCAACATAATTATTGAACTGTCCCATTCATCCATAATAATTATCCAGAATGAAATTAAGGAAAAAAAAATCCACCATTATTCGAATAAAAATACATTTTTTTCTATCTTGAAGGTAAAAGATGGTCTTTCTTCGCTCTGCGGTTTCTAAATGAACACTAAATTGCAATTTTTAAACTAGTTTAAATCGTTACTAAAAGAAAGAGTTCCTTCGCCATCCTCTGAAATGCTTGACTTAATGACAGCCGTTGCAAAATTCACGTTCCAAGTTATTAAGGAAAAGAAGGGCCCGTTGTTTAACTAAGTTTACAGACTTCCTCCTGCCATGCTGCATTTAATATGGCGGCAATAATCTTCTATGGTCATTAAACAGAGAAAGATAGAAAATAAAATTTGAGCTTCCCAACTACATTCATCACACTCATTAGATACGGGATCGTCTTTGGATACGGACTTTTCTAACCCGATAGTAAATGATGTAATGACCTATATACTAAAAGAAATGGTAGATTTAATTATTTTTAATATCTTTTAAGACACGCATTTCAAGTTAATGGTTTTGCAGATAAGATGTGCGAATTTTATTAAAAGTGGCCTATGTTGCAATGAAATCCTGTAGTCATTATGTATTGGAAATATTAAGGTGCCCCATAAGTTTCTTTCCTATTTCTAATATGAAATGAATACACAATATTTACTGTTTAAGATATTATTTATTTTGTTATATAAGAACCCTTTTGCTTTATTATCATCTTCCATCTCTCAGGAAGCCTGCTTATTTCCGAAATTCCTATGTTTTGGAAAAGAAATAATCCTCTAGTTGTGCTTTAAATTCGCTGATGGATTTAAAGCGAATTTTTTTAAGGACAGAAAGAAGTGATAATCAGATGGAACGAGATCTGGAGATTATGCAAAATGCGGTAAAACATCCCAATCAAACTGTACGAGCTTCTCTCTTATTCTAATATAATATGAGGTTTCGCGTTGTCATGATGAAAAACAACGCCGCGTCGGTTCATTAATTCTGACCGTTTTATTGTTATGGCAGTTTTTAATTGGTCCAGTTGATGACAGCATTTCGTAGAATTTATTATTTCACCTTGAGGAAATAATAAATACTTCTGCTCGGAGAAAATTAAGCCTTTCCAATTCCATCAAATGGACAAAAGAAATGTTTTGGGGTTTAGAAACGAAACATACTGTAAAAAAGCTTTGGTACGACTGAAACCGATGACATAGACGGCTAATAGATAAGCCTGCATGTTTGCACAAGCAGAGTCAGATAAGGCCATTCATAGCGCGATGAGAAATAAACTTTTGAGTCATCCTAATATTTGTATTGATATAATTTTGTGCAGATATCGATTAAAAATGGGACTTTTAATTGTTATCAGGTATTCATTAATAGAATTTTACTAAACATAGTATCTGACATTGTAGATGTTGATTGACAAGCTAGTTGTTGAATATTTATCAGGAGACTGAAGGAAAGATTTGAGTTAATTGATTTGTGTGTGGGTGCATATATATCTAAATATCACAGGTTATACTGTAGATTCAATCGACAACAATCCGTGAGCAAATTATAGAAAATTGTACTAACAAATTTATTTTATTTTTTAGCATGCATTGCTTTGTTTTTATAAAATAAATTACGATAAATTATAAAAAGCCAAAAATGTAAATATTATTGAAATGAATAGAGATTATGCATTTAATTAATGGAATTGATTCTGAATAATATGTCAATCATACGGTAGAATTTTATCTTATTCATTAAATTACAAATTTAAATTCTGATCAACGATTTATTTTTGTTTGAACATCAGAATTAAATTATCATTTTGAAAGAAAATTTTAATACTCAGATGCTTTTAATGTAGAATATATTTTTGTAATATTTTATGCAAATATTAGAATATTATGCATATAAAATGCATGAAACCAGAATCTTAAAAGAAGAGACAATTATTTATAGGGATTTATTCTATACATTTCAAAGCTCAAATGTTATATTTCTTCCATAAAATCCAAGGTTAATGTTATTCAAAAATATTTGTTGTCAGTAAACATTCATAAAATCAAATAATTCTCAACACTTTCTATTTATTACATCGAATAATTCTGAAACTTGAAGGAATATCTTTACCGAGAATTTCTTCATAACATAAATATACTAAAAGAAATTTACTCTTACATTCAATGAATATCTGACAATGACGCATTGCGATGATCAAAAATGCAATAAACACACACACATAGACACTGTTATTCTAAAATAGAAATTAAAAAGAGAGTAAATTACAACAATTGCATGTTCTCACATATCTCTATTCAAAAATTTATATTAAGAGCTGAATTAATTAAAGAAAATGTCCAAAATTTGAATTAAAGATATTTAAATTTACACTTCCGTTTATAATCTGAGACACATGAAAAGGGAATTGAAACTTTACAAACACATGTTAAATAAAAGAAAGTGGGAATTAAAAAAAAACTGCTGGTATTACTTAATATCGTATATTTTTCTTAATATAATTTAATCCATGGTGCATATGAATAAGTTTTAAAACTACAGGCAAATAATTAAACTGAACACAGGTTTAGATTAATTCTTTAATAAAATAAACGTTGCCTTTTTAATCGCATTTTCTTTTTCAATAAACTTCACCATTCATTTTTTGAATGGTTTTGAATTAAATATTTATTCAATTGTGATATAATTCGAAATTCAACGGAAAAAGGAAAACTGACGTAAATATGAAGGATTACATTATAAAGTTAAATAACAAGACTCTTAAATGAAAATTGCTTTTACTTATGAGGAAATTCATTCATTAAATAAAAGATAAATAATATGATATTAAATAAGCGATTTAAAAAGTCTTGATAAAATACTTTATTTAAATAAACATTACATTTTTCAATTTAATTTATTTTTTAGAAACATGTCTTTCCGGAATAAAATTGTAATAAATAAAATTTATTATTAAATTAATTAATAATTAGAAAAATTCAATATGATGTAAAAATGAGCAAAAACGATGCTATTTTTTTTCTGAACTCTGTGAAAAATTTAAATGCTGTGTAAGAAATCATTCCATATCTCTTATAAATGCATTGATTTAACATTTTTAGCTTCTTATAGGGTGCAGCATTATTGAAGTGCAGAGTTAAAAGGAAACAGATGAGTCAGATGTTAAATTTCTATCAAAAACGATGTTTCACTAGCTTTGAGCCCGATTATATATAATCGATCAGACAGACTCCTAGTCTCCGGCAAGATATCTGATCCTTTTAAGATTATTGAAAAAAGAAAACGTAGGCTTTTTATCTAGAAGAAATTTAAAGTATTCTATGATCGCTATCTAAAAATCAATATTTCATCTTTCTCATACTTCTTGTGAGCTGGATTATTGTTATTTAATTTTTTCTTTTAATTTTGTTCCACAAATATCAGTAACTATAGCATTCAGCTTAGTCATACTCTATCCATTTCTTTTCCTCTCCTAAATAAATACAGTTTAATGGATAAGAAAAATTCTTCTTTTGTCTATAAATTTGCAGATTATTTTCATTGTTATTTTTTGCTTGCTTTGAAAAAATAATCTTCCTTCGTTACATACTTTTGTTACCGATAATAAATATATACAAAAGCGAGTAAAATACAATCATGATTTTTGAATTAAAGCTGCTTTAAAGATGTAGACAATAGCTAAAGCATACTTATTGCTATATTCGGTCCTATCTATCAATTAATTATATTGTAAAATTGTTGTTTTTACTTTTTCACTACTAAACCGCCCCAAATGGGTGTGCAAATTCTTTACTGGAGGACTAGATTCGGGTTTAAAAAAGAGATGTAGGATTTAAAACGAATTATCAACAATGATCTCATCGTTTTACACACTGCACTCCTCGCTTAAAATAGAAATATGTTCTCCAGTATAGAATATGCGTATCCGGTTTGTGCCAGATTAGTATTGAAAAAGTTAAATTAATAAAGCTCGAAGAATTTGTGCCAATTAGAGTAGTAAATCATTTTATATAACAAAAACATGCTTCATAGTTTTAAAAATTGTAAACTTGAGCTTATTTCAACTTTCTTGCCATTTAAGTTGCAAATACTTTAAATTGATTAACATTTATCCCGATCAGTTGTCTTTTGATAGTTATCTATTAATATCTAAATCAGAACGATTCAGTTATTAATAAAAAAAAAAACATGACCTTTGAAAAGATTTGACCTTTCGAAAAAATTAATTCGACATTCAAGAATTCGAAATTCCTCTTTGATTCTCCTTAACAAAATAAAGTTTGTTTAAATTCCCGTTTTAAATTAATAAAATGCCAAATATTTAGCCACATTTAAATGAAAATTGATAAATCATTTTGAGCAACGGGGACTTACACCATTGTTTTAGAAATAACAAATTGTATTTTATCAGTCTTCTGTCATTAAAATTACAAACATTTGAAATAAAAATTATTTATTTACATTCAGATGTAAAATAAATATTATTTATTAATCCAGATGATATCCGGATTAGAAGTTTTTAGCTACAAATCTCAGTAAATTAAAAATTGATTAAAATTAATTAAACTTCTAAAATTAAAATCTCCTCATTTTGATGCCCTTTGATAGCAAAGAATTTTGTTGCCAATTAAAACACAAATTCAGGTAGAACGTATAGGTTTCTCTAAAAGATATACAATATCATGCTAAAATAAAATAAAAATACAATAAAATAAATTAAATTAAATTAAAAATATAGTTAATTAAATTTGTAAAAGTAAAAAGTGTTCGTTGATGTCCTTTGAAAGCAAATAAGTTTATTGTCAATTAAAGCATACATTTAGGAAGAACGTATTGAATACAATAAATTAAATTAAAATATAATTAATTAAATACGTAGAATTTAAAAGTCCTCATTCATGTCCTTTGACAGCAAATAAGTTTATTGCCAATTAAAGCATACATTTAGGAAGAACGTATAGATACATTGAACGTATTGAATACAATAAATTAAATTGAATTAAATTAAAAATATAATTAATTAAATTTGTGGAATTAAAAAGTCCTCATTCATGTCCTTTGACAGCAAATAAGTTTATTGTCATTAAAGCATTAGGAAGAACGTATAGATTTTCTAAAAGAATGATAATATCATGTTGTGCTGTACTGTCTATTGCGCTATAGAGAAAACACAATTAATTCTTAAGTAAAGTCCTTTAAAATATGTTATTTGATATTCCAAAAAATCCAAACAAAGTGTTTTAAAATATATAAATAAAAGTTCTATCAGAGAGATTCTAAGGAATGATCTCTGCGATTCAGTGAGACAACCACAAATCACCAATTACGATCACTTAGCCCTAACTTTAAATTAATTCAAAAACTTTCTAGAATTCGAAGCTCGTCTTCCGTCGTCTTCCAAAGCACCCCTCTATCCGTTCTCCTTCCTATCCCCCCTAACCCCATTGATAGCCTGATGATATTTCACCGATCTGTTGCCACTCAAATTAATGGTAATTTAAAAATCTCGGCTGCGGACTTACCGGCGCAATGTTCTTCGTCCCAAAAAGGAATTTTACCCGACAAAGGGTAGCATAATTAATGGCCAAGGTTCTCTTGTGTCTTTGTGTTTGATATTGATTGTTAATGAATTTCACGGTGAACCAACGGCTTCGGTGTCTCAGTAAAAGAGTAATCGATTTTCAAATTTCGTGTATTAAAATTGATGAGGAACGCGTTAAGTATCCCAGATACTTCGCTCACCCAACTCCATTGTGGAAAGAATTTATCTTCATTTTGAGAAGTTAAGCCTGTCATAGGATACAATGTACTGCTCTCTTTGGAAGAGGGAGAGAGCAACAAATCCAGCATGTGGGGGGAGAAATGAAATTGTAAGGTTGGAAAAACTTCCCACATGGACGGATTAAGCGTTTTATTGAATATCAGGTAAGGAATGAGAGAACCGATGTATTAAACATATTTCCATTGTGCTGTTTGTCTTCATTTTCTGTTCTTTTTTCTCGGCGTGAAAATAATATGTGTTTTATATCAATTCATGAGAATTATTACAATGCTTAGATAACGGGTCGTTACATCTTGGTATTAATCCTTATGTTTTGTATAGATATGGGTTGAGAAAATATCTACTTTGTATAGTTTATTTAGGCTCTAGGCATTAGCGAATGATAATAAAATAATAATAATTAAACCTATTTAGATTTGAAGCAGTTTTTACATTTATGGAATAATCATTTGAGACCGAATTTTGTATTGTTAATATTTTATTCTCTCCTACACTTCCTATTGAATTTACGATTTTGGTATCGAAACATTTTTCGCTATTAAAAATAAGAGAATTAGATCTAGATGGGGAAAAAATTAAATCATTCGTTCAGATTAAAGGTTTGAAAGAAATCAATTAATAAATTACACGAAAGGTTTTTATGGCAAAAATACAGAAAGAATATAATTGTTGTTGTTTTTTAAATATTCTTTGATAATAGTTTAGATTATGATTTTCTTAATGAAATTATATGTTTCATTAAAGATAATTGTGAAGACAGAGTTTCAGATAAAGTAGGAAAAGGGTTCTGATTTCAATTTCTACAGTTTTTGTAAAGAAAAAATCTACTTAAGAATATGAACTTATAATAAATTCAATTTACAAATAAAAAAAATTACTTTTAATAAAATAAAACGATCAATGCATCTGGTGATACAAGTTTTGTGTCTATTTTTTCTTCAAGTAGAAAAACATTAGTATTATATTTTATGTTTCACAACTGTAAAAAAAATAATAATTCAAAATAAAAATTGTATATGAGCTTTTACTCTGATTCAAATTATTTTTAAAATCACAATTCATGTGGCTTACATCATGAGTTTAACTGCTTTAAAAATGATTACCAACATAAACTATTTTTTAAATACGGAAATGAATTCAATATTTGAATAATACATATTTTAAGACCATCAGTTTTGTAGATCAATAAAAATAAGCATACAAACGTAGAACATCAAATCTAATAGAAGTCAAATTGATAATTTTTAAATTATTGGAAGTACTATTACACTTTTACTTGAATAAAAAAAAATTACATTTTAATAAAATAATCTTTCATTAATTTGCAGAATTATATTTTATATTGGTCAACAAATATAATGCTGAAGATTTTATGAAGTCTAAATTTTTATACAGCTCCTTGATCATGTAATTCTTATTCCTTAAAGCATTCTGTACATCAACATTTAAAAAAATAAAAGTTCTACACTGCTGAGACTAAAGCAAACCAAATTACAAAATTTATATCATAGTTTTAGATGTTGCTAAACCGCCTCAACAGTAAGAAAAAAAAAGATCTGCCAATCAAAGTATGGCGCTTTGCTAAGGGTCCCCGTTGATTGATTTGATTTATAATTTCAAATTCTAATCTTCATTACTCAGTTCATTTTAGAAAAAGGGGGATTTTTTTTTCTCAATTTTATTGTGCCGAAAATATTTTAGTGATTATGGCTCATAAGACTTAGAGATTAAATAAAAAATTTGAATAATAATTTTTCAGCTTTACATTTATTCATTCAAAACACACACAAAAATACATGTCTTTAAAGAATTATTCCAATTACAAGTAACTACTTATCTCTTACAACTCAGAGATTAATTTTAAAATTGCAATTGGAATTTACAACATTCATATATTTTAATTGATGTCAAATTAATTGTATATTGAATAATGATTAACAGAAAAAGAAGCAAGTAAAAAATATACAACTTATCAAATTATAAAGAAACTTACTGGCAATTATGACGAAATAATCTACCAAAATTTGTTCTATCAATAAATTATTAAAACTTTTCTGCAAATTTGTATGAGATGAAAGAAATAGTTTAGTTCCTTAACTAAACTACATGTTTGGTACATTTAACTACATGTACATGTTTGGTACATTTTGGTTCCTTAACTAACTGTTTGGTACATTTAGATAGTCGATGTATTTTTAAATCACATTTGAGATTTTTAACAATAAAATAAATAATTAATTAATATCTATTAATTTCTAAAATTATGTATTTATTGATAACGTAATGCTTCAGGAATTGTTTCTTTAAAAGAATATCAACTTCTTAATTTGTTCTTTGAATTCTAAATGGTGAAGACTGAAATCTGATAAACATTTTAAGCAGATGCTGAAAGCACAGAATATCTCTCAGGGAATGATTTTATTTCCTAATTCTAAAAATATTACATGTACTTATTCTGTATTTTTTTCACAATGTATTATTATGCAAAAGAGTTAATTAGAAATATGAAAATGATTGCTATAAAAATTCTGCTATAGAAATATTCTAAATCACAATAGTTTGGAGATATTTCACTACATTTATTAACGAACTCCTTTCTTCCTAAAGAAGTATATTTTTTTAATTAAAAAAAATTATACATCTTTAAGAATATGCTTTTCCAATTAGCAGTCATAAACTAATATGTGAGTAAAAAGATTTATTGCGTTTATTACAGAATAATTATCTTGTACTTAAATATTCATAATTAGAAAGATTCTTCATTGTAGGCCTGCTTATTTATTTTCAAAAATTTTATATTTGTTTTCAAAATAACTTCATTAAATGGGTTTGAAGAAGTATCTTTGTTGCCAATTTGCAACATATAATACAGGCTTATGAATAAGAACTAAGGAAAATTTAATCCATAATTTCCTAAGTTTAGGAGATGCATAATGCTTTCAGAAATATAGCAAAACTCATGTCCTTATACTAATCAAAAATTTGTTAACCAGTAATTTTGCAATTTGAATACTTACTGCTACTTCAAAAATAATTTTTTACAACATATAAATATAAACCTTAAAACCATCAAAGGTTTAATTTCGAATGCTTTGATAGCATGTTTTGACTGAAGTTAAAGATTATAATAGAAAGATATTTAAAGTATCAGGTTTCTTGTTTAAAATTTCCCTCCAAAAAAATTATAAATCAATATTATGTGTGTCGTTAAATTATAAAGCATTAAATTGTTATTATTTCTTAAATGTATATTTTATTTCCGTTAAAGATAGTTATCTATCTGATAATAAAGAAACAGGTGTTAAAATTTCTTTATTATTTATTCTTGCCATATAAAATACTATCAAGAAGCTCTTAAAAATAATTTTTTTGTTTATTTTTGTATAGAACAATCTTTGAAACAAAAATTAGGTTACATTTTTTTAGTTTATTTCTTTCTGAGCAATTTTCTATTTCATTAAGAAAGAAACACTTCATAGAAGAAATTTATATTGCTTTTGTTCAATGTTTAATTTTGAATTATAGCAATATCTGTCATAGAATGAGTTAAAGAAAATTTATAAGAATATATTTTAACCCAATGTGAGTCCTGCGCAAAAATTTATACTATTGATGTATTTATAATTTTATTATTTTTAAATGACATAATTATCAATTTTTGAATTAAAAAATATATTGAGCTAAAAAAATATTATTTCTTAACTTATCTAATTAAAAAGCATTTTTATTCCCATTTTCTTTCCCATTAATTTATAAACGGTATTACATTTAAAACTACATTAAATGACTTAAAATTCATAAATAGACAAAGGGTTTTAGAAAATTTCTATTCATGTAATACATTTTAGTTTACAGTTTATTATTGATTGGGAAGCAGACAAGATTATAAAGAAAAATTGGGCATAAATAATATAAAATTATGTGCAGTTTTAGCCAATCAAATTAAGCCTTTTGCATTAAAAAACTTTTTACATTCAAGCAAAAAAAAAAAAAAAAAGAAAAGAAAAGAAAAATGCCTTCGGAGATTAATTAGATAATGACATACATTTTCACTGCGTTGCTTTCTTTTTTCCGTCATGATTAAGAGATTATTATTGATAATTTATGAATAATTTTCTTTTTGAAATAAAAATAAAAACTGCTTCTTTTTTTCCTTTTACTATATTTAACTTCATTTTTTTCTTATTTAATAGCTATAGATAATTCCACATTTTTATGGAATTTTCATTATTTTTTTATGTAATAACCATTAATGATTCAGAAAACTGTTACAATAAATCTGTAAGCATTTCCTTAAATCTCGTTTAAAGATCAATAGAATAATTTATTTCTCTTGTTGAATTTCTGTGTCAAATTCTGGAATATATCTGAAAAAAAAATGAATATAGAATTCTCAGAAGAGATGAAACATTTATAAAAGATTTCAAGATGTATTTTGTTCGGAATTTCTTTTTGGCTAACTTTAAAAAATTACAGCATTATTTAAACATAAAATAAAGTAAATTCATATAGAGATGCTCGATTTTTAATATTGTGATATTTTATGGCAAAATTATATTAAGACGCAAAAGAAATATTAAGAAATCGGGTTTTCGTCCTTACAATTTTTTACATAGAAATGAATTTTTTATATAAATAATATAAATTTGAGAGATTATCCAATCAAATCAAAATCATTATTTCCCCTTCAATAAACAAACTTTTTTTTTTTTTTTTTTTTTTGTAAACTGACTTGAAAAAATGAAAAGAATTGAAAACTTCAAAAAAGAAAACGTTAAAATATATTTATAGAGGTGAATATTATAAACGTTTATACAAACAATATTAATATGCACTATACATTTATACTATATATATATACAAATTATATTAAATTCAAACTTTTGTTTTCTTCCTGCAAATTAAATTCATTCTCTTTAGATATACACACATTTGATTGTACAAAAGGAAAATGCCACAATGAAATTCCCATGGCAAAAATATTCAAAATTCTTATTCATTTTTGTTGATTTTTAATTTTATTATTCTGTGTGATATAAATAGGATTTAATATATCGCAAAACATTAAAATACCACCTGTTCATTCATATTAGTATTAAGAAAATAAAGTGAGTATATTTCCTCCTCATTCACATTAGATTATCATATTTTAAATGCAAATAATTCCAATAGATGGCGCCACAACAAATGCTAAAATGATGAATAAGATGGTTTTTATGAAAGACTGAAAAAACTGAAAATATTTAAAAGAACTATTATTACTGAAATACGGGATTTAAGATTTTCAGGCGATTTTGATTAAAATTTGTTCCGATGGATTCAAAAACAGAAAATATCGTTATTTCTAATTCAAAACGGAAGTTTTAAAATATTTCCTTTTAATAAAATCGGCACGGAGTATTTTTTAAAGTTAACTAGTTCTTAACTTATCTATTTTTATCTCCATTAATAAAATCTATAAAGAATTTACATTTGATATCATAAATTTGCTAAACATCTTTATGAAAAGACAAATTTTTTAGAGCGCAAGCTTTCTTCTCGAATGATGTCGTAGGCATGAGTTTTATTTTCTTAATATAATTCTTAATTTTAGATACTGTATAAACCTTACTCATTATTTTTTCAATTGTTTTTAATTTCTAAAAATTTTCATATCATTTTATATTTGTTGTAAAAATCGCAAATGTTAATAGTTAAGGAAAATAAGAAAAATAAAAGAAATATAAAATGTAAAAAAAAAAATTAAAACTATATATATTTTTTTCTTTTATTATTTATTCATATATCTTTAGAAAAGTATATTATTATGACAAAGAAAAATGTAAAGCCTATCATTCAAAACTCATTCATTTTTGTGAAAGAAAGTAAATGAAATGTGAATCATATTAATGTGTCATTGAATGTGTAGATTAAATACTACTTAATTCTTTTAATTATCATAATTTAAAAAAATGTTACTATACTTATTGTATTTTAATTCAGAATATTTATTTTACATTATATGATAAAATCTCTTACGCCTTGAGTGATTTTTTTTAACAATCATTTTTCTCCAACTGTTTTTTTTTTTATTTCTCCTTTTTTCTCCACAAATAGACATGAACTGCATTTACAACTCCTTTCATGTTAATATGATTATTTAATTGTAATAAGTATAAAAAAATTGCGTGTTATCATGTCGGTATTAAATTACAAAGTGTTGATTGTGACATATATTAAAAATTTTGATTGAATCATAAAAAATAAAAAAAATCATTGAGCTTATGTAAAAGTTTTAAGCACATGATTGAAAAATGCTTATTCCTTAAAAAGGTATTGATGAAGTGAAAAGTGTTTAATTGAATAGAAAGAAACATATGTACAAAGTCATTATTGAAAAATGCATTTGAGTCTAAACTAAAAAGGTTAAAACTTTCATTTAATCTCCTTAAAACAAGCATTAGGATTGTGC